>NC_140592.1:511647892-513103369 GCF_964204655.1 Triturus cristatus | reverse complement strand
AGACCGCCATAGTACTCATTATTAGCACATTATAAAAATCTGTTTATTGTGTTGCATTAGTTTGGAGATATTCAAGTTCTGTTAATGGACTAACAGTGGACTTTTCCATCTGCAGATTATACTGAATGACCAGCAGAGGGAGTGATGCCGTAGACCATTTCTCTGCGATGCCGAGACCAAAAAAAAAAAGAAAGCGTCCTCAGCCTTCGGCTTCCATTATCAATTTACATGGTACGTGAAACTCTCATTTAATTGCTTTGCTTGTCATTAGAAGGAGTTCATAGCATCTGACGGCTCTTGGGCACCTTTGAGGCTGCAATGAGTTGTCTTCTGTTAGAGCGATTGACTTGCTTTCAAATGGGGGAAGCTTATTTATCCTGCCTCCCTGCACTCTGTATGTGGCGCTCTGATACTCAACATGGAGTGCTCTTTCAGATACTCTGTGTTCTGGTCACTCCAGCCCACTTTCAAAAGGGGAGCCCAGTACTTTCAATGGTGCAGAGTACTTTCCCATTACACTTCCTACTTCCGTTGCAGTCATAATAACCGATAGTTAACCAGAGCAGACTTGCTGAAGTCTCATTGTCCTGTGTTATGGTCACCCAGGGCGATTTGTCATGAGGTGCTCTGACATCATAAAGCTACAGCATGGTGTCATCTGACATGAGAGCAAGCAATAGGATGCCTTTTTCATGGAATTGAAATGGGTAGCAGGCTAGACAGGATGTGCAGGTGAAGACAAAGATGGTAACATGAATAAACTCAGGCATTAGTTGACTTATGCATTTGTTTGAAGGTTTGGGTGATCATAATATTCTCGAGATCTCTATAGGTTAACTGATAGGGTTGCACAAGAATGAAGATGTTAGAATCTGTTATTCGTAGTTTTTATTATTACCTCTAGCTGTAGCATAAGCCTTCTTTCAAAACCTTATCAGATCACTTAATAGTTACTGCTGTACCATAACCTAAAAATTCTCAGTGAGAAAGATACCATGTCACAGGGCTAGCACTGAGATCTTTTTATTTATGTCCTAATATAGGTGCTGGAATGGTGTAGAGAGTAGTAGCAAAGTTTGGCTTTTGATTGAGAGAAGTATGCTAGGTTGGAAATAAAAGTCAGATTTGAGTTTGTAGTGAGCTGTGGATTTTCGCAGAGTTACAGACGCCATAGTACTCATTATTAGCACATTATAAAAATCTGTTTATTGTGTTGCATTAGTTTGGAGATATTCAAGTTCTGTTAATGGACTAACAGTGGACTTTTCCATCTGCAGATTATACTGAATGACCAGCAGAGGGAGTGATGCCGTAGACCATTTCTCTGCGATGCTGAGACCAAAAAAAAAAAGAAAGCGTCCTCAGCCTTCGGCTTCCATTATCAATTTACATGGTAGGTGAAACTCTCATTTAATCGCTTTGCTTGTCATTAGAAGGAGTTCATAGCATCTGACGGCTCTTGGCACCTTTGAGGCTGCAATGAGTTGTCTTCTGTTAGAGCGATTGACTTACTTTCAAATGGGGGAAGCTTATTTATCCTGCCTCCCTGCACTCTGTATGTGGCGCTCTGATACTCAACATGGAGTGCTCTTTCAGATACTCTGTGTTCTGGTCACTCCAGCCCACTTTCAAAAGGGGAGCCCAGTACTTTCAATGGTGCAGAGTACTTTCCCATTACACTTCCTACTTCCGTTGCAGTCATAATAACCGATAGTTAACCAGAGCAGACTTGCTGAAGTCTCATTGTCCTGTGTTATGGTCACCCAGGGCGATTTGTCATGAGGTGCTCTGACATCATAAAGCTACAGCATGGTGTCATCTGACATGAGAGCAAGCAATAGGATGCCTTTTTCATGGAATTGAAATGGGTAGCAGGCTAGACAGGATGTGCAGGTGAAGACAAAGATGGTAACATGAATAAACTCAGGCATTAGTTGACTTATGCATTTGTTTGAAGGTTTGGGTGATCATAATATTCTCGAGATCTCTATAGGTTAACTGATAGGGTTGCACAAGAATGAAGATGTTAGAATCTGTTATTCGTAGTTTTTATTATTACCTCTAGCTGTAGCATAAGCCTTCTTTCAAAACCTTATCAGATCACTTAATAGTTACTGCTGTACCATAACCTAAAAATTCTCAGTGAGAAAGATACCATGTCACAGGGCTAGCACTGAGATCTTTTTATTTATGTCCTAATATAGGTGCTGGAATGGTGTAGAGAGTAGTAGCAAAGTTTGGCTTTTGATTGAGAGAAGTATGCTAGGTTGGAAATAAAAGTCAGATTTGAGTTTGTAGTGAGCTGTGGATTTTCGCAGAGTTACAGACGCCATAGTACTCATTATTAGCACATTATAAAAATCTGTTTATTGTGTTGCATTAGTTTGGAGATATTCAAGTTCTGTTAATGGACTAACAGTGGACTTTTCCATCTGCAGATTATACTGAATGACCAGCAGAGGGAGTGATGCCGTAGACCATTTCTCTGCGATGCCGAGACCAAAAAAAAAAAGAAAGCGTCCTCAGCCTTCGGCTTCCATTATCAATTTA
The DNA here is from genome assembly GCF_964204655.1 of Triturus cristatus. Lineage (NCBI taxonomy): Eukaryota > Metazoa > Chordata > Amphibia > Caudata > Salamandridae > Triturus > Triturus cristatus. The sequence goes on along the minus strand of NC_140592.1, from coordinate 513,100,819 downwards.
CATGGTACGTGAAACTCTCATTTAATTGCTTTGCTTGTCATTAGAAGGAGTTCATAGCATCTGACGGCTCTTGGCACCTTTGAGGCTGCAATGAGTTGTCTTCTGTTAGAGCGATTGACTTGCTTTCAAATGGGGGAAGCTTATTTATCCTGCCTCCCTGCACTCTGTATGTGGCGCTCTGATACTCAACATGGAGTGCTCTTTCAGATACTCTGTGTTCTGGTCACTCCAGCCCACTTTCAAAAGGGGAGCCCAGTACTTTCAATGGTGCAGAGTACTTTCCCATTACACTTCCTACTTCCGTTGCAGTCATAATAACCGATAGTTAACCAGAGCAGACTTGCTGAAGTCTCATTGTCCTGTGTTATGGTCACCCAGGGCGATTTGTCATGAGGTGCTCTGACATCATAAAGCTACAGCATGGTGTCATCTGACATGAGAGCAAGCAATAGGATGCCTTTTTCATGGAATTGAAATGGGTAGCAGGCTAGACAGGATGTGCAGGTGAAGACAAAGATGGTAACATGAATAAACTCAGGCATTAGTTGACTTATGCATTTGTTTGAAGGTTTGGGTGATCATAATATTCTCGAGATCTCTATAGGTTAACTGATAGGGTTGCACAAGAATGAAGATGTTAGAATCTGTTATTCGTAGTTTTTATTATTACCTCTAGCTGTAGCATAAGCCTTCTTTCAAAACCTTATCAGATCACTTAATAGTTACTGCTGTACCATAACCTAAAAATTCTCAGTGAGAAAGATACCATGTCACAGGGCTAGCACTGAGATCTTTTTATTTATGTCCTAATATAGGTGCTGGAATGGTGTAGAGAGTAGTAGCAAAGTTTGGCTTTTGATTGAGAGAAGTATGCTAGGTTGGAAATAAAAGTCAGATTTGAGTTTGTAGTGAGCTGTGGATTTTCGCAGAGTTACAGACGCCATAGTACTCATTATTAGCACATTATAAAAATCTGTTTATTGTGTTGCATTAGTTTGGAGATATTCAAGTTCTGTTAATGGACTAACAGTGGACTTTTCCATCTGCAGATTATACTGAATGACCAGCAGAGGGAGTGATGCCGTAGACCATTTCTCTGCGATGCTGAGACCAAAAAAAAAAAGAAAGCGTCCTCAGCCTTCGGCTTCCATTATCAATTTACATGGTAGGTGAAACTCTCATTTAATCGCTTTGCTTGTCATTAGAAGGAGTTCATAGCATCTGACGGCTCTTGGCACCTTTGAGGCTGCAATGAGTTGTCTTCTGTTAGAGCGATTGACTTACTTTCAAATGGGGGAAGCTTATTTATCCTGCCTCCCTGCACTCTGTATGTGGCGCTCTGATACTCAACATGGAGTGCTCTTTCAGATACTCTGTGTTCTGGTCACTCCAGCCCACTTTCAAAAGGGGAGCCCAGTACTTTCAATGGTGCAGAGTACTTTCCCATTACACTTCCTACTTCCGTTGCAGTCATAATAACCGATAGTTAACCAGAGCAGACTTGCTGAAGTCTCATTGTCCTGTGTTATGGTCACCCAGGGCGATTTGTCATGAGGTGCTCTGACATCATAAAGCTACAGCATGGTGTCATCTGACATGAGAGCAAGCAATAGGATGCCTTTTTCATGGAATTGAAATGGGTAGCAGGCTAGACAGGATGTGCAGGTGAAGACAAAGATGGTAACATGAATAAACTCAGGCATTAGTTGACTTATGCATTTGTTTGAAGGTTTGGGTGATCATAATATTCTCGAGATCTCTATAGGTTAACTGATAGGGTTGCACAAGAATGAAGATGTTAGAATCTGTTATTCGTAGTTTTTATTATTACCTCTAGCTGTAGCATAAGCCTTCTTTCAAAACCTTATCAGATCACTTAATAGTTACTGCTGTACCATAACCTAAAAATTCTCAGTGAGAAAGATACCATGTCACAGGGCTAGCACTGAGATCTTTTTATTTATGTCCTAATATAGGTGCTGGAATGGTGTAGAGAGTAGTAGCAAAGTTTGGCTTTTGATTGAGAGAAGTATGCTAGGTTGGAAATAAAAGTCAGATTTGAGTTTGTAGTGAGCTGTGGATTTTCGCAGAGTTACAGACGCCATAGTACTCATTATTAGCACATTATAAAAATCTGTTTATTGTGTTGCATTAGTTTGGAGATATTCAAGTTCTGTTAATGGACTAACAGTGGACTTTTCCATCTGCAGATTATACTGAATGACCAGCAGAGGGAGTGATGCCGTAGACCATTTCTCTGCGATGCCGAGACCAAAAAAAAAAAGAAAGCGTCCTCAGCCTTCGGCTTCCATTATCAATTTACATGGTACGTGAAACTCTCATTTAATTGCTTTGCTTGTCATTAGAAGGAGTTCATAGCATCTGACGGCTCTTGGCACCTTTGAGGCTGCAATGAGTTGTCTTCTGTTAGAGCGATTGACTTGCTTTCAAATGGGGGAAGCTTATTTATCCTGCCTCCCTGCACTCTGTATGTGGCGCTCTGATACTCAACATGGAGTGCTCTTTCAGATACTCTGTGTTCTGGTCACTCCAGCCCACTTTCAAAAGGGGAGCCCAGTACTTTCAATGGTGCAGAGTACTTTCCCATTACACTTCCTACTTCCGTTGCAGTCATAATAACCGATAGTTAACCAGAGCAGACTTGCTGAAGTCTCATTGTCCTGTGTTATGGTCACCCAGGGCGATTTGTCATGAGGTGCTCTGACATCATAAAGCTACAGCATGGTGTCATCTGACATGAGAGCAAGCAATAGGATGCCTTTTTCATGGAATTGAAATGGGTAGCAGGCTAGACAGGATGTGCAGGTGAAGACAAAGATGGTAACATGAATAAACTCAGGCATTAGTTGACTTATGCATTTGTTTGAAGGTTTGGGTGATCATAATATTCTCGAGATCTCTATAGGTTAACTGATAGGGTTGCACAAGAATGAAGATGTTAGAATCTGTTATTCGTAGTTTTTATTATTACCTCTAGCTGTAGCATAAGCCTTCTTTCAAAACCTTATCAGATCACTTAATAGTTACTGCTGTACCATAACCTAAAAATTCTCAGTGAGAAAGATACCATGTCACAGGGCTAGCACTGAGATCTTTTTATTTATGTCCTAATATAGGTGCTGGAATGGTGTAGAGAGTAGTAGCAAAGTTTGGCTTTTGATTGAGAGAAGTATGCTAGGTTGGAAATAAAAGTCAGATTTGAGTTTGTAGTGAGCTGTGGATTTTCGCAGAGTTACAGACGCCATAGTACTCATTATTAGCACATTATAAAAATCTGTTTATTGTGTTGCATTAGTTTGGAGATATTCAAGTTCTGTTAATGGACTAACAGTGGACTTTTCCATCTGCAGATTATACTGAATGACCAGCAGAGGGAGTGATGCCGTAGACCATTTCTCTGCGATGCCGAGACCAAAAAAAAAAAGAAAGCGTCCTCAGCCTTCGGCTTCCATTATCAATTTACATGGTAGGTGAAACTCTCATTTAATCGCTTTGCTTGTCATTAGAAGGAGTTCATAGCATCTGACGGCTCTTGGCACCTTTGAGGCTGCAATGAGTTGTCTTCTGTTAGAGCGATTGACTTACTTTCAAATGGGGGAAGCTTATTTATCCTGCCTCCCTGCACTCTGTATGTGGCGCTCTGATACTCAACATGGAGTGCTCTTTCAGATACTCTGTGTTCTGGTCACTCCAGCCCACTTTCAAAAGGGGAGCCCAGTACTTTCAATGGTGCAGAGTACTTTCCCATTACACTTCCTACTTCCGTTGCAGTCATAATAACCGATAGTTAACCAGAGCAGACTTGCTGAAGTCTCATTGTCCTGTGTTATGGTCACCCAGGGCGATTTGTCATGAGGTGCTCTGACATCATAAAGCTACAGCATGGTGTCATCTGACATGAGAGCAAGCAATAGGATGCCTTTTTCATGGAATTGAAATGGGTAGCAGGCTAGACAGGATGTGCAGGTGAAGACAAAGATGGTAACATGAATAAACTCAGGCATTAGTTGACTTATGCATTTGTTTGAAGGTTTGGGTGATCATAATATTCTCGAGATCTCTATAGGTTAACTGATAGGGTTGCACAAGAATGAAGATGTTAGAATCTGTTATTCGTAGTTTTTATTATTACCTCTAGCTGTAGCATAAGCCTTCTTTCAAAACCTTATCAGATCACTTAATAGTTACTGCTGTACCATAACCTAAAAATTCTCAGTGAGAAAGATACCATGTCACAGGGCTAGCACTGAGATCTTTTTATTTATGTCCTAATATAGGTGCTGGAATGGTGTAGAGAGTAGTAGCAAAGTTTGGCTTTTGATTGAGAGAAGTATGCTAGGTTGGAAATAAAAGTCAGATTTGAGTTTGTAGTGAGCTGTGGATTTTCGCAGAGTTACAGACGCCATAGTACTCATTATTAGCACATTATAAAAATCTGTTTATTGTGTTGCATTAGTTTGGAGATATTCAAGTTCTGTTAATGGACTAACAGTGGACTTTTCCATCTGCAGATTATACTGAATGACCAGCAGAGGGAGTGATGCCGTAGACCATTTCTCTGCGATGCTGAGACCAAAAAAAAAAAGAAAGCGTCCTCAGCCTTCGGCTTCCATTATCAATTTACATGGTAGGTGAAACTCTCATTTAATCGCTTTGCTTGTCATTAGAAGGAGTTCATAGCATCTGACGGCTCTTGGCACCTTTGAGGCTGCAATGAGTTGTCTTCTGTTAGAGCGATTGACTTACTTTCAAATGGGGGAAGCTTATTTATCCTGCCTCCCTGCACTCTGTATGTGGCGCTCTGATACTCAACATGGAGTGCTCTTTCAGATACTCTGTGTTCTGGTCACTCCAGCCCACTTTCAAAAGGGGAGCCCAGTACTTTCAATGGTGCAGAGTACTTTCCCATTACACTTCCTACTTCCGTTGCAGTCATAATAACCGATAGTTAACCAGAGCAGACTTGCTGAAGTCTCATTGTCCTGTGTTATGGTCACCCAGGGCGATTTGTCATGAGGTGCTCTGACATCATAAAGCTACAGCATGGTGTCATCTGACATGAGAGCAAGCAATAGGATGCCTTTTTCATGGAATTGAAATGGGTAGCAGGCTAGACAGGATGTGCAGGTGAAGACAAAGATGGTAACATGAATAAACTCAGGCATTAGTTGACTTATGCATTTGTTTGAAGGTTTGGGTGATCATAATATTCTCGAGATCTCTATAGGTTAACTGATAGGGTTGCACAAGAATGAAGATGTTAGAATCTGTTATTCGTAGTTTTTATTATTACCTCTAGCTGTAGCATAAGCCTTCTTTCAAAACCTTATCAGATCACTTAATAGTTACTGCTGTACCATAACCTAAAAATTCTCAGTGAGAAAGATACCATGTCACAGGGCTAGCACTGAGATCTTTTTATTTATGTCCTAATATAGGTGCTGGAATGGTGTAGAGAGTAGTAGCAAAGTTTGGCTTTTGATTGAGAGAAGTATGCTAGGTTGGAAATAAAAGTCAGATTTGAGTTTGTAGTGAGCTGTGGATTTTCGCAGAGTTACAGACGCCATAGTACTCATTATTAGCACATTATAAAAATCTGTTTATTGTGTTGCATTAGTTTGGAGATATTCAAGTTCTGTTAATGGACTAACAGTGGACTTTTCCATCTGCAGATTATACTGAATGACCAGCAGAGGGAGTGATGCCGTAGACCATTTCTCTGCGATGCTGAGACCAAAAAAAAAAAGAAAGCGTCCTCAGCCTTCGGCTTCCATTATCAATTTACATGGTAGGTGAAACTCTCATTTAATCGCTTTGCTTGTCATTAGAAGGAGTTCATAGCATCTGACGGCTCTTGGCACCTTTGAGGCTGCAATGAGTTGTCTTCTGTTAGAGCGATTGACTTACTTTCAAATGGGGGAAGCTTATTTATCCTGCCTCCCTGCACTCTGTATGTGGCGCTCTGATACTCAACATGGAGTGCTCTTTCAGATACTCTGTGTTCTGGTCACTCCAGCCCACTTTCAAAAGGGGAGCCCAGTACTTTCAATGGTGCAGAGTACTTTCCCATTACACTTCCTACTTCTGTTGCAGTCATAATAACCGATAGTTAACCAGAGCAGACTTGCTGAAGTCTCATTGTCCTGTGTTATGGTCACCCAGGGCGATTTGTCATGAGGTGCTCTGACATCATAAAGCTACAGCATGGTGTCATCTGACATGAGAGCAAGCAATAGGATGCCTTTTTCATGGAATTGAAATGGGTAGCAGGCTAGACAGGATGTGCAGGTGAAGACAAAGATGGTAACATGAATAAACTCAGGCATTAGTTGACTTATGCATTTGTTTGAAGGTTTGGGTGATCATAATATTCTCGAGATATCTATAGGTTAACTGATAGGGTTGCACAAGAATGAAGATGTTAGAATCTGTTATTCATAGTTTTTATTATTACCTCTAGCTGTAGCATAAGCCTTCTTTCAAAACCTTATCAGATCACTTAATAGTTACTGCTGTACCATAACCTAAAAATTCTCAGTGAGAAAGATACCATGTCACAGGGCTAGCACTGAGATCTTTTTATTTATGTCCTAATATAGGTGCTGGAATGGTGTAGAGAGTAGTAGCAAAGTTTGGCTTTTGATTGAGAGAAGTATGCTAGGTTGGAAATAAAAGTCAGATTTGAGTTTGTAGTGAGCTGTGGATTTTCGCAGAGTTACAGACGCCATAGTACTCATTATTAGCACATTATAAAAATCTGTTTATTGTGTTGCATTAGTTTGGAGATATTCAAGTTCTGTTAATGGACTAACAGTGGACTTTTCCATCTGCAGATTATACTGAATGACCAGCAGAGGGAGTGATGCCGTAGACCATTTCTCTGCGATGCCGAGACCAAAAAAAAAAAGAAAGCGTCCTCAGCCTTCGGCTTCCATTATCAATTTACATGGTACGTGAAACTCTCATTTAATTGCTTTGCTTGTCATTAGAAGGAGTTCATAGCATCTGACGGCTCTTGGCACCTTTGAGGCTGCAATGAGTTGTCTTCTGTTAGAGCGATTGACTTGCTTTCAAATGGGGGAAGCTTATTTATCCTGCCTCCCTGCACTCTGTATGTGGCGCTCTGATACTCAACATGGAGTGCTCTTTCAGATACTCTGTGTTCTGGTCACTCCAGCCCACTTTCAAAAGGGGAGCCCAGTACTTTCAATGGTGCAGAGTACTTTCCCATTACACTTCCTACTTCCGTTGCAGTCATAATAACCGATAGTTAACCAGAGCAGACTTGCTGAAGTCTCATTGTCCTGTGTTATGGTCACCCAGGGCGATTTGTCATGAGGTGCTCTGACATCATAAAGCTACAGCATGGTGTCATCTGACATGAGAGCAAGCAATAGGATGCCTTTTTCATGGAATTGAAATGGGTAGCAGGCTAGACAGGATGTGCAGGTGAAGACAAAGATGGTAACATGAATAAACTCAGGCATTAGTTGACTTATGCATTTGTTTGAAGGTTTGGGTGATCATAATATTCTCGAGATCTCTATAGGTTAACTGATAGGGTTGCACAAGAATGAAGATGTTAGAATCTGTTATTCGTAGTTTTTATTATTACCTCTAGCTGTAGCATAAGCCTTCTTTCAAAACCTTATCAGATCACTTAATAGTTACTGCTGTACCATAACCTAAAAATTCTCAGTGAGAAAGATACCATGTCACAGGGCTAGCACTGAGATCTTTTTATTTATGTCCTAATATAGGTGCTGGAATGGTGTAGAGAGTAGTAGCAAAGTTTGGCTTTTGATTGAGAGAAGTATGCTAGGTTGGAAATAAAAGTCAGATTTGAGTTTGTAGTGAGCTGTGGATTTTCGCAGAGTTACAGACGCCATAGTACTCATTATTAGCACATTATAAAAATCTGTTTATTGTGTTGCATTAGTTTGGAGATATTCAAGTTCTGTTAATGGACTAACAGTGGACTTTTCCATCTGCAGATTATACTGAATGACCAGCAGAGGGAGTGATGCCGTAGACCATTTCTCTGCGATGCTGAGACCAAAAAAAAAAAGAAAGCGTCCTCAGCCTTCGGCTTCCATTATCAATTTACATGGTAGGTGAAACTCTCATTTAATCGCTTTGCTTGTCATTAGAAGGAGTTCATAGCATCTGACGGCTCTTGGCACCTTTGAGGCTGCAATGAGTTGTCTTCTGTTAGAGCGATTGACTTACTTTCAAATGGGGGAAGCTTATTTATCCTGCCTCCCTGCACTCTGTATGTGGCGCTCTGATACTCAACATGGAGTGCTCTTTCAGATACTCTGTGTTCTGGTCACTCCAGCCCACTTTCAAAAGGGGAGCCCAGTACTTTCAATGGTGCAGAGTACTTTCCCATTACACTTCCTACTTCCGTTGCAGTCATAATAACCGATAGTTAACCAGAGCAGACTTGCTGAAGTCTCATTGTCCTGTGTTATGGTCACCCAGGGCGATTTGTCATGAGGTGCTCTGACATCATAAAGCTACAGCATGGTGTCATCTGACATGAGAGCAAGCAATAGGATGCCTTTTTCATGGAATTGAAATGGGTAGCAGGCTAGACAGGATGTGCAGGTGAAGACAAAGATGGTAACATGAATAAACTCAGGCATTAGTTGACTTATGCATTTGTTTGAAGGTTTGGGTGATCATAATATTCTCGAGATCTCTATAGGTTAACTGATAGGGTTGCACAAGAATGAAGATGTTAGAATCTGTTATTCGTAGTTTTTATTATTACCTCTAGCTGTAGCATAAGCCTTCTTTCAAAACCTTATCAGATCACTTAATAGTTACTGCTGTACCATAACCTAAAAATTCTCAGTGAGAAAGATACCATGTCACAGGGCTAGCACTGAGATCTTTTTATTTATGTCCTAATATAGGTGCTGGAATGGTGTAGAGAGTAGTAGCAAAGTTTGGCTTTTGATTGAGAGAAGTATGCTAGGTTGGAAATAAAAGTCAGATTTGAGTTTGTAGTGAGCTGTGGATTTTCGCAGAGTTACAGACGCCATAGTACTCATTATTAGCACATTATAAAAATCTGTTTATTGTGTTGCATTAGTTTGGAGATATTCAAGTTCTGTTAATGGACTAACAGTGGACTTTTCCATCTGCAGATTATACTGAATGACCAGCAGAGGGAGTGATGCCGTAGACCATTTCTCTGCGATGCTGAGACCAAAAAAAAAAAGAAAGCGTCCTCAGCCTTCGGCTTCCATTATCAATTTACATGGTAGGTGAAACTCTCATTTAATCGCTTTGCTTGTCATTAGAAGGAGTTCATAGCATCTGACGGCTCTTGGCACCTTTGAGGCTGCAATGAGTTGTCTTCTGTTAGAGCGATTGACTTACTTTCAAATGGGGGAAGCTTATTTATCCTGCCTCCCTGCACTCTGTATGTGGCGCTCTGATACTCAACATGGAGTGCTCTTTCAGATACTCTGTGTTCTGGTCACTCCAGCCCACTTTCAAAAGGGGAGCCCAGTACTTTCAATGGTGCAGAGTACTTTCCCATTACACTTCCTACTTCCGTTGCAGTCATAATAACCGATAGTTAACCAGAGCAGACTTGCTGAAGTCTCATTGTCCTGTGTTATGGTCACCCAGGGCGATTTGTCATGAGGTGCTCTGACATCATAAAGCTACAGCATGGTGTCATCTGACATGAGAGCAAGCAATAGGATGCCTTTTTCATGGAATTGAAATGGGTAGCAGGCTAGACAGGATGTGCAGGTGAAGACAAAGATGGTAACATGAATAAACTCAGGCATTAGTTGACTTATGCATTTGTTTGAAGGTTTGGGTGATCATAATATTCTCGAGATCTCTATAGGTTAACTGATAGGGTTGCACAAGAATGAAGATGTTAGAATCTGTTATTCGTAGTTTTTATTATTACCTCTAGCTGTAGCATAAGCCTTCTTTCAAAACCTTATCAGATCACTTAATAGTTACTGCTGTACCATAACCTAAAAATTCTCAGTGAGAAAGATACCATGTCACAGGGCTAGCACTGAGATCTTTTTATTTATGTCCTAATATAGGTGCTGGAATGGTGTAGAGAGTAGTAGCAAAGTTTGGCTTTTGATTGAGAGAAGTATGCTAGGTTGGAAATAAAAGTCAGATTTGAGTTTGTAGTGAGCTGTGGATTTTCGCAGAGTTACAGACGCCATAGTACTCATTATTAGCACATTATAAAAATCTGTTTATTGTGTTGCATTAGTTTGGAGATATTCAAGTTCTGTTAATGGACTAACAGTGGACTTTTCCATCTGCAGATTATACTGAATGACCAGCAGAGGGAGTGATGCCGTAGACCATTTCTCTGCGATGCTGAGACCAAAAAAAAAAAGAAAGCGTCCTCAGCCTTCGGCTTCCATTATCAATTTACATGGTAGGTGAAACTCTCATTTAATCGCTTTGCTTGTCATTAGAAGGAGTTCATAGCATCTGACGGCTCTTGGCACCTTTGAGGCTGCAATGAGTTGTCTTCTGTTAGAGCGATTGACTTACTTTCAAATGGGGGAAGCTTATTTATCCTGCCTCCCTGCACTCTGTATGTGGCGCTCTGATACTCAACATGGAGTGCTCTTTCAGATACTCTGTGTTCTGGTCACTCCAGCCCACTTTCAAAAGGGGAGCCCAGTACTTTCAATGGTGCAGAGTACTTTCCCATTACACTTCCTACTTCTGTTGCAGTCATAATAACCGATAGTTAACCAGAGCAGACTTGCTGAAGTCTCATTGTCCTGTGTTATGGTCACCCAGGGCGATTTGTCATGAGGTGCTCTGACATCATAAAGCTACAGCATGGTGTCATCTGACATGAGAGCAAGCAATAGGATGCCTTTTTCATGGAATTGAAATGGGTAGCAGGCTAGACAGGATGTGCAGGTGAAGACAAAGATGGTAACATGAATAAACTCAGGCATTAGTTGACTTATGCATTTGTTTGAAGGTTTGGGTGATCATAATATTCTCGAGATATCTATAGGTTAACTGATAGGGTTGCACAAGAATGAAGATGTTAGAATCTGTTATTCATAGTTTTTATTATTACCTCTAGCTGTAGCATAAGCCTTCTTTCAAAACCTTATCAGATCACTTAATAGTTACTGCTGTACCATAACCTAAAAATTCTCAGTGAGAAAGATACCATGTCACAGGGCTAGCACTGAGATCTTTTTATTTATGTCCTAATATAGGTGCTGGAATGGTGTAGAGAGTAGTAGCAAAGTTTGGCTTTTGATTGAGAGAAGTATGCTAGGTTGGAAATAAAAGTCAGATTTGAGTTTGTAGTGAGCTGTGGATTTTCGCAGAGTTACAGACGCCATAGTACTCATTATTAGCACATTATAAAAATCTGTTTATTGTGTTGCATTAGTTTGGAGATATTCAAGTTCTGTTAATGGACTAACAGTGGACTTTTCCATCTGCAGATTATACTGAATGACCAGCAGAGGGAGTGATGCCGTAGACCATTTCTCTGCGATGCCGAGACCAAAAAAAAAAAGAAAGCGTCCTCAGCCTTCGGCTTCCATTATCAATTTACATGGTACGTGAAACTCTCATTTAATTGCTTTGCTTGTCATTAGAAGGAGTTCATAGCATCTGACGGCTCTTGGCACCTTTGAGGCTGCAATGAGTTGTCTTCTGTTAGAGCGATTGACTTGCTTTCAAATGGGGGAAGCTTATTTATCCTGCCTCCCTGCACTCTGTATGTGGCGCTCTGATACTCAACATGGAGTGCTCTTTCAGATACTCTGTGTTCTGGTCACTCCAGCCCACTTTCAAAAGGGGAGCCCAGTACTTTCAATGGTGCAGAGTACTTTCCCATTACACTTCCTACTTCCGTTGCAGTCATAATAACCGATAGTTAACCAGAGCAGACTTGCTGAAGTCTCATTGTCCTGTGTTATGGTCACCCAGGGCGATTTGTCATGAGGTGCTCTGACATCATAAAGCTACAGCATGGTGTCATCTGACATGAGAGCAAGCAATAGGATGCCTTTTTCATGGAATTGAAATGGGTAGCAGGCTAGACAGGATGTGCAGGTGAAGACAAAGATGGTAACATGAATAAACTCAGGCATTAGTTGACTTATGCATTTGTTTGAAGGTTTGGGTGATCATAATATTCTCGAGATCTCTATAGGTTAACTGATAGGGTTGCACAAGAATGAAGATGTTAGAATCTGTTATTCGTAGTTTTTATTATTACCTCTAGCTGTAGCATAAGCCTTCTTTCAAAACCTTATCAGATCACTTAATAGTTACTGCTGTACCATAACCTAAAAATTCTCAGTGAGAAAGATACCATGTCACAGGGCTAGCACTGAGATCTTTTTATTTATGTCCTAATATAGGTGCTGGAATGGTGTAGAGAGTAGTAGCAAAGTTTGGCTTTTGATTGAGAGAAGTATGCTAGGTTGGAAATAAAAGTCAGATTTGAGTTTGTAGTGAGCTGTGGATTTTCGCAGAGTTACAGACGCCATAGTACTCATTATTAGCACATTATAAAAATCTGTTTATTGTGTTGCATTAGTTTGGAGATATTCAAGTTCTGTTAATGGACTAACAGTGGACTTTTCCATCTGCAGATTATACTGAATGACCAGCAGAGGGAGTGATGCCGTAGACCATTTCTCTGCGATGCTGAGACCAAAAAAAAAAAGAAAGCGTCCTCAGCCTTCGGCTTCCATTATCAATTTACATGGTAGGTGAAACTCTCATTTAATCGCTTTGCTTGTCATTAGAAGGAGTTCATAGCATCTGACGGCTCTTGGCACCTTTGAGGCTGCAATGAGTTGTCTTCTGTTAGAGCGATTGACTTACTTTCAAATGGGGGAAGCTTATTTATCCTGCCTCCCTGCACTCTGTATGTGGCGCTCTGATACTCAACATGGAGTGCTCTTTCAGATACTCTGTGTTCTGGTCACTCCAGCCCACTTTCAAAAGGGGAGCCCAGTACTTTCAATGGTGCAGAGTACTTTCCCATTACACTTCCTACTTCCGTTGCAGTCATAATAACCGATAGTTAACCAGAGCAGACTTGCTGAAGTCTCATTGTCCTGTGTTATGGTCACCCAGGGCGATTTGTCATGAGGTGCTCTGACATCATAAAGCTACAGCATGGTGTCATCTGACATGAGAGCAAGCAATAGGATGCCTTTTTCATGGAATTGAAATGGGTAGCAGGCTAGACAGGATGTGCAGGTGAAGACAAAGATGGTAACATGAATAAACTCAGGCATTAGTTGACTTATGCATTTGTTTGAAGGTTTGGGTGATCATAATATTCTCGAGATCTCTATAGGTTAACTGATAGGGTTGCACAAGAATGAAGATGTTAGAATCTGTTATTCGTAGTTTTTATTATTACCTCTAGCTGTAGCATAAGCCTTCTTTCAAAACCTTATCAGATCACTTAATAGTTACTGCTGTACCATAACCTAAAAATTCTCAGTGAGAAAGATACCATGTCACAGGGCTAGCACTGAGATCTTTTTATTTATGTCCTAATATAGGTGCTGGAATGGTGTAGAGAGTAGTAGCAAAGTTTGGCTTTTGATTGAGAGAAGTATGCTAGGTTGGAAATAAAAGTCAGATTTGAGTTTGTAGTGAGCTGTGGATTTTCGCAGAGTTACAGACGCCATAGTACTCATTATTAGCACATTATAAAAATCTGTTTATTGTGTTGCATTAGTTTGGAGATATTCAAGTTCTGTTAATGGACTAACAGTGGACTTTTCCATCTGCAGATTATACTGAATGACCAGCAGAGGGAGTGATGCCGTAGACCATTTCTCTGCGATGCCGAGACCAAAAAAAAAAAGAAAGCGTCCTCAGCCTTCGGCTTCCATTATCAATTTACATGGTAGGTGAAACTCTCATTTAATCGCTTTGCTTGTCATTAGAAGGAGTTCATAGCATCTGACGGCTCTTGGCACCTTTGAGGCTGCAATGAGTTGTCTTCTGTTAGAGCGATTGACTTACTTTCAAATGGGGGAAGCTTATTTATCCTGCCTCCCTGCACTCTGTATGTGGCGCTCTGATACTCAACATGGAGTGCTCTTTCAGATACTCTGTGTTCTGGTCACTCCAGCCCACTTTCAAAAGGGGAGCCCAGTACTTTCAATGGTGCAGAGTACTTTCCCATTACACTTCCTACTTCCGTTGCAGTCATAATAACCGATAGTTAACCAGAGCAGACTTGCTGAAGTCTCATTGTCCTGTGTTATGGTCACCCAGGGCGATTTGTCATGAGGTGCTCTGACATCATAAAGCTACAGCATGGTGTCATCTGACATGAGAGCAAGCAATAGGATGCCTTTTTCATGGAATTGAAATGGGTAGCAGGCTAGACAGGATGTGCAGGTGAAGACAAAGATGGTAACATGAATAAACTCAGGCATTAGTTGACTTATGCATTTGTTTGAAGGTTTGGGTGATCATAATATTCTCGAGATCTCTATAGGTTAACTGATAGGGTTGCACAAGAATGAAGATGTTAGAATCTGTTATTCGTAGTTTTTATTATTACCTCTAGCTGTAGCATAAGCCTTCTTTCAAAACCTTATCAGATCACTTAATAGTTACTGCTGTACCATAACCTAAAAATTCTCAGTGAGAAAGATACCATGTCACAGGGCTAGCACTGAGATCTTTTTATTTATGTCCTAATATAGGTGCTGGAATGGTGTAGAGAGTAGTAGCAAAGTTTGGCTTTTGATTGAGAGAAGTATGCTAGGTTGGAAATAAAAGTCAGATTTGAGTTTGTAGTGAGCTGTGGATTTTCGCAGAGTTACAGACGCCATAGTACTCATTATTAGCACATTATAAAAATCTGTTTATTGTGTTGCATTAGTTTGGAGATATTCAAGTTCTGTTAATGGACTAACAGTGGACTTTTCCATCTGCAGATTATACTGAATGACCAGCAGAGGGAGTGATGCCGTAGACCATTTCTCTGCGATGCCGAGACCAAAAAAAAAAAGAAAGCGTCCTCAGCCTTCGGCTTCCATTATCAATTTACATGGTAGGTGAAACTCTCATTTAATCGCTTTGCTTGTCATTAGAAGGAGTTCATAGCATCTGACGGCTCTTGGCACCTTTGAGGCTGCAATGAGTTGTCTTCTGTTAGAGCGATTGACTTACTTTCAAATGGGGGAAGCTTATTTATCCTGCCTCCCTGCACTCTGTATGTGGCGCTCTGATACTCAACATGGAGTGCTCTTTCAGATACTCTGTGTTCTGGTCACTCCAGCCCACTTTCAAAAGGGGAGCCCAGTACTTTCAATGGTGCAGAGTACTTTCCCATTACACTTCCTACTTCCGTTGCAGTCATAATAACCGATAGTTAACCAGAGCAGACTTGCTGAAGTCTCATTGTCCTGTGTTATGGTCACCCAGGGCGATTTGTCATGAGGTGCTCTGACATCATAAAGCTACAGCATGGTGTCATCTGACATGAGAGCAAGCAATAGGATGCCTTTTTCATGGAATTGAAATGGGTAGCAGGCTAGACAGGATGTGCAGGTGAAGACAAAGATGGTAACATGAATAAACTCAGGCATTAGTTGACTTATGCATTTGTTTGAAGGTTTGGGTGATCATAATATTCTCGAGATCTTTATAGGTTAACTGATAGGGTTGCACAAGAATGAAGATGTTAGAATCTGTTATTCGTAGTTTTTATTATTACCTCTAGCTGTAGCATAAGCCTTCTTTCAAAACCTTATCAGATCACTTAATAGTTACTGCTGTACCATAACCTAAAAATTCTCAGTGAGAAAGATACCATGTCACAGGGCTAGCACTGAGATCTTTTTATTTATGTCCTAATATAGGTGCTGGAATGGTGTAGAGAGTAGTAGCAAAGTTTGGCTTTTGATTGAGAGAAGTATGCTAGGTTGGAAATAAAAGTCAGATTTGAGTTTGTAGTGAGCTGTGGATTTTCGCAGAGTTACAGACGCCATAGTACTCATTATTAGCACATTATAAAAATCTGTTTATTGTGTTGCATTAGTTTGGAGATATTCAAGTTCTGTTAATGGACTAACAGTGGACTTTTCCATCTGCAGATTATACTGAATGACCAGCAGAGGGAGTGATGCCGTAGACCATTTCTCTGCGATGCCGAGACCAAAAAAAAAAAGAAAGCGTCCTCAGCCTTCGGCTTCCATTATCAATTTACATGGTAGGTGAAACTCTCATTTAATCGCTTTGCTTGTCATTAGAAGGAGTTCATAGCATCTGACGGCTCTTGGCACCTTTGAGGCTGCAATGAGTTGTCTTCTGTTAGAGCGATTGACTTACTTTCAAATGGGGGAAGCTTATTTATCCTGCCTCCCTGCACTCTGTATGTGGCGCTCTGATACTCAACATGGAGTGCTCTTTCAGATACTCTGTGTTCTGGTCACTCCAGCCCACTTTCAAAAGGGGAGCCCAGTACTTTCAATGGTGCAGAGTACTTTCCCATTACACTTCCTACTTCCGTTGCAGTCATAATAACCGATAGTTAACCAGAGCAGACTTGCTGAAGTCTCATTGTCCTGTGTTATGGTCACCCAGGGCGATTTGTCATGAGGTGCTCTGACATCATAAAGCTACAGCATGGTGTCATCTGACATGAGAGCAAGCAATAGGATGCCTTTTTCATGGAATTGAAATGGGTAGCAGGCTAGACAGGATGTGCAGGTGAAGACAAAGATGGTAACATGAATAAACTCAGGCATTAGTTGACTTATGCATTTGTTTGAAGGTTTGGGTGATCATAATATTCTCGAGATCTCTATAGGTTAACTGATAGGGTTGCACAAGAATGAAGATGTTAGAATCTGTTATTCGTAGTTTTTATTATTACCTCTAGCTGTAGCATAAGCCTTCTTTCAAAACCTTATCAGATCACTTAATAGTTACTGCTGTACCATAACCTAAAAATTCTCAGTGAGAAAGATACCATGTCACAGGGCTAGCACTGAGATCTTTTTATTTATGTCCTAATATAGGTGCTGGAATGGTGTAGAGAGTAGTAGCAAAGTTTGGCTTTTGATTGAGAGAAGTATGCTAGGTTGGAAATAAAAGTCAGATTTGAGTTTGTAGTGAGCTGTGGATTTTCGCAGAGTTACAGACGCCATAGTACTCATTATTAGCACATTATAAAAATCTGTTTATTGTGTTGCATTAGTTTGGAGATATTCAAGTTCTGTTAATGGACTAACAGTGGACTTTTCCATCTGCAGATTATACTGAATGACCAGCAGAGGGAGTGATGCCGTAGACCATTTCTCTGCGATGCTGAGACCAAAAAAAAAAAGAAAGCGTCCTCAGCCTTCGGCTTCCATTATCAATTTACATGGTAGGTGAAACTCTCATTTAATCGCTTTGCTTGTCATTAGAAGGAGTTCATAGCATCTGACGGCTCTTGGCACCTTTGAGGCTGCAATGAGTTGTCTTCTGTTAGAGCGATTGACTTACTTTCAAATGGGGGAAGCTTATTTATCCTGCCTCCCTGCACTCTGTATGTGGCGCTCTGATACTCAACATGGAGTGCTCTTTCAGATACTCTGTGTTCTGGTCACTCCAGCCCACTTTCAAAAGGGGAGCCCAGTACTTTCAATGGTGCAGAGTACTTTCCCATTACACTTCCTACTTCCGTTGCAGTCATAATAACCGATAGTTAACCAGAGCAGACTTGCTGAAGTCTCATTGTCCTGTGTTATGGTCACCCAGGGCGATTTGTCATGAGGTGCTCTGACATCATAAAGCTACAGCATGGTGTCATCTGACATGAGAGCAAGCAATAGGATGCCTTTTTCATGGAATTGAAATGGGTAGCAGGCTAGACAGGATGTGCAGGTGAAGACAAAGATGGTAACATGAATAAACTCAGGCATTAGTTGACTTATGCATTTGTTTGAAGGTTTGGGTGATCATAATATTCTCGAGATCTCTATAGGTTAACTGATAGGGTTGCACAAGAATGAAGATGTTAGAATCTGTTATTCGTAGTTTTTATTATTACCTCTAGCTGTAGCATAAGCCTTCTTTCAAAACCTTATCAGATCACTTAATAGTTACTGCTGTACCATAACCTAAAAATTCTCAGTGAGAAAGATACCATGTCACAGGGCTAGCACTGAGATCTTTTTATTTATGTCCTAATATAGGTGCTGGAATGGTGTAGAGAGTAGTAGCAAAGTTTGGCTTTTGATTGAGAGAAGTATGCTAGGTTGGAAATAAAAGTCAGATTTGAGTTTGTAGTGAGCTGTGGATTTTCGCAGAGTTACAGACGCCATAGTACTCATTATTAGCACATTATAAAAATCTGTTTATTGTGTTGCATTAGTTTGGAGATATTCAAGTTCTGTTAATGGACTAACAGTGGACTTTTCCATCTGCAGATTATACTGAATGACCAGCAGAGGGAGTGATGCCGTAGACCATTTCTCTGCGATGCCGAGACCAAAAAAAAAAAGAAAGCGTCCTCAGCCTTCGGCTTCCATTATCAATTTACATGGTACGTGAAACTCTCATTTAATTGCTTTGCTTGTCATTAGAAGGAGTTCATAGCATCTGACGGCTCTTGGCACCTTTGAGGCTGCAATGAGTTGTCTTCTGTTAGAGCGATTGACTTGCTTTCAAATGGGGGAAGCTTATTTATCCTGCCTCCCTGCACTCTGTATGTGGCGCTCTGATACTCAACATGGAGTGCTCTTTCAGATACTCTGTGTTCTGGTCACTCCAGCCCACTTTCAAAAGGGGAGCCCAGTACTTTCAATGGTGCAGAGTACTTTCCCATTACACTTCCTACTTCCGTTGCAGTCATAATAACCGATAGTTAACCAGAGCAGACTTGCTGAAGTCTCATTGTCCTGTGTTATGGTCACCCAGGGCGATTTGTCATGAGGTGCTCTGACATCATAAAGCTACAGCATGGTGTCATCTGACATGAGAGCAAGCAATAGGATGCCTTTTTCATGGAATTGAAATGGGTAGCAGGCTAGACAGGATGTGCAGGTGAAGACAAAGATGGTAACATGAATAAACTCAGGCATTAGTTGACTTATGCATTTGTTTGAAGGTTTGGGTGATCATAATATTCTCGAGATCTCTATAGGTTAACTGATAGGGTTGCACAAGAATGAAGATGTTAGAATCTGTTATTCGTAGTTTTTATTATTACCTCTAGCTGTAGCATAAGCCTTCTTTCAAAACCTTATCAGATCACTTAATAGTTACTGCTGTACCATAACCTAAAAATTCTCAGTGAGAAAGATACCATGTCACAGGGCTAGCACTGAGATCTTTTTATTTATGTCCTAATATAGGTGCTGGAATGGTGTAGAGAGTAGTAGCAAAGTTTGGCTTTTGATTGAGAGAAGTATGCTAGGTTGGAAATAAAAGTCAGATTTGAGTTTGTAGTGAGCTGTGGATTTTCGCAGAGTTACAGACGCCATAGTACTCATTATTAGCACATTATAAAAATCTGTTTATTGTGTTGCATTAGTTTGGAGATATTCAAGTTCTGTTAATGGACTAACAGTGGACTTTTCCATCTGCAGATTATACTGAATGACCAGCAGAGGGAGTGATGCCGTAGACCATTTCTCTGCGATGCTGAGACCAAAAAAAAAAAGAAAGCGTCCTCAGCCTTCGGCTTCCATTATCAATTTACATGGTAGGTGAAACTCTCATTTAATCGCTTTGCTTGTCATTAGAAGGAGTTCATAGCATCTGACGGCTCTTGGCACCTTTGAGGCTGCAATGAGTTGTCTTCTGTTAGAGCGATTGACTTACTTTCAAATGGGGGAAGCTTATTTATCCTGCCTCCCTGCACTCTGTATGTGGCGCTCTGATACTCAACATGGAGTGCTCTTTCAGATACTCTGTGTTCTGGTCACTCCAGCCCACTTTCAAAAGGGGAGCCCAGTACTTTCAATGGTGCAGAGTACTTTCCCATTACACTTCCTACTTCCGTTGCAGTCATAATAACCGATAGTTAACCAGAGCAGACTTGCTGAAGTCTCATTGTCCTGTGTTATGGTCACCCAGGGCGATTTGTCATGAGGTGCTCTGACATCATAAAGCTACAGCATGGTGTCATCTGACATGAGAGCAAGCAATAGGATGCCTTTTTCATGGAATTGAAATGGGTAGCAGGCTAGACAGGATGTGCAGGTGAAGACAAAGATGGTAACATGAATAAACTCAGGCATTAGTTGACTTATGCATTTGTTTGAAGGTTTGGGTGATCATAATATTCTCGAGATCTCTATAGGTTAACTGATAGGGTTGCACAAGAATGAAGATGTTAGAATCTGTTATTCGTAGTTTTTATTATTACCTCTAGCTGTAGCATAAGCCTTCTTTCAAAACCTTATCAGATCACTTAATAGTTACTGCTGTACCATAACCTAAAAATTCTCAGTGAGAAAGATACCATGTCACAGGGCTAGCACTGAGATCTTTTTATTTATGTCCTAATATAGGTGCTGGAATGGTGTAGAGAGTAGTAGCAAAGTTTGGCTTTTGATTGAGAGAAGTATGCTAGGTTGGAAATAAAAGTCAGATTTGAGTTTGTAGTGAGCTGTGGATTTTCGCAGAGTTACAGACGCCATAGTACTCATTATTAGCACATTATAAAAATCTGTTTATTGTGTTGCATTAGTTTGGAGATATTCAAGTTCTGTTAATGGACTAACAGTGGACTTTTCCATCTGCAGATTATACTGAATGACCAGCAGAGGGAGTGATGCCGTAGACCATTTCTCTGCGATGCTGAGACCAAAAAAAAAAAGAAAGCGTCCTCAGCCTTCGGCTTCCATTATCAATTTACATGGTAGGTGAAACTCTCATTTAATCGCTTTGCTTGTCATTAGAAGGAGTTCATAGCATCTGACGGCTCTTGGCACCTTTGAGGCTGCAATGAGTTATCTTCTGTTAGAGCGATTGACTTACTTTCAAATGGGGGAAGCTTATTTATCCTGCCTCCCTGCACTCTGTATGTGGCGCTCTGATACTCAACATGGAGTGCTCTTTCAGATACTCTGTGTTCTGGTCACTCCAGCCCACTTTCAAAAGGGGAGCCCAGTACTTTCAATGGTGCAGAGTACTTTCCCATTACACTTCCTACTTCCGTTGCAGTCATAATAACCGATAGTTAACCAGAGCAGACTTGCTGAAGTCTCATTGTCCTGTGTTATGGTCACCCAGGGCGATTTGTCATGAGGTGCTCTGACATCATAAAGCTACAGCATGGTGTCATCTGACATGAGAGCAAGCAATAGGATGCCTTTTTCATGGAATTGAAATGGGTAGCAGGCTAGACAGGATGTGCAGGTGAAGACAAAGATGGTAACATGAATAAACTCAGGCATTAGTTGACTTATGCATTTGTTTGAAGGTTTGGGTGATCATAATATTCTCGAGATCTCTATAGGTTAACTGATAGGGTTGCACAAGAATGAAGATGTTAGAATCTGTTATTCGTAGTTTTTATTATTACCTCTAGCTGTAGCATAAGCCTTCTTTCAAAACCTTATCAGATCACTTAATAGTTACTGCTGTACCATAACCTAAAAATTCTCAGTGAGAAAGATACCATGTCACAGGGCTAGCACTGAGATCTTTTTATTTATGTCCTAATATAGGTGCTGGAATGGTGTAGAGAGTAGTAGCAAAGTTTGGCTTTTGATTGAGAGAAGTATGCTAGGTTGGAAATAAAAGTCAGATTTGAGTTTGTAGTGAGCTGTGGATTTTCGCAGAGTTACAGACGCCATAGTACTCATTATTAGCACATTATAAAAATCTGTTTATTGTGTTGCATTAGTTTGGAGATATTCAAGTTCTGTTAATGGACTAACAGTGGACTTTTCCATCTGCAGATTATACTGAATGACCAGCAGAGGGAGTGATGCCGTAGACCATTTCTCTGCGATGCCGAGACCAAAAAAAAAAAGAAAGCGTCCTCAGCCTTCGGCTTCCATTATCAATTTACATGGTACGTGAAACTCTCATTTAATTGCTTTGCTTGTCATTAGAAGGAGTTCATAGCATCTGACGGCTCTTGGCACCTTTGAGGCTGCAATGAGTTGTCTTCTGTTAGAGCGATTGACTTGCTTTCAAATGGGGGAAGCTTATTTATCCTGCCTCCCTGCACTCTGTATGTGGCGCTCTGATACTCAACATGGAGTGCTCTTTCAGATACTCTGTGTTCTGGTCACTCCAGCCCACTTTCAAAAGGGGAGCCCAGTACTTTCAATGGTGCAGAGTACTTTCCCATTACACTTCCTACTTCCGTTGCAGTCATAATAACCGATAGTTAACCAGAGCAGACTTGCTGAAGTCTCATTGTCCTGTGTTATGGTCACCCAGGGCGATTTGTCATGAGGTGCTCTGACATCATAAAGCTACAGCATGGTGTCATCTGACATGAGAGCAAGCAATAGGATGCCTTTTTCATGGAATTGAAATGGGTAGCAGGCTAGACAGGATGTGCAGGTGAAGACAAAGATGGTAACATGAATAAACTCAGGCATTAGTTGACTTATGCATTTGTTTGAAGGTTTGGGTGATCATAATATTCTCGAGATCTCTATAGGTTAACTGATAGGGTTGCACAAGAATGAAGATGTTAGAATCTGTTATTCGTAGTTTTTATTATTACCTCTAGCTGTAGCATAAGCCTTCTTTCAAAACCTTATCAGATCACTTAATAGTTACTGCTGTACCATAACCTAAAAATTCTCAGTGAGAAAGATACCATGTCACAGGGCTAGCACTGAGATCTTTTTATTTATGTCCTAATATAGGTGCTGGAATGGTGTAGAGAGTAGTAGCAAAGTTTGGCTTTTGATTGAGAGAAGTATGCTAGGTTGGAAATAAAAGTCAGATTTGAGTTTGTAGTGAGCTGTGGATTTTCGCAGAGTTACAGACGCCATAGTACTCATTATTAGCACATTATAAAAATCTGTTTATTGTGTTGCATTAGTTTGGAGATATTCAAGTTCTGTTAATGGACTAACAGTGGACTTTTCCATCTGCAGATTATACTGAATGACCAGCAGAGGGAGTGATGCCGTAGACCATTTCTCTGCGATGCCGAGACCAAAAAAAAAAAGAAAGCGTCCTCAGCCTTCGGCTTCCATTATCAATTTACATGGTAGGTGAAACTCTCATTTAATCGCTTTGCTTGTCATTAGAAGGAGTTCATAGCATCTGACGGCTCTTGGCACCTTTGAGGCTGCAATGAGTTGTCTTCTGTTAGAGCGATTGACTTACTTTCAAATGGGGGAAGCTTATTTATCCTGCCTCCCTGCACTCTGTATGTGGCGCTCTGATACTCAACATGGAGTGCTCTTTCAGATACTCTGTGTTCTGGTCACTCCAGCCCACTTTCAAAAGGGGAGCCCAGTACTTTCAATGGTGCAGAGTACTTTCCCATTACACTTCCTACTTCCGTTGCAGTCATAATAACCGATAGTTAACCAGAGCAGACTTGCTGAAGTCTCATTGTCCTGTGTTATGGTCACCCAGGGCGATTTGTCATGAGGTGCTCTGACATCATAAAGCTACAGCATGGTGTCATCTGACATGAGAGCAAGCAATAGGATGCCTTTTTCATGGAATTGAAATGGGTAGCAGGCTAGACAGGATGTGCAGGTGAAGACAAAGATGGTAACATGAATAAACTCAGGCATTAGTTGACTTATGCATTTGTTTGAAGGTTTGGGTGATCATAATATTCTCGAGATCTCTATAGGTTAACTGATAGGGTTGCACAAGAATGAAGATGTTAGAATCTGTTATTCGTAGTTTTTATTATTACCTCTAGCTGTAGCATAAGCCTTCTTTCAAAACCTTATCAGATCACTTAATAGTTACTGCTGTACCATAACCTAAAAATTCTCAGTGAGAAAGATACCATGTCACAGGGCTAGCACTGAGATCTTTTTATTTATGTCCTAATATAGGTGCTGGAATGGTGTAGAGAGTAGTAGCAAAGTTTGGCTTTTGATTGAGAGAAGTATGCTAGGTTGGAAATAAAAGTCAGATTTGAGTTTGTAGTGAGCTGTGGATTTTCGCAGAGTTACAGACGCCATAGTACTCATTATTAGCACATTATAAAAATCTGTTTATTGTGTTGCATTAGTTTGGAGATATTCAAGTTCTGTTAATGGACTAACAGTGGACTTTTCCATCTGCAGATTATACTGAATGACCAGCAGAGGGAGTGATGCCGTAGACCATTTCTCTGCGATGCTGAGACCAAAAAAAAAAAGAAAGCGTCCTCAGCCTTCGGCTTCCATTATCAATTTACATGGTAGGTGAAACTCTCATTTAATCGCTTTGCTTGTCATTAGAAGGAGTTCATAGCATCTGACGGCTCTTGGCACCTTTGAGGCTGCAATGAGTTGTCTTCTGTTAGAGCGATTGACTTACTTTCAAATGGGGGAAGCTTATTTATCCTGCCTCCCTGCACTCTGTATGTGGCGCTCTGATACTCAACATGGAGTGCTCTTTCAGATACTCTGTGTTCTGGTCACTCCAGCCCACTTTCAAAAGGGGAGCCCAGTACTTTCAATGGTGCAGAGTACTTTCCCATTACACTTCCTACTTCCGTTGCAGTCATAATAACCGATAGTTAACCAGAGCAGACTTGCTGAAGTCTCATTGTCCTGTGTTATGGTCACCCAGGGCGATTTGTCATGAGGTGCTCTGACATCATAAAGCTACAGCATGGTGTCATCTGACATGAGAGCAAGCAATAGGATGCCTTTTTCATGGAATTGAAATGGGTAGCAGGCTAGACAGGATGTGCAGGTGAAGACAAAGATGGTAACATGAATAAACTCAGGCATTAGTTGACTTATGCATTTGTTTGAAGGTTTGGGTGATCATAATATTCTCGAGATCTCTATAGGTTAACTGATAGGGTTGCACAAGAATGAAGATGTTAGAATCTGTTATTCGTAGTTTTTATTATTACCTCTAGCTGTAGCATAAGCCTTCTTTCAAAACCTTATCAGATCACTTAATAGTTACTGCTGTACCATAACCTAAAAATTCTCAGTGAGAAAGATACCATGTCACAGGGCTAGCACTGAGATCTTTTTATTTATGTCCTAATATAGGTGCTGGAATGGTGTAGAGAGTAGTAGCAAAGTTTGGCTTTTGATTGAGAGAAGTATGCTAGGTTGGAAATAAAAGTCAGATTTGAGTTTGTAGTGAGCTGTGGATTTTCTCAGAGTTACAGACGCCATAGTACTCATTATTAGCACATTATAAAAATCTGTTTATTGTGTTGCATTAGTTTGGAGATATTCAAGTTCTGTTAATGGACTAACAGTGGACTTTTCCATCTGCAGATTATACTGAATGACCAGCAGAGGGAGTGATGCCGTAGACCATTTCTCTGCGATGCCGAGACCAAAAAAAAAAAGAAAGCGTCCTCAGCCTTCGGCTTCCATTATCAATTTACATGGTACGTGAAACTCTCATTTAATTGCTTTGCTTGTCATTAGAAGGAGTTCATAGCATCTGACGGCTCTTGGCACCTTTGAGGCTGCAATGAGTTGTCTTCTGTTAGAGCGATTGACTTGCTTTCAAATGGGGGAAGCTTATTTATCCTGCCTCCCTGCACTCTGTATGTGGCGCTCTGATACTCAACATGGAGTGCTCTTTCAGATACTCTGTGTTCTGGTCACTCCAGCCCACTTTCAAAAGGGGAGCCCAGTACTTTCAATGGTGCAGAGTACTTTCCCATTACACTTCCTACTTCCGTTGCAGTCATAATAACCGATAGTTAACCAGAGCAGACTTGCTGAAGTCTCATTGTCCTGTGTTATGGTCACCCAGGGCGATTTGTCATGAGGTGCTCTGACATCATAAAGCTACAGCATGGTGTCATCTGACATGAGAGCAAGCAATAGGATGCCTTTTTCATGGAATTGAAATGGGTAGCAGGCTAGACAGGATGTGCAGGTGAAGACAAAGATGGTAACATGAATAAACTCAGGCATTAGTTGACTTATGCATTTGTTTGAAGGTTTGGGTGATCATAATATTCTCGAGATCTCTATAGGTTAACTGATAGGGTTGCACAAGAATGAAGATGTTAGAATCTGTTATTCGTAGTTTTTATTATTACCTCTAGCTGTAGCATAAGCCTTCTTTCAAAACCTTATCAGATCACTTAATAGTTACTGCTGTACCATAACCTAAAAATTCTCAGTGAGAAAGATACCATGTCACAGGGCTAGCTCTGAGATCTTTTTATTTATGTCCTAATATAGGTGCTGGAATGGTGTAGAGAGTAGTAGCAAAGTTTGGCTTTTGATTGAGAGAAGTATGCTAGGTTGGAAATAAAAGTCAGATTTGAGTTTGTAGTGAGCTGTGGATTTTCGCAGAGTTACAGACGCCATAGTACTCATTATTAGCACATTATAAAAATCTGTTTATTGTGTTGCATTAGTTTGGAGATATTCAAGTTCTGTTAATGGACTAACAGTGGACTTTTCCATCTGCAGATTATACTGAATGACCAGCAGAGGGAGTGATGCCGTAGACCATTTCTCTGCGATGCTGAGACCAAAAAAAAAAAGAAAGCGTCCTCAGCCTTCGGCTTCCATTATCAATTTACATGGTAGGTGAAACTCTCATTTAATCGCTTTGCTTGTCATTAGAAGGAGTTCATAGCATCTGACGGCTCTTGGCACCTTTGAGGCTGCAATGAGTTGTCTTCTGTTAGAGCGATTGACTTACTTTCAAATGGGGGAAGCTTATTTATCCTGCCTCCCTGCACTCTGTATGTGGCGCTCTGATACTCAACATGGAGTGCTCTTTCAGATACTCTGTGTTCTGGTCACTCCAGCCCACTTTCAAAAGGGGAGCCCAGTACTTTCAATGGTGCAGAGTACTTTCCCATTACACTTCCTACTTCCGTTGCAGTCATAATAACCGATAGTTAACCAGAGCAGACTTGCTGAAGTCTCATTGTCCTGTGTTATGGTCACCCAGGGCGATTTGTCATGAGGTGCTCTGACATCATAAAGCTACAGCATGGTGTCATCTGACATGAGAGCAAGCAATAGGATGCCTTTTTCATGGAATTGAAATGGGTAGCAGGCTAGACAGGATGTGCAGGTGAAGACAAAGATGGTAACATGAATAAACTCAGGCATTAGTTGACTTATGCATTTGTTTGAAGGTTTGGGTGATCATAATATTCTCGAGATCTCTATAGGTTAACTGATAGGGTTGCACAAGAATGAAGATGTTAGAATCTGTTATTCGTAGTTTTTATTATTACCTCTAGCTGTAGCATAAGCCTTCTTTCAAAACCTTATCAGATCACTTAATAGTTACTGCTGTACCATAACCTAAAAATTCTCAGTGAGAAAGATACCATGTCACAGGGCTAGCACTGAGATCTTTTTATTTATGTCCTAATATAGGTGCTGGAATGGTGTAGAGAGTAGTAGCAAAGTTTGGCTTTTGATTGAGAGAAGTATGCTAGGTTGGAAATAAAAGTCAGATTTGAGTTTGTAGTGAGCTGTGGATTTTCGCAGAGTTACAGACGCCATAGTACTCATTATTAGCACATTATAAAAATCTGTTTATTGTGTTGCATTAGTTTGGAGATATTCAAGTTCTGTTAATGGACTAACAGTGGACTTTTCCATCTGCAGATTATACTGAATGACCAGCAGAGGGAGTGATGCCGTAGACCATTTCTCTGCGATGCTGAGACCAAAAAAAAAAAGAAAGCGTCCTCAGCCTTCGGCTTCCATTATCAATTTACATGGTAGGTGAAACTCTCATTTAATCGCTTTGCTTGTCATTAGAAGGAGTTCATAGCATCTGACGGCTCTTGGCACCTTTGAGGCTGCAATGAGTTGTCTTCTGTTAGAGCGATTGACTTGCTTTCAAATGGGGGAAGCTTATTTATCCTGCCTCCCTGCACTCTGTATGTGGCGCTCTGATACTCAACATGGAGTGCTCTTTCAGATACTCTGTGTTCTGGTCACTCCAGCCCACTTTCAAAAGGGGAGCCCAGTACTTTCAATGGTGCAGAGTACTTTCCCATTACACTTCCTACTTCCGTTGCAGTCATAATAACCGATAGTTAACCAGAGCAGACTTGCTGAAGTCTCATTGTCCTGTGTTATGGTCACCCAGGGCGATTTGTCATGAGGTGCTCTGACATCATAAAGCTACAGCATGGTGTCATCTGACATGAGAGCAAGCAATAGGATGCCTTTTTCATGGAATTGAAATGGGTAGCAGGCTAGACAGGATGTGCAGGTGAAGACAAAGATGGTAACATGAATAAACTCAGGCATTAGTTGACTTATGCATTTGTTTGAAGGTTTGGGTGATCATAATATTCTCGAGATCTCTATAGGTTAACTGATAGGGTTGCACAAGAATGAAGATGTTAGAATCTGTTATTCGTAGTTTTTATTATTACCTCTAGCTGTAGCATAAGCCTTCTTTCAAAACCTTATCAGATCACTTAATAGTTACTGCTGTACCATAACCTAAAAATTCTCAGTGAGAAAGATACCATGTCACAGGGCTAGCACTGAGATCTTTTTATTTATGTCCTAATATAGGTGCTGGAATGGTGTAGAGAGTAGTAGCAAAGTTTGGCTTTTGATTGAGAGAAGTATGCTAGGTTGGAAATAAAAGTCAGATTTGAGTTTGTAGTGAGCTGTGGATTTTCGCAGAGTTACAGACGCCATAGTACTCATTATTAGCACATTATAAAAATCTGTTTATTGTGTTGCATTAGTTTGGAGATATTCAAGTTCTGTTAATGGACTAACAGTGGACTTTTCCATCTGCAGATTATACTGAATGACCAGCAGAGGGAGTGATGCCGTAGACCATTTCTCTGCGATGCTGAGACCAAAAAAAAAAAGAAAGCGTCCTCAGCCTTCGGCTTCCATTATCAATTTACATGGTAGGTGAAACTCTCATTTAATCGCTTTGCTTGTCATTAGAAGGAGTTCATAGCATCTGACGGCTCTTGGCACCTTTGAGGCTGCAATGAGTTGTCTTCTGTTAGAGCGATTGACTTACTTTCAAATGGGGGAAGCTTATTTATCCTGCCTCCCTGCACTCTGTATGTGGCGCTCTGATACTCAACATGGAGTGCTCTTTCAGATACTCTGTGTTCTGGTCACTCCAGCCCACTTTCAAAAGGGGAGCCCAGTACTTTCAATGGTGCAGAGTACTTTCCCATTACACTTCCTACTTCCGTTGCAGTCATAATAACCGATAGTTAACCAGAGCAGACTTGCTGAAGTCTCATTGTCCTGTGTTATGGTCACCCAGGGCGATTTGTCATGAGGTGCTCTGACATCATAAAGCTACAGCATGGTGTCATCTGACATGAGAGCAAGCAATAGGATGCCTTTTTCATGGAATTGAAATGGGTAGCAGGCTAGACAGGATGTGCAGGTGAAGACAAAGATGGTAACATGAATAAACTCAGGCATTAGTTGACTTATGCATTTGTTTGAAGGTTTGGGTGATCATAATATTCTCGAGATCTCTATAGGTTAACTGATAGGGTTGCACAAGAATGAAGATGTTAGAATCTGTTATTCGTAGTTTTTATTATTACCTCTAGCTGTAGCATAAGCCTTCTTTCAAAACCTTATCAGATCACTTAATAGTTACTGCTGTACCATAACCTAAAAATTCTCAGTGAGAAAGATACCATGTCACAGGGCTAGCACTGAGATCTTTTTATTTATGTCCTAATATAGGTGCTGGAATGGTGTAGAGAGTAGTAGCAAAGTTTGGCTTTTGATTGAGAGAAGTATGCTAGGTTGGAAATAAAAGTCAGATTTGAGTTTGTAGTGAGCTGTGGATTTTCGCAGAGTTACAGACGCCATAGTACTCATTATTAGCACATTATAAAAATCTGTTTATTGTGTTGCATTAGTTTGGAGATATTCAAGTTCTGTTAATGGACTAACAGTGGACTTTTCCATCTGCAGATTATACTGAATGACCAGCAGAGGGAGTGATGCCGTAGACCATTTCTCTGCGATGCTGAGACCAAAAAAAAAAAGAAAGCGTCCTCAGCCTTCGGCTTCCATTATCAATTTACATGGTAGGTGAAACTCTCATTTAATCGCTTTGCTTGTCATTAGAAGGAGTTCATAGCATCTGACGGCTCTTGGCACCTTTGAGGCTGCAATGAGTTGTCTTCTGTTAGAGCGATTGACTTACTTTCAAATGGGGGAAGCTTATTTATCCTGCCTCCCTGCACTCTGTATGTGGCGCTCTGATACTCAACATGGAGTGCTCTTTCAGATACTCTGTGTTCTGGTCACTCCAGCCCACTTTCAAAAGGGGAGCCCAGTACTTTCAATGGTGCAGAGTACTTTCCCATTACACTTCCTACTTCCGTTGCAGTCATAATAACCGATAGTTAACCAGAGCAGACTTGCTGAAGTCTCATTGTCCTGTGTTATGGTCACCCAGGGCGATTTGTCATGAGGTGCTCTGACATCATAAAGCTACAGCATGGTGTCATCTGACATGAGAGCAAGCAATAGGATGCCTTTTTCATGGAATTGAAATGGGTAGCAGGCTAGACAGGATGTGCAGGTGAAGACAAAGATGGTAACATGAATAAACTCAGGCATTAGTTGACTTATGCATTTGTTTGAAGGTTTGGGTGATCATAATATTCTCGAGATCTCTATAGGTTAACTGATAGGGTTGCACAAGAATGAAGATGTTAGAATCTGTTATTCGTAGTTTTTATTATTACCTCTAGCTGTAGCATAAGCCTTCTTTCAAAACCTTATCAGATCACTTAATAGTTACTGCTGTACCATAACCTAAAAATTCTCAGTGAGAAAGATACCATGTCACAGGGCTAGCACTGAGATCTTTTTATTTATGTCCTAATATAGGTGCTGGAATGGTGTAGAGAGTAGTAGCAAAGTTTGGCTTTTGATTGAGAGAAGTATGCTAGGTTGGAAATAAAAGTCAGATTTGAGTTTGTAGTGAGCTGTGGATTTTCGCAGAGTTACAGACGCCATAGTACTCATTATTAGCACATTATAAAAATCTGTTTATTGTGTTGCATTAGTTTGGAGATATTCAAGTTCTGTTAATGGACTAACAGTGGACTTTTCCATCTGCAGATTATACTGAATGACCAGCAGAGGGAGTGATGCCGTAGACCATTTCTCTGCGATGCTGAGACCAAAAAAAAAAAGAAAGCGTCCTCAGCCTTCGGCTTCCATTATCAATTTACATGGTAGGTGAAACTCTCATTTAATCGCTTTGCTTGTCATTAGAAGGAGTTCATAGCATCTGACGGCTCTTGGCACCTTTGAGGCTGCAATGAGTTGTCTTCTGTTAGAGCGATTGACTTACTTTCAAATGGGGGAAGCTTATTTATCCTGCCTCCCTGCACTCTGTATGTGGCGCTCTGATACTCAACATGGAGTGCTCTTTCAGATACTCTGTGTTCTGGTCACTCCAGCCCACTTTCAAAAGGGGAGCCCAGTACTTTCAATGGTGCAGAGTACTTTCCCATTACACTTCCTACTTCTGTTGCAGTCATAATAACCGATAGTTAACCAGAGCAGACTTGCTGAAGTCTCATTGTCCTGTGTTATGGTCACCCAGGGCGATTTGTCATGAGGTGCTCTGACATCATAAAGCTACAGCATGGTGTCATCTGACATGAGAGCAAGCAATAGGATGCCTTTTTCATGGAATTGAAATGGGTAGCAGGCTAGACAGGATGTGCAGGTGAAGACAAAGATGGTAACATGAATAAACTCAGGCATTAGTTGACTTATGCATTTGTTTGAAGGTTTGGGTGATCATAATATTCTCGAGATATCTATAGGTTAACTGATAGGGTTGCACAAGAATGAAGATGTTAGAATCTGTTATTCATAGTTTTTATTATTACCTCTAGCTGTAGCATAAGCCTTCTTTCAAAACCTTATCAGATCACTTAATAGTTACTGCTGTACCATAACCTAAAAATTCTCAGTGAGAAAGATACCATGTCACAGGGCTAGCACTGAGATCTTTTTATTTATGTCCTAATATAGGTGCTGGAATGGTGTAGAGAGTAGTAGCAAAGTTTGGCTTTTGATTGAGAGAAGTATGCTAGGTTGGAAATAAAAGTCAGATTTGAGTTTGTAGTGAGCTGTGGATTTTCGCAGAGTTACAGACGCCATAGTACTCATTATTAGCACATTATAAAAATCTGTTTATTGTGTTGCATTAGTTTGGAGATATTC
The DNA here is from genome assembly GCF_964204655.1 of Triturus cristatus. Taxonomy (NCBI): domain Eukaryota; kingdom Metazoa; phylum Chordata; class Amphibia; order Caudata; family Salamandridae; genus Triturus; species Triturus cristatus. Next base: position 513,068,465 of record NC_140592.1, on the reverse strand, counting down.
AAGTTCTGTTAATGGACTAACAGTGGACTTTTCCATCTGCAGATTATACTGAATGACCAGCAGAGGGAGTGATGCCGTAGACCATTTCTCTGCGATGCCGAGACCAAAAAAAAAAAGAAAGCGTCCTCAGCCTTCGGCTTCCATTATCAATTTACATGGTAGGTGAAACTCTCATTTAATCGCTTTGCTTGTCATTAGAAGGAGTTCATAGCATCTGACGGCTCTTGGCACCTTTGAGGCTGCAATGAGTTGTCTTCTGTTAGAGCGATTGACTTACTTTCAAATGGGGGAAGCTTATTTATCCTGCCTCCCTGCACTCTGTATGTGGCGCTCTGATACTCAACATGGAGTGCTCTTTCAGATACTCTGTGTTCTGGTCACTCCAGCCCACTTTCAAAAGGGGAGCCCAGTACTTTCAATGGTGCAGAGTACTTTCCCATTACACTTCCTACTTCCGTTGCAGTCATAATAACCGATAGTTAACCAGAGCAGACTTGCTGAAGTCTCATTGTCCTGTGTTATGGTCACCCAGGGCGATTTGTCATGAGGTGCTCTGACATCATAAAGCTACAGCATGGTGTCATCTGACATGAGAGCAAGCAATAGGATGCCTTTTTCATGGAATTGAAATGGGTAGCAGGCTAGACAGGATGTGCAGGTGAAGACAAAGATGGTAACATGAATAAACTCAGGCATTAGTTGACTTATGCATTTGTTTGAAGGTTTGGGTGATCATAATATTCTCGAGATCTCTATAGGTTAACTGATAGGGTTGCACAAGAATGAAGATGTTAGAATCTGTTATTCGTAGTTTTTATTATTACCTCTAGCTGTAGCATAAGCCTTCTTTCAAAACCTTATCAGATCACTTAATAGTTACTGCTGTACCATAACCTAAAAATTCTCAGTGAGAAAGATACCATGTCACAGGGCTAGCACTGAGATCTTTTTATTTATGTCCTAATATAGGTGCTGGAATGGTGTAGAGAGTAGTAGCAAAGTTTGGCTTTTGATTGAGAGAAGTATGCTAGGTTGGAAATAAAAGTCAGATTTGAGTTTGTAGTGAGCTGTGGATTTTCGCAGAGTTACAGACGCCATAGTACTCATTATTAGCACATTATAAAAATCTGTTTATTGTGTTGCATTAGTTTGGAGATATTCAAGTTCTGTTAATGGACTAACAGTGGACTTTTCCATCTGCAGATTATACTGAATGACCAGCAGAGGGAGTGATGCCGTAGACCATTTCTCTGCGATGCCGAGACCAAAAAAAAAAAGAAAGCGTCCTCAGCCTTCGGCTTCCATTATCAATTTACATGGTACGTGAAACTCTCATTTAATTGCTTTGCTTGTCATTAGAAGGAGTTCATAGCATCTGACGGCTCTTGGCACCTTTGAGGCTGCAATGAGTTGTCTTCTGTTAGAGCGATTGACTTGCTTTCAAATGGGGGAAGCTTATTTATCCTGCCTCCCTGCACTCTGTATGTGGCGCTCTGATACTCAACATGGAGTGCTCTTTCAGATACTCTGTGTTCTGGTCACTCCAGCCCACTTTCAAAAGGGGAGCCCAGTACTTTCAATGGTGCAGAGTACTTTCCCATTACACTTCCTACTTCCGTTGCAGTCATAATAACCGATAGTTAACCAGAGCAGACTTGCTGAAGTCTCATTGTCCTGTGTTATGGTCACCCAGGGCGATTTGTCATGAGGTGCTCTGACATCATAAAGCTACAGCATGGTGTCATCTGACATGAGAGCAAGCAATAGGATGCCTTTTTCATGGAATTGAAATGGGTAGCAGGCTAGACAGGATGTGCAGGTGAAGACAAAGATGGTAACATGAATAAACTCAGGCATTAGTTGACTTATGCATTTGTTTGAAGGTTTGGGTGATCATAATATTCTCGAGATCTCTATAGGTTAACTGATAGGGTTGCACAAGAATGAAGATGTTAGAATCTGTTATTCGTAGTTTTTATTATTACCTCTAGCTGTAGCATAAGCCTTCTTTCAAAACCTTATCAGATCACTTAATAGTTACTGCTGTACCATAACCTAAAAATTCTCAGTGAGAAAGATACCATGTCACAGGGCTAGCACTGAGATCTTTTTATTTATGTCCTAATATAGGTGCTGGAATGGTGTAGAGAGTAGTAGCAAAGTTTGGCTTTTGATTGAGAGAAGTATGCTAGGTTGGAAATAAAAGTCAGATTTGAGTTTGTAGTGAGCTGTGGATTTTCGCAGAGTTACAGACGCCATAGTACTCATTATTAGCACATTATAAAAATCTGTTTATTGTGTTGCATTAGTTTGGAGATATTCAAGTTCTGTTAATGGACTAACAGTGGACTTTTCCATCTGCAGATTATACTGAATGACCAGCAGAGGGAGTGATGCCGTAGACCATTTCTCTGCGATGCTGAGACCAAAAAAAAAAAGAAAGCGTCCTCAGCCTTCGGCTTCCATTATCAATTTACATGGTAGGTGAAACTCTCATTTAATCGCTTTGCTTGTCATTAGAAGGAGTTCATAGCATCTGACGGCTCTTGGCACCTTTGAGGCTGCAATGAGTTGTCTTCTGTTAGAGCGATTGACTTACTTTCAAATGGGGGAAGCTTATTTATCCTGCCTCCCTGCACTCTGTATGTGGCGCTCTGATACTCAACATGGAGTGCTCTTTCAGATACTCTGTGTTCTGGTCACTCCAGCCCACTTTCAAAAGGGGAGCCCAGTACTTTCAATGGTGCAGAGTACTTTCCCATTACACTTCCTACTTCCGTTGCAGTCATAATAACCGATAGTTAACCAGAGCAGACTTGCTGAAGTCTCATTGTCCTGTGTTATGGTCACCCAGGGCGATTTGTCATGAGGTGCTCTGACATCATAAAGCTACAGCATGGTGTCATCTGACATGAGAGCAAGCAATAGGATGCCTTTTTCATGGAATTGAAATGGGTAGCAGGCTAGACAGGATGTGCAGGTGAAGACAAAGATGGTAACATGAATAAACTCAGGCATTAGTTGACTTATGCATTTGTTTGAAGGTTTGGGTGATCATAATATTCTCGAGATCTCTATAGGTTAACTGATAGGGTTGCACAAGAATGAAGATGTTAGAATCTGTTATTCGTAGTTTTTATTATTACCTCTAGCTGTAGCATAAGCCTTCTTTCAAAACCTTATCAGATCACTTAATAGTTACTGCTGTACCATAACCTAAAAATTCTCAGTGAGAAAGATACCATGTCACAGGGCTAGCACTGAGATCTTTTTATTTATGTCCTAATATAGGTGCTGGAATGGTGTAGAGAGTAGTAGCAAAGTTTGGCTTTTGATTGAGAGAAGTATGCTAGGTTGGAAATAAAAGTCAGATTTGAGTTTGTAGTGAGCTGTGGATTTTCGCAGAGTTACAGACGCCATAGTACTCATTATTAGCACATTATAAAAATCTGTTTATTGTGTTGCATTAGTTTGGAGATATTCAAGTTCTGTTAATGGACTAACAGTGGACTTTTCCATCTGCAGATTATACTGAATGACCAGCAGAGGGAGTGATGCCGTAGACCATTTCTCTGCGATGCTGAGACCAAAAAAAAAAAGAAAGCGTCCTCAGCCTTCGGCTTCCATTATCAATTTACATGGTAGGTGAAACTCTCATTTAATCGCTTTGCTTGTCATTAGAAGGAGTTCATAGCATCTGACGGCTCTTGGCACCTTTGAGGCTGCAATGAGTTATCTTCTGTTAGAGCGATTGACTTACTTTCAAATGGGGGAAGCTTATTTATCCTGCCTCCCTGCACTCTGTATGTGGCGCTCTGATACTCAACATGGAGTGCTCTTTCAGATACTCTGTGTTCTGGTCACTCCAGCCCACTTTCAAAAGGGGAGCCCAGTACTTTCAATGGTGCAGAGTACTTTCCCATTACACTTCCTACTTCCGTTGCAGTCATAATAACCGATAGTTAACCAGAGCAGACTTGCTGAAGTCTCATTGTCCTGTGTTATGGTCACCCAGGGCGATTTGTCATGAGGTGCTCTGACATCATAAAGCTACAGCATGGTGTCATCTGACATGAGAGCAAGCAATAGGATGCCTTTTTCATGGAATTGAAATGGGTAGCAGGCTAGACAGGATGTGCAGGTGAAGACAAAGATGGTAACATGAATAAACTCAGGCATTAGTTGACTTATGCATTTGTTTGAAGGTTTGGGTGATCATAATATTCTCGAGATCTCTATAGGTTAACTGATAGGGTTGCACAAGAATGAAGATGTTAGAATCTGTTATTCGTAGTTTTTATTATTACCTCTAGCTGTAGCATAAGCCTTCTTTCAAAACCTTATCAGATCACTTAATAGTTACTGCTGTACCATAACCTAAAAATTCTCAGTGAGAAAGATACCATGTCACAGGGCTAGCACTGAGATCTTTTTATTTATGTCCTAATATAGGTGCTGGAATGGTGTAGAGAGTAGTAGCAAAGTTTGGCTTTTGATTGAGAGAAGTATGCTAGGTTGGAAATAAAAGTCAGATTTGAGTTTGTAGTGAGCTGTGGATTTTCGCAGAGTTACAGACGCCATAGTACTCATTATTAGCACATTATAAAAATCTGTTTATTGTGTTGCATTAGTTTGGAGATATTCAAGTTCTGTTAATGGACTAACAGTGGACTTTTCCATCTGCAGATTATACTGAATGACCAGCAGAGGGAGTGATGCCGTAGACCATTTCTCTGCGATGCCGAGACCAAAAAAAAAAAGAAAGCGTCCTCAGCCTTCGGCTTCCATTATCAATTTACATGGTACGTGAAACTCTCATTTAATTGCTTTGCTTGTCATTAGAAGGAGTTCATAGCATCTGACGGCTCTTGGCACCTTTGAGGCTGCAATGAGTTGTCTTCTGTTAGAGCGATTGACTTGCTTTCAAATGGGGGAAGCTTATTTATCCTGCCTCCCTGCACTCTGTATGTGGCGCTCTGATACTCAACATGGAGTGCTCTTTCAGATACTCTGTGTTCTGGTCACTCCAGCCCACTTTCAAAAGGGGAGCCCAGTACTTTCAATGGTGCAGAGTACTTTCCCATTACACTTCCTACTTCCGTTGCAGTCATAATAACCGATAGTTAACCAGAGCAGACTTGCTGAAGTCTCATTGTCCTGTGTTATGGTCACCCAGGGCGATTTGTCATGAGGTGCTCTGACATCATAAAGCTACAGCATGGTGTCATCTGACATGAGAGCAAGCAATAGGATGCCTTTTTCATGGAATTGAAATGGGTAGCAGGCTAGACAGGATGTGCAGGTGAAGACAAAGATGGTAACATGAATAAACTCAGGCATTAGTTGACTTATGCATTTGTTTGAAGGTTTGGGTGATCATAATATTCTCGAGATCTCTATAGGTTAACTGATAGGGTTGCACAAGAATGAAGATGTTAGAATCTGTTATTCGTAGTTTTTATTATTACCTCTAGCTGTAGCATAAGCCTTCTTTCAAAACCTTATCAGATCACTTAATAGTTACTGCTGTACCATAACCTAAAAATTCTCAGTGAGAAAGATACCATGTCACAGGGCTAGCACTGAGATCTTTTTATTTATGTCCTAATATAGGTGCTGGAATGGTGTAGAGAGTAGTAGCAAAGTTTGGCTTTTGATTGAGAGAAGTATGCTAGGTTGGAAATAAAAGTCAGATTTGAGTTTGTAGTGAGCTGTGGATTTTCGCAGAGTTACAGACGCCATAGTACTCATTATTAGCACATTATAAAAATCTGTTTATTGTGTTGCATTAGTTTGGAGATATTCAAGTTCTGTTAATGGACTAACAGTGGACTTTTCCATCTGCAGATTATACTGAATGACCAGCAGAGGGAGTGATGCCGTAGACCATTTCTCTGCGATGCCGAGACCAAAAAAAAAAAGAAAGCGTCCTCAGCCTTCGGCTTCCATTATCAATTTACATGGTAGGTGAAACTCTCATTTAATCGCTTTGCTTGTCATTAGAAGGAGTTCATAGCATCTGACGGCTCTTGGCACCTTTGAGGCTGCAATGAGTTGTCTTCTGTTAGAGCGATTGACTTACTTTCAAATGGGGGAAGCTTATTTATCCTGCCTCCCTGCACTCTGTATGTGGCGCTCTGATACTCAACATGGAGTGCTCTTTCAGATACTCTGTGTTCTGGTCACTCCAGCCCACTTTCAAAAGGGGAGCCCAGTACTTTCAATGGTGCAGAGTACTTTCCCATTACACTTCCTACTTCCGTTGCAGTCATAATAACCGATAGTTAACCAGAGCAGACTTGCTGAAGTCTCATTGTCCTGTGTTATGGTCACCCAGGGCGATTTGTCATGAGGTGCTCTGACATCATAAAGCTACAGCATGGTGTCATCTGACATGAGAGCAAGCAATAGGATGCCTTTTTCATGGAATTGAAATGGGTAGCAGGCTAGACAGGATGTGCAGGTGAAGACAAAGATGGTAACATGAATAAACTCAGGCATTAGTTGACTTATGCATTTGTTTGAAGGTTTGGGTGATCATAATATTCTCGAGATCTCTATAGGTTAACTGATAGGGTTGCACAAGAATGAAGATGTTAGAATCTGTTATTCGTAGTTTTTATTATTACCTCTAGCTGTAGCATAAGCCTTCTTTCAAAACCTTATCAGATCACTTAATAGTTACTGCTGTACCATAACCTAAAAATTCTCAGTGAGAAAGATACCATGTCACAGGGCTAGCACTGAGATCTTTTTATTTATGTCCTAATATAGGTGCTGGAATGGTGTAGAGAGTAGTAGCAAAGTTTGGCTTTTGATTGAGAGAAGTATGCTAGGTTGGAAATAAAAGTCAGATTTGAGTTTGTAGTGAGCTGTGGATTTTCGCAGAGTTACAGACGCCATAGTACTCATTATTAGCACATTATAAAAATCTGTTTATTGTGTTGCATTAGTTTGGAGATATTCAAGTTCTGTTAATGGACTAACAGTGGACTTTTCCATCTGCAGATTATACTGAATGACCAGCAGAGGGAGTGATGCCGTAGACCATTTCTCTGCGATGCTGAGACCAAAAAAAAAAAGAAAGCGTCCTCAGCCTTCGGCTTCCATTATCAATTTACATGGTAGGTGAAACTCTCATTTAATCGCTTTGCTTGTCATTAGAAGGAGTTCATAGCATCTGACGGCTCTTGGCACCTTTGAGGCTGCAATGAGTTGTCTTCTGTTAGAGCGATTGACTTACTTTCAAATGGGGGAAGCTTATTTATCCTGCCTCCCTGCACTCTGTATGTGGCGCTCTGATACTCAACATGGAGTGCTCTTTCAGATACTCTGTGTTCTGGTCACTCCAGCCCACTTTCAAAAGGGGAGCCCAGTACTTTCAATGGTGCAGAGTACTTTCCCATTACACTTCCTACTTCCGTTGCAGTCATAATAACCGATAGTTAACCAGAGCAGACTTGCTGAAGTCTCATTGTCCTGTGTTATGGTCACCCAGGGCGATTTGTCATGAGGTGCTCTGACATCATAAAGCTACAGCATGGTGTCATCTGACATGAGAGCAAGCAATAGGATGCCTTTTTCATGGAATTGAAATGGGTAGCAGGCTAGACAGGATGTGCAGGTGAAGACAAAGATGGTAACATGAATAAACTCAGGCATTAGTTGACTTATGCATTTGTTTGAAGGTTTGGGTGATCATAATATTCTCGAGATCTCTATAGGTTAACTGATAGGGTTGCACAAGAATGAAGATGTTAGAATCTGTTATTCGTAGTTTTTATTATTACCTCTAGCTGTAGCATAAGCCTTCTTTCAAAACCTTATCAGATCACTTAATAGTTACTGCTGTACCATAACCTAAAAATTCTCAGTGAGAAAGATACCATGTCACAGGGCTAGCACTGAGATCTTTTTATTTATGTCCTAATATAGGTGCTGGAATGGTGTAGAGAGTAGTAGCAAAGTTTGGCTTTTGATTGAGAGAAGTATGCTAGGTTGGAAATAAAAGTCAGATTTGAGTTTGTAGTGAGCTGTGGATTTTCTCAGAGTTACAGACGCCATAGTACTCATTATTAGCACATTATAAAAATCTGTTTATTGTGTTGCATTAGTTTGGAGATATTCAAGTTCTGTTAATGGACTAACAGTGGACTTTTCCATCTGCAGATTATACTGAATGACCAGCAGAGGGAGTGATGCCGTAGACCATTTCTCTGCGATGCCGAGACCAAAAAAAAAAAGAAAGCGTCCTCAGCCTTCGGCTTCCATTATCAATTTACATGGTACGTGAAACTCTCATTTAATTGCTTTGCTTGTCATTAGAAGGAGTTCATAGCATCTGACGGCTCTTGGCACCTTTGAGGCTGCAATGAGTTGTCTTCTGTTAGAGCGATTGACTTGCTTTCAAATGGGGGAAGCTTATTTATCCTGCCTCCCTGCACTCTGTATGTGGCGCTCTGATACTCAACATGGAGTGCTCTTTCAGATACTCTGTGTTCTGGTCACTCCAGCCCACTTTCAAAAGGGGAGCCCAGTACTTTCAATGGTGCAGAGTACTTTCCCATTACACTTCCTACTTCCGTTGCAGTCATAATAACCGATAGTTAACCAGAGCAGACTTGCTGAAGTCTCATTGTCCTGTGTTATGGTCACCCAGGGCGATTTGTCATGAGGTGCTCTGACATCATAAAGCTACAGCATGGTGTCATCTGACATGAGAGCAAGCAATAGGATGCCTTTTTCATGGAATTGAAATGGGTAGCAGGCTAGACAGGATGTGCAGGTGAAGACAAAGATGGTAACATGAATAAACTCAGGCATTAGTTGACTTATGCATTTGTTTGAAGGTTTGGGTGATCATAATATTCTCGAGATCTCTATAGGTTAACTGATAGGGTTGCACAAGAATGAAGATGTTAGAATCTGTTATTCGTAGTTTTTATTATTACCTCTAGCTGTAGCATAAGCCTTCTTTCAAAACCTTATCAGATCACTTAATAGTTACTGCTGTACCATAACCTAAAAATTCTCAGTGAGAAAGATACCATGTCACAGGGCTAGCTCTGAGATCTTTTTATTTATGTCCTAATATAGGTGCTGGAATGGTGTAGAGAGTAGTAGCAAAGTTTGGCTTTTGATTGAGAGAAGTATGCTAGGTTGGAAATAAAAGTCAGATTTGAGTTTGTAGTGAGCTGTGGATTTTCGCAGAGTTACAGACGCCATAGTACTCATTATTAGCACATTATAAAAATCTGTTTATTGTGTTGCATTAGTTTGGAGATATTCAAGTTCTGTTAATGGACTAACAGTGGACTTTTCCATCTGCAGATTATACTGAATGACCAGCAGAGGGAGTGATGCCGTAGACCATTTCTCTGCGATGCTGAGACCAAAAAAAAAAAGAAAGCGTCCTCAGCCTTCGGCTTCCATTATCAATTTACATGGTAGGTGAAACTCTCATTTAATCGCTTTGCTTGTCATTAGAAGGAGTTCATAGCATCTGACGGCTCTTGGCACCTTTGAGGCTGCAATGAGTTGTCTTCTGTTAGAGCGATTGACTTACTTTCAAATGGGGGAAGCTTATTTATCCTGCCTCCCTGCACTCTGTATGTGGCGCTCTGATACTCAACATGGAGTGCTCTTTCAGATACTCTGTGTTCTGGTCACTCCAGCCCACTTTCAAAAGGGGAGCCCAGTACTTTCAATGGTGCAGAGTACTTTCCCATTACACTTCCTACTTCCGTTGCAGTCATAATAACCGATAGTTAACCAGAGCAGACTTGCTGAAGTCTCATTGTCCTGTGTTATGGTCACCCAGGGCGATTTGTCATGAGGTGCTCTGACATCATAAAGCTACAGCATGGTGTCATCTGACATGAGAGCAAGCAATAGGATGCCTTTTTCATGGAATTGAAATGGGTAGCAGGCTAGACAGGATGTGCAGGTGAAGACAAAGATGGTAACATGAATAAACTCAGGCATTAGTTGACTTATGCATTTGTTTGAAGGTTTGGGTGATCATAATATTCTCGAGATCTCTATAGGTTAACTGATAGGGTTGCACAAGAATGAAGATGTTAGAATCTGTTATTCGTAGTTTTTATTATTACCTCTAGCTGTAGCATAAGCCTTCTTTCAAAACCTTATCAGATCACTTAATAGTTACTGCTGTACCATAACCTAAAAATTCTCAGTGAGAAAGATACCATGTCACAGGGCTAGCACTGAGATCTTTTTATTTATGTCCTAATATAGGTGCTGGAATGGTGTAGAGAGTAGTAGCAAAGTTTGGCTTTTGATTGAGAGAAGTATGCTAGGTTGGAAATAAAAGTCAGATTTGAGTTTGTAGTGAGCTGTGGATTTTCGCAGAGTTACAGACGCCATAGTACTCATTATTAGCACATTATAAAAATCTGTTTATTGTGTTGCATTAGTTTGGAGATATTCAAGTTCTGTTAATGGACTAACAGTGGACTTTTCCATCTGCAGATTATACTGAATGACCAGCAGAGGGAGTGATGCCGTAGACCATTTCTCTGCGATGCTGAGACCAAAAAAAAAAAGAAAGCGTCCTCAGCCTTCGGCTTCCATTATCAATTTACATGGTAGGTGAAACTCTCATTTAATCGCTTTGCTTGTCATTAGAAGGAGTTCATAGCATCTGACGGCTCTTGGCACCTTTGAGGCTGCAATGAGTTGTCTTCTGTTAGAGCGATTGACTTGCTTTCAAATGGGGGAAGCTTATTTATCCTGCCTCCCTGCACTCTGTATGTGGCGCTCTGATACTCAACATGGAGTGCTCTTTCAGATACTCTGTGTTCTGGTCACTCCAGCCCACTTTCAAAAGGGGAGCCCAGTACTTTCAATGGTGCAGAGTACTTTCCCATTACACTTCCTACTTCCGTTGCAGTCATAATAACCGATAGTTAACCAGAGCAGACTTGCTGAAGTCTCATTGTCCTGTGTTATGGTCACCCAGGGCGATTTGTCATGAGGTGCTCTGACATCATAAAGCTACAGCATGGTGTCATCTGACATGAGAGCAAGCAATAGGATGCCTTTTTCATGGAATTGAAATGGGTAGCAGGCTAGACAGGATGTGCAGGTGAAGACAAAGATGGTAACATGAATAAACTCAGGCATTAGTTGACTTATGCATTTGTTTGAAGGTTTGGGTGATCATAATATTCTCGAGATCTCTATAGGTTAACTGATAGGGTTGCACAAGAATGAAGATGTTAGAATCTGTTATTCGTAGTTTTTATTATTACCTCTAGCTGTAGCATAAGCCTTCTTTCAAAACCTTATCAGATCACTTAATAGTTACTGCTGTACCATAACCTAAAAATTCTCAGTGAGAAAGATACCATGTCACAGGGCTAGCACTGAGATCTTTTTATTTATGTCCTAATATAGGTGCTGGAATGGTGTAGAGAGTAGTAGCAAAGTTTGGCTTTTGATTGAGAGAAGTATGCTAGGTTGGAAATAAAAGTCAGATTTGAGTTTGTAGTGAGCTGTGGATTTTCGCAGAGTTACAGACGCCATAGTACTCATTATTAGCACATTATAAAAATCTGTTTATTGTGTTGCATTAGTTTGGAGATATTCAAGTTCTGTTAATGGACTAACAGTGGACTTTTCCATCTGCAGATTATACTGAATGACCAGCAGAGGGAGTGATGCCGTAGACCATTTCTCTGCGATGCTGAGACCAAAAAAAAAAAGAAAGCGTCCTCAGCCTTCGGCTTCCATTATCAATTTACATGGTAGGTGAAACTCTCATTTAATCGCTTTGCTTGTCATTAGAAGGAGTTCATAGCATCTGACGGCTCTTGGCACCTTTGAGGCTGCAATGAGTTGTCTTCTGTTAGAGCGATTGACTTACTTTCAAATGGGGGAAGCTTATTTATCCTGCCTCCCTGCACTCTGTATGTGGCGCTCTGATACTCAACATGGAGTGCTCTTTCAGATACTCTGTGTTCTGGTCACTCCAGCCCACTTTCAAAAGGGGAGCCCAGTACTTTCAATGGTGCAGAGTACTTTCCCATTACACTTCCTACTTCCGTTGCAGTCATAATAACCGATAGTTAACCAGAGCAGACTTGCTGAAGTCTCATTGTCCTGTGTTATGGTCACCCAGGGCGATTTGTCATGAGGTGCTCTGACATCATAAAGCTACAGCATGGTGTCATCTGACATGAGAGCAAGCAATAGGATGCCTTTTTCATGGAATTGAAATGGGTAGCAGGCTAGACAGGATGTGCAGGTGAAGACAAAGATGGTAACATGAATAAACTCAGGCATTAGTTGACTTATGCATTTGTTTGAAGGTTTGGGTGATCATAATATTCTCGAGATCTCTATAGGTTAACTGATAGGGTTGCACAAGAATGAAGATGTTAGAATCTGTTATTCGTAGTTTTTATTATTACCTCTAGCTGTAGCATAAGCCTTCTTTCAAAACCTTATCAGATCACTTAATAGTTACTGCTGTACCATAACCTAAAAATTCTCAGTGAGAAAGATACCATGTCACAGGGCTAGCACTGAGATCTTTTTATTTATGTCCTAATATAGGTGCTGGAATGGTGTAGAGAGTAGTAGCAAAGTTTGGCTTTTGATTGAGAGAAGTATGCTAGGTTGGAAATAAAAGTCAGATTTGAGTTTGTAGTGAGCTGTGGATTTTCGCAGAGTTACAGACGCCATAGTACTCATTATTAGCACATTATAAAAATCTGTTTATTGTGTTGCATTAGTTTGGAGATATTCAAGTTCTGTTAATGGACTAACAGTGGACTTTTCCATCTGCAGATTATACTGAATGACCAGCAGAGGGAGTGATGCCGTAGACCATTTCTCTGCGATGCTGAGACCAAAAAAAAAAAGAAAGCGTCCTCAGCCTTCGGCTTCCATTATCAATTTACATGGTAGGTGAAACTCTCATTTAATCGCTTTGCTTGTCATTAGAAGGAGTTCATAGCATCTGACGGCTCTTGGCACCTTTGAGGCTGCAATGAGTTGTCTTCTGTTAGAGCGATTGACTTACTTTCAAATGGGGGAAGCTTATTTATCCTGCCTCCCTGCACTCTGTATGTGGCGCTCTGATACTCAACATGGAGTGCTCTTTCAGATACTCTGTGTTCTGGTCACTCCAGCCCACTTTCAAAAGGGGAGCCCAGTACTTTCAATGGTGCAGAGTACTTTCCCATTACACTTCCTACTTCCGTTGCAGTCATAATAACCGATAGTTAACCAGAGCAGACTTGCTGAAGTCTCATTGTCCTGTGTTATGGTCACCCAGGGCGATTTGTCATGAGGTGCTCTGACATCATAAAGCTACAGCATGGTGTCATCTGACATGAGAGCAAGCAATAGGATGCCTTTTTCATGGAATTGAAATGGGTAGCAGGCTAGACAGGATGTGCAGGTGAAGACAAAGATGGTAACATGAATAAACTCAGGCATTAGTTGACTTATGCATTTGTTTGAAGGTTTGGGTGATCATAATATTCTCGAGATCTCTATAGGTTAACTGATAGGGTTGCACAAGAATGAAGATGTTAGAATCTGTTATTCGTAGTTTTTATTATTACCTCTAGCTGTAGCATAAGCCTTCTTTCAAAACCTTATCAGATCACTTAATAGTTACTGCTGTACCATAACCTAAAAATTCTCAGTGAGAAAGATACCATGTCACAGGGCTAGCACTGAGATCTTTTTATTTATGTCCTAATATAGGTGCTGGAATGGTGTAGAGAGTAGTAGCAAAGTTTGGCTTTTGATTGAGAGAAGTATGCTAGGTTGGAAATAAAAGTCAGATTTGAGTTTGTAGTGAGCTGTGGATTTTCGCAGAGTTACAGACGCCATAGTACTCATTATTAGCACATTATAAAAATCTGTTTATTGTGTTGCATTAGTTTGGAGATATTCAAGTTCTGTTAATGGACTAACAGTGGACTTTTCCATCTGCAGATTATACTGAATGACCAGCAGAGGGAGTGATGCCGTAGACCATTTCTCTGCGATGCTGAGACCAAAAAAAAAAAGAAAGCGTCCTCAGCCTTCGGCTTCCATTATCAATTTACATGGTAGGTGAAACTCTCATTTAATCGCTTTGCTTGTCATTAGAAGGAGTTCATAGCATCTGACGGCTCTTGGCACCTTTGAGGCTGCAATGAGTTGTCTTCTGTTAGAGCGATTGACTTACTTTCAAATGGGGGAAGCTTATTTATCCTGCCTCCCTGCACTCTGTATGTGGCGCTCTGATACTCAACATGGAGTGCTCTTTCAGATACTCTGTGTTCTGGTCACTCCAGCCCACTTTCAAAAGGGGAGCCCAGTACTTTCAATGGTGCAGAGTACTTTCCCATTACACTTCCTACTTCTGTTGCAGTCATAATAACCGATAGTTAACCAGAGCAGACTTGCTGAAGTCTCATTGTCCTGTGTTATGGTCACCCAGGGCGATTTGTCATGAGGTGCTCTGACATCATAAAGCTACAGCATGGTGTCATCTGACATGAGAGCAAGCAATAGGATGCCTTTTTCATGGAATTGAAATGGGTAGCAGGCTAGACAGGATGTGCAGGTGAAGACAAAGATGGTAACATGAATAAACTCAGGCATTAGTTGACTTATGCATTTGTTTGAAGGTTTGGGTGATCATAATATTCTCGAGATATCTATAGGTTAACTGATAGGGTTGCACAAGAATGAAGATGTTAGAATCTGTTATTCATAGTTTTTATTATTACCTCTAGCTGTAGCATAAGCCTTCTTTCAAAACCTTATCAGATCACTTAATAGTTACTGCTGTACCATAACCTAAAAATTCTCAGTGAGAAAGATACCATGTCACAGGGCTAGCACTGAGATCTTTTTATTTATGTCCTAATATAGGTGCTGGAATGGTGTAGAGAGTAGTAGCAAAGTTTGGCTTTTGATTGAGAGAAGTATGCTAGGTTGGAAATAAAAGTCAGATTTGAGTTTGTAGTGAGCTGTGGATTTTCGCAGAGTTACAGACGCCATAGTACTCATTATTAGCACATTATAAAAATCTGTTTATTGTGTTGCATTAGTTTGGAGATATTCAAGTTCTGTTAATGGACTAACAGTGGACTTTTCCATCTGCAGATTATACTGAATGACCAGCAGAGGGAGTGATGCCGTAGACCATTTCTCTGCGATGCCGAGACCAAAAAAAAAAAGAAAGCGTCCTCAGCCTTCGGCTTCCATTATCAATTTACATGGTACGTGAAACTCTCATTTAATTGCTTTGCTTGTCATTAGAAGGAGTTCATAGCATCTGACGGCTCTTGGCACCTTTGAGGCTGCAATGAGTTGTCTTCTGTTAGAGCGATTGACTTGCTTTCAAATGGGGGAAGCTTATTTATCCTGCCTCCCTGCACTCTGTATGTGGCGCTCTGATACTCAACATGGAGTGCTCTTTCAGATACTCTGTGTTCTGGTCACTCCAGCCCACTTTCAAAAGGGGAGCCCAGTACTTTCAATGGTGCAGAGTACTTTCCCATTACACTTCCTACTTCCGTTGCAGTCATAATAACCGATAGTTAACCAGAGCAGACTTGCTGAAGTCTCATTGTCCTGTGTTATGGTCACCCAGGGCGATTTGTCATGAGGTGCTCTGACATCATAAAGCTACAGCATGGTGTCATCTGACATGAGAGCAAGCAATAGGATGCCTTTTTCATGGAATTGAAATGGGTAGCAGGCTAGACAGGATGTGCAGGTGAAGACAAAGATGGTAACATGAATAAACTCAGGCATTAGTTGACTTATGCATTTGTTTGAAGGTTTGGGTGATCATAATATTCTCGAGATCTCTATAGGTTAACTGATAGGGTTGCACAAGAATGAAGATGTTAGAATCTGTTATTCGTAGTTTTTATTATTACCTCTAGCTGTAGCATAAGCCTTCTTTCAAAACCTTATCAGATCACTTAATAGTTACTGCTGTACCATAACCTAAAAATTCTCAGTGAGAAAGATACCATGTCACAGGGCTAGCACTGAGATCTTTTTATTTATGTCCTAATATAGGTGCTGGAATGGTGTAGAGAGTAGTAGCAAAGTTTGGCTTTTGATTGAGAGAAGTATGCTAGGTTGGAAATAAAAGTCAGATTTGAGTTTGTAGTGAGCTGTGGATTTTCGCAGAGTTACAGACGCCATAGTACTCATTATTAGCACATTATAAAAATCTGTTTATTGTGTTGCATTAGTTTGGAGATATTCAAGTTCTGTTAATGGACTAACAGTGGACTTTTCCATCTGCAGATTATACTGAATGACCAGCAGAGGGAGTGATGCCGTAGACCATTTCTCTGCGATGCTGAGACCAAAAAAAAAAAGAAAGCGTCCTCAGCCTTCGGCTTCCATTATCAATTTACATGGTAGGTGAAACTCTCATTTAATCGCTTTGCTTGTCATTAGAAGGAGTTCATAGCATCTGACGGCTCTTGGCACCTTTGAGGCTGCAATGAGTTGTCTTCTGTTAGAGCGATTGACTTACTTTCAAATGGGGGAAGCTTATTTATCCTGCCTCCCTGCACTCTGTATGTGGCGCTCTGATACTCAACATGGAGTGCTCTTTCAGATACTCTGTGTTCTGGTCACTCCAGCCCACTTTCAAAAGGGGAGCCCAGTACTTTCAATGGTGCAGAGTACTTTCCCATTACACTTCCTACTTCCGTTGCAGTCATAATAACCGATAGTTAACCAGAGCAGACTTGCTGAAGTCTCATTGTCCTGTGTTATGGTCACCCAGGGCGATTTGTCATGAGGTGCTCTGACATCATAAAGCTACAGCATGGTGTCATCTGACATGAGAGCAAGCAATAGGATGCCTTTTTCATGGAATTGAAATGGGTAGCAGGCTAGACAGGATGTGCAGGTGAAGACAAAGATGGTAACATGAATAAACTCAGGCATTAGTTGACTTATGCATTTGTTTGAAGGTTTGGGTGATCATAATATTCTCGAGATCTCTATAGGTTAACTGATAGGGTTGCACAAGAATGAAGATGTTAGAATCTGTTATTCGTAGTTTTTATTATTACCTCTAGCTGTAGCATAAGCCTTCTTTCAAAACCTTATCAGATCACTTAATAGTTACTGCTGTACCATAACCTAAAAATTCTCAGTGAGAAAGATACCATGTCACAGGGCTAGCACTGAGATCTTTTTATTTATGTCCTAATATAGGTGCTGGAATGGTGTAGAGAGTAGTAGCAAAGTTTGGCTTTTGATTGAGAGAAGTATGCTAGGTTGGAAATAAAAGTCAGATTTGAGTTTGTAGTGAGCTGTGGATTTTCGCAGAGTTACAGACGCCATAGTACTCATTATTAGCACATTATAAAAATCTGTTTATTGTGTTGCATTAGTTTGGAGATATTCAAGTTCTGTTAATGGACTAACAGTGGACTTTTCCATCTGCAGATTATACTGAATGACCAGCAGAGGGAGTGATGCCGTAGACCATTTCTCTGCGATGCCGAGACCAAAAAAAAAAAGAAAGCGTCCTCAGCCTTCGGCTTCCATTATCAATTTACATGGTAGGTGAAACTCTCATTTAATCGCTTTGCTTGTCATTAGAAGGAGTTCATAGCATCTGACGGCTCTTGGCACCTTTGAGGCTGCAATGAGTTGTCTTCTGTTAGAGCGATTGACTTACTTTCAAATGGGGGAAGCTTATTTATCCTGCCTCCCTGCACTCTGTATGTGGCGCTCTGATACTCAACATGGAGTGCTCTTTCAGATACTCTGTGTTCTGGTCACTCCAGCCCACTTTCAAAAGGGGAGCCCAGTACTTTCAATGGTGCAGAGTACTTTCCCATTACACTTCCTACTTCCGTTGCAGTCATAATAACCGATAGTTAACCAGAGCAGACTTGCTGAAGTCTCATTGTCCTGTGTTATGGTCACCCAGGGCGATTTGTCATGAGGTGCTCTGACATCATAAAGCTACAGCATGGTGTCATCTGACATGAGAGCAAGCAATAGGATGCCTTTTTCATGGAATTGAAATGGGTAGCAGGCTAGACAGGATGTGCAGGTGAAGACAAAGATGGTAACATGAATAAACTCAGGCATTAGTTGACTTATGCATTTGTTTGAAGGTTTGGGTGATCATAATATTCTCGAGATCTCTATAGGTTAACTGATAGGGTTGCACAAGAATGAAGATGTTAGAATCTGTTATTCGTAGTTTTTATTATTACCTCTAGCTGTAGCATAAGCCTTCTTTCAAAACCTTATCAGATCACTTAATAGTTACTGCTGTACCATAACCTAAAAATTCTCAGTGAGAAAGATACCATGTCACAGGGCTAGCACTGAGATCTTTTTATTTATGTCCTAATATAGGTGCTGGAATGGTGTAGAGAGTAGTAGCAAAGTTTGGCTTTTGATTGAGAGAAGTATGCTAGGTTGGAAATAAAAGTCAGATTTGAGTTTGTAGTGAGCTGTGGATTTTCGCAGAGTTACAGACGCCATAGTACTCATTATTAGCACATTATAAAAATCTGTTTATTGTGTTGCATTAGTTTGGAGATATTCAAGTTCTGTTAATGGACTAACAGTGGACTTTTCCATCTGCAGATTATACTGAATGACCAGCAGAGGGAGTGATGCCGTAGACCATTTCTCTGCGATGCCGAGACCAAAAAAAAAAAGAAAGCGTCCTCAGCCTTCGGCTTCCATTATCAATTTACATGGTAGGTGAAACTCTCATTTAATCGCTTTGCTTGTCATTAGAAGGAGTTCATAGCATCTGACGGCTCTTGGCACCTTTGAGGCTGCAATGAGTTGTCTTCTGTTAGAGCGATTGACTTACTTTCAAATGGGGGAAGCTTATTTATCCTGCCTCCCTGCACTCTGTATGTGGCGCTCTGATACTCAACATGGAGTGCTCTTTCAGATACTCTGTGTTCTGGTCACTCCAGCCCACTTTCAAAAGGGGAGCCCAGTACTTTCAATGGTGCAGAGTACTTTCCCATTACACTTCCTACTTCCGTTGCAGTCATAATAACCGATAGTTAACCAGAGCAGACTTGCTGAAGTCTCATTGTCCTGTGTTATGGTCACCCAGGGCGATTTGTCATGAGGTGCTCTGACATCATAAAGCTACAGCATGGTGTCATCTGACATGAGAGCAAGCAATAGGATGCCTTTTTCATGGAATTGAAATGGGTAGCAGGCTAGACAGGATGTGCAGGTGAAGACAAAGATGGTAACATGAATAAACTCAGGCATTAGTTGACTTATGCATTTGTTTGAAGGTTTGGGTGATCATAATATTCTCGAGATCTCTATAGGTTAACTGATAGGGTTGCACAAGAATGAAGATGTTAGAATCTGTTATTCGTAGTTTTTATTATTACCTCTAGCTGTAGCATAAGCCTTCTTTCAAAACCTTATCAGATCACTTAATAGTTACTGCTGTACCATAACCTAAAAATTCTCAGTGAGAAAGATACCATGTCACAGGGCTAGCACTGAGATCTTTTTATTTATGTCCTAATATAGGTGCTGGAATGGTGTAGAGAGTAGTAGCAAAGTTTGGCTTTTGATTGAGAGAAGTATGCTAGGTTGGAAATAAAAGTCAGATTTGAGTTTGTAGTGAGCTGTGGATTTTCGCAGAGTTACAGACGCCATAGTACTCATTATTAGCACATTATAAAAATCTGTTTATTGTGTTGCATTAGTTTGGAGATATTCAAGTTCTGTTAATGGACTAACAGTGGACTTTTCCATCTGCAGATTATACTGAATGACCAGCAGAGGGAGTGATGCCGTAGACCATTTCTCTGCGATGCCGAGACCAAAAAAAAAAAGAAAGCGTCCTCAGCCTTCGGCTTCCATTATCAATTTACATGGTAGGTGAAACTCTCATTTAATCGCTTTGCTTGTCATTAGAAGGAGTTCATAGCATCTGACGGCTCTTGGCACCTTTGAGGCTGCAATGAGTTGTCTTCTGTTAGAGCGATTGACTTACTTTCAAATGGGGGAAGCTTATTTATCCTGCCTCCCTGCACTCTGTATGTGGCGCTCTGATACTCAACATGGAGTGCTCTTTCAGATACTCTGTGTTCTGGTCACTCCAGCCCACTTTCAAAAGGGGAGCCCAGTACTTTCAATGGTGCAGAGTACTTTCCCATTACACTTCCTACTTCCGTTGCAGTCATAATAACCGATAGTTAACCAGAGCAGACTTGCTGAAGTCTCATTGTCCTGTGTTATGGTCACCCAGGGCGATTTGTCATGAGGTGCTCTGACATCATAAAGCTACAGCATGGTGTCATCTGACATGAGAGCAAGCAATAGGATGCCTTTTTCATGGAATTGAAATGGGTAGCAGGCTAGACAGGATGTGCAGGTGAAGACAAAGATGGTAACATGAATAAACTCAGGCATTAGTTGACTTATGCATTTGTTTGAAGGTTTGGGTGATCATAATATTCTCGAGATCTCTATAGGTTAACTGATAGGGTTGCACAAGAATGAAGATGTTAGAATCTGTTATTCGTAGTTTTTATTATTACCTCTAGCTGTAGCATAAGCCTTCTTTCAAAACCTTATCAGATCACTTAATAGTTACTGCTGTACCATAACCTAAAAATTCTCAGTGAGAAAGATACCATGTCACAGGGCTAGCACTGAGATCTTTTTATTTATGTCCTAATATAGGTGCTGGAATGGTGTAGAGAGTAGTAGCAAAGTTTGGCTTTTGATTGAGAGAAGTATGCTAGGTTGGAAATAAAAGTCAGATTTGAGTTTGTAGTGAGCTGTGGATTTTCGCAGAGTTACAGACGCCATAGTACTCATTATTAGCACATTATAAAAATCTGTTTATTGTGTTGCATTAGTTTGGAGATATTCAAGTTCTGTTAATGGACTAACAGTGGACTTTTCCATCTGCAGATTATACTGAATGACCAGCAGAGGGAGTGATGCCGTAGACCATTTCTCTGCGATGCTGAGACCAAAAAAAAAAAGAAAGCGTCCTCAGCCTTCGGCTTCCATTATCAATTTACATGGTAGGTGAAACTCTCATTTAATCGCTTTGCTTGTCATTAGAAGGAGTTCATAGCATCTGACGGCTCTTGGCACCTTTGAGGCTGCAATGAGTTGTCTTCTGTTAGAGCGATTGACTTACTTTCAAATGGGGGAAGCTTATTTATCCTGCCTCCCTGCACTCTGTATGTGGCGCTCTGATACTCAACATGGAGTGCTCTTTCAGATACTCTGTGTTCTGGTCACTCCAGCCCACTTTCAAAAGGGGAGCCCAGTACTTTCAATGGTGCAGAGTACTTTCCCATTACACTTCCTACTTCCGTTGCAGTCATAATAACCGATAGTTAACCAGAGCAGACTTGCTGAAGTCTCATTGTCCTGTGTTATGGTCACCCAGGGCGATTTGTCATGAGGTGCTCTGACATCATAAAGCTACAGCATGGTGTCATCTGACATGAGAGCAAGCAATAGGATGCCTTTTTCATGGAATTGAAATGGGTAGCAGGCTAGACAGGATGTGCAGGTGAAGACAAAGATGGTAACATGAATAAACTCAGGCATTAGTTGACTTATGCATTTGTTTGAAGGTTTGGGTGATCATAATATTCTCGAGATCTCTATAGGTTAACTGATAGGGTTGCACAAGAATGAAGATGTTAGAATCTGTTATTCGTAGTTTTTATTATTACCTCTAGCTGTAGCATAAGCCTTCTTTCAAAACCTTATCAGATCACTTAATAGTTACTGCTGTACCATAACCTAAAAATTCTCAGTGAGAAAGATACCATGTCACAGGGCTAGCACTGAGATCTTTTTATTTATGTCCTAATATAGGTGCTGGAATGGTGTAGAGAGTAGTAGCAAAGTTTGGCTTTTGATTGAGAGAAGTATGCTAGGTTGGAAATAAAAGTCAGATTTGAGTTTGTAGTGAGCTGTGGATTTTCGCAGAGTTACAGACGCCATAGTACTCATTATTAGCACATTATAAAAATCTGTTTATTGTGTTGCATTAGTTTGGAGATATTCAAGTTCTGTTAATGGACTAACAGTGGACTTTTCCATCTGCAGATTATACTGAATGACCAGCAGAGGGAGTGATGCCGTAGACCATTTCTCTGCGATGCCGAGACCAAAAAAAAAAAGAAAGCGTCCTCAGCCTTCGGCTTCCATTATCAATTTACATGGTACGTGAAACTCTCATTTAATTGCTTTGCTTGTCATTAGAAGGAGTTCATAGCATCTGACGGCTCTTGGCACCTTTGAGGCTGCAATGAGTTGTCTTCTGTTAGAGCGATTGACTTGCTTTCAAATGGGGGAAGCTTATTTATCCTGCCTCCCTGCACTCTGTATGTGGCGCTCTGATACTCAACATGGAGTGCTCTTTCAGATACTCTGTGTTCTGGTCACTCCAGCCCACTTTCAAAAGGGGAGCCCAGTACTTTCAATGGTGCAGAGTACTTTCCCATTACACTTCCTACTTCCGTTGCAGTCATAATAACCGATAGTTAACCAGAGCAGACTTGCTGAAGTCTCATTGTCCTGTGTTATGGTCACCCAGGGCGATTTGTCATGAGGTGCTCTGACATCATAAAGCTACAGCATGGTGTCATCTGACATGAGAGCAAGCAATAGGATGCCTTTTTCATGGAATTGAAATGGGTAGCAGGCTAGACAGGATGTGCAGGTGAAGACAAAGATGGTAACATGAATAAACTCAGGCATTAGTTGACTTATGCATTTGTTTGAAGGTTTGGGTGATCATAATATTCTCGAGATCTCTATAGGTTAACTGATAGGGTTGCACAAGAATGAAGATGTTAGAATCTGTTATTCGTAGTTTTTATTATTACCTCTAGCTGTAGCATAAGCCTTCTTTCAAAACCTTATCAGATCACTTAATAGTTACTGCTGTACCATAACCTAAAAATTCTCAGTGAGAAAGATACCATGTCACAGGGCTAGCACTGAGATCTTTTTATTTATGTCCTAATATAGGTGCTGGAATGGTGTAGAGAGTAGTAGCAAAGTTTGGCTTTTGATTGAGAGAAGTATGCTAGGTTGGAAATAAAAGTCAGATTTGAGTTTGTAGTGAGCTGTGGATTTTCGCAGAGTTACAGACGCCATAGTACTCATTATTAGCACATTATAAAAATCTGTTTATTGTGTTGCATTAGTTTGGAGATATTCAAGTTCTGTTAATGGACTAACAGTGGACTTTTCCATCTGCAGATTATACTGAATGACCAGCAGAGGGAGTGATGCCGTAGACCATTTCTCTGCGATGCCGAGACCAAAAAAAAAAAGAAAGCGTCCTCAGCCTTCGGCTTCCATTATCAATTTACATGGTAGGTGAAACTCTCATTTAATCGCTTTGCTTGTCATTAGAAGGAGTTCATAGCATCTGACGGCTCTTGGCACCTTTGAGGCTGCAATGAGTTGTCTTCTGTTAGAGCGATTGACTTACTTTCAAATGGGGGAAGCTTATTTATCCTGCCTCCCTGCACTCTGTATGTGGCGCTCTGATACTCAACATGGAGTGCTCTTTCAGATACTCTGTGTTCTGGTCACTCCAGCCCACTTTCAAAAGGGGAGCCCAGTACTTTCAATGGTGCAGAGTACTTTCCCATTACACTTCCTACTTCCGTTGCAGTCATAATAACCGATAGTTAACCAGAGCAGACTTGCTGAAGTCTCATTGTCCTGTGTTATGGTCACCCAGGGCGATTTGTCATGAGGTGCTCTGACATCATAAAGCTACAGCATGGTGTCATCTGACATGAGAGCAAGCA
This sequence comes from Triturus cristatus, assembly GCF_964204655.1. Classification (NCBI taxonomy): domain Eukaryota; kingdom Metazoa; phylum Chordata; class Amphibia; order Caudata; family Salamandridae; genus Triturus; species Triturus cristatus. Next base: position 513,044,643 of record NC_140592.1, on the reverse strand, counting down.
ATAGGATGCCTTTTTCATGGAATTGAAATGGGTAGCAGGCTAGACAGGATGTGCAGGTGAAGACAAAGATGGTAACATGAATAAACTCAGGCATTAGTTGACTTATGCATTTGTTTGAAGGTTTGGGTGATCATAATATTCTCGAGATCTCTATAGGTTAACTGATAGGGTTGCACAAGAATGAAGATGTTAGAATCTGTTATTCGTAGTTTTTATTATTACCTCTAGCTGTAGCATAAGCCTTCTTTCAAAACCTTATCAGATCACTTAATAGTTACTGCTGTACCATAACCTAAAAATTCTCAGTGAGAAAGATACCATGTCACAGGGCTAGCACTGAGATCTTTTTATTTATGTCCTAATATAGGTGCTGGAATGGTGTAGAGAGTAGTAGCAAAGTTTGGCTTTTGATTGAGAGAAGTATGCTAGGTTGGAAATAAAAGTCAGATTTGAGTTTGTAGTGAGCTGTGGATTTTCGCAGAGTTACAGACGCCATAGTACTCATTATTAGCACATTATAAAAATCTGTTTATTGTGTTGCATTAGTTTGGAGATATTCAAGTTCTGTTAATGGACTAACAGTGGACTTTTCCATCTGCAGATTATACTGAATGACCAGCAGAGGGAGTGATGCCGTAGACCATTTCTCTGCGATGCTGAGACCAAAAAAAAAAAGAAAGCGTCCTCAGCCTTCGGCTTCCATTATCAATTTACATGGTAGGTGAAACTCTCATTTAATCGCTTTGCTTGTCATTAGAAGGAGTTCATAGCATCTGACGGCTCTTGGCACCTTTGAGGCTGCAATGAGTTATCTTCTGTTAGAGCGATTGACTTACTTTCAAATGGGGGAAGCTTATTTATCCTGCCTCCCTGCACTCTGTATGTGGCGCTCTGATACTCAACATGGAGTGCTCTTTCAGATACTCTGTGTTCTGGTCACTCCAGCCCACTTTCAAAAGGGGAGCCCAGTACTTTCAATGGTGCAGAGTACTTTCCCATTACACTTCCTACTTCCGTTGCAGTCATAATAACCGATAGTTAACCAGAGCAGACTTGCTGAAGTCTCATTGTCCTGTGTTATGGTCACCCAGGGCGATTTGTCATGAGGTGCTCTGACATCATAAAGCTACAGCATGGTGTCATCTGACATGAGAGCAAGCAATAGGATGCCTTTTTCATGGAATTGAAATGGGTAGCAGGCTAGACAGGATGTGCAGGTGAAGACAAAGATGGTAACATGAATAAACTCAGGCATTAGTTGACTTATGCATTTGTTTGAAGGTTTGGGTGATCATAATATTCTCGAGATCTCTATAGGTTAACTGATAGGGTTGCACAAGAATGAAGATGTTAGAATCTGTTATTCGTAGTTTTTATTATTACCTCTAGCTGTAGCATAAGCCTTCTTTCAAAACCTTATCAGATCACTTAATAGTTACTGCTGTACCATAACCTAAAAATTCTCAGTGAGAAAGATACCATGTCACAGGGCTAGCACTGAGATCTTTTTATTTATGTCCTAATATAGGTGCTGGAATGGTGTAGAGAGTAGTAGCAAAGTTTGGCTTTTGATTGAGAGAAGTATGCTAGGTTGGAAATAAAAGTCAGATTTGAGTTTGTAGTGAGCTGTGGATTTTCGCAGAGTTACAGACGCCATAGTACTCATTATTAGCACATTATAAAAATCTGTTTATTGTGTTGCATTAGTTTGGAGATATTCAAGTTCTGTTAATGGACTAACAGTGGACTTTTCCATCTGCAGATTATACTGAATGACCAGCAGAGGGAGTGATGCCGTAGACCATTTCTCTGCGATGCCGAGACCAAAAAAAAAAAGAAAGCGTCCTCAGCCTTCGGCTTCCATTATCAATTTACATGGTACGTGAAACTCTCATTTAATTGCTTTGCTTGTCATTAGAAGGAGTTCATAGCATCTGACGGCTCTTGGCACCTTTGAGGCTGCAATGAGTTGTCTTCTGTTAGAGCGATTGACTTGCTTTCAAATGGGGGAAGCTTATTTATCCTGCCTCCCTGCACTCTGTATGTGGCGCTCTGATACTCAACATGGAGTGCTCTTTCAGATACTCTGTGTTCTGGTCACTCCAGCCCACTTTCAAAAGGGGAGCCCAGTACTTTCAATGGTGCAGAGTACTTTCCCATTACACTTCCTACTTCCGTTGCAGTCATAATAACCGATAGTTAACCAGAGCAGACTTGCTGAAGTCTCATTGTCCTGTGTTATGGTCACCCAGGGCGATTTGTCATGAGGTGCTCTGACATCATAAAGCTACAGCATGGTGTCATCTGACATGAGAGCAAGCAATAGGATGCCTTTTTCATGGAATTGAAATGGGTAGCAGGCTAGACAGGATGTGCAGGTGAAGACAAAGATGGTAACATGAATAAACTCAGGCATTAGTTGACTTATGCATTTGTTTGAAGGTTTGGGTGATCATAATATTCTCGAGATCTCTATAGGTTAACTGATAGGGTTGCACAAGAATGAAGATGTTAGAATCTGTTATTCGTAGTTTTTATTATTACCTCTAGCTGTAGCATAAGCCTTCTTTCAAAACCTTATCAGATCACTTAATAGTTACTGCTGTACCATAACCTAAAAATTCTCAGTGAGAAAGATACCATGTCACAGGGCTAGCACTGAGATCTTTTTATTTATGTCCTAATATAGGTGCTGGAATGGTGTAGAGAGTAGTAGCAAAGTTTGGCTTTTGATTGAGAGAAGTATGCTAGGTTGGAAATAAAAGTCAGATTTGAGTTTGTAGTGAGCTGTGGATTTTCGCAGAGTTACAGACGCCATAGTACTCATTATTAGCACATTATAAAAATCTGTTTATTGTGTTGCATTAGTTTGGAGATATTCAAGTTCTGTTAATGGACTAACAGTGGACTTTTCCATCTGCAGATTATACTGAATGACCAGCAGAGGGAGTGATGCCGTAGACCATTTCTCTGCGATGCCGAGACCAAAAAAAAAAAGAAAGCGTCCTCAGCCTTCGGCTTCCATTATCAATTTACATGGTAGGTGAAACTCTCATTTAATCGCTTTGCTTGTCATTAGAAGGAGTTCATAGCATCTGACGGCTCTTGGCACCTTTGAGGCTGCAATGAGTTGTCTTCTGTTAGAGCGATTGACTTACTTTCAAATGGGGGAAGCTTATTTATCCTGCCTCCCTGCACTCTGTATGTGGCGCTCTGATACTCAACATGGAGTGCTCTTTCAGATACTCTGTGTTCTGGTCACTCCAGCCCACTTTCAAAAGGGGAGCCCAGTACTTTCAATGGTGCAGAGTACTTTCCCATTACACTTCCTACTTCCGTTGCAGTCATAATAACCGATAGTTAACCAGAGCAGACTTGCTGAAGTCTCATTGTCCTGTGTTATGGTCACCCAGGGCGATTTGTCATGAGGTGCTCTGACATCATAAAGCTACAGCATGGTGTCATCTGACATGAGAGCAAGCAATAGGATGCCTTTTTCATGGAATTGAAATGGGTAGCAGGCTAGACAGGATGTGCAGGTGAAGACAAAGATGGTAACATGAATAAACTCAGGCATTAGTTGACTTATGCATTTGTTTGAAGGTTTGGGTGATCATAATATTCTCGAGATCTCTATAGGTTAACTGATAGGGTTGCACAAGAATGAAGATGTTAGAATCTGTTATTCGTAGTTTTTATTATTACCTCTAGCTGTAGCATAAGCCTTCTTTCAAAACCTTATCAGATCACTTAATAGTTACTGCTGTACCATAACCTAAAAATTCTCAGTGAGAAAGATACCATGTCACAGGGCTAGCACTGAGATCTTTTTATTTATGTCCTAATATAGGTGCTGGAATGGTGTAGAGAGTAGTAGCAAAGTTTGGCTTTTGATTGAGAGAAGTATGCTAGGTTGGAAATAAAAGTCAGATTTGAGTTTGTAGTGAGCTGTGGATTTTCGCAGAGTTACAGACGCCATAGTACTCATTATTAGCACATTATAAAAATCTGTTTATTGTGTTGCATTAGTTTGGAGATATTCAAGTTCTGTTAATGGACTAACAGTGGACTTTTCCATCTGCAGATTATACTGAATGACCAGCAGAGGGAGTGATGCCGTAGACCATTTCTCTGCGATGCTGAGACCAAAAAAAAAAAGAAAGCGTCCTCAGCCTTCGGCTTCCATTATCAATTTACATGGTAGGTGAAACTCTCATTTAATCGCTTTGCTTGTCATTAGAAGGAGTTCATAGCATCTGACGGCTCTTGGCACCTTTGAGGCTGCAATGAGTTGTCTTCTGTTAGAGCGATTGACTTACTTTCAAATGGGGGAAGCTTATTTATCCTGCCTCCCTGCACTCTGTATGTGGCGCTCTGATACTCAACATGGAGTGCTCTTTCAGATACTCTGTGTTCTGGTCACTCCAGCCCACTTTCAAAAGGGGAGCCCAGTACTTTCAATGGTGCAGAGTACTTTCCCATTACACTTCCTACTTCCGTTGCAGTCATAATAACCGATAGTTAACCAGAGCAGACTTGCTGAAGTCTCATTGTCCTGTGTTATGGTCACCCAGGGCGATTTGTCATGAGGTGCTCTGACATCATAAAGCTACAGCATGGTGTCATCTGACATGAGAGCAAGCAATAGGATGCCTTTTTCATGGAATTGAAATGGGTAGCAGGCTAGACAGGATGTGCAGGTGAAGACAAAGATGGTAACATGAATAAACTCAGGCATTAGTTGACTTATGCATTTGTTTGAAGGTTTGGGTGATCATAATATTCTCGAGATCTCTATAGGTTAACTGATAGGGTTGCACAAGAATGAAGATGTTAGAATCTGTTATTCGTAGTTTTTATTATTACCTCTAGCTGTAGCATAAGCCTTCTTTCAAAACCTTATCAGATCACTTAATAGTTACTGCTGTACCATAACCTAAAAATTCTCAGTGAGAAAGATACCATGTCACAGGGCTAGCACTGAGATCTTTTTATTTATGTCCTAATATAGGTGCTGGAATGGTGTAGAGAGTAGTAGCAAAGTTTGGCTTTTGATTGAGAGAAGTATGCTAGGTTGGAAATAAAAGTCAGATTTGAGTTTGTAGTGAGCTGTGGATTTTCGCAGAGTTACAGACGCCATAGTACTCATTATTAGCACATTATAAAAATCTGTTTATTGTGTTGCATTAGTTTGGAGATATTCAAGTTCTGTTAATGGACTAACAGTGGACTTTTCCATCTGCAGATTATACTGAATGACCAGCAGAGGGAGTGATGCCGTAGACCATTTCTCTGCGATGCTGAGACCAAAAAAAAAAAGAAAGCGTCCTCAGCCTTCGGCTTCCATTATCAATTTACATGGTAGGTGAAACTCTCATTTAATCGCTTTGCTTGTCATTAGAAGGAGTTCATAGCATCTGACGGCTCTTGGCACCTTTGAGGCTGCAATGAGTTATCTTCTGTTAGAGCGATTGACTTACTTTCAAATGGGGGAAGCTTATTTATCCTGCCTCCCTGCACTCTGTATGTGGCGCTCTGATACTCAACATGGAGTGCTCTTTCAGATACTCTGTGTTCTGGTCACTCCAGCCCACTTTCAAAAGGGGAGCCCAGTACTTTCAATGGTGCAGAGTACTTTCCCATTACACTTCCTACTTCCGTTGCAGTCATAATAACCGATAGTTAACCAGAGCAGACTTGCTGAAGTCTCATTGTCCTGTGTTATGGTCACCCAGGGCGATTTGTCATGAGGTGCTCTGACATCATAAAGCTACAGCATGGTGTCATCTGACATGAGAGCAAGCAATAGGATGCCTTTTTCATGGAATTGAAATGGGTAGCAGGCTAGACAGGATGTGCAGGTGAAGACAAAGATGGTAACATGAATAAACTCAGGCATTAGTTGACTTATGCATTTGTTTGAAGGTTTGGGTGATCATAATATTCTCGAGATCTCTATAGGTTAACTGATAGGGTTGCACAAGAATGAAGATGTTAGAATCTGTTATTCGTAGTTTTTATTATTACCTCTAGCTGTAGCATAAGCCTTCTTTCAAAACCTTATCAGATCACTTAATAGTTACTGCTGTACCATAACCTAAAAATTCTCAGTGAGAAAGATACCATGTCACAGGGCTAGCACTGAGATCTTTTTATTTATGTCCTAATATAGGTGCTGGAATGGTGTAGAGAGTAGTAGCAAAGTTTGGCTTTTGATTGAGAGAAGTATGCTAGGTTGGAAATAAAAGTCAGATTTGAGTTTGTAGTGAGCTGTGGATTTTCGCAGAGTTACAGACGCCATAGTACTCATTATTAGCACATTATAAAAATCTGTTTATTGTGTTGCATTAGTTTGGAGATATTCAAGTTCTGTTAATGGACTAACAGTGGACTTTTCCATCTGCAGATTATACTGAATGACCAGCAGAGGGAGTGATGCCGTAGACCATTTCTCTGCGATGCCGAGACCAAAAAAAAAAAGAAAGCGTCCTCAGCCTTCGGCTTCCATTATCAATTTACATGGTACGTGAAACTCTCATTTAATTGCTTTGCTTGTCATTAGAAGGAGTTCATAGCATCTGACGGCTCTTGGCACCTTTGAGGCTGCAATGAGTTGTCTTCTGTTAGAGCGATTGACTTGCTTTCAAATGGGGGAAGCTTATTTATCCTGCCTCCCTGCACTCTGTATGTGGCGCTCTGATACTCAACATGGAGTGCTCTTTCAGATACTCTGTGTTCTGGTCACTCCAGCCCACTTTCAAAAGGGGAGCCCAGTACTTTCAATGGTGCAGAGTACTTTCCCATTACACTTCCTACTTCCGTTGCAGTCATAATAACCGATAGTTAACCAGAGCAGACTTGCTGAAGTCTCATTGTCCTGTGTTATGGTCACCCAGGGCGATTTGTCATGAGGTGCTCTGACATCATAAAGCTACAGCATGGTGTCATCTGACATGAGAGCAAGCAATAGGATGCCTTTTTCATGGAATTGAAATGGGTAGCAGGCTAGACAGGATGTGCAGGTGAAGACAAAGATGGTAACATGAATAAACTCAGGCATTAGTTGACTTATGCATTTGTTTGAAGGTTTGGGTGATCATAATATTCTCGAGATCTCTATAGGTTAACTGATAGGGTTGCACAAGAATGAAGATGTTAGAATCTGTTATTCGTAGTTTTTATTATTACCTCTAGCTGTAGCATAAGCCTTCTTTCAAAACCTTATCAGATCACTTAATAGTTACTGCTGTACCATAACCTAAAAATTCTCAGTGAGAAAGATACCATGTCACAGGGCTAGCACTGAGATCTTTTTATTTATGTCCTAATATAGGTGCTGGAATGGTGTAGAGAGTAGTAGCAAAGTTTGGCTTTTGATTGAGAGAAGTATGCTAGGTTGGAAATAAAAGTCAGATTTGAGTTTGTAGTGAGCTGTGGATTTTCGCAGAGTTACAGACGCCATAGTACTCATTATTAGCACATTATAAAAATCTGTTTATTGTGTTGCATTAGTTTGGAGATATTCAAGTTCTGTTAATGGACTAACAGTGGACTTTTCCATCTGCAGATTATACTGAATGACCAGCAGAGGGAGTGATGCCGTAGACCATTTCTCTGCGATGCCGAGACCAAAAAAAAAAAGAAAGCGTCCTCAGCCTTCGGCTTCCATTATCAATTTACATGGTAGGTGAAACTCTCATTTAATCGCTTTGCTTGTCATTAGAAGGAGTTCATAGCATCTGACGGCTCTTGGCACCTTTGAGGCTGCAATGAGTTGTCTTCTGTTAGAGCGATTGACTTACTTTCAAATGGGGGAAGCTTATTTATCCTGCCTCCCTGCACTCTGTATGTGGCGCTCTGATACTCAACATGGAGTGCTCTTTCAGATACTCTGTGTTCTGGTCACTCCAGCCCACTTTCAAAAGGGGAGCCCAGTACTTTCAATGGTGCAGAGTACTTTCCCATTACACTTCCTACTTCCGTTGCAGTCATAATAACCGATAGTTAACCAGAGCAGACTTGCTGAAGTCTCATTGTCCTGTGTTATGGTCACCCAGGGCGATTTGTCATGAGGTGCTCTGACATCATAAAGCTACAGCATGGTGTCATCTGACATGAGAGCAAGCAATAGGATGCCTTTTTCATGGAATTGAAATGGGTAGCAGGCTAGACAGGATGTGCAGGTGAAGACAAAGATGGTAACATGAATAAACTCAGGCATTAGTTGACTTATGCATTTGTTTGAAGGTTTGGGTGATCATAATATTCTCGAGATCTCTATAGGTTAACTGATAGGGTTGCACAAGAATGAAGATGTTAGAATCTGTTATTCGTAGTTTTTATTATTACCTCTAGCTGTAGCATAAGCCTTCTTTCAAAACCTTATCAGATCACTTAATAGTTACTGCTGTACCATAACCTAAAAATTCTCAGTGAGAAAGATACCATGTCACAGGGCTAGCACTGAGATCTTTTTATTTATGTCCTAATATAGGTGCTGGAATGGTGTAGAGAGTAGTAGCAAAGTTTGGCTTTTGATTGAGAGAAGTATGCTAGGTTGGAAATAAAAGTCAGATTTGAGTTTGTAGTGAGCTGTGGATTTTCGCAGAGTTACAGACGCCATAGTACTCATTATTAGCACATTATAAAAATCTGTTTATTGTGTTGCATTAGTTTGGAGATATTCAAGTTCTGTTAATGGACTAACAGTGGACTTTTCCATCTGCAGATTATACTGAATGACCAGCAGAGGGAGTGATGCCGTAGACCATTTCTCTGCGATGCTGAGACCAAAAAAAAAAAGAAAGCGTCCTCAGCCTTCGGCTTCCATTATCAATTTACATGGTAGGTGAAACTCTCATTTAATCGCTTTGCTTGTCATTAGAAGGAGTTCATAGCATCTGACGGCTCTTGGCACCTTTGAGGCTGCAATGAGTTGTCTTCTGTTAGAGCGATTGACTTACTTTCAAATGGGGGAAGCTTATTTATCCTGCCTCCCTGCACTCTGTATGTGGCGCTCTGATACTCAACATGGAGTGCTCTTTCAGATACTCTGTGTTCTGGTCACTCCAGCCCACTTTCAAAAGGGGAGCCCAGTACTTTCAATGGTGCAGAGTACTTTCCCATTACACTTCCTACTTCCGTTGCAGTCATAATAACCGATAGTTAACCAGAGCAGACTTGCTGAAGTCTCATTGTCCTGTGTTATGGTCACCCAGGGCGATTTGTCATGAGGTGCTCTGACATCATAAAGCTACAGCATGGTGTCATCTGACATGAGAGCAAGCAATAGGATGCCTTTTTCATGGAATTGAAATGGGTAGCAGGCTAGACAGGATGTGCAGGTGAAGACAAAGATGGTAACATGAATAAACTCAGGCATTAGTTGACTTATGCATTTGTTTGAAGGTTTGGGTGATCATAATATTCTCGAGATCTCTATAGGTTAACTGATAGGGTTGCACAAGAATGAAGATGTTAGAATCTGTTATTCGTAGTTTTTATTATTACCTCTAGCTGTAGCATAAGCCTTCTTTCAAAACCTTATCAGATCACTTAATAGTTACTGCTGTACCATAACCTAAAAATTCTCAGTGAGAAAGATACCATGTCACAGGGCTAGCACTGAGATCTTTTTATTTATGTCCTAATATAGGTGCTGGAATGGTGTAGAGAGTAGTAGCAAAGTTTGGCTTTTGATTGAGAGAAGTATGCTAGGTTGGAAATAAAAGTCAGATTTGAGTTTGTAGTGAGCTGTGGATTTTCTCAGAGTTACAGACGCCATAGTACTCATTATTAGCACATTATAAAAATCTGTTTATTGTGTTGCATTAGTTTGGAGATATTCAAGTTCTGTTAATGGACTAACAGTGGACTTTTCCATCTGCAGATTATACTGAATGACCAGCAGAGGGAGTGATGCCGTAGACCATTTCTCTGCGATGCCGAGACCAAAAAAAAAAAGAAAGCGTCCTCAGCCTTCGGCTTCCATTATCAATTTACATGGTACGTGAAACTCTCATTTAATTGCTTTGCTTGTCATTAGAAGGAGTTCATAGCATCTGACGGCTCTTGGCACCTTTGAGGCTGCAATGAGTTGTCTTCTGTTAGAGCGATTGACTTGCTTTCAAATGGGGGAAGCTTATTTATCCTGCCTCCCTGCACTCTGTATGTGGCGCTCTGATACTCAACATGGAGTGCTCTTTCAGATACTCTGTGTTCTGGTCACTCCAGCCCACTTTCAAAAGGGGAGCCCAGTACTTTCAATGGTGCAGAGTACTTTCCCATTACACTTCCTACTTCCGTTGCAGTCATAATAACCGATAGTTAACCAGAGCAGACTTGCTGAAGTCTCATTGTCCTGTGTTATGGTCACCCAGGGCGATTTGTCATGAGGTGCTCTGACATCATAAAGCTACAGCATGGTGTCATCTGACATGAGAGCAAGCAATAGGATGCCTTTTTCATGGAATTGAAATGGGTAGCAGGCTAGACAGGATGTGCAGGTGAAGACAAAGATGGTAACATGAATAAACTCAGGCATTAGTTGACTTATGCATTTGTTTGAAGGTTTGGGTGATCATAATATTCTCGAGATCTCTATAGGTTAACTGATAGGGTTGCACAAGAATGAAGATGTTAGAATCTGTTATTCGTAGTTTTTATTATTACCTCTAGCTGTAGCATAAGCCTTCTTTCAAAACCTTATCAGATCACTTAATAGTTACTGCTGTACCATAACCTAAAAATTCTCAGTGAGAAAGATACCATGTCACAGGGCTAGCTCTGAGATCTTTTTATTTATGTCCTAATATAGGTGCTGGAATGGTGTAGAGAGTAGTAGCAAAGTTTGGCTTTTGATTGAGAGAAGTATGCTAGGTTGGAAATAAAAGTCAGATTTGAGTTTGTAGTGAGCTGTGGATTTTCGCAGAGTTACAGACGCCATAGTACTCATTATTAGCACATTATAAAAATCTGTTTATTGTGTTGCATTAGTTTGGAGATATTCAAGTTCTGTTAATGGACTAACAGTGGACTTTTCCATCTGCAGATTATACTGAATGACCAGCAGAGGGAGTGATGCCGTAGACCATTTCTCTGCGATGCTGAGACCAAAAAAAAAAAGAAAGCGTCCTCAGCCTTCGGCTTCCATTATCAATTTACATGGTAGGTGAAACTCTCATTTAATCGCTTTGCTTGTCATTAGAAGGAGTTCATAGCATCTGACGGCTCTTGGCACCTTTGAGGCTGCAATGAGTTGTCTTCTGTTAGAGCGATTGACTTACTTTCAAATGGGGGAAGCTTATTTATCCTGCCTCCCTGCACTCTGTATGTGGCGCTCTGATACTCAACATGGAGTGCTCTTTCAGATACTCTGTGTTCTGGTCACTCCAGCCCACTTTCAAAAGGGGAGCCCAGTACTTTCAATGGTGCAGAGTACTTTCCCATTACACTTCCTACTTCCGTTGCAGTCATAATAACCGATAGTTAACCAGAGCAGACTTGCTGAAGTCTCATTGTCCTGTGTTATGGTCACCCAGGGCGATTTGTCATGAGGTGCTCTGACATCATAAAGCTACAGCATGGTGTCATCTGACATGAGAGCAAGCAATAGGATGCCTTTTTCATGGAATTGAAATGGGTAGCAGGCTAGACAGGATGTGCAGGTGAAGACAAAGATGGTAACATGAATAAACTCAGGCATTAGTTGACTTATGCATTTGTTTGAAGGTTTGGGTGATCATAATATTCTCGAGATCTCTATAGGTTAACTGATAGGGTTGCACAAGAATGAAGATGTTAGAATCTGTTATTCGTAGTTTTTATTATTACCTCTAGCTGTAGCATAAGCCTTCTTTCAAAACCTTATCAGATCACTTAATAGTTACTGCTGTACCATAACCTAAAAATTCTCAGTGAGAAAGATACCATGTCACAGGGCTAGCACTGAGATCTTTTTATTTATGTCCTAATATAGGTGCTGGAATGGTGTAGAGAGTAGTAGCAAAGTTTGGCTTTTGATTGAGAGAAGTATGCTAGGTTGGAAATAAAAGTCAGATTTGAGTTTGTAGTGAGCTGTGGATTTTCGCAGAGTTACAGACGCCATAGTACTCATTATTAGCACATTATAAAAATCTGTTTATTGTGTTGCATTAGTTTGGAGATATTCAAGTTCTGTTAATGGACTAACAGTGGACTTTTCCATCTGCAGATTATACTGAATGACCAGCAGAGGGAGTGATGCCGTAGACCATTTCTCTGCGATGCCGAGACCAAAAAAAAAAAGAAAGCGTCCTCAGCCTTCGGCTTCCATTATCAATTTACATGGTACGTGAAACTCTCATTTAATTGCTTTGCTTGTCATTAGAAGGAGTTCATAGCATCTGACGGCTCTTGGCACCTTTGAGGCTGCAATGAGTTGTCTTCTGTTAGAGCGATTGACTTGCTTTCAAATGGGGGAAGCTTATTTATCCTGCCTCCCTGCACTCTGTATGTGGCGCTCTGATACTCAACATGGAGTGCTCTTTCAGATACTCTGTGTTCTGGTCACTCCAGCCCACTTTCAAAAGGGGAGCCCAGTACTTTCAATGGTGCAGAGTACTTTCCCATTACACTTCCTACTTCCGTTGCAGTCATAATAACCGATAGTTAACCAGAGCAGACTTGCTGAAGTCTCATTGTCCTGTGTTATGGTCACCCAGGGCGATTTGTCATGAGGTGCTCTGACATCATAAAGCTACAGCATGGTGTCATCTGACATGAGAGCAAGCAATAGGATGCCTTTTTCATGGAATTGAAATGGGTAGCAGGCTAGACAGGATGTGCAGGTGAAGACAAAGATGGTAACATGAATAAACTCAGGCATTAGTTGACTTATGCATTTGTTTGAAGGTTTGGGTGATCATAATATTCTCGAGATCTCTATAGGTTAACTGATAGGGTTGCACAAGAATGAAGATGTTAGAATCTGTTATTCGTAGTTTTTATTATTACCTCTAGCTGTAGCATAAGCCTTCTTTCAAAACCTTATCAGATCACTTAATAGTTACTGCTGTACCATAACCTAAAAATTCTCAGTGAGAAAGATACCATGTCACAGGGCTAGCACTGAGATCTTTTTATTTATGTCCTAATATAGGTGCTGGAATGGTGTAGAGAGTAGTAGCAAAGTTTGGCTTTTGATTGAGAGAAGTATGCTAGGTTGGAAATAAAAGTCAGATTTGAGTTTGTAGTGAGCTGTGGATTTTCGCAGAGTTACAGACGCCATAGTACTCATTATTAGCACATTATAAAAATCTGTTTATTGTGTTGCATTAGTTTGGAGATATTCAAGTTCTGTTAATGGACTAACAGTGGACTTTTCCATCTGCAGATTATACTGAATGACCAGCAGAGGGAGTGATGCCGTAGACCATTTCTCTGCGATGCCGAGACCAAAAAAAAAAAGAAAGCGTCCTCAGCCTTCGGCTTCCATTATCAATTTACATGGTACGTGAAACTCTCATTTAATTGCTTTGCTTGTCATTAGAAGGAGTTCATAGCATCTGACGGCTCTTGGCACCTTTGAGGCTGCAATGAGTTGTCTTCTGTTAGAGCGATTGACTTGCTTTCAAATGGGGGAAGCTTATTTATCCTGCCTCCCTGCACTCTGTATGTGGCGCTCTGATACTCAACATGGAGTGCTCTTTCAGATACTCTGTGTTCTGGTCACTCCAGCCCACTTTCAAAAGGGGAGCCCAGTACTTTCAATGGTGCAGAGTACTTTCCCATTACACTTCCTACTTCCGTTGCAGTCATAATAACCGATAGTTAACCAGAGCAGACTTGCTGAAGTCTCATTGTCCTGTGTTATGGTCACCCAGGGCGATTTGTCATGAGGTGCTCTGACATCATAAAGCTACAGCATGGTGTCATCTGACATGAGAGCAAGCAATAGGATGCCTTTTTCATGGAATTGAAATGGGTAGCAGGCTAGACAGGATGTGCAGGTGAAGACAAAGATGGTAACATGAATAAACTCAGGCATTAGTTGACTTATGCATTTGTTTGAAGGTTTGGGTGATCATAATATTCTCGAGATCTCTATAGGTTAACTGATAGGGTTGCACAAGAATGAAGATGTTAGAATCTGTTATTCGTAGTTTTTATTATTACCTCTAGCTGTAGCATAAGCCTTCTTTCAAAACCTTATCAGATCACTTAATAGTTACTGCTGTACCATAACCTAAAAATTCTCAGTGAGAAAGATACCATGTCACAGGGCTAGCACTGAGATCTTTTTATTTATGTCCTAATATAGGTGCTGGAATGGTGTAGAGAGTAGTAGCAAAGTTTGGCTTTTGATTGAGAGAAGTATGCTAGGTTGGAAATAAAAGTCAGATTTGAGTTTGTAGTGAGCTGTGGATTTTCGCAGAGTTACAGACGCCATAGTACTCATTATTAGCACATTATAAAAATCTGTTTATTGTGTTGCATTAGTTTGGAGATATTCAAGTTCTGTTAATGGACTAACAGTGGACTTTTCCATCTGCAGATTATACTGAATGACCAGCAGAGGGAGTGATGCCGTAGACCATTTCTCTGCGATGCTGAGACCAAAAAAAAAAAGAAAGCGTCCTCAGCCTTCGGCTTCCATTATCAATTTACATGGTAGGTGAAACTCTCATTTAATCGCTTTGCTTGTCATTAGAAGGAGTTCATAGCATCTGACGGCTCTTGGCACCTTTGAGGCTGCAATGAGTTGTCTTCTGTTAGAGCGATTGACTTACTTTCAAATGGGGGAAGCTTATTTATCCTGCCTCCCTGCACTCTGTATGTGGCGCTCTGATACTCAACATGGAGTGCTCTTTCAGATACTCTGTGTTCTGGTCACTCCAGCCCACTTTCAAAAGGGGAGCCCAGTACTTTCAATGGTGCAGAGTACTTTCCCATTACACTTCCTACTTCCGTTGCAGTCATAATAACCGATAGTTAACCAGAGCAGACTTGCTGAAGTCTCATTGTCCTGTGTTATGGTCACCCAGGGCGATTTGTCATGAGGTGCTCTGACATCATAAAGCTACAGCATGGTGTCATCTGACATGAGAGCAAGCAATAGGATGCCTTTTTCATGGAATTGAAATGGGTAGCAGGCTAGACAGGATGTGCAGGTGAAGACAAAGATGGTAACATGAATAAACTCAGGCATTAGTTGACTTATGCATTTGTTTGAAGGTTTGGGTGATCATAATATTCTCGAGATCTCTATAGGTTAACTGATAGGGTTGCACAAGAATGAAGATGTTAGAATCTGTTATTCGTAGTTTTTATTATTACCTCTAGCTGTAGCATAAGCCTTCTTTCAAAACCTTATCAGATCACTTAATAGTTACTGCTGTACCATAACCTAAAAATTCTCAGTGAGAAAGATACCATGTCACAGGGCTAGCACTGAGATCTTTTTATTTATGTCCTAATATAGGTGCTGGAATGGTGTAGAGAGTAGTAGCAAAGTTTGGCTTTTGATTGAGAGAAGTATGCTAGGTTGGAAATAAAAGTCAGATTTGAGTTTGTAGTGAGCTGTGGATTTTCGCAGAGTTACAGACGCCATAGTACTCATTATTAGCACATTATAAAAATCTGTTTATTGTGTTGCATTAGTTTGGAGATATTCAAGTTCTGTTAATGGACTAACAGTGGACTTTTCCATCTGCAGATTATACTGAATGACCAGCAGAGGGAGTGATGCCGTAGACCATTTCTCTGCGATGCCGAGACCAAAAAAAAAAAGAAAGCGTCCTCAGCCTTCGGCTTCCATTATCAATTTACATGGTACGTGAAACTCTCATTTAATTGCTTTGCTTGTCATTAGAAGGAGTTCATAGCATCTGACGGCTCTTGGCACCTTTGAGGCTGCAATGAGTTGTCTTCTGTTAGAGCGATTGACTTGCTTTCAAATGGGGGAAGCTTATTTATCCTGCCTCCCTGCACTCTGTATGTGGCGCTCTGATACTCAACATGGAGTGCTCTTTCAGATACTCTGTGTTCTGGTCACTCCAGCCCACTTTCAAAAGGGGAGCCCAGTACTTTCAATGGTGCAGAGTACTTTCCCATTACACTTCCTACTTCCGTTGCAGTCATAATAACCGATAGTTAACCAGAGCAGACTTGCTGAAGTCTCATTGTCCTGTGTTATGGTCACCCAGGGCGATTTGTCATGAGGTGCTCTGACATCATAAAGCTACAGCATGGTGTCATCTGACATGAGAGCAAGCAATAGGATGCCTTTTTCATGGAATTGAAATGGGTAGCAGGCTAGACAGGATGTGCAGGTGAAGACAAAGATGGTAACATGAATAAACTCAGGCATTAGTTGACTTATGCATTTGTTTGAAGGTTTGGGTGATCATAATATTCTCGAGATCTCTATAGGTTAACTGATAGGGTTGCACAAGAATGAAGATGTTAGAATCTGTTATTCGTAGTTTTTATTATTACCTCTAGCTGTAGCATAAGCCTTCTTTCAAAACCTTATCAGATCACTTAATAGTTACTGCTGTACCATAACCTAAAAATTCTCAGTGAGAAAGATACCATGTCACAGGGCTAGCACTGAGATCTTTTTATTTATGTCCTAATATAGGTGCTGGAATGGTGTAGAGAGTAGTAGCAAAGTTTGGCTTTTGATTGAGAGAAGTATGCTAGGTTGGAAATAAAAGTCAGATTTGAGTTTGTAGTGAGCTGTGGATTTTCGCAGAGTTACAGACGCCATAGTACTCATTATTAGCACATTATAAAAATCTGTTTATTGTGTTGCATTAGTTTGGAGATATTCAAGTTCTGTTAATGGACTAACAGTGGACTTTTCCATCTGCAGATTATACTGAATGACCAGCAGAGGGAGTGATGCCGTAGACCATTTCTCTGCGATGCCGAGACCAAAAAAAAAAAGAAAGCGTCCTCAGCCTTCGGCTTCCATTATCAATTTACATGGTAGGTGAAACTCTCATTTAATCGCTTTGCTTGTCATTAGAAGGAGTTCATAGCATCTGACGGCTCTTGGCACCTTTGAGGCTGCAATGAGTTGTCTTCTGTTAGAGCGATTGACTTACTTTCAAATGGGGGAAGCTTATTTATCCTGCCTCCCTGCACTCTGTATGTGGCGCTCTGATACTCAACATGGAGTGCTCTTTCAGATACTCTGTGTTCTGGTCACTCCAGCCCACTTTCAAAAGGGGAGCCCAGTACTTTCAATGGTGCAGAGTACTTTCCCATTACACTTCCTACTTCCGTTGCAGTCATAATAACCGATAGTTAACCAGAGCAGACTTGCTGAAGTCTCATTGTCCTGTGTTATGGTCACCCAGGGCGATTTGTCATGAGGTGCTCTGACATCATAAAGCTACAGCATGGTGTCATCTGACATGAGAGCAAGCAATAGGATGCCTTTTTCATGGAATTGAAATGGGTAGCAGGCTAGACAGGATGTGCAGGTGAAGACAAAGATGGTAACATGAATAAACTCAGGCATTAGTTGACTTATGCATTTGTTTGAAGGTTTGGGTGATCATAATATTCTCGAGATCTCTATAGGTTAACTGATAGGGTTGCACAAGAATGAAGATGTTAGAATCTGTTATTCGTAGTTTTTATTATTACCTCTAGCTGTAGCATAAGCCTTCTTTCAAAACCTTATCAGATCACTTAATAGTTACTGCTGTACCATAACCTAAAAATTCTCAGTGAGAAAGATACCATGTCACAGGGCTAGCACTGAGATCTTTTTATTTATGTCCTAATATAGGTGCTGGAATGGTGTAGAGAGTAGTAGCAAAGTTTGGCTTTTGATTGAGAGAAGTATGCTAGGTTGGAAATAAAAGTCAGATTTGAGTTTGTAGTGAGCTGTGGATTTTCGCAGAGTTACAGACGCCATAGTACTCATTATTAGCACATTATAAAAATCTGTTTATTGTGTTGCATTAGTTTGGAGATATTCAAGTTCTGTTAATGGACTAACAGTGGACTTTTCCATCTGCAGATTATACTGAATGACCAGCAGAGGGAGTGATGCCGTAGACCATTTCTCTGCGATGCTGAGACCAAAAAAAAAAAGAAAGCGTCCTCAGCCTTCGGCTTCCATTATCAATTTACATGGTAGGTGAAACTCTCATTTAATCGCTTTGCTTGTCATTAGAAGGAGTTCATAGCATCTGACGGCTCTTGGCACCTTTGAGGCTGCAATGAGTTGTCTTCTGTTAGAGCGATTGACTTACTTTCAAATGGGGGAAGCTTATTTATCCTGCCTCCCTGCACTCTGTATGTGGCGCTCTGATACTCAACATGGAGTGCTCTTTCAGATACTCTGTGTTCTGGTCACTCCAGCCCACTTTCAAAAGGGGAGCCCAGTACTTTCAATGGTGCAGAGTACTTTCCCATTACACTTCCTACTTCCGTTGCAGTCATAATAACCGATAGTTAACCAGAGCAGACTTGCTGAAGTCTCATTGTCCTGTGTTATGGTCACCCAGGGCGATTTGTCATGAGGTGCTCTGACATCATAAAGCTACAGCATGGTGTCATCTGACATGAGAGCAAGCAATAGGATGCCTTTTTCATGGAATTGAAATGGGTAGCAGGCTAGACAGGATGTGCAGGTGAAGACAAAGATGGTAACATGAATAAACTCAGGCATTAGTTGACTTATGCATTTGTTTGAAGGTTTGGGTGATCATAATATTCTCGAGATCTCTATAGGTTAACTGATAGGGTTGCACAAGAATGAAGATGTTAGAATCTGTTATTCGTAGTTTTTATTATTACCTCTAGCTGTAGCATAAGCCTTCTTTCAAAACCTTATCAGATCACTTAATAGTTACTGCTGTACCATAACCTAAAAATTCTCAGTGAGAAAGATACCATGTCACAGGGCTAGCACTGAGATCTTTTTATTTATGTCCTAATATAGGTGCTGGAATGGTGTAGAGAGTAGTAGCAAAGTTTGGCTTTTGATTGAGAGAAGTATGCTAGGTTGGAAATAAAAGTCAGATTTGAGTTTGTAGTGAGCTGTGGATTTTCGCAGAGTTACAGACGCCATAGTACTCATTATTAGCACATTATAAAAATCTGTTTATTGTGTTGCATTAGTTTGGAGATATTCAAGTTCTGTTAATGGACTAACAGTGGACTTTTCCATCTGCAGATTATACTGAATGACCAGCAGAGGGAGTGATGCCGTAGACCATTTCTCTGCGATGCTGAGACCAAAAAAAAAAAGAAAGCGTCCTCAGCCTTCGGCTTCCATTATCAATTTACATGGTAGGTGAAACTCTCATTTAATCGCTTTGCTTGTCATTAGAAGGAGTTCATAGCATCTGACGGCTCTTGGCACCTTTGAGGCTGCAATGAGTTATCTTCTGTTAGAGCGATTGACTTACTTTCAAATGGGGGAAGCTTATTTATCCTGCCTCCCTGCACTCTGTATGTGGCGCTCTGATACTCAACATGGAGTGCTCTTTCAGATACTCTGTGTTCTGGTCACTCCAGCCCACTTTCAAAAGGGGAGCCCAGTACTTTCAATGGTGCAGAGTACTTTCCCATTACACTTCCTACTTCCGTTGCAGTCATAATAACCGATAGTTAACCAGAGCAGACTTGCTGAAGTCTCATTGTCCTGTGTTATGGTCACCCAGGGCGATTTGTCATGAGGTGCTCTGACATCATAAAGCTACAGCATGGTGTCATCTGACATGAGAGCAAGCAATAGGATGCCTTTTTCATGGAATTGAAATGGGTAGCAGGCTAGACAGGATGTGCAGGTGAAGACAAAGATGGTAACATGAATAAACTCAGGCATTAGTTGACTTATGCATTTGTTTGAAGGTTTGGGTGATCATAATATTCTCGAGATCTCTATAGGTTAACTGATAGGGTTGCACAAGAATGAAGATGTTAGAATCTGTTATTCGTAGTTTTTATTATTACCTCTAGCTGTAGCATAAGCCTTCTTTCAAAACCTTATCAGATCACTTAATAGTTACTGCTGTACCATAACCTAAAAATTCTCAGTGAGAAAGATACCATGTCACAGGGCTAGCACTGAGATCTTTTTATTTATGTCCTAATATAGGTGCTGGAATGGTGTAGAGAGTAGTAGCAAAGTTTGGCTTTTGATTGAGAGAAGTATGCTAGGTTGGAAATAAAAGTCAGATTTGAGTTTGTAGTGAGCTGTGGATTTTCGCAGAGTTACAGACGCCATAGTACTCATTATTAGCACATTATAAAAATCTGTTTATTGTGTTGCATTAGTTTGGAGATATTCAAGTTCTGTTAATGGACTAACAGTGGACTTTTCCATCTGCAGATTATACTGAATGACCAGCAGAGGGAGTGATGCCGTAGACCATTTCTCTGCGATGCCGAGACCAAAAAAAAAAAGAAAGCGTCCTCAGCCTTCGGCTTCCATTATCAATTTACATGGTACGTGAAACTCTCATTTAATTGCTTTGCTTGTCATTAGAAGGAGTTCATAGCATCTGACGGCTCTTGGCACCTTTGAGGCTGCAATGAGTTGTCTTCTGTTAGAGCGATTGACTTGCTTTCAAATGGGGGAAGCTTATTTATCCTGCCTCCCTGCACTCTGTATGTGGCGCTCTGATACTCAACATGGAGTGCTCTTTCAGATACTCTGTGTTCTGGTCACTCCAGCCCACTTTCAAAAGGGGAGCCCAGTACTTTCAATGGTGCAGAGTACTTTCCCATTACACTTCCTACTTCCGTTGCAGTCATAATAACCGATAGTTAACCAGAGCAGACTTGCTGAAGTCTCATTGTCCTGTGTTATGGTCACCCAGGGCGATTTGTCATGAGGTGCTCTGACATCATAAAGCTACAGCATGGTGTCATCTGACATGAGAGCAAGCAATAGGATGCCTTTTTCATGGAATTGAAATGGGTAGCAGGCTAGACAGGATGTGCAGGTGAAGACAAAGATGGTAACATGAATAAACTCAGGCATTAGTTGACTTATGCATTTGTTTGAAGGTTTGGGTGATCATAATATTCTCGAGATCTCTATAGGTTAACTGATAGGGTTGCACAAGAATGAAGATGTTAGAATCTGTTATTCGTAGTTTTTATTATTACCTCTAGCTGTAGCATAAGCCTTCTTTCAAAACCTTATCAGATCACTTAATAGTTACTGCTGTACCATAACCTAAAAATTCTCAGTGAGAAAGATACCATGTCACAGGGCTAGCACTGAGATCTTTTTATTTATGTCCTAATATAGGTGCTGGAATGGTGTAGAGAGTAGTAGCAAAGTTTGGCTTTTGATTGAGAGAAGTATGCTAGGTTGGAAATAAAAGTCAGATTTGAGTTTGTAGTGAGCTGTGGATTTTCGCAGAGTTACAGACGCCATAGTACTCATTATTAGCACATTATAAAAATCTGTTTATTGTGTTGCATTAGTTTGGAGATATTCAAGTTCTGTTAATGGACTAACAGTGGACTTTTCCATCTGCAGATTATACTGAATGACCAGCAGAGGGAGTGATGCCGTAGACCATTTCTCTGCGATGCCGAGACCAAAAAAAAAAAGAAAGCGTCCTCAGCCTTCGGCTTCCATTATCAATTTACATGGTAGGTGAAACTCTCATTTAATCGCTTTGCTTGTCATTAGAAGGAGTTCATAGCATCTGACGGCTCTTGGCACCTTTGAGGCTGCAATGAGTTGTCTTCTGTTAGAGCGATTGACTTACTTTCAAATGGGGGAAGCTTATTTATCCTGCCTCCCTGCACTCTGTATGTGGCGCTCTGATACTCAACATGGAGTGCTCTTTCAGATACTCTGTGTTCTGGTCACTCCAGCCCACTTTCAAAAGGGGAGCCCAGTACTTTCAATGGTGCAGAGTACTTTCCCATTACACTTCCTACTTCCGTTGCAGTCATAATAACCGATAGTTAACCAGAGCAGACTTGCTGAAGTCTCATTGTCCTGTGTTATGGTCACCCAGGGCGATTTGTCATGAGGTGCTCTGACATCATAAAGCTACAGCATGGTGTCATCTGACATGAGAGCAAGCAATAGGATGCCTTTTTCATGGAATTGAAATGGGTAGCAGGCTAGACAGGATGTGCAGGTGAAGACAAAGATGGTAACATGAATAAACTCAGGCATTAGTTGACTTATGCATTTGTTTGAAGGTTTGGGTGATCATAATATTCTCGAGATCTCTATAGGTTAACTGATAGGGTTGCACAAGAATGAAGATGTTAGAATCTGTTATTCGTAGTTTTTATTATTACCTCTAGCTGTAGCATAAGCCTTCTTTCAAAACCTTATCAGATCACTTAATAGTTACTGCTGTACCATAACCTAAAAATTCTCAGTGAGAAAGATACCATGTCACAGGGCTAGCACTGAGATCTTTTTATTTATGTCCTAATATAGGTGCTGGAATGGTGTAGAGAGTAGTAGCAAAGTTTGGCTTTTGATTGAGAGAAGTATGCTAGGTTGGAAATAAAAGTCAGATTTGAGTTTGTAGTGAGCTGTGGATTTTCGCAGAGTTACAGACGCCATAGTACTCATTATTAGCACATTATAAAAATCTGTTTATTGTGTTGCATTAGTTTGGAGATATTCAAGTTCTGTTAATGGACTAACAGTGGACTTTTCCATCTGCAGATTATACTGAATGACCAGCAGAGGGAGTGATGCCGTAGACCATTTCTCTGCGATGCTGAGACCAAAAAAAAAAAGAAAGCGTCCTCAGCCTTCGGCTTCCATTATCAATTTACATGGTAGGTGAAACTCTCATTTAATCGCTTTGCTTGTCATTAGAAGGAGTTCATAGCATCTGACGGCTCTTGGCACCTTTGAGGCTGCAATGAGTTGTCTTCTGTTAGAGCGATTGACTTACTTTCAAATGGGGGAAGCTTATTTATCCTGCCTCCCTGCACTCTGTATGTGGCGCTCTGATACTCAACATGGAGTGCTCTTTCAGATACTCTGTGTTCTGGTCACTCCAGCCCACTTTCAAAAGGGGAGCCCAGTACTTTCAATGGTGCAGAGTACTTTCCCATTACACTTCCTACTTCCGTTGCAGTCATAATAACCGATAGTTAACCAGAGCAGACTTGCTGAAGTCTCATTGTCCTGTGTTATGGTCACCCAGGGCGATTTGTCATGAGGTGCTCTGACATCATAAAGCTACAGCATGGTGTCATCTGACATGAGAGCAAGCAATAGGATGCCTTTTTCATGGAATTGAAATGGGTAGCAGGCTAGACAGGATGTGCAGGTGAAGACAAAGATGGTAACATGAATAAACTCAGGCATTAGTTGACTTATGCATTTGTTTGAAGGTTTGGGTGATCATAATATTCTCGAGATCTCTATAGGTTAACTGATAGGGTTGCACAAGAATGAAGATGTTAGAATCTGTTATTCGTAGTTTTTATTATTACCTCTAGCTGTAGCATAAGCCTTCTTTCAAAACCTTATCAGATCACTTAATAGTTACTGCTGTACCATAACCTAAAAATTCTCAGTGAGAAAGATACCATGTCACAGGGCTAGCACTGAGATCTTTTTATTTATGTCCTAATATAGGTGCTGGAATGGTGTAGAGAGTAGTAGCAAAGTTTGGCTTTTGATTGAGAGAAGTATGCTAGGTTGGAAATAAAAGTCAGATTTGAGTTTGTAGTGAGCTGTGGATTTTCTCAGAGTTACAGACGCCATAGTACTCATTATTAGCACATTATAAAAATCTGTTTATTGTGTTGCATTAGTTTGGAGATATTCAAGTTCTGTTAATGGACTAACAGTGGACTTTTCCATCTGCAGATTATACTGAATGACCAGCAGAGGGAGTGATGCCGTAGACCATTTCTCTGCGATGCCGAGACCAAAAAAAAAAAGAAAGCGTCCTCAGCCTTCGGCTTCCATTATCAATTTACATGGTACGTGAAACTCTCATTTAATTGCTTTGCTTGTCATTAGAAGGAGTTCATAGCATCTGACGGCTCTTGGCACCTTTGAGGCTGCAATGAGTTGTCTTCTGTTAGAGCGATTGACTTGCTTTCAAATGGGGGAAGCTTATTTATCCTGCCTCCCTGCACTCTGTATGTGGCGCTCTGATACTCAACATGGAGTGCTCTTTCAGATACTCTGTGTTCTGGTCACTCCAGCCCACTTTCAAAAGGGGAGCCCAGTACTTTCAATGGTGCAGAGTACTTTCCCATTACACTTCCTACTTCCGTTGCAGTCATAATAACCGATAGTTAACCAGAGCAGACTTGCTGAAGTCTCATTGTCCTGTGTTATGGTCACCCAGGGCGATTTGTCATGAGGTGCTCTGACATCATAAAGCTACAGCATGGTGTCATCTGACATGAGAGCAAGCAATAGGATGCCTTTTTCATGGAATTGAAATGGGTAGCAGGCTAGACAGGATGTGCAGGTGAAGACAAAGATGGTAACATGAATAAACTCAGGCATTAGTTGACTTATGCATTTGTTTGAAGGTTTGGGTGATCATAATATTCTCGAGATCTCTATAGGTTAACTGATAGGGTTGCACAAGAATGAAGATGTTAGAATCTGTTATTCGTAGTTTTTATTATTACCTCTAGCTGTAGCATAAGCCTTCTTTCAAAACCTTATCAGATCACTTAATAGTTACTGCTGTACCATAACCTAAAAATTCTCAGTGAGAAAGATACCATGTCACAGGGCTAGCTCTGAGATCTTTTTATTTATGTCCTAATATAGGTGCTGGAATGGTGTAGAGAGTAGTAGCAAAGTTTGGCTTTTGATTGAGAGAAGTATGCTAGGTTGGAAATAAAAGTCAGATTTGAGTTTGTAGTGAGCTGTGGATTTTCGCAGAGTTACAGACGCCATAGTACTCATTATTAGCACATTATAAAAATCTGTTTATTGTGTTGCATTAGTTTGGAGATATTCAAGTTCTGTTAATGGACTAACAGTGGACTTTTCCATCTGCAGATTATACTGAATGACCAGCAGAGGGAGTGATGCCGTAGACCATTTCTCTGCGATGCTGAGACCAAAAAAAAAAAGAAAGCGTCCTCAGCCTTCGGCTTCCATTATCAATTTACATGGTAGGTGAAACTCTCATTTAATCGCTTTGCTTGTCATTAGAAGGAGTTCATAGCATCTGACGGCTCTTGGCACCTTTGAGGCTGCAATGAGTTGTCTTCTGTTAGAGCGATTGACTTACTTTCAAATGGGGGAAGCTTATTTATCCTGCCTCCCTGCACTCTGTATGTGGCGCTCTGATACTCAACATGGAGTGCTCTTTCAGATACTCTGTGTTCTGGTCACTCCAGCCCACTTTCAAAAGGGGAGCCCAGTACTTTCAATGGTGCAGAGTACTTTCCCATTACACTTCCTACTTCCGTTGCAGTCATAATAACCGATAGTTAACCAGAGCAGACTTGCTGAAGTCTCATTGTCCTGTGTTATGGTCACCCAGGGCGATTTGTCATGAGGTGCTCTGACATCATAAAGCTACAGCATGGTGTCATCTGACATGAGAGCAAGCAATAGGATGCCTTTTTCATGGAATTGAAATGGGTAGCAGGCTAGACAGGATGTGCAGGTGAAGACAAAGATGGTAACATGAATAAACTCAGGCATTAGTTGACTTATGCATTTGTTTGAAGGTTTGGGTGATCATAATATTCTCGAGATCTCTATAGGTTAACTGATAGGGTTGCACAAGAATGAAGATGTTAGAATCTGTTATTCGTAGTTTTTATTATTACCTCTAGCTGTAGCATAAGCCTTCTTTCAAAACCTTATCAGATCACTTAATAGTTACTGCTGTACCATAACCTAAAAATTCTCAGTGAGAAAGATACCATGTCACAGGGCTAGCACTGAGATCTTTTTATTTATGTCCTAATATAGGTGCTGGAATGGTGTAGAGAGTAGTAGCAAAGTTTGGCTTTTGATTGAGAGAAGTATGCTAGGTTGGAAATAAAAGTCAGATTTGAGTTTGTAGTGAGCTGTGGATTTTCGCAGAGTTACAGACGCCATAGTACTCATTATTAGCACATTATAAAAATCTGTTTATTGTGTTGCATTAGTTTGGAGATATTCAAGTTCTGTTAATGGACTAACAGTGGACTTTTCCATCTGCAGATTATACTGAATGACCAGCAGAGGGAGTGATGCCGTAGACCATTTCTCTGCGATGCCGAGACCAAAAAAAAAAAGAAAGCGTCCTCAGCCTTCGGCTTCCATTATCAATTTACATGGTACGTGAAACTCTCATTTAATTGCTTTGCTTGTCATTAGAAGGAGTTCATAGCATCTGACGGCTCTTGGCACCTTTGAGGCTGCAATGAGTTGTCTTCTGTTAGAGCGATTGACTTGCTTTCAAATGGGGGAAGCTTATTTATCCTGCCTCCCTGCACTCTGTATGTGGCGCTCTGATACTCAACATGGAGTGCTCTTTCAGATACTCTGTGTTCTGGTCACTCCAGCCCACTTTCAAAAGGGGAGCCCAGTACTTTCAATGGTGCAGAGTACTTTCCCATTACACTTCCTACTTCCGTTGCAGTCATAATAACCGATAGTTAACCAGAGCAGACTTGCTGAAGTCTCATTGTCCTGTGTTATGGTCACCCAGGGCGATTTGTCATGAGGTGCTCTGACATCATAAAGCTACAGCATGGTGTCATCTGACATGAGAGCAAGCAATAGGATGCCTTTTTCATGGAATTGAAATGGGTAGCAGGCTAGACAGGATGTGCAGGTGAAGACAAAGATGGTAACATGAATAAACTCAGGCATTAGTTGACTTATGCATTTGTTTGAAGGTTTGGGTGATCATAATATTCTCGAGATCTCTATAGGTTAACTGATAGGGTTGCACAAGAATGAAGATGTTAGAATCTGTTATTCGTAGTTTTTATTATTACCTCTAGCTGTAGCATAAGCCTTCTTTCAAAACCTTATCAGATCACTTAATAGTTACTGCTGTACCATAACCTAAAAATTCTCAGTGAGAAAGATACCATGTCACAGGGCTAGCACTGAGATCTTTTTATTTATGTCCTAATATAGGTGCTGGAATGGTGTAGAGAGTAGTAGCAAAGTTTGGCTTTTGATTGAGAGAAGTATGCTAGGTTGGAAATAAAAGTCAGATTTGAGTTTGTAGTGAGCTGTGGATTTTCGCAGAGTTACAGACGCCATAGTACTCATTATTAGCACATTATAAAAATCTGTTTATTGTGTTGCATTAGTTTGGAGATATTCAAGTTCTGTTAATGGACTAACAGTGGACTTTTCCATCTGCAGATTATACTGAATGACCAGCAGAGGGAGTGATGCCGTAGACCATTTCTCTGCGATGCCGAGACCAAAAAAAAAAAGAAAGCGTCCTCAGCCTTCGGCTTCCATTATCAATTTACATGGTAGGTGAAACTCTCATTTAATCGCTTTGCTTGTCATTAGAAGGAGTTCATAGCATCTGACGGCTCTTGGCACCTTTGAGGCTGCAATGAGTTGTCTTCTGTTAGAGCGATTGACTTACTTTCAAATGGGGGAAGCTTATTTATCCTGCCTCCCTGCACTCTGTATGTGGCGCTCTGATACTCAACATGGAGTGCTCTTTCAGATACTCTGTGTTCTGGTCACTCCAGCCCACTTTCAAAAGGGGAGCCCAGTACTTTCAATGGTGCAGAGTACTTTCCCATTACACTTCCTACTTCCGTTGCAGTCATAATAACCGATAGTTAACCAGAGCAGACTTGCTGAAGTCTCATTGTCCTGTGTTATGGTCACCCAGGGCGATTTGTCATGAGGTGCTCTGACATCATAAAGCTACAGCATGGTGTCATCTGACATGAGAGCAAGCAATAGGATGCCTTTTTCATGGAATTGAAATGGGTAGCAGGCTAGACAGGATGTGCAGGTGAAGACAAAGATGGTAACATGAATAAACTCAGGCATTAGTTGACTTATGCATTTGTTTGAAGGTTTGGGTGATCATAATATTCTCGAGATCTCTATAGGTTAACTGATAGGGTTGCACAAGAATGAAGATGTTAGAATCTGTTATTCGTAGTTTTTATTATTACCTCTAGCTGTAGCATAAGCCTTCTTTCAAAACCTTATCAGATCACTTAATAGTTACTGCTGTACCATAACCTAAAAATTCTCAGTGAGAAAGATACCATGTCACAGGGCTAGCACTGAGATCTTTTTATTTATGTCCTAATATAGGTGCTGGAATGGTGTAGAGAGTAGTAGCAAAGTTTGGCTTTTGATTGAGAGAAGTATGCTAGGTTGGAAATAAAAGTCAGATTTGAGTTTGTAGTGAGCTGTGGATTTTCGCAGAGTTACAGACGCCATAGTACTCATTATTAGCACATTATAAAAATCTGTTTATTGTGTTGCATTAGTTTGGAGATATTCAAGTTCTGTTAATGGACTAACAGTGGACTTTTCCATCTGCAGATTATACTGAATGACCAGCAGAGGGAGTGATGCCGTAGACCATTTCTCTGCGATGCTGAGACCAAAAAAAAAAAGAAAGCGTCCTCAGCCTTCGGCTTCCATTATCAATTTACATGGTAGGTGAAACTCTCATTTAATCGCTTTGCTTGTCATTAGAAGGAGTTCATAGCATCTGACGGCTCTTGGCACCTTTGAGGCTGCAATGAGTTGTCTTCTGTTAGAGCGATTGACTTACTTTCAAATGGGGGAAGCTTATTTATCCTGCCTCCCTGCACTCTGTATGTGGCGCTCTGATACTCAACATGGAGTGCTCTTTCAGATACTCTGTGTTCTGGTCACTCCAGCCCACTTTCAAAAGGGGAGCCCAGTACTTTCAATGGTGCAGAGTACTTTCCCATTACACTTCCTACTTCCGTTGCAGTCATAATAACCGATAGTTAACCAGAGCAGACTTGCAGAAGTCTCATTGTCCTGTGTTATGGTCACCCAGGGCGATTTGTCATGAGGTGCTCTGACATCATAAAGCTACAGCATGGTGTCATCTGACATGAGAGCAAGCAATAGGATGCCTTTTTCATGGAATTGAAATGGGTAGCAGGCTAGACAGGATGTGCAGGTGAAGACAAAGATGGTAACATGAATAAACTCAGGCATTAGTTGACTTATGCATTTGTTTGAAGGTTTGGGTGATCATAATATTCTCGAGATCTCTATAGGTTAACTGATAGGGTTGCACAAGAATGAAGATGTTAGAATCTGTTATTCGTAGTTTTTATTATTACCTCTAGCTGTAGCATAAGCCTTCTTTCAAAACCTTATCAGATCACTTAATAGTTACTGCTGTACCATAACCTAAAAATTCTCAGTGAGAAAGATACCATGTCACAGGGCTAGCACTGAGATCTTTTTATTTATGTCCTAATATAGGTGCTGGAATGGTGTAGAGAGTAGTAGCAAAGTTTGGCTTTTGATTGAGAGAAGTATGCTAGGTTGGAAATAAAAGTCAGATTTGAGTTTGTAGTGAGCTGTGGATTTTCGCAGAGTTACAGACGCCATAGTACTCATTATTAGCACATTATAAAAATCTGTTTATTGTGTTGCATTAGTTTGGAGATATTCAAGTTCTGTTAATGGACTAACAGTGGACTTTTCCATCTGCAGATTATACTGAATGACCAGCAGAGGGAGTGATGCCGTAGACCATTTCTCTGCGATGCTGAGACCAAAAAAAAAAAGAAAGCGTCCTCAGCCTTCGGCTTCCATTATCAATTTACATGGTAGGTGAAACTCTCATTTAATCGCTTTGCTTGTCATTAGAAGGAGTTCATAGCATCTGACGGCTCTTGGCACCTTTGAGGCTGCAATGAGTTGTCTTCTGTTAGAGCGATTGACTTACTTTCAAATGGGGGAAGCTTATTTATCCTGCCTCCCTGCACTCTGTATGTGGCGCTCTGATACTCAACATGGAGTGCTCTTTCAGATACTCTGTGTTCTGGTCACTCCAGCCCACTTTCAAAAGGGGAGCCCAGTACTTTCAATGGTGCAGAGTACTTTCCCATTACACTTCCTACTTCTGTTGCAGTCATAATAACCGATAGTTAACCAGAGCAGACTTGCTGAAGTCTCATTGTCCTGTGTTATGGTCACCCAGGGCGATTTGTCATGAGGTGCTCTGACATCATAAAGCTACAGCATGGTGTCATCTGACATGAGAGCAAGCAATAGGATGCCTTTTTCATGGAATTGAAATGGGTAGCAGGCTAGACAGGATGTGCAGGTGAAGACAAAGATGGTAACATGAATAAACTCAGGCATTAGTTGACTTATGCATTTGTTTGAAGGTTTGGGTGATCATAATATTCTCGAGATATCTATAGGTTAACTGATAGGGTTGCACAAGAATGAAGATGTTAGAATCTGTTATTCATAGTTTTTATTATTACCTCTAGCTGTAGCATAAGCCTTCTTTCAAAACCTTATCA
This sequence comes from Triturus cristatus, assembly GCF_964204655.1. NCBI lineage: Eukaryota > Metazoa > Chordata > Amphibia > Caudata > Salamandridae > Triturus > Triturus cristatus. Next base: position 513,014,196 of record NC_140592.1, on the reverse strand, counting down.
GATCACTTAATAGTTACTGCTGTACCATAACCTAAAAATTCTCAGTGAGAAAGATACCATGTCACAGGGCTAGCACTGAGATCTTTTTATTTATGTCCTAATATAGGTGCTGGAATGGTGTAGAGAGTAGTAGCAAAGTTTGGCTTTTGATTGAGAGAAGTATGCTAGGTTGGAAATAAAAGTCAGATTTGAGTTTGTAGTGAGCTGTGGATTTTCGCAGAGTTACAGACGCCATAGTACTCATTATTAGCACATTATAAAAATCTGTTTATTGTGTTGCATTAGTTTGGAGATATTCAAGTTCTGTTAATGGACTAACAGTGGACTTTTCCATCTGCAGATTATACTGAATGACCAGCAGAGGGAGTGATGCCGTAGACCATTTCTCTGCGATGCCGAGACCAAAAAAAAAAAGAAAGCGTCCTCAGCCTTCGGCTTCCATTATCAATTTACATGGTACGTGAAACTCTCATTTAATTGCTTTGCTTGTCATTAGAAGGAGTTCATAGCATCTGACGGCTCTTGGCACCTTTGAGGCTGCAATGAGTTGTCTTCTGTTAGAGCGATTGACTTGCTTTCAAATGGGGGAAGCTTATTTATCCTGCCTCCCTGCACTCTGTATGTGGCGCTCTGATACTCAACATGGAGTGCTCTTTCAGATACTCTGTGTTCTGGTCACTCCAGCCCACTTTCAAAAGGGGAGCCCAGTACTTTCAATGGTGCAGAGTACTTTCCCATTACACTTCCTACTTCCGTTGCAGTCATAATAACCGATAGTTAACCAGAGCAGACTTGCTGAAGTCTCATTGTCCTGTGTTATGGTCACCCAGGGCGATTTGTCATGAGGTGCTCTGACATCATAAAGCTACAGCATGGTGTCATCTGACATGAGAGCAAGCAATAGGATGCCTTTTTCATGGAATTGAAATGGGTAGCAGGCTAGACAGGATGTGCAGGTGAAGACAAAGATGGTAACATGAATAAACTCAGGCATTAGTTGACTTATGCATTTGTTTGAAGGTTTGGGTGATCATAATATTCTCGAGATCTCTATAGGTTAACTGATAGGGTTGCACAAGAATGAAGATGTTAGAATCTGTTATTCGTAGTTTTTATTATTACCTCTAGCTGTAGCATAAGCCTTCTTTCAAAACCTTATCAGATCACTTAATAGTTACTGCTGTACCATAACCTAAAAATTCTCAGTGAGAAAGATACCATGTCACAGGGCTAGCACTGAGATCTTTTTATTTATGTCCTAATATAGGTGCTGGAATGGTGTAGAGAGTAGTAGCAAAGTTTGGCTTTTGATTGAGAGAAGTATGCTAGGTTGGAAATAAAAGTCAGATTTGAGTTTGTAGTGAGCTGTGGATTTTCGCAGAGTTACAGACGCCATAGTACTCATTATTAGCACATTATAAAAATCTGTTTATTGTGTTGCATTAGTTTGGAGATATTCAAGTTCTGTTAATGGACTAACAGTGGACTTTTCCATCTGCAGATTATACTGAATGACCAGCAGAGGGAGTGATGCCGTAGACCATTTCTCTGCGATGCTGAGACCAAAAAAAAAAAGAAAGCGTCCTCAGCCTTCGGCTTCCATTATCAATTTACATGGTAGGTGAAACTCTCATTTAATCGCTTTGCTTGTCATTAGAAGGAGTTCATAGCATCTGACGGCTCTTGGCACCTTTGAGGCTGCAATGAGTTGTCTTCTGTTAGAGCGATTGACTTACTTTCAAATGGGGGAAGCTTATTTATCCTGCCTCCCTGCACTCTGTATGTGGCGCTCTGATACTCAACATGGAGTGCTCTTTCAGATACTCTGTGTTCTGGTCACTCCAGCCCACTTTCAAAAGGGGAGCCCAGTACTTTCAATGGTGCAGAGTACTTTCCCATTACACTTCCTACTTCCGTTGCAGTCATAATAACCGATAGTTAACCAGAGCAGACTTGCTGAAGTCTCATTGTCCTGTGTTATGGTCACCCAGGGCGATTTGTCATGAGGTGCTCTGACATCATAAAGCTACAGCATGGTGTCATCTGACATGAGAGCAAGCAATAGGATGCCTTTTTCATGGAATTGAAATGGGTAGCAGGCTAGACAGGATGTGCAGGTGAAGACAAAGATGGTAACATGAATAAACTCAGGCATTAGTTGACTTATGCATTTGTTTGAAGGTTTGGGTGATCATAATATTCTCGAGATCTCTATAGGTTAACTGATAGGGTTGCACAAGAATGAAGATGTTAGAATCTGTTATTCGTAGTTTTTATTATTACCTCTAGCTGTAGCATAAGCCTTCTTTCAAAACCTTATCAGATCACTTAATAGTTACTGCTGTACCATAACCTAAAAATTCTCAGTGAGAAAGATACCATGTCACAGGGCTAGCACTGAGATCTTTTTATTTATGTCCTAATATAGGTGCTGGAATGGTGTAGAGAGTAGTAGCAAAGTTTGGCTTTTGATTGAGAGAAGTATGCTAGGTTGGAAATAAAAGTCAGATTTGAGTTTGTAGTGAGCTGTGGATTTTCGCAGAGTTACAGACGCCATAGTACTCATTATTAGCACATTATAAAAATCTGTTTATTGTGTTGCATTAGTTTGGAGATATTCAAGTTCTGTTAATGGACTAACAGTGGACTTTTCCATCTGCAGATTATACTGAATGACCAGCAGAGGGAGTGATGCCGTAGACCATTTCTCTGCGATGCTGAGACCAAAAAAAAAAAGAAAGCGTCCTCAGCCTTCGGCTTCCATTATCAATTTACATGGTAGGTGAAACTCTCATTTAATCGCTTTGCTTGTCATTAGAAGGAGTTCATAGCATCTGACGGCTCTTGGCACCTTTGAGGCTGCAATGAGTTGTCTTCTGTTAGAGCGATTGACTTACTTTCAAATGGGGGAAGCTTATTTATCCTGCCTCCCTGCACTCTGTATGTGGCGCTCTGATACTCAACATGGAGTGCTCTTTCAGATACTCTGTGTTCTGGTCACTCCAGCCCACTTTCAAAAGGGGAGCCCAGTACTTTCAATGGTGCAGAGTACTTTCCCATTACACTTCCTACTTCCGTTGCAGTCATAATAACCGATAGTTAACCAGAGCAGACTTGCTGAAGTCTCATTGTCCTGTGTTATGGTCACCCAGGGCGATTTGTCATGAGGTGCTCTGACATCATAAAGCTACAGCATGGTGTCATCTGACATGAGAGCAAGCAATAGGATGCCTTTTTCATGGAATTGAAATGGGTAGCAGGCTAGACAGGATGTGCAGGTGAAGACAAAGATGGTAACATGAATAAACTCAGGCATTAGTTGACTTATGCATTTGTTTGAAGGTTTGGGTGATCATAATATTCTCGAGATCTCTATAGGTTAACTGATAGGGTTGCACAAGAATGAAGATGTTAGAATCTGTTATTCGTAGTTTTTATTATTACCTCTAGCTGTAGCATAAGCCTTCTTTCAAAACCTTATCAGATCACTTAATAGTTACTGCTGTACCATAACCTAAAAATTCTCAGTGAGAAAGATACCATGTCACAGGGCTAGCACTGAGATCTTTTTATTTATGTCCTAATATAGGTGCTGGAATGGTGTAGAGAGTAGTAGCAAAGTTTGGCTTTTGATTGAGAGAAGTATGCTAGGTTGGAAATAAAAGTCAGATTTGAGTTTGTAGTGAGCTGTGGATTTTCGCAGAGTTACAGACGCCATAGTACTCATTATTAGCACATTATAAAAATCTGTTTATTGTGTTGCATTAGTTTGGAGATATTCAAGTTCTGTTAATGGACTAACAGTGGACTTTTCCATCTGCAGATTATACTGAATGACCAGCAGAGGGAGTGATGCCGTAGACCATTTCTCTGCGATGCCGAGACCAAAAAAAAAAAGAAAGCGTCCTCAGCCTTCGGCTTCCATTATCAATTTACATGGTACGTGAAACTCTCATTTAATTGCTTTGCTTGTCATTAGAAGGAGTTCATAGCATCTGACGGCTCTTGGCACCTTTGAGGCTGCAATGAGTTGTCTTCTGTTAGAGCGATTGACTTGCTTTCAAATGGGGGAAGCTTATTTATCCTGCCTCCCTGCACTCTGTATGTGGCGCTCTGATACTCAACATGGAGTGCTCTTTCAGATACTCTGTGTTCTGGTCACTCCAGCCCACTTTCAAAAGGGGAGCCCAGTACTTTCAATGGTGCAGAGTACTTTCCCATTACACTTCCTACTTCCGTTGCAGTCATAATAACCGATAGTTAACCAGAGCAGACTTGCTGAAGTCTCATTGTCCTGTGTTATGGTCACCCAGGGCGATTTGTCATGAGGTGCTCTGACATCATAAAGCTACAGCATGGTGTCATCTGACATGAGAGCAAGCAATAGGATGCCTTTTTCATGGAATTGAAATGGGTAGCAGGCTAGACAGGATGTGCAGGTGAAGACAAAGATGGTAACATGAATAAACTCAGGCATTAGTTGACTTATGCATTTGTTTGAAGGTTTGGGTGATCATAATATTCTCGAGATCTCTATAGGTTAACTGATAGGGTTGCACAAGAATGAAGATGTTAGAATCTGTTATTCGTAGTTTTTATTATTACCTCTAGCTGTAGCATAAGCCTTCTTTCAAAACCTTATCAGATCACTTAATAGTTACTGCTGTACCATAACCTAAAAATTCTCAGTGAGAAAGATACCATGTCACAGGGCTAGCACTGAGATCTTTTTATTTATGTCCTAATATAGGTGCTGGAATGGTGTAGAGAGTAGTAGCAAAGTTTGGCTTTTGATTGAGAGAAGTATGCTAGGTTGGAAATAAAAGTCAGATTTGAGTTTGTAGTGAGCTGTGGATTTTCGCAGAGTTACAGACGCCATAGTACTCATTATTAGCACATTATAAAAATCTGTTTATTGTGTTGCATTAGTTTGGAGATATTCAAGTTCTGTTAATGGACTAACAGTGGACTTTTCCATCTGCAGATTATACTGAATGACCAGCAGAGGGAGTGATGCCGTAGACCATTTCTCTGCGATGCCGAGACCAAAAAAAAAAAGAAAGCGTCCTCAGCCTTCGGCTTCCATTATCAATTTACATGGTAGGTGAAACTCTCATTTAATCGCTTTGCTTGTCATTAGAAGGAGTTCATAGCATCTGACGGCTCTTGGCACCTTTGAGGCTGCAATGAGTTGTCTTCTGTTAGAGCGATTGACTTACTTTCAAATGGGGGAAGCTTATTTATCCTGCCTCCCTGCACTCTGTATGTGGCGCTCTGATACTCAACATGGAGTGCTCTTTCAGATACTCTGTGTTCTGGTCACTCCAGCCCACTTTCAAAAGGGGAGCCCAGTACTTTCAATGGTGCAGAGTACTTTCCCATTACACTTCCTACTTCCGTTGCAGTCATAATAACCGATAGTTAACCAGAGCAGACTTGCTGAAGTCTCATTGTCCTGTGTTATGGTCACCCAGGGCGATTTGTCATGAGGTGCTCTGACATCATAAAGCTACAGCATGGTGTCATCTGACATGAGAGCAAGCAATAGGATGCCTTTTTCATGGAATTGAAATGGGTAGCAGGCTAGACAGGATGTGCAGGTGAAGACAAAGATGGTAACATGAATAAACTCAGGCATTAGTTGACTTATGCATTTGTTTGAAGGTTTGGGTGATCATAATATTCTCGAGATCTCTATAGGTTAACTGATAGGGTTGCACAAGAATGAAGATGTTAGAATCTGTTATTCGTAGTTTTTATTATTACCTCTAGCTGTAGCATAAGCCTTCTTTCAAAACCTTATCAGATCACTTAATAGTTACTGCTGTACCATAACCTAAAAATTCTCAGTGAGAAAGATACCATGTCACAGGGCTAGCACTGAGATCTTTTTATTTATGTCCTAATATAGGTGCTGGAATGGTGTAGAGAGTAGTAGCAAAGTTTGGCTTTTGATTGAGAGAAGTATGCTAGGTTGGAAATAAAAGTCAGATTTGAGTTTGTAGTGAGCTGTGGATTTTCGCAGAGTTACAGACGCCATAGTACTCATTATTAGCACATTATAAAAATCTGTTTATTGTGTTGCATTAGTTTGGAGATATTCAAGTTCTGTTAATGGACTAACAGTGGACTTTTCCATCTGCAGATTATACTGAATGACCAGCAGAGGGAGTGATGCCGTAGACCATTTCTCTGCGATGCTGAGACCAAAAAAAAAAAGAAAGCGTCCTCAGCCTTCGGCTTCCATTATCAATTTACATGGTAGGTGAAACTCTCATTTAATCGCTTTGCTTGTCATTAGAAGGAGTTCATAGCATCTGACGGCTCTTGGCACCTTTGAGGCTGCAATGAGTTGTCTTCTGTTAGAGCGATTGACTTACTTTCAAATGGGGGAAGCTTATTTATCCTGCCTCCCTGCACTCTGTATGTGGCGCTCTGATACTCAACATGGAGTGCTCTTTCAGATACTCTGTGTTCTGGTCACTCCAGCCCACTTTCAAAAGGGGAGCCCAGTACTTTCAATGGTGCAGAGTACTTTCCCATTACACTTCCTACTTCCGTTGCAGTCATAATAACCGATAGTTAACCAGAGCAGACTTGCTGAAGTCTCATTGTCCTGTGTTATGGTCACCCAGGGCGATTTGTCATGAGGTGCTCTGACATCATAAAGCTACAGCATGGTGTCATCTGACATGAGAGCAAGCAATAGGATGCCTTTTTCATGGAATTGAAATGGGTAGCAGGCTAGACAGGATGTGCAGGTGAAGACAAAGATGGTAACATGAATAAACTCAGGCATTAGTTGACTTATGCATTTGTTTGAAGGTTTGGGTGATCATAATATTCTCGAGATCTCTATAGGTTAACTGATAGGGTTGCACAAGAATGAAGATGTTAGAATCTGTTATTCGTAGTTTTTATTATTACCTCTAGCTGTAGCATAAGCCTTCTTTCAAAACCTTATCAGATCACTTAATAGTTACTGCTGTACCATAACCTAAAAATTCTCAGTGAGAAAGATACCATGTCACAGGGCTAGCACTGAGATCTTTTTATTTATGTCCTAATATAGGTGCTGGAATGGTGTAGAGAGTAGTAGCAAAGTTTGGCTTTTGATTGAGAGAAGTATGCTAGGTTGGAAATAAAAGTCAGATTTGAGTTTGTAGTGAGCTGTGGATTTTCTCAGAGTTACAGACGCCATAGTACTCATTATTAGCACATTATAAAAATCTGTTTATTGTGTTGCATTAGTTTGGAGATATTCAAGTTCTGTTAATGGACTAACAGTGGACTTTTCCATCTGCAGATTATACTGAATGACCAGCAGAGGGAGTGATGCCGTAGACCATTTCTCTGCGATGCCGAGACCAAAAAAAAAAAGAAAGCGTCCTCAGCCTTCGGCTTCCATTATCAATTTACATGGTACGTGAAACTCTCATTTAATTGCTTTGCTTGTCATTAGAAGGAGTTCATAGCATCTGACGGCTCTTGGCACCTTTGAGGCTGCAATGAGTTGTCTTCTGTTAGAGCGATTGACTTGCTTTCAAATGGGGGAAGCTTATTTATCCTGCCTCCCTGCACTCTGTATGTGGCGCTCTGATACTCAACATGGAGTGCTCTTTCAGATACTCTGTGTTCTGGTCACTCCAGCCCACTTTCAAAAGGGGAGCCCAGTACTTTCAATGGTGCAGAGTACTTTCCCATTACACTTCCTACTTCCGTTGCAGTCATAATAACCGATAGTTAACCAGAGCAGACTTGCTGAAGTCTCATTGTCCTGTGTTATGGTCACCCAGGGCGATTTGTCATGAGGTGCTCTGACATCATAAAGCTACAGCATGGTGTCATCTGACATGAGAGCAAGCAATAGGATGCCTTTTTCATGGAATTGAAATGGGTAGCAGGCTAGACAGGATGTGCAGGTGAAGACAAAGATGGTAACATGAATAAACTCAGGCATTAGTTGACTTATGCATTTGTTTGAAGGTTTGGGTGATCATAATATTCTCGAGATCTCTATAGGTTAACTGATAGGGTTGCACAAGAATGAAGATGTTAGAATCTGTTATTCGTAGTTTTTATTATTACCTCTAGCTGTAGCATAAGCCTTCTTTCAAAACCTTATCAGATCACTTAATAGTTACTGCTGTACCATAACCTAAAAATTCTCAGTGAGAAAGATACCATGTCACAGGGCTAGCTCTGAGATCTTTTTATTTATGTCCTAATATAGGTGCTGGAATGGTGTAGAGAGTAGTAGCAAAGTTTGGCTTTTGATTGAGAGAAGTATGCTAGGTTGGAAATAAAAGTCAGATTTGAGTTTGTAGTGAGCTGTGGATTTTCGCAGAGTTACAGACGCCATAGTACTCATTATTAGCACATTATAAAAATCTGTTTATTGTGTTGCATTAGTTTGGAGATATTCAAGTTCTGTTAATGGACTAACAGTGGACTTTTCCATCTGCAGATTATACTGAATGACCAGCAGAGGGAGTGATGCCGTAGACCATTTCTCTGCGATGCTGAGACCAAAAAAAAAAAGAAAGCGTCCTCAGCCTTCGGCTTCCATTATCAATTTACATGGTAGGTGAAACTCTCATTTAATCGCTTTGCTTGTCATTAGAAGGAGTTCATAGCATCTGACGGCTCTTGGCACCTTTGAGGCTGCAATGAGTTGTCTTCTGTTAGAGCGATTGACTTACTTTCAAATGGGGGAAGCTTATTTATCCTGCCTCCCTGCACTCTGTATGTGGCGCTCTGATACTCAACATGGAGTGCTCTTTCAGATACTCTGTGTTCTGGTCACTCCAGCCCACTTTCAAAAGGGGAGCCCAGTACTTTCAATGGTGCAGAGTACTTTCCCATTACACTTCCTACTTCCGTTGCAGTCATAATAACCGATAGTTAACCAGAGCAGACTTGCTGAAGTCTCATTGTCCTGTGTTATGGTCACCCAGGGCGATTTGTCATGAGGTGCTCTGACATCATAAAGCTACAGCATGGTGTCATCTGACATGAGAGCAAGCAATAGGATGCCTTTTTCATGGAATTGAAATGGGTAGCAGGCTAGACAGGATGTGCAGGTGAAGACAAAGATGGTAACATGAATAAACTCAGGCATTAGTTGACTTATGCATTTGTTTGAAGGTTTGGGTGATCATAATATTCTCGAGATCTCTATAGGTTAACTGATAGGGTTGCACAAGAATGAAGATGTTAGAATCTGTTATTCGTAGTTTTTATTATTACCTCTAGCTGTAGCATAAGCCTTCTTTCAAAACCTTATCAGATCACTTAATAGTTACTGCTGTACCATAACCTAAAAATTCTCAGTGAGAAAGATACCATGTCACAGGGCTAGCACTGAGATCTTTTTATTTATGTCCTAATATAGGTGCTGGAATGGTGTAGAGAGTAGTAGCAAAGTTTGGCTTTTGATTGAGAGAAGTATGCTAGGTTGGAAATAAAAGTCAGATTTGAGTTTGTAGTGAGCTGTGGATTTTCGCAGAGTTACAGACGCCATAGTACTCATTATTAGCACATTATAAAAATCTGTTTATTGTGTTGCATTAGTTTGGAGATATTCAAGTTCTGTTAATGGACTAACAGTGGACTTTTCCATCTGCAGATTATACTGAATGACCAGCAGAGGGAGTGATGCCGTAGACCATTTCTCTGCGATGCCGAGACCAAAAAAAAAAAGAAAGCGTCCTCAGCCTTCGGCTTCCATTATCAATTTACATGGTACGTGAAACTCTCATTTAATTGCTTTGCTTGTCATTAGAAGGAGTTCATAGCATCTGACGGCTCTTGGCACCTTTGAGGCTGCAATGAGTTGTCTTCTGTTAGAGCGATTGACTTGCTTTCAAATGGGGGAAGCTTATTTATCCTGCCTCCCTGCACTCTGTATGTGGCGCTCTGATACTCAACATGGAGTGCTCTTTCAGATACTCTGTGTTCTGGTCACTCCAGCCCACTTTCAAAAGGGGAGCCCAGTACTTTCAATGGTGCAGAGTACTTTCCCATTACACTTCCTACTTCCGTTGCAGTCATAATAACCGATAGTTAACCAGAGCAGACTTGCTGAAGTCTCATTGTCCTGTGTTATGGTCACCCAGGGCGATTTGTCATGAGGTGCTCTGACATCATAAAGCTACAGCATGGTGTCATCTGACATGAGAGCAAGCAATAGGATGCCTTTTTCATGGAATTGAAATGGGTAGCAGGCTAGACAGGATGTGCAGGTGAAGACAAAGATGGTAACATGAATAAACTCAGGCATTAGTTGACTTATGCATTTGTTTGAAGGTTTGGGTGATCATAATATTCTCGAGATCTCTATAGGTTAACTGATAGGGTTGCACAAGAATGAAGATGTTAGAATCTGTTATTCGTAGTTTTTATTATTACCTCTAGCTGTAGCATAAGCCTTCTTTCAAAACCTTATCAGATCACTTAATAGTTACTGCTGTACCATAACCTAAAAATTCTCAGTGAGAAAGATACCATGTCACAGGGCTAGCACTGAGATCTTTTTATTTATGTCCTAATATAGGTGCTGGAATGGTGTAGAGAGTAGTAGCAAAGTTTGGCTTTTGATTGAGAGAAGTATGCTAGGTTGGAAATAAAAGTCAGATTTGAGTTTGTAGTGAGCTGTGGATTTTCGCAGAGTTACAGACGCCATAGTACTCATTATTAGCACATTATAAAAATCTGTTTATTGTGTTGCATTAGTTTGGAGATATTCAAGTTCTGTTAATGGACTAACAGTGGACTTTTCCATCTGCAGATTATACTGAATGACCAGCAGAGGGAGTGATGCCGTAGACCATTTCTCTGCGATGCCGAGACCAAAAAAAAAAAGAAAGCGTCCTCAGCCTTCGGCTTCCATTATCAATTTACATGGTAGGTGAAACTCTCATTTAATCGCTTTGCTTGTCATTAGAAGGAGTTCATAGCATCTGACGGCTCTTGGCACCTTTGAGGCTGCAATGAGTTGTCTTCTGTTAGAGCGATTGACTTACTTTCAAATGGGGGAAGCTTATTTATCCTGCCTCCCTGCACTCTGTATGTGGCGCTCTGATACTCAACATGGAGTGCTCTTTCAGATACTCTGTGTTCTGGTCACTCCAGCCCACTTTCAAAAGGGGAGCCCAGTACTTTCAATGGTGCAGAGTACTTTCCCATTACACTTCCTACTTCCGTTGCAGTCATAATAACCGATAGTTAACCAGAGCAGACTTGCTGAAGTCTCATTGTCCTGTGTTATGGTCACCCAGGGCGATTTGTCATGAGGTGCTCTGACATCATAAAGCTACAGCATGGTGTCATCTGACATGAGAGCAAGCAATAGGATGCCTTTTTCATGGAATTGAAATGGGTAGCAGGCTAGACAGGATGTGCAGGTGAAGACAAAGATGGTAACATGAATAAACTCAGGCATTAGTTGACTTATGCATTTGTTTGAAGGTTTGGGTGATCATAATATTCTCGAGATCTCTATAGGTTAACTGATAGGGTTGCACAAGAATGAAGATGTTAGAATCTGTTATTCGTAGTTTTTATTATTACCTCTAGCTGTAGCATAAGCCTTCTTTCAAAACCTTATCAGATCACTTAATAGTTACTGCTGTACCATAACCTAAAAATTCTCAGTGAGAAAGATACCATGTCACAGGGCTAGCACTGAGATCTTTTTATTTATGTCCTAATATAGGTGCTGGAATGGTGTAGAGAGTAGTAGCAAAGTTTGGCTTTTGATTGAGAGAAGTATGCTAGGTTGGAAATAAAAGTCAGATTTGAGTTTGTAGTGAGCTGTGGATTTTCGCAGAGTTACAGACGCCATAGTACTCATTATTAGCACATTATAAAAATCTGTTTATTGTGTTGCATTAGTTTGGAGATATTCAAGTTCTGTTAATGGACTAACAGTGGACTTTTCCATCTGCAGATTATACTGAATGACCAGCAGAGGGAGTGATGCCGTAGACCATTTCTCTGCGATGCTGAGACCAAAAAAAAAAAGAAAGCGTCCTCAGCCTTCGGCTTCCATTATCAATTTACATGGTAGGTGAAACTCTCATTTAATCGCTTTGCTTGTCATTAGAAGGAGTTCATAGCATCTGACGGCTCTTGGCACCTTTGAGGCTGCAATGAGTTGTCTTCTGTTAGAGCGATTGACTTACTTTCAAATGGGGGAAGCTTATTTATCCTGCCTCCCTGCACTCTGTATGTGGCGCTCTGATACTCAACATGGAGTGCTCTTTCAGATACTCTGTGTTCTGGTCACTCCAGCCCACTTTCAAAAGGGGAGCCCAGTACTTTCAATGGTGCAGAGTACTTTCCCATTACACTTCCTACTTCCGTTGCAGTCATAATAACCGATAGTTAACCAGAGCAGACTTGCAGAAGTCTCATTGTCCTGTGTTATGGTCACCCAGGGCGATTTGTCATGAGGTGCTCTGACATCATAAAGCTACAGCATGGTGTCATCTGACATGAGAGCAAGCAATAGGATGCCTTTTTCATGGAATTGAAATGGGTAGCAGGCTAGACAGGATGTGCAGGTGAAGACAAAGATGGTAACATGAATAAACTCAGGCATTAGTTGACTTATGCATTTGTTTGAAGGTTTGGGTGATCATAATATTCTCGAGATCTCTATAGGTTAACTGATAGGGTTGCACAAGAATGAAGATGTTAGAATCTGTTATTCGTAGTTTTTATTATTACCTCTAGCTGTAGCATAAGCCTTCTTTCAAAACCTTATCAGATCACTTAATAGTTACTGCTGTACCATAACCTAAAAATTCTCAGTGAGAAAGATACCATGTCACAGGGCTAGCACTGAGATCTTTTTATTTATGTCCTAATATAGGTGCTGGAATGGTGTAGAGAGTAGTAGCAAAGTTTGGCTTTTGATTGAGAGAAGTATGCTAGGTTGGAAATAAAAGTCAGATTTGAGTTTGTAGTGAGCTGTGGATTTTCGCAGAGTTACAGACGCCATAGTACTCATTATTAGCACATTATAAAAATCTGTTTATTGTGTTGCATTAGTTTGGAGATATTCAAGTTCTGTTAATGGACTAACAGTGGACTTTTCCATCTGCAGATTATACTGAATGACCAGCAGAGGGAGTGATGCCGTAGACCATTTCTCTGCGATGCTGAGACCAAAAAAAAAAAGAAAGCGTCCTCAGCCTTCGGCTTCCATTATCAATTTACATGGTAGGTGAAACTCTCATTTAATCGCTTTGCTTGTCATTAGAAGGAGTTCATAGCATCTGACGGCTCTTGGCACCTTTGAGGCTGCAATGAGTTGTCTTCTGTTAGAGCGATTGACTTACTTTCAAATGGGGGAAGCTTATTTATCCTGCCTCCCTGCACTCTGTATGTGGCGCTCTGATACTCAACATGGAGTGCTCTTTCAGATACTCTGTGTTCTGGTCACTCCAGCCCACTTTCAAAAGGGGAGCCCAGTACTTTCAATGGTGCAGAGTACTTTCCCATTACACTTCCTACTTCTGTTGCAGTCATAATAACCGATAGTTAACCAGAGCAGACTTGCTGAAGTCTCATTGTCCTGTGTTATGGTCACCCAGGGCGATTTGTCATGAGGTGCTCTGACATCATAAAGCTACAGCATGGTGTCATCTGACATGAGAGCAAGCAATAGGATGCCTTTTTCATGGAATTGAAATGGGTAGCAGGCTAGACAGGATGTGCAGGTGAAGACAAAGATGGTAACATGAATAAACTCAGGCATTAGTTGACTTATGCATTTGTTTGAAGGTTTGGGTGATCATAATATTCTCGAGATATCTATAGGTTAACTGATAGGGTTGCACAAGAATGAAGATGTTAGAATCTGTTATTCATAGTTTTTATTATTACCTCTAGCTGTAGCATAAGCCTTCTTTCAAAACCTTATCAGATCACTTAATAGTTACTGCTGTACCATAACCTAAAAATTCTCAGTGAGAAAGATACCATGTCACAGGGCTAGCACTGAGATCTTTTTATTTATGTCCTAATATAGGTGCTGGAATGGTGTAGAGAGTAGTAGCAAAGTTTGGCTTTTGATTGAGAGAAGTATGCTAGGTTGGAAATAAAAGTCAGATTTGAGTTTGTAGTGAGCTGTGGATTTTCGCAGAGTTACAGACGCCATAGTACTCATTATTAGCACATTATAAAAATCTGTTTATTGTGTTGCATTAGTTTGGAGATATTCAAGTTCTGTTAATGGACTAACAGTGGACTTTTCCATCTGCAGATTATACTGAATGACCAGCAGAGGGAGTGATGCCGTAGACCATTTCTCTGCGATGCCGAGACCAAAAAAAAAAAGAAAGCGTCCTCAGCCTTCGGCTTCCATTATCAATTTACATGGTACGTGAAACTCTCATTTAATTGCTTTGCTTGTCATTAGAAGGAGTTCATAGCATCTGACGGCTCTTGGCACCTTTGAGGCTGCAATGAGTTGTCTTCTGTTAGAGCGATTGACTTGCTTTCAAATGGGGGAAGCTTATTTATCCTGCCTCCCTGCACTCTGTATGTGGCGCTCTGATACTCAACATGGAGTGCTCTTTCAGATACTCTGTGTTCTGGTCACTCCAGCCCACTTTCAAAAGGGGAGCCCAGTACTTTCAATGGTGCAGAGTACTTTCCCATTACACTTCCTACTTCCGTTGCAGTCATAATAACCGATAGTTAACCAGAGCAGACTTGCTGAAGTCTCATTGTCCTGTGTTATGGTCACCCAGGGCGATTTGTCATGAGGTGCTCTGACATCATAAAGCTACAGCATGGTGTCATCTGACATGAGAGCAAGCAATAGGATGCCTTTTTCATGGAATTGAAATGGGTAGCAGGCTAGACAGGATGTGCAGGTGAAGACAAAGATGGTAACATGAATAAACTCAGGCATTAGTTGACTTATGCATTTGTTTGAAGGTTTGGGTGATCATAATATTCTCGAGATCTCTATAGGTTAACTGATAGGGTTGCACAAGAATGAAGATGTTAGAATCTGTTATTCGTAGTTTTTATTATTACCTCTAGCTGTAGCATAAGCCTTCTTTCAAAACCTTATCAGATCACTTAATAGTTACTGCTGTACCATAACCTAAAAATTCTCAGTGAGAAAGATACCATGTCACAGGGCTAGCACTGAGATCTTTTTATTTATGTCCTAATATAGGTGCTGGAATGGTGTAGAGAGTAGTAGCAAAGTTTGGCTTTTGATTGAGAGAAGTATGCTAGGTTGGAAATAAAAGTCAGATTTGAGTTTGTAGTGAGCTGTGGATTTTCGCAGAGTTACAGACGCCATAGTACTCATTATTAGCACATTATAAAAATCTGTTTATTGTGTTGCATTAGTTTGGAGATATTCAAGTTCTGTTAATGGACTAACAGTGGACTTTTCCATCTGCAGATTATACTGAATGACCAGCAGAGGGAGTGATGCCGTAGACCATTTCTCTGCGATGCTGAGACCAAAAAAAAAAAGAAAGCGTCCTCAGCCTTCGGCTTCCATTATCAATTTACATGGTAGGTGAAACTCTCATTTAATCGCTTTGCTTGTCATTAGAAGGAGTTCATAGCATCTGACGGCTCTTGGCACCTTTGAGGCTGCAATGAGTTGTCTTCTGTTAGAGCGATTGACTTACTTTCAAATGGGGGAAGCTTATTTATCCTGCCTCCCTGCACTCTGTATGTGGCGCTCTGATACTCAACATGGAGTGCTCTTTCAGATACTCTGTGTTCTGGTCACTCCAGCCCACTTTCAAAAGGGGAGCCCAGTACTTTCAATGGTGCAGAGTACTTTCCCATTACACTTCCTACTTCCGTTGCAGTCATAATAACCGATAGTTAACCAGAGCAGACTTGCTGAAGTCTCATTGTCCTGTGTTATGGTCACCCAGGGCGATTTGTCATGAGGTGCTCTGACATCATAAAGCTACAGCATGGTGTCATCTGACATGAGAGCAAGCAATAGGATGCCTTTTTCATGGAATTGAAATGGGTAGCAGGCTAGACAGGATGTGCAGGTGAAGACAAAGATGGTAACATGAATAAACTCAGGCATTAGTTGACTTATGCATTTGTTTGAAGGTTTGGGTGATCATAATATTCTCGAGATCTCTATAGGTTAACTGATAGGGTTGCACAAGAATGAAGATGTTAGAATCTGTTATTCGTAGTTTTTATTATTACCTCTAGCTGTAGCATAAGCCTTCTTTCAAAACCTTATCAGATCACTTAATAGTTACTGCTGTACCATAACCTAAAAATTCTCAGTGAGAAAGATACCATGTCACAGGGCTAGCACTGAGATCTTTTTATTTATGTCCTAATATAGGTGCTGGAATGGTGTAGAGAGTAGTAGCAAAGTTTGGCTTTTGATTGAGAGAAGTATGCTAGGTTGGAAATAAAAGTCAGATTTGAGTTTGTAGTGAGCTGTGGATTTTCGCAGAGTTACAGACGCCATAGTACTCATTATTAGCACATTATAAAAATCTGTTTATTGTGTTGCATTAGTTTGGAGATATTCAAGTTCTGTTAATGGACTAACAGTGGACTTTTCCATCTGCAGATTATACTGAATGACCAGCAGAGGGAGTGATGCCGTAGACCATTTCTCTGCGATGCTGAGACCAAAAAAAAAAAGAAAGCGTCCTCAGCCTTCGGCTTCCATTATCAATTTACATGGTAGGTGAAACTCTCATTTAATCGCTTTGCTTGTCATTAGAAGGAGTTCATAGCATCTGACGGCTCTTGGCACCTTTGAGGCTGCAATGAGTTGTCTTCTGTTAGAGCGATTGACTTACTTTCAAATGGGGGAAGCTTATTTATCCTGCCTCCCTGCACTCTGTATGTGGCGCTCTGATACTCAACATGGAGTGCTCTTTCAGATACTCTGTGTTCTGGTCACTCCAGCCCACTTTCAAAAGGGGAGCCCAGTACTTTCAATGGTGCAGAGTACTTTCCCATTACACTTCCTACTTCTGTTGCAGTCATAATAACCGATAGTTAACCAGAGCAGACTTGCTGAAGTCTCATTGTCCTGTGTTATGGTCACCCAGGGCGATTTGTCATGAGGTGCTCTGACATCATAAAGCTACAGCATGGTGTCATCTGACATGAGAGCAAGCAATAGGATGCCTTTTTCATGGAATTGAAATGGGTAGCAGGCTAGACAGGATGTGCAGGTGAAGACAAAGATGGTAACATGAATAAACTCAGGCATTAGTTGACTTATGCATTTGTTTGAAGGTTTGGGTGATCATAATATTCTCGAGATATCTATAGGTTAACTGATAGGGTTGCACAAGAATGAAGATGTTAGAATCTGTTATTCATAGTTTTTATTATTACCTCTAGCTGTAGCATAAGCCTTCTTTCAAAACCTTATCAGATCACTTAATAGTTACTGCTGTACCATAACCTAAAAATTCTCAGTGAGAAAGATACCATGTCACAGGGCTAGCACTGAGATCTTTTTATTTATGTCCTAATATAGGTGCTGGAATGGTGTAGAGAGTAGTAGCAAAGTTTGGCTTTTGATTGAGAGAAGTATGCTAGGTTGGAAATAAAAGTCAGATTTGAGTTTGTAGTGAGCTGTGGATTTTCGCAGAGTTACAGACGCCATAGTACTCATTATTAGCACATTATAAAAATCTGTTTATTGTGTTGCATTAGTTTGGAGATATTCAAGTTCTGTTAATGGACTAACAGTGGACTTTTCCATCTGCAGATTATACTGAATGACCAGCAGAGGGAGTGATGCCGTAGACCATTTCTCTGCGATGCCGAGACCAAAAAAAAAAAGAAAGCGTCCTCAGCCTTCGGCTTCCATTATCAATTTACATGGTACGTGAAACTCTCATTTAATTGCTTTGCTTGTCATTAGAAGGAGTTCATAGCATCTGACGGCTCTTGGCACCTTTGAGGCTGCAATGAGTTGTCTTCTGTTAGAGCGATTGACTTGCTTTCAAATGGGGGAAGCTTATTTATCCTGCCTCCCTGCACTCTGTATGTGGCGCTCTGATACTCAACATGGAGTGCTCTTTCAGATACTCTGTGTTCTGGTCACTCCAGCCCACTTTCAAAAGGGGAGCCCAGTACTTTCAATGGTGCAGAGTACTTTCCCATTACACTTCCTACTTCCGTTGCAGTCATAATAACCGATAGTTAACCAGAGCAGACTTGCTGAAGTCTCATTGTCCTGTGTTATGGTCACCCAGGGCGATTTGTCATGAGGTGCTCTGACATCATAAAGCTACAGCATGGTGTCATCTGACATGAGAGCAAGCAATAGGATGCCTTTTTCATGGAATTGAAATGGGTAGCAGGCTAGACAGGATGTGCAGGTGAAGACAAAGATGGTAACATGAATAAACTCAGGCATTAGTTGACTTATGCATTTGTTTGAAGGTTTGGGTGATCATAATATTCTCGAGATCTCTATAGGTTAACTGATAGGGTTGCACAAGAATGAAGATGTTAGAATCTGTTATTCGTAGTTTTTATTATTACCTCTAGCTGTAGCATAAGCCTTCTTTCAAAACCTTATCAGATCACTTAATAGTTACTGCTGTACCATAACCTAAAAATTCTCAGTGAGAAAGATACCATGTCACAGGGCTAGCACTGAGATCTTTTTATTTATGTCCTAATATAGGTGCTGGAATGGTGTAGAGAGTAGTAGCAAAGTTTGGCTTTTGATTGAGAGAAGTATGCTAGGTTGGAAATAAAAGTCAGATTTGAGTTTGTAGTGAGCTGTGGATTTTCGCAGAGTTACAGACGCCATAGTACTCATTATTAGCACATTATAAAAATCTGTTTATTGTGTTGCATTAGTTTGGAGATATTCAAGTTCTGTTAATGGACTAACAGTGGACTTTTCCATCTGCAGATTATACTGAATGACCAGCAGAGGGAGTGATGCCGTAGACCATTTCTCTGCGATGCTGAGACCAAAAAAAAAAAGAAAGCGTCCTCAGCCTTCGGCTTCCATTATCAATTTACATGGTAGGTGAAACTCTCATTTAATCGCTTTGCTTGTCATTAGAAGGAGTTCATAGCATCTGACGGCTCTTGGCACCTTTGAGGCTGCAATGAGTTGTCTTCTGTTAGAGCGATTGACTTACTTTCAAATGGGGGAAGCTTATTTATCCTGCCTCCCTGCACTCTGTATGTGGCGCTCTGATACTCAACATGGAGTGCTCTTTCAGATACTCTGTGTTCTGGTCACTCCAGCCCACTTTCAAAAGGGGAGCCCAGTACTTTCAATGGTGCAGAGTACTTTCCCATTACACTTCCTACTTCCGTTGCAGTCATAATAACCGATAGTTAACCAGAGCAGACTTGCTGAAGTCTCATTGTCCTGTGTTATGGTCACCCAGGGCGATTTGTCATGAGGTGCTCTGACATCATAAAGCTACAGCATGGTGTCATCTGACATGAGAGCAAGCAATAGGATGCCTTTTTCATGGAATTGAAACGGTAGCAGGCTAGACAGGATGTGCAGGTGAAGACAAAGATGGTAACATGAATAAACTCAGGCATTAGTTGACTTATGCATTTGTTTGAAGGTTTGGGTGATACTAATATTCTCGAGATCTCTATAGGTTAACTGATAGGGTTGCGCAAGAATGAAGATGTTAGAATCTGTTATTCATAGTTTTTATTATTACCTCTAGCTGTAGCATAAGCCTTCTTCCAAAACCTTATCAGATCACTTAATAGTTACTGCTGTACCATAACCTAAAAATTCTCAATGAGAAAGATACCATGTCCCAGGGCTAGCACTGAGATCTTTTTATTTATATCCTAATATAGGTGCTAGAATGGTGTAGAGAGTGGTAGCAAAGTTTGGCTTTCGATTGAGAGAAGTATGCTAGGTTGGAAATAAAAGTGAGATTTGAATTTTTAGTGAGCTGTGGATTTTCGCATAGTTACAGGCGCCATAGTACTCATTATTAGCACATTATAAAAATCTGTTTATTGTGTTGCATTAGTTTGGAGATATTCCAAGTTCTGTTAATGGACTAACAGTGGACTTTTCCATCTGCAGATTATACTGAATGACCAGCAAAGGGAGTGATGCCGTAGACCATTTCTCTGCGATGCTGAGACCAAAAACAAAAAAAAAAAGCGTCCTCAGCCTTCGGCTTCTATTATCAATTTACATGGTAGGTGAAACTCTCATTTAATCGCGCTCTGCTTGTCATTAGAAGGAGTTCATAGAGTCTGACGGCTCTTCGCACCGTTGAGGCTGGAATGAGTTGCCTTCTGTTAGAGCGATTGACTTACTTTCAAACGGGGGAAGCTTATTTATCCAGCCTCCCAGCAGGATGTCATCTGACATGAGAGCAAGCAATAGGATGCATTTATCATGGAATCGAAATGGGTAGCAGGCTAGATAGGACACCCAGCTGAAGACAACAATGGTGAAATTAAAGACATTAGGGCATTATTTGAAACATCGAAATTTGAACGAACATGTGGTTGATCGCAGTTTTCTTGACTTCTTTTAGTTACCTACTAGGAATTGGCTAAAATGAATATGTTAAAATGTGTTATCCAGGATTGTTATCATTCCTACTTATTGTAGCATAAACCTTCCTCTTAAAACTTATTAGCTAATCCAGTTGCTACTGGTGTACCATAACTGAAATCAAATGCAGAGAGAGGGATATGTTGTCACTTGGCTGTACTCAGCTCTTTTTCATCTGTGTCCTACTATAGGTGCAACAGTTGTTTAGAGATTGGAATCAAATGAGGCTTGGGATTTAGAGAAGTGTTATAGGTTGAAAACACAAATTGAGATTTGAATTTCCAATGAGCTGTGGATTTTCATAATATTGGAAACCCCATAGTACTGATATGTCAATACTTTATAAATAACAGTTTTTGCTGTAGTCCCTTACTTTGAAAATATTCATGTTGTAGTAATGGAAAATGCAATATTGATGCAATATTACAGACCACTTAGTGTTGATCTACTAATGCTTTATAAAAAAAAAAAAGGAAAGTATGGGATAGCCTAATGACTACTCGAGAGACCATCTTCCTTGCAGTTGAACTAAATCTGTTTTTGAGTGCTTTGTCCTTGGACTTACAAAAGGCTTTTGATAACGTTTCACATGATTTTTTGTAATCCAAAGGTTTAGACCAAATTGGCGTTCCAAATTCCATAATTGGAATTATCCACGGAATGTACAGGGATGCATCAAGTCAGATTTGTATGAACTGCTTTCTTTCAGAGGAAATAAAGATCCAATCATTTGTTTTCAAAGGATGCCCCCAATTGCCTGCTCTTTTTATATGCACTATTGAACCCTTCCTGAATAAAATGAGAAAAGATGTCTGTATCAATGGAAAATTTGTACCAGGAAGTGGAAATAAAATTAAAAAGTATTAATCATCAAATCACTTTATTCGGCTTTTGCAAAAAACCATGAAAGTCAGATAAACAATATATATATATATATATATATATATATATATACACACAAAGAAACCTGTAGTTACTGTTATAACATATGTGTATGATATATATTTAAAAAAAGAATAAAGAATAGATAAATACAACTAGTTATAGTGTAACAATACTTCCAGAACCATGTTGCAACCAGTCTTTATATACCTCCAACTGTTAGTCACAGCTGGATCTGAGCCTAACAGCGGATTTTATAAAGATAAGAACATGAAAAACGATATAGCCAGATAGCATTTGTAAAAGACAGAAGAGCTGGGCACACCTGCCTAAACTTAAACTTTTTAAGAATGGGGATGATACAAGTCTTCTGGGGTAACTCATAATAGCTACACACATTACAAAATAGGGCATGTCCTATGGAGACTTACTGTGTCAACCACAGGGCAGTAAGGTCTGACCCCTGTTACACCCACGCGGCTGCGAAAGGGGAAGATAATAGATCGAAACAGAACATGGTCACTAAAAATCAATGGTAACCACTTACTAACCCTAAAACGTGTGGTTCCTTGGCTTGCACAGTTTTCAGGATAATAAACCTTTATGTGCTAGGCTTCCTTAGCTCCCGATCTTCCCTATCTACAGTCCGCTGTCTAAAGAAGGACTCTTTTACCCATCCCAGATCCTTCTTGTTCACCAAATCAGGATTAGAAAATAAATCCGCTTTTCCATGGCTTGAAAAATATTCCTTGATATAATTGAGCCAAGGGATATGGTAAGCACGATCAAGGGCCATACAGTCATTCAAGATTAGCTTGTTTAAAGTGGTCCCCTGGCCGAGCCAGATGTTTTGGGTGAAAAGCCTGTAAGTCAGAGAGATAAGCCACACCCATCTCTTCATGTACCGCTAAGGTTGGCGTTCCCTGGGGTACACTCAAAAAGCTATTTTTGACTACTTGTAGTTCCTCATTGGCAATGTATACCCAGCTTTCACTACCATAGGACACCTTAGCAATACTCTTAGCCCTATATATCTACAAAAGAGCCCCAATCGGTCTTTTTTTAATCTTAAGGCAAAGTTAAATATGGCGGCTTTGGCCCATAATTGTTCTCCTTTATTTCTGGTTTTTAAGGGCCCCCAATTCATATTGTCATCTAACAGAACCCCAAGGTAGGAAAAAGCATCTGTCCAAGGGACTGGAACAGATCCAACCTGAAAATGATAAGACTTTCTTGAACAGGGCCTCACCTGCATCACATAGGATTTCAAGTAATTTATCAGCAGGTCCTGTTCCTCCATGAATAAAGTAAAGGAGTTAAGTAGGGTTTTCAGCCCTTTGCAGTTCAAGCCATAAGGAGCACATAATCTGCATACAGGAGTACAGGAAGACAACGCCGGCCCACCTGGGGATAGTCCACCTTGGACTCCACTAATACCTTCCCCCCAAGTTATTTATGTATAAATTAAACAAGAAAGGGGCCAAAATACAACCCTGCCCAACTCCTCTCTGTATTGAAAACTGGCGGGTAACCTTAAAATCTTGTCTAAATCGAACCTCAACCTTTGTGTCTCTATGGAGGTCCTGCAGGAAGAAGATGATAGCTCTATCCACCCCGATGAACAACATGGTCTGCCAGTGCTTAGTTCTGTTGACGGGATCAAATGATGATGACAAGTCTATAAAGGCCAGGTGGATAGTAGCAGGCAACCGTATACTTCTTAAGGATCAAAAACAGATTTAAACATTGGTCCATGGTCAACCATCCTGGACGAAAACCATACTGGCGATCTGCTAAAACTTTATTTTCGACTGCCCAGCAGGCCAGCCTGTCTAATAAGATACGTCTGACCACCTTGACTACTGAGTCCAACAGAATAATCAGCCTGTAGCTGAGGGTACTGTCTCTCGTTTTAAAAACTGGGACAATGGTAGATATAGCCCAGGAACCAATGGGGGTGGCTTTCAGCCGTTACCCGCAAGTTCAAGTTGGAAATGTAAAGATCGGGTGACTCACATCTGGTCCTGGTACCTTATTTCTGGACAGCCCAACAATGCCCTTCCTGACTTCTTAAGCTGAAAATACCAGGGCAGATTTCCCTTCACCTGCTCCAATAGCTACAGTCTCGTCAGGAGGGCACTTGAACATTTCCTGAAAGTGGTGTACCCATTTATCCTCTGTACGGTGGGACCTCAAAGTGGTGGACCCATTCATTCTCTATAATGTGGTCAAATGTATTGGTTATATTGATGACATTACAGTTTTTTGTAATAATGTCCAAGAGGCCAATAGGACCATGCAACATGCTCTTTTATTTTCAGAGGATTCTTCGCTTGAAATAAAGATAAAGCAATGTGCATGACCATTGGGACAACCGGGCAAAAAGAACTGTTACAACTACAAAAGAACCAATCAAAATATTTGGTGTTTTTTTCAGTAAGGCTGCATCAGGAGAGCAAAATTGCCCCCCTGTGAAAGAAAACATTTGTAAAAACTGTCTTTTTGGCCATTGAGAATCCTTACAATGGAGGGTTAAATCCTAATTATCAAAGCAGTTATTTTACCATTTCTTTTGTACCTCGTGCCGGTTTTTCCACCAAAAATGGCCATGCTTAATGCTTTACAAAATATTATTTTTAACTTTGTTTGGAACTCAAAAATTAAACTCAAGAGATATGTTGAAACCGAAAAAAAAGGAGGTACAAAAGTGAAAAACCTTAAAATATTTTTGTTTTCAACAATGTTTCACTGCAGTAGAGGCTAAAACAAGTTTTGTGGCAGATTACATTATGAACTCAAATGGTTTTAATGTTGATAAAGTGTGACTTACTAAATTATAAAAATAAGCCTAACTGTTTAATGACACCCCCCATTATCTTTGTACTATTGAAAACATTATTAGAACATTGCAAGGAAAGGATATTGATTTACAGTCTTGCTTGAGAAAGAACTCTTTTAAACACGAACTTAAGGACACTGAATCTTTACACATGGTCAACAACCTATCAGAGAAACAGTCAAAGGAAGTTTGGGAGCAAGGACGCAGCACTCAAACAAAAATACATTTCATGGATGTCAGTTTCTGGATGCCTACCAGTTTAGACTTTCCAGCACAGAAGGAATTTAGCCAAGGACACCAGATATCCAAGAACATCAAGCGCAGGAGAAGAAAGCATTCTATGTTGTCTATGGAACTATTTTTTCCGCACAAGAAATATGGAAGAAGATAGGAAAACTATTAAAAAATGTTATAAAGCAACCAACACTCTCCTCTGAACTTATTCTGTATGGTTTTGACATCTCATGTCGAGATAAAAAACGGATCCTGCTATGGAGAGTTTCAAACTGTGTTGAGGAAAGTCTTTAGTCTTCAAGAAACCTCAAGCTTTTCAAACACAAACACATTGCTTCTGATGAAGGTATAAAAATGGCTCTAGATATTCAAACTCATGTTTTTGTAAATGTTAGGAGTAAAGGTCTTAAAGAACTGTAAACAAAAATGGTTAAAACAAATAAATTGCCAATAAAAGATTGGCACTTGTCAAATAGAACACTGAACTAATCTAGATGGAAACTTTGCATATGCACAAGCTGTGTCTCACTCAAGACTGCAAAAGTGGAAAATGACACCACCGTAATGGATTTGCTGTTTTGTAAATATATTCATACTTTTAAGCAAACCCAGT
This sequence comes from Triturus cristatus, assembly GCF_964204655.1. NCBI lineage: Eukaryota > Metazoa > Chordata > Amphibia > Caudata > Salamandridae > Triturus > Triturus cristatus. The sequence continues at coordinate 512,989,068 of NC_140592.1, read as the reverse complement.
TTAAACAAAACAAACCAAAAAAGAATAGTTTGCCCTTGAGGGGCTTTCTGCATGGAATTATTTTGGAAGGTCTGAAAATGTGTAAAGCATTGCTAACAGGGTCACGCCCGCTAGGAGCTGAAAGCATGGTGAAAAAGCATTGGAGTGGCACCATGCAGTTTCACTGTGATGCCCTCTAGTGGTTGTTCAGTTCATTGTAGTTTGCTGGCAAGCATATGAAAGGATACACAAAAACAGTTTATTGCTGATAAATATTTTATTGGGTTTTCATGTGTATGTTTTGTTGATCATCATTATCACATTTATGAAAATGATTCATGCCAAAGATATACAGTTATTACACCACGACTATTGAAACATACTTGATATGTTTGAGTGACCCCTCTAGGGGGGTCACTAGTGATTACACAATGCAATCTAAGATATGTACTAACTGCCAATGTATATTTGTAAACTACTGCGTAATATTTAGAAATGTGTGCGTAAGAAATGTGCTCCTTTTCCTAAAGAAAAAGTACTGGCTGGACAATCATTTATTGAGCGTTATTATTGTGTGCCAGTTATTGGCAATTGCTAGTCCACACAACCTCCCTTGAGTAGGCTTAACACTGCTCCGCCTGCTTCCCCTCTGGGAGTCCAGTACTAGAATGGGGTGTTTGATTCCCACGGAAGACAGTTGAGGCACTATTACTTGTGCTGGCTACACAACTAATAACCCAATTTCCAACATTGGTGCTCAGGAGAGAAATGGTATCCCAGTTTTGGTACTGTTGGAAAACAAGGTATTAGTTGTGAGAACTGCACAAAAACTGCACAAATAATGGTTCTACAGTTGTCCTTCGCTGGGAACCAAACACCCCATTGTAGCGCTTGACTCTCGGAGGGTAGCGTTGCAGAGCAGTCCAAGGCTTACTCAAGGGAGGTGGTGTAGGGTAGTAATCACCATTGACGGGTACGCAGAAATAACACTCAATAATTGATTGTCCAGTCTGTGCTTTTCTTTCTAAAAAAGAAGAGTATATTTATTACCCACACTACTTAATAATATGCATCAATTTACAAATATACATAAGCTGATGGAAATACTTCTTGACATTGCATATACATTCCCACCTCTCCCACAGGAAGGGGGGGGGGTCTAGTACCACCATTCACATGTATGAACATCACCTTGCCCCCAAATGCCATGGGATGACCTTAACCTGGAGTGAGGGCCCTTTCCACTGGCACCACTCTAGTGGCTGCCCACCCCAATATTTCAACAAGCATTTATAATGGGAACAGCTGCCATAGGGACACATAACTCTGACTGAGAGCACCTAATAATAACCATACAGTATACGCACTTAAACCCCAGTGGCTGAGGGTCTGGTTGTTCAACTAATGCAGTAGCAAGAATGCCTGTCTAAGCATACCTTGGAATGAGGGGTACCTGTCATATCTGATAACATGTACAATGCCAGTCAATCATAGCCCCTTAAAGGCATCACATGCCTATGCAATTACAACCAAGCACCCTGGCAAGGATGCTGACAACATATTTCCAAATTACTTATAACATCACAAATTGCTTGTGACCTCCAGTTCCCAAAAGGAACACTATGACATAAATGCACCTTGTGTGCAATCACACTCTTCCATCTCTAGGGGATGTTGCCACGTTATCCTTCCTTTCCTATCCTTTTCCTTAGGAGAGTGGTTCTCTCTCACTGAGTAACAAAAGTTCCAGCATCAAGCAGGATTTCAACATGGATGAACCACTGAGGGGTTATCTTCTGTAAGTCATCAGAGACTTAGGGTGGGGACTTTCCCATTCTGTGCTAAGGTAGTCTGCACTGCTCCTGGAGCTCCCCCTGCACCTTTGCTTCAAATTGTAGTGACTCCATCTTCCTGGGTCACCACACACCAAAAGCAGGCAGGTTTTCTTTTCCCAATTGGCCATGCACCACAGGGCATTATGGGGTGCTCCTCCCTAGGCATGTTTATCTGAGCAGTGGCTCTCCAGTTGCTCTGGGGGGGAGCCACGCCGCCTTGGATGGCAGCCTCACGCTGCTTCTACACTTCTTCAAGGGCCCTTTATTCTGGTCTACCCACTTCTGCTGGCAGACACAGACTCTGCAGCTGGCCGGGTGGGGCCTCGGGGCAGTGCAACAGCACTCCCCCCTCCTTCCTCTTGCTTCGGAGGAGTGTGACGCCATGCCCCCCTCCTTCCTCTGGTACTTGTGGCCCAGGGATGAGGTCCTGGGCTCCCACCCACTTTCATGGGGGGCGTGACAGTGCTCCCTGACTTCTTCAGCGGGGCCCAGGGTTGGGATCCTGGGCCCCTTTGTCCTCTTCACAGGCAGCATGACAGCGCTCCCTGGCTTCATTTTCGTTGGGGCCCAGGGTGGGCTCATGGGCCCCTGGGGTCCATTTTGTGGGGGCACAATAGTGCTCCTCGCCCTAATATTCATCGGTGGGGGCACGAAGGCTCTCCCTGACTTTACTTCACTGGGGCCCAGGATTGGGATCCTGGGGCCTGCAGGCACCTTCACGGGGCTTCTGGGGGGCCTATCATGGGCCCCGATGGACCAATCCTGGGCTTGTTTTGCTCCTGGTTGCCAGCCCTAGCCACCTGGAGCACTTTACGCTGCCATCCTGGCCCCCAAGAGAGTGAACTCAGCAAGGAGCTGTCTTCACTGGATCCCTGCACCAGACTTTCAACTGGCTCTCCATCTGGGCCTCTCCCCCTGTGTGCAGAAGCCAAGGCATCCTCTTGACTGTGCCTCTGAGGGAGTCCAGGGCCAGTCAGAGTCCTGGGGCAGCCATGGGGGTTCCTCCTTCCAACTGCCCATGGCGCCAGTCTCCAGCACCAGTCTCCCTCAGCAGGACCACACTCCAGAGAGAGCTCCTGTTCCTGTGCAAGTCCTTTTAAGAGAAAATGGAGGAGTCTGGCCGGAATGCACTTATACCCTATCTTGCACTAACAAATCACCTCTCTGCCCCTGATCCCTCCTTCCTGCACAGGCCTCTGGGATACTTCAAGATGGCGTCATCCAGGGGTCTCATGCCACATGGTCTCTGAAAAGCCCTATTTCCCTTCTTGCTGACATCACGGCCCAGGCTTGGAGCAGGCCTGGTGCGTGGCACCAGGTAAAAGCTGCTGATTGATGGCCTGCAGCTTTACCCCATCTCTCCCTCTTGGAGAGAAGACCTTCACCCTGGGGATTGCTTACATTAAAGGGATAGGCCTCTGATGCTACAACTTTGGGAGGAAGGTAATTAATCTAGCCTGGCAGGGTCACACAAGGCCTGGGCTCTGGTTCTGAGCTAAGTCCGAGCAATATGACATTTCTGGATGACCCATGAGCAGTACAGATATGGCTTTAGACATAACAGTATGGCTCTTTTCACACAACTTACAGTGTACTTTGGTGTATGCCGGGAGATTGTAGGCCCTAGGGAACAGAAACTAGGGACCCATGTGGTCTCTTTTTCTATAGAAGAATAATTGAGTGTTCCTGCAGGGAAACAGTAAAGCACACTGACTATCCCTTACACGTGTCTCCCCACATTATAAGGCTATTCCATGTCACCACCCAACTCTGCATAGTCCCTTCCACAACATTCTATCTGTACCCAGCTCCTGGGCTGCACATGACGGAAATCTCTCCTGCACAGCCCTTACACGGGTGCACAAGTGTCCACATGTAACCAGTCCAGTGCCCTTTACTCAGGTTGCCATGCACCGGCCTTATCGCACCAGGCAGACACTGGTGGAACCCACATGCAGTCCATTTTATCATGTGTTTGCAGAGGGTGAGTCCTAGCTTATGAGGCTCTCCCACAGTAAAAGCTCAAAAACAGGTGTTCAAAAAGTGAAAAACCTGGGTGGCTCAGATGGTGAGAACCACCTTTTCACAGGTACACATGGATAAAAGTTGATGACTCCAGTTTTGCCATATATTACCCATGTACAAAAATGAGAGCACAAGGCTCTTAGAGAGGTTCAAAGGTTTGTTTAGTTGAATTCTAAATGAGGAGGGAAAACCCCCGCCCACAGGCCAGTTTGTATTTTTTTAAATGTGATGTCTGGGTATGCTTTCACACAGTGTTCCCACTAGAATATTACAAACTATAGAGTGTCCTTTGAATCCATGCTCGACACACTGGGCCTGTATGAGGAGGTGTCTTCTCTATAGGTTTTGGGGCTACAACAGGTACTCACACCATGGATCTGGATGTAGGGGTGAGCCCTACTTTTGGGGTGTTTTGTGGCTCCTGTAAATTCTTGTGCTCTCCCGGGCAGTGCAGATTTCCCACTAGGGAGCACACCGTTAGTCATTCTTTTTATTGCCTTTTTCCCGCCATTGGAACAGATCAGAACCCCTGGAAGGGTAGGTCGAGAGGGTACCCAGAAGTAGGTACCTCCACTAGGGGTTCCCGCCACAAGGGTGGTAGGTTCAGGAGAAATGTCTCTATGTTGGGAGGGGTGTAAGGTATTTTTGGTTCCCATTGGTCCCCATTGGTTCTCTGGTGGGAGGGGGTAGCTAGACCAGAGTGGCCCACAGAGGTGGGTGGCCCTGAAGAGGTATGGTTCCCATGTTTGAAGATGTAGTCGCTGACCCTGCGAAGATCTGAGAGGGGGTAGGACTCCCTACACTCTGGGATGGGTTAGCAGTGGATCCCGAGATGTCGGGGTAGGATAGGCAATTGCCCGAGAGCAGTATAGGATGTCATCCTGACTGTTTGTTTTCCATACCTGAGGTGGTGGCTGAGGCGATGTCCAGCTGGCAGGGTAATCAGGTAGGTCCTGTGGGGTCAGGTCCCAGGACAGTGGGTGGAGCCCTGCAGCTGGGGGGGCTATGGCCTCAGCATAATGTGAAGGTGTGCAGGATCTTCTGCCTTCAGCAGGCCCCTGCCTCGTGCATTGCTGGTTTACCAGCCTTAGGGAAATGCTCTGAGTGCCCCCGAAGTCCTGGTTTGCCAGGCAAGGAGTCAGTAGAAGGGGACAAGATATGTGCTGAGTTTGGATGGTGGGTTATTTAAATCACATTTTCGCACATAACTCAGCCTGTTGTGGTCCTAGGATGATTGGACCACCACCAGCTTGATCAGTACAAAGTGCTCTTTCTACACAGGTCATCTTCTGGGTCCCCAGTTGAAGATGTGGGACCATAAAATCCTCACATTTCCTACTGATTAATGCATTTCCAAGCTCTCCCATGCCTGAAACATTTGCTCTACGGCCGAGAATAGTTTACTCTCTAGGGGCTTATGGTAGAAGTGGGGGGAAAAAAGTAGGGGAACTGTGGGCGGGGAATCAGAGGGTGGGAATAACCCAAGGATTGGATCAGTGGGCGGAGCCAGACGTGTGGCCGGAATGCGCAAACATCCCAATTTTTAGTATTTGCTTGGCATTTTACTGCCCAGTTTAATCAACCAATGGATACACATGATTATTTTAAGGTTTTAATGAGTTATTGACATTGAAACACATCCACAAAGTGGGATATGCTTCTAATCACAGAATGTCCCAAATACCATAAAATGTGGAAGCACAAGCCATTTGTCTCCGAGCCATTTAGTTTCTCTCATCAGCACTTCTCCCACAACAGCAGTTCAAACATGAATGGCAAAGTATCCTAGTTTGTAAATGTTTTCTATATAATTATGGTTCTGCCATATTTGCATGTAATCACACTAAAGAGGGAGGGACAAGGAGCAAATGTGGGAAAGGTCCTGTACTGACGCTCCATAGGGTTCAACACAAACACAGTTTGGTATCAGTGCCTAAGAGAACAGAAAGAATAGCAGTCCAAGTCTGATCTGCTACATAAGAGAGAGAGGTCTCAAGAATAGGTTTAGAGTGTTCGTGAGTTGAAGTCCAGATACTCCTAGGCGGGTGCTGGAAGTGCCCTCACACACCCTTGCGGGTGCAAAGCATCATCATAGGGCAAAGCTCCTTGTGGGGGTGGCGCTGCAGTCCCTCAAAGAGGGCGCTCTGTCGGAGATCTTTTTTAGGAGTAGCCGCAGTTGTGCGTGCGGGTGTGTGGGGATGATGTGGGAGGTGGTGAAGCTAAAAAGACCCTTTGGTACCCCAATAGTTTTATTCGTGAGTCCTCGAGGTCTAGTAAAAATGAAACGGGGAATGATGCGTAAATAACGCTAGAATGAGTAGGGCAAAAAAGGTTCTTGTAATCCCGCTGCTCTCAACCCGTGTATGAATATTTAAGGTGCGAGAGAACGTGAATCGTGGGTGGTCAACATGTTTCGCGCTACCCGTGGTCCCTAATGGATCCCTTAGCGCTTCATCAGGACCTTCATAAAAAGAGAGAAGGACAAAGAGGGACTCAGGGAGGGAAACACCCTATAATCCCTAATAATAACTTAAATAATGAGGCACGTCTTATTCGTGTCCCATGCGTAGAACCTAGTGGAGACAAGAGAGGAGAAAACAAAAGAGGCAGTTTAAGTTAAACAATAATATCCAGGGCTATAGATCTAGTTACCAAGATAGAGGTTACAAGTCAAAAAGGGGCCTGCTGGAGTCATGCTAAAAGATGATCAAATGACCAGATGGTCATGGAAGGTGAATTAAGAGGGACCGGAGAAAGTGAGGATGCCACCGTATGGATGCGGGGTGGACATTGTGCAAATACAAGATACAGGGTTGCTCAGTGATACAGTGCCCCAGCGTATAATAATCATGCAAGAGATTGTTGTGATGTGGTAGCGTCACCTCATGGTAAAATATCAGATGGACGCGGCAGTGGTCGCAGTGGCCTGGGTCATGTATGACTAAATGGCCCCGGGACTGCTAAGCATGATAGGTAAACATGGTGAACAACCGTATGGTCGCACACTAGAGGCAATGTCCTCAAGTGGGGAGGTAAGCAAAGTACGGGGGTGTGATGGGTGGTCTTAAAGGTCGAAGGACCATGCCGTTGTAAGTGCATCAGCGGATGCACGTGAATAGAGACCCCTCTAGTGAATGGAGAGGTGGCATAGGAAAAGGTAAATGAGTGCTCAGAAACAATCCTACCCTCAATGGTATAGAGATGGGCTGCACCGGAAGAGACCGTCTGGGGAGGGAGCCACAGCTGTTGTAGAAAAATATATTGCAGAGAGCACGAGAGACAAAAGAGAGAAACGAGTAGCTTCAATGTCAATCCTGTAAACAAAGGTTGATTAGCGTAATGTTACCGTGGTTAGCAGCAGCGGGATACTAAAACTTACGTGTACCCCGGGCATTCCGATCGGGAAACCTAGTCTTCCTCCAGGGTCGCCGGTAGCTAAAACTCGGGAAGGACAGTATTTAAGCAGTGTTTCTTGGCGGGTAATCGTCCCGGAAGAAGAGGGGGGGGGGCGTGGCAGAATAACGGGATAGGGTACGGAAGCCACTCACGTCTGGTGGCGGCCATCTTGGAATGGGATCGAAAGAATGTAGAGACCTATGACGCGGGAGTCCGCTGAAGTATCTAACAACAAGTTAGTATACCACCGTCTGCGCTTGGGATGACTCAAATTCCTTAGTGGCGACTGCCAAAAAGTGATGTGTAGTGACTGAGTGAATCAAAGTCGTGCATGCCTAGAAAAAGAGGTATTAGTTCGACTGACTGTCAGGTGTGGAAACGGGACACACGGGGGGCAGAGGAACCCTGAGTGGATTCACACATGAAACATCGGTGCTAAGATCTTTCCAGGGTAATTATCGATGTGCGTATGTCTCATCATTGGGCATATGTAATAAATGCAAGGAAAATTCATGTTAGTCAATGAACGTAAGGGCGACATTCAAGATGGTACAAATCAATTCATGTCCGTGTATGAGCGTATGTGCTACAATCACAATGTCAGCAGTGTGTAGGGTCGCTCTTAAGAATGAAAAGCGGTAGCCAGCTCAAAAATATTCAATTGATGCATAGAAGTGTGAAAAATCTACACAAGACTATCTGAGTAGAACTGAGAATCAAAGACACTGTTCAAGGTCTCGAGGGGAGGGCACTCCATGGTATATCATCATTCAGACCAATGTCATTACTCCTAAGTCTGAAGACCCAGCGTTGTTCAGTCTTAAACAAGGCCGAGGGTGTCCATGTTGGATTCTGATCTATCACAGTCCATTGAAGACTATCAGGCGGATGATTGTATTCCAAAAAATGATTCTGCAACCGGGTTAGTGTTTTTTTACAACGTATCGTGCTCTTATGTTCTCCGATGCGAATTTTCACCAGTCTTGCAGTCATTCCTATGTATCGGAGTCCACAAGGGCATGTGAGTAGGTATATACAGTTCTTGGAGTTGCAATTTGTGTGGCGTCTCAGTTGCCAAGGTCTTTGTAGTCCTAAATCTAGCTCCTTCGATGGTTTTGTTTGAGGACAGGCAGTACATGATCAACATGGAAAGTGGCCTGTTACCGGAGGTAAAGTCCAAAGTGTTTGTGGAGGTTTGTTGATGTTCTTAGGACGGGTATGTACTAGAATATCTTTGAAATTTTGAGTGTGTTTGAACGCAAAAAGGGGGAGAGGACCAGGGTCAAAGGAGCCCGTCTTCAGTATTTGCCAATGTTTCTTTACTATTTTTTTAATCTTGTTTGAATGAGGAGTGAAGGAAGTCGCGCACGTTAGAGCTGTGGTATCAGATCTGTTTTTTGTTTCCAGCAAAGCATCCCGGTGGTTATTCCTAGCCCTTTTGTGAGCTGATTTTATGATGTTAGTGGGGTACTCTCTGGCAGCTAAGTTCTTCTTGAGGATAGCTGCTTGGGCTTCAAACTCGGTCAGTGTATTGCAATTTCTTCTGGGACGTAAGAACTGTTCCACAGGGAGATTATCCCTCAATGCTTTTGGGTGATGGCTCTGGTAAAGTAGGAGACTGTTCCTATCCGTGGGTTTTTTGTAATTCGTTGTTAACAAAATGCCATCTTTGAGGGAGATCGAGAGGTCCAGAAAGGGAATAGATTCTTGTGACTTAGTGCCTGTGAATTTCAAAAATGGGTTGATTGTATTCATCCAATTGAAAAAGGACATAGTCTTCTTCGCCTCCTTTCCAAAAAATTATGATGTCGTAAATGTAATGGCGCCAAAGTAAGATGTTCTCCAGGAAGGGGTTGGTTGGTCTTCTGATATGTTCTTCCTCAAAACTGGCCATGTAAAGACATGCCAGGCTCGGCGCGAAGGTACTCCCCATACTGGTACCTTGTATTTGATGGTATAGCTTATTGTCAAAAGCAAAGAAATTCTCTTTGAGTGCAAGGTTGGCACATTCACAGATGAAGGATATGGGGGTAACATACGGCCAAGGATCAAGACTGTGTAGAGCATGTTCCAAGACGGTGAGGGTGGCGTCCTGGGGTATGTTAGTGTATAATGCTTCTACATCTAAGGTGACGAGCAGGTCAATCGTCTCAGGTGATTCGAACTTTTGTATCAAGTTTAGAACCTCCATGGTGTCTCTTAGATAAGTTGGGGTACTGGTAACCAGGGGTCGTAGAAAAAAGTCACAAAACTGACTCAGAGGCTCGAGTATGGAGTTTATCCCTGAGATGATGGGACGTCCTGGGGGAGGATTGATGCCTTTATGGATCTTAGGAAGACAGTAAAAGTACGGAGTACGGGGGACTTTTTGATTAAAAAAAAAATGGCTTCATTGTGTGTGATCCAGTCCTCTGCTTCCGCTTCCATAGTCATGCTAAGTATTCTGGTCGTTAGACGCCTTGTGGGATCTACATTTATAGGTTGGTTAATATCTGATGTGTGCAAGTTGGCGAAGGCATTCTGCTTCATAGGTCCCTCTGTCTTGCATGACGATGGTGCCACCCTTGTCTGCTGGTTTGAGAATGATGGTATTGTCGTCAGCGATATTCCTTAGTATGCGCCGTTCTTCTTTGGAGAGATTGTCAAAGTGATGGTATGTGCTGGTATGGGTTACCTCTTTTAGGACAGCCTGTTCGAAAGTAAGGACTTCATTGGGTGTCATGGCCGCGGTGGGAGTGAACTTGGACTTGTTCTTAAGGCCAGTTCCTACCACTGGGGTCTCCGGTTTCCCATAAAAAAATGCCTTGAGGCGCACTTTCCTGAAGAATTGGTGGAGTTCCTGATGTAGTCTGAAGTCGTCTTCTTTAGGGGTAGGGACGAAGCCGAGGCCCTTTTCCAGCAGTCTCTGTTCATCCTCTGCTAATGGTCTAGTCGACAGATTGACTACTAGGGTCTGGAGGTTTTGCTCCTGAGGATCATCTGTTCCTGGTCTTGCCATTGTACGGTTTTGGGTCCTGTTCTTCTTCTGCCTCTTCCTCTGCCCCTCCTTCTTTTGAAAAAAAGGGGGTTCTGGAATTGATGGTATTGAGGCATGGATGGATTTGGTCCAATTGGGGTATTCCACATGGGCTGTGGTCCCATCCAGGGTCCTTGGTATATAGGGGGCTGGTAAGGATGACCCGGGAAGCCTTGAAATAACGGGGGGGGGGTTGTTGAGGATGTCTATACACTCCGCGGTACCTTTGTTGCCTATTCTCATAACTGGAGTTGCTGTTGGTAGAATGAGATCCAGAAGAGTGATTGCTACTCGCATCATCCGATGTTTCGGCATTCTGGAAGACAGTCTTCCTTTGTGTAGGGGTAGATCTTCTCTTTGTCAAAACGTTTGACATCCTTCTGTAGTTGGTGTATCTTTTGTTTCGTGAGGTATTCTTTGTGGTCATTCATCTCTTGGTTAATCTCAGAAAGACCCGATTTGAAGGTGGTTATGGCGATTCTAGTTTTTAGTCTATTTTCAGATAGGGTAATTTGGATCAAGAGTTCATCCGATAGCTGTTTTGCTGTGTTAATGATCAGAACCAACCAATCTCGTGTGCACTTCCAGGATATCCGTGACCATTCTCACTGGAAGGTAAGATCTTCTAGGAATATCCTGGGTGCTAGTGTGACGAGGAGACCATTGGGGGCAATGTTGGCTCTAAGGTACTCAGTCATAACTGTGCCATGCAGTTCTGTCTTAATTTGGAGTCTTCTCAGTGCCTGCAGTGATTTCCAATCATCATCCCTACTTCCCGTCGGGTGACTACCATCCTCTGATAATAATGATGGTGCCCTTAGGATTTCAGCTACTGTTTCTTCATCGAAACAGAGACCAGGGTCATCCATAGTGGCTATGGAGTCTGATCGGAGGATGAAGGTGTGAGCAAAATGTATCTTGTTGCAAGGGCAGGTGAAAAATTCAGAAAAATGGAAAGAACAAAAAGGGGAAAGAAAGAGGGAATGTCCCACGGCTGGCTGCCATACTAATATGTAATCACACTAAAGAGGGGGGGACAAGGAGCAAATGTGGGAAAGGTCCTGTACCGACGCTCCATATAGTTCAACACAAACACAGTTTGGTATCCGTTCCTAAGAGAACAGAAAGAATAGCAGTCTAAGTATGATCTGCTACATAAGAGAGAGAGGTCTCAAGAATAGGTTCTAGAGTGTTCATGAGTTGAAGTCCAGATACTCCTAGGCGGGTGCTGGAAGTGCCATATTTGCCTCATAATGCAAGATCTGCTGCATGATCTGACCATTTCACCTAATAAATTGTTTATAGCTCAAACGTATCAAAAGTTAATAAAAAATGTGACTTGTGTTGCTGCAGAGTTGATGGCTTATTGCAAAGGTTGACTGATCACCTTTCTCACTGCTGCATTTGTATGTTACACTGCTACTAATAAGGCAAAATCTTTCCGGAGACTGTTAGCATGTGTACACATTTCAAAATAATAAAATAACAGAAAATATACTGCATTACGCTGTAGCCTTTTTTTAATGCATAATTTAGTCAACACTGCAGCATAATTTTGTCCTCCTTTGCTGCATAATTAATTCCAGCACATGAATGTTAAGGTTTGCCTTTTCATGATTTATGGCTACAGCTATCGGGCCAGATTATGCCGCTGATTCGGCACACAAAAATGAATCAACTAGGAAAACTGTACGTTTTCATTTTGAAGCAGAAGTTTTAAAAGGGCAGCTGAAATTTCTAATGAATGATGTTTTAATTAAAGAATTGTGTCCGAGCAAGAGATATGAAATGCATGGCCAAATGTAATAATGCCTTTGCCAAAGAAGTAAACGTTTCTTCCAAATGTTCTTTTCTCTAAAGAGTAAACAAAAGGGTACAACGTTATATCATTGTGTTCCCCATCTGTAATTGCGGTGTATGTATACATGTACAACCTAAGGGTAACAACATTGGAAATAGACATTTTTGCAGAGGTACTGCTCTAAAGTTAGAAGGGGCATGGAATTAAAAAACAAGTGGGGTGTTTGGAAGGGAGCCAGAAGTTTATAGTGACCTTAAAACAAGAGGAACAATGCATAGGAGCTTATTGCCATATCCCAACTACTTTTTCTATAGGCCTTAACAAAGACTATCAATATCATCAAGGCCACCCTACTTTCTGTAGGAAATGCAGAATATATGACCATGTTACAGAAGACTGTACTAATGATTGTGCAACTGTAGTTTCTCTTCACACCCCACACATGAATGCCCCATTACTAAAGAATGTAATTTGTGGCCACCTGTGTAGGAACTGCCCAGAAAGTAAAAACTGCTGCTGAAGCAGCAAGCAGAAGTAAAAGTATCTGGGGAGATATACTTTATGGATTTTCCAACAAAGAAAAATCAATGCCGTCAGCGTAAATATGGATCGATTTTATTCTCAAAACCTTTGACTTCTAAAGTTCAAACTTCCAAAAGCCAATAAGCCAGCAAGTGAAAGACAAACAAGCTATGCCAATTAACCTAAACCCAGTGGCAATTAACAAAACATGTACGCCTAAAAAGAGAGTTTCTGAAACAGTGTAAATCTCAAACGTTGGGTCAGAAATACCTGACACAGATGACCTACTGTGAGGATTTCTAAATGATCTCCCCAAATATCAAGAAATAATAGAAATTCATAATACAGACTCACTGCTAAACAATACTACAAATGCCTTCATAGCACCAGAAACATAGGAAGAAATTGCAGAGAACAATGATGCAACAGATGAGCTAAAAACGCCATAACAAGACGAAGGAAATCTCATCACGAACAAAGATAAAATAGAACGCCAATCACCCAATGCATATACCACTCAGGCAGAAGAAGCCCCATCAATAATGGAAAGAAATGTTTTCCCAACCAGAAATTGCACAGCAAAAAAAAAAATCTTCCCACTCCACAGAGAAAACAATCAATCAGTCTCTCATATGATGAAGATATCACAGATATGGATGCTCACTCAGAAAATATGTATATTCAATGACAAGCCTTTTAAAATCTTCTCCAAAGAAATGGGAAAAAGTTGCCATAAAATCAAAAGATAAGAAGAAAAAAAAATAGGCTAACTGGGTCATGAAATAAAACAAAATCAACTGGGCAAAACAAAAGTCTGTCAATCCAAACAATTAACACAGTTTTGACCTTTCTATCTGACCTGTCAGATATGAAGACTTTAACTCTGAAGGAAGACAATCCAAAACCCAAAAGCAACCCAACACCCATCCCAAACAGACAGTAGAGAAACTGTGTCATTTCCTATTTGGGGGGAGTATCAAAGAAGTGGAAATGAATGCACAACCACAATAATCCCAAACAGTGTTAGAATCTGACTAATTGAATGATAATCAGATATAACAGTTTTTGTCTAATATGATGGACACACAAATGGCCTTTTCCATTGCTACTTAGGCTGTTTCATACCCCTAACATTCAATTAAGAGTAATAATTATTGAATATTGTAAACCTTTAAAAGCAGATATAATCTTCTTACACTAGTGTAACCTTCCACAGATGCAAAAGTATCAGAGTTATGCTAAAGAATGGTCAATCTGATAGACTACTAGCAGCAGATTCCTTAACATAGAATTATCCCCAGGCGTGAGACTGGACCCGGAAAACTTTCTTTGCCCCAGCATCCCTGTGCGCCGGGGGGCGGTACCACGCGACTCCGCCCTGACGTCCACAGGCGTGAAGTCAGCGAGGTCACATAAGCCCCACCCCGGCACGCTGACATCAGTTTCCTTTTTTTCCACGTGCAACACGGATCCGGATTGTGTCCCTTGCCTGTTTTCAGGCCTTCTTTTCATGCTTTGCGTTGTGGATGGTGTGCGAATGCCTTCGGGCTTTAAGGCGTGCTCGTCTTGCACACGTCAGATGTCAGTGACGGACCCTCATCCTATTTGCATGTGGTGTTTGGGCAAACACCATGATTCCACGGACTGCGACGCTTGCCAACATCTGAAGCCTATGTCCCGGCAGGAGCGCCGGATGAAGCTCGTTTCGGCCCGTTTGTCCAGATCGGTGTCGTCTCCGTGCCCGTCCCCGGCGGAAGGGTCCAAGAATCTCCACTTCAGATTCCGACATCGCCTGTCACTTGAGGCCCCTAGGGGGTCGCTCGCCCATCGGTAAGTCTTATAGCTTGTCCCCGAGGCCTGGTCCCCGCTCTGCAGAGGGCGCGGGTTCTCCGTGGGACATGCGGCCTAATTCGTTGCCACCCTACCCGCCGTTTCCTGTCATCAGGGTGACCAGGGCCCAAATGGAGGTCTATGCTGTGGCTCTGCAGGCTTCCTTGGCCCCTCCTCCTCTTCCTGGGACGTCTGCGGATCCCTTGCCAAGTGCGGGGCCTTCAGCCGAGTCGCCGGCGGCTCCGTCCACGGCAAGTTCGGCTTCAGGTTTTGGAGGTGTGGTGCCGTCGGGCTGCGGCCCTACAGGGTTCCCCTCTTTGGCCCACGGCGCCTCTGCCTTGCTGCAAACCCCCCAAGGGGGTACCTGTGGTGTCGCAGGAGGTCACCGGGACTCACAGCTCGCCCCCGAGTCCTCCTCGGTCTTCTGGGCAGGCGGCGGCCTTGCCAGAAGCCGAGCTGACGCAGCACAGGTGCCGATGGCTGTCGGTCCTGGTGGCGCCACGGGTGCTGGCTAGGGGCCGGTGCACGTCCCCAGGTCCCTCTCGCCTCTCCATGCAGGCTGCTTCATCGGAGGTAGAGTCGGTGCCTTTTTGATGCCGTTCTTTCACTAACCCAGAGCCGGCCCCGCCCCATTCTCCTAGGGCGCAAGTGGTGAAAGAGGTCGTCTCGGCATCCCCTCCGGCGCCTGTGTCGGACTCCATGGCACCGTGCCAGCGTCGGTTGTCGACTCTTCTCCAGAGGCCCCCTCCTCTTCGTCAACTTTGTCTCTTCTTCCCCGGAGACGGGATGCCGCGTAGTGGCCTTTTCCCCGGCGTCTTCCAGGGAGGGCTCTTTACTGTCCCTGCGGCCACAGCCTTCCCCAGAGGCACCTGAGGTCCCCCACTCGTCCGTGAATCTTCAACCATTCCGGGGCTGGCCATTTCTTCCTCCAGCTGGGCTCGGGGATGGCCGGCTTAGTTTACATTCCAGACATGAGGACGGTTGGGGTAGGTTCGTAAGAGGCCACACCAGAGCAAAACTCCCAAGAAGGTGTGAACGCTCGTCCCCTAGTCTATGGAGCAACTTACTCCTTAACTTTAGGCAATATCCAGGAGCGATCTTAAAACTAACAGAACAGAAAGCAGGGCTATTTTGACCTTGCACGCCCGGATGTACACTGTGGGTATAATCCCCCAATTCACATTCACGCACACTTCACTTTTGAGTTGGTCCTGAGGAAGAGCTACAGATCCGGTTGGACTGCAGGGGCGCAAAACATGTCGACCACATTGACCATTTTGTAGTTACCTGTTGGGACATTAAGCCCACTAAGGTAACACCCAACCTACGGGTTTTTTAGCCTGTCAAGGGTGCCAACCCCTCTTTTCTATTAAACTATATCCTTTGAGCAACCCTTAGACATCTTTAATATATCGTGTTACACTACTGCACCACTATTAGTTTTAGGACCCATACCACACACCCGCATGCACCGGACGGCGTTTTCTCTAAAAGATCTCCGCTAAAGTGACCCTTCGGGGGACCCGTAGGGCATTGCAGCGCCGGCCCGACGAGGAGCAAAACGCCCGATGATGAAGCATGACACCTCTTGGGGTGTGTGAGGGCAACATGAGAAAAGCTCTGCTTTCCCTCTCAACCCTTGTGTCTCATATAGCCTAGGACCCTCTTTACATAAGTTTTTCTGTTTCCTCTCTTCTCTACTCCTTTGGAACAGTGTCTCCCTTTTTGATTGACATAGATGATACACGGAGCACAGACAACGGACCATAACAAGCTCCTGGTCCCCCCCTCTCTTTTTTCATATAGACGGCTTAGTTTACAGCCATCGCCCACGGAGGAATTGCTTTCCCCCCCACGATGCCCTACAGATGCGAGTGCAGCCTTTGCCCGGCCCATTTCCACGCCTGCTGGCATTTTGCACATGGGCGACCATGCCACCCCATTCCCTATGGACCATTTGCTTGAGATTCTCAGGGCTCTGATGGACGGGAGCTGCTTCTTCCCTTCGAAGCTCAATAATTCTCTTCTGGGGACCTGGGGGCGTCCTGCCACGGGGGATCCTGTGCCCCAGTCGCTCCTCCACCGCCACCGTCCTCCTCCACACAATCCAGTCTGCCTTTCTTTCCACCCTTCTACCCAGGGTACTCTTCTGCAGACTGTTTTCCCTTCCTTACCTTTGGTGTTGTTTCCTCCGTCACGGGGGGCCCGGTGTTAGGATTCATGGAGACGAAACATCTTCGCTTCCTCTAGTGCTGCTTTGCAAGCGCTCAACACGCTTTGTGTGTTGGCCAGGGCTACATCCAGCTTGTGGGATTCCGTGGAGTCCCTTCTGTCTTGTGCCTCTCAAGAAGGTGTCTGTGCTGATCTGCAGTGCCATGTGATGGATGTCCGGGAGTTGGCCGCGTTTATTTTTCTGTTCAGCCCTGGATGTTTCTGATTCTCTTGGCCGCACTATGGCAAGTTCAGTAGCTCTCCGTCGTCATGCTTGGTTGAGGGATAGAGTTTTCCCTGAGAATGTTAGGGAGCGTCTGGTTGACCTGCATTTTGATGGGGTGCTTTTGTTTAACACCCATGCGGATGCCGCCATTCAGCGGCTCCTTGCGGGGCTCCTGGGATGGGGCGGCCACATGGGAGAGGCGGAGATCAGAGGACTCTGGTCTCCGGTGGAGTCCAAGCTCCATATCAAGCTTTTGGAGCTCAGGGCGATCCAACTTGCACTGAAGGCATTCCTTCCCTCTGTCCGGCGAAGTGTAGTGCAGGTGTTCACGGACAGCACCACCGCCATATGGTATTGCAATCAACAGGGCGGGGTGAGGTCGTGGATCCTATGTCAGGAGGCTCTGCGCCTCTGGACATGGCTACGACATCAAAGCATTACCTTGGTGGTTCAACACCTGGCAGGTTCTCTGAACGCCAGGGCGAACAAACTCAGCCGCCTGTGCATGGTGGATCACGAGTGGCGTCTGAACTAGGACTCTTTCTGCAATGGGGAGAGCCTTGGTTAGAACTATTCACCACCGAAGAAAACGCGCAATGTCATCAGTTCTGCACGTTGGAATTTCCAAGGCGGCACTCTCTCGGAGACGCTTTTCGTCTCGAGTGGAGCTGCGGTCTGTTGTACGCCTTTCCGCCTATACCACTTCTGCCCAGAGTGCTGAAGAAGATCAGGCGCGACCGGGCCAAAGTTATTCTTGTGGCTCCGGACTGGGCTCGAAGAGTATGGTATCCTGAGCTACTCAGTTTGAGCATAAATCCTCCGATCTGTCTGCCTCTTCGGGAGGATCTTCTGTCGCAGTAGCAGGGGACGATCCTCCACCCGAACCTGTCCAGCCTCCAACTCCATGCTTGGTGATTGAGCGGCGACAGTTGACACCTTTCGATCTTCCTCCCGAAGTCTGTGATGTCATCCTCCTGATAGCTCAAAAGGCCTGAATGAAAACACAGACTCTATCGAGTGATCAGGTGAGGGAAGGAAAGGATGGGGACAGCAGGGAGGGAGATCTGTGAAGGAAAAACACACAAGGATCAATACCCTATCGCCAACATATTTTTAACGCACTACAGTTAATGTCTCTCGCAACAATATGTGCCGTGCCCCCTTGTACCTGTAAAGAAAAAGAATGGTTCCATATGCTCTGGAGTAGCCTCTGAGAAGCCACGGTCTTTATCTTGCTCTATAAATGGGAAAGCACAATTACTTATGGTCATACACAGAGTTGTCGACACTTGTGTGGTCAAGGTACAGGTGGATAGAAAGACATTCACAAACAGGGCGTACCTAGAAACCCACAGCAACAGGTTACTGGGGTAAGGAGCTAACTTCCACGGAGCTCAATCAGACCCTGACCCATAAGGTGACAATTAGAAATGAGGTTAGATTTTTCCCCCTTGGTTTAAGGGACGCACACCAGCGCCACCAGCCAACCAAAGACCTATTCAGATGTTACCAGACCTTCCGTGGCCTTTCCAGGTTTATCACTCTCAAAACAGTTATGTACACCAACCGGTGCGTGAATTCCAAGGGGCGGGGTATTGGCAAAACCCTTCACTTTCAATGTGCGTGTCTTCGGGGTACTGGCGGCATTGAACTCATACAGCCCCGAACTCCAAAGACCACACCATATGATACAACAAAGGAATGTTTCCGCAACTGCGGTTTGGACCTTCCTGGTCTGATGAATGGGAACGTTTAGCAAGCCTGCAAGAGCCGAATGCGGCTCGTCCAACAGGCCTGCGAGTCGCTTCCTCAGTAAGCCACAAAAAGTACCTCAATTCCAGTTTTATAACCTGGGGAGGTTCGAAACACTGGAGGGAGGCGATAATCTCCCTTGGAACTGAAGCGCAGTGCAACTCTATCGTAGAGTCGCTCGTACTAGCATCCAATCTACAGGCACCACCAGGTAACACAAGTAACAAGCAGGGAGTTCCCAAGATCTGTATCGGCGCACTCTCCAATCCACGGGATTTTTGGCACACAGACCCTCTCTGCAGCATAAAGGAAATGATGGTTCCAAACAGGACGCATGAAATAAGTCAAGAATTGCTTCGCGCGAAGGAAGAGGAAGAGGAAGAGGAAGAGGAAACCGTGTAGAGGGACTATGGTGGCTGGCTGGAGCATGGACACAGAGAAGGGACTCCTGTTGAGACTTTGTTTGGTTTCCCCGAGTGTTCATGGGAAATGTAGTTTTGTTGTGATAATAAAAGTTGCTGCCGTGAAAAATAAAGCGAAGTATCGGTGCAACCCCACCCCTACCATCTCTCGGCGTCTTCTCCCTTCCAGACTCACACTCAGGAATTAGCAGCGCCGCTCCTCGGGAACCCGGAAGTATTTCTGGATTCCCCGACGAGCATCCTGATGTAGGCGCTGGCGTCCTGTTTCCGGGAATTCTGGGTAGTGTAGTTTTCAGTTATCGCGAACGTCGCGCGGGGGCTGCGTGTGTTGTCAGTGTTCGTCTGCGGAGGCCACGATGGTTCATGACAGTACATCCCTCCCCCGAAGAACACTGACAGAGGCAAGGTTTCGCTTGGAATTTTTTAGGAAAGAGATTCGTGTATCGTGGTGCGTGTACCCCTGACGCTGGTTCCCAGGAGTCTTCCTCGGAGCCATAACCCTTCCATGCAACTAGATACCACAGCTTACCCCTGTATATCTTAGAGTCCAGAATACCCCGTACCTCATGTTCTGGTTCATCATTGACCAATACCGGAACCGTACCCTTCTTAGCGGCTGTGTGTGAAGGCTTCAGGAGGGACACATGAAAAGCAGGATGGATACGGAAAGAGGGGGGTAGTGCTAATCTAACCACCACAGGGTTAACCAATTTAATCACTTGATCGGGTCCAATATACTTAGGATTAAACACACTGTAGCGTTGGAATCTGATATGTCTAGTAGACAACCAGACGTAATCCCCCTTTTTGTACACAGGACCTGGTCGTCTGTCCGCATATGCCTTGTATTTCATTTTGGCTACGCCTAGTTCTTTTTGTGCTTCCCTCAGCGTCTTTTGTATACTGGAGATTCTATCGGATACCTCTGGTACTGGTGTAGCCCCTACTGGCAACACCAGGGGGGTGAACCTCGGATGGAAACCGTAAGTGCAATAAAACGGGGATTTTTTGGTGGAACTATGTACTGCACTATTGTATGCCACTTCCGCCACCCACAGTTTGTCCACCCACTCTTCTGTGGTGACGTTTACATAGCAGCGAAGGTACTGTTTAAGGGTTTGATTTACCCTCTCGGTTTTCCCATCTGTCTGGGGGTGGAAGCTGGTCGAGATGTTTGGTACTACACCCAGGGCTGAACACCATGTTCTCCAGAAGTTCGCGGTGAACTGGGACCCCCTGTCTGACACTATATGTTTTGGCAACCCATTTAACCGCACTATGTGTGTCAATAGTAAGTGGGCTAACGTACTGGCTGAGGGTATCTTTTTGCAGGCGACAAAATGGGCCATCTTAGTCAGGTAGTCCACCACCACCATTATCACGGTATGTCCTTTGTCCGCTGGCATCCCTACGATAAAATCTACAGAAATGCTGTCCCACGGTTGTTCTGGAGTAGGAAGGGGGCGTAACAACCCGGCCTGTTTAGCGTGGCTGGTTTTCATTTGGTTACAGACCTCACATTCGTTTATCCACCTCATGATGTCTGTTCGTAGGGAAGGCCACCAAAATTGCCTTGAGATTCTGTCGATGGTTTTGTTCACTCCATTATGCCCGGTACTGGGAAGGGAGTGACACCACTCAAAAACGCGTTTGCGTAGTGCCTACCCCGAACGGTTAATCCCTCTTTCACCTTCCAATCCTTGTTCTTTTTTAGCCACTTCCCAGTATGGAAGTTCTTTGCCACACTCCGCAGAAAAGCGTCGGTATAGGTAATCCCCAATTAGGTTACTTGGGGGTATAATTGCCCTTTTGGGGTCGACCGTCGGTGAAATTGCAGTGGTTTGCCGAGTCAATGCATCGGCCTTCTTATTGTCCTTCCCAGGTCTGTAGGTCACCACAAAATTATAGCCGGCAAAAAACAGAGTCCAGCGCAATTGTCGCGGAGTGAGGTGTCTAGCAGCCGTCATGAATTGGAGATTCCTGTGATCGGTGTATACTGTCACGATGTGCCCGGGCACCTTGTAAAAGGTGTCTCCAATCCGTGAATGCTTCCTTAATGGCAAGCAGCTCCTTTTCCGCAATGGTATAATTGCACTCTGCACTATTCAGCTTCTTGGACATGAAGGCTACCGGATGCAGCTGCCCAGTCTCTTTATGTCTTTGTGAGAGCACGGCCCCCACAGCTGTGTCCGATGTGTCCGCTTCCACTGTGTATGGTCTTTCAGGATCAGCATGCATGATTACCGGGGCCGACGCAAACGCGCGTTTTAGAGCGTCGAACCCGTCCTGGGCGGAGTCGGTCCACTGGAAGCCCGTCTTCTTTCGTAGTAAGTGTGTAAGGGGGGCCGCCAGGTCTGAAAAGCGATCTATGAACCGATGATAAAAGTTGGCGAATCCGAGAAAGCATTGAATATCCCGGATGTTCAGGGGTCGGGGCCATTAGAGTACAGCCTTCACCTTTCTTTCTGACATTTCCTGACCTTCTGGTGTCAACATCACCCCCAGGAATTGAACCGAGGTTACGTTGAACTCACACTTGCTGATCTTGCAGTATAAGCTGTGCTTCTGGAGAGTCTTCAAAATAGTCTTCACGTGTTGTGCATGATTCTCTATGCTAGATGAATAGATCAAAATATCATCTATATGTACCACAACGAATTTATCCAGGTATTCCCTCAATACGTCATTCAAGAAGTATTGAAAAGCAGCGGGTGCGTTGCACAACCCGAAGGGCATAACAAGATATTCATATAGCCCGAATCGTGTCTTAAACGCAGTCTTCCACTCGTCTCCACTACGCATGCGGACCAAATGGTATGCCCCCTTTAAATCCAAACACGTGTAGATCATGGCCTCCTTAACCTGCTCCAGCAGCACATTAATAAGGGGCAACGGGTATCGATTTTTTATGGTTACGGCGTTTAATTAGCGATAGTCCACACAGACGCGGAGCTCGCCGTTGGCCTTCGGGATAAAAAACAAAGGAGAGGCCGCGGGCAACTTGGAATCACGTATGAATCCAAGCTTTAAGTACTTTTCCAAGTAATCCCGAAGGTGCTGTGTTTCTGGCTCAGTAAGAGCATACACCCTACCTGAGGGGACTATGGCACCAGGTTCAAGATCGATCTGGCAGTCGTATGACCGGTGCGGGGGTAGGATCTCTGCCTCCTTCTCATCGAATACCCCTTCATATTCCTGGTATTCCTCTGGAAGACTCACCTCATGCTCTTCTGCGGTGGCGATGGGGTGGCATCGTGCCAGCGACGACGCTGGATTGTCTTGAAGTTGGTTGCAGTGTCTTTCGCAGTATTCAGAAGTGAACTGGATGGTTCTTGCCTCCCAATCTACTACAGGATTGTGAGTTCGTAGCCAGGGCAGTCCGAGTATCACCCCATATTGTGGGGCTTGGATGATGTTGAAATTCAAGCGTTCTACATGAGCTGTTCCCGTCCTCACCCTCAGGTCTCCTGTATGGCGACTAGTGGGTCCTGAAGTTAATGGTCTCCCATCTACCGCAAACACGGCTTCCGGCTTGTCTTTGTCCAATAAGGTGATCTCCAACGTTGCTGCCTGAAGTTGATCGATGAAACAGCCTGCCGCTCCTGAATCTACCATGGCTTGTACATTATGCCATCTGTCTTGCACTTTTCAGGCGAATTTCAATATAGAGGTGATTGTTTTCACTAGCAGAATTGTTGCCTGGCTTGAAGGTGTCCCTTCCTTCTTCGTCAAGCTTGGTAGTTTTCCGACGGTGGCCCTGTAATGGCTGCCGCTGTCTTTCGATAATCCTCCCTCTGGGATTTGGAACGAAGAGAACACTCTTTGAGGAAGTGTCCCTTTCTTCCGCAGTAGAGGCACAGCCCTTTCTTTCTCCGATAATCGGGCTCCTCCGATGTCAAGGGAGCGCGCACAGCTCCAATTTCCACTGCTTCTGGCTAAGATCCAGGGGTACTGTAGGATGGGTGAGCCTGTTCTACCCAAAAGGCAGGCCTGTCTCTTTTCTTTTGTTCTCCTTTGCGTTCACTCAACCGATGATCTAACCTTAAGACTAGTTGAATAAGATCTTCACAGGAGTGAGGTTGAGGGTCGATTTGGGCCAACACATCCTTCATTTCTTCCTTCAGTCCCTGATGAAAAATGGCCGCTTGTTTGGCTTCTGGCCACTCTGTTTCTGTGACTAAGCGTCGGAAATCATTGAGATAAGCAATCAGATCCCGATTGCCTTGTTTTAAGCTCAACAGCTCCCGGTCCGCAGAGAGAGTGGCAGCTCGGCGATTGAAAGTTCTTTCGAAAGCTGCCAGAAAAGCCTCCCAGTCGTACATCAATGGATCGTCCCTCTTGACTAGTGGCACTGCCCATTGCGCTGCATCTCCTATCCGGTATGACACTAAAAAGGCCACCCTGGACTGGTTGGTGCCAAAGGCCTTTGGTCTGCATGAGAAGTGCAATAAGACTTGTGTAAGAAATATCTGTACCTTGCCTGGGTCCCCATTAAATCTCTCTGGAGAAGCTAACGGGATCGGGGTAGGGACTTCTACGACTACAGAAGGAAGTGCTGGACCAGGAGGAGCCCCTACGCTAAAAGGATTTAGCTGTATCCTATCTACTTGTGCCTGAAGCGCCGCGGTTTCTGCCCTAGACGCGCTTAACTCGCTCTGAACCACTGCCAACACGGCCATAACGTCTTCTAAGGTGGCCATGGCACCGTACGTCCGGGAGGATGTGTAATTCTTGGGCTGCTAATTCTGTCAGGTCCGCAGATCCTCGGAGACGTACGATGCTCTATGGGGTCCACCTCCTGATAGCTCAAAAGGCCTGAATGAAAACACAGACTCTATCGAGTGATCAGGTGAGAGAAGGAAAGGATGGGGACAGCAGGGAGGGAGATCTGTGAAGGAAAAACACACAAGGATCGATACCCTATCGCCAACATATTTCTAACGCACTACAGTTAATGTCTCTCGCAACAATATGTGACTCGCCCCCTTGTACCTGTAAAGAAAAAGAATGGTTCCTTATGCTTTGGAGTAGCCTCTGAGAAGCCACGGTCTTTATCTTGCTCTATAAATGGGAGAGCACAATTACTTATGGTCATACACAGAGTTGTCGACACTTGTGTGGTCAAGGTACAGGTGGATAGAAAGACATTCACAAACAGGGCGTACCTAGAAAACCACAGCAACAGGTTACTGGGGTAAGGAGCTAACTTCAACGGAGCTCAATCAGACCCTGACACATAAGGCGAGAATTAGAAATGAGGTTAGATTTTTCCCCCTTGGTTTAAGGGACTCACACCGGCGCCACCAGCCAACCAAAGACCTATTCAGATGTTACCAGACCTTCCGTGGCCTTTCCAGGTTTATCACTCTCAAAACAGTTATGTACACCAACCGGTGCGTGAATTCCAAGGGGCGGGGTATTAGAAAAACCCTTCACTTTCAATGTGCGTGTCTTCGGGGTTCTGGCGGCATTGAAACCATACAGCCCCGAACTCCAAAGACCACACCATATGATACAACAAAGGAATGTTTCCGCAACTGCGGTTTGGACCTTCCTGGTCCGATGAATGGGAGCGTTTAGCAAGCCTGCAAGAGCCGAATGAGGCTCGTCCAACAGGCCTGCGAGTCGCTTCCTCAGTAAGCCACAAAAAGTACCTTGATTCCCGTTTTATAACCTGGGGAGGTTCGAAACACTGGGGGGAGGCAATAATCTCCCTTGGAACTGAAGCGCAGTGCAACTCTATTGTAGAGTGGCTCGTACTAGCATCCAATCTACAGGCACCACCAGGTAACACAAGTAACAAGCAGGGAGTTCCCAAGATCTGTATCAGTGCAACCGCACCCCTACCGTCTCTCTGCGTCTTCTCCCTTCCAGACTCACACTCAGGAATTAGCAGCGCCGCTCCTCGGGAACCCGGAAGTATTTCTGGATTCCCCGACGAGCGTCCTGACGTAGGCGCTGGCGTCCTGTTCCCGGGAATTCTGGATAGTGTAGTTTTCAGTTATCGCGAACATCGCGCGGGGACTGCGCGCGTTGTCAGTGTTCGTCTGCGGAGGCCACGATGGTTCGTGACAGCCCTAGTTTTATGCACCAAAGGTCAGTTTCTCGCATGACTGCGTTTCAGCACGGAAAGTTGTGTACAGAACTGACGTCAGCACGCTTGGGTGGCACCTAAGTAACCTCCGTGATGTCATCCCGACACCCACGATGCCGGTGACAGGCGTAGAGCCGCATGGCGCCACCTACTGGCGCGCAGAGGTACTGCTAAGAAGAAAGCTTTCCGGATCCAGGATGACGCCTGGGGAATATTCTAAGGTAAGGAATCTATCACTAACTAATGTCTCTTACAGATATATCGGTACACAAGTAGTAACTTGTGCATTAATCCAACCTTCTGAAAAGAGGTTGATATCATGGAACAGAGCAGGTCTGAAACAAAAAACAAAAAGACTGAGAATGGCAGGAGTATATTAACCTTAGTGAAGTCTGTCTGTTGCAAGAAACTTGCTTACTTGAAACCCCACATAAACTTGGATATAAAACATTCAGTATCAGTGCTACCCCCTCACTAAGAGGTAGACCATCGGGCGGCTTAGTAATATTGATAAAAATCACTCTAAATTCAGAAACATCAATGCTGGATATCCCCTCAAAAGACATACTTGGGGTAAAGGTACTAACTCACGAAGTTAGGTGAGGTGCCAGTACTGGCCCTTTTATTTGCAGACGATACCATTCTAATATCACAAACACCAAAGGGCCTCCAAACTATTGTGCTACTAAAGGCCTGGAAATCAATTCTAATAAAACAAAATATAAGGCAGTCAAACCGCATAAAACATTCAAGAAGAATATTATTACCCTAGACCAGAGACAAGAATATGTGCCAAATGTTAATTACCTGGGTATCACAATAGACACGAAATTGACTTGGAACCCGCATCTACAAAAAAGTAGGTCCACTCTGACTCCCAATTCCGCACCCATATTAAAAAAAACACCAGAATAGCATTAGTAAGGCCGTATCTCCTGCACTTCAAGTATATAAATATAGGGTATCAACTGCAGCCCTGTACGGTGCAGAACTTTGGGGGGTCACTTGCAGGAACACGCTTGCAGGGGAAGAAAATAAGTTTATTAGGAGGCTCTTGAGCCTTCCCATAAGAACCCCCATGATCCCAATCATTATTGATTTTAATTTAAAGCGTTTTGATCACCAAGCTATTTTAAGACCTTTGCTATTCTGGGTGCAACTATAGAGAACTCCAGAGCTCTTCAAATACAAAGAAGGCCTAGAGAGATTTTGAGGTTTGACCAATCCACTAGCCTTTTTATGGGTAAAGCACCTGCGTACATGGTTCTGCAAATTGTCAAGAATTCCTGTCATACAAGGGAAACACGCCCTTATGTAAACAGGAGAGCTGTTACATAACTCAAGGGAAACACGCCCTTATGTAAACAGGAGAGCTGTTACATAACTCAAGGGAAACACGCCCTTATGTAAACAGGAGAGCTGTTACATAACTCAAGGAAAACACGCCCTATAAAGGGAGGAACCGGGAGGTACAAGGCTGTCGGATATTGTGTTTACACCGACGTACCTGCTTCGTGAAGAGCAGTGTTCCGGAGTGGTGCTCCAGTAAGGCAAGAACGGAGGTAGGTCGAGTCGTTACTCCCTGGGCCGTGTCTTGCCCCATCGTCACCTGTGAAGGACCCGGAAGCTCTACCGGTCAACCATTGAGCTTCGCTTTTTGACTCGGCTGAGTCCAAGCGCAGTGGCGCTTTTGCTGGTTGGAGTCGTAACTCCCAGCCCGACCAGAGACACAGGGACTGCCAGCTGTAACGCACACCAGGAGGTGTTTGCCGCGTTACAGACTCGGAAGTCCACAGGATCGATCGAGCGGCTGCTCTCGGTTCAGTCTTCTTGCTTGTGATTGGGGTATCGGTGACGCATCACCAGGAGGTGACTCCGCGTCCCGGTGCAGTCTGAGGAAGAGGTTGAGCGGCTGCTCCCTTCAGGTAGAGACCCCGGCTGGGTGTTTCCCTGACTCCTCGATTCTCCCCAACACTCTTCGTGCCCCTCACAGCCTACCGATTGGCATTGTCGGCCATTTCATTTCTGCCCTCTGTTGGCATACGCCGGGATCGGCGTATATGCAGAGGACGGTTAGGACCATCCGTGCTGTGGGCTGGTAACGTACTTAGCCTGGAGGATTCCAGTGACTATAACCTTTGTTTGTTCTTTGTATTTTATTTGCCTTCATTAAAAGAACTAACCCTTCACAAGTGGTTGCGTCCTCATTGTCGTGTCTGTTAAACGATCCTGAGACGTTCAGGGCGTTACACAAATTAGGGCTTAACTTTTGGGAAACCCCAGCCCTAATGTTACCCTGCTTGGAAAAAACACTAAAAACTGCATTTTGGGCAGACATATGAAACAGTAATTCCCATAGTTCTGCAACTGGTAGGTTGACACAACAATTTCTTCTGTTCAAAAACCTTCCCATTGTTTGAGCCATACTTGGACCAAGTCCAACCCCAACTTGCAAAATCACTATACATGAAGTTTCGCTATTGTGTCTTGCAAATGCGTTCTAACACAGTAAAATGGGGTTCCAATAACGGGGAGTCTAACAATGATTGTCATCTTTGTCAACCTAATACACCAGAAAATGACCCAATATACTGTTTTTGTGCCCAGTATATGCTTCACCGAGGCACAAATGGAATAAACCTATATGTTACTACCCTGCAAAAGAGCACATCTTGAATAGTCTAGAAATGTATGCACTCTGTATTTAACAGAATTTGCACTGTACTGTCTTGAATCCATGCAGGAGTGTCTACGATACAATATACTCTATTCCCAGCCTGGAATTTTTATAACCCTCTGTTCAAATGAAAACACTTGAAAACCGAATATTTTTATGTATTTTAATTGTTTTTATTGAGCTAATGGTTTTAGACCTAATGGAAATTTACATTAATTGTCCAAGGACTGACTATGAAGATTAATGTAACTATGGATATTTTATTTTTGATTTGTTATTGACTTGCATCTTTTATGGTTTTTTTTTAAACCAAATACAGATTTTTGATTGAAAAGGAAAGCCCACATCAAAAGATAAACATATCAAAATATACAAGACAAACTTCAATCCGTACATAGATTTAGGGAATTGGGTATAGAGGTATCTGATGACTTGAAATAAACGAATAACTAACTCAAACAGTGGTTCCTGGATAAAGGGAAATTTTTAACTCCACTTCTAAGAAGACGAAATATTTACACAATTTTTCTTGAAAAATGGGTGCACATTCAAAAAGAAATGAAAAGGATATTAAATAAAGAAAATATACAAAATGTGCAAGATTATTTTGCAACTTTTGAATAAAACTAAACTAATTGGTTTGCAAAAAATATTCAGAATATTTTGACACAATTGAAAATGTGTTGGCGAACGAATAAAAGAATTCCTTGGAAAACCCACTTGAAGGTGAAGAGTTCCTTGATGCCCTCTCCCAATGTCCTGAACTTTCTTCCCCAGGTAAAGATGGTTTTCCATGGGAATACTACAAGGCGTTTTGGTGTATTTTATGTGTGTATTTTATGGATATGTTAAAACAAAATGTATAGATATGAATGATTTCCCTTTTTTCTTCTCAAAGGGTGTCATTACTCTGCTAAACAAAAAGGGGAACAAAGAAGACTTGAACAATTGGAGATCAATTTCTCTACTAAATGTAGCTGGTAAACTGTTAACAAAAGTGTTAACTAACCGACTTAAAAGAGTTTTGAAGTCCATCATTAACGAAGACCAAAGGAAAGTATGGGATAGCCTAATGAGTACTCGAAAGACCATCGCCTTGCATTTGAACAAAATCAGTCTCTGAACTTACAAAAGGCTTTTGATAACGTTGCACATGATTTTTTTATTTTTTTTATTCAAAGGTTTAGACAAAATGGACATTCCAAATTCCATCATTGGAATTATCCAAGCAATATTCAGGGATGCATCAAGCCAATTTTAATAAATGTCTTTCTTTCAGAGGAAATAAAGATCCAATCAGGTGTCAGGCAAGGATGCCACCCATCACCTACCCTTTTGAATGTGCCATTCTTGAATAAAATCAGAAAAGATTACTATATTAAAGGAAAACTTGTACCAGGAGGTGGATACAAAATAGTAAAATGTATTGCTTATATGGATGACATAACAATTGTTTGTAATAATGTCCAAGAAGCCAATAGGGCCTTGCAATATGCATTTTCTGAGTTTTCTTCACTGGAAATAAATAATGAAAAATCAATGTGCATGACTATAGGCCAATGGTAAAACCTGGCAAAAACAACCAATTAAAATACTTGGTGCTCTTTTCAGTAGATACCTCAGGAGAGCAAAATTGGCCACCTATAAAAGAAATAATTCAGTAAAAAAATTATTTTGGGCCATTGAGAATCCTTACAATGGAGGGTAAAATCCTAATAATCAAAGCTATAATTTTACCAAATTCTTTTGTATCTTGCGCCGGTTTTTCCATCAAAAATGTCCATGCTTAATGCTTTATAAAAAACATTTTTCTGCTTTGCTTGAAACTCAAAAATTGAGAAACTCAAGAGATATCATGTTCATACTGAAATAGAAAAGGAGGTAAAAAAGTGCCAAACCTTAAGATATTTTAGTTTTGTAAATATTTTCAACTATGTTTGAATGCACTAGAAACTAAAACAAGCTTTGTGGCAGATTACATTATGTACTCAAACGGTTTAATGTTCAAAATGTTTGACTTTTTGACAATTTTGAAAATAAGCCCCACTGTTTTATTCCCCCCTGATCTTTGAACCATTGAAAAACATTTTAGAACATTGCAAGGAAAGAGAGATTCATTTACAGTCTTGCTTGAAAATGAACTCTTTAAAACATGAACTTAAGGACATTGAATCTTTACACATGAGTAACAACCTATCAAAGAAACAGTCAAAGATAGATTGGGAACAAGTAAGCAGCAAAGCTTTATCTAATCAACAAACACATTTTATGGATGGCAGTACCTGGATACCTACCAGTAAAGACATTCCAGCATAGAGGCAATTTAGCCAAAAACAACCGATGCAAAAGAACATCATGTGCAGGTGAAGAAAACATTCCACTATTTCTATGAAACTGTTTTTATGCACAAGTATGGAGATGAGGAAACTAATTAAAAACAGATAGCAAGCGCCCAAAACTCTCCTACAAACTTATTTTGTATGTTATTGGCATTTCATGTCCTGATGAAAAACGTATCATGCTATGGAGAATTTTAAACTATGTTAAAGAAAATCTCTGGTCTTCAAGAAATCTCAAACATTACAAGTGCAAAAACATTACTTCTGTTGAATGTATACAGTGGCTCTAGATAAAGTTCAAACCTGTGTTTTTGTAAATGTTAGGAGTAAAGGTCAAGATTATGTCTTAAAGAACTGGAAACAAAAAGAGTGGTCAAAACAATAAATAGCCAATAAACGTTTGCCACTTGTCAAATAGAACTAATCTAGATTGAAACACAGCTCGTGCATATGCAAAGTTTCCGTCATAGCTGCAAAGTGAACAAGCATTTGCAATGCAATAGGGTCTCGCATTTGCGAGAGTTAGAGCTATTGGTGGTGTAAATTACAAATGTCTTTTACCTATGTGCTTTGCTTTACAGTGCAGTGGCCTTTGGGACCTTATATGTGTTTAGCAAAGCAGTATATCTTCCTGGGTGCTGTGGCACCAGAGATTGAATAGCTATACCATTACTATACAGTGGGTCATGCAGTCTGATTCAGGAATAGGCGTTTGCCCATGGAAACATTTATGGACAAAGTCCAAGGCTTGAGAACCCATGATGTCGAACTGAAATGTGAGTCCTATGGCTTCCCACCAGCTGCAGAGGCCATAAAACAATAAAATATCCATTTGCCTTTTCCTGTCCAGTTTGGCAAACACCATAAAAGGAGGCCATCGCCTTATTTCTGGTAGCTATAAAAATCGGTCTCTTCACCTTTTTGAAGAATACACCATCAACCACGAAACTAGTGGCCCACAAGGTGTAATGCAAGGTCTTTTCTCCATTTCTAACTTATTATTTCACATGAGCTACAGTGTCCATACAGGATTTGGGACAGTTTTGTTCTCCAAGTACCAGTAAATGTATTGGTCAATGCTTATATGTTGGTGGCAAGGATCACCCGGTAAAGACCAGGCGAACGAGGTTCCAGGCAACTCTTCTGAACATGTTTTTTCACCAAGTCCCAATCACCAGGACTTAAGTCATGGCACTGCTCCAGAAGAGAATAGGCTACGGCCGCTTTAACCTAATGAGACAGAATGCAACACATCAGCGAATCCCTTGCAATAGTCCAAGATCAGATCACATAGCCCCCACCCATGATAATTTCATAAGGCATTTTATTTATTTCATTTATTTATTTAATGAGTTTTATATATGTATCCGAGCGCTTCACATTCGGTTACACAATGTTACAGAAAAGGATAACAATTAAACATTCTATCAAAAATAAGTAACACATTAAAAGAGGAAAGAAAGGTGAGAGGAGGAGGGGGGAGGGGGAAGAGTGAAGGGGGAGGATGAGGGAAAATAAGTAGATTAAATAGGTTACATACTGATTACATAGTCGCGATAAAAGTACAGTTAAGGTGCAGTAAAGAAAGGCAGATGCATGGACATTGTTTCTCTCCCCCTTTCTCCAGTGTTAAGAGAGAGGGAGCTGGGATAGGAGGGGATGGAGGAACGGCAGACCAGAAAAAGTGAGAATCATTAGAGGATCATCCGGGGGAGAACAAGGGGACAGGGGAGAGGACAAAGCATCAACAAGATGGCGGAGCCGGGTCCGGAGGAGTCGGCAGAGATCAGCGTCAAAATGGCAGGCAGGGCGAAGGACAAAAGTCACAAAGTCCATAGAAGTGGCCCAGGGAGCCTGAGTCAAAAGTGCACAAGGGAAGTCAAAGGGGGGTACGCAATTCAAAATTCAAAGGCGAGAGGAAGGGAGAAGAGGCGTGCAGGCTCGGGACCACTGGGGCATCGGTGAAGGCAATTTTCTGACCGTGGCTCCCACGCCCCCATCCCTGGAAAAGGTCTCCCGGGATTCCGAAGTCTGGGACTAAGTGAAGCATATCCAGATAGACAGCCGGCAAGGAGAGGCAGCGAGCACTGGCAGGCAGCCGATGGAGACAAGCTGCGCCTTGGCTGGCCCCATCATTATTCACCAGCGGCGACCCGCAGCGAGCAGAGGGAGAGAACAGCAGCGGGACGAAGAAATTCTTTCCCCGATGTCCAGCTGGGAAGGTGACGGCTATCGAGGAGTCAGGCATGGGTTCTCCCGCAGCAGAGACATCTTGTCGATGCCCAAAGGAGCTGGCTGGTTCGAAGTACCCGGGAAGAGTGGAGGTCACGCCTAAGAGCAATCCATCACCATCTGGAGCCATCTGAAGGGGCCGGAGCTGCGCCGAGGTTGGATGGGTACCAGGAGGACGGTGCTCTCTGAGTGAGGCGGACGAGTCAGAAAGAGAGGAATCAGCGGTACCGTAATCCATGCCCTGATGTCCGGCTGGGTAGAAGACACCCTTGTGAGAAACCCGGGCCAGACTCCGCTTTAGCCGAACAGGGCGGTTCCACTGGAGAAAATTACAGGGAAAAGGGGGTTAAAGGGGTTTTAGGTCCAGGGCGGCAAACACGGACCAGTAGCTCCCAGCCGGAGCTCCTCACCGGGACAATGGTCTTGTTCTTTGATCAGAGACACTGCAAAGACTCATCAACATGAGGCAAAGCATCAGGCCATTTCAGAGATGTTGAAGCACACGCTTTAGCCAATCTGGATTTTGGCGTCTCATTGACCTGCTCCACAATGCCAGAAGCCTCACGCCAACAACTGCAATGTAGTCTTTGCTCCACTTGCAATGCTGCGCACAACATTTTCAGGACCTCATTATTAAAATGAGTTCCTCGGTCTGACTCCAGAGAAGTCAGAAATCGAAACCTGGGGATGAGTTTCCTCAACAACAGCTTATCCACGGTGAGACTCTTGCACCTTTTAGTCAAGTAGGCTTCAACCCAAAGTGAAAAAATGCACAGCACCTCCAAGACGTATCTCAGTTCATTGCACACAGGCATCTCAAAGTCCAGCTGCATACTGTTGAAAGGACCTCCAGACCTCCCTATGTGACTTAGTGTAACTGCAGTCCTTTTCCCCACATTCATCTGTTGAGAAACAACACACCTATGACAAAATGTTTCTGCCGTGAATCTGAACTTAGGATTGAACCATGTCTGCCGAAACAACATGATAATGGCATCTCATTCTACATGCATCGGTCCATGGTAATGCCTAGCCATAGGTGGCAACTAACTGTTAGGCAACACAGGTCTTCCATCTCCTGAAACCCAAATGTCATCCTCTCTTTTTACACAACCTGAACTTTTCTAACTCTGTTGCTCTGTCACTTCCTCTTGCAATTTCTTAACTGCTTCCAAAGTATCAGCAACTGTTAGCAAAAGGTTGTAATTGTTTTAAACTGCTCCCTCATTAGTATACTCCATTAAAGGTACAAGCATAATGAGCACAATATTTTACAACTTCATCAGCATATCTGTTGCCATCTATAATCATCTTCTTTGCAATGTGCTCAACATTTCACGACCACAAATTGTGCAGGCAACTGCAAAATCTACAATAGCTGATGTACTTGTTCTGCTTTGTGAATGTGGGAACCTGACAAGGTCATTAACCACCCTCTGAGATAATAACTGTCCGAAGTAATGCACCACACCAAACCCATGCTATCGGTAAAAATTGTCCCCTTCATCTGATCGGAAATATAGCATGCTCTAGTAGGGGCAATCAATTTCATGCAGCTTCTACTACCCTGGAGAGAGAATACAGACTGCCTAGGCAACTTTCCAAGTTCTCTTCTTGTCTCATGAACACAAGCCATCTACAAACAGTGCATAGTAAGATTCAGGTAGTGGTTCATGTCGTCTATCTTGTCTTAGTCTCAATGTTACTGAACTGTGCACCAAGCTGTGTCGTTGATTCTGATGAAGTAGAACATCATGAAGATGCAACCAAGTAGCAGGTTCCAGAACAGCACAATGCTTTAACATGACATTCTCATCTACCAGAATAACCTGTTCATACCTATTAAGGCAGCTATTCGTCAGGTGCTGTGTACATGTTCTAGTCAACAGTGTGGGAAACATAGACCGTCAACGGACGACCCATTATAATGTTTTCACACCTCTCTATACGGACACCTTTAGCTGCCACAGATTCCAGACATCCAGGCAACACTGCCACTACAGGATCTAATGTAACTGAAACATTTACAACCCGCATCCTGGCACTCCCCTGATTCTGTCAACACTGAGATCCCACGGATCCACAAGACCAGAACCAGGGGAAGATCATTCTCCTACCATGTCACCAAGACATGGAACACCCTGCCTCTCCACCTCAGGCAATCCTTATTGTTGACACAGTTCAGGTAGGACCTCAAGACCTGGCTGTTCGACTAAACCTCCTCAGCCAGACTGATCAGCAGCCCCCCTTGGTGCCTTGAGACCTTCACAAGTGAGTAGCCGTGCTCCACAAATGAATACATTGATTGATTGAGAGTGGAGCCCTCCCTCTCACTGCAGAAAAGCAAAAACGCGTTATTAGGCATTCATAGCACTGTGGCACACAGAGGCTTTCTCTCAACTCTAGGAGCTCGACTAAACCGTAATTGTCTCAGGGCACCGGATCTGACACATCCTTATGTGTCAGCCTCTGTAAAGGCTTAGCCAATATGGAAAGTTGAGTATCCACTGGCAACAGTAGCCCACCATCCCCAAAAAATCTTGACTTCTTTCTGAGTCATTAGCAAATTCATTGGCATGATCATTTGATTCTTTCCTGTGACCCCTTCCATGCACCTCTCACAATGTAATGTCCTAAATACAGGACGACTGTAAAACTGTACTGCAACTTGTTTGAGGAAACTTTGTCCATTCTCAGCCAAATGGTTGAGCAAGGCAATAGTATCAATCTTACAAGCTTTGAGAGTATTTGATGCAACAAGTAGGTTGTCAATATGCGTGACCAAAACTGAATTGCAGGGCATGATCAAAGATTCTAGTTCTTTTTCAAGATCAGGTTTAAGATGGAAGGACTCTCCGTGTACCCTTTAGGAACTTGGCACCATGCCAAAACACAGTTGCCAAACCAAAAAGCGAAGAGTAACTGATTGTCCTCATGCAATGGTACAGAAAAAAATGCCTGACAAATGTCACTGACAGTAAACCATTTTGCTATACATGGAATTTTAAATAATAGAACAGCTGGATTCGATACCATGGGACAACAAGGGATCATAATGTTATTTATCTTTCTCAATTGAGAAAGACAAATAACATTATGATCCCCTGCCCGATTCAGTACTTACTGCTTGGCTTCTGCAGGACCCTAATGGGTGAGTTACAGGGACTCTCCATTATTTCTTCCAAGATTCCCTGCTGGATCATGTTCTCAAACAAAGAAGCAAAACCAGCAACTGTCTCTAGGTTAATTTGTACTGCGGGGTTCATGGGTACTCCGCAGTAGGCTTTACTTGTATCAGGACAGGCTCAAGTCCCTTAACCCCTTCGGTGCTCATGACGGAACGGTTCCGTCATGAGCCACGGTTGAGCTGTGCTCATGACGGAACCGTTCCGTCATGACCACGCCCGCGCAAGATTCCGTCAGCACAGCGGCGGAATTTGCGCAGCATGGAAGGGGTTAATGATACCAGTGTCCTACCCTATGAAATCCCAAACTTCCATCTAATGGCAACTCATCAACTGTCACCACTGGGAACATTGTAACAGCTAAATTCTGATTTGTAATCTTGAATGCAATATCCTCGTCATTCGTCTGAAGCTCTATGCCATTTGTTGTGCAGTAAATTATGAAATTTAACTTGCACAGCAAATCACGTCCCAATAAAAACACAGGGCTGGAGTTGCATACCACAAATTGTTGATTTTCAGTGAAAGACCCTATTTTTACATGGACCTCTGCTGTCAAGGGACTAGGCATCTGCTTATTTGCTACTCCTGCAACTTCTTCCAGAGAGGGGTAGGTTTGGAACATCCACTGTTTTCACACGAGAGCGGGTAGCACCAGTGTCAATCAGGAATGTGACTGGTGGCCATCTATTCTCAGAGGTAGACCAGAGTGGCCCATTTGTAGATGCTAAGACTGCATCAAGCGCACAATCTTCCTCCCCTCTCAGGCCCCGTCAGGTGGACTGATCAGAACCATAACCTTCAGATGGCTGGAACGTAGGAAACTGCTGAGCTATATTTTTGTTCTAGAAAGAATTATGATTCATGCCTGGGGTCTAATTTTTATTGAACCTAGGGTCATTGGCATTCTGCTGTTAAATTGGGGGTTGTGGGACTTGCATCATCGGACCCTGAGTCGCATTTAAAAGTTGAGGTCTCAGAACAGCAACCCAATGCAGTTACAAAATGGACTGAGGCTGAGCAGACCCTTAATTTTGTCCTTGTTTAGCTGGATTAAGACGGCACTCTTTTTCCCAATGGCCCAACCTACTGCAGTAATGACATGGATTAGACTTTTTCAAGGTGTCCAAATCAATACTAGTACTCAGCTCAATAGGAATACCTCGTCCCCCTACACTGTGACTGGAAACCTCCTCCACCTTGCATAACAGGGACTCCCTGCTTTAAAACACCCTGCATAGGGGCCTCATTTCCCGTAAAGGGCTGATTCTGATTACACCTCTGAGCAGCCTTCATCTGCATACTCATTACCTTCTCCTTAAGCCTCTTCTGTTTCACCTCAATTTTATCAAGGCAGTACTTCGCATAACGTAAAATCTCATCAATTGACTTAAATGCTGTTGAATCATCAGACTAATTTATTGGCAGAATAATTTTGGATCTCAATCCTGTCACAAATCTGGACACAAACTGTCCCATGTCCTTAGGTTCCAGCGTGTCCAGTCCGCTATACTGCTTAAAACCTGTAACAATCTCTCATAAAATGCATGAACTGTCTCTTTAGGCTCCTGAGTCGTCCTATCAATCTTAACCCAACCCATATCCTGTGGCGGCACCTTAGCTTTCAGCCAAGTCATCACCGGCTCATACTTTTTCATTACAACAGCTGATGGGCCTTGTCACTGCATCCCATTCCGACTCCTTTTCAGGCCAATCTGCTGCTATCTTGCATGCAGACCACAAATCACTTGGGACAACAATGTCAAACAAGTTATACAAATCAGTCTACAATACCCCTGAAATGTTCACAAATTGGTACTTGTTTGAGAGAGAAGCCTGTGGAATGGTACAATCACGGAAAGTCATTTGTGAATAACTCATTATCACTCCTACTCCAAGGCACGTGAACATAACCTCTGCTAGGTACTTCCCACAAGGGAAAACTTGTGGTCCTCGCTCCCTTTTCCCCTGAAGGAGGTGGTTTCCATATAGACCTTTTGCGACCCTTTTTCCTTGACCACTTGTCCTCCCACTTACCTAGATTCGAATACTCTGAATCAACTCCTGAATTTGTAATTAAAATCCTGAGACTCTTATGTTCTCTCTGTCCTAATCTGAGAATGAAAGTTGGTGACTCTTTTGTAACGCCTTTGTCCGTACTAGGACTATCTCATAAATGTTTTCTAAGTCAACGAGTTTATCATGAGCTTGTCCTGCTAGTCTGTTCATTTGGCTAATTTAAGGCTTCCCATTATCAAGTCATCCAGCTCCAGTTTCAATTTAAGTACATCCATCAAATTTACCTTGAGGGTTGACCTAATTGTTCCCTGACTTAATTTGGTGATCTCACTTCCATCTGGTGTTTCATTAAACGTTTTCAGCCATTCATGCAATTCTTGGACACTCAAATTTGACTGCCCCTCAGGAGTTTGACATACCTCTCTAAAGGTGCACTCATATTTGCATTTAGAAGTGGCTCCCACATAATTGCGGTAATCCCAGGAATGTCCTCAATGGTCCAAATCCTGTCTGATTCATCAAGTAGTCTGCACTTGCCCCACAATGCGAACTCACATGAACTAAGGAAATGAGTCCTCCTGCCCAAACACTGTTAGGAGTATCCCAAAAACCTGCTGTTTACCTGGCAGATCCAAATTATGTTTCTCATTCCCTGCGGAATTTGGATTGTAGATAGGAACCACCGGGCAGATGGTGTCAGGCTTAGGCAGGTAAGCTACTTCTCACCTGTGATCCTGCAGAGACGCCCAGGAACTGAAGACAAGGTCCTCCACGTCCCCTGATTACCGCTTGCGCATATCAGATCCTATGCAACAAGGGCAACCTGGGGAAGAGGGGAAACAAAACAAGGAAAGAAAAGGGGAAGGAAGTCCTCGGGTCGTCACTGATTCCAGAGTGTTTCCTCAAAGCAACTACAATAAAGAGGAGGGGTTAGAACACAGAATACACACCTTATTCTTCCTTTATCTTATTGAACAATTTGAACGAATACCTTAATGTTTCCCTCTTCCCATCTGGGATCACTTAACACTCTCAGGAAAGGCAATAGTGAGGCTGCATCAACAAGGGAAACAGAAACAGAATCACCATATAAAGTAGTGTCTTATATATGTGTCCCCTTAATACACTACGCTCACCACATTGTGTACTCGCTGCCTTGGTGGAAAACTCTAGAACTCCCAAGTGGGTCAGCCAGGTAATAAAGGCCCCTTTTTGTCATAGGGCAAGAACGCTCACTGTGGCTTCGCCTAATACAGTAGTCTTTAAAGTAAATACAAGGTATGTACAAACATTAAGGAAAAGAAGATAATGAAGCAGCGGAACTCCCGCTGTTACCGGTGTGCTGTGTCTGGATAATCCGAAGACGGAAGTCCAAGTCGTTCACACCGGAGAGGCTGTACTAGTGCAGAGGTGCATGCACTCCTCCTACTCATCCAGCAGACAGGAGACTGAATCGGGGTTACCTCTTGAGGATAAGTGGATAGGGGTTGAGAACTCCGGAGTCAGTAGCAGGAATGTAGGGAACGGGAGCCGGGACCCCGGGGCGGATAGTCCAGCACTGAGTCAAGCGGCAAACCTCCAATCCGGCCGACGAGCGGAACACTAGTCCGGCTCGCGGGCGGAATCTTCAGCATCCAACACAACACCGGGGTGGAACTGTTCTGACCGGAACCCTCCTCCCGAACCAACACCCAAACTACCTGCAAACAAAGAACGATACAGACTCCTAATGAGTCGGCAAAGGTGTAACAGAAGCAGCTACTGCACAGTTATAGTTCCAAGGAAGGAGACGGGACTCCAATAGAAGCGTGCAGGCAAAGGTCGGAACCTTCGACGATAGTTCAAACAAGACACAGACTTCAGGACGCGGCGATTCCAAGTTCTGGATCGCAAGTCAGGCTTTTGAGGCTGCCTGACTTGTCTGCGCATGCGCAGGCCACTGTAGTCTTCCTGTTCCGGAGCGACGGCAATCCTGACAGATGGTAACCAGAACAGTAAGAGCATCTGGAACTGTAAGAGTTGTGCTTGTGCAAGGCGCACTCATCCCTGAGCGCTCTCCTATCATATTTTGATTTACATTCACAGGAATAATCCCTCTGTATTGGAATTCAATTTTATTGGGGCTGTAGACACTCCCACAGGATGACTCACATTGAGCCTCACGCGATGAGTGGGGAAGGCATTATTGTACAGAGGTGGATATTCTGACAATAACATAGCCAAAAGACTTGTCACTATCACTATCTTCTCTCCTTTCTCCTGAAACTTTGGAGTGGTCACTCTTCTCCTTCTCTCCCTGTCCCTCTTTCTTTACCAGTCAATACAGTGTACAGCTTTGCTACTTCTATCATGTCTGTCTTCCAAATTTTCAGTTCTGCGTCTCAGCTAGCATCCACATATGTCCGCACTGCCTTTATATCTCTACTCTGATATTTCTCCCTTTCTCTGGCATGTGCAGATTGCTTTCAGGTGTTGAGCACTTGACACTGTGCAGGTCTAGGTAACAGTTTCATTTAGTATAAAATTATTCTCAAGTTTTTAATCTTACATTAAACGTTCCATAGCATGGAAACGCCAGTCCAACTTCTTTCTTTGTGATCTTGTGCCATTGACAAAGCTAAATACCTGTGTGAAGCCCGACATTTATCACCATATATTCTATATGGGCATTCAGCCAATGCCTCCTATTCCTCTGATGGGTATTGTTGCATCTCCCCTCACCAAATCACGTAATATCCTAAAACATTTCATTTGTCCCAACAAATTTGTCAGCAATAAAAATGTCAATATTTTCAACCTAAAACAGTGTTTTTCTTCCAAAATCCTACACCAAACCCCTGACTAATACCTGTGCAGCATTTGATGACGTAAACAACCAATAACTGCATGGCTGTACACCAATCTACCAATCTAAGTGCTGCACACTATGATGCCAATCTCGCTTCTTGCAGCTGGTCACCCTCCTTTACAATTTCCACAAACACTCTCTCTTTACCAACAGACACAAACATCTGTAATACAAATAAAGATCAACAACAATTGTCTGCTGTACTAAAGAAATCAGCAGAATGCAATCACCCAAGAAATATTTTTCCATTTCAACACACGTTCTAAATGGGACCTCAACCTGCGGGAAGTCACCCTGATCAGCACAATTTCTCGCAAAAGGTTAACAGCGCTGATCGTCTCTCACTTTCACACAAAGGAATAAGGTCCCTAGCTCAATTGTGCTTCCAGCTTCCAGTGACGTCTCACCACGAACCCCTCAAAACCTTAGTGGTTGGCCTGGTATATGCTGTCCACTAGTTATAGTGGGCACCCTGTACCAGTCCAAACAACCCCTTATTGATGATAGCCTGAAGGCTG
The DNA here is from genome assembly GCF_964204655.1 of Triturus cristatus. Lineage (NCBI taxonomy): Eukaryota > Metazoa > Chordata > Amphibia > Caudata > Salamandridae > Triturus > Triturus cristatus. The sequence goes on along the minus strand of NC_140592.1, from coordinate 512,948,141 downwards.
CTCTCCATAGCTACCACTAGGATAGCTTTCAATAAAGGTTGTCTTTAACCTAAGTCTTGAAGGAATGTAAAGCAGCTTGTTTTACCAGTCTATAATCTCTTGAGTGCCTAAATGAAAGACATATTTTATATATATATACCTGGTGTGGTTGTGTTTATTTCTAAACACAACCTCCTAGACTCTTTATGAGGCTACAGGTCAAAACACATAAGTTACACTTCAAATAGGACAGTAATGAGCACAAATACACGTCCGGCCCTAGGGGCGAGCCAAACCTTATACTAAAATAGTAGGATAAGAACCATGACTTAACTAGACACAAGGCCTAGAGCCTGTAGAATCGCTGGGACCCCAGGGAACCACCCAAGGTAGTGACACAGGGGACCCACGGGAGCCGTGTGCAGTGTGGGAACACAGCCACGAGCTCCCTTTAGCTTCTATGGGGAAGTCACGGTTAGATTTTTAAAGATTAGGGACTCTTAGAATTGAGTCGGGACCTAACCCTTTGGGACTTAGGAAGTTCTAGGGCCAACACCCACGGGAGCACCGAAGTACTCGTGTTACCTCGGGAAGCCGGGTGCATAGGTGTCAAATGGTGTCTGGTTGCCATGTCGATTTCAATGGGAGCTGGCAAAGAAGTGCTGCTGCCGGGAAGATGTGAAGTGTCCAAACAGATCCAAGCCTGGATCGAAGATGAGAAGAACCTGAAAGCAGAGGGGACAGAGTCTGGGTCACTAACCAGTGACCAGGAAGGAGATAGGCAGATTCCCACTGATGTCTGGTGATTTCAGGTGAAGAAGGTGAAGCTTGACTCTTCAGCCACGAAGACCAGGAGGTGTTGAGGACACCCAGGAGCTGGATTCGAGCTGTCCCACAAAGGATGTCGAGTGCTGCAGTGTCGGAGCCCGGATTGGACACAACAAGCCTTGGTAACAGCAACCCATGCAGAAACGAGAAAGATGCTTCGGTGCAGACCAGCATGGTCTGTGGGACTCACCACTTGGTAGGGAGTCAGGGCACGTCTGGAGCAACCAGAGAAGCCCAAGGAAATTCAAAGTTACCCCCTCAGGGATCCACCAGTCGACGGACCAGGGATCATGAACGGACCTAGAGATGAAACCCAAAATGGCGGCCCACGGGTCACTTTGGGTGACTAGGCTGACAATCTTCAGTGGATTCTGCGCTCGAGGTGGGGGCTACAAGTTAACTTAAGCACGACTTCGGGAGACGTCGAGAAGTCTATGCACTTGCAAAAGTGCACGGTGACCAGGAGTTCCCGTTCCATGCTACTCACGAGGGCTGCGGGTCTCAGCTTTGCTGTAGACTTGGGTCGGCCTCTGCAGCCCAGAAAGAGGATTTCCAGACATATCAAATACTTCGGAGTCCGGCGGGAGCTTCGGAGATGCAGACCGGCAAAATGCTTTGTTGGTGCCTGCCAAGCAGGGTAGTCACTCCCTGACCCCAAGGGAGATTACTTCAATCCTCTTGTCTTGAGTAGAGCATTGAAGTTTCAGGATTCAGCTTCAGAGTTTCGTCCAGGGAATCTAAAGTGCTGGTTACAGAGGTTCCTTACTTATACCTAAGGAAGGGGTTGGACTAGCTCTGGGGACCCACCTATGGGAGGGTTTGGAAAGATGGGTGGCTACACCCATTTCCTTTGTCCAGTTTAGTGCCAGAGCAGGGGCTGGAAGCCCTTGAACCGGTTTGAGCTGGACTATGCACAGGGACACCAAATGTGCCACCAGTGCAGGACTTCAAAGCACTCAGAGAGTCCTCCCACCCAGCCCCAATAAACATAAGCCTGTCTGGGAGGTGGTTATACCTCCCTGTGACAGGAAACCTATTGTCCAGGCCTCCCCTGCTGGAGTTTTGGTCAGCAGCATGAGGCTAGACCCGGGTCTGTGGCTGCAGCATCCATTTTGTGACGCCAGGGCTCTGTTAAGTTTCTATCGGGTATACCAGTACTGTCACGTCTCTCCCTCTAGAAGGGTGGGATCATACGCCCACACCAGTTATTGGTATGGGGGTATGATTCCATGGTGTTTGGCTGCACGGAAACATAATGCTAACTTTAGACTGACGCCAAACGCAACAACTGTTTAAGATATAATGCACTTAAGAGTATATGGTCGGGCTACACCACTGCAGCCTTCGGATTCTCTTCTCAGGGGTTGTCAGAGGGGCTCATCTCATGCCTGGGCACCCTCTCACATATAACCAAGCACTCTGCCTTCAGGATTGTTAAGGCCTGCCGTAGGGGTGACTGATAGGTTTCTATGTGCAGTGATAGGTGAGGTATAGTGAACCTATACCTCAGTAAGGGGTGCATGCACCACCTTACCCAGGCTGCAGTAGCAGAGCTGTGGTGTCATTTTGGGTGGCTTTCCAGGGGTGGCATAATGCATGCATCAGCCCCTGGTAGGCCTCTGGTGTACCTATGCCCTGGGTACATAGTGTACCATATACTAGGGACTCACAAGGGTACCTCAGGATCCAATCTGTGGTGTACCTAAACTACATGCAATCAAATTAGAGAGGAAGCAGCTAGGCTGGGGCCGTGAATAGCAGTGTACCAGCCAGACTAAAGTTGAAAAACAGTGAAACACCAGCAAAAAGTGGGGGTAAACATGTGAAGCAGATCCTACTCTCCTACACTTAGCAGACAATTCACAATACAGTGTCTTCTAGAGTATTATCCCAGGATCTTAAGCTGAAATTGTGATCAGGTCCAACGTGACCTACCACACTTGAATAACACTCAGATACTCCACTAAGCATCAGACCATTTTTATTTAGCCTGCAAGCTACTTATCAACCACTGCAGCACACAACCCTATTAATACTTACTTCTCTGCTGCTACCACCACTCTCCTCCACATTGCTGGAACTTCGCTGATCCTCCAATCCGAAACATTGACACTAGGGGCTGGGGCTTTGGTTTAAACCTGTCTAAGGAAACTTCTCTACTGCCTCTAATTTAACTACCCAACCTTGCTCTGCTACCACCGGAGAGTGCTATATTTCTGCTACTGCTTTCCTCTCCTTGGTCAGGAAACCCTAGTAAACTATGGGAAGCATGGAATAGGTGTCAACATGAAGAAGTCTTTCGTAAAAGTACTCCAAGCCTACAAACTATAGCATGAAGCTACACAATGAGTGGAATCACATCAGAGGTGAGTATCTTGTGAAATCCTAGTGGGTTCTGCTTTCTAACTAGCAGTACATCATCTATCTGATAGCAATATCTAGCCACAGATTCCTTAACTTTTGAATTCTCCCCAAGCATCAGACTATAGCCAATATTTTTTCAGCAGTCCATCTGCACGAGGGGGGATGGCGCCGTACGGCTCCGTGATTACGATGTCTCCGGATGTGACGTCAGTAGTGCCATATAAGTCCCCTCTGGCATCCAGACGTCAGTTTCTTCTTTTCTTTGTCGCAATGTGGATCCGGAGAAGCTGTTCCTCAACCGATCGTATTTTTGGCCTACTATGATTCTTTTTTGCATCGGGGAAATGTGTGCCTATGCCTTCGGGGTTTGACGTGTGAAACCTGTGCTCAACAGATGTTGGCTACATATCCAGATTCCATCTGCATGTGGTGCCTAAGAGCAACAAAACGCCTGTAAACGGCTTAAGCCTAAGGCCTTGTGGGAAAGGAAAATTAAGCTGTTGATGGCACGGCTCTCCGACGACGTAGCCTGGACTTCGATCGGGTCTCCTTCCTGCTCGGAGGTTCCTGCCCGGGGCCATTCAAGGAGCAGTTCTCGTGAGTGAAAATCCCATTGTAAGGGGTCGAGGTGGCCTTCGGCCTCACTGCATCATGATGTGATCTCTGCTGGTTCCTCCTGTTCCTTACCAGAGGACGTGGCACATGAGTTGACCCAGTGCCTCCCACCTTATCGTGGAGCTGGGGTGACTATGACCCAAAAGCCGGCATGCTATCATGCTCTGCATGCCATTTTCGGGTCCATTCCTCCCCTGGAGTGCTTTCGACCCTCAACGAGGTAGGGGATACTCTGACTGAAAACACACCAGCGGGTTCGTCCTCAGCGCCGGTCGAAGATCTCAACTCCGTGCCTAGGGTCCTCACACCATCAGAACACAGCGCAGTGTGGCTTCCAGTTGTGATGCCAGCGGCATTAGTTGATGTACAGGAGTTTGGTGTGTCGTATCTCCATCGGCAGTCGTGCTGGAGGTGCATATGGCTCCGCTCCAATGTCGGTTGGTGCCTGAGAACACTGCTCATATTCACTGCGGTTTCGTATATTCGCCTTTGCATCCCGGAGTCAGAGCAGACTCTGTTGCTGTTTCTCCAGCATTGCAAGGGGGCTTAGGTGATGCCGGTGATGTTGACAGCTTGGTTAGTTTTATTCAGCCTCTTGTGGAAGGTTCTTGGGCTACATTATTTGAGGATGGTAGTCTACAACCCTCTCCTGTTTCTGATCTGCTTTCTCTGCCACGAATGGCTACGGAGGCTAGTGCAGCTTTTGCTGAAGTTCTAAGGAGAGCTGCTATCATCTTGAAATTGCTGTTTCCTTCTGTGACTTTGTCATCTGATCATTTGTTGGACCTGCTTCATCAGGGTGCGACAGGTGTTGAACCTTTATGGCCTTATGGATCTCTATATAATATTCTTCTGGGAACTTTGGTGATGGGAAATGGCACGATCAACTGAGACTCCAGTCTCTGGCCTCACCCTTGTCCTACTCCCGATGACCCTGTCTTATTTGACACCCTACAGCTAAGGGGTTCATCGTGCAAGCTGCTAAAGCTTTGCCAAATCCAGATTTTTCTCCTTTAATTTCACCAGGTAGAGAATCTAGGTGGTTGGATCTGTGTGGCCAGAATATCTTTGCTTCAGCTAGTTCGGCTTGAGGTCGTTAAACAAGTTTTATTTCTTAGGCAGGGCTTCATATGCTTTATGGGACGCTGTCCCCAGTTGCTTCCTTCCCTTCCCGAAGGGGTCAGGGCTGAACTCCTTCAGCTTGCACAAGAACACCATGACATGGCAAAGTTTAATAATAAATCAGTGATGGACACCACCGATTCTATTGGTAGAGCCATAATACGGTCCGTTGCTCTTCGCAGACACACTTGGTTGCGTGAGTCGAAATTCCCCTAGAATATTTGGGAGAGTTTAAACGATATGACCTTTGATGGTTTTAGTTTATTTGACAGCAATGCAGATTCAGCGATTCAATGCCTCCTGGCTGGTCACTTGCAAAAGACCTGAAAAGGCCACACTACATCTCTTTTATAAAGCCACGGTCGTGGATCTTTAGGTTTAGTGATTTAAATCCTGCCTCTGCTGTTGTTGCACTTTGTGGTGTTGAAGTATTAAGCACTACTTCTTTCTTAGAGTGAGAGTGGTTCACTCCAGATTTGACTATTTTAATCTCCCGATTGTATTTGCAGCTGCATAGCTAGTTTGTTCTTTATTTTACTCTGCTGAGGAGCTTAGTCTCAAGAGTTGATACCCTTTTTGGGTATACGTCTTACACATAAAAAGCTATTCAATAGAAAGACCAATTCTCCACGTAGAGTGAAGGAAGTGGCCCTTGGGGGCTACCCGGGTTATCTACAACCACCTAATCGCCTTCCAAACAATTAAAGAGTTGGGCAGACAGTAGAGAATACAAACCAATGTTTTATTAGTAATACTCTACAGAGGAGCACAATCTGACCTCCACTCTGAGATGTCTGCCAAGGGACTGACTCCCCAACAGTCTGCAATGCATAATCATTCCTCCAAAAAAAACAACCACGCCCAGAGTGGAAAGTTACCGGCTCAGGCCGAACATTAACAAAGACCAAGAGCGATGAGCTACCACCTGCTAGATGGGTACATGGTATCTCAGGCTCAAGGTTGCCGCACTAGAGCTTGGCGTCTCCTAACGTGGGAGCAGACTTACACACACACATAGTTGCTCAAGGTTGGATCCTGCCTCACTAATGAATAGGACATCCTGCCCTTGCATACCTAAGGAAAATAATCACTGAAGACGAGGTTCTGCTGAGGCAAGCAATATGAGTCATGAGGCCTAGTTCAGACACAGCTAGAGAGGGATTACGAAATACAAAATGGAGTCACATTCGCTAACTTAAGCTTGCACATTACATGGATAACTCAGAGGATTCCACGCAGTGAATACAAACAGGTTATCAGTATGCGGCTAAATAGAAACCAATATAGCATATAACGGGTGCTTAACTCTTGTTAGATTTGTAAAACCCATTAGAGTACTATTTACGTAAAACCCATTAGAGTACTATTTACGTAGTCTATTTGTTTGTTATTAAATAGCTTTCTCCTAGTACCCTTCCTTGTGCGGGCATCACTTGGTTAAACGGCTTAATACTTCTTGGACTCCGTTATATACTCTTTTAAGGGCTATTGTTGTGGGCCAATAGCTGTTCTTTTCCTCTTGTGATACCCTTTTTGGGGTTCTGGTACCTTTACACGCCCCTCTGTTTTTTTCTTCGCCAGGGTAATCAGTACAGTTCACTTTTTCTTCTTGATAGTTCTGTATATTTAATATCAGTGCTTCATTTTTTGAGGAGTGGGCTAGTAAATTCTGAGTTTTTGGTTGTATCCTTTTGAATACAAGAGTTCATGGCTTCCTCCTTTGTGGGAGGATATAGATTATTCCTTTGTTCAGTTGTGGAACATGGCGGTGTGAACTCTGTGTCTTAAGCTATCTAAGAGGCTGTGTCTGAAACGGTTAAGGCGTTTTTCGGCCATGCATTATATGGTTGGATGTTTTATGGCTTTGTAGAAAGCTCTTCTTGTTATTCTCCTACAATGTTCTTTGTGTATGTTATTTTGCCTGAAGGTTAGATATTACCGGTCTTCTTGAGGTTTGTATCTAATTTTCTCTGTACTTAGCGGTCCTTGAGAAATCATGGCTGTTGCTTCTTGAAGTGTAACTGGTATATATGTAGTCATTTATATACATTTATAAGTCCTTGTCAGACTTACGACCACACTGGTGATGCAAAACAATATTTGATTGCATGTGCTTGCTGCTGGCAAGGATTAATTTCTGTGTATCATTTCTTTTTAATGGATAGATTTTCTTTAAATTATATTTTTGGTACCGCATTAATAAGTGCGATTATATTATTATTGAAAAAGGTAATAGCTAAATAGAACTGAGAAATCAATGCAAAAGCACTTATGTATACAGGGTATACATGGCTGTGTGCATATGTGTTATACATATTTGGTCTTCGATATTTAAAAAAAAACAAAAAACAGAAAGAGGTTTTCAATATGAGATGCGATTGCTTCTCTTTACTTGTTTGCCTTAGTGCCTCGAGTGTGTTCATGACTCGAAGTTATGGTCAGACTGTCGGACCATGGCACTGAAGGTCATGCGAGGGCAAGCTTGGTAGTCCTGGCGGTTAGGCATTAGACATTGGTCATCTAAATTCCTTGAGTTGTTGGGCCACTCGGAGTCTCTGGTGACACACGTGTGTGTATGTATATGTATATATATATATATATATATATATATATATATATACACATCTTTGTAGCAAAATTGTAGACATCTGGCATATTTGATGAATACCTATGCAAGATTCGAATCCGTTTGGTGTCATTTTAACTTCTTTACAGTGGTGGTTTATTCAAACAAAGTTCTTTATACCAGGGAGGTATTATTCTTTATCTTTCTGAGAGTCCTTCTTTATGGATTTTATCAGGACGGTTCTTTCTCTAATATGTCTTTATTGCCGTGAAATATGCAGATTATATGGTTTCGGTCTTGTGCTTGGCCCTTTTGGTCAACAAGTTCTCTTTCCCCTTGGGGGATTGAGGATATACAAAACAATTTGTCAAATAATGATCCAGTCTGCTGCCATTCCCACATTCACCTATGGGCGAAGGGAGGTTTACCCAACCTGGTTACACTATTCCCAGTTTAAATGCTAAGGCTTTAATGACAGCGGGGAAGGAGCCCTGACACCGAGCTTCTGGGAGCAGGATCACAATCACTGAAAAAAACTAGGCTCCCCCCCCCCCCCCCCACCACACACCACAAGAAAGGCAGGACGCACAGGACCGGCCTAAACAAAAGTGAGCTGGAACCAAGCCGCCTCCGCCAAGGAAACGTCGATCCACACTCCGAGCATCTTGACTCCAGGTCCAGACCGAGCAAGATTTTTGTAACAAAAAGGTACAGGCCAGTGCCCGTCTAGGATCCAGGCGGTGCTTGGTCAAAGTCCGCAGCCCGATCGTAAGGTAAGGGAGTGCTCAGTAGGTCAGGAAGCCCCCACCTCTTAGATCCAATGAGAACGACCCAACAAATCCTCCTCCTGATGATGTTCCCCGGTGCCTCTTCAGCTATTAAAGCATCGCATGTAATTGAACAAGCCTGACGATCTACCAAGCTCTGACCCCTAAAGAGTTTTCCTCATCCCACCTCAACCAATCTGAATGTTCCCCAGCGCCACCTCAGCCATTGAAACAATGCATTCAATAGACCAACCCTGATCTTTGATGAGCCGTCCTCACCCCAATACATCCAGTTTGGAAGCAGACTAATACACCAATTGATCTAGCTGAACCTGCCAACTAGATCCGTCCCATCAAAAGTGGTCCTCGCTCAACTTAAGGGCTAGTAGCCAAGAGAGTAAGACATCCTGCACCTCTCTTATACTCCAGAAACAGAGAGAAAATGGCACCCGACACTCCTTCCGTCCAACGTCCCCCCCCCCCCCATACCAACCTACCTGAAACCCCATGGCCCGAACTCCTTCGCGATCAATTTTCCCCCAACCTCTCACTCAAAGTGAAAAGAAACCTCAAACATAGACTGATCAGACAACACCCCGAAACTCTTTTCGCAGATACCTACCACTGCTCCTCCAAAAGGCAAATAAAAATGGATCTAATCTTCCACACAAAAAGACCAGACAACTGGACCGCCAAGCTCAAAACAAAGCTACCCATCGCCAAAACTACGACCACCCAGCACAGCTGCAAACTGACAACCACAATACTAACCACTCGAGGCGAAACGGCAACACCTCTGTGACCATCTACACGAGCGGCACAGTCCTGATCCAATCCAACAACGAGATTCTAGAGGCCTTCGACTCTCTTCCCCTCGCTGAAAATCACCCCCTTGCACACACCCCTTTCCTCCTTGCCCTACTCCGTACCTCTAACCAGCCGCCCATATTTGGAGAAACGATCAACCACTCCCTTGCCATTTACCAGAACAACCACCCTTCCTACACAAATCACCACCCGCACTTGTGCTCCCTCGATTCAAGAGCAACTACCTCCCGCTGAGTCATACCCGCCTCCTCCCGATCTCCCCAATCTGCAAGTCAGGAACGACCCTCAATCGCATTCACAGACCCCTAGTCACTCCACTCATGCTGTGAACAACAGGATGGCGAAAGCGCAGCCTGACCAACTGCTCCCCCAACCTATGATCCCTAATACGGTCAGCTCCTCCACCAACAGGCCCCGCAACACAGACGTGCCCACCCTCCCCCGAGATGCCCCTACCCAAGCTGCCCCTCCCCTATCACCAGTAAACTTGGAACAGCGGCTAGCCCTGCTAGAAAGCCAGCTACAACTGATAACCCTGGGCCTGAGCGAAATCTTAACTAACCTCGACTTGGCCCGTAAGACTAGGCTGCCTGTGCTACGGTCTCAAAATTTGACTAGCTCTCCCGATCTAAGACCGAACAACTCACTACGCCTAAATGAGCTGCCACCCACCCTTGTGAGCTTGAAACAAAGACCCAGAAAAACTGATTCAGAGCATCGAAATCGGAGACCGAGAAGAACCAAAGCAGTCGTGTCCTCTAAGGAGGCAACTGAGCTATCTCTAACCTACAACTCTCCCCTCACAGCCCCCCCTATAGCCAAGATACAAGTGATCACCGGTTTCGGAAGAGACCACCGCTCCTCGAATTTACCAAGACTCCCGGCCCTCCTCACTCCCATTCCCAGAGCCTTCCCCGTAAAGAAGCACACCAAAGGGGAATCCACTACTAAATGCATGCTCATAAATTGTAGATCAGCTGCTAAACATGCAACAGAACTTGCGAAACCATTCTCTCGCATGACATAAACAGAGCGTTTATAATGGAGACTTGGCTAAACGAGTTCTCCACACCAAACCTGGACATGTTGATGATGGTGAAGCCCGGGGGCACCAACAAGGACAGAAAAGGCCAAAGAGGCGGAGGCATAGCAATCATACACAAGAACACCATTGTCATTTAAGAAAAGGACTCCTTCAATTACAGCTTGATCGAATGTCTCATTGCCAACATCAAGACAAATGACAACAGAGCAATTCTCTGCCATCTCCTATACCATCCCCCAGGCAACACGTCCACATTCGGGGAACACCTGCCGGATCTGATTGCCCACTGCTCACTCGGCGACTCAAATAACTTAATTCTCGGTGACCTCAACCTGCATTGGAATGAGGCAAACAATCCACTAATTCTGGCCCTTAACAATCTTCTTCAGGACAACAATCTGACCCATTCTTCTCTGAAGAAACGCACAATAATGGGCAACCTTGGATGCCATTATCGCTCAAAACGACACAGTGACGAACGACCACTTCCTTCCCGTGGACTGGTCCGACCACCACAACATCCAAGTTCACATTAACCAAAAAGTTCTTCTCCAGCCCCTCCTGCAAGACCCCCCCAAATGGTCCAGAAATCTAACTCGTATCCTTTTGTCTAGCTCTGTTAAAGGAATCTGTTTGCTCCTCTCCAGCTTCTCCAATCACCTTTCCGCAATGGAACTTACCTCGCACTGCACCTAAAAAATGACGTCCATCCTCGATCAAATAGCTCCTCTGAAATTAAAAAAATCAGGAGCACTCCATCAAGATCATGGTTTAACTCTGACATCAACTCTAAAAAGAGCCACAGAGAGACTATGGAGAAACAACCCATCTGATAGAGACTACTAGCCGCAGATTCCTTCAGGTAGAATTATCCCCAGGCGTGAGACTGGATCCGGAAACATTTTGCCACAGCAACCCTGCGCGCCAGGGGGCGGGGTGACACCACGCGACTCCGCATAGGCGTCGTCGTTTCCTTTTCTGCGTGCAACGCGGATCCGATCTTGCTACGGGCCTGTTTCGGGCCCTTTTTTCTTCATCATTCTCCTTCTCTCGGTGGAACAGTGTGCGAATCCCTTTGGGCTTTAAAGCTTGCACATCGTGTGGGCGTCTTATGTCGGCGATGGACCCTCATCGCATTTGTATGTGGTGTTTGGGGAGGATCACGGCACCACGGATTGTGAGGCGTGCCAACAGTTGAAGCCGACGTCGCGGCGGGAGCGCCGAATGAAACTTCTCTTGGCGCGCCTCTCCAGGTCGAGCTCCTCTCCTTGATCAGCCTCGGCAGACGGCTTCAGATACGGCCGTGGTTGTCGTCATCGCCCTTCCCGGATGTCGCGTGAGCGAAGTGTTGCATTCTGTTCCCTGGGGTGGGTTTCGGCCTGCCGGGGGCGTGGACTCTCCATGGGTGATGTGGCCCCGCGTGTCGTCCTACCCACCGTTTCCCGGCGATGGAGCGTCGAGAGTCCAGATGGAGACTTATGTGGCGGCTTTGCAGGCCTCGCTGGAGTCTGCTCCTCCTCCTTCCCCTCCTGGGGCATCAGCGGTTCCCTTGCCTTGCGTGGGGCCTTCCACGGTGCTGCCGGTGGCTCCGGCCCTGACTGGGTCGGATCCTGGCTTGGAGGATGTGGTGCTGTTGGGGTGCTGCTCCTCTGGGGTCCCTCCTTCATGCCACGGTGTCTCTGCCTTGCCGCAAACTCCTGTGGGAGTCCCTGTGGTGTTGCGTGAGGTCGCCTGGGCGCGGGTCGCATCCCCGGGTCCCTCTCGGTCTAAGGCCAAGGTAACGCCGCTACGGCGCCGGCGGCTGCTGGACCGGGCGGCGCAACAGGGGTCGGTGGACTCTCCTCGTCCCGCTCCGGGTTGAGGCTGGGCGCGAACCCCTCGCCCTCCTTCGAGACTTTCTCGTCCCTCCATGCAGGCAGCTGCCTCGTCGGAGGGCGAGTCAGAGGTTGGGTCGGCCCTGGCGGCGCCGCATGGCTCACTGGACCACCTCTGTCGTATACTGGGCCGAGGCTGGCGGAGGGCTTTGTGTCACTCCCCTGGTGCTTCTCGTCCCTCCACATAGGTGGCTGCCTCGGCGGAGGTCGAGTTGGCACCATTCCGACGCAGCCACTTGTCCACTGCGACTCCGGCCCCGCTCTGGTCCCCGGCGCAGTGTGACTTCGAGGAGCCCTATCCAGCGTCTCCTTCAGTGCAGGCTGGCGTTACTGCTCTGCCTCAGGCGGCGGACTCTACGGCTCCTGACGGGCGTCGAGTTGCGGATTTGTCTTCGGACGCTCCCTCTTCTCCGGAGGCGGCCTGCATATTGGTGTCGTACTCCCCGGAGACTGGCCACCGAGTGGTGTCTTTTTCACTGGCATCGTCGAAGTGTGGCTCCCCGCCGTTTCTGAGGCCGTGGTGTTCGCGGGAGGAGCAGTAGGCCCCCCCCATTCCTCAGCTCCTCCTGCCTTCCAGGTCTGGCCCCTGCACGTTCGGCTTGGCAGACGGCTGCAGACTGAGGTGGCTGTCGCCCACGGAGGAGCTGCTAGGCCCTACACAGGCGGCTGCGGCCTTCATCCACAGCCATGGACACTGCGTGAGCATTCTGCGCATGGGTGACCCGATTGCTCATTTTCCGACGGATCATGTCTTGGAGGTTCTACACCAGGGCTCTGGTGGAAGGGAGATCTTGCTTCCCTTTGAGGGTTTGCTCCTTTCGTCCCTGACGGGGGCTTGGGGGCGTCCTGCCTCAGGGGATCCGGTGCCTCAGCACCTTCTACACCGGCACCTTCCGGCGCCGCGTGACCCTGCGTGTCTTTCCCTCCACCCCTCTGCCGCCAGTCCTCTTTTGCAGACTGCCTTTCCCTCCCTGTCGCCGCTGTTGACTCCGCCCTCCCCGGAGGCCCGCTGGCTGGACACTTGGGGGCGAAACATGTTTGCCTCGACCAGGCCCTGAACACCTTGTGTGTCCTGGCTAGGGCCTCCTCTTGTCTGTGGGACTCGGTTGAGTCTTTGGGGTCCACAGCTTCTCAGGGACTGTTCAGGTGGACTTACGGCGTCATGCCTTGGATGGCTAGGAGCTAGCAGTGTTTATCCCTCACTCCGCTCTGGACATCTCTCCATCGCCATGCTTGGCTTCGGGACGGCGTCTTCCCCGAAAATATTCGTGAGAAGCTCATCTATCTCCCATTTGGATGGCGGAGTCAGCTGGGGCATGGAACAACAGTCTACCATCAAAGGTTCCTGGCGGGGCTCTGTCCTCCTCCTCCCCCTCCTCAGTGATTGAGGAGTTGAGCTGATTCTGGTCCTTCTTGGGACGGTCGCTCTTGCGGTGGAGTGTGTTTTCTGGCTGTTGAGTCCTCCTTGTAGGGACTTTGGCAATATTGGCTGCTGGACGGCCCTTGTTCACTGTGGTGTGTTTTTTGCTGGAACTGTTACGCAGACTTAGCCCAAAGAAAAACAGAAGGCCTAATCTCTGGGTCGATTGTTAAGCCGTTCACGGGGTGTTTTCCCTGTGGCTCTTTTGTTTTTCCTGTGTTGCGGAAGTTCTTCCAAAGAGGGTTCCCATGTCTTGGGACTTGACGTACCCTATGTGGGGTAGTGGTAGCTGTTATACAGCTTGTGCTCTGCTGGGGGGGTTCTGGTGGCCCTTTGGTGCCTGTTCTCCGTGGCGTTTCGGTATGATGCTTTGCTTCTTGAGGGTGTTTGCGCGGCCCCTCGTGGGGGTGTGTCCGGACCTTTCCTCTTCTCCCTGCTTGAGATGATTCTGTGCCCTCCCTTGTCAGGTGTTGCCCACTTGGTCTTCCTGGGGCACTGGGCTGTTTTTTCTGGTTTCTGGCGGCTTGGAAAGCAACAGCCCAACCAGAGAGGCGCTAACAGCCATCTGGTGTGGCCTAGCCTTCTTTTCCCTTGGGCCTTCTGGGCTCTCCCCCTGGCTTTGGAGGGACGCTTCTTGCCTTGAAGGGGTGTGGGATACTTCGGCCTCTGGCCTGGCCCTTGGTTCCTCTATTGTGAGCCCCCCCTTTTCTTCTTCTTCTTCCTCCTCCTCCTCCTCCTCCTCCTCCATCCCTCTGGGGTCGGTGGTGTTCTGCTTGTGAGGGGCTCCTCTTGCCTGGGAGGCGCCGGGTTATTGCCCGGTCCGCAGGTCTAGTCCCCTGTGTGACCCTCTGTCCTGTTTTGGCTGGGGGGGGTTCTTTCGCAGACCCTCCTTCCCCGTGGGTATTGCTAGGGTATCTATTCTACGTGAAGGAATCTGCGGCTAGTAGTCTCTATCAGATGTACGAGTTACTTACCTTCGGTAACAATGTATCTGGCAGAGACGATTCTAGCTGCAGATTCCTTCACGGCCAGCCCTTCCTCCCTGTTCCGCGAGGACCCGTGTGTTGATCTCGGCACTCGCCTCCTGGTGGGGGCTGTCTCTCTTGTGAGTGCATTCCTTTGCTCTTGGCGGGTTGCTCCGTCTTGTTGCTGTTCCTTCCTCCCTTGGTTCTCTGGAAGATGGGGTTATGGTGCTTCTGTGCCCCACTACTCGGACTGCTCCAGGTTTGAAGGTAACCCCCCCCCCCCCCCCAATCTCTGCCCTCCCTCCCTTCCTCTGCTGCTGGGGGTCCCTGCCCCTCTGCCATCCTCTGTCTGGGTGTCACCTGACCATGCCCTACTCTTGTTCCTTGGAGGATGGTTGCCCTCTGTGCTGGGGTGGCTTGGAGGGTGGTGGTTGTTGTTGTCCTGTCTGTTCTGGGACTGGCTTCCCTTCCCTATTCCGGGTGGGGGTTGTAGGCCTGCTACAGGTGTCCTGCCTTTACATATGTTCCCTGTATCCGGGGGAGGGGAGGGAAGGCGGTTTGCATGCTGGCAGGGTGGCTGCTCGGGGCTCTGCTCTGTATCCTCCAAAGGCAGGGGCGGAATAAAGAACAGTGTTGCACCGCTCCTTATGGTGTCGCTTGTCTCCATTCCTTGTTTCTACTCTTTCGCACACTGTTCCCCTGCTCCCACAGTTTGCCTGGTGGCTCCGCGTTGCGGCGCGGAAAGTTCTCCAAAGAAAACTGCGTTGGCGCACAGGGGTGGGGCTTATGTGGCCTCGCTGACGTCGCGTATGCGGACGACGCCTAGGCGGAGTCGCGTGGTGTCGCCCCGCCCCATGGCGCCCATGGATGCTGTGGCAAAAAGTTTCCGGATCCAGTCTCACGCCTTGGAATCTGCGGCTAGAATCGACTCTTTCACAGAGAATTAACCCTACCATATACATCGTTACTGAAGGTAAGTAACTCGTACTTCAATCACCCACCGCAAGCCACTCAAAGAAGCTCGCGGGAAGTATAATAAACATATACAGAACGAAAAATCCAAATTTTTCTGCACTGCACTAGACGACGCAAAAATCAGGCATAGGGAACTCTTTAACATCATTAGACAACAAACCTCCAAGCCTGCTACCTCCTCAGTGCAAGCCTCTAAAGAACTATGTGACAATTTCGCAAACTTCTTTGAGGAAAAGATCAACAAGATCGAACTCACTAGACATCAACATCACTACCCTGAGCAAGATCTTCCCACCTGAGACCAAGGACGCCCCATACAAGCCTCCTTCAAAATCTTGGAAGTCTTTCAGCCCTATACAGGAAGATGAGATAGTCAACCTAATCTCCACATCTAAACCTGCCTCACACGCTCTGGATCCTCTTCCTCCACAACTGATTAAAAAGCTTAAACTTTGCTTTGCCCCGCTCTGGTGCAAGATCATTAACAGTTCCCTGCGATCCGGTGTCATTCCTGAATGCCTCAGAGGGGCAAGTCACGCCACTGCTAAAAAAAAAAAAAAAACGGGCCTAGACAAAAAAGATATGAATAATTACAGACCAGTCTCAAATCTAACTCTTCTATCTAAAACCCTAGTTGCAGGAGCACGCATCTTTCTAACAACGCCTGGATAGCATCAACCTACTCGATGCCAACCAATCGGGCTTTAGAAAGGGATGTAAAACGGAAACCGCGATCCTCAACGTCATTGATGACATGCACAAATCGTTGGATGCGGACAAATGCTGCCTTCTCATCCTTCTAGATTTATCGGAAGCTGTTGACTCAGTTGATCACAACCTCCTCATTAAGGCACTTCAAGAAGGGGCAGGTCTAGATGAGGTGGACTTACAATGGTTCTCCTCCTTCCTCCACAACCGCACCCAAAGAATAAAAATCAAAAACTTCACGTCTGACCTACATCATGTTAGCAGGGGAGTCCCCCAAGGGTCTGTGCTCTCCCCACAACTTTTTAACATTTAGATGGAACCACCCACAACCCTACTCAGAAAAGCCAACATCCCCTTCCATCTTTATGCCGATGACACACAGATCTATCTGGAAACCACCTCCATTGATGACATTCAGAGACTCAATGACAAGCTCTGACAAGCTCAGAGAAGTCCAACACTGGCTGTCAAGGAACCACCTAAACTTAATCAAGACAAGACTGAAATACTCCTGCTTTGTGGAGTTACAGAGCGCCACATAGACACTGACATGGGCACCTGTATATTGCATTGCAGACTCCCAAAACAAAAATCACGAGCAAGTTTCTGGATCTGGGCCTACTGCTAGCTAAGAGAGAGATCACGGCCCAATGGAAGTGAAGGCAGGGGCCTAGTACAGGGAAGTGGAAATCGGAGCTACTTAAATGGGCCAAGAGTGAGAGCACAGTTCGATTGCAACAGACTATACGCGCTAATAATAAGAAGGCTATGGAAGCAGCAAAGGCGTGGGAAGCCCTAGTATAGCATTACAGATACCCGAAACTGACTCGGAGGTGGGCCTTGCTGGGGAGGCTCCAATGGGTTCCCCTTGATTGCTCAAAGAGCAGGGATGGAACAATTGGCCTAGCCCTGTGGTGAATGAATGGGGTATTATGAGATGCACTGGGAACAGTAGGTATTGTCCCCCAAATATCCCGAAACAAGACACGAAGGAACCGATAATAATATTGAAATATGAGATTAAGGACATGGACACCGGCTGCAGAGGGAGGGGGGAGGGAGTTTGCTTGCAATGGCTTACTTTTAGTGCACGCCGTATAAATGTCAAATGTTGGCATTAAGTGGCTGACAACTTGCTCCTAATCACTGCAGACATCTCGATGTGCTCATGCGTTAAGTGACCAATATTATGCTAAAACTGTAAAGCAATAATGGTTCATCAAGTGAGAATGTGGGGGCACTAGGACAGTTAATATGATGCAAGGCACAGAGGTTAACCATTGATGTATGATTACCATGCGTTGTTTTGTAAAATAATGAAAACAGATTTAAAAAAGACTGAAATACTCCTCATCTCAAACAAAGAAGAGAATCCTCAAATTACAGAATGGTTATCTGCTATTGACACACTTGACGGAAACATCACCCTGGCGGACTCTGTAAAATCATTGGTCATATTGAGTTTCGGGTCTAAAGTGATGCCTAAACACATTAAGATCTCCGCCAAGACCATCTTCCTGAACTTAAAGCTATTGAACAAAATAAAACATTTCATCCCAGCCAAGGACCTTAAACAAGCTACCCAATCACTGGTGTTATCCAGATTAGACTATGGGATCGCAACCCTCTCACACTCATCAAAGGCACACCTGGCCCCCCTTAAAACAACACTAAACGCAGCAGCTAGAATGGTCACAGGAGTGAAGAAATTTGACCATATCTCACCCGCACTCGGAGAACTAAAATGGCGCCCAGTAAAAAATGCGTGCCAGTTTCAGAACAGCCTGCCTCACCCACAAAGCCCTTCACACAGGCAAACCTGAATACCTGGCCTCCGAACTCAAAAAAGCTGGGCAAACCAGGACCCTCCAGAGCTCAAACACTCTATTACTCATCCCGCTGAAAGCACGCAAACAAAAAAACCGCAGCCCGATCCTTCGTGGGAAACGCGCCCAAAATCTGGAACGCTATCCCCCCCCCCCCCCCACCTCAGAACTATGCCCTCCTTTGCAAAATTCAAAGAGCAACTCAAAAATCTTTTCCTACATCGGTCCCTAACAAAGGGACATGAGACGCAGAAGAGCTGATAACATTACTCCCTGGATGGGGGTGTGACCCCAGATAAGGCACTACTAGTACTCATTGACACGAGTTTCAGTGGGTTAAGTAACCAAACATGCATGCCGGATATTGTCTCGATATTTTTTACACATGTGCTGATACCTTCATTGTACTTACTGTGAATGTTTGTTTGGTCTATGCAATTCAACGGTTGTAAAGCGCTCCGATACCCCTGTGTCTGGCTAGCGCTATATAAAACTTCATAATAATAACTTTCAGATGGTTCTTCAGGGTTTTTCCCCCTTTAACAACCCAACAGGCCCGAAAGAACCGGGCCTTGAGGGTAATCAAATCCATGATCATGGTCACAAAACATATAAATAATTAAGAGCAAATTTCTTATTCTGCTACACACATTTGGTCAGTTGTTCGTTATGACTGGCTGGTTCGCAGGCCCTCCTCCAGGAGGGTACAGCAATGGTATTTGATGAAAAAAATGTAAGGAATCTGCGGCTACATGTCTCTACCAGATATTACATTACCACAAGGTAAGTACTTGTACATCTGATAAAGACAGTCTAGCTGCAGATTCCTTAATGCCCTACCCATCCTCCCCGCCCTACAAACGATATGTGGTATAGGAGTTACACCCCTTTTGCAGCACTGTTTCTATATACCAGTGTTAAATCATACAACCATGTGAAACACTTAACAGATCATTGGGTTTTACTCCTTTATCTTGACTTGCAAAAAACCATTGGTTATACCCTGATTCAATACTGGTTTATACCCCAGTGGTCACTATCTCTCATATTGATGACTCAACAAACAACTTGTTGTTGCTTCATGAGTCTTACCAATGGAAGGGACAATACCAAGATGAGTGATCTTTAGAGTGGGGGTTGTTTTCCTTTGCAAAGCTGATAATGCATTAGGGTGCAGGGCTATACGTAGCCTAAGCTTTGTTGGTCAATGGTAGGTTGTACCTTAAAATCTTTGGCTGGTATTAGTATACCATATCTGAAAGAAACACGTTAGTTAGATTCCTCACCTTAGAATATCCCCAGGCATCAGGCTGGATCCGGAAAGATCTTTCGTCAGCAATACCCCTTGCGCGTCACTAGGCGTCGTCTGCGGCTCCGCGGCCGTCGTCGGCGTCGTGCGCTGGAATGACGTTGTCTGAGTACTTAGACGCCGCCCTCGCGCGCTGACGTCAGTTCTTCTTCTTTTTTCCGCGCCAGACAGCGCCGATCCGCGAAGAGCTTACCCCTTAGTCAATTTTTGACTAAACGTTTTGACTCTTTTTGGTCTTTTGTCGACTCGACTCTGGTGCCGGTAGGATGCCTGGATTTAAGGCCTGTGACGCCTGCCATCGCCTGATGTTGGTGACGGATCACCATCGCCGGTGCCTTTACTGCCTGGGGGCCGACCACGACGCGGAGTCGTGCCCCGATTGTCAGGCCTTGACCTCTAAGGCTAGGCGGGAGCAGTCCCGTAAGCTTCTCGAGCTTCGGCACTCGGTGACTGCAGCTCCGCAACCGGTCCTTGGACCTCCTCCTGGACCGGGAGCGGCGCGGAGCCATCATCGCTCTTCGGGCTCGAAGTCTTCGGGTAAGTCGAAGCGATCCAAGAAGTCCAAGAGGCGACACCGCTCTTCGGACTCCCCCTGCCAGTCGCGCGACTCGGCCGAGGGTCAGGGTGGTCCCACCCCCGCGGCTCCGCCGGAGCCGCGGGAGCCGTGTCCGTCTCCATACCCGCCTGTCCCTGGGACTGACGCGACTCCGGCGGAGGTCAGTGCCTTCCTCTCGGCCATGAGGGGCCTGGCTCCGCCGTCGCCTGCCGGCGCGCCTTCGGGCCCCGCGGGCTCGACTGGGCGACTTCGCGTGCCGGCGGCTCCAGCCCCGGCGCCGTCGACGACTTCGGTCCTGACGCCGCAGCTCCCCGAGGGATCCAGGCCTGGATCTCTGTTGGCGCCGGTCAACCTCGCGACGCCTCCTCCGCCGGCGCCGACACCGGTTCCACCTCCGGCGCAGTCTCCGGACGACGCCGTTCCCCGGTTTAGCCCCTGTCCGGACCCGGGGCCGCACCCGACGCCGATGGATGACCGTTTCATCTACCGTCTGGCTCCGATCGATTCCTGATAAACAGGAGGAACGGATGACAGGGGCGACTGAGAGGGGTCTGAGGAGCCTCTGACCCTCCAGGGTCAACTTTCACAGGACTGGGCAGACGAACTGGGGGATGCCAGTGGTCTGGACACTTCGCCGGACGCTGGCTTCATCTCTCCTTCGACTGTGGCTTCGGAGGAAGGTGCAGCTTTTTCAGTGGTGCTGCGCAAGGCGGCCGAAGCCCTGGGGCTCGAGTTGCCTGCTGTGGCCATGAGGACTAATATCCTCACAGAGGTTCTTCAACCGTCAGCAAGCTCCACAGAGCCTCTGCTGCAGTTCAATGAGGCCCTCGTCGACGTTCTGCAGGGCACTTGGTCCAAGCCCTCCAGAGTTCCTCCTTTGGATCGGAACGTGGCCCGGCGCCACCGCCCTGCTCCGGGCGACCCCAGTTTCCTGTCCCAACACCCCACCCCCGACAGCCTGGTTATCCAGGCCTCCACTTCCTAATCCTCCTTCCCGTCCGCTCCTCCAGATCGGGAATCCAAGAGGCTGGAACAGTTCGGAAAGAAGATGTTCTCTTCCCTGAGTTTGGGCTTGCGGTCTTTGGGAGAAACGGTCAAAGAGGCAAGCGGTGTTCACTCTCTTTGGGATGCGGTAGAGGACGTGCTGCCACTGTTTCCGGAGGAGGCCCGGACACGTCTCTCCCAGGCACTTGCTGACAGGCGAGATGCAGCGCGACATGCCATATGGTGTGGACTTGACACCATGGACTCGCTGGGTAGGGCGATTTCCACCACGGTGGCGCTATGGCGCCACGCCTGGCTGAGGTCCACGTCTTTTTCGGGGAATGTTCAGAGTACCCTCATGGATATGCCCTTTGATGGCGCTCGCCTTTTTGGTGAGAAGGCGGATAGTGCGCTGGCTCATTTTAAGGACTCCCGGGCTACGGCCACGTCCTTGGGTCTCTCGGCCCCACGGCCGCACACTTCCTTGGCCACGAAAGGGGTGAATGGCGGAAGTGGCGCCTCCTCACGTCCGCCTAGCCACCGGCCACAGAACCAACCAGCACGCGGTCGCGGATGTGGGTTCTGTCGTGGCGGTTCTAGAGGACAACGTGGTCAGTCCACATCCACCCCGACAGCATCCGCCTCAAAGCCCTCCTAGTCCAAGCTTTCAGGCCCATTCCACGCCAGTGGGCGGCAGAGTTCGCCATCACCTGCTCCACTGGCGCTCCATCACATCGGACAGGTGGGTGCTGCAAATCGTCCGAAGGGGTTACTCCCTCCCCTTCGAGACGACCCCTCCAGCCATGCCACCGTATATCGGAGGATCACTTGAAACTTCTGCGGGAGGAAGTTACGGCCCTCTTGGCCAAAGAGGCCGTCGAGCGCGTTCCTGGTCCAGAAGTAGGCCGTGGTTGCTATTCCCACTACTTTCTGGTTCCCAAGAAGGGCAAAGGGGGCCTACGCCCTATCTTGGACCTCAGGAGCGTCAACCCCTTCCTCCAGAAGGAACGGTTCAAGATGCTAACTTTGGCTCAGGTTCTGGCTGCCCTCGTCCCTGGAGACTGGATGGTAGTGTTGGACTTTTAGGACGCTTATTTTCACATCCCTGTCCTGCCGGCCCACCGGTGTTACCTGCGGTTCACCGTGGGTCAGGAGCACTTCCAGTTCACCGTGCTCCCCCTCGGCCTCACCAGTGCCCCTCGGGTGTTTACGAAAGTGATGGCGGGGGTCGCAGCTCATCTGCGCAGATCGGGGGTTCCAGTCTTCCCCTATCTCGACGACTGGCTGTTGAAGGCGGGCTCGCCCCAGCAAGTTGTCTCCCACCTCCAGACTACGGCCGACCTCCTGCATTTGATAGGTGTGACTTCGGCACGTTGATGGAGAACCCCGAGTCCCTCCCAGAAGCTCCTCTTCATCGGAGCGGTTCTCGATTCTGTGCAGTTCCGGGCTTATCCTCCGGAACAGCGGGTCCGGGATATTCAGGCTCTGATTCCCATCTTTCGGCCTCTATCCTGGGTTTCGGTCAGGTTGGTGCTGCGGCTTCTGGGTCTGATGGCCTCCTGCATCCTGTTGGTACCTCACGCCAGGTGGCGAATGCGGGCTCTGCAGTGGGACCTGAAGTTTCAGTGGGCCCAGCATCGAGGCAACCTGTCCGACCATGTCTTGATCTTGGAGGGCACTGCGAAACAGTTGCAGTGGTGGCTCACGGACCGCAATTGGGGTAGAGAGAGGCATCTGCCGCTGACCCAACCGGAGCACGTAGTAGTGACGGACGCGTCCCTCCTGGGATGGGGGGGCCATATGGGAGAGGCGGAGATCAGAGGACTCGAGCCTCCGCCAGAGACCAAACACCATATCAACCTTTTGGAGCTGAGAGCGATCCGGCTTGCACTGAAAGCCTTCCTTCCCTCTGTCAGGGGCAGTGTCGTGCAGGTGTTCACGGACAACACCACCGCCATGTGGTATTGCAACAAACAGGGCGGGGTGGGGTCGTGGACCCCTTTGTCAGGAGGCTCTGCGCCTCTGGACATGGCTGGAACACCAGGGCATCACCCTGGTGGTTCAACATCTGGCGGGCTCTCTGAACGCCAGAGCAGACGAACTCAGCCGCCGGTGCATGATGGATCACGAATGGCGTCTTCACTCGGAGGTGGTGCAAGGTCTCTTTCAACAGTGGGGAGAGCCTTGGTTAGATCTATTCGCCACCGACGAGAACGCGCAATGTCAGCAGTTCTGCGCGTTGGAATTTCCAAGGCAGCACTCGCTCGGAGACACTTTTCGTCGCGAGTGGAGTTGCGGTCTGTTGTACGCCTTTCCGCCTATACCACTTCTGCCCAGAGTGCTGAAGAAGATCAGGCACGACCGGGCCCAAGTCATCTTGGTGGCTCCGGATTGGGCGCGAAGGTACTGGTATCCCGAGCTACTCAGTATGTCAATCGATCCCCCGATACGACTGCCTCTTCAGGAGGACCTTCTGTCGCAGCAGCAGGGGACAGTCCTCCACCCGAACCTGTCCAGCCTCCACCTCCATGCGTGGAGATTGAGCGGCGGCAGTTGATGCCATTTGACTTGGTCCTGAAGTCTGTGATGTCATTCTGGCAGCCAGGCGTCCCTCCACAAAGACGGTATACGCCTGCCGGTGGAACAAATTTGTGGCATGGTGCACAGCAAAGGCTGTGGATCCCTTTTCCGCCCCTCTTTCTGAGGTTCTCCTCTTTCTTCTTTCTTTGGCCCAGCAGGGCTCTGCAGCAAGATAACCTTTCAAGGTGCCCAAAGCAATCTCTGCCTTCTTACGGCTTCCTGATCAGCCTTCTCTTTTCAAGTCCCCTGTTGTTTCCCATTTTCTCAAAGGCATTACTCACATGTTTCCTCCTGTCCCCTCCGTAATGCCTCAGTGGGACTTGAATCTTGTTCTGACTTTTCTGATGTGCGCTCCTTTTGAGCCTCTTCACAATTGTCCCATTCGTCTTCTGACCCTGAAAACTGCTTTCCTGGTAGCTATCACCTCGGCTAGACGGGTGAGTGAGCTCCAGGCTCTGTCATCTAAGCCTCCCTTTCTTTCTGTTCATCTGGACAAGGTTGTCCTCCGGACTCGTCCTTCTGTTCTACCGAAAGTGGTGACCCCCTTTCACCTCGGGCAATCTGTCACGTTGCCCACCTTCTTTCCGCCTCCGCATCCTTCAAAAGAGGAGGCTCCACCGTCTGGACCCAAAACGGGCGTTGTCCTTTTATTTGGACCGCACCAAACAGCTCCTACGTATCCAACAAAAAGTTGGTCGTCCACCCGGAACTAAGAAGGGGAAAGCGGTACGCAAACGGACCATCTCCCGGTGGGTCGTGTTGTGTATTAAACTTTGTTACTCCTTGGCAAAAAAGGACCCTCCTGTTGGTTTGAGGGCCCATTCCACCCGGGCTACAGTGGCTACTACTGCCCTGGGCCGGGGAGTCCCCTTGCGGGACATCTGTCAGGCGGCGACGTGGGCTTCACTGCACACGGCTGTCCAGGCAATAGTGCTTGGCAAACAAGTCCTGAGAGATGGCTTCTTTGGCCGATCTGTTCTCCAGGACGTTCTGGTGTGAGCTTAGTTAGATTCCTCACCTTAGAATAGATACCCCAGCAATACCAACCCCGGTGGTGGTTCTGCGAACCAACGTGTTTCTTTCAGATGAACAAGTTACTTACATCGTTACCAAAGGTATCTGTAAGAAACATTAGTTAGTTCGCAGAACGGGGAGGATGGGTGGGTCGGTGAGTCGGTGAGGAATCTAACTGACCTCTAGGGTTAAGGTTATCCTTTTCCGATGGATACATCTGCCAGTGGATTCCTCACCTTGTGAATATCCCCTGCACCAGCATTCCACGGAACTTTTCTTCCCAGCACTCCACGTCGACGTGGGCGACGTCACAATGCGCCGGCTCCGCTCGCGACTCCGATCGATGTCACCGGAGCCATAAGAAGCCCACGTCGGCGTGATGACGTCAGTTCCCTTTTTTCCGCGCCTTCGACGCGCAACGTTTTTTTTTCCAGTGCTTGTTGGCTACTTTGTATTTTAGCCGTGTTAATCTGTTGAACCCAGTATGTCTTCGACTAGGAAGTCGAGATTTAAGCCCTGTAGGGAATGTGGAGGTCTAATGTCAATGACTGATCCACACCTGAACTGTTTATGGTGCCTCTCTTCGGAACATGACATGGAGGAGTGCGGATGCTGTAGGAGCATGAACCCGAAGGCACTCAAGGAGAGGAAGACTAAGCTCTTCATGAAGAAGATCGGTGAGGAGCAGAGAGGAAGGAAGAAGGAGAAGTCGAGGAGGGGGTCGTCGACGTCGAAGTCTTCGAGGTCGAAGAAGCACCACAAGAAGAGGAAACACTCTTCTCGACGTCGGTCCTCGAGGTCCAAGAAGTCGAGGTCGAGGTCGGCTTCGCCCCTTCGACGCCGGAGCAAATGCTTGTCTCCTTCTCCATCACCTTTGAAGTCACCGAGGTGTTCTCCTTCGAAGAAGCAGACTCCGATTCAGTCCCCGACGCTGTCATCGGATCCGTCTAAGGAGTCGACTCCGGAACGGGTGGAGTCGGATGCTTCCTTACATGAAGATGTGCAGGAGGAGTCTGTTCCGGTGCCTGAGGAGTCTGAGGCTCCGGTTGAAGATACTGTGGAGCCGATGCCGGTGACTCCACAAGGAGGTACAGGACCTGTTCCTTTTCCTCAGTTCCCGGCTCCAGGTACTGATTCTACCAGTTTCTTAAATGCTATGTATGGCATTTTTAATAGGGCAGCCTACCCATCCGGAGCACCTACTGGTCCCGTGGGTCCGATGGCATTTACACTAGGGGTGCCGCAGCAGTATGCTCAGGCCCCCTTTATGCCCTTTATGCCGATGGCGCCATCTTGGCAGTTTCCGGCGCCGCCTGGGGATCCGATTCGACCTCGGAAGGACCAGCGGACTTCGGAGCCTTCATCGACGCCATCGGCGCTGCGTCCGGCGCCGCTGACTCCACCTATGGCGCCGCCGACTCCGGTACCTTTGGCTCCTCCGACGCCACGTACGGCGTCGTCGACGTCGGCCCCTCGGATCCAGTCGAGGAGGGAGGCCCAGAGGGTGTTTGAGGAAAAGAGATACCGGATGGATGTGGAAGAAGGTGAGGTGGACTCTTCCTCGGACGATTTCGAAGGTATTGATGAGGCTAGTGGAGTGGGAGCATGCATCTGCCAGTTCTTCTCCGCCTCAGGAATTGGCTCCTTATCATGTGGTAATCAAGAAGGCGGCGGAACTTTTGGATTTGCAGCTGCCTTCTGTGGAGTACAAATCCAACTTACTCACAGGGGTGTTGCATTCTCCAACTTCGTCATCAGAGCCCTTGTTGCCTTTCAATGAGGCCATCTTGGAGCCGGTCTGGGAGCTGTGGAAGAAACCCCTTTCATCTCCGGCGGTGTGTAGGCAGGTGGCAAGAAGATACAAGGTTGCACCAGGGGATCCTGGTTTCTTGTCCACTCATCCATCTCCGGACAGCTTGGTGGTGCAGGCTTCATGTTCCAAGCATGCTTCGGGTGCCTTCCCTCAGTCTCCGGCTGACAGGGAATCTAAAAAGGTTGATCAGGCAGCCAAGAAGACCTTTTCCACGGGGAGTATGGCGTTGAAATCAACTAATGCCACATGTCTGTTGGGACGTTATGTGCATGCACTAATGGACTCCAATAAGTCTTTTATCCCCTTCAGGCAACTTAGGGGCCAGTCGTCCTTTTTGGAGGTTGTGTCGGACACTCGGGCGGCTGCCAGACAAGTTATCCAATCGGGGTTGGACACTGCGAACTCTGTGGCAAGGATCATGGAGTCTTCTGTTGCTGCAAGGAGGCAGGCTTGGCTCCGTACCTCTAGGTTTTCAGCTGATGTGCAGGCTACGCTGGTTGATCTGCCTTTTGACGGACAGAGGCTGTTTGGGGAAAAGGCGGATTCTGCCCTACAGCGGTTTAAAGATAGCAGGCAGACTGCGAAGTCCTTGGGTCTGCAAGCTCCTGCTAGGGGTTCGTCCTTTCGAAAATTTAGGGGTTTTGGAAGATCGTCTTTTCGCTCTTACCGGCAGCCCCAGCAGCAGCAGCAACAACAGCAGCAGAATCCCCTCTATAAGTCCTATAGAGGGAGACAAAAGGGTCGGAGAGGATCTGGTCGCAACCCCTCTACTTCCTCCTCCTCCTCTGCTCCCAATGAGGCTTCAGGGAAGCAGCCCTAGATCCCCCATTCCGGATCATGTAAGACCTGTGGGGGGTCGGGTGTCCTACTTTCTACAGGGTTGGAAATCTGTTACAACCGACCTTTGGGTTTTGAACCTCGTGGAGACTGGGTACGCCCTTCCCTTTCGGGAGTTTCCCCCCCTTACCCTCCTTGCCAAGGTTATTGCTCGGAAGACCATCTGCTTCTCCTGCAGAAAGAAGTTCTAGCCTTGCTTCAAAAGGGTGCGATAGAGGTGGTTCCGGAGCAGGAAAGGGGTCAGGGATGCTACTCCCGGTATTTTCTGATCCCCAAAAAGGACGGCAGATTGCGTCCGATTCTGGACCTCAGAATCTTGAACTTCTACCTGAAACAGGAGAAGTTCAAGATGCGGACCCTTGCGCAGGTCTTTCAAGCATTGCAGCAAGGAGACTGGATGGTGTCACTCGACTTGCAGGACGCGTACTTCCATGTCCCAATCCTGAAGTCGCACAGGAAGTATCTCCGTTTTACGGTTCGGTCGCAACATTACCAGTTTGCGGTCCTCCTGTTTGGTCTTACTACCGCACCTCGAGTCTTCACAAAGGTGATGGCAGTGGTGGCTGCTCATCTCAGGAGGTCGGGGATTCCGGTTTTCCCCTACCTGGACGACTGGCTTCTGAAGGCAGAGTCCCCAGAGATGGTGCAGCGTCATCTGCAGGTTACAACTCAGCTGTTGTTCGACTTGGGTTTTTCAATCAATGTGCCCAAATCTCACCTGGTGCCCTCTCAACGCAACCTGTTCATAGGGGCGGTACTGGACACTACTGTGTGTCGAGCATTCCCTCCTCTTCAAAGGATTCTCGACATTCAGGAGATGGTCCCTTTATTCCACAATGGAGCGGTTGTTCCAGTTCTGAAGGTCCTTCGCCTGCTCGGTCTGTTCGCTTCCTGCATTCTGTTGGTCAGCCATGCACGCTGGCACATGAGGGCGCTCCAGTGGTGCCTCCGCAAGCAGTGGTATCAGCACAACGGGGATCTCGGGGAGTCGATCAAGATCTCTGGAGAAGCTGCAGCGGATCTGTCTTGGTGGAGCGTGGAGGGCAATCTGTCTCAAGGAAAGCCCTTCCATCTACCTCCATCGGTGGCTACAGTGGTAACGGATGCATCCACTTTAGGGTGGGGTGCGCATCTGGGGGATCTGGAGATCAAAGGACTTTGATGTGAAGCAACCTTTCCTCTGGAGACCAACCTTCTGGAATTGCGGGCGATTCGTTTGGCGCTCAAGGCCTTCCTCCCTTCCCTTCGCGGTCAGTCGATTCAAGTCCTGACAGACAACACGACCGCGATGTGGTATGTCAACAAGCAGGGGGGAGTGGGGTCTCTTTGTCTATGCAGAGAGGCTTTAAGTCTATGGTCCTGGGCTCAGGACCATCAGATTTGTCTGATGGCAAATCATCTGGCTGGGTTGCTGAACGTGCGTGCGGACAGTCTCAGTCGGCAGTTCTCCGCCGACCACGAGTGGAGGCTCCATCCGGAGGTTGTTCGTCACGTCTTTCGAACGTGGGGAACTCCTCGGGTGGACCTGTTTGCCACTCACGGGAACGCGCACTGCCCGTCATTCTGCAGTCTCCAGTATCCGATGCAGGGAGCGCTGGGGGACGCGTTTCAGTTGAGTTGGGGCTCACGACTCCTTTACGCGTTTCCTCCCATACCCTTGATTCCTCGGGTTCTGAGGAAGATTCGCCAAGACCGGGCCCAAGTTATATTGATCGCCCCGGATTGGCCAAGAAGGGTGTGGTATACAGATCTTCTCCACCTCTCCTCGTGCCCTCCGCTCCGTCTCCCTCTGAGGGCAGACCTCCTCTCGCAGTCGGAGGGGCAGGTTCTACACCCCCACCTCCAGAGCTTACACCTTCATGCCTGGAGATTGAACGGGGCAACCTGAGTTCCTTCTCTCTCCCACCTGATGTGGTGGACGTTATTTTATCGACCAGGCGACACTCTACCAAGTCTATTTACTCCTACAGGTGGTCAAAATTTGTAAAATGGTGTGGAGAGAGGTCTATTGACCCTTTAAAGGCTCATCTTTCCAATGTGCTCCAGTTTGCTCTTTCCTTGGCTCAGCAGGGCTGTGCTGTGGCCACGGTCAAGGGCTACCTTTTGGCCTTATCGGCATTTCTGTGCCTCCCAGATCAACCTTCACTATTTAAATCTCCGGTTGTTCTGAGGTTCATCAAGGGCCTTACAAGCATGTTTCCTCCCACTCCTTTTGTAATGCCTCAGTGGGACCTTAATCTTGTCTTAACCTTTCTAATGGGGTCCCCATTTGAGCCTTTGCATAGCTGTCCGTTGAGGCTGTTGTCCTTTAAGGTGGTCTTTCTTGTTGCCATAACCTCGGCAAGGAGGGTTAGTGAGCTTCAAGCTCTAAGTTCCAAACCTCCTTTTCTTACCTTGCATGCTGAAAGGATGGTTCTTAGGACCAGGGCTGCCTTCCTGCCAAAAGTTGTTACTCCTTTCCATTTGGGGCAGTCTATTACCCTCCCTGTTTTCTATCCACCCCCTCATCCCTCCAAGGAGGAGGAAAGACTCCATCGCCTAGACCCAAAGAGGGCTATGAGATTTTATCTGGACAGAACCAAGGACTTTCGCCTTGATGATCAGCTCTTTGTTGGCTACGTTGGTCGTTCTAAAGGTAAAGCGGTGCACAAGCGCACGCTGTCAAGATGGATTATACTGACCATCAAGATCTGCTACGCCCTGGCTGGTAAGACTCCTCCTGAGGGTATTCGTGCTCACTCTACTAGAGCTAAGTCTTCGACTTCTGCTTTGGCCCGGAGTGTTCCCGTGGCAGACATTTGTAAAGCCGCGACGTGGGCCTCCCTCCATACTTTCGCGAAGCATTATTGCTTGGACTCAGAGATGAGGAGGGAGGGCCACTTCGCGCGCTCTGTGCTTCAGGACTTTTTGGTATAGAAGGATGGACACCCTCCTCCGGGAGTGGGGACTGCTGTGGGAATCTATTCACAAGGTGAGGAATCCACTGGCAGATGTATCCATCATTAGAACAAGTTACTTACCTCCGGTAACGCTTTTTCTGGTGGATACAGTATCTGCCTGTGGATTCCTCACTGACCCACCCGCCTCCCCGTTGTCCGTCCTTCTATGCTTGATGTCCTGTTGCTTATGTTTCAGTTTATTGGTATTTCAAGATGTATTTATTACTGCCAGAGGCATTATGTCTTTCTTTTGCCTTTTTATTTAATCTTCACACTGTGTGTGTTGCTTTGCATATTGTGTACTGTGTATGCTGTGTATGTTTATTGCTGTCAGTCCGTCCATGTGCCTCGAAGGCACGGAAAAAAGGGGCGGAACTGACGTCATCACGCCGACGTGGGCTTCGATCGACGTCACCGGAGCCATAAGGAGTCGCGACCGGAGCCGGCGCATTGTGACGTCGCCGACGTCGACGTGGAGTGCTGGGAAGAAAAGTTCCGTGGAATGCTGGCGCAGGGGATATTCACAAGGTGAGGAATCCACAGGCAGATACTGTATCCACCAGAAAAAGCGTTACCGAAGGTAAGTAACTTGTTCTTCAGGGCCCTAGATTTTTTGGCACCAGTGTCGGTCTCTTGCATGGTTCTGCGTTCCTGGCGTGGAAAGCTATGTACAAGAACTGACGTCAGCGCGTGAGGGTGGCGTCTAAATACTCCGACGTCATTCCGGCGCACGACGCCGACGACGGACGCGGAGCCGCAGACGACGCCTAGCGACGTGCAAGGGGTATTGCTGACGAAAAATCTTCCGGATCCAGTCTGACGCCTGGGGATATTCTAAGGTGAGGTATCTGTAAGAAACATTAGTTAGTTAGATTCATCATTACCGAAGGTAAGTAACTTGTTCTTCAGGTATATTCATAATTAGTGTTTCAAAGATTTGAACTTTTTTGGGCACACTGCTTCCACAGCCAGTTTCAAAGGTGTCTCTGTGTTCTGGCACAGTAGTTTCACAGAAGAAACTGACATCCAAGCACCGGAAGAGACTTATATTGTCTCCGGATGGGACTTTCGCGGTGCCATGTCATTGCAGAGCCATACAGCGCAGTCACCTGGCGTGCAGAGGACTGCTGAAAAATTTCCGGATCCAGTTGGACGCCTGGGGTGATTTCAAAAGTCAAGGAATAAGCCGCTAGACTGTCTCTACCAGATAGAAATGCTGTGAAAAGTAACAACATTGGTTACCTTGAAGGCTTATGTGTTAATGTACAAGTTACTTACCTTCGGTAACATACTATCATCCTAGGTAGAAATTTGCATTATCCAGTTCTTCTTTCACACTGGGATCGGGCACATTCATTTGTCTTTGAGCATTCCTCTGTCATGAGAACTCATCTCCTACCTCGTTAACATGTCGTCTTGCTAAGAAATTACTCCTGTTCCTAACTATCACTACAAAAAAACAATGCCTTGCTCTTACTAAAGAAGCCTTGTATCTGCACCTGCAGAGAAGAGGACATTCAAAGCAACTCTCATGTGAAATTTAAACATTGCTAATCAAAGGCCCTAAGCTTCTGAATATCAAAGTTAACACAATCTATGTGCACAGAGTGCACTCTACCTGCTAAGATGTCACACATTCAAATGTGTACATGTATAAAATATCAAACGAAATTAATCATGGTTACACAAAATGGTAAGTTATATTTCAGTCATTCGTATAATTGTGGATTTTATTTGAAATGTAGCTTCTACTTACTGAAATGCTCCATGATAACCCTTGACAGAAACATTTAATGAGTGCATATTAATGTTGTAATACATTCGAATTTGAAGTGTGCGAAATGAACTAAAATGGACAGAAGTGGAATGAGCCCTTTAATGGGGCCTGTCACTATGGGAGGGAACGACAGGCCCAAAGGAGGGACAAATGGGCACGATTTACCATTCAAAAGTAAGGAAGTTAGAGAGGCACCCCGAGCTACCAATGAAAAGCGATGGCCCTGCTTGAAGCCCATGTAATGACTATGCGCTCTGCTAGGTTCAACCTAAAATGGAGCAAGTCCCAGATATATCACTTATGGATGGGGACTGCAAAGACACCAGTGCAATATCATAACTAACCCTGGCTTTTCTGTATGTTGCTATACTTTTATCAGGGATTTGAGGTTCTGGTCCAAAATACCCATGTCTTCTATCCATGAATTAAATTGAGCTGGAGGTTGCAGGATCAAGGTAGTTGCACTTTTTGTATATACAATTATTTTTTATTTTCAAGATCGATTTACGTAGTCCCTGCTGTAGACTGTTGAAGAATGCACATTAGAGTTGCCTATGTTTTTATCCACAAACTTCATGGAGATCTGCTGAACAGTATCAGGGCCAGCAGACTTCTTTATTTTCAAACTGTTTATATATGTTATGAACGCATCAATGCCCTCAACTGGAAAGAAGCACACTGAAACGTTTCTCATCTGCTGAGCATCCAAGAAAAGATTGTTGTTCCATAGCAATGCATTTTGAATAGGTAACTCATGTAGAACATTGGAACTGGGCAATCTGCTAATTAATCTAGCTCTCCTGCCAAGCAATAATTTATGCTCACAGCCTGATTCCAATGATGATTAGGGCGTATCAAACATGGCAGTTGTCTCCTCTTTCAGCTGGAGTGATTGCAATCACCAAGACTGCCCTTAAATTGGCCAAGTTACATTATTCCTAACATTGACTTATGTTTTATAAAGGTCATGCAAGAGCTGTGGCATAATAATTAATGGAGTAGATGGTCCCACTCTATCAGATATTCAAATTAATGCAGAAATGAGCTGAATTATATTGATCATTTCTGTACAATTTATAAAGTGACAGTGTAGGAAGCTGGCTCTGTATATACTATGCCAAAATGAGGTATAGTGTGCACACATTCCAGTGGATCCATAGAGCCTTTACAGAGGCTCAAGTAGATAATACTACTGCTCTCTTTTGTGGTATTGTGGGCCAGCACTTAGGCTCATCAGAAAGAAGTTCTAAGCATTTGTTGTACAAACACAGGAAAGAAATGTATACACTCACTCAATGACTAAATCTGAGACCAATGCTTTGTAAAAATAATACTTCTAGTATATTTATTTTATAGAACCAAAGATACTTTGCGTTTTGCAATATTGATGCTTTTCATTTACATGTCGCTGTGTAAAAAGTGGATGCTCAAGTGAATTTTTCAACAATACAATGTTATCCTATAGGTGGAAACACAATCAGCAATATGCAAGTAAGTAAACAATTTACAATATTGAGTTTCTGAAAAAAATCAGTACGATGTAAGGTTCAGGTAAGTGACCTTTGCACTCCCAGTGCCGCTGGTAGTGCAGTTTTGTCAAACTCAGTATCTGGTGCCAATGTTATCCAGAGAACAAAGGGGGCAGTGGAAGTGGTTCTACTTACAGTAAGTAGCACAGTTTGGTAACCAAAGCTCTGGAGGTTAAGTTAAGCACAGGAGGGGAGCCACAAGCCAGCACCAAACTTTGCACCCGGCCGTCCCTGTGCCGCTGGAGGTGTGAGTGCCAATATGCGTCTGAGATTCCCCATTGGTTTGGCCTCCTGGCTTGAACCTGCAATCAGCCTTTTCTGACTTTGGCTCCGAATGCAAAGGAGACCTACAGCTGCACAGATAAGTTGGGATGTGCTGGAGTATCAGGACACTGTTGGTGGTTCTCTCCAAGGCCTCCAGGTGCAGGGGTGTCTTTTAGTATGGGGAAGCAGCTTACCGGTGTCAGGATACGCTCCACGGGATCCAGTGGCAGTAGAAAAAGGTCCACCTCCTGATATCACCAACACCCTGGTGAAACAAACCGGGTGTTCGAGGGATCAGGCGAGGGAAAGGATAGGGAAGGGAACAGCAGGGGAATTACGCCTGTGTTCCTTTTTGTTACAGGTTCTAAGACTTTTGCAGATGAATCTACTCTCATTAGGTCTGGCTATGAGTAGTCTTCTGTACCTGGGAACAGGGAATGCTGTCTACCTCCCCACAGAGTGCCTTCAACAGCCGTTGATGCAATTCGGTTCTGCAATGAAATACCACAAAATGGTGTTATACACCCCCCCCCCCCCCTTCCATGCACTCTGCAACCAATGGGGGTGCATATTCAAAGAACAGAGGAGATGCTGCCTGGGGTACGTGTGAAGGAGTAAGAGCTGGTGCAAACTCCTCAGCCAGGACTATTCTGTCCGCAGCCAAAATGCCTTGCAACAGAAACGTGTGTCCCCCTCGGCTCCCACGGCAGTACGCAGTTCCTTCACCGCCGTACTCCGCTAGGAGTTCCCTGAGAGGTTTGAGGAAGCTGAACTAGATATACCACAATGGAAGTCCGCGGTAGGGTTTACCGCTCTATCTCTCCGGCATTACCGGAGTTGTTCGGTTTAGTCCAGCACTGTGCACACACGGCAGCGCGCGGTTCCTGATCACCGCGGCCCTCCGCTGTGCCTAGAAAGAAAAGGAAAAGGGGAAGTGAAGGGTCTATGCGTCTCTTCTTCCTTCCTTGGGAACAGACGGCAGCCGCCCTTCGTGTTCCACTCGGGGCAAATAAGAAAACAAAGTCCAGAAACCGCGCGAGTGGCAACGGCTCTCTCCCGCGGTACTCACGTTCCGACGCGGCTTCGATCTGGCCCCTGAAGTCTTCACAGAGTCTCCGTGCGGCCAGGTCAGGATATTCCGAATCAGCCCTTACTTCCAAACAGTCCAGGACGGAAGTGACTGCAGAATTACGCGCGCCGGCTCACGCGATCAGAGCGCCTTTATCCCTGCTTCCTCATTAGCATCATGGGAAATGTAGTCTTTTACCTCAGGAATCCGCGAGGTAGGCGCCGCTGTGCCTGATTCCTGACAACTGGTGCAGGTTGCGGTAGGGTGCTTGTTGTGAAGAGGCTGCGGGTGTCAATGTGGAATCCGGCAGGGGTCAGCCCACAATGGACTCTTGCGCAGGAGTGCTGGGGAACCTTTTCTGGACTAGTGGTCACTGGAACTTGGGCTGTGGGCGTCCGGTGCATAGGTTGTTGGTTTTGAAGTTCCGGAGGCAGAGCTTTGGTTGCTAAAGTTGGTTTTCTTTTGGACAGGTCTGTTGTCCATGGGAGACCAGGAGTCTTTATGGAAGGCAGGCAGCCCTCCCAGAGTTTTGGAGGTTGCTGGTCTGCGGGACAAGACATGGTAGCTTCAAAATTCGCAGACAGTCTGGCAGGGCTGGGATAAAGTCAGTGACTGGCACTTCTTGTCATGCAGGGATCAGCTCGTTTTGTCCTTTTCTTTATAGGTCATCGGTTATCTGGGGTTTGAGGTTCTGGGTTGCCACTAAATACTAAAACTTGGGGCCTTTCAGGATTCAGAAGGTAGTAGTCATTGGGCTATTTACCTTTAGGGTGTGCACACTCTTTGTATGTCTACTCCCTCCCTGAATAGGGTTAGGGATATGCCCCTCCACAGAGTCCTCCATAACGATATGGAGAATTCCCAAAGGAGGGGGAGGGTCACTTCAGCTCAGGGTATTTTAAGGGTGGACATGGCTAAGAGGGGAAACACCTCTCTGGCTTACTAATTTTCCTGCTGACCTTGCCGCCAAAACTGGGGCTCGGTCAGGTGGATGGGCATCTCCACTAGGTGTTATGCTGACTAGGGCCTCTACAAAGGATGGTAAGCCTTTGAGGCTCACCATCTTTCTATGCTGTTCCTGCTTGGGGGGTAGGTGTGAAGCACCTTCACCCAGAGCAGACTTGGTTTCTGACCAGAGAGCGCAAGGCTCCCACCTCAGGGGGTTAGAAACTGGTCCCTACCAGCCTGCTACCTCTAGACAAGTCAGGCACACACTAGTGAGTTGGTAGGAATTCAGGGGGCACCTCTTAATAAATCAAACACTGGCATCAGTGTAGGTTTATTAAGCTGAGATATTTGAAACTCGAAGTTACAAGATGTTTGGTACCACAGTTCCATTATGGCTTCACCGAATTCCAAGTTCCCAGCCCATGTGCTCCGTATGACTTCACTCTACACTTTAACTGCATGAGCAAAGTCCATTCTTTGTTATTGTGCATTATAACACTATAGGGACATATCTACTTCATGCGAGGGTATGTCACCACTACCACAGGCCTTACATCCCTAAGGCAGGGTGCGCTAAACTATGCCTCTTGCAGTGTTGGTTGGCCTGGCACACATAAAGGTGAAGAGTCGACCTGTCACACATCAATCTGCACCAAAAACGCAGGCTGCTGTGGCAGCATGCCTGTGCTTGGTGAGGGTTTATTTAGCCTTGCATAATACATGCTGCAGCCATTAGAGACCCTCTCTGGTCACAAGGGCCTGAGTACCACTGATACCTTTTACAAGGGACTTGTATGTGAGCCAGAGGTGTGACAATTGTGGAAACAAAGGTATAGTTTTAAAAAAGGACACAGGCATTGGCAACCTCAATAACAGGAACCCACTGAGTCAATGGTGCATCATAGTACGGCAAAAAGTGTGGGGGGGTAACCATGCCAAAAGGGATACTTTCCTATAGACGGTATTGTGAATTATAGAGGTGGGGATGTAAGACCATGTTTTCCATGTTGATTCTGCTCCTAATTTGGCAGTAGGACACTGGCAAGGCAGCTGCGAGAGCACCTTTTAGTCTTGGCAAGCCTAGAATGATAGTTGTATGTATGGAAAAAAAGCTGGTAGGGTGTGAGAAGGAGGAGGGGTTGCAGCAAGGAAAAGTGTGATGGTGTAAGAGGTTCTCATGCAATGTTGGGGAGAGACACTAGACTGGGAGAGCAGCTGAAAAGACAAAGATTCCATATGGAAGAAAATTAGTGGGCAGAAGAAGGTGAGGGATGTAATAGAAGTTGGGTGGGTCGGAGAAAATATAGAAATGACAAGGCAGGAAGACACCAATATTATAATTGGGACGTTCCTGGGTAAAAGGGCAAGACCAAGGGAAGAGTGATAATAAGGGTGGATGAGCAGAGTAAAGATATCGGGGGTAGTCTGATCAGGCATGCGACAAGGGAGTGGAAGGATTGATAGGTAGAGTAAAGGAATTTGGAGGGGTGGTTGGAACCACTTTCAGACAGCCCTTCTCCACTAACTACCTCAAAGGAATAGATGGTGTACTACAAAAACAAAGTTTGATTCAAAATAAGAGACTTGATACAAGTTCATCAATAAATGTTATATTTGTGCAGAAATATAGCATTTCTGGGGAAAGATTAATCTTAGGCTTCCAAAAGATCCTTTGGCATAGCCTCTTCTACTATTGCCTCTTGTTACGACACTGCTAAAGAGAGTAAAGTGCTTTTTTAAACAAAGAGCCTGTTTCTAAACAATGATTAAGCAGGCATTTCGAGGAAAGTAATTACTTAACCGTAGATCAGTGCTCCCAGAAAATATTGCAAAGGCTACAGAAGCCAGGTACCCAAAATTTAAGGGGTCCATCCCCCAAATCATATAAACAGGTCCATCAAGACTTGCTAGTAGAGTGAAAGTATCATGCAAGCCCTGTAGAGTGCCAAGTGCTTCCTGGAAGGAGTAAATGCACCAGGCTACTGAGCCCTAAGTCACTCCTTCACTCATTTCGTATAGCGGCAATCAATAATCACCAGACACTCAATCTGTACTCCCTTGACTTTGTAGAGGAGGCAACACGTAGTGAAATAGCCTGCTAATTAGCCATCTACTATGACGCCTCTTTATCTCGGGGAGGGCTATCACAATCGTATCCTACACGCTTATGCAGACAGAGCGAAGTTCTAACTTTGCAATTCACATTATGTGCATGTAAATATATATTTTGCAATCTCCATTTTCATAACTACGCCACTCATTCATACTTATACCGATTAATGCGGAGCACTGAATGTTTGAGCCTACACATACTTCAAAATCTTTATTTCAGCTGCACATCTCACAATATGACATGTGATGAATTTCCTTATGATGTCAATTCATACTCCAATAAGCATATATCTGCATTTTAACCGTTTTTATGTATTGTAATCAATAAACATTTAAATTGTATGCCCGAGTTTGCATGCACTATGGCATGAAGCCAACACTTGTCTAACTACAAAATGTTTTAAGAAAGAGCACATGCATGTATAATTTAAATATATAGTTTGAGTCGCATCTAAATTAATTTCATTAAAATTTAACATTAATTATTATTCAATGCAACATTTTTACTGTCCTTCAATATACTACATATTGCAACAGATTGCCTTTTTTGCTGTGACAGGTTAACCATATATGGGCTGTTATTCGAAAGCATAGTAAGGATGGAGTATTATTCTATATATTAAAGAGGAAGTTCATATACAGTTTAAGCAATATTATAGCTAAAACTAAACAAAACATTGCACTCCACTATACAGTTAGAGGTTCTCAATATCTTCAGGATTGTTTTTTCAGCACCTCGGCCCTCTCTTACTTGGGGCCAAACTACCAAAAGGTAGGGAGCTATAGAATTAAAAAGTATTTAATCATCTCTCCTAAAGGCAACAGGCTATTAGTGGAGCCAATCTCCTAATGTCTAAGTAATTGTGAGCAGTAATTTGCTTTTTTTGTACAAAATTACTTTAACCAACAATGAAAGGTGCAAAACATTCCCCCCCCCCAATCATACAATCGCAGAATTTGCATCCACTTGGGAGCCTTTCACAGTTGCCAAGATATTCCCTAGTAGGGAAAATATCCTATCTGAACTTGATATATAGTGTGTGTTTCAATTTGAGATGGATCTGATCCAGGTAAAATTGACAGCCTTAGACACATATGATGTCAAAATAGTCACCCAATATATTACCTGGTTTTCTTGTACTGAACTTAATTTCCCACTTTAGCACATAATAGGATATGATACCATAGCACTTGTGAAAGAGTACTATCATACTTGGGTCGGTCCATAGATGTCCCAGCTGTAGATTGATTGAGATTATTAATCGATTTAATCAGCCAACCTGTTACTTCCGCCTAGACCACCACATCTATCTACATCCTCCAATGATTGTACAAATGTTGATGCTTTCAGGTTCGTTACCAGCCTAATCCAATACAGCACTGGTTTTATTCCTGCTAAATAGGAGATAGATGTTAGGGTAAATTCTACATAAATTCTCGCAAGCGGATGCCTGGATCCAACCTTGGCAAGGACCTTGAGAAATTATTTGTGGTTAACATACCTCCAGAGCTTTGCCCATAAAGTGTGACACTAATGCTTTCTGCCTATATATTTGGAGAAAGGTGCTAATGCATTGAGCACCTGCTTGTTTTCTAAATTTGAATACTGTCCCTGAAGTCTGCAATAAAACTTTACTAGTAGGGGCGTAACACAGGCCCCTGTATCCCCCGCGGTGCGGGGGGGGGCCCCCCTCAGCACAGTACTTATGCCTGAGCGCTCCGGGATAAATCCAGAGCGGAGGCTCCTCCATGTATGTTGCAGGGGGACCCCTTGAACTTTTGTTACGCCACTGTTTACTAGCCTTCGATATCTGGCCTTCCAGCTAAGCTGCTCAGTGAATCGTATCCCCACATATCGTAATGCTTTACATACTCAATGTGCTTATTATTTACCAATAGTTTCCTCTTCAATCTTGGGTAATGTTTTAATGCCATGATCTGTAATGGACAATGCCTTACTACAATAATTTTAACAATAATCAGTAAAACTTCTCACCAATCTGTGCATTGCATTTTCTGTTTGCTGATGATGCAGTTTTCTTCGTCCAAAGAGCTGGTCGGAAGGTCTAAATCCTTCTATTTTGGGAACATTAATTGGGTTTTCCAATACACAGTCTACAGCATCACCTAAAGGCTTAAAAGAAGGGGATTGGCACACATCCTTATTGTACACATTTTCAACAGGTAATGATTCATTGTGTTGCCTGCCAGACCATATCAAACTTTATATCAATTACTGGCAGAGCATGGAGGGCCCATTCCTTGCACTCCACACCTGTAATATGGCTAGTCTTGTGAGATCAACATGGCCAAACACTGACTTCAGGTCAACGGATGTCAAAGTGATGACTTTTTTGTTACTGCATGTTTATAACAAATCATATACAAGCGAATGGACTGGCCTATGGTTCCTAGCCCTTAACTGAGCTACAAGCTGGGTTCAGGTAAGATATGTTACTTCTCCATCCAACCTTGAAGTAAATTTAATACAACTTTACAGAAGATTGGCCAGTAATTAGTGGGACCGCCTACGCATAAAGAGTCATGCCTTTAATAACATTTTGTTGTACCTTCCCTGCAATAAAACACACACCTAAGGAATGCTAAAGTTGTCCTTCATATCTGATAGGTAAGGAATCTGTGGCTAGATGTCTGTGTCTAAGAATTTCCCAGGCGTAAGGCTGGGTCTGGAAGACTTTTGCTTGATGGTAGGAGATATCGGTTGGCTCCATGGAAGTGACATCAGTGCACCAAGGTGGCACCTACATAGATGATGGGACAGTGGTTCTGCTTTTTCCCTGCCAACTAGCTCAGATTTGTGAAGAGAACTACCCTCTCTCATATTTTTGACTGGCTTTTTTAGATGTTTTGCTGACAATTTTTGGGGTGTGGATTTTTCCAACATGTCAAAGAAGACTTCTGGATTCAAACCATGCAGCGCCTGCCATGGTGCTGTGTCAGTAACAGATCCACATTTAATTTGAGTCTTGGTCGTGTTCCAGGCACCAGAAATAAGGTTGTGCTCCAACTGCAGGGCCATGGCTCCGAAAGCCTTGAGGGAGTGGTCCCTCAAGCTCCTTGTGTCCCAGCGCTCTGCTCCATGCTATTTCCACCGAAGGTCTGGTTCTCATTTCCAGTCGAGACGAAAGTCTGGGCACTGCTCTGGGAGTTATTAGTCCTCAGTCCTCGTCCTCCCCCTCATAGTCGTTTGATCGTCATGTAAGAGGCATTAGAAACACATGAAGTCAAAGGGTGCTTCAACTTCATCACATCTGCAGATGGATGGGGGAGGAGTGTTGAAGCTCTTGGCCTCATTCTGCGGAACCTGCACCTGGGTCGGCTCTGCACTTCCCTGCCTTTCCAGGAGCCGGAGTGAGCACCCGCACAGCTTAAAGAATTTTATGATGCCATGTCCCTCATATTTAGGTAACCTGACCCTCCCAGCCCTCCTTCAGGCCCCAGAGACTCAGAGGGCACTTCATTGGGTCTGCTCCCATGGCCCTGGCACCAATGTCCCCCAATGGATCTGGACTGCCGCTTGTCGTGCCACTTCACTCTTACCTGGCGCAGGCCCCTATGTGAAGCTCCTGATGCTGGTTCACCCCAGGGGCGCCAGCCCCATTCTTAGCTCTAAGGGTGCTGGATCTTTGAAGAAGAAGAACCGAACTAGGACCCATTTTGAAGGGCTAGGAATGGAGGAATATTGGGAGGGGTCACTGGACCCTTTACAAGACCAGCCTGAACACGAAATGGACTGGTATGAAGAAATGGGTGAGGCCAGTGGACTGGATACCTCTCCAGTTTTTGGCCTGCTTTCTCCTCCTACCATGGCTATGGAGGAGGAAGATGTATATGCTAAGGTGGTGAGAAGGGAAGCTGAGGTCATGGTCTTGACTTTCACTGAAGGGAACTGAAGGGCTAACATTTAGACACAGGTACTGCAGCCCAGTGTCTCCTCCTGGGAACCCCTCCTGCTTTTC
This sequence comes from Triturus cristatus, assembly GCF_964204655.1. Taxonomy (NCBI): domain Eukaryota; kingdom Metazoa; phylum Chordata; class Amphibia; order Caudata; family Salamandridae; genus Triturus; species Triturus cristatus. The sequence goes on along the minus strand of NC_140592.1, from coordinate 512,906,548 downwards.
GACATGAGCTTGACTGATGTCTGTCTGGGAACCTGGTCCAAGCCCCTCACAGGGACTCCTGTGATTTGAACAATTGCCCGCTTTCATCGCCCATCATCGGGCGGCCTAAAATTCCTCACCAACGCCCATACCGAGAGCTTGTAGTCCAAGCCTCTATCTCACAAGGCATCTTCCCTTCCGCACCGAATCTAAGAGGCTGGATAGTTGGGGAAAGAAAATATTTTCTTCCGCCTGCTGTGCATTCCATTCGGTGAACACCGCATGACTGTTGAGCCATTACTCCCACTTCTTGTGGGAAACGTTGCCACAGGGACCAGGAGGAGGCAGGGCCATTCTCTCCCAAGCAATATCAGACTGCGGAAAAGTTCACCATTTGTTGTGGGCTTCACACTACCAACTTGCTGGGCATATCGATATTGATGGTGGCTGTTTGAAGCCACGCCTGGCTGAGAACTTTTAGCTTTACTGGGGATGTCCAGGCTTCCCTTATGGACATGCTCATTGATGACCTTCACCTCTGCGGAGACCAGGTAGACATGGCCTTGGATCGTTTTAAGGACTCACGGGCTACGGCCAAGTCTCTGAGCCTCTCAGTGACCACCCGTCCCCACCTGCTTTTTGCCCCTTTTGTGGCCATGGAAGGGGCTTTCAGCCATACCAGCCATTTCTCAGCCACCAGACTGCGCAAGTTCAGCAATCCTCTGCATGGCTGTGTGTGCGGCTCATTTCAACTTCATAATTCAGGTGGCCAGAGGTCGAGTCAGTCCACACCTCCCCTGTACAGCCTCTAAGCCTTCATAGTCAGCTCTTCAAGATCATGTACTGCCAGTTGGTGGCAGGATCATCCATCACCTCCACCACTGGCAAAACATCACTTTGGACAGGTGAGTTCTTCAGATGGCCTGAAAAGGCTACTCCCTACCCTTCAAGAATACCCCTCTCTCCATGCTTCTAAATGGCTGATGGAGGACCACCTGTACTTGCTTCAGGAGTACGTCTGGACTATCTTGTCTAAGGGATCCATATAGAGGGTTCTGGCACCAGAAGTAGTCTGTGGTTGCTATTCCAGCTACTTTCTGGTCCTGAAAAAGGACAAGAGCCTTCATCCTATCTAAGATCTGAGAGCCCTCAACTACTGCTTTAAAAACCAGAAGTTTAAAATGCTAACTCGGTGTCACGATCACCGGGTTATCCTCGGGATTGGTTCAAAGCTCAAAAAGGGTCCACCTCTTGACAGCCCCAAGTCCGGATAGAATAAATCCTCTTGGACTAATGAGATGGTCAAGCGAGGGAAGGAAAGGGTAGGAACAGCGGAGAGGGAGACCTGGGAACAGAGAAAAGAGAGAGAGAAAACAATATCAAAATATGAATCAATTACTTACGGTTTGGCATCTAAAAGGACTTTTGTTAGTGAAAACCCACTCTACCTGTAAAGCAAAATACGGATGGCTTTCTGCTGGTCGAGATGTGAGGGTGAGTACAAGGTAACAGCACATTCATATTCTAGTAAAGAAATGAGCATGGTTAGCAACGCTTCGCATGTACACAAAACTATACATCCTTTGCTCTCGTGTTTATGTACCGTACTATATCACGCATACCTTTGTCATAGAACGTGCTTACCCTTACTGGACCCCCTCAACTGATCTCCCCTAAAGGATGAGAATACAACAACCATAAGCCACAGTTTGCCTGAAACAAAGTGTAGATGTCAAGAATTTCTGTCATGCGAGGGAAGGAAAACACGCCCTTATGTAAACAGGAGAGCTGTTACATAACTCAAGGAAAACACGCCCTATAAAGGGAGGAACCGGGAGGTACAACGCTGTCGGATATTGTGTTTACACCGACGTACCTGCTTAGTGAAGAGCAGTGTTCCGGAGTGGTGCTCCAGTAAGGCAAGAACGGAGGTAGGTCGAGTCGTTACTCCCTGGGCCGTGTCTTGCCCCATCGTCACCTGTGAAGGACCCGGAAGCTCTACCGGATAACCATTGAGCTTCGCTTTTTGACTCGGCTGAGTCAAAGCGCAGTGCGCTTTTGCTGGTTGGAGTCGTAACTCCCAGCCCGACCAGAGATACAGGGACTGCCAGCTGTAACGCACACCAGGAGGTGTTTGCTGCGTTACAGACTCGGAAGTCCACAGGATCGATCGAGCGGCTGCTCTCGGTTCAGTCTTCTTTGCTTGTGATTGGGGTATCGGTGACGCATCACCAGGAGGTGACTCCGCGTCCCGGTGCAGTCTACCTGAAGGGAGCAGCCGCTCAACCTCTTCCTCAGAGACCCCGGCTGGGTGTTTCCCTGACTCCTCGATTCTCCCCAACACTCTTAATGCCAATCGGTAGGCTGCGAGGGGCACGGTCGGCCATTTAATTTCTGCCCTCTGTTGGCATACGCCGGGATCGGCGTATATGCAGAGGACGGTTAGGACCATCCGTGCTGTGTGCTGGTAACGTACTTAGTCACTGGAATCCTCCAGGCTATAACCTTTGTTTATTCCTTGTATTATTTTTGCCTTCATTAAAATAACTAAACCTTCACAAGTGGTTGCGTTCTCATTATCGTGTCTTGTAACGCCCTGAACGTCTCAGGATCGTTTAACAGACACAAAAGAGTCAGATATCCAAATACGCTTCCATTAGATTAGATATGCACTCTGGTAACACTGCAGTGGTAATTTCCCTTCAGGATTAAACACCACCGCCTTGCTCGTGTAACGTAATAGAATGGTGGATTTCACCAACGGTATATTGTTCTCACAAAACGAACACAAGGGCTCCCACTCTTGCTTCAGAGAGAAAGAGAGAGAACGTTAATAAAGCCCCAGTCACAATGCCTTGGTTAGCACACACCAAGTGATCAAAACACCCCTCCGCATGAGACCGCCTGGAAATGCGTGTCTCGCCAACGGGAGGAATCAGAGGCGTAGCGTGAAAGGTAAACCAAGATTCTTTTAGCCCTCCCGCATGAGACGGGAGCAACAAACGTAATGAGCAGCGAATACCTCCGTTGCCCCTGGAACCCCAAGACACAGAATAAGGAACTGAGGTTTGTGCTGGAGCGCACCCTTACCTGGACCGTACTTCAATGCACGAGAGGTCTGCAGAATAATCGGCGTCTTCGTGGAAGCGCAGTCCCCAGATAACAACTTCCGAGGATGGCACATCAGTTGCGTGCCGCATCAGTACGTGTTTCTGGCAGCACCGGCGGATGACGGGAATTGTAGTTCCCATTCCCGATTGCCTCCGCTGCTGCCGTCAGTGCGATCGCGTGGCGTGTGCCCTGACACTCGGGCTCAGATTTTGTCTTCCCAATATCCTGGAGACTGAATGTAAGGCACCCTGCAAACCCAGCGCTATTTTCACATTACCATCCTGACAGTTTATCTGCTTTACCTGCTTTCACGGTAGGCCACAAGCACTTTCAGTTCAGGCTGCTCCTCTTTGGTGAACACTCGATTGAGCGCTGGTAAGACCAAGGTGATGGCGGTGGTCGCAACTCATATGCGCATATCAGGGCTACCAATCTTCCCCTACCTTGATGACTGACTGTTGAATACGAGCTCACACCAGACTGTCCTCTCCCACCTCCAGACTATAGCAAACCTCTTGCTTTCGCTGGGGTTCACTATCAACGTCCTAAAATCACTCCTGACTCCCTCTCATTGGTTTTGTTCTGGACACAATGCAGTCTCAGGCCGGTCCTCCCGAGCAGTAAGTCCAAGATATTCAGGCTATCATACAAATGTTTCAGCCTCTATTCTGGGTTTCTCTATGGATGCTGGGCCTCATGGCCTCTTGCTCCTGCTAGTGACACATGCCCGATGGCATGTGCGGGCTCTGCAGTGGGACCTAAAGTTCCAGTGAGCGCAGCATAGCGAGAATTTTTCCAACGTGGTCCAGATCTCGGAGTGAACTGCACAGTACCTGAAGTGGTGGCTTAGCAACCGCACTTGCGTCAGAGGCAGACCCCTTTTTCCTTCCCAACCAGATCACACAGTAGTGATAGCTGCCTCATTTCAGGAGTGACGCATTTATCTGGGAGAGGTGGGGATCAGAGGATTCTGGTCTCTAGTGGAATCTGGACTCCACATCAACTTGCTGGAGCTCTGAGCAATTCGCTTGGCATTAAAAGGGTTTCTTCCTTTCATCAAGGGAAAGCTGGTTCAGGTGTTTGTAGATGACACCACCACCATGTAGTACTACAACATACAGGAGTGGTGGGAGCATTGACCCTTTGTCAAGAGCCTCTGTGTCTCTGGACATGGCTGGAACAGCAGGGCACATCCATGGTGGTTCAACACCTAGCAGGTTCCCTGAACACCAGGGCGGACGCACTCCGCCGTCGATGCCTAGCAGATCATGAATAGAGTCTTCACCCGGAGGTGGTGCAAGGTCCCTTTCAAAAGTGGGGAGAGCCTTGGTTAGATCTGTTTGCCTCTGCAGAGTACGAGCACTGTCTGCAGTTTTGCACCCTGGTGTTTCCAAGGCTGTACTTGCTCCTTGATGCTTTTCATCTTGAGTGGAGCTCAGGCCTCCTGTAAACCATTCTGCCAATACCACTCCTGTCCAGAGTGCTCAAGAAAATCAGGAATGACCAGGCCCAAGTCATTCCTTTGGCCCTGAACTTGGCACGGAGAGTCGGGTATCGTGAGTATTTTGAACAGAGCACCCATCCTCCAATCAGGCTGCCCATTTGGGAGGATCTTCTCACACAGCAGCAAGGGAGGGCCCTTCACCCAAACCTTTCAACTCTACGCTTTCTTGCATGGAGATTGAGCAGCATCAGTTTACAGACTTTATGAAGAAGGTCAAATGCAGTCATTTTATTTTGGCAGCCAGGGGTCCCTCTACCAAGACAGTGTATGCCTGCTGGTGGCAAAAATGTGTAATATTTTGTACAGAAAGGTCTATTGATCCTTTTTCTCTTTCCCTTTCTCAAGTCCTTCTTTTTATTTTGACCCTTGCCCAGCAGGGCTCTGTTCTGGGGATTCTTAAAGGGTACCTTTCTGACTTCTTGAGGCTGGCAGAGCAACCCTCTCTATTTAAATCTTCTATTATGAATAGATTTCTTAAGGGGCTTGTACATATGTTCCCACCTGCCCTCTTCATCATGCCTCAGTGAGACGTTAATTCTGTGCTCACCTTGCTGATGTGTGCTCCATTCGAACCTGTGCACAACTGCCCCCTCTTGCTGCTTACCATCAAAATAGCCTTTCAGTGGCAATAACTTCTGCCAGGAGGATGAGAAAATTGCAGGCTCTGTCATCAGGGAAGATGATCAGGTAAGGAGACATGGATAAGTTGGTGCTGTGCACTAGGGCCTCTTTATTACAGAAAGTGATAGCACTATTCTTCGTGGGGCAATTGGTCACCCTGCCCACTTTCTACCTTCCTCGCACCCCTCTAAAGAGGAGGAGCGACTCCTCTGTCTGGACCCAAAAAGAGCATTGTTGTTTTACCTTGACCGCACTAAAGAGTTCCGGGTGGATGACTAACTCTTCATCGGGTACATTGGATCAAAGAAAACCATTGCAGTGCTATCTCAGGATGGGCCATACTCTGTATCAACATTTACAATGCTCTGGCTCATTCCACCAGAGCTAAGGCTACTCCTGTGGCAGTGTAGGGTGGAGTTCCAGTCCTTGAAATGTGCCAGACAGCAACGTGGGCTTCAAGAAAGAGAGCTTGGTGAATGTGTGCAGTGGACAGTCAAGTCCTCAGGGATGACCTTTTTGACCACTCTGTTTTGCCGGACTTCCTGGTCTAAACCTGTCCGCAGTCCCTCCACCAGGGATGGTATTGCTTGGTATCTATTTTAGGGTAAGGAATCTGCGGCTATATGTCTTCATCGGATGGACAAGTTACTTACCTTCAGTAATGCCTTATCTGGTAGAGACATGATCTAGCCATAGATTCCTTACTGACCTACCCATCCTCCCTCACTGCTGACAATTTTGCAGGGGCAGTGCTGATCCCTTTCAGGGCCCTAGATGTTCTAAAGACACCACTTTCAGTCCTCTTCAAGGGTCTGCGCGCTTGTTGTGGAAAGTTGTGAAAAGTTGTAAAAAGTAACTGACGTCAACACGCTTAGATGCCACCTATATAGGTGACGCAGACATCACTTCTGGAGCGAATGATGCTGATGATGCCGCCTACTGGCATGCGTGTGACATCGGTCGGCTCCAAAGGTATTGCTTGAGCAAAAGGCTTCGGGATCCAGCCTGGGAAATTCTAAGGTGAGGAATCTGCCGCTAGATCGTCTCTACCAGATAAGGCATTACCGTAGACTAGTAACGTCCATTTGCTTTTGGGATGTCATCACTGATTGACTTCCCAAGTACACTTTTTGTGTCACATTATGGCAAAAGTGCCATGGGATATGAGTATGCTTTTATTTCTAGGCATCTGAGCTTTGTGATCTAGTTCTGTTTTTATTTTTTGAATGTGTGAGTACTATCTAAATAACAAACTAGATAGTATCCCAACCAGACACATGAACAGAACAGTAAACATTTATTTTTATCTATTGTAAATTACCAGCATCTTTTCCTCACAGTAAAGTGTGGTTGACCTTAAATAAATTACACTACATTAAAACAAAGAGGTGGGAAGTGTGGTGGATACATTGTCAACAAGTCTGTGACATTAATGCAGAACATCTGCTTCAATCATTTTGAGCTCATGACATAAGTCAGCATTTACAAACCATTGCTCACTTATGTGCGTCTTAGCACATTTATAGAGGGCATCTGGAAGTCTAATCACTCAAAAGATTTTTTTGCAAAAGTAATGGCCTAGCAGGGACCTTCTGGCAGGTTTTCCCAGGATGAATATGAAGTTATTCACCTATTCCATGGGCTCCTACCATAAATTAATGTTGGGACCTGAACGATAAATTCTTATAAATTAGATAAAGAAACATTTAAGGAAATCACCAATCTACCTTGGTCGAGACAGTGTGCAGCACCAACCTCAATCTGAGTGGTAGTAGAAATAACTAACTTCGATAAAATTGTAACACTGGAAAAGAAATCTTGGGGCCTTAGAAATTGGAGGACGGGATACTCTGTCACAAATGTAGCACTTAATGATAATGCATGTGTAATACAGTGGACAGGACAAGATATTTTTCATGTTTTGAAGTGTTAATCCATCCACCAAACTTGAAGTAAGGCCCTCACAGTGAATATTACCATCAAGCCGTTTTTAGGTCTCGCCTGCGTGGGCTACGCACATGTGCAGTCTCGCTGGCGAGATTTAAGGATTTAGAGGGACTTCTGTAAAGGGCTTCAAGCCCCACCCTTCTTTCCCATTGGCCAGCATCACTGGTTATGGTAAACGGTGGCCAGCCATTGGGAAAGAGCACTGCGTGACGTAGACTTTTCCACTTTTTGGCCGGCCCACTTGGACAGCCTCATCCGCCTTCCTGCTGTCGCAAAATGTTTCTTCTTTATGGGGCCATGTGTTCAAAACACATGGCCCCATAAAGAGAAGAGATTGAGGCTTGTTTTCTTTAGTAAGCCAAGAGTTTTTATTGCAAGTTCACCCGCACATAGGAGGGGCCACGCCTCCCTCTCTTGCCTTCGCTGTCACTCTGCCCCAACCCCTCTCTGACTCTGCCCCCTCCTCCATTTCCCTCTCTTTTGATTTGTGTCTCGCGTTCACATTCCCCCCTCCCTCCTCCTCAGGATATCTTTGCCTGTGTCCTGTACTTTCCCTGCCTGCCCCTCTGTGCCCCCTTTCTCCATCTACTGGTTTCCCACCCCAGCGCTCACACAAACCCCATTTTTTGATTATTCTGTTTCTAGGATCGGTCCGTAGGCGCAGATGAATATTTGTGTCTCCGTTTTCATGCCAGTCAGCTGATAGAGTCAACGCAGGCTAACCCCACCTCATGGTTGCCCCTTTCCCCGTAGGAGAGTCTTAAAGAACTCTTTCTAGTGAGTAGCACCCGAGGGGTACCCCTAGCCCCCAAAAGCTGGAATTCCAGAGACTATCACACTTGGCACAGAGTGCCCGGTGGCTTGTATGGCACGAACGCTTTGAGCGGAGCCATGGGAGCCAGGTTCACGAAATTATTGTTGGATCCTGGTCACATGGCTGAATTGTCAATAGGCAAGTGCAGCAGGCTTCTTGCCCACTGGTGAATTGTAAGCGATTTTTTATCAAATTTAAGAGTCGAGAAAGCTGCCAATATAAGTGCCAAAAGTCTACCCCTGCATGCTCTGTACACACCTGTCCCCTCTGCTGATTCTGCGCCTTGTTACTTCTGCCCACCAGGGTCGTTTGCCTAACTTCTTCTAGTAGGGCTAATGGGGTGGATGGTAGGGAAAGGAGGAGGTCAGGCACTCCAAGAACTTTTGAAAAAATGTGCACTTAAAAGTAACATTTTCACATAAATGTGTTCAGATGGCGTTGGCATTGCTTGTTTTCATGCTTGACGTGAATGAAATATTACCATTGGCATAACCTGCGAGAAATCAATAATAGAGGTGGAGTCCATTTCCAATACTATGTAAAAAGTAAAACCTCAAGTCCAGGTGATCTTATGTCATGTATGACGTCATGCAACACACAGAATCTGGCACGTCTGAAAGCTTCACAGGCAAAGTGCTGTTCACTAAAAAGCCAGACAATCTTTGTTATGTTAAAAAAGACATAGGTCCCAGGTTGAAGCGACGTAAATGAAAAGCCGGGGTTGGCTAAAAGTGTCACACACGATGACGGGCCACTTGACAGCTATGTAAAAAGATTTAAAAAATCAAGTTTCAGTTTGCTTCCAAGAACAAAGGTTGGAAATCCAGTCAACGGTATAATTAGGGAAGTGGTGAAAGGCTGGAGGCTGGATTTCATGTGCAGACGCTTGCATTTCAGGGATTACGGACAAATATTCACACTCTTGGACAAAATGGAGGTGGCTGAAACGTCACTGGCCACCACAAAGAAAGCTCCTATGGGATGCGGGCCCTGTGTCACTGCGCCACTTCCAGCACTCCTCTCCTGTGTCACAAGCACCCTGTGGCAGCACCTCAAGCATCTGAACATGGCAGAGTATACAAGAAGAAAAGAAAGTCTCACTGCTAGCGCCTCTGATCTCGAGCAGGGCCCCGGCTTTGATGCGCTTTCACGAACCCTCAGCTGAACTAGTGCTTCATATACCATGGCTCCTGGACCCAGGGCCGGTGTGAAGCTTGCACTGCCAAACACAACACATCTGGATTTTATAGTGAAAACTGATTTGCATTCGTGCTGAATAAGCTTTGGGGATTATTTACAAGCCCCTTGCACCGTCGGTAGGCCACTTCTTCCCATTTTAAAAGTGACGCACTGACGGCGTAAGGGCTTGCAAATAAGCAGTGTAAAGTTGTGTGTTTGATGTTTGTGACCTCTTGTGAAGTTGCAACATAGTGTTGTGGGACAACGAGAGCGCAGGGAGTGGTTGTGATCTTCTGTGGAGCTGCAGTGGGTGCCGGGGGGGTGGGTCTGCAAGCCTCCAAACCACACCAGCTTCTGAGCACACAGTGTGGTGGTAGTGCGGCAGTGTGGCGATGGAATGCAGGTGTGTGGAGTGGTGCTGTGGAACTATAGTGGTTAAGTATTGCTGTTGGTATGCGGCAGTATTGCTGTGGTGGGGGAGGTGCTCTCTCCCTGTATTGTAGAGTGCCGACGTGTTATTTTAGATTAATGTTTGGATTGTTTTAATTTGCGTTTTCCTTTTAAACTGTAATACGCAGTAAAGAGCCAAGGAATAGAGTACTTGTAATTTCGGTGAAATCGTTATATCAATTCAACATTTCGCCCTATTAATCTTAAGTCTTAATGCGTGTCAACTACATCACACTGACAAGCAAGATGGCCGTGTGTCACGCTACCAGGGAAGGCGGGGCAGCCTTACATGACAGAAAAGATACTGCGTAGGATTGCATAAAGTAGTTTTATTTCTCTACAGCTTTACAATGTCCCTCTGCTGAAAATTGTCCGATATCTGTGTCTGCACGGGGAGACTTTGTTGCTTCCGTTGTTTCAAGTCACTTTATACAGGAACTCTTACATCAGAGTTCTTAGCGAGGTTCTAGGCGGACGTCTCAGTTGCAGGGAAAGCCGGAGAAAAGAAAGAAAAAACAAAAGGAAACCAAGGATCAGAATTGTGGTTTCACCGATGAGAGCAAGGGTAGGGGAAGACAGACCGCGAGGGAGACGACACAACGACTACAGAGATTGATTCCCGGTTAGAGCTAGTAGCAGTGACCACCCTCTGTTATGCATTCCCTCCCGGTGTGTTTAAAATCCCCCGGAGTCGTCCCCGTACCTGTTCGAGCCACTCTCATCCTGGGGGGTGGCGGGTGTTGGCGCGGTGTCGGTCTTTGCCGACGTGTTCTCCAACAAGCAGGACAGCGGCGTTGCTTCCCAGTCACTCTCCCATTGCAGGGGTCCCGGTGCCGCCATCCATCAGGGGTCTTGATGTACCATAAAAATAAACTAAAGGACTATACCTACCAATAGTCCCAATACCATTACCAAATAATCAGTCAGTTGGCAGTGAAGAAGGTTCAATTGTTTATTAAGCAAAATACTCTATAGAGGAGCCTCTCTGAACCTCACCCATCAGGTGCACCGAGAAGACTGTATGTGTTGAACCGAAAAGTATATAATCACATGTTTGAATAGGAGACAACAATCACTGTAAAAGGAAAAACACCAGTTGGCCCTCGAGCTCCAGGAAAGGACCATATATGGCACACGTCAGACCAGTACAAAGGCTTGACTATCTATTACTGATGAGGTCAGGAGGGGTGACTCCCTTTCGTGCTGGTGCCTGGGAGTGTAGACCCGGCGCCTCCAGGAATGCGCTTATCACCCCCCAGAACCAGATGTGACCTTGAGTCTTAGAACAGTCGAGTAAACAGGCCCAGTTCGTCTGAAGGTAGGCTGACAATTGCACGTGATCAACGCGTGATCACTGCCCGTGCTCGAGCATTCGAATGAAAAGATGGCGTCTGTATGGTTCTCGGCCTACTCTTTTAGCAATAGATATACAGGGAGGAAATAAACAAGCTTCCTCCAAGCAAAAGTATATATATCAAACAGGAAGTGTACGTATAGATGCATCATGCTAACATAATATAGGTCCGATACTTCTTATATACGGTAAATCTACTTTTTATCCCTCAGTCTCTCTCCTCGTGCCACTTCCTGGGTCTTTCCTGCGTCCTCTTCCTGGTTGCTCCTGCCTCTCAGCTCCTCCTCCTCTCCAGATAGGTCCTCGAGGCGTGGCGTCACCAGTGGCAATCCCGCCTCTTCCTGTTGTCAGACCGACTTAAAGGGACCGTCTTCATCCCGTACCTGCATGGCCATGACCTGGGGGTCAGAGGGGAATTCTGCTTCCGGTTTTCCCAGCTCCTCCCGACACACCCTTCCCCCCAGGATTTCCCCGATCGGGGGAAATAGGGAAACGGGACAAAAAATCTGCATTGCATTGTTCAGCCCCTTTTCGATGGCGAACCTCGAACTGAAAGGGCTGCAGGGACAAGAACCAACGGAGCACCCGGTCATTACAGCCTTTATTCCTCTGCAACCAGGGGAGGGGGGCATGATCTGTGTATAAGAGGAAGGGTCTGCCCTCTAGGTAATATCTTAATTTCTCAATACCCCATTTCACCGCCAGGCATTCCTTTTCTATGGTGAGATAAGCCGCAAGCACTTCCCCCATGAAAAGGTCTATGTAAAGGACAGGTCTCTCTCTACCCTCGCTATCATGTTGGGAGAGGACCGCACCCAAGCCCACCCCCGAGGCGTCGGTCTGGCGAACAAAAGGCTTTCGGAAATCAGGGGTCTGTAGCACCGGAGAAGATGTTAGAGCAGTTTTTAGGTTCTCAAAGGCACTTTGTTCTAGGGGGGTAGGGGAGGCCATTCTTGCGGAGGTAACTGTTTTCTTTAAGAGGTCAGTGAGAGGAGCCGCCTTCTCAGCAAATTGGGGAATGAAACATCTATAATATCCCGCCAACCCCAAAAAGGCTCGCAAGTCCCTCCTAGATGAAGGAAACACTGTTTCCTGGAATGGCCCTCCCCTTTTCCGTTTGTGGTTCAATCATGCCCTCGCCCAGCAGATACCCCAAATATTTGACTTTTTGGAAGGCTAAACGGGATTTCTTGGCATTTATGTGTAGGCGTGCAGAACTGATCTCCTGGAATATGGCCGCTAGATGTTTCAAGTGGTCCTCCCATGACCTTCTAAATACCACTATATCATCTAGGTACGCTGACGAATACCCCGTATGCTATAACAAGAGGGTGTCCATCAACCTTTGAAAGGTGGCTGGAGCGCTGTGTAGGGTAGAACAGTGAAGTGAAAAAGCCCGTCCGGGGTGGAAAAGGCCGTTTTTTCCTGGTCCTTGGGATTCAGAGGGATTTGCCAATAGCCCTTGGTGAGGTCGATGGTAGAGATGTATCGAGCCTCACCAAGGCGTTCTATCAGCTCATCCACTCTGGGGAGGGGGTAGCCGTCTTGTTGGAAATGCGGTTCACCGCCCTAAAGTCTATGCAAAACCGGATGCTGCCATCTGGTTTGGGTACAAGTACGATTGGGATAATCGTTCCCTCCCACAGTAAATGGTGTTCACCAGACTCCAACATCTGTTTTACTTCCTGTCGGAGGGCCAGACGTCTGTTAAACAACGACCCTACCGGGTCCCCGAGGCCAGTGACACCTTCCTGTGTGGGGAATAGAATGTAGGGCAAGATGGGTTCTACCAGGCTGGTCTGAGAAGATATCTTGGAAGAAATCAAGTACTGCGTGGATGTCTTTGGCGTACTCGGTTGTTAGTGTCCTTGGTGGCCCCTGGCTAGTCCACCATCGAGTCCACCATCCTTAATAAAGAACTGTTTGTGCTGGCTTGGGTTGGGGGGGAACCTAACCATTTTTTCTGAAGGTTTATGTGGTACATCTGTGTTTTGTTTGTGCCAAGCTGTAACAGATAGGTAGTGTTACCTATTTTGCGTACCACAGGAAAGGGCCCTGCCATTCTTTTCGTAATTTATGAGAAGATGACGGGAGCAAAACTAAGGCCAGATCTCCAACCTTCAGTCCTCATAACTTCTTTCCCTTATCGTAGGTTTGCTTCTGTTTTTCTTGGGCCTTTTCCAGAGAGGTATGGGCAAGGGTTCTTAATTTGTGGAGGCGACTTTAGACCTGGTTGTCGTGCTCCAGGAGGGCCTGAGCTTCTTGAGCGCCCTTGTCTTCCCAGCTTTCTTTTGTTATTTCAAGAAGGGTTCGCGGCTTCCTGCCAAAAAGCAATTCAAAGGGAGAGGTGCCCAAACAGCCCTGTTTGCTCTGGACCTGGCTACGAAGCACAAAGGGGAGAAGCTGATCCCAGCTTTTCCCATCACCGGTGAGTAACTTCTTCAGGGTTAGTTTAAGGTTACCGTTGTATCTTTCCACCAGACCATCGGTCTGGGGATGATATACATATGTTCTTATGTGTCTAATGCCTAGTTGCTGACAGACCAGGGAATTATTCTTGACGTGTTTTTACTGACCTTTATGGGCATGTTGCAATTTATGTCCTTAACATCATCGGTAGAAAAAAAGATGCGGCAGCACACAAAAATCCTTCTATGCCCCTGTGGTAGTCGGGGTTCCTAACGGGCAGTGGACCAAGCCAAAGAAACTCTCTCAGGGTAACAGGTGAAAGTATCAGACTCTTTTATTCTCCTGATGCCAGTCAATGGAGATGCGTAGAGCAATTTAAACGAAAATAGCCTCAAAATAACAAACGGTTTCCTTCACTGTCTCTGGGTTCTTCCTTGCGTTTTCTGTGATTTTCCAGGGTGGTGTCTTGCTTCTTGGTGTTCGGGAGGAGGGAGTAGGGAGGAAAAACAACAAAAGGAACCAGGTTTTAGTCAGGGCTCTTGATGCAGTTATATGATTGTGCTACCACCACCTTCGACTCGGGCGTGAGGGTAGGGAAGTGAGGGAGTTAGGTCTGGTCTCACACATTTCTAGTGCCTGCCCCCTCCCCTTATTACCTCCACCGACCCCACCCGAAAGGTCCCCTAAGAGTCACTCGCCTTGAGCCACGGCCCGTTACACGGACCGCGGCGCTGGGACCCAGGGCGTCTTCTCCTCTCCTCTGCCCACCGGGTTTGTCCGCAGTGTATACCCCTCTCCTGGGCTCGTCGTCTCTCTTCTCGCCTTCCGCCTCGGCTGCTTCTTCCCATCGTCGCTTGCCTTTGTCCTCGTTCTCTCCGTCGTCCTCGCGTCTTCTCTCCCTCTTCTCTCCGGTCTCGTTCTCCTCTTCTCGTACCTCCTCTCGCGTCTGCCTCTGTGCCTTTTCTTCTGTTTACGGGTCCGCCCCTAAGGTCGAGTCAGAGACTAGACCGCGTCCTGCTTCCGGAGCGGTATGCAGTGGCTCCGACCAGCCCCACTTCCGGTCCGCTCCGTCTTCTTCCTCACAGCCCCTCTCCTCCGGGACTGTTGTGAGGGGCGATGCATTCGCCTCCCAGAGGGTTGGCTCAGGAAGCTGCAGTGAAGAGAATAAGTGTGGCCCATACTAGAGAGGAGGGGGCAGCTAACCAATAAGCAACAGGTGTGATCCTGGACCCGCCCCCACGTGGCCTTGAGAAGCTGCAACAGCTCACAGCCCGTTCGTCAACCGTCCGCCCAATCAACGGTCGAGAAAACGAGAATCTTTCATTTAATTGGCCAAGTCGAGTTCTCGCCGTTCCCTTCTCTATATTAACCCTTCCTTGTGAGTGGTATGCTGAGAACTATTATATTGGAAGAAAAGAGAATGTAGCGCTAGATGGATATTACGCACCATATACAGCTAATGTGGCCCCAAAAATGCATTCAGACAAAGCTTGGTAGAAAGAGACATCTGAAGATGTCAGGAGCAGCCGCAGATTATATAGTCTAGTTCAAGAAGAGTGACGTTAAAAATAGATGATTATGAATTATTCTGCTATGTAATCCATGCAGGGAGAGCATTATTATGCACAATAATGTATGTTTTGCTTTAAATAGAATTTATAAAGTGGCAATATTGAGATGTACAACAATGGAGAAGGAAGTCAATTTGGCTGCAGCATATGCGACAATGTCTTTGTATTGGGAATATCAGCAGCTACAATTGTAAAGATATTTTATGGAACATGTGAAAGAAAAATGATACTTATGATGGGATGATATATGGGAGATTGTCTTAGGCTGCTGCACCAAAAATAAGAAATGAGGGCCCTGAATTAGAAGGGGAGTGTGGCGGGGTATCAGGGACAGAGTCGACTACCAGACCAGGATGCGGTAAAGCGGGTTTTATTTTATGCAATGCTTTCTTTTGGCGGGCCGGCCAACGAGAGTTTGTTGAAGATTGGGAGGCTGTCTTGCTTCTTCGGTAGGACTCCAGGCTGAGACTACGGGGCTGGTTTCGTCACCACCCTCTGCTTGCCGAGAAGTTCGTCCCTCAGGGGTTCCAGATCTGGAGGTATCGGGCGTCCTCAGCGGGTTACCCAGAAAGGAAGGGGAAGAAAACCAAGGGTTAGGACAATCGTCCGTTATGGTAGGCAAAAGGGACTGGGGGTGAGGGAAACCAAGTGCGCGAGTGCTTTTGAGCTCCAGCACGTGTGCGAAGGAGTAGTGCTCAGTGAAGGAGGGGGATGATTGGGCACCCGAGTTAGTGTAAATAGAGAGTGTGCCGGAGCGTAGGCGGTGTCCTCCTCCCCACCCAGCCCGCTACCCGGCCCCGTACCTGTTCCAGCCACGCTCCTCCCATGGGCACGTGGCGGGGCGGCTCGTGGTGTCGTTGGCCTCCTGGCTTGCTGATCTCCTCTCTTCTCGCCTCCTCGTCTACAGCTACGCTCTCTCTTCTTCTCCTCTCCCACTCACGCTTCTCCTCCCGTCTCCGCTCCAACTCGTCTTCTGCCTCCTGGGAAACGCCGTCCGTCCTCTTCCGGGATTACTCTGGATTCGTAGTCCTTCCCTTCGTGACGTCGTCAGCAGGGGGCGGGGTCTCGTCGTCCAAGTAGGCTGTGTTAAAGGTACCGTGTTCCTTTTCTTGTGTCCCAGTTAAGGAAGGGTATTGATACCAGTCCTCTGCTGCACCGGGTACGCCGGGTGTCTGTTCATTTGGAGACCTTATGCCCCCTTCTCGCCCCTTACAGAGTCTCCAGGGGATCGTCACTTCGTCGGCTACATTCTCCGCCCCGTCACAGGGAGGTTTTATTTTCCTTGAGAGGACTAGAGTGAGGGGGCATGCTTTAGAGGAGTGCGGTGAAGGGGGTAGAATGGCTGGATGGATGAAAGGTGGAAGTGGTGAAAACGGGGCAGAACAGCAGGAGGATACATTGAGGAGGCAGGAAGGAGTGGACGGGGCAAACGGATATGCACATGTAACATTCTATTGGGCAAAACTGTTGGAGTGGGCAGGTGGAAGGGGCGGCCACAAACAGTATGTTGACAAGGGAATTGGGATGGGAAAGAGCAATAATGTGAGCATGCAGTATGTACAGGAAGATTAGTAGGTACAAGTACTGAAGCAGAAGATGGACGGCTACACCGTAAGAATGGGAGGATTCATGAAATATATTGCTGATATTGTTTTAGCTCTCCTATATTTAATGTTTTTCTAGAAATCAATGACCTAGAAATTTTCAGATTTTTAAAAAAAAAGTTTCTTTCAATAACCCACGTCATATTATATTACATTTAGCAATGTGGTAAAAGGTGGAAAGCACTTTTTATTTATTCAGGGGCTAGCGATAGTAACATCAGATTAGATCTTTAATAAATGGTTACTTTATCCTTAGAAAGAATACTGTGTGAATTGTGTGGTACAACAAAGTTTATTTTCCTCATTGTTTACTTGACACCCCCATTACAAATAGTGGCATATCAAATAGTACTCCTATTCACTTTGCTAAGTGGGACACTTTAGTAAGGTTAGAGAAACACTTTGAACTCAATTAGCTTAACAACTACCTGGGCATATGAATCCATTTTTATTGTAGCTCCTAATATCCATTTTTTACTCTAGTATATATCATTGTAAATATTCGGAACAATGTGATTTCCCAGGAACAACAAACTTTCAACAGTCAGTCATTTTTTAAAACACAGGTGGCTGCTGCTTGCTAATGTAAGGGCATGAAATAACGGGCATAACCATGTAAAACAGAACATTTCTGGACCATTTCCAAATGGAGAATCATTTCCATTTAAAAAAATGTTTTAAGTGATTATACGTCAGTAATCATATTCTAAGATTTAGCGCCACACCTCATATTTTAGAATGACAGCCCCACCATGTAAAATAATATATGGGTTGGCCCAGATGAGGGAGTATTCTAACTCCCTACAATTCATCTTTGGTCCTCCACCTTCCACTGGAGTGCCCACGGGCCCCAAGGAGGTGACTGGAACCATGCCGGTGGATCCATCCTCCATGATGGTAGGGCCATTTGAGTCTTTAGGCTGGCACCGGTCGACAATGCCCAACTCTTTTACGGCGCTGGTGCACAGCCATTCAGGGACTCCACCTTCAGCGTCTGTTGTCGATGAGCCAACTAAGACATTTATGTCAGCACCGCAGATCAAATACTCTCCTCTTCCTCCCATCAACGTCAAAGTGTTGCCTTCTCAGGATCGATCGGCGTTGGGTGCGGAGTTGGTAGAGCAAACTGAGGGGAATGTGGCATTTTCACTTACTTCTCAGGGTGAGATTTTGGAGAATCACCTTTTAACGGGTTATGTAAGGAGGTCTGGGCTCTTTCAGCCCATTTCTGAAGATTTTCCATCTCACGTGGAGGAGAGTTGGAGATCTGCTCTTGGTGAGACTAGTGGGCTAGAGTCCTATTCAGCCTAGGGGCTACTTCCCACTCCTAGTCTTGCTACTGATGCAAGTGCCTCCTTCGCAGACGTGTTGAGGAGAGTGACAGCAGTTTTTGGACTTCTCCACCATAGGCAGTGACAAGTCCACCGACCATCTGATTGATGTCCTTTAGCAGGGGCAGACAGGAGAAGAACCTATTCTTCTATACAATGATGCCCTGTTTGACGTATTGTTAGGAACATGGGCCAAGCCTGTTTCAGGGGTCTAGGTGGACCGTGCTATATCTCGTAGGTACCTACCTGCTCCTCAGCGTCCTACCACTTTATACCTGGTAGTTCAGGCTGCTACAGCCTCACAGAATATGGATTCTGCACCTAAGACTCCATTAAATAAACCACCTAGGAGTCAAAATGCATGTGGCAGACACGTCTTCGCTTTTGCTAGTTCTACGTTAAGATCAACCAACAGGTCTTATGTTCTTGGTCTGTAAGGTATCCCACAAAGCATGGGAAAACCGCCCATGTTGCCATCACTTCCAGATTGCCTCTGTCCTGATGTTGAAAAGCTGATCAGATGTGGCATGAATACTACTGTTGTCCATCTCTAATTATCAGCTTAGCTGCCTGATTCAGTAGGTAGGGCCATGGCATCTCCGGTGGTGCTCCAGTATTGTACAGCCACTGAAACACCTGAAGCTCTTAGTCATGCACAAGTGACTTTAATCGATATGCCCTTTGATAGTGCCCATCTTTTAGGGGCTCAGACAGATTCAGCATTGAGACGCTTCCTTGATAGAGTAATTAAGACTCTGTATCACTTCTCCTTTCTCTGTTATGTTCTTTAAAGTTGACACTATAATTGAGTGTTATGGGTGATACTGGATTCTTTATTTCTCAAAAGGTCTGACTTTGTCAGGGCATTGAAATGTCCCTTTTTTTATTACACCTGGTTGATATTTCCATAGGATGCAAATGTTATTGTTTCAATACTGTCTTTAACAGCTTAAGTGGTATAAGGATACCTGAGGTATATTTTTTCTCTTTTCCTCTGAACGACAGGCTGCATGCTCAAGATATCATTACAGGCAGATGTGTCTTACGGTTAGAAAGATTACCTTTTCACATGCTTCTTTAGAAGCAGTTTGGTGATGCTGGTATACATTACGGTGATTTGCAATATTTCTTATAGAGACGCATTACTTCTGCCAATTGTGAGACTTTGTATACAGAGTGTACACTTGTTCTTTGAAAATACTCTAAATTTCCACTTCTGGGTAATTTGTGTCTCTGGTTTGTCTAACACACTCCAGTTCGCTACTTCAGTGAAGTGCACTTTTCATTGAATTCAGGTGGTGCACAGATAGTATTTGCATTGGATGAATTTTGGGTTATGTTACCCAGTGAGGGGATCATGGCAGCTACAGGAATAAAAATTATGCTCTTGCATTGTTTTACCTAAGTTAGGATTTGCGGTGCCATTTGGTGTACAGGTGCCATTTTGTATCATGATCAAAACAAATTCTTTGCTATAACCTAGAGAAGACCGTTTCTTGGATATGTTTCTTCGGAGCTGAGTTCTACCACACTAAGAATGCACTGTTCTTATTAGCACATACCTTTCCTTTAGATGTAAGCCTTCTCCCACTTGTCTAGTGACGGGCACAGGCGGAATGACCCTGACTGGTAGATAATGTGTGCCCAGCTTTAGAACCGAAACGTACTGCTTTGTAATTTACTGTCCAGCTGCATCTCTCTGGAAAATTCCATGGTGGGCATGTTTTCATTGATTCTGAAATATACATAATGTATCATTATACTTGCTGATGTCAGTCCCTCTGCAGCACTCCTTAGTGGCTGGGCATATTGGGCTCCACACTCCATGTATTCTGAATAAACTATTATTGGTTTGTATTCTGTACGGTTTGACCGACTCTTTATTTTAGTGGAAGGCTGAGAATTTGTATTTGGTGCGGTCTAAGGACAGTCTTCGGATAAGAAATATTTGCCTTTGTTTCTTTGACATAAAATAGTGGATGTTTGAAAATGCCTACTGTTAGTAAATTGATTTCTTTGTGCTGCCACTGTTCTGCAGATGCTCGATTGGGAGTGCCTTCTGAAGGCGCCGGTTGAGTTTCTTCCAATTTTGATATGTATGTGAAGCATGGTCTTGGCCCTATTATGTTTAGTACATTATGGCAAAAATATACGAGGGACAATGCAGAGTTTCAGTGGCCGTTGATGGGCACTTTTGATAAACAGAAGATTGAGTATTTACAAGAACTGTTGTTTAAGAAAAGAAGTAAGCAAATCCATCATTTCCTTTGGTTTTGCTTTGTTCGCCCTAAGTTGGCAGGGTATGCTCAGACGTCAGTCCCTTGCTCACTTTGCCACTGGATTCAAGCAAGCCTGGCTGAAGACGGCTGAAATGCCAGAAACCGGTCCTAGGAAGCTTGTTTCCGGTCCAGGGAAGACATGGCTTGGTAGTTCGGGCTGGACTGTTCCCATGAGGCACAGGGTCAGACTGATTTGCATATGGCCATGTCTGAACTGGGGTGGCAGAGTGGGTTAAAGAACGGTGATGGATTAAACCCAGATCAGTTGACTGGGGGTGAGTGCTTGCAATGTTCAACACTCCGTCCATCATTTCCTTTGGTTTTGCTAAGAAAAGAAGTAGGCAGTCTATGTTTGATTTCCTCAGAACGTGGCTGAAAGTAGCTAAGCAGAGACGAATGAGGGCAGAGAAGGAGGCCCAGAACAGGAGAATGCAGACATTGACTCAGAAGGCTGTAGCATATGACAAGGAAAAACAGGAAACGGGTATTGAATGTTAAGATAGAAGGTTTTGATTACATATTGACAAATCATGTGTAACTCAGGAGGAAGATTGTACTTTTGTGGAGGAGTTGTTGGATGCCCAACCCCTACCTCCATAAGCTGGAGGGAGGTGTTCGGTTGTTTGTTAACAGATTTGTTTCTAATTTGCTTTCTGAAATTGTGGCTCAATTGCAGGCTTTCGAAAATACTTTGTCTACCTCTTCTCCTTGTGTTGTTTTGAATATGGCACAATATTATGAGCACAGGGATAATGAGGAAAAAGAGAGGACAGAGAAGAGGCATAAGGATTTACAAATGTAGGTGTTGTTGGAGCAGGCTTTTCGAAGAAATGGGTGAGGATGTGGTGGTCCAGCCCGACAGCTTCTGCGCACCAGTAGACAGCCAGTAACTACGCCTTTGTATCCGAATCAGTGCGCGTACTGTAAAGAAGAGGGACATTGGCGTAATGAGTGCCCCATGCTTTTGCAGAAGGTAGCGGTCTCGAGGGGACGGGGTTCTCGTAGAAAGGGTCATGGAACTGGTGGGGCAGATAGGGCTCAGAATGTTGTGGCTTCACAGGGTCGTTCTGCTAATAATTATTTTGATGACCCTCATGAGGCACAATACTATCATGATGATTATGATGTAGAGGAAGTGACAGGGATGTCCTATAGCTAGGACAGCCAGGGACAGAGTGGGGGACCAGTTCCAATACTTGTAGACCAGCGTGGTCCTTATGTGACAGCAGAATTGCAAGGTTTGACTAAAGAATTTTTGTTGGACACGTGTGACAAAAAGTTTTGTTTTTTTTATGGTCTTAGGGGCAGCTCTGTCTGGCCATAATAATGTGTCGATATGTTTTTCTGTTGTAAGCCCCATTTCAAAGACCCTTGCGTTGACTATTGGTCCCTTAACTATGGATTCACCATTTTGATTGACATCTAGTTGTGGTAAAAATGTGATGGGTCTGGATTTGTTGAAGAAGCTACATGCTACTATTTATTGTTTCCCAGTGGGTGTTTATATGACAATGGGCCCAGATGTAGTGCATCCTAAGCAGTGCTTGTCCAAATATGCGCCTCTTCCTGTTGTTTGCTGATATGCCACCCACTTTGTGGGCTACAGGTCATACAGATGTGGGACTACATCAGATACCTCCAGTTTCGATACAGGTTAAGGATGGTGCTATTTTACCCCATCTCCCTCAGTACAAAATACTACAGGCGGGAGAGCGAGCCCTATTGCCAATTATTTGCAGTCTTCTCTTCAACCACTTCCTTCTTAATCAAATCCTGAATATTTGTAATAGCCCTATTCTTCCAATTCTTAAACGGGCACCCGCTGGTTCTCTTGATGATCATGAGGCCGTTTATTGTTTTGTGATTGATTTCCGCAAAGTTAATAAAATAGTGGTTCCCCAGTTCCCAGTGGTTCCTAACATCACTACTCATTTGACAATGGTTCCTTCTACTGCTTAATTATTTTCTGTCATTGATTTGAAAAACGCATTCTTCAGTATTTCTATTTATCCAGATAGTAGGTACTTGTTTGGTTTTACCCTAGCTGGTAGGAGCTTTAGATTCTGTCGAGCTCCTCAGGGCTATATAGAATGTCAGAGTATTCATAAGAATCAATTGGATTCCCTTTCGCTTCCCTGAGATAATGTATTGGTGCAGTATGTTGATGACTTGCTCATTGCTTCTGACACGGAACAAGGTTGCAAAGACAGTACAGTTAAATTGATGTTGCATTTGGCCCAATATGGACATAAGGTGTCTCTTTCTAAATTTCAATATTATCAAAAGGAGGTCAGCTATCTATTCTACCCTCCTTCGACAGTAGGTGACCTATTGACCCCGGAGCGCATCATTACCATTGTTAAAATGCCCGTTTGTTAGACCTGGCACCTTGGCGTGGGTCTCCCTTCCATTTGTTCTGTTGCCTCATGTGTTTTTGCTGGTGTTAGATGCTGTGGGCACTGTACCACTGCTGTCCAGTGCCACAGTGCAAGTGCTCCCTATTGTAAATTAATGTATGAATTAGTGATTCCATGATTGGTTGGTTTGGTTTACCTGTCAGACCCTAGTACAGTGCACCAGGAGTGCCCAGGGCTGGTAATCCAAATGCTGCTAGTGGGTTTGCAGCACTGGTTGTGCCACCCACAGAAGCAGCCTGTAAAAGTGTGTCTAAGGCCTGCCATTGCAGAGCCTGCGTACAGTCTGGTACTGTCATGCTGACTGGGCAAGTGCACCCACTTGCCAGTCCCTAAACCCCACTTTTTTCATATCAGACACAATGCACCCTGCCCTTGGGCCTACCATAGGGGTAAGTATAAGGTAGGACATGCCCTGGTGTGTGTGGCATGTTCTAATAGTGAATTACAGCCATTTTAGTTTTTCACTATTGCAAGGCTACCTGTTCTCCATAGGCCAGAATGAGCAGTTTGATTATTACATCTTCTAATCCTAACTGACTCAGGGAACATGGTAGGAATTCGAATTTAGTATGCCTGAACTCAGAATGATAAAACTAACTTCACTAAAAGATGTATTTTAATATTCTGTGTTTGAAAATACCACTTTTAGAAAGTAGGTATTTTCTTGTCTAACCATCCAAACCTGCCTCTGCTAGGCTGTGTATTCCTTTTATGTAGTTTGAGTGACAGGGTCTGGGGGATTCCAGGATACAGGGTGAGTCAACACAGGGCTGAATAGAGAGATCTGCATCTAGATGGGTAGGAGGAGTTGCACCTGGGACCTGAATAGGGCTGTGCCTTCCCTCCACAATGCTGGCTCCACCTCCTGTGGGTGCATCTGATGTTTCTGCCCTGCACTCTGAAAGGAAAGGAGGAGTGATGTAAACAAAGTGCTCCTGGACTGACCAGGACTGGTTTGGACTAGGCAAAGGCCTCTCTGCCTTCAGAGAACAAAGAGAAACTTGGTATAAATATTGGGACCCAAACCCAAGAACTTTAGATCACTTTGGGAAACAAGAAGAAACCTATGCTGAGGAGTGGAACCAGAAGAAACTGAGGAGAGACTATCCCTAAGCTGAAGTGCTGCTTGGGGGATTGGCCTGCAGTGGTTGCCTGACTGCCAAAGAAAGGAGAGAGGACTTTGAGATCCTTCACAAGTTGAATGAAAATGCACACAAAGGGCTTGGAAAAGAGCTTGCCTCCTGCTGAAGTCTCGGGGACGGTACAAAAGGGGGTGGTGATGGACGGAGCATCAGAACCAATCAAACACTCACACCCAGTCAACAGATCTGGGTTTGATCCATCACCGTTCTTTAGCCCACTCTGCCACCCCAGTTCAGACATGGCCATATGCAAATCAGTCTGACCCTGTGCCTCATGGGAACAGTCCAGCCCAAACTGCCAAGCCATGTCTTCCCTGGACCGGAAACAAGCTTCCTAGGACCGGTTTCTGGCATTTCAGCCGTCTTCAGCCAGGCTTGCTTGAATCCAGTGGCAAAGTGAGCAAGGGACTCACGTCTGAGCATACCCTGCCAACTTAGGGCGAACAAAGCGGTACAAAAGGGGGTCTCAGGGACAACAGACTTCAAGAGAGCTTTTGGGGAGCTGGTGGGTGAAGTGCCTGCAGTTGTGTTGGACTTTTTGAGGACTTGCGCATCGCAAGGAGCTGTGAGCGCGACTCAAGAACAGGAAGCGTGACGCCGAACTGCCACTGCACAACACGAAGCGCCTCGCATCACCGGAGAAGAGGATCGACGTCACAGCAGACGCCGCTGCACCTCCTGGAAGCGTGTTGCAGAAGAATCGTTGAATCAACGCAGGTCCACTGAAGCACCTCACATCGCCAGGAGAAGAGGATCGACATCGCAGCAGACGCCGCCGCATCTCTGGGAAGAGTGTCGCAGGGCCTGTCGTGGCTCATCACCGGAGAAGAGGATCGACGTCGCAGCAGACGCCGCCACATCACCGGTAAGAGTGTCGCAGGGCCTGTCGCGGCTCGCATCGTTGGGGAAGCAGCTCGCATCACCAGGGGAGAGGATAGACATTGCAGCAGACGCCGCCGCATCACTGGGAAGCGTGTCGCATCAAGAAGAAAGCGTCATCTTTGTTTATTTTGCACCGGATCTTCAACGCATCACCATCCTTGCAACACTTTCGTTGCCCTGCGTGTCGCATCTTTAGGTACATTGAACTCTGAGTGTCGCATTTACCATCTTAAGAGAACTAAGCTAAATTCTACCATTTTAAAGTAAGAGTATTGTCGATTTTTTTCGTTTCTGGTCTTGTGATAAATCTATATAAAGAATACTTATTTTTGATATAAAACTTGTGTGGTGTCCATCTGTAGTGTTGTCACTTGATTACTGTATGTGTTCACAAAAGCTTTACACACTGCCTCTGAGATGAGCCTGTCTGCTTGTGCCAAGCTACCAAGGGGGTGAGCAGGGGTTATTTTAGGAGTGTACCCCCTTACCCTGACTAGACGCAAGGGTCCCTATTTGTCACGGTTACCTACCTATGCCAACTAGAGACCCCAAAATCTAACACCGTTCCACAAACTCAGAAAGATGTGTGCGCTTTTATAGGTATCACTTCCTACCATCCGCATTGGATACCTAGCTACTTGTTACTAATCAAACCTATGCTTGCATTAACACTAAAGAATGTGCATGATCCCCTGCCTTAGATGCCTGAATGTCGGCAGTTGATTGAGGAATTGAAAACTGCGCTTTGTTCAGCTCCAGTACTTGGCACCCCAGACTACACTAAACAGTTTGTGTTGTACGTCCATGAGATGAACGGTTGTGTGCTTTTGTTTTTAACATAAAAAATTGGAGATAAGCAACGCCTGTGTGCTAATTTCACTGTTGTCCTTGACCCTGTTGCACGAGCCCTCCCAGGCTGTAAGAGCTGTCGTGGCTGTGGCAGTCTCAAGAAGACAATCGGCTGGACTCGTACTTGATACTGAGCTCACAGTCATGGTACCCCATGCTGTGGATACACTTTTGAATAAGACCAACACACAGCACCTCACCAGTGCACATCTGACGTGTTTTGAAAACAATGTTAATTCATCACCTATCACAATCAAAAGATGTACCACTCTGAATCCAGCCATGTTACTGCCCCTCCCTCCTGAGAATGATGGGATTGATAAACATGACTGTATCTTCCGGAAGGAATAAGAGACGAAAGGACAGGTAGACTTGACTGATGTTCCCTTATCTGACCGACGAGGGGAACTATATGTTGTAGTGCCATCTGGTAATTTAAAACAAGGGTCATCAACTGCTGCTTATGCTGTCACCACGCTGCATACAGTAGTTGAGACATCATGAGTTTCCTATCAAGTGGCCCAAGCTGCTGAGTTTGTTGCCCTAATACAAGCTTGCAAATTAAGTGAGGGACTGGTTGTCAATATTTATACTGACAGCAAGTATGCTTTTGAAGTCGCCCATAACTTTGGGTGACTCTGGGCTGAGAGAGGGTTACTTACTTTGCATGGCACTAGGATCCAACATGGGCACCTTATAATGAGGCTTTTGTCTGCTTTGACACTCCCATAGTAATGTGCTATTGTAAAATGCAGTGCCCACCGGAAAGTCGATGATGCTGAAGGTAGAGGAAATGCTTTTGTGGATCAGACCGCTAAAGAGTCAGCCCAGACTAAAATGAAAATAATGTTTGAGGATACACTTGAGAATGTGCAAGAGTTACAAACATGGTAACTTCAGGCTCCCACCTAGCGGGGCCTGCTACAAACTGAAACTACAATAGAAGAGTTAGCATTTTGGCAAGAAAGTACAGCACAATTGAATGATGAGGGATGTTGGATTGATAAGTCAGGGAAGCAGAGATGGATGTTGACAGATGCATATGTACTCCCTGTAGTTACATTGGCTCATGCCCCAGCCCATATTAGTGCAAAGGGTATTTGAAAATTGTTGGACCCTGTATAACTGAATGATATTTAAAAAACGGCTGCACATCTAGTGAAGTACTGCATGGTGTACATAATGCATAATCCTGGGAAGGGTACTCCTACGCCTCCTGGTAATTTTGCACCACCCACTTTCCCTTTCAAAGTCCTTCAAATTGACTGTATCGAACGGGAAAGGTGCAACAATTTGAAGTATGTTCTGGTGGTTGTCTGTGCATTCAGTAAATGGGTTGAAGCTTATCCCACTAAAGATATTACAGCCATTACGACAGCACAGGTACTCCTTAAGAAGTTCTTTCCTCATTTTGGCTTGCCCCGTTTGATTTGGAGTGTTAACAGAAGTCATTTTAATGGTGAGGTAATTCAGCTGATTTTTGATGGGTTGCACATAAAGCAGGTTTCATGCTGCCAACCACCCACCGTCAGCGGGTTTGGTTGAGAAGTACAATGGTACTCTTAAATTGAAATTGGCAAAGATTCAGGGGACAACAGGATTACAGTGACCAGATGCTTTAACATTAGCTATTTTGTCACCAAGAACAGCAGCACATTCTATGAGGTCATGTTTGGACACCCGGCAAATGTCTGGGGTGTCCTGCGACCCCGGCGATTTTCAGACATTGAATAATGGTCGTTTATCGACTCCCTTTGCCAGTTAACTGAAAATTTGCATTCTGTTCACCAACCCGTCCGGGAAGCCCTGCCAGCTACACCAGAGGGGCCCGGACACGACATCCAGCCTTGCGAGTTTGTTGTTGTTCGCAATTTTCAGACTAAGAAGAGTTTGGCGCCACGTTGGAAAGGACCGGAGCAGGTCCTCTTGGCTACACGCAAGGCTATCAAGGTCGCTGGCTGAAAGAATTGGGTGCATGGCACTCCTCACAAGAGGGTGCCCCTGCCTTATGACCAATGGATCAAAGATGGAGTAGGGGACTCTGAGGCACCGTCTCACACTCAGTTTGTCCCCTTTAGTGACGCCAGGCTGACCTGGACCGAACCGGATGAGGATAATGATAAAGAGCTAATTGCTGCAGTTCCACTGAAGATGTGAGCTATCCAGGAGCCCCTTTTCATTGATCCCTCTGTGCCTGGAGTCACAAGGTACAATCTGCGTCCTTGACTGAGGATTAGTGCACCAAAGAAGGAGTCAGATTAGTCAGGGATGGACTGTGTAAGTTAGGGTGTACTTTGCTATAGTACCAACGGAGTTAGTTTAGGGTGATGTGAGATTTGCGCACTGTTTGAACATTGGACAGGATAGATCGAACATATACCCTTCGGTGTACATTATCCTGATCGGTGTGGGATACATCAAGAGCTAGGACAGACCAAGCTCCACCACCGCTGCTCAAGAGCGCCAATGTTTTGATGAACAATAGGAGCCTGTACCAGTGAGGCTCTCATGGGCACTGGGAACTTGTATACTTTTCATGCTGGCAATTTGCCCCCTTCTTTTATTATTTGCCATGTACCCCTTCAGGCAGAATGGTTGCAGATGAAGAGCAGCCGGTAAATCCCCTTGTTCATACACATACATTTTGGTCTCCCAAGCAAAAAATACTACGTGCTGTTCTTGTGTCATTACTGTTGTTGATTGTGGGTGGGGTGTCCTGGGTTTTGGAATGTGATCAGAATGCCCAGTCATTACTCGGGGCGGTCCTTGAGAAACAACCTTGGGTTTAGTACATGTTTTCCTAGATGCATATAAAACATTTTTGAGTGAAGGTACAGCTTGTTATCCCACTGAATCTGTTACAAGTTTATGGACTGCTTACCCATTGTCACTGGTTAATTATACATATTTTCGCCCGCCCCAATTCATAGAGGTAAAGGGTGAGTTTGGGATGGTGTATTCCGGTCCATGTTTATATTATAGGAAGCCATGAGGGAAGGGATATCCAGGTTGTGACACTAATATGTACTGCAACAATTTGTATATAAAGGAGCAGAACATCACCTTAGTGGGCTGGCATTATCAAGATTTGACGGTCACTCGAAAAGCTGGTTATCATCCCGCATGTTGTCTGATAGTAAACAGTACTGATGCATTCCTATGTGTAAATTGTTCCGGAATAATATTGTTAAAAGACACGATGTCTTTAGTGAAAAAGAAGGATCCAAGTACTGTGGGAATGAACACCAGATATGCTCCTGTAGATTATCAAGGTCCACTTTATGCACACCCAGGGTTTTATTTTCTGTCTAATGGTATTTATTCAAACATTTATAATGATACAGAGGATGTTGCTCTAGGGATCGTGATCTATCTTGGTGTGCCCTGTAAGTATAGGAAGCCAAATATAAAATGGGTCAAAAGGACCTTGACAAAGGAATTTTTGTGATGGAGTAACAGGTTTGGAAGTCAATAACTATAGCAATGGTATCACCTTTGGGTATATTCTCTCCTCCATTATTACCTTTGGTGGTACCGCTATGTCCAGGGGTGAAAAAGCTAGAGAATATTTTGGATGTAAACTGCAGATACTGTCTAATTCCACAGTAGCGGTTTTGCGAGACATCACCACCCAATTGGAAAGTACGCTGGTATACTCTGAGCAAACCAGATATGCTGTTGACTTCATCCTAGCTAAGAGTGGTGGTGGTGTGTGTGTGGTAGTAGTAGACCAGTGTGTAGTCGGGATCACTAATATGGAAAAGAATATTACCCAACATATTTTAGACATTTTGGAAAATATTCAGGGAATGGAGAGCGGAAATTGGAGTTGGTCCCTCTTTGGTGGATGGGGTTGGATCCTTTCAAGGGTGATCTATTTTATTGAGATTATGATTGCTTGCTGTGTCCTGGTGCAGTGTCTCCCCTTAAGTTGCTCTTATTGCACCACCCTTCTCAGCCCTAAGAGAATAGCGATCCATGATACCAATGCAACAATTATGATTCAGTAAGAAGTGAATGACCTTCTGCAGCTAGTAACGAGGGAAGAAGTCTTAAAAATACCTTCATCTGCTTCCCTCCCTGAAAGTTCAACTGAGAATATGGAATGCTCCTAAATCAATTTATCCATGTTTTATTGAATTATGTCTCTTGCTATTATACACAAATGCTTAGCACATGCTTAAAGAAAAGTCTGTAGAAATAGAAATTATGCTCTTGCATTGTTTTACGTAAGTTAGCATTCGAAGCACAATTTTCTATAATCAAAACTAATTCTTTGCTATTTCCGAGAAACGGCCTTCTCTAGGTTATGAGCGGAGTTCTGCCACACTAATAAATGCACTGTTCTTATTAGTGCATAACTTTCCTTTAGACGTAAGCCTTCGCCTGTGCCCACCATTAGACAAGTGGGAGGAGTGAGCTTGACTGGTAGATAATGTGTGCCCGGCTTTAGAACTGAAACTTACTCCTTTGTAATTTACTGTTCAGCTGCGTCTCTCTGAATCTGAAATGTACATAATGTATCGTTCTACTTGCTGATATCAGTCCCACTGCAGCACTCCTTAGTGGTTGGGCAGATTGGGCCCCTCTCTGAGTGTATTCTGAATAAACTATTATTGGTTTGTATTCTCTGTCTGACTGACTCTTCATTTTAGTGGAAGGCTGAGAGGTGGTCATTGGTGACCCGAGTGACCCTAATCGGACCACTTGCTTCAGTTTTAATATGTGTTGATTTCACTTACCTACACACAGGAATTAGTTCCATGGCTGTATGTGTCAAGAATTCCTGTCATACAAGGGAAACACGCCCTTATGTAAACAGGAGAGCTGTTACATAACTCAAGGGAAACACGCCCTTATGTAAACAGGAGAGCTGTTACATAACTCAAGGAAAACACGCCCTATAAAGGGAGGAACCGGGAGGTACAACGCTGTCGGATATTGTGTTCACACCGACGTACCTGCTTCGTGAAGAGCAGTGTTCCGGAGTGGTGCTCCAGTAAGGCAAGAACGGAGGTAGGTCGAGTCGTTACTCCCTGGGCCGTGTCTTGCCCCATCGTCACCTGTGAAGGACCCGGAAGCTCTACCGGTCAACCATTGAGCTTCGCTTTTTGACTCGGCTGAGTCCAAGCGCAGTGGCGCTTTTGCTGGTTGGAGTCGTAACTCCCAGCCCGACCAGAGACACAGGGACTGCCAGCTGTAACGCACACCAGGAGGTGTTTGCCGCGTTACAGACTCGGAAGTCCACAGGATCGATCGAGCGGCTGCTCTCGGTTCAGTCTTCTTGCTTGTGATTGGGGTATCGGTGACGCATCACCAGGAGGTGACTCCGCGTCCCGGTGCAGTCTGAGGAAGAGGTTGAGCGGCTGCTCCCTTCAGGTAGAGACCCCGGCTGGGTGTTTCCCTGACTCCTCGATTCTCCCCAACACTCTTCGTGCCCCTCACAGCCTACCGATTGGCATTGTCGGCCATTTCATTTCTGCCCTCTGTTGGCATACGCCGGGACCGGCGTATATGCAGAGGACGGTTAGGACCATCCGTGCTGTGGGCTGGTAACGTACTTAGCCTGGAGGATTCCAGTGACTATAACTTGTTTATTCTTTGTATTATATTTGCCTTCATTAAAACAAACTAACCCTTCACTAGTGGTTGCGTCCTCATTGTCGTGTCTGTTAAACGATCCTGAGACGTTCAGGGCGTTACAGTATGCTTCTTTGGCAAGCTCATGGTGTATGATGTGTATTCTTTTGAATACTTAACACCAACTCCAGCAGTAATGGAAATAAAGTTTTATTACTCTATTCAATTTTGGAACATGGTTGTCCCATGAGCACTGCTTCTGAGATTTCCCGAGATGCAGTGTTAGACATGGTTGGAAACAACCCTAAGGCAACCATTCCTACATGGTTGGAAAGGGTTCATCAGAAGAGAAGGTTCGCTTTTTCATCCTTTCTCACTTTAAGAACATCTTGGATATTTCCATATTCTTTGGCTATTTAAAGTTATAACTTTCCTGCCTGGAGGGTTGGATGTTCTCGGTCTTCCTGGGGACAGTTCCCGTTCTCTATTAAGCATTTTTTATTTTTCTGTAGCTTAGACTATGATCACTTAAAAGTCTGTGAGATTATGTTCTGGTGCTTCTTCCTTGGAGAACTAAAATAGGCCTATATGGGGCCTTGTCTGTCTTCTGGTCAGATTAGATTTAAGCTTGTCTGTTTTATGGACACTTATTTTAACTGGGTTCCCTTTTTGGGTAATTTCCAGGTTTTTCGTTGCGTATTACTAGCCTGTTAAATACTTTTGGCATGCGGCATTATCTTTGTGCTGAGTATCCCATGGTGTTTCGTGAAGGCTTCAATATTTCTCTTTGTTGGAAAGGCGTTCGCCGGAGGGGGGTTCGATACACGTCTTGCCCACCCCTTTGACCCCCCCTCTCCCAAGTAAGCCGAACCAGGCGCGCACACCCTGAGATGCACTACGAACAGAGTGACACCACACGTATTCTTTGTAGGACGATAGGTTCTTTTATCGATGATTTCAAGGGATCTTTATGATCCAAAAGGCAAGTAGTACAGCAGTGGCACAACGTACCACAAATCAGTCGTGGGGAATGGGGGTAGCGGGACAGTCTTTCAAGATAGTGACTCTGCGAAATACCCTGCGGAAGCTCACAATCCTCGAGCTGGAGGGTGTCGTGTCTCTGGGCGATCTCTTACCGAGTCGTCCTCAAGGGGAGCGCCGCGAGTCTCTCAGCAGGCACAGGTGGTCGGAGTTCAGGAGCCGCGATTCCGTCAGCAGGGCTCAGGTGGTTCAATAGCTGGGGGCCGCGAGTCACTCAGCAGGCCTAGGTGGTTCAGTGTTCGGGAGCCGCGACTTCGTCCGCAGGGCTCAGATGGTTCAATAGCAAGAGGCCGCGAGTCACTCAGCAGGCCCAGGTGACTTCAGCGTTCAGGAGCCGCGACAGCGTCAGCAGGCTCAGATGGTTCCAGGTCTTCTCTGTCCTTGTTTCTCCGGCACCCCTTGTTATACTCCGCTGGTTCTTTGAAGTCCGGAGTGCTCGCAGAGGGGGGACTGGGGTGACGGAGGGGGTTCGGCGGGATTTCCTGCCGCTCACTTCTTTGGTCTTTTCAGGTGGGTCTGGGAGGGACCCCAGACGCTCGGTAGGGGAGGCGCCTGCTCCCCAGGGGCCTGGTGGGCGATTGAGTCCTCCCGGGGAAGGCGACCCGAGGTGTAACTGGGCTGGCGCCTCTGAGTCTGGCTCGAGGGTTCCCGCTCCCTCGGTTGGGCATGCGTGGTAGGGTGTTGAGTCTGTCAGGCCTCTGGCCGGCCCGCGGATCGGGGGTGGCTGGGGCGGCCGGAGTCGGAGATGTCGTGTCTTGAGGGTGGTGGCAGGTTGGCTGGATGACGGAGAGGGCCACGCCGTGAGGCCGGTCTCACACTCTTGATACTATACGGTATGGTACTTTGGGGCTGGTTTTTCACTTCTTTATATACACACGTGGATATACAGGATACATAAGTGTGTTGCATTTGTGGTTAAACATGCAGAATTATGATTCTGCTATTAAAAAAATAATTATTGTGAGATGTGATTGTAGCTCTCTTCTCAGTAAGTTTAGATTCAGATCTATGTTATTGTTCAGTTTTTATGACAGATTCATAACCGCTAATTGTTATCTTCCATTTCAACTAGCACTAAACATTATGTGAATTATGTTTCTGTTACAAGGATGGACTATGATGTTCTACCTTGAAACTTGGTTTGCTATTCCATTCCTTGCAATGAAAGGGTTATTCATATTGATTTAATAAGAATGGGTGCTGGAAGCCCTTCTTTGCTGGAGTTTTTAGGTTAGGCTCCTTCAGAGATTTCTTTACTGTGGTACTTCTACCTTTAGTACATATATTGAAGTTTGTCTTAAGGATCTCTAAGAAGGCGGATAACCTTCCTGTCCCCCTTCTACATCTCCTGTTAGGTAACGCGGACTTCTCCCCCAAGTAATGCAACGGGATTCTTCACGGATTGGGACAAGGGAGAGTGTAGAATGCTCTGAGACCTCTTCTGGGGCGGACAAATTAAACAATTCCTAAGCAGGACTTCTAGTTACCAGAAAGTGAGAGCTTGCGATATCTACAACACTGGGTCCTTCATCAGAGCAACATAATGGCAGACCTTCATTCGTTAATGACTTTGGAGGCTTTAGGCTACTGTACACGGTAAACAAAGAGGTTCATTTTCAACAACTATGCTCTCCTCACTAAGACCACCTGATAAGGGTTGAAGATTCCTGGCTGCTACATCCCCAGGGCAGCTTAGGAGAATCTCTGGGCTGATATTCGCTCACTTTGCCATGATTTTATACATTGTAAGAGTGTGTAGAACAGAGAAACAAAGTGATTTGCTACCAGAGCAGGCATTAGTGCTGGTGGCGCCCTGTGCGACAATGTTTGTTTGCGCCCCCCCCCCCCCATAACCACCTCCACCATGGATTCTCTCACTAGCACCCTTTAACAGTGACCAAGTTTCCGTAACCATTCTCTCTCAGATGCATTTAATTAATTATATAGAGCCACTCATACCAGTGTAGGGTGTCAGAGCACTTTGTCTCTGTGTAATGTGTGTGTGTGATGCAATCAATCATACGTGTGTAAATCAGTGTATAGGAAATGTTACATAAGCCAAAGGCCTAAAAGTGTAGGAGTCACAAGTCATCCATACTGGTAGGCAGTAGGGTTTAAGAGTGCACAAACTCAGTCGAAAAAGAAACAGAATAGTTTGGAGTTTTCTTTAATAATAAGAATCGATTTCTAGCCAAATCAATCCTTTTTGCAACATTAATCAATGTTCTAATGTATACTTTGCAGTGTGTATGCAGTTATATGATGAAAGTTAATAGCTCACTGTTGAATATTAGGACTTTTAGTTATTATAAATTGCAAGTAAAAAAAGGATGTCTCTTTCAAAAGCAGTAACCTGCTGATATGTTTACATTATATGAACTCTGTAATCTACTTGGTACAGGTTCTTTGCAGCAGGCTTATTAACCCTCTGCACTGACTTCACATAAGTCAAAACCTTAACTTTACAAAACGCTGATCTCTCTCCAGGAAGATAATTATTCACAGGAGTTCTCTTGACATTTTAGTGAGGCCTGGTAATTGCCGGAGGAAAGGAACGCTGCAGCAGGTGCTCTAAAAACATAATAAACTTGCAAACACGGCGCCACCAGGAAGCCAGCACCGGTCGCACCGCCCTAGAGTCGGCCCTGTTTGCCACACCTGCTTAACTGAAACAGATGTATGGGTCAACCAATGGGTTGAGCTGGTTTGGGTGTGAGCAGGAGGGTGACCATATACATATGTTGTGTTTGTGTCCTAAGTTAGTAAGTTTCTGGAAAGTGATCCTCCGTCATACTCCTGTGTGCCTCGAATCTTCCACTTTGGCTGAGGGAGAAGACTCTAACCTCCTTTCACTCATGTAGCAATGGAACAGAAGACCTACTGCACTTACTATGCATCTGTAAAGAGCTGCTGGAGTAAAGAAGGCAGCTGCTCAAGGCTCCTTTCAACCAAAGAGGGATTCAATTGCTGAGGCAAGCAATGCTGACCTGCCTTAAGCCTGGGGGCCCGCAGCTAAACTGTAGGCTGGTAAAATTCCTCTGTCCAGTGGCATTTTCTTTTCCACTAGTGACTCAATGGAACAGGGGTAAGCTTGCACCAGGTCCCACAGAATCTGAGGTGCACAGCATCTGCACGCTGACCCTGTATTCTGAATGACAACAGCAGGGACTGATTGAACATTGATAGTATTGCATTACCTATCAGGCGACCGGCCCAAGAGCACTGCTGCTTTCTTAAACTGTGATGCACTGCACTTTTCCCTTAGTTAAAAAGTTTTAATGATACACTGTTCAACATTTTACACACTTAATTGTATTCATGTATATTTATGGTTTTAATGACGCTTGGTTATTGTGCATTGGTTTTCATGCAATTAAAAATAAACTTAAAACTATTAGGGAAATGAAAGGACACCCACTGAAACCTGACCCCCACAACCATAATCAGAGTTCTTAAACCTGGAGGAAATGGCAGCTTTAACTAAGGTACATTGGAAAATAATCAGCATGTTACTGACGGCAAAACAACTCTTGGTGTTGGGTTACAGGATCTTGACATGTATGCAGTAAAGAGTGGGCAAACTATGAGCACTGATCGCCATGGAGAAACAGATGTGGAGTCTCACTAATAGGGACCCTAAATGTGATGCACCATGGCACCCCCTGGTAGAATACCTATTGGGTAAATACTCAATATTTGATTGCCCTAGATCCTTGAGGTCACTCCGATTTGTGGTATAAGAGGAGAACCCCCTTTGTCACTTTATGACTCAAAGACACAATCATCTTATGCATATACCTATTTCATTTATTTTTTAATGCCACAAATTTAATTATCTAACCCACATGTGAATATGTTATTCCTTACACGAGGTAAAGGGGGGGGGGGTCACTTTCTTCATACAAAGGAAAACTCAATGAATCTTTCTTGGGGGAAAAAACTATTGGTAGAGAGCAGGTTGCTCCATTTTTACTGGAATGTTTGGAAGTGTTGTATATACTCTGCAATCTTATTAGTGAACCTCTTGCCACATGATACTTTGTGCTCATGTCATACACTCACATTGATCATGTAAGATGGATGTTCTCTGCCATATTATGTTAGCTCCAGATAACCAGCATTTTGGAAGAAATGTAATGGAAGAAATGTTTTATTTGCACAACCAAAGAATGGGATAACAAAAACAATTTGATATTGTACAATCAAAGTTCTGTTTATGGGAAAACATGGTTATCTGAAAGAGTTACTAATTATTGAAAATCACTCGCTCTTGTCCTTCCTTTTTTTTTTTTTATAACTTTATTTATACATTTTTTAGGTCATGGATATCAACAAAAGCCTGGAAAACATACGCAGCACAGAGAAAACAAGCAGATACACGGCAGTAAAGAAAGGAGAATATCAAGCCTTTACATTGTAAGAGTAGATATACACAATTTGTATATTGTGCCCATAATCAGAGTATTGACAAATCCAGATAGAGACCTCTTGTAGCTAGAATTAGAAATAGTTCATGATCAGAAATAGAAATATAATGTGGCACTTAATCCCACTGAAGACTTCACCAGACCCTTCCGCATTTTACCTTGGAACGTAAGCCCCAAGCTTTAGCTACTGCCAGCTCCATTTCATAGACCCCCCTCAATAATAGCCAAAAATCAGTAATCTTGGGACAAACTGGGTCAATCCAGACCCTAGCGATACAAAGCCGAGCAGTGATGATACATATTGAGACTAAAGAAGTTGATAGACGGCCTGGGTCCGCTACCACACCCAAGACTATTTCTTTCTCAGTTAATTGTATTTCCTTACCAGCCAGCCAACTCACTACATTCTGGCATGATCTTACAAATTTTC
Organism: Triturus cristatus; assembly: GCF_964204655.1. Classification (NCBI taxonomy): domain Eukaryota; kingdom Metazoa; phylum Chordata; class Amphibia; order Caudata; family Salamandridae; genus Triturus; species Triturus cristatus. The sequence goes on along the minus strand of NC_140592.1, from coordinate 512,869,627 downwards.
TAAGTACAGGACATTTAACAAAGATATGTCTGAGATCCGCAGCGTATTCATTGCATTTAGGACAAAATGACTTTGATGAAGCCTGCGAGGTAGTCCAATTCGAGATAACCTTAGGAGTGTAATATAACATAAACATAGTGCGATGTTGTTGCAGCTTTAAATTAATTGAAATAACAGCCGAGTTGATTGTGGCCATTGAGTCGGTAATCTCTTCTATATTACTTCCATGTTCTTAACAGATATTAAGTTTAGTCGCGATCAGCGATCCGTCGCTTTCGCTTACGGACCGAAAACTCTGATAAATGTTCCCAATCTGACCCCGGCCAGAAATCTTAAAGATAGTCCGAAGTATCTCTGAAGTACAGGGAAGGGCAGATAAGCCCTTCCCTTGTACAAAATAATTTTATTTTTCAGTATTTGCGAATAAGGGATTATGTCCAAATTCCTCTTGTAAAGAGGAAAATGACCTGAAACCATACTCCTCATATAGCTGCCCTAACCGTATTATTCCAGACTGTGACCACTGCCTAGATACTGAATCCGAGAATATATCTGGAAACCTGGGATTTTCCCACAAAACAATAAATTCGTGTAAATCTGGTAGAGCAAAACTTTTGGCAATATCTTGCCAAATACGGTAAATGTGTCTGACTATCTTAAAACGAACTCTTTTGAAGTAGTTAGGGTCCGACATGCTATGTAAAAGAAACCCTGTATTAAAGCCAAATGAAAGCTGGTACGCTAACCATGTTTTACCTACATAAGGTCCCAAAAGTAAACTCTGAATACGATTCAGGAAGGCTGACCAGAAATAAGTCTTAAATACATAAAATCAGGAAGAAGAAAGCCACCTTGCTCATATGTCATCTTTAAGTGCTCTTCTGGATTTTCGAAAGCCCCAAATAAAGCTGCCAATAACAGAATCAAGCCGTTTTAAAAAAGACATTGGGACTCGTAAAGGAATAGAACGAAACAAATACAGGAATTTCGGCAAAATATTCATTTTCACTATATTGCATCTCCCGATGATAGTTAAGGGCAGTCTATGTCACTTGCGCAAGTCCGCTGTCGTTTTTTTAAGCAGCGGTTCATAATTCAAGGCCAAATAGTCCTCGGTACGGCCACTAATACGGACCCCAAGATAGATAGCAGAAGTAGTTAGCCCCAAATGAGGTATTGAAAGTGAAGTCGCATAATTGAGGATTGATTGTGTTTTGTTAATATTGAGCTTATACCCCGAGAAGGAACCAAAGAGTTGAGCCGCCTGTGTTATTGTGGCATTAGCTGTTTCGGGCCTAGTAGTAAATACAGGTATATCGTCTGCATAGGCTGTGACTTTTAACGTTATATCGTTGAGTGAGACTGGTACTATAGAGGTATTCTGAAGAAGATGTCTAATAAAAGGCTCAATATAAAGAGCAAATAATAATGGGGAGAGCGGGCATCCCTGCCGCGTACCCCGCTGGATCTGAACAGGGCTACATGTAAAGCCATTAAGTTTGATAACAGCAGTTGGATTATAGTAAAGTCGCTGAACCGCCGAGACAAACCTTCGAAAAGAGGCCTAAAGAGAGCATACTCGGTCAAAAGCCTTCTCGGCGTCCAGCATTAACATGCCAATCTGATGACCCAATTGGGTAGCAACATCAAAAGCTGCAAAAGCAGTATTTATATGGGTTACAGTATCTCTTCCGGGGACAAAACCGTGCTGTTAGTCTGAGACCAGCAGGTGTATATGTAAGGAGAGGCGAGGAGCTTAGCAAAGATTTTCGCATCCGAATTAATAAGCGAGATCGGTCGATATAATCCCAATTCTTCTACCGGTTTGCCCTTTTTAGGGAAAACCATGATATTAGTTCGATTCCAAGAGGGAGGTGCCACCCCTCCCTGAAGTATATCATTAATCAACTCCAGAAGAACTGGCGTCAGCAAGTCCCTAAAAATTTTACAGAACTCGAGCGGAATGGTGTCCTCGCCCGCCGCCTTGCCATTAGACAAAGACCTAATTGCTAAATTCAGTTCCTCCAGGTCAGCAATATTCTCCATGCTCGAGGTTTGAGATAAGTCCAAAGAAGGTAGAACACTTTCTTGTAGATAATTCATGACCACCGGCTGATTGAAACTACCAGATTGCTTGTATAAACTAGCATAGCAGATTTTAAATTGCTCTGCTATGTCCTCCGACTTCGTATAAGTGATACCATCTACCCCATTAATAGTCTTAATATGCGATTTAGCCTTCCGATCAGCCAGTTGATGAGCCAATACCCTGCCAACCCTTTCCCCATATTCATACTGCAGAGATCTAAAGTTAGTGAAATTAATAGAGGGTTGAAGGAAAAGGCCGCTAATAAGTTTCGCTCTAACTTCAATAATTTGGGCATAAATTAATGGCTCATTAATATCTTTTGAAGCGATTACCCGGGCATGTTGCTGCTCCAGTTTGGAGTATTGCCGATGTTCATTACTCAGGCAAAATAGATCCAATAATATTCAACTAACTATAAACTGAGTGGGAGCACCTCTGACAAATGCTTTTAGACAATCCCATACCAACGCGAGAGAAGAAGTATAACGATTAACAATATATTCATTTAGGGCCGAATGCATATAATCAATAAAAGCCGAATTACTTAGAAGATGCCGAGGAAATGAAAATTCCCTGACTTGACCATGTCTAGATGAGCCAAGATAAATAGAGAGCATAATAGGATTATGGTCCGAGGTTATTTTAGGACATACGACCATAAGTGCATTGGACAAAAGCCGGCCAGTCGTAAAGATCATATCAATCCTAGAGTATTGTTTATGGGGATGAGAAAAGAAAGTAAATCCAGGACTAGTAGGAAACAATATTCTCCAGGCATCATCCAGTTGATGGATATGTAATAAGTCCCTTATATCATCCCTAACCCGGACCATTCTAGCTCTGGCAAGCGCATTTGTGGTATCGTTTTTTTTTATCTAAGACGCAATTAAAATCACCCATCACGATAAGGTCACCAGCCCAATCCAGGAGTTCAGAGTTCAGATAAGAAATAACCTCAGGACAGTCCGTATTGGGGCCATAAACCATACAGACTGTAACCTTCCTACCATAGATAAGGAGTTGTGCAATTGCCCACCTACCCCGGCTATCAGCAAGAGTTCGCAATACAGTGATTTTAAACAATTTATCCTTTAAAAGAGCGACCCCCCGTATAGAAACTGTCTGCGAGGTACATACAACCAAATCATAACCAAGCTGCCTAAAGAAATTTCTATCTTGATAAGACACGTGGGTTTCTGCTAATCCGACTAATTGAGGCTTGAATCCTTTGAGCTCTTCAGCCACCAATCGCCTTTTACTGGCTAAATTCAGCCTACAAACATTCCAACTCATAAATTTAACTCTAGACATTTCCAGCCAATTCTTTTTCTAAAATACTGAATGATTTCTCATTTTTAATTTCAGCTATTTCCTGTGCCATTTTAACAATACCGTGACTATTTAACCCCACCAAACCCTCCATCCCCCTTAGAGCAACCCCAAACCCCTCCCTCCAGTTTCTTAAGAAAGGAATCGCCCCCCTTTAAGCTGTCCTGACCCAACAGCATATGAAGGACGCTTCATCCGCCCCCCCCAGAGACCACCAACCTACCAACACAACCGGCCCCCACCATCCAATTCCACATAGTGTATTTTTCTCTTATAGTAAATGCCACCCATAAAAAAAAAAACCAAGGGGAAGGGGGAAAACAAGAACATCAAGCCTAAATCTTAACTTACATTGGTTATAGTAATCAAGACTTAGGGGTGGTTTGCCAGTTAGCAAGCGCTATTTTGGCCTCCTGTTCACTTAAGAAAAAATATGAGCGACCATTCCTGATCACTTTAAGCCGAGCAGGCTCCTGCAGGAAGACTTGACAACATAAAGGCTTAAAGGAATCCATAAGTTGGCGGAACTGCCATCTTTTCTCCATAGATGATTTACACCGGTCTGATCTAACAAAAATTGACATAGAATCAACCTGAACAGAAGCCGCTGGTCTAGCTTTAAAGAAAATAGCCTGGCGGAGTAGAAAATTACCCAAAAATACCAGAATGGGCCTTGAAAATGTTGTTTTAGCTTGTAAATTTGATTTTAAGATTAATGGGAGATGGTGTGCTCTTTGAACCTGTGTGTCCAAGTCTCAGTCCCTCAAATCCGGGAAAGCTTTCTGAAATAAGTCCACAACAAATGCACGAGGGTCAGAGCCCTCCTTCCCTTCTGGTATCCCAAAAATCCTCAGGTTATGTCGCCGTTGTCTGTTTTCAAGATCATCGATCTTTAACTGCATAGAGACCAGCTGCGACTCCTGAATGGTAACTGATTTGATAGCTTGAGTATTAACTTCCTCTACATCTGCAACACGCTGTTGCAGCTCAGTAACATCCACTGTTAAATGATGAACTTTAGCAGTGACCTCAGATTATCGCCTTTTTGATTTCAACACAGTCCACCCTTGCATGTTGATAATGTGCTTGTGCTTCTGCTCTCTGTATATTTAGAGCCTGCATTATGTTAGAAAGAGAAGGCTCCTCACCCCCACCATACCGTCCGTCCATCTGATCCTGCACAGAAATGTGAGCTGAGGCAATTTCTGTGGAGAGGTGTGGCTCACTGGTTAGAGGCGGCAGATCTGTAAGCAGAGAATCGGCCAGGGACCAGGGTTCAATTCCCGACGCGGCAGGGTCGTGGACCAGGGTAAAAACGGACTCGATAATTCTCGCCTCGGTACCTACTCTAACCAGGAACACACTCGGCAACTCTGGGCATTAGCTTGCCTCAACTCCACAACGGCCCCCCACATTCGCCGGGGATGCCTGGTTTCACCTTGGAGATACCCTGGAGGGACCATCTCACAGGGATAGCCAGGACGGGTTCCCCAGCGGTCTACAGCGCTAGGACGCCTCAGGGCAGCAGTGCGCTTTACAAGACACATACATTTACATTTTTTTTCTGCAGTAGCCTGAGGACCTTGGGGGGAGGGGGGAGGCAGAAGAGTGAGGTCTTGTAGATAGATTGTATCCGCCGCTGAAGGACGCGTCCGCCCTCTCCTGGGTCAGAGGCCTGCCGCGCTGCCTCCGCGCCCGATGTGATTACTTCCTACATTACGATGCAGCTGAACAGAACAATGCCACAGTTTAACCTCTGAAGCGATATCTATTTTCTTACGGTTTCTTGGCATCCCGGTGCAGTGTGCCTCATCTCCTTGTCTCCTTCAGGCTGCGGGTTCACGGATGTGCCGGCTGGTCAGTGTCGGCTGTGTGCTTCGCGGCGCCCGCGTAGCGGGATGGCTCGCAGCTAGGAGTCCGCTTGGAGTGTTCGCCCCGCCTACGCTGTTGGATTCTCGGGTCTCTCGGCTTGCCGTCGACGGCCCGGCAGGTATCCTGTGGATTGGGGGCAGGTGTGGAGGTGTTGGCCGCGTCGTGCGGACTTGGGAATCTACGACTCTGTTAGGGGAGCAGCTGGAAGCCATGGCCCCCCCACGGACATCTCGCTGAGTGCGAGTCAAGGCACAAGCAGAGAATGATGTTCATTCTGCAGTAGGGGAGCGCTTGGAAGGTGAGACAGTCTCCACGATTAACTCAACTGTTGATAATGTGATATTGCCACGGAGAGTTCTACCTGGCAATGCTCTAACTAGCCCAGCGGATCTTCAGGTGGGGAAGCCTATTTTAAAGCTTCTGCGCTTGGGGAAAGTTACGGCACTTCTTCGGTCCTGTGACTCTGAATCTGTTGCCCCTCCCTCCCAGATGGCTGAAGTCCTCAACGCCGCAGTCAATGAGGGGTGGGGGGGTATGGAGGTATCATCTCATATTTCAAGATCGGAATCTCCTGCTGCGGGGGTGGATTCAGGGGTCTCAGTTGGCTTGGCTTCTCCCGATCCTCCTCTACTTGTCGATGTAGTCGAAGTGAATTCGCCAGTCCCTGCTCACATCATTCAAGCTGAGGATCCCAACAGTATAAGAGGTGAGCTTTCTGATGGTACCAGACAGGAGGCAAGCCCATGTGTAATGCTCATAATCATCCGATTGCTAACATTGGAAAAGTAACTGACAATGATAATGTGATTGGGGGTTGTGAGGAGCAGATGAACTTACCTACGGAATCTAGCAAGGAGTTGCTCTCTCCCGCAAATCATGGCTCTCTTGGGCACAGGTGCTAATACCAGGATCAGTAGTACTGTGCATAGCCCAGAGGGTGATACCCCGAAAGCAAAGGGTTCTAAATCAAATCGATCTGGTAAAGGTGGTAGAGGCCGAGGTCGAGGTGGTGCTGGCAATGTGGTTCAAATCGCTGATGTTTTTGGTCGATTGAAGGGCGCCAGCTCCTGCAAGGCTGGCTCTGGGGTGAGCCCACTACGCAAATGGGTGTCATCAAAGAGCGAAGTTGCATTGTCTCCAGATTATCCAACTCGGGTTTGGGAGGTATAAACGCCCATTCTTTGCGGAATTGTCCAGATTTGCCGGATGACTTACTGGCAGCTACGGCCGGCCCTCCCCCCCCAGCTCTCTTATCACCTAATAACTCTACCATGGCTGTTACTGATACATCTACTATGGATTATGTACAACCCTCAATCGAGGGCCAGTGCACTGACTATGGTCAAAATGTTGCTGATGGGACGCTCCACTACTCTAAGGGTCCAACACTAGCTGAGTGTAATAGTCCTTCCAATTTCATGCAATAAATATCAGTCAGTTTCAATTATCTAAGGAAGCTTGTCAATGCTCATTTAGTTTCTAGTTGTGAAAAGGTGCAATTACTTCATAGTGATGACTCTGAATATAACTAAAACATCTTTTTGGTGATGACTTTAGACACAAAACTGAATTTTTTACAGATAAATATATACTGGGTTAAGGAACCACCTACATATCATATTAAGGCTATGTTTGGTATTGTAGCCCGTGTGGCGCCGCAGCCATGGTAACTGACTCTGGAATCTGGGGATCACGGTTCGATCCCCGGCGCTGGCGGCAGATTAGCCCAGCACCATGTGACTCTGGGTAATAGCTTGCTTAATCTTCCCGACGGCCCCCAGCGCCTAGAGACCCTTACGGGTGATTGCATCATAATAATAAACTGTTCGCGCTTTACAAATGTGGATTATTATCTGCTTTAACAGCATTACAAAAACCCACCTAGTCTTGCTTGTGGGTGTATTCTAATGTTATATGTCAATTCAGCACCAAGAATGTCACCACTGTGCCATTTTCATCACATTACCTAGAGAAATTAAACTAGTCCCACTTTCAGCGCAGAAAGACAAACCTCTCCTTTTACATTGACTTGGGCTAGAGGGACAGGAAGTATGTGATCATAGTTCTGACCCATTGGGCTGAAAAGGCTAATGTGCATAATAAAGCTAGATATACATTGTTACCTATTACATATCAAATATTATTATTAACCTGAGGCTATCCAGGAAAGATTTCAATGTTGTAAAAGACTGGAGGGCAAGAAAGTCAAACATTTATACAAGAATATGTAACCGATTTATGAAATACTAGCCTCCTTGTGCAAATGTAAGGCAAGTTTAGGAGAATGGATAAGAGCTCATCAGTTTATGTTGGTTTGTAAAAAAGAAAAGTTAAACATGAACGGAGGTGAGGATTTGTAAAATCCCGCTCAGTGTGAAGTGGTGGTAATAGCAAAAATAAACTGACGCGGCATGGCATGTGTAGAAGAGATCAAAAGACATAAAGGGCACATTACATGTCTGGATCTTCAATGGATCCAATTCCTTCTCATAGTCTAAGGTCCATCTTCGATATTATCGCTCTGTCGTGACGTTAGTGACTAGGAACAAGGAATTGTCACTAACCTCGGAAGGAAGCCGTCGGGAGCGATGGAGCGCAGCTGGTCCCCCCTCGACCCTGAGGCGCAGACTCTCGCAGAGGGATGGAAACACTACTGCTTGAGAAAGCCCCCTGGGGAAAAGGGAAGTGGATAAAATAAGAAAACGCTGCTCTGTCGTGGTGTGGCTCTGGTCCTGCGCTGGTAGTGGGTCAGGGTTCTGGCCAAGGCACTCTCCCAAGGTAAACTATAGAGGGAACATAAGAAGCAAAGAGTAAGTAAGCACCTCCCACCCTCCACGCAACTCAGGCACTCCGGGCTACAGCCGTCACCCAGCCACACCGGATACTTACAAGAGAGATTAGCAGCTGGCTTGGTTCTGATACCAAGTAAAGGGTCCTGAGAGCAGGACGCGGTGTCTAGAGTAGGAGACACTCTTCTTCACCTCTCTGTTTGGTCACAGTTAGGGCGTTGCCAATGTCACGAAGGCACACAACAAGATAACGGGCTGAGCGGGAGCCGGGACGCGTGCAAAGAGCGTCCCTAGCGTTCGGATTCTGGCAAAATCAAAACGTACAATGTTGCAGCAGTTTGAGCATTTCCTGGCACCTTACGCGCAAGGAGTAAGTCCGAGTGGGCAAACGGGAAATCCGTGTCAAGGGAGGTTTTGCTACTCACGCTTCCGGAGTCTGAGGAGAGACGTCGGGTGGCGGTGCTACTGGCGACTCGCTTCTGGAACAGATAGCCCTGATGCGGTATCGAGGATTCGGCTGCCTGTCAACTTCAGGGATGTCTGCAAAAAGGCTGGATACTCCAGGCTCCGTCGTGAAGAGAGGTATACCGCGGGGAACACCATCCGCGACTGTAGCTAACGTCCAGATTGTCAAGCCCCGTTCCCTGGCAAAGGGGAGGGCTTTATCGTGATGCCGGCGGATCTGCCGGGAACCACTTCTGGGCCGCCGGCCGCAGGCATGACGGGAGTCGTATTCCCGGTCTTTTGCACAGACCGCGACCTCCCTTCACGCGCCAGACATACCGTGCAGCGCGCTGGATGGAAGAGGTACTGGGGGAGTAGTGTGTGGAGCGCGCCGCGCCCTGGCCATGTGAGGTGCAAATCACGACACGCTCCAACATATCAGGAGCTTTTTGCCATCTCTCTTCTGTTCTGTTCTCTCTTCTGTTTAAACAGATTAACGCAGACCCTGAATCTCTGGCGAATTTTAGACCAAGTCTCTCTGTTCACCCACCTTTCCAAGATTTTTAAGCTGCTGGGAGAAAACAACTTCTTCAGCATACAAAAAATCCAGACACATGTTTTCACAACTGCCGATACCTGTGCATCGAATGAAAGTTGGGAGTCAAATATGGCACCCACATTACTGGCCATTGTAGTTGGGGGGGGGGGGGGGGGGAGGGGAATCATATCAGCCCAAGCGCCAACCCATCCTGGGAGGTGATTCTGTACATTGTAATTTATTGGCCTTTAGCCAGCCAAGTAAGGCTACCCTACAGCAGGAAAATGCATCCTCCACCATTATAGAATCCCCATCATAGGTAAGCAGGAGTTGCGTTTCATCTGCATGTGAGATGACCTTGATGTTCAATGATTCAACCAGATATGCCAGAGGGAACATATATGTATTGAAAAGTGTAGGACTAAGGGAAGAGCCGTGCAGACCCCCCCCCCCCACCCCCCATTTAATCAGTGTTTTGCTCTTAAGAGCAGGTGGTTTGGATGAAACCGTATGCCTCGTCTCTTGAGGAAGGATCTCAGGAAACTTAAGGCAGAACTAGTCACCCCCAGATTTTATAAGCTGTACAACAAGATGTTCATATCTACCGTATCAAACACGTCTGACAGGTCCAACAGCACAAAAGCCACATTAAGGCCCGAGTCCAAGCTGGTTTTAATAGACTCATACATTTCTAATAATGTGTTCCCATTGCTGGGGTGGGCTCTTAACCCTGATTTGGAGGGCTGGAGTAAGTTGTTCTCAGTCAGAAAGATGGTAAGTTTATTTTTCTGCTACCACATGCTGCTAAAGTCACAGTGGTCAGGTCATTAATCTGGTCAAGGCTGGACTATGCTAATGCATTTTTCTTGGGCCTCCCGGAATATCAGATTCAGCGGTTACAAGTTGTGCAGAATATGGTAATCCACCTACTGTATGAAATATCGAAATATACATCAATATCTGTAATCTGATAGAAACTGCTATATGCCGATTCCTTACCTTTGAATTTCCCTGGCTTCAGGCTGTATCTGGAAACTTTTGCGCGAGCAATACCCCTTGTGCGTGCCATTGGGTGGCTCCATTTGGCTCTGCGTGACATCGTTAGCGTTGGTTATGGCATCGCAGTCACCAAATAGGCGCCACCCAGGCACAAGGGCGTCAGTTCTTTTCTTTCTGCACAAGTTAAGCACCGGTCGTGGAAGAGCTACCCCTCTGTCGCTTTTTGACAGACCTTTTTTCAACTTTTTGTCGAATTAAGGATTCTTCCCATCTTTGTGTGCTAGGATGTCTTTGAGGAAGATAGGCACTGCACGGCTTAAACCCTGTCACCACATGATGTTGGTTACGACCCCCTCCTTGTCTGCCTCTGGTGTCTAAAGCACAACCATGATTCGGGAGAGGTCCCGCGGTGGGGAGATATGCATTGGTGGTTGACGAACCGCGATTGGGTCAATGGGTGGCCCCTCTCTCTTCCCTAACCAGATCTCACAGTTGTGACTGATGCCTCACTTCTGGGAGGGGGCGGTCATCTGGGAGTGGTGGATTTCAGGGGAAACTGGTCCTCAGCAAAGTCAGGGCTCCACATCAATTTGTTGGAGCTTCGAGCAATTTGATTCTAATTGTTCCCCTTGACAGAGGGAAGAAATGCCTACAGACATCACAACCGCCATGTGATACTGCAACAAGCAGGGCAGGGTGTGGTTGTGAACCGGTTGTCGAGAGGCCCTGCATCTCTAGACATGGCTGGAACAGCAGGGCATAACCCTGGTGGTTCAACACATGGCGGGTTCTCTGAATGCCACGGCGGACAAACTCAACCGCCGATGCCTAGTGGATCACGAATGGCATCTCCAGTCAGAGCTGACACAAGGTCTTTTTCAGCGATGGAGAGATCCTTGGTTAGATCTGTTTGCCTCCAAAGAGAATGTGCAGTGTCAGCAATTCTGCGTGCTGGAGTTTACATGGCGGCAATCGCTCATCGATGCCTTTCATCACAAGTGGAGCTCAGGCCTGCTGTACTCCTTTCCGCTCATGCCACTCCTGCCCAGGGCTCTGCGGAAGATCAGGAAAGACCAGGCCCAAGTCATTCTCCTTGCCCAGTCTGGAGCCACAAGAGTGTGGTATCCAGAGCTTCTGAAAATGAGCATCGATCCTCCGATCAGGCTACCCCTTCGAGAGGATCTTCCATCGCAGCAACAGGGGAGTGTTCTCCACCCAAACCTGTCAACTCTTCGCCTCCATGCGTGGAGATTGAGCGGCAGCAGTTGATGGCTTTTGACCTTCCTCCCATTAGTGGAGTGCCACCTGGCTGCCAAAATAAGACGGTATACAACACAGACAAATGCAGGTTCGTTCCTGGTAGAAATACCACAATGAAAATCAGGAGGCTCATGCATGTCATACATGAAGTGGAGGATAGTGATCAAGATCTGGCCCTGGTATCCATAAACAGAACCAATTTACTGTATCAAACACTTTGGCTATATCTCCAGGCAGTTCTGGTGAGAATGGGGTTTGGACCCTGATTACGGACATGGGTATAACTGCTTTATACAGAACCTCCCGCCAGGATCAGGCTGGGGAGATTATGCGCTCCAAAGGGTGCAGAGATTAGAGGTACCAGACAAGGGTGCCCACTGTCGCCCCCTGCTATTTGATGACCAGTGGTTTCAGTGCCAGCCCAGAGTTAGGAAGGAAATGGGTTGCTATGGGATACAAATTGGGGAAAAAGAGCATTTGATACCTCTGTACATTGATGACACTTTGTTTTACCTGACAGCACCGTCTGTTTCGCTGCCACTCTTGTTGGGACACTTTAAAACCTTCGAGGAAATCTCCAGTCTGCATATAAACATGGCCAAGTCCTTGATCTTTCCGTTTGGTGCCCTGCATCACGGGGATTCCCTCGTGCTCTCCCCGATACCTTTACGTTGGGAAACGGACAAGTTCAGATATCTGGGCATCATTGCCATTCATACCACTCTGAAATGGAAGCAATTCAATTTAGACCGAGGGACAGAGGGGTTGACCCGGTCGGTCACCTTCTGGAATGCCCTCCCATTGTCCCTTATGTGCCTGGTAACGGTAGCCAAAATGGTGTTTCTGCTTCGATGCCTTTATGCCCTTCAGCATTCACCGGACACGCTCCCACAGTCCGTATTTAAAAGACTTCATTCCCTGCTTATAAAATTGGTATGGGCGGACGGCAGAAACAAAGTGAGTAGAAAGGTACTGCAACTGCCACAGGAAGAGGGAGGGTTGGCGCTTCCCAATTTGGAACTATATTACTTAGCATCCCAGCTCCAACATGCAGCACACTGGCTGACTGGGGAGAACAACTGGGAGAAAGAACTCCTGATGGATGACAGGAGGGAAAAAACCTTGCTCCAGCTATTACATGGAGGGTCAGGGAGAGGGCCTCTACTTGATTAAACCTACAGCGGCACTTTGGGAAAGAGCAGTGAGGGTGGTATTGAGAAACACCCTCTTTGCCAGGTTTTGGGACCTCCCGGCGTTTCTTCGCATGGCGTCGAAGGTGGATGTAACTGGCTGAAAAGACGGGGGATGCCAGACTTTAGCAGATCTTTTCCCCAACGACATGCTGATTTCCTTCAAGGCGGCGCAGGGCAGTTTTGGGGTGGGACATAGTAATGCTTGCGTAGATAAGGAATTGACCAATATAGTCCATGACATCTGGTCTACAAGCCTGGCTGCCCTGGAGTCCTTGATTTCCTACTTATATAATGCAATGATTTTGGACACGCCCAGAACAAGACCATGCGCGAGACTGGCCTGGGAGGAGAAGCTGAGGGCGCCATTGACGGACACATTGTGGAAGGAACTCTAGAAACTAGTAAAGAAGGGCTTATGTAACATGCGGTTTAAACAAGCCCACTTCAAATTTCGACACTGCACATATATCACCCCGGTGCTGCTACACCGCAAAGACCCCACAGAACCGAATACATGTCCATGATGCCAAATGGCTCTAGCAACATTTCTACACCTGGCCTGGGATTATTCCATAGTACACACTTACTGGGGCTGGGTGGTTGAGACACTAGTGTGTGAGGGGAGTGACACTAAGGCCAGGACCCACTGCTTGTCAATTGGGTATACTTAAATAACGTAAGGGAAGAAAAATGCAATGGCGAGTCACACAACTGCCGCTAATACTAGCAAAACGACGAGTAGCTATGACTTGAATGGGCACTGGGTGACCCAATTTACAAGGGTGGGGTAAAGATGTGAAAGAATGGGCTGTAGCAGAGGAGCTCAGGCTACACTGGTGTAGGGTAGATGAATATGCAGAAGAGGATTTGGTGCATGGAGAGAGTCCAGAGAGGAATTTGAAGCAACAGCAACTGGCCAGGATTCGGGGAATTCAGGCTCTGTTTCGGAGGGTTGTGCCTCGCCTACGAAAGCTCTTGAATCTAAAAGTTAAATGCATCTCCTATACTGTGTGCACACAGCACACGATCTGTATTACTGAAGGCCTTTAGAAGATGGGAATGTATTATGAAATAAACTTTGTAGCCATGCTACCCTTTCCCAGTGCAGTTTCTCATGTTTGTAAAGGTCATAGGGTATAACACTTTCTAAGTCAACAAATGTGAAATTGAAATATAAACAAATTGTTTAAAAATTTACAAAAACGGTATACGCTTGCCGTTGATAGAAATTTGTATTACACTGTACAGAGTGGTCTATTCACCCTTTTTCTCCTTCTCTTCCCAATGTTATATTCATTCTAACCCTTGCCCAACAGGGCTCTGCGTTGGGTACTCTTAAGGGCTATCTTTCTGCTCTGTCTGGGTTGGTTTGGCAGCCGCAAAAAAGCACTCTCTTTAGGTCTCCGATTGTTAATTTGTTTTTGAAGGGGCTGGCACACTTGTTTCTGCCCACACCCTTTGTTATGCCGCAGTGGGATCTTGATTTGGCCCTCACTTCTCTGATGTGTGCTCCCTTCAACCCTTTACTCAACTGTCCTCTCCAGCTGCTTACCATCAAGACAGTCTTTCTAGTAGTACCTGCAACTCACTCAACCTCCAGGCAGATGTTCTCACCATCTTGCATGCCTCTCTACATGATGTCCTTTCTAGACAAAATGGTGCTTGACACCTGTGCTTCATTTTTGCCAAAGATTGTGACCCCATTCCATCTGGGTCAAACCATCGCACTGCCCACCTCCTTTCTCTCCCGCATCCTTCTTAGGAGGAGGAGCGTCTCCACCATCTGGACCCAAAAAAGAGCGTTGTCGTTACACCTTGACTGCACAAAAGAGTTCTGTGTGAACAACCAACTCTTTGTGGGGTACGTGGGAGCTAAGAAGGGCAGTGCAGAAAAGGTGCACCCCCAAAAGTTTGGGGTGTGTCCCCCAGGCACTGGTGGTAGTCCTCCGGGGAGGCTTCTGATTGTTAAATGAGTTCGTCACAAGTTTGTGATTTTTTCAGAGAAATCTTTACTGATTTTTCTATTGCTTCATAGAAATTGAAGATTACATTTTCAATCCATAGACAGAATCGTCTGCTCTTCGATCACATATTAATTGTTATTCCCAATGCATTTCGGCATGCTTGCCTTCATCAGGGGAAATCTATGAATAATAATGAACGTAATGAGTGTAATGTACGAGGAAATAATTTTACCCTTTTATTATAAACCGAAAAAAGAAAAACGAAGAAAGAACGAAGACAAAGGATGTGGTGTTTAGTAAAAAACGCGGTTTGCGTGAGAGTGACAGAGGACGATAAAACGTTGGTGATGAGTCAACGGGAGAGTGAATGTTAATTGCGGATGACTAGTGAGGGGATGTTAAAATTATATTTATATTTACGATGTCTCCGGGTGATTCTGTTGAGATACTGGTGTCTTTAAAAGATTTTACGGGTAAATGAAACCCAAGGTGACGAAGAGGAAAATGCTATTGTCGGTAAAATATATGACTAATATTAGGGATATTGTTAGTTATCAAACGAAACCTGAAGGTTAATGGTGCTCCGAGGTTTTATTTTCTTACCGGGTGTAAGAAGCATCGACGCGTGGAATCAATGGTGTGTAAGTGGTGGATCGAATCCGGAAGCTAAAAAGAAAGGTGATCACGTGGTATGGTTCAGTGCGTTAAACAAAGAAGAAAGACTATAGAGATCCAAGTTACTATGTGGAAAAAGGACTGAAAAAGGCTGAATGGTGTTGGAAAGTAAATAGATGTGGTTCTAAAATTGAAAAATGAAAAATGAACAAAATATGAAATGATATGTGTGGAACTAATAATAAATAAATAAAAAAGATGTAGGGTGATAATGGATGTCGTTATAATGGTCTGAGCGTGGATGAGGGATGTATGTGTGAATAGACCAATATGGTGTGGTTGGATATCACAAAGTAAGGGGGAAATTATAACACGTAGGAACAGGAACATCGGATCATCAACGTTACTGTCTAATTTTGCAACTAACACAAAGGATGAATGACCTGTATGAAAAAAAATATATATATAAAGGTCGCCTGAAAATTACAGAAGGTTATTAATAAAGTTTTGTATTGTTGAAACCACTATAGGTAACATGTGAATTCTGTACGATCATTCATTCCATGTGGTTTCATAGAGTTCAACTGATAAATCCAGTAGTTTTCTCGTTGTAATAAGAATTTGTGGTTGTCTCTCCCTTCTCTTTTGTCGATGGTTTCGAGGATACTGAATTTCAGTTGGCTAACATTGTGTGCTGCTTCCATGAAATGTTGGGCGACTGATGACTTCAACTGTTTGGTTCTGATGTTAGATTTATGCTCGTTAAGTCTGACTTTGATTTTCCGTTCGGTTTGTCCGATCTAAATCTTGCCACATGGGCATTTAAGCATATATACAACGTTGGAAGTGTCACATGTTGCGGTTGTTTTGATTTTATGCCCTTTCATGGGGTGTGTGATGTATTCTAATTCAAAGGTAAGGAATCTGCAGCTAGATGAACAAGTTACTTACCTTTGGTAACGCATTATCTGGTAGCGACCCAATCTAGCTTCAGATTCATTACAGTCCATCCATGCCTCCCCGCTTTGCGGACTGATTTTGTTAGTGCTAGGGTTACTCCCCTTTTCAGGGCCCTAGTTTTGCACGTCTACATCAGTTACTTTGTGGCTCTACACTTCTGGTGTAGAAAAAAAAAGTACTGATGTCGCGGTCACCTATATAGGTGCCACCCAGGTGCGCGGACATCATAACCCAACACTAACAATGCCAACAACATGACGTGGGGCCGAATTAAGCCACCCGACGGCACGCTCAAATGGTATTGGTCAAGCAAAAGTTTCCGAATACAGCCTGACGCCTGGGAAATTCAAAGGTAAGGAATCTGCAGCTAGATAGTCTCTACCAGATAATGTGTTAATGAAGGTAAGTAATATGTACTTTCGGGAGAGACTCCTCTAGCTGCTAGTTCGGAAATGTATAGTATTTAAAGCACTGATCTTGATGCACCAAGCTTTTTACAAAAAAGGGCCTACGTACCTGAGCGAAAGAATTCTGGAATATAGCCCCGGAAGACCAATGCGTTCTTTCAATGCTGGTCTAATTCAAAAGGAAATGGAGGGGAAGTTCTTCCTTTACTGTTAAGGTGGCCGGTATATGGAATCATCTGCCTGAACAATTGAGGGCTATCCCGGACTAAGTAAAATTTAAAAAGGAGTTCTAATATCCTACTGTCTAAGTAAGAGGGTTTTGGTGACTCAAAACAGGGAAGGAGGCAAGAGCCACAGATATCCTATAGCACAGAGCTACTCAAAAAGAGTGACCCGGCTCAGAATAGAGGTACTCAGCATTCATTCAAAGATAGTGATCAAACTGTCAGAGTAAAACAGCAAGGGAAGATCTACTCAGAAATTCCATAGGAGATGTGTCAGGCCGTCAGTAGCTGAATGCTATGGATGCCACTAACCTGAGAAGTCGGCCGGCGGGAGCGATGACCTGTAGTAAAGCCCTTACATACATCAACGTGGGGTTGCACACGCGTGAAGTAACAAACACCAAAACATGGAGGAGGCACACCGGGGGAAAGGAGGGAAATAAAACAAACGAACTCTTGTGGTCAATGTGGTGTCATCTACCATCAAACACTGGGAGGAACTATGGTTGTGACTCCCTTGGTTGGCTGCAGAAAGGGGGAGACAAACAGAGAGCTTGTTAGGGAAGAACAGATGACCTTCCCTCTTACCCTTCTCCACCCTCTGGGTCCAACACTTACCAAAGGGGGTTACACTCACAGGAAGAAAGGGTTTCTGTTTCAGGAGCCCCACAGCCTCCGAAGCTGTTCTACTCACAGCCACGTGCAATTCTCCTTAACACACCTAGCAAGGATCTTGTCCCCGGAAAGCGAACACTGTGCTTCCAGTATGTTGCCTTTGCTAGTCACTAGCCGTCACGATAGTTATGCCCACTATCACGGTCCTTGTTTGCAGCACACGCGCGTTCCTAGTGCGGACTGCACAGTCCCACAAGCGAAAAGAACTCACGAAGTAAGTCCGAAGCAGTTGACTCCACTGCCACGGCAAAGTCCCACAAGAGAAAAGAAAGCAAGAGGTATGTCCGAAGCAGTTGTTTCCACTGCCACGGCAAAGTCCGTTGAAAGAGTACTCACACCCACCTAAATACCTGACACTGGCGTCCCAGCATAGTATCACCAAAATCCTCGGGGGAAAAGTCGGGCTCCAAGGTTGAGCTGCCGAGTATGCGGCTTCCGGCGTTGGTTTCAGCGCGCGCTCATTCTCCAGCGGGGAACACCATCCGCTAAGCGCCGCTGCTGGGTCTTTCCGATGGATTGTCAAGCCCCATTCCTACTGAGGAGGAGGGCCTTATAGTGGCGTCACGTGCGTGACACCACTTCCGGTATTCCGACTCTCGTGCCCCGGAGACTTCTGGGACTTGTAGTGTGGCTCCCGCTGCTTGTCATCATGCGTACTGCCGGGACATGGCTAGGGGCGCCTGCCCTCCGTCTTGCAGATCTGTTGTCTGGCCAGGATCGTGACAGAACCCCCTCTTGAGGACCGCCGTCTCGGCGGTTGTCCTGGCTTACCGGGGAACCTGGCGTGGAATTGTTTTTGTAGTTCGGGGCAGTGAAGGTTGGATGCTGGTTCCCAAGTTCTTTCCTCCGCACGATACCCTTTCCACTCCACTAGATATTGCACTCGTCTCCTTACAAGCCGGGAGTCTAATAATGCTTGGACCTCGTATTCTTCTTGGCCATCAACTTCCACCGGGAGGGGAGCTTGGGGCAGTCTCATACTAGCGGGACAGGGCCGGAGTAGGGAAACATGAAAAACAGGATGTATTTTCCAGGAGGAGGGTAGACACAGCTGCACTGCTACAGGGTTCAGCATTCGTTCTACACTGTACGGACCTACATACTTGGGAGCTAGTTTACCCACCCCTTTTAGATGCATATTCTTGGTGGACAACCTCACTTTGTCTCCTACCTGATATTCGGGTTCTGGTGCTCTTCTTTCATCAGCGTACAGTTTTTGCTGTTTCTGTGCTGCCTCCAAGTGAAGCCTCGCTTCTTTTAGAATGGTTCTAAGGTGCCTATGGTGTTCTTGAATGGTGGGATGTTTGGCTACTACAGGCCACTCGAACGTGAGCATGTTAGGGTGGAACCCATAAAGACAAAAGAAAGGGGAGCACCCTAATGTGACATGGTCTGCGTTATTGTATGCAAACTCTGCCAACCATATTAAAGGGTACCAGTCTATGGTATTTTGAAGGGTAAAACATTGTAGGTACTGTTCTAGAGACTGATTGAGACGTTCTGTTTTACCATCAGTTTGAGGATGATAACTCGAGGATAAGCGGGCCTCAATTCCCATGGATTCACACGTCTTCCAAAAGCGTGAGGTGAATTGGGTTCCCCGGTTTGTTATGAGCACCCTAGGTAGTCCGTGTGCTCGCACTACATGTTGCAGGAAAATAAGAGTCAATTCGCAGGATGTAGGAAGTCGTTTGAGGGGGACGAAATGTCCCATTTTCGTTAGATGATCGACTATTACTAGTACGGTGGTATATCCTTCACACGGGGGCATCTCGACGATGAAGTCCATGGAGACCGTGTGCCAAGGAGATGGTGGGATGGGGATTGAACGTAACAGCCCCACGGGTTTGGAATGGCTGGTCTTGCTTTGTGCACAGACAGCACAGTTCTTCAGGTACTCTTTGGCATCCATCCGTAAGGAGGGCCACCAGAATGTCCTTTCAAGTCCCGCAATGGTTTTGTGTTCTCCTAAATGGCCTCCCAATGATGAATCGTGTATCCAGTTTATGGCTTGAAGTTGTTGAGACTGCTGGGGAACAAACAGGGCGATTTTCTGGAATAGGTAATCCCCTTTTTTGTTTCTATGTTCTGGGTCTGCTTGTATCCAGGTTTGTTCATTGATCTTGGATAAAGACGTCTTTACTTCATCAAGAAATTCTTCCGATGAGGTTAGCGCAAGCGATTGACGGGAGAAGGCTTTTTCTGGGAGAATGGGTGGTGGCTCTGGTGGTATGCTCGTCTCCGTTTCTGTGGGTTCCTCCATCCGGGATAAGGCATCGGCCTTGCCGTTCTGGGGTCCAGGTCGATATTTGATGAGGAAATCGTAATCGGAGAAGAACAGGGACCAGCGCAGCTGACGTGGTGTAAGGGCTCTGGCGGATTTCAAGAATAGGAGATTCCTGTGATCAGTGTACACTTCCACAGTGTGACAGGCCCCCAACAGATAGTTCCTCCACTCCTCACAAGCTCGTTTAATGGCTAAGAGTTCCTTATCCGTGATAGAGTAGTTCACCTCACTCGGAGCAAGCTTTTTGGAATAATATGCCACAGGATGGAGTTGTCCCGTACTGGAGTGTCTTTGGGACAACACTCCCCCGATCGCGTATTGTGATGCATCAGTTTCCACCACGAACGGTAGGTCAGCATTTGGGTGGAGCAGGATTGGAGCCTGTGTGAAGCGTCTTTTCAGCTCTTGGAAGGAGTGTTCTGCTTCTTGGTCCCAGACAAACGGCGTATTTTTCCTCAACAGACGGGATATGGGCTGTATCACCTTGGAGAAGTCTTTTATGAAGCGCCGATAGTAATTGGAAAATCCAAGAAATCGTTGTACCGCCTTGACGTGATTTGGAGCTTTCCATGAAGTGATGGCTTCCACCTTGGAGGTGTCCATTTGGAACCCTTGGGCGTTGATGATGTACCCAAGAAATGCCACCTCTCTCACATAGAATAAGCACTTTTCCAGCTTGGCGTATAAAGAATGTTGCTGAAGGCGGTCCAACACGGATTGTAAAAGGGCAACATGTTCTTGGAGGGATGACGAATAGATGAGTATGTCGTCTATACACACGATGCAGCAGACGTCCAGTAAACCCCGAAGGACCTCATCCATAAAAAACTGGAACGCCGCCGGGGCGTTGCACAAACCAAAGGGCATAACTTGGTACTCGTAGAGTCCGAACTTGGTTCGAAAGGCTGTTTTCCATTCATCGCCCGATTTTACACAAACCAAATGGTATGCACCCTGTAAGTCCAGTTTGGTGAATATTTGGGCGCCCTTTAGTTGGTCCAGCAACACAGGGATCAAGGGCAGTGGATACCGGTTCTTAATGGTTATCTTGATGGCTCTGTAGTCTATACATGCCCTCAATTCGTCACAATCTTTTTTTAGTGATAAAGAAGAGGGGAGAAGAGGCGGGGACGAAGAGGAATGACGAATGAATCCGGACTCTAAATTCTCCTCCAGGTATCTCTTTAGGTAACGGGTCTCCGGCTCAGTAAGGGCGTACACGCGACTGCAGGGGATGTCTGCTCCGGGTTGGAGGTCTATCCGGCAATCGAAAGATCGGTGGGGAGGTAATTGCGTCACCGTTTGTTTATCAAACACTGGTTGGTACTCCATATAAACGTCGGGTAGAGTTGTTGAACAGCAATACTCAGGCTCTTCCCTGCCTTCGGCGAGAAGACTTGCTTGCATTCCGGAACTGAAATGATTGCCAAGTGCAGTTAGCTTTGCAATGCTCAGAGGTCAGGGACACTGTGCGATCAGCCCATCGAACTAAGGGGTCGTGCAGAGTCAGCCAAGGCATGCCTAATATCAGGCGGAAGTGAGGGGCGTCGATTAGGTCGAACCGTATGAATTCGTAGTGGTCTTCACCCACCAGCATCTTGAGGGGAATGGTGTGTTGCCGGACTGGTCCAGATGTCAAGGTCTTTCCATCCACAGCCTTCACTATTTCTGGTGTTATTTTATTTTCGTGTGGTACCCCAATCCGCCTGGCGTATTGTAAATCCATGAAATTCCCGGTCGCACCGGAATCCATCAGGGGATGCATGCCGAGAGAGTGGTTTTCAGTGACCCATAAAGTAACGTAAACATTGATGTGGGCCACGGAGGGTTGAATGGTATTGGCAAGCGCTAGGGGGATCCTTGATAAACCAGAACCCAAGGCAGAGATCCCTACCTGTCGTGGGCTTTCTAGTTTTCCGAGTCTTGCGAAAAGGAAACGGCTTGTACCTGCGAGGTGCTTGGTCGTTCGGTTGTCTTTGTTCGAGCACGACATTCCCGAATAAAATGTCCACTTTTCCCGCAATAGAGACAGAGTTTCTGCTGCCTCCGTTTTTCCCTTTCTTCGGTGGTAAGCGGACCCCGTATCCCTCCGATCTGCATTGGTTCGCTGCCGTCTGAGTTTTTTGGACGGTCTTCAGGGAGTGTTTTGATTCTAGGGATAGGAAAGCGTGCCTCACTCGAGCCTTATCTCCCTTCCTTTCTTGCAAACAATAGATCTCACCGTGCGGTTGGAGCATCAACTCCTCACAGTTCTGAGGTAGTTGTACCACTTGTGATAAAACGTCCTTTAGATCTCCTCTCAGACCTTGATAAAACAGAGTGGAACGTTTTTCGTTAGGCCAATCAGTTTCCACTAACAGTCGATTAAACGTGGTGATGTACGTTAATAAATTCTGTGACCCCTGCCGGAGGGTAAGTAGTTCTCGGTCTAGCGACATCATGTGAGACTTACGATCGAACAGTTTTCGTAGTTCTGTACAAAAGTCTTGGAAATTGTGTAGTACCGGGTCGTTTCTTTTCATTAACGGGATGGTCCAGCTAGCCGCGTTACCCCCATGTAGGACATCATAACGGAGGTTTTTGCTGTGTGTTCCTGGAACACCGTTGGTTTGCAGAGGAAATGCAATCTACATTGATTTAGAAACGTCTCAAATTTTTTGGGGTCCCCGAAAAAACGTTCACGGGGTGCTAACGGTATCCCATGGGTCTGAATGACGTGTACTGTAGGTGCAGCATCATGGGAAGATTGAGACGCTATGGGAGGAGAGAAGAACCCCGCACCGGTGGAGCCACCCCCCATTGCCGGGGTCGTGTGTGACGCAGGAGGGGAAGGGTCCAGTCTTTTATGTATGAGCTCTTCCCAGGGCCTTGTCGAGAAATGCCTGCGACCTCCCTACGCAAGGTACTCATCTCTTTTTTCAATTCTTGATTCTCTAGACGGGAGTTTTGTACCTCCTGTTGCAAGGCCGTGAGGCTCTCCAAAAGGGAGGACAAAACCACACTGGTGTCCATTGCTCAGATTGTCAAGCCCAAGTAATTAGCCAGGCCTGTCAGGCCGTCAGTAGCTGAATGCTATGGATGCCACTAACCTGAGAAGTCGGCCGGCGGGAGCGATGACCTGTAGTAAAGCCCTTACTTCACCCGTGTGCAACCCCACGTCGATGTATGTAACAAACACCAAAACATGGAGGAGTTACACCGGGGGAAAGGAGGGAAATAAAACAAACAAACTCTTGTGGTCAATGTGGTGTCATCTACTATCAAACACTGGGAGGAACTATGGTTGTGACTCCCTTGGTTGGCTGCAGAAAGGGGGAGACAAACAGAGAGCTTGTTAGGGAAGAACAGACGACCTACCCTCTTACCCTTCTCCACCCTCTGGGTCCAACACTTACCAAAGGGGGTTACACTCACAGAAAGAAAGGGTTTCTGTTTCAGGAGCCCCACAGCCTCCGAAGCTGTTCTACTCACAGCCACGTGCAATTCTCCTTAACACACCTAGCAAGGATCTTGTCCCCGGAAAGCGAACACTGTGCTTCCAGTATGTTGCCTTTGCTAGTCACTAGCCGTCACAATAGTCATGCCCACTATCACGGTCCTTGTTTGCAGCACACGCGCATTCCTAGCGCGGACTTTACAGTCCCACAAGCGAAAAGAACTCACGAAGTAAGTCCGAAGCAGTTGACTCCACTGCCACGGCAAAGTCCGTTGAAAGAGTGCTCACACCCACCTAAATACCTGACACTGGCGTCCCAGCGTAGTATCACCAAAGTCCTCGGGGGAAAAGTCGGGCTCCAAGGTTGAGCTGCCGAGTATGCGGCTTCCGGCGTAGGTTTCAGCGCGCGCTCATTCTCCAGCGGGGAACACCATCCGCTAAGCGCCGCTGCTGGGTCTTTCCGATGGATTGTCAAGCCCCGTTCCTACTGAGGAGGAGGGCCTTATAGCGGCGGTCACGTGCGTGACACCACTTCCGGTATTCCGACTCTCGGTGCCCCGGAGACTTCTGGGACTTGTAGTGTGGCTCCCGCTGCTTGTTATCATGCGTACTGCCGGGACATGGCTAGGGGCGCCTGCCCTCCGTCCTGCAGATCTCTGTTGTCTGGCCAGGATCGTGACAAGATGTTACAGGTGTATTGTCCTTCATAAAGTAGGAATGAGAGGAAATGAAATCTCTTTCACTCCCGCCATACTTACGATGCCATCATATTAAAGCTACAGCAAGGTCAATAGTCACTTGTTTTAGGTGGAGAAGGTAAGCATCCAGAAAAGGGCCCTTGACAAATGTGTGAGTACAGGGAGATGTTTTGCACCCATGTGGTGTATATTTGATTCTAACAGAGAATGATACGAGTGAATATCCTCCTTCACCTACACATACATAAAACATTACTTCCACAACAGTGAGGAAGGACAACTAGGAATCTGGCAGTCCTGGTGAATGCCTCATTAAAAATTGCCCCTGTAGTTTAAGGCTAAAACATGTTGACAGGAAAAACAGGATATAACCATCTGGTTTTCTTGAAGTTTTAATCGTGCCAAAGTAACATCAAATAAAATATTACATAGGTTACTCTAAACAATATTATTTGGTTCTATCACGGACTACTTATATCTAGGGATCTGGATCAAACGTCGTGAACTCCCGAAATCATGTCATTTGAGCCCATCCTGACGTGATGGATTTGTGGATGAAGATGAGCCCAATGTTGAAGCATGTCACAAAATTGTAGGTGAGGGCTATTCTATCGTCCCAAGATTGAGTCTAAGTCACGTGGGCAGTAAAATATTAAAGCAAGTTACTATTGATGTCCCTTTACCTTTTGTGTGATGGTGAGTTTTTTTGTGACATTAACGACGAGTGTCCTGCATGGAATGTAACATGCGAACAATGTGTGTGTAAAGGTCATTATGCAAAGCATTGCAGAAGTGCTAGGCAATTTAAGAAGATACACAATCTCATCACATTTTTCTTTCACTTTGTTGGTTGGCGGGTAAGTGCAAGAAATTCTCCTAGAAATGGTGTAGTAGAAGGTACTGAAGGTGAGATGACTAGGAATAAGTGTTAATCTTAGATATAATTCAGAGAACTATATGATAAAATGTAGGAAGCTGGCTCTCTATATAGTGTACTAAAACAAAGTACACTATCTAGAGAGTACAGTCAGTCCCATATTGGCTAACATATGGCAAAAGTAGATAATAGTAGCAGTCTATTTGGGGTGGTGTGGGTGAGCAGTTAGGCTTATCAAAGGGTATTGCTAAGCATTTGTTGTACCCACTGCGGCAATAAATGACACACACTCGAGAATAAACCTGAGACCAATTTGCAAAAATAGTATCGATTTTTATATAATTTTTCAGACTAAGAAATTCATTCTACAGTAAGTACTTTTATTTGGAGAACTATAAAAAAAAATCCCAACTTAAATCCTTTTTGTGCGCAAATACGCACCATTAAAGTCAATGGGGAAAAAGACAAAAATTCATATAAAATCGTACAGTCTTATTTCAAGGTTCAAGTCTTGGATTTCAGTAGTTAGTGTGGTGTAGCGTTCTTGTGTTGCACACCACGTGACGGCCTGAAGGATGCTGGGAGCGTTGGGGGCCATTCCGCACGGAGGGCTCTACGTGCGGGAGTGACCCCGGCGCTCTCCCAATATATATTAAAAATAAACTACTGCAGGCTCAACTCGGTGTGTGGTCGTTATTCCTGGTACCGCACACACCACAGTTAGCATGGTCAGGTCCAATGTTCCACCAACGGATTCTCTTTACCATCCCGGATTCCGTCGGGAGCAAGGTACTGAGGTTTTTGGTAGCTGGAGTGCTACGGCAGAATCCCACTCAAGGGAGCAGGTTGCAATGGCATCAGGACCACTGAAGCATAGCTAGATCATCTTTACCGGAGCTGGGCAGGCTGGGTGCAGAGCAGATAG
Organism: Triturus cristatus; assembly: GCF_964204655.1. Classification (NCBI taxonomy): domain Eukaryota; kingdom Metazoa; phylum Chordata; class Amphibia; order Caudata; family Salamandridae; genus Triturus; species Triturus cristatus. The sequence continues at coordinate 512,844,046 of NC_140592.1, read as the reverse complement.
GTCAGCCAGGCAGCGTGCATCAAGATGCCCTCACAATCCGGAGCAGGCAACTTGGAGAGGCAATTTTGGGACAGCTGGGTTACTAAGGACGTAGTCTCAGGGGTCTCGACATCCCTCGATTGGTACTTCCTGGACAGTTGGAGCACGGAAAGGACTCTTAGTCTCTGTACAGGTCACAGGAGGTCCGGTACACTGGGTGTTAGTGTGCAGGGCTGGACTGGTCATAGCGGGCACCGGGCGTTTTCCCGGTGGGCCGCCATGGTTGGGGCTGGCTTTGGGCCCTTTGGGGGGTGTTTTTGTTACAGGGCCATTTTTGCAGCATAGCTGCAATATCAGCCCCTGTAACAAAATCGTCCGAAACCGGCTGTGGCAAACAGCTCGGCCGCACCCCAAACACCCCAGCCGCACCCCAAACACCCCAGGGACCATCTGAGCACTTTGCCAGGGCCGGTTTTGGTTCCCAGTCCGGCCGTGTTAGTGTGGCATGACTTCTGCAGGTCCTGGTGTTCCCAAACTTGGTGCTGACACAGATCTGATCCTTGGGAGATGGTGTACGACTTTTGGTCTAGGTACTGCGACTTTGCAGTGGAGCAGCAAGTCGGCAAGTCCAGAATCTGCTGTTCGGTGCCTGCTGGTGCAGGGGAGTAGAGCCTTTACTCCTAGGGAGGTTCTCTGGAGATTTAGCAAAGGCTGGAGGGACGAGTCCTCACAGGTTCAGAACGAGACTGCACAATCACGATTGTAGAGTCGCTGAAGCAGCAGGCAGGGTTTGGCATCAATTTCTCTGAAGCAGGGCTTTAGTTTTCAGACAGCACCTCTTCTTTGTCCATTTCTTCTTCTTGTCTGTTGAATCTCTAATTCAAGGTCCAGGGATGCCACCTAAATACTAAATTTAGGGGTGTTAGAGGGACAGACAGGTAGCAGCCAATACGCTACCTACCTTTATAACATTAGGGTGTCTACACCCTCTAAGTGACCACTTCTTGTTGGTGGGAGAACAACCGATCAGGGCTAGGGTAGTGGCCCTTCCATCTCAAGATGGCGGATTTTCAAAAGAGGGTCCACATTGCCGTCCACACCTCGGGGGAAGTGCTGGCTGAATGTGGACACTCCTCCTCATCTAACTAATTTTCCCTCTTGTCCTCCAGCTAAATGTGGAGCAGGGCAGGGGAGGTAAGACTTCCTCAAATAGTGGGAGATGCTGGGTTGCACTTCAAAGGTGGGATCGCCTTTGAAGCTTACCACTCTGGAAGACTATTCCGGCCTGGAGGAGGTGTGAAGCATCTGTGACCAGCACAGGCTTTGTTTTAGGCCTCTAAAAGCTTGGGCTCTCAACCCATGAGGTCAGAAACATTTCTGACAAGTTATAGCCAGCCTGCCACCACCAATGTTCACTCCAATGCTTGGTAGGCTTTCAGAGGAGCCTCTAAAGTGTATCCTGTTTGCATGTATTATTAAATCCAACATTGGTATCAGTGAGGCTTTATTAAGACCAGATATTTGGTACCAGCCATCATAGGGTACAGAGATGCCATCATGAATCCAAGAATGGACTGGATATTGTAAGGCAATATCTGCTCATGCAGCTATGTCAACATATGGGATATAGTGCACCCTGCCTTAAGGTTGCAAGGCCTGCAGTAGGGGTGGCTTACCTATACCTTATGCAGGGTATGGAGGCATGGCACACAGGGCTGTGTTGGATTGGATATGCTTTTTGTAGAGCGCGATAGCTACCCGCAGGCATCCTAGCGCTTAGCCAAGTACAGGTGTGTGGGCGGGTCAATTTTATCTGCGGAAGAGAAAGGTTTTTAGTTTTTCCGGAAGTGCCGAAGGTTGGGTTCTGAACGAATAGAGATTGGGAGGGAGTTCCAGAGCCTTGCCGCGTTTGTTGAGAACATTCTTCCTCCACTCCTTTCACTTTTGAACCTGGGTCTGATGACTTGAAAGGTATGAGTCGACCTAAGCTGTCTGTTGGGGTGGTAGGGGGTAATCAGGGTATGGTTCAGGATTGCTCCTTTCCTCCAGTAGGCACGGTGGGCAATGCACATGCTTTTAAAATTGATCCTATCTTTTACTGGCAGCCAGTGGAGGGCTTTTAGTTTAGATTCCACTGATTGGCAGCAGGGAATGCGCAGAAGCGTGCGGGCAGCGCAGTTTTTAATCACCTGGAGTCTTTTCAACGTTGATTCAGGGGCGCCTAGATAAAGGGCGTTTCCGAAATCCAGCTGGGAGAGGATTAGGCCCTGGACCACGATCTGTCTGGCCTTGTAGGGGAGAAGCGGTAGGATTTTTCGGATGAGTCTTATAATGCCCATGCAGGTGGCAGATAATTTGGTTGCCTGGTGTCCGAAGGATAATGTGCTGTCAAGCCAAATTCCTAAGTTCTTGATGGTGTTCCTGGCTGGGGGTGCTGGGCCTAGATCTAGTGGCCACAGAGACTCAATGGATTTTTGAGGGGTTACCCAGTACCATTAGCTCTGTTTTGTTGCCGTTTAGTTTCAGGTAAGACTGACTCATCCAGGTACTTACTGCTTCCATGCAGCCTCTGAGATTATTAGGACATGAAGAAGGATGATTTAGGGTAACCACCAGTTGCGTGTCATCCGCGTAGGACACGACTTGGACGCCGAAAGGGTGAATTATTTCTGCGAGGGGGTGCATGTATATGTTAAACAGTGTGGGGCTCAGGGACGAGCCCTGGGGAACCCCACAACTGAGTGGTTTACTGGGCAAGGTGGTATCGCCTTCGCAGACTCGGAAGGAGCGTTCTGACAGAAATGATTGTAGCCAGGCCACCGCTGTAGATGTTATCCCTAGTTCTGAGATTCTGTGAAGCAGGATATCGTGATTCACAGTGTCGAAGGCGGCACTGAGGTCCAATAAGATAATGGCCGCAGTGCCGCCCTGATCCACGATCATTCTTGCTCCTTCTGTTACAGCTAGTAAAGCGGTTTCTGTTCCGTGCATGGGGCGGAACCCATTTTGAGATGAGTCCAGTAGTTTATTTGTTTCCAGGAATTCTGTCAGGGATTGGTTGACGTGCTTTTCCGCGATTTTGGATATCCAAGGTAGCAGGGAGATTGGGCGGTAATTTCCCGGGTTCATCTGATCTAGATTGGGTTTTTTCAGAAGGGCTTTGACTGTTGCCTGCTTCCATTTTGGGGGAACGAATCCTCAGGAAAGTGAATTGTTGATTAAGTTCAGAATGGTGGGCAGGATGGTAGGGGTGATTGTTCTGAGAAACTGAGCTGGGGCTGGGTCGCTGGGAGATCCGGACTTTACCTGGAGTAATATGGTTTCCAGGCTGGTGGACTCCAGTGGTGGAAAGTTTTCTAGGGTGGTAAGTGGAGGTGGACTGATATCCTCCTGTTCTATTTTTGGTATGAGGGGGTGGGGGGAAAGATGAGTAGATTGTGGCTATTTTATTGAAGAAGTAGTCTGCCTGTTCATTGCAGCGAGTTTGAGCAGTGAGTGGATCTGGTGGTTTATCGGGAAGTTTGAGCAGGCTCTTCGCGATTTGATATATTTCCTTGGGTTTGGATGCTGCTTCGTTAATTTTGTTTTCGTAGAAGGCAGCTTGAGCTTTTTTATGTCATTTTTATAGATTTTTATGGCGGACCGATATTCATTTTTGCTGATTTGTGAGTAATCAATGCACCATTTCCGTTCCAATCTTTTGCATTCTTTTTTAAGAGTGCGCAGGTCCTGTGAGTACCAAGGAGCGTTTTTTGGTCTCTGTTTGGGTTTGATATCCTTAAATGGGATAGTAAGGTCTAAGGAGGTGGTGATCCAGTTGTTGAAGTTGTCATTATTAATGATCGGATCGGGGTTGTTTACTGGGACAGAGGCTTCCAGAGTGGTTGTCCACAGGTTGGTGTTAAGTTAGGACCATTTGCGGTCCCTGCAAGAGGCGGTGGAAGGTTTAGGACGTGGTCCGGACGGCGCCCAGATAAATAGGATCAGAAAATGGTCCGTCCATGGGAGGGAAATGGATGGACTAACTGTGAGATGGGTACAGTTAGTAAAGATGGGGTCCAGGAGGTGACCTTTATCGTGGGTGGGTTGCAGCACTCGCTGGGAGAGTTCTAGTGCCTCCAGATTGTTGCGTAGTTCGGCGGCAGCCGAATCTAGGGGGTCATCTAGGTGCACATTCAGGTCGCCTAATAAGGCGTAGTTAGGCGAGGAGCAGACACAATTGGCTACCTCCGGTGCAAGTTGGTTTATAAAGTTAGTCGGAGTGCCCGGTGGCCGATAGATAAGAGTCCCTGAGAATGTGCATGTGGGGGAGAAGTCCAGCGAGAGAGTAAGATGTTCGCAGCTGGATAGGGTAGTTGGAGAGGCGCGGCAGGTATAGCAATTCTTGTAAATAATGCCTATGCTGCCGCCTTTCCCAGATGGACGGTCGACCCGGAGTATTTGGTATCCTGCGGGAAGAGCTTGAATGACATCGGGGTCAGATTCAGGTTGTAGCCAAGTTTCCGTTAGGAAAATGGCATCGGGTTCTTTGTCGGAGATTAAAAGAGATATTTCTGCAGCATTTCCATGTTGACTCTTCGGTTTTCTCTACACCAAGACATACAGCCTGCAATGGCAGTATGCCTAGTCTTGGTGAGGGGGTCTCTCGTGTAGTACAATTTGGGCTGGGAAGCCTATTTGGTACCCAGGCCCTAGGTGCCAGGGGCACCATTTACTAGAGACTTACAGGGTGGCGGAAGTTTTTGGAAAGAGATCTGGTACTTGGAATCTGGTTAGCAGGGACCCAGTGCACTTGCAGTCAAAATCACATTAGGTATCAAGCAAAATATGGGGGCTAACCCTGTCAAAAGAGGCACTTTCCAACATAAAATTAACTGTGATACTGCTTACATCATACCAGGAGGATATGCGAGACGGCACTGTGGGGATGAGGGGGGACTTCCAACACATCTGGTGGTCTTGTATGATCATCACAACTTTCTAGAAAGAGATCCTGGGCCACATTAAGGAGGTCGTAGGATTTCACATTCCGTCCTCATACCCCATAGTCCTTCTAGGCATTCGGCCCTCAGACCTCCGTGCAATGACTCAATCAATCAATCAAAAGACCTTTATTCGAATTACTTAAATTCATAAAAGTACAGACATAAAAACAATTCATTATTACAATATACAAATATAATGACTTTAAAAATTAAAAAGGAACTAGAACAGCAATCTTTCAAGGGTTTTCCATCATATTGCGTACACGAATTATTAATCTTAAAAAGGTACTGGTACGAAAGGTCAGTTCCTCTGAATCCAGGGAGAGTAACATCAGATGGGACTCTTCCAGGGAGAGGGGTCTATGTTTTCTAAAATAAGGTGTTAAAAACCAGTTGATATATTTTAGATAAAATTTGCAGAAAAATAAAAAATGCAGATCGTTCTGTTTGCTGGTGCCATCACAGGGGCAAGGGTTACATTCTGTATTGTGATTATAGCCCAGGGGAAAACCCAACAAGAATTTTATGGAGCCTGCCCTTAATCGAAATAACAAAGACCTCTCCCAACTAGACATAGGAAGAGTAAGATATAGTGGGAGAGGTTGCCTGGGCAGGTCATTCTCCATATATCTGACAACGGTAGATTTGGATATTTCCCTTTCCAACCTTTCTGCTTCAAAGAGTGCATATAGTGCTAGTTTAACCTCTGCCTTGTCTTGGTATCCGATTCGGGAGGGATCTGAGAAAAGAGCTCCTTTATTCACGGCATTTAATAATTTTAAAACTCCAGCTAGCCATGGAATTAAAAGGCCATGATCACATTTAAGACAATCTCTAATTATGCTTTGTGTTAGGGAGGCTGCATTATTCCTCCAGATTCTCAACCAGAATAGGGCTGGTCTGCTTCTAATAAAATCACAGATGTAAGGGAGGTTTAACTCTTTGTGACAGATAAATTCTGAGGACGAAATTGGGGCACCCAGTACTTTCCTGCAGAAACGTGTCTCTTCTCGTTGGATACCGGGGTTTTTAGCAGGAGCCCAAACTTCAGCCCCGTAAGTGGCAACGGGGATACACTGCAATCTAAAAAATTTTAAAATAGCACTGGTTGCACCTAATTTCTTAGGGCGTGGGAGGCTCAATATTGAGTTGATGGCCTTCGAGAACTTACTCGTGGCGTGGGCAAAGTGCCCACTCCACGAGTTGTTCGCAGCGAAAGCCACCCCAAGATATATAAAAGAGTTTACAGAATCAAGTTTGTCAGACCCGATATGCATGGTATTAAGTTTCCGCTTACCGGGTCCGCATGACATAACAAAAGATTTTTTTAAATTCACCCGCAGATCTAGGCCCTCCATATGGTGTACAAAATTTTCCACAAGCAGACGGAGGGCATTAGGAGTGCGGCCCATAAGGACCGCATCATCTGCGTATAATAGGACTGGTAAAGGATGTCCCTGAATAATTGGGACATCTCTAGTTACTTGTTTTAAAACCTTTGCTATGCCATTGATGTAGATAATAAACAACAGGGGTGCTAAAACGCACCCCTGTCTGACCCCCCTGCCTATTTTTATCGCTCCTGAAACTTCACCTCCTGACCCGATTCTAACTTGGGCCCTAAGGTCGGTATGGAGATACGCCAGGAAGTGCACTAAAGGCTCGTCCAATCCATAATTGAGAAGCATGGACCACAGTTTTGATCTGTTTACCAGGTCAAACGCGGATGAAAGGTCCATGAAGGCGAGATAAATGGGGGACGATCGAGCAACAGTATACTTATCAATTATTAATTTTAAGTTCAGGCATTGCTCGACCGTACCCACTCCACTCCTGAATCCCATTTGACATGGGTCCAATAGGTCACAATCTTCCGCCCATTCTACCACCCTGTTGTAAATAACTCGCCCAAGTATTTTTAAAGTATTGTCCAAGAGCGAGATTGGGCGGTAGTTAGTTGGGTCTGACCTATCTCCCTTTTTATAGATTGGAACAATGATACTGAGAGACCACGTATTAGGAATGGGCGCTCCTGACAGACCGTTGAAAACATTGTGTAAGATTGGTGCCCATAGATCTGGGCTGTGCTTTATGATATCTATGGGAAATCCATCAGGTCCAGGGGCCTTGTTGCCAAGGCTCTCTCTGATGGCTGTCACCACTTCGGAAAGTTCGATCCGTAGGTCTCGCAGCTGTCCCAAGTCTGGGATAGTTACTTCCTCCAAAGGAGCAGCGTATATATTTGAAAAGTGGGCTTCCCAGGTGCTACTGGTTATGTTGCAGCCAATTGGGGATAAATGTTTACCCATATCGCGCATTTTCCTGACAGCGGACCAAAATGGCCCACTGCTCTTCAGGTCGGCGCTATCAACCAGGGACTCCCACTGTTCCACTAAAAGTGCGGACTTTCTTTCAGCTATTTTATTTTTATAAAATTTCCTAGCTATTTGTACCTGCACTGTATTCCTTGGCTTAATGGTTAATACCCTACGTAGTTCCCTATTTGCCTTAGAACAGGCAGAGTCAAACCATCTCGGATCTTTCTCCTTTGTGGGTAGGGGGATTAGCAAGTAATTTTTAATTGCCACACATAGTTTACCAAAGTCGGTAACCATTCTGTGGCAATCCCCGTCAGGTGTCAAACAGGAGTTTATTAATATTAGATGATCTTTTTTTAAGGAATCAAGTAGGGCTTCACAATCAATTCCCCTCCATTTTAGACGGAGACCGTCACCAGATGGCATAATATCTCTTGCGCCATTAAATGTGGCGTATACTGGGCTGGGGCCCAAATACAAAGTGACTGTAAGCGGGTTGTGGTCTCCATATAATGTCTCTACCACATTTGAATCTATAACACAGTCTAATAGGTTGGGGGATGTGAAGATAAAGTCAATCGTTGAATGTGAATCTCTCCCTCTGTGCGTGGGGGCACAGGTCATCCTTGGGGATTGGCTTGCTTCCATTACATTACTAAGAATGTGCTCATTTAATATTTTAACAAGCTCAATACCTCTACGGTCTGCTGAGTCTGAGCAGCTTTTGTCCTCTGGTCGAGGTTTTCCTGGAATTTTCGCATTAAAATCACCCCCAATGAGGATCCCTGACTTCTCATCTAGACCTATGTTTGTATTCGACTCAAGATGTACCAATAAATTAGAAAGTGCTATATAGTTCCTATTTGGTATTGAATTAAAATCATTATTATAAAAGTTAATTAAATAAATCTTGGTCTTCCGCTTGTATTCGAGAACCTGAATATTTCGGTTCCCGAATGATAAATCCTTAAAAGTACCATCCGCCAGTATCCTGATCCCAATAAAAAGCCCTCCCATTGCTCGACCAAAGGCAGACTTAGAAGCGAACACACTGAAACAATGATAACCCTCTAGGTGCACGTTCCCTACGGCCCAGGTCTCTTGGAACATGATAATGTCTTTGCCGTCCAATAGCTGAACCCACTGAGGGTCAGACAGTCTTGTCAATCCTCAGCTGGAACGTTGCAGGTATAGAATCAAGTCGCAACCACTTGGGCTGCCTGGGTGCTTGTCCCTGGAAATCAACCTGGGATTAATTTGTAAGGTTGTTGTTACGCCATCGCATGCAACTGAGGATTCAGCCGTAGTGGGCTGTGCAACCGTAGATTGAGGTGTAGTAATTTTTGTGGGATCTAGGAGTTCCTCAGTTACATCGGTTACCTCTGCACGTTCAATATTCCTGACGCTTTCCCGCAGTCAATCAAGTTCCTCTAAGTTTGAAAGGGCATGTTCGAATCGATTATATGTTGGAACATTGTACTGGTATCTCTTCTCGTACTCGTCCGGGCGGATATTTTGATGGGTCTCTGCATAGGGCCTCTCCCTAGGAATGTGCTGGGGTGTGACTAAAAATGGGGGATATGGCATTTGGTGTGCAGGTAGTGCAATCACATTACTCAATGGAAGGGCGTTTCTAGTGTCAGGGTACTTCCCTGGTGGTAACGTCGGTTTTTGGTTCTAAAATCAATGTTAATGTCCTGGCGATGTCCCAAGAAGTGAGTGCCCATGCTAGGATTAAGATCTATTAGGTGCCTATAAAAATACCCAAGGGGGAGAAGGGTGGTATTATATTCCCAGTGGGAGGGCTGTGGGGCTTTTGCTAACGTACATTGAGCCCAAAAAGGAGACTTAAAATTTATAATTATGCAGTCTCCTTCAAACTTTTTCCTTAAGGGACCCACCCACCCCACTCTTTGGGTATGAATGATCTCCCCAGCGCCGTCCATTGGAAATTGACAATATCTGGATAGCCAATGGAGAGTTCTGTTTTTTAGGCTAACAAAATTTTCTTCTTGATCTTTCCTTAGCTTGGGGACATTAGCTAACACCAGGACATAGGGTCCGCACTCAGGGGGTAGGCTAATACGGGCCGGAATTAGCTTAGCAGTGGTTGATATGGGCTGGTCCGGCTTGGGTAAGGGTGGGGATAAGTCAAGTCCGGCGTCAGTATTGATTTGACCAGGGTATGCCATATTGCTTTTAGGGATAGTTTGAGCCATCTCTACAGGGGTGGCAACCTTGAGGGATGTGGGTTTAGATGCCCGTTTGGGATGATGCTCCACGGGTGGTAAGTTTTTGCTAGTACTTGGTATTGGGGGCAGCAAGGGGACACTATTATTAATTTTATCAAACATTTTGGGCTGATTTATTTGCACATCATCGTTAATGGTAGTTACCCCTGGAGTGGGAAAAATTTCTTGATGCTGCCTTGAACTTAATTTAGATACATGATCAGTCAATACTCTCATCCTTTTTTCTATGTTTGGAGACACTGATATCTACTCTTTTGGGTCCTTTGAACTTACATGTATCAGTCTCCCCCAAAATCCCTGAGCCCCTGACAATGTGTTAATTTCTATAATGGAGGAATCCGTCCTACTAGCTAGGCCATCCCCTTTGGCCTTATCTGGTACTACGGGTACGACAGACCTCCGTGGTTGACTATTCCCACCCTTCTGTTTGTTTTGTGGGGGCTCGATGCGTTTCCGCTTGCTTTTAGCTTTTTGCCTCTTTGCTTTCTGTCCCCTTGTTTGCATTGGTCCGCTAATGCTTTTGTCCCCACCTGAGTCAAGGGCAACAGAGTCATGACATGAGTCAATCCCTTCTGTGTGAATCAAATTGTCTGCTGGAGATGACAATAAAACCATGTCCCTGTTTGGGCTTGATTCTAACATAATGGGAGTTGATGATAACCTAGTATCCGTAGGCAGATGATCATGGGGGACTATATTTCCATTTTTGTGGTTCTCTTTCGTAGCTGTGCCCGGAAGCCCTGCGTATGATGTGGCAAGTAAAGAGTCGAGGGATCTTTCAAAGGAGTTATCATGTTGCATGAATAGGGGTAGACTAGGTGGAAGCGAGAGGCGTCTTTCAGTATTCTGAATGGCCGTAGCAACGACCCCTATTGTTTTTTGCAACATTTTGTCTATAGCCGTTAAACTTGGCAATGAGGTAGTAGGTGCTGCATATTGTTTGGGCTTACCCGGTCTTCTGGGCGCTGCTGAGATCTTTTTCCCCATGATGAGTGTTGATGTAGGTAGCCGATAGTGGTTTTACAGCCAAATTCCCCCGGGCCAACGATGTTAGGGGGGGGGGGCCCTGCCCTGCCTCTTCCTGGCGATGACGGGCAAGGACGGGCCCGCCCTTGGCCCGGGCTTGGCCCGGGCGCTGCCCGCGCGCGTCCCGCGCTGCGTGAAGCCTGCTGGGCTTATGAAGAGCCCGGGCGCTGCCTGATGTCGTCAGCGGCAGGCGCCCGGAGCTGAGGATGCTGGGGCTTGTAGTCTCCTGGCCGTTCACCTCACGGCAGTGCAGGACTACTCCCGGTCCCTCGCGGCAGGCGGGCAAGGGGACTCTCCCCACAAAAGCCGTTCCCCTCACGGCGAGCCTTCGTTAGGTAGGTGCAAGTATTTTGAATAGCGCGTCCCGCGCTGCGTGAAGCCTGCTGGGCTTATGAAGAGCCCGGGCGCTGCCTGATGTCGTCAGCGGCAGGCGCCCGGAGCTGAGGATGCTGGGGCTTGTAGTCTCCTGGCCGTTCACCTCACGGCAGTGCAGGACTACTCCCGGTCCCTCGCGGCAGGCGGGCAAGGGGACTCTCCCCACAAAAGCCGTTCCGCTCACGGCGAGCCTTCGTTAGGTAGGTGCAAGTATTTTGAATAGCGCGTCCCGCGCTGCGTGAAGCCTGCTGGGCTTATGAAGAGCCCGGGCGCTGCCTGATGTCGTCAGCGGCAGGCGCCCGGAGCTGAGGATGCTGGGGCTTGTAGTCTCCTGGCCGTTCACCTCACGGCAGTGCAGGACTACTCCCGGTCCCTCGCGGCAGGCGGGCAAGGGGACTCTCCCCACAAAAGCCGTTCCCCTCACGGCGAGCCTTCGTTAGGTAGGTGCAAGTATTTTGAATAGCGCGTCCCGCGCTGCGTGAAGCCTGCTGGGCTTATGAAGAGCCCGGGCGCTGCCTGATGTCGTCAGCGGCAGGCGCCCGGAGCTGAGGATGCTGGGGCTTGTAGTCTCCTGGCCGTTCACCTCACGCCAGTGCAGGACTACTCCCGGTCCCTCGCGGCAGGCGGGCAAGGGGACTCTCCCCACAAAAGCCGTTCCCCTCACGGCGAGCCTTCGTTAGGTAGGTGTAAGTATTTTGAATAGCGCGTCCCGCGCTGCGTGAAGCCTGCTGGGCTTATGAAGAGCCCGGGCGCTGCCTGATGTCGTCAGCGGCAGGCGCCCGGAGCTGAGGATGCTGGGGCTTGTAGTCTCCTGGCCGTTCACCTCACGGCAGTGCAGGACTACTCCCGGTCCCTCGCGGCAGGCGGGCAAGGGGACTCTCCCCACAAAAGCCGTTCCCCTCACGGCGAGCCTTCGTTAGGTAGGTGCAAGTATTTTGAATAGCGCGTCCCGCGCTGCGTGAAGCCTGCTGGGCTTATGAAGAGCCCGGGCGCTGCCTGATGTCGTCAGCGGCAGGCGCCCGGAGCTGAGGATGCTGGGGCTTGTAGTCTCCTGGCCGTTCACCTCACGGCAGTGCAGGACTACTCCCGGTCCCTCGCGGCAGGCGGGCAAGGGGACTCTCCCCACAAAAGCCGTTCCCCTCACGGCGAGCCTTCGTTAGGTAGGTGCAAGTATTTTGAATAGCGCGTCCCGCGCTGCGTGAAGCCTGCTGGGCTTATGAAGAGCCCGGGCGCTGCCTGATGTCGTCAGCGGCAGGCGCCCGGAGCTGAGGATGCTGGGGCTTGTAGTCTCCTGGCCGTTCACCTCACGGCAGTGCAGGACTACTCCCGGTCCCTCGCGGCAGGCGGGCAAGGGGACTCTCCCCACAAAAGCCGTTCCCCTCACGGCGAGCCTTCGTTAGGTAGGTGCAAGTATTTTGAATAACGCTGACTGGAAACTCATTAGCTACCTTTTTCTCGCAGCAAGACAGCTCATTGTGACATGGAGGGGGTTTCTTTGTTTCCAGCTAAGTGCAATGGTTTGCCAGCGTCGGGCACATCCTGGCCATGGAGCATATCTCACACACATTGACGTACACAGATAAGAAGTTTCAGCACATTTGGAAGCCCCTCATCCAACACCTAAACCACCTCAAATTCACTTGCTTTAGCCCTGTGCGGCTTCACCTACTCCAACTCTTTGACGAGACTGCCACTCATGCTTCACCTCCATACCTCACATCCCTCTTCACATGCGATCAAGGGAGACGACACTCTGAGATATGTAAGAGTTGCCCTTTGCCTGTCCATGTCCTGTGGGCTGCTGACCTTGACCTGTGGTTTTCTTTTTATGTTGTTGTAATTTGTTATGCATAAACATTCGAAGTTGCAAAGCACCCTCCCCCCTGCATCCACGGACACAAACGGCAGCAAGGTGCTATGCTTGGGTGACTATGCTTCTAAGGGTTGCTACCTGTCAGACCGTTTGACTCTTAGGCAGCATGCCGTGCACCCATCAGCCCTCTGCATAGGCTAACGCAGAAAAGACTACATGCTCCTGTGACGGACCACTATGACTTCATCCTGTATGCCAAGAGGCACTTCATTAGTGACTTATTTTAGGCGAGAGGCATCGAAAGAGTGTTGTAATGCGACTGTTTAACATTTTCATCAAGCAGAACACAGAAAACAAACGTACTTTGAGTTTTAAAAAAGTGCTTATTACACCCGATGACACATTCAGATGTCCAATAATGCCTTTGAGTTGATACAGGTGCATCAACTTTCAGAAAGCTATAAAACGAATATTAGAAGGCATAAAAGAATTAAAGACATATTTTTTTATTATTACTGCCAAATACTAGTATATTATCTTAGTATAAGTGAGTGAGTCAGGTGCTTCTTAAGTTGAAACAAAATTATTTGAAATTGATCATGGACAAATGCAAATTCCAAATGAGTAAGATTAATTAACTAGGGCATAAGTTGACAGGAGATGGGACCACACCTAAACAACAACTGTTAAAACAATTGGTTATATGTCGGCACCAAAAATGATAAAGAGCAGATCATGTTTTTGGCAGGCATGGCTACATTTTACAACATGCTTGTGCTAAATGTTGTCAGCTAAATTAGGTGCATAAGGGAGTTATCCCACTTAAATTCAAATTTTAAATGAGTAGTCAAGTTCCAAATTTTATGCGGTTTATAAAATACAACAATAAAAGCAAACTAAAAGTTTTGTTAATTGAATAATGCAAATATTTGTTTACACAGTCCAATACATGATGTGATCTAGTGCATACTAGTATTGAGGCAATTAGGAGAGATTCATAAAAAGTTACAAAATTATACTAACGTTTTGGGGAAAGGGATAAAAACATTTAATGAAAAGAGGCTAGTCTATACTTATCATACGAAAATACCTAGGCCTTATAAGACCTCCAAATGGGAATTATTTATTCTTCTTTTGATCGCCATTTGTACAAAAGTGATTACTGCAGTTACATTTTCCAAAGTGCAAATATAATTAAAAGCATGTTTATTTATTGATAGCAATTTGTATTTTTATAGAGGGCGTAAAACATACTTCCTGATATCTCTGTAGAAATTGCACTGTATACTTTTTTGTAATGTCGTTTGTGATGATTTTCCATCGCAAGGGCAGTTTGGAAGAATTCGCATCCACTTGCCCATCTTGTGGAATGCAATCAAGTGATGGAGAGTGCCCAATCGTAATCTCGTTAAGAACCTGTGTTGTAAGTTTCTTATAAACAATAAGTATGGTTGGACATGAGATATTTGAGGTCGACATCCAACTTACACTTAATTAAAAGCTTGTGAATATGCTGTAGCCAAGGGATTTTTTTTATAGTGATCTAAGGCTAAACAATCCCTTATAATCTCCTTTGTGAATTTGGTTTCCTCTTTAGACCAGATTTCATGCCAGAGCATGAGAGCAGCCATGCTGATGTATTCACTAATGTAGGGGATGGACAGTTCCTTATGGGCTATATATGAAGAGGTGGATTTGGGAACTGCAAGAAGTCTCTTTAGGAATTTGTTTTCCTGAAATTGCAAAGGAGTGATATTGGCCAACACCCATAATGCCACGTCATAAGTTCCTGTGAGACATTTACTTCTATATAGTATCAAGATTTCCCTTATTGCTTTGTTCCCAATTTTTGGGGAAAATCTAAAAATAGCTTTAACTAGGCACATAAACTTCAATTTACAAAGATTCAAATGTGCACCCCAACTTCCCTGGCTTGTAAAAGGAAGGCCTAAATACAAAAAGAAAAATGTTCTTTCTATGAAAACGCCTTCTACATAGTGGCTTTGTTTACTTTTCCCTCTACCACAGGTCTTAACAAATGTTTTGGTGCGAAATTGTCGATGAAGCATTGTAGTCGGTTGGCTGTCCTTGATAGCAGAACTGCATCGTTTGCATATAAGAGGACTGGAGTTATACGGTTACCAATTCTGGAGCTGTCAGCATGCAAATTTTGCAGGGATATATCAATATTATTGATGTAAAGGGAGAATAAAAGGGGTGCAAGGACGCACCCTTGGCGTATACCTCGAGTAACTCTAAAATAGGAGGTACATTTGCCAATAGGGATGTATCGGACTCTATAGGATAGTAAAGCATAAATTTGTGACAGATGCATTGTTCAACCAACCCTATACCCCTTCTGAAGCCATATTGGGTCTTGATAAGGATGTTCTTTTCACTTACCCAGGATTTTAATCTTTCCAAAATCAATCAATCAATAGTTCTTTATTCGGATGTTAAAAACACCATAAAAGAGCATATATACACGATACAGAATTAAAAAAAAACAATTAAATCAACATCATAAGAACATTTGATGAGGGGAAAAATCTTTCCAAAAGGATTCTTCCCATCAACTCAGAGGGTGTCACGGTCCCCAGGGATCCTCTCCTCGGGATGACGCTGATGCTATGTATGGGTCCACCCCCCATCCGTCCCCAGTCCGGCGTATGTGTAACACCCACGGGACTCAGAAGATAGGTGGGTGAGGGAAGGAAGGGTAGGAACAGCGGGGAGAGAGACCTGTAAGAGAGAAAGAGAGGGATTAACCTAGGCTTACCCTCTTGACCCCGCCACCACCCCGGGCCTGGCTTTTATAGTACCTGTAGTCCCTTCCTCCCTTCGTCCGGTTCCTCGGGACACCTAGGCCCAAGTTGCGTCACTGGGCAAGGCTGAGGGTGTGCTCATAAGCAGGTAGAAGTCAGGGTGCCTTCGTCCTATTCTATCCCGTTAAGTCACGGGTACGGGCGAAAAGGGAGCGAGGGTACTGCAAAAGCCAGAGTCCTGACTGGGTGGCGCTACCACTCGACGCCCTTGGGCCTCCTGGGGCGGAGGAGCGCCAGAAATCTGAAGGGGTCTGAAGGGGTCTCCTCAGTTTCTATCACGGAGAGACCTGAAGTCTGTAGAGCGACTGCCGCTGGCGCTTCAACGACACGCCCGGAATCCTTGGGGCGGAGGAGCGCCAGAGGACAGACGGTGTCTCCGGTCACGGAGAGACGGGAGGTCCGCCAATCGAGTGCAGCCGGCGCTGCAACGTCACGCCCGGAATCCTTGGGCGGAGGAGCGCCGGACCAGCAGGTAGGGTCCCCCGACTGGGGGTGTGGTAAAGGACTGGGAGGACAGCCGGGTCGCGGGTAGCCAGGAAGGCCAGCCGGGGGAAAGCAACCCGGTACCGCGGGTTGAGGGTGAGGCCAACGGAGAGAGAGCTCTCACCTGCGCCTTGCTGCCGATCACACCGTCTCGGTTCTCCCAACGGGGATTCTGCGCCGGATTCGAACAGAAGGAGCCAAGCAGGAACGAAGCAACTCGGAGATCGCTTCCAGGATGTTACTCGAGAGTCAGACGATAGGAATCATTGGCCCCGCCTCCCGGGTTGTCCCGCGCTATATCGGCTTCCGGAGGTCCCGTGCTGCGGGTAAGCGCGTTGGATCCTGGGACTTGGAGTCCGTTCCTCGGAGGCGGGGCTTCGCCGCGCGCTGGATCATGACAGAGGGGACGCAAAATGCTATCGCCCTATATCCCTACTCAACTCAACATCTATCTCCCTTCTTAAAGATGGGGATTTTAGTGCTTTCTGTCCAACTAGTGGGCAATACCCCACCAGCTGTGGCGTTACAAACCCTTAATAATATAGGGGACCAAAAATCTAGATTACTTTTAAAGATGTCAATTGGAACCCTGTCCGGGCCAGGTGCCGTACCATTTGCATTGTTTCTAGGGCAGATTTGATTTCTTTTAGCGTAATCGGGGCCAGGTTAGAGGGAGCAACGGTTATGGTATAACTGTTATCGAGAATTAAGGGGACTTCTTTATTTGGGTTAAATATAGATTCAAAATGTATTAACCATTCTTCCGGTTATACTATGGTCTCAATCTTAGTGGCTGACTCCTCTTTAAAAAAGGGGTGATCTAACGTTTTCCAGAATAGTACAGAATCTTGTGTCTTTGCCACCTCGACCAATTTATCCCAAGCTAATTCTCTAATTTCTACTTTCCTTGTATTTAGGCTTAGCTTATAGGTTTTACGTAGAGTGTTCACCCTTTCCCTGTCCCTAGGTATAGATTTTAGGTCTTCTTATAGTTCCTGATTTATTCTACTGCACTTTTGGTCAAACCATCGTGGATGGGAAGAGGCATGTCCCTTGTTCTTTAGATTTAGATCCCCAGAGATAGTGCCCTCTATGTTACAGAAAGCTGTTATGACATGTGAGTCCGTAGAAGATCCCCTCAGGCAGATGGAAATATCATCTTGATTTTTTTGTTCCAAATTATCCATAAAATCTAGGGGATTGACACCTGACCATTTTATAGACGTGCCGTTTTCTCCCTAGGTTTTAATATTCGATACTATATACGACTCTTCTTAATGCGTCAGGATTAAGCTTCAGTACCATCGATTGTGGGTGGTGGTCACTAAACAAACTTATTTGTACTTCAAAATTTGTACTTCAAAATGTTCTACTATACCGTTCCCTGAGATCATGACATGATCAATGTTTGATGAGGATCATGCTCCTTCATAGGTTTGGACAATAATGTTGCCCTGTATTTATACATTATACTATTAATGATATCTCCATATGCTTTATGGAGAAATGGGAGCAGGGGTCATCCTGTTCATTCCCGTGACCAGGGTGTTCACCATTTAAAATGTTTCATTTTTCGCTATTAAAATCCCCCGCCCAGATTAGCAATTAATCCCCCCTAATGTTTTTTAAAATGTATCTAATTCCTCCTCTAAGGACAAAACTACCTTGTATTTGGTGCTATAGAAAATATTGTTATAGACATTAATAATTATTATGCATTGGTTTTCTTTTGTACAAAGATATAGAAACTGAAAAAACTGAGAACAAACTGACCAAACCTCTTTTGGCTCTTCCTGACTTTGAAGCAGTGGCTTCAGTGTAAATCATTTTGATATGTTATGTTAGTCAGGTTTCTTTAACAGCGCCGGGATGCCCCCGGGTGATTTGTGCGCTATAAAAGTGGAACTGAGAGACCAACCATAAGAAGTTAAAACAGTTAAGCTTTTAGTTTCCTAAATGTGCTGTAGGTGGAGATCTCACGAAGAGCAATTGGTAGCTTATTCCAGTACCTTGGAGCAGGATAAGAAGAAGCTTTGCCCCCTGTACGATTGAGACGTATTCGGGGCACCTGTAGTGTACTAGATCTGAGATTTTAGCAAGGTACGTGTTTTGTAAGTTTTCTTTGCAGATAGCGGGGACCTTTATCTTTCAGGGCGTTATATGTGAGACAACAGATTTTAAAATAGGACTGCTTCCTCACTGGTAGCCAGTGCAATTCCCTCAACAATAAGCTGAGTATCATCAGCATATGAAATTATCTCAAAACCGAACTGCTCTACGATCTTTGCCAGTGGGGCCATATATATATGTTAAATAAAGTCGGACTTAAGCAGGAACCCTGGGGTACACCCATATCCAGGTGCGTTTTTTCTGAGAGATAAGGCCCTAATATAATAGAAACTGAAAACAGGAAAGCCTACTATTTTTGGAAAATTCTGGTGGTGTTTTTTCAGTGTTTTCCAGTGATTTCAATACCTCAAAAAAACAGTGCTTTTCAGTGGTTACTCGTTTTAGCGCCGTAAAGAACAACTGAAACAGTGTTTTACCGGTGTTTATGGAACGCTTTGCTTTCATTATTGCTTGTTTCTGGAAGACATTTCATGCAACCATCTAGGCTACACCTAGTCAAGGAATTCCTCAACAGAGGCCCTACAGAAGGTGCAGAACTACCAATTCTAAGGGTAAAAGCTTTGGTCTGATGCCTACTGCGCTGCAGCACATTCCTCCCACAGACACGTATAATAAATGACTGCCACAAAGGTGCTCGTGAAGAGGTGGATGTGGTGTGAGTTTCGAAACTTGACTGTGGTCGCGTGCAACCGGGGCTGTGGATGGCTTCTCAGTCCAGCCCCATTCTGAGATACCTCTCAGTCTATGTGGTGTCAGCGACAGGCATCTCTTGTTGTGAGTACAGTGTCCATAAGTTGCACCTCTTGTGCTCTGGCCGGTGTCTGTAAGTAGCGCCTCTCCTTGCAGTGCTATCAGAGAGAGGCACCTCGCATTGACTGCGCCTGAGAGACACTGTCCTAGCTGTATTTGTGTAATTGTGGGATGGGGGTGGTATGCATCTGAGTAAGGATGGTGTGCAAGCTGGATGTGGCATTGAAAAGGGGAGTAAGTTTAGGGAGGTGGTGTTTGAGTAGGTGTGTGCATGGATGAAAATGTGAGAACGCTGTACGTCAATGTGTGCGTGGAGTTGGATGTGAGAGTGTGGGGAGCTTGTGTGTGTGGTTGTCCATGTGGGAACGCTGTAGGTTTTAGTGGGCATGTAGTGCTGGATGTAGGAGTGTGGGAAGATGGCATGGGTGCGATTTTGGTGGTCTGTGTTGGAGTGCGGGAATGCTGTGGGTATGAGAGTAGGTGGGTGGTGGTGTGGTAGTTTGGTGCAAGTGCTGGTTGGTATGAATGCCGCTGTCATTTCTACTGTCAAGAGTTTCCCTGCATACCCGGGCCAACAAGCTATCGGTCTGCAATCTGAGAATGCGCGGGTTAATTTCGTGCAGGTTCTTTGTCCATTTTTGTAATATTATTTTTAAAGAGATATCCTCGGCCTGCTTTCTCCTCCCTCGGCCTCCGTTTCCTGAGCTCAGAAGCAGTTGAGGCCTGAGATAAGGATCGCACAGACGGGTCAAGGTGTGAGCGGCTTGTGTTGGCATTTCCTCTTTGCTTCACCACCCCAGACCCTGGCGCCACCGGCAAATAAAATATCAAAGTGGCGTCGTTTGTAATGGGGGCACTTTGCAGCTACATGTGCGTTGGTCGCCTGTGCGTGTGCTGTGCGCTGGGGCGAGGCAGGGGTATTCGAAGCATGTACCATGGTGGCAGCAGCAGGCAGGACCGGTGCAGGCCACTCCGAACACCGAGTGAAACATGTACAGAAGCTGGTGACTACACACACGCCAGGCAGACATACACGTGAACAAACACTGTCCTTCACGCGCATACGAGCGCACACCACACACAGAAGAAAAGCACACACCAGGCACACACACAAACAATAAACATACCCTTCACGCACAAAAGAAGCGCGTACGCACCATGCACGGAATATAAACACAAACCAGGCAGAGATACACTTGAAGATGCACCATCCCATCATACACATAACACATGCACATCATACACGGAGGACCAGCAGATAATATACAAACATACACAGTACGCCCACTCTTAAACAAACGCACACACCACACTCTCCTATGGTAAGCACATGGCATGCACCCATACGCCTACGCAAAACATAGTCTCCGACACACCTACTCAAACTTACATCACACACACGGAAGATAAGTACACACGCAAACTGGAAATATATACAAACACCAGGAACCCCTGCATAAACCACGGGCACGGAATATAAGCACGCACTATGCATGGGCAAAAACTCCATAATTGTTCACACACCCACAAAAGAAAAATAACCAACATGCATGTAACACAAACACATGTACCCACCTCAGATAAGCGTACAGAATGCAGACATATGCACACACACCACGACCACCCTGGAGCACTCATAAAAACACTACACAGCAGACAGACACATAAACTCACGAAACGGGCAGTAGGAATATTCATCATGAACACCCTCTCACATACAGGGGACGCACAAACACCCACACACACTCTCAGAAGACATACAAATGGACATACAAACACCATTACTCAGTGGTTTCTTGACTTTAGAGAAGCCATCTCGGGAGCCACACTGATCTAAAAGTGATAAGATAATCGTTCAAATATTTATAAATATATCTTACCCTTGCCCAGAAGAGAGAGTTTTAAAATCCAATCCGTAGGGCATTAGGACGTAAATACAGCATGCAAGTGAAATGCGCATATCTTCTTGCTACTGTAATTTTACTGTTTATGTCTGTTAGTGGCTGTCCACGTTATTTTTACGCCACATTTTACACAAAAACATCGGAGAATCTTTGAAAATCAGCATTAGTTTAACATTTGCATTAGTCGACATCTTATATTTCTTGGTTATTCGGTATTGTGTATTGGAGATATTGTGCCCCAACGTCACTACAAAGAAACCTCACTTCAGAAGTTGGCGTTGGGTTTGGTCAATATTTTCTACCATTTGAACATTTTTGTTTTCGACAAAGGACCTGAAAAGTATCTTAAAACATGTGCAGGAGGAACACTTTTCCATTAAAATATATTTCTATTATTTGATTTTCATGGTACAAAGCACATCAATACTCTTAATGTACACACAATGACGTTCCAGAAGAGAGATGGGAAACTGACGGGCCTAACCCTGTAGAATCTATACTTATTTCATTGTTTTGCTGTTGTCTTGTACCCAGACATGTGCCAAAACCGCAAGCAATGAAGACTGTTTCTGCGCTCAGCCCCGTACGCAGGGGCTCTGAGAAGGGGCAAAGAACAACAAAGCCTCGTTAAGTAAATGGTCTTTTTAAAGACCTGTGAAGTACTCGGGTGCGGCCGCAGTAAGACAGACGGCAGACCACAACAGCTCCTCTCCCCCCAAGTCAACTATGAAAACCAGTGGCACTCTGTTTAAACCGGGTCAGCTGATTTTCATCCGGTAGGGTACTGTCGGGTACAGTCGGTTTTAACCGATTTCCGGACAGCCTATATAATAGTTTGTTGTCTGTCTGACAAAAAATGCTGCAGTCATTTTAAGTCTGTTCCTTGGATACCACAAGCCTGTAAACTTTCCACAAGCTTTGGATGCGAGATGGTATCGAAAGCCGCAGAGAGATCTAATAGGATCAATACTATTGATCCTCCAGCATCCATTACCTGTCTAAGAGAGTCAGTCACGGCCAGAAGGGCAGTCTCTGTGCTGAACCCTGGTCGGAATCCAGATAGCGAGGGGTCCAGAATTTTGTTGGTTTCAAGATATGACCCCCAACTGCCTATTTATTAGGCTTTCCAATTGCTTACCCAGCAGGGGTAGCAGAGAAATAGGATGATAATTGCTGAATACTTGTGGATCAGCAGTGGGTTTTTTCAGTATCGGACGTACATAGGCTTCCTTCCAAACCGTGGGGATACTTCCCGTTTGTATCAAACAGTTAAAGATATTTTGATTTCCAATGTGTTGTAGCATTAAAGGACTTTGACTTTAAAGAGGAATATTTTGAAGGTGTTAATAACTGTACTTGGGGGTGTAGCTATCAGTGGTGCAGCCAGTGGAATGTCACTGAGGCCGAGAGTGGTGGGTGCACCAAGACTGTAAAATAACTTGCTGGTGCATGGCAAAGCTGTCCACTTTGATTTTAATTTTTTTTGTGCTGTAAGTTTGCCTGGATCTTTGCTTACTCTTGGTGAAGGTGGGGGGAGGTATGGATAGGTAGGCCACAGAGTGGCAAATTCGGAGGCTATGTTTTCTATAGCATCAAAAAGATATTAACATACTGTAAGGTAAGAATTAAAAGTTGGAGAGAGCCCATTCAAATTAGCTAAGCCTGTAACACACTTTACAATTAAATCAGTTTCATTACTCTACCTAATAATCATAGCAAGATGTTTAGCAATAACTGCACATTTTCTACCAGAGTTAAGGCTTCAATTGTCCTTTGAAATTCCACATCAAAGACTCAAGAAGTGAATACACTTGGTAAGAATTCCAGATGACATTATACCCTTAGGCTGGACTAAAGTTGGCTTGTAAGACTGCTAAACACTTTGGGCAATTACACAGCAACATGTCCTTGATATTAACTTAAACACACCTTCACGAGGAACAAGGCAAAGCCTGGCCCTTGGTACCTAAATAACATCAAACTTTCACATGGGAGTGAGTAAAAGTACCTTTGAAAACATTGTTCCTTTGTGAACGAAAAAGAAGAAATGAAAACCAAGGCAGCATATTTACTGGCAGATTTTTTTACACTACAAAAGGGATAGTTGGGCAAATCAATGGGCCACTGCCTCAAGTGTTGAGCACCAAATCTCTGCCCTGTCTCTCTTACAGGGGTGAACCCATGTGCGGCTGTGAGGTTAATACATTGGAGTCTCTTAATCTTAGGAAATACAGGCAGCTCCTTTGTTTGCCTCCCAACCCTTCCCCTGAATAGATTAAATTTGAGTTTGCCCTTCTACACCAACAGCATGCGAGGCAAGGTGCAATTGTAAAACTTTTCTATAAACTAAAAAAAAAAAAAAACAGATTGTAAAAATATACTCAGAGCATTACAGCTGACACATATTTCGTCTTCTTACATTATTCAGCCTTGAAAAAGTTGTCTAACTGGACAGTCAAAGGGGAACACAAGGGTCTGACACAATAAACTGGGACTTTTAAAACTGGCAGGCGTTGCCCGAAACTCAAAAGTGTATTGTATTAACTGGACCAAGATATGTCCGTAATTGAAGCATGAAGTACTGGCTCGCTAGGGGGCATTGCCAAGCTGCCGGCCAAGATGGCCAGTAGGCTTGCAGCTCTAACATCCCCACCAATCCTGACTGATCCTGTGTTCCCGGACGTGCATCCTAGTGGCACTGGGCTGACTACTGCTTGCTAATTGCACCCTGTGCCCGCCAGTTGAAGGAGAGGTGGCGTCGAGGTGCCCGAGCCCCACGACATACCCACTGGGCCTGAGATCCCGGCCTGCGGCCTGCTGCAGAGGTGCGGTGTGAAAGACCCACAAGATCGGAGTCGCGGATTACAATCATGTCGTGGGGGGGCCGGGGTGAAGACTGCTGTGCCTGACTTACACAGACGCCCAACACGGAGGAGGATGCTGTGTGGGACAATCCACAGTGCCTGCCAGCACTGCAAGCTAGGACGAGATCGTAACTGTCCTGAATGGAGGACAGCAACTGTGACTGGAGCGGTGTGGACACAGCCGACAGCATAGGCAGATCGGGAGTTCAAGGAGTCTTGCCAAGGTAGAAGGTAAGCGCAGCCTGCCTTCTCCCCAGAGGCCCCTTGGTGACGGGGACTGCGGGCGAGCCTGGAGAGTCGGCTAGGAACACCGCAGTGGGACGGCTACCTCCTACTAACACTGCACTGAGCCGCTGCGATTCACAAACATATTTACTGGGGCAGGGGGTTGCCACTGTGACCCTGAAGAATTTCTGAACACACAACAGTGAGGGACGACACACGCCTCCTCGAAACGCCCCCCCCGGCCCAGCAGACAGGCATCAAATCCCCCAGCCTGCCACTGGCCATACGGCGTGTAAAGGCACACGTCTATTGATTCTCCACTCCTCTGCCCCTACCATATTGGACAAGAGAGATTGATAAAGGACCATCATACTGGCAGATTAGTCACAAGAGCATGATCCCACTGACCTGCTCCAAATTTCTTACAGATCTGACTGGACGGTGGGTGCGAATGCGCCCTCCCCTCTATTCAGACTACAAACGACATAAATTGAGCATAGACCCCACACTGGGACTGACCCTGAGAGACAGCCAGCCAATTGGGAGCACGGGGTCACAGGCGTCACTCTTCAGCGCTGCAAACCTTCCTTTGTGAGCCCCCCATACAACCTGCCTGGGCCTGGACTATGGTGCGCGGTGACCCAAAACAGCGCTGCCACACTTTTGGGGAAGCTAAAACCTTGAATACGATTCAGGAGCTCACAATGGCCGAGGGGGGAGGAGAGATAGACACTGCTACAGCATAGCCCGCTGGACTAGATGCCCTCATACTCGAGCTGCGATCAGGCTTTTGGGTGATGGAGAGGAGAACCATGTAGATGTCCTAGACGGGAGACTGGACACAATGGGTTAGCGAATGGACCGCCATGAGCATAGGCTAGATGCTGCGGAGAGTAGTATATCGAATTTAAATGGAGTGTCACAGAACACCAAAAATATAGAATGCCTAGAGAAAGTTATGAAGACAATGGCCCTGAAAAATGAAGACCTGGAAGCGAGGGGCTGAAGGAACAATATACGTATTCTTGGCCTTGCAGAGAGCATGGAACACTGGCCGGTTGGAACAGTTTGTAGAGGGCTTACTGGCTGACCTTTTCAGTAGGGAACCATTCACATCTACCTTCATAGTCGAGAGAGCCCACCAATCCCTGGGGGCACAGCCCAACCCAGGCCACCCGCCGAGACCGCTAATTGCCCAACTACTGAACTTTAGAGACTCTGACATGGTCCTACGCCTGGCACATGATAAGGGACTGCTCTGTTGGCAGGGCGCCATAATGAATATCTTCCCTGACTTTATAGCAATGGTTCAGGAGAACAGATGGAAGTATTTGGGGATTAAGGCTACACTCCGAAACTTGGGCCTCCAATATGGAATGATCTATTGGCACGGCTCTATGGTGTGCTGCAGAGGGGTTGTCAAATATGTGCAGCTTAAGATTTCTGCTGACGATATTCTGTGGACCGCCCCTTGTGGGATCACAAACCCACTGGAAGCTCAACATCAAATACACTAGCTGAAACCAACCTGCCTCTTGAACAGGCATCCTAAAATCAAGATACTCTGCTGGAAATGCATAATTGAGATAACACCCAGAGCACTGACGACCAGAAACAGACTATGGCGCCACACATCACAAGACAACCTGAGATTCCAGCGATGGTGAACCAGGTTACTTCTACTTAGACTTCCATCCTGCACATTTTGGGGAGACAGGCGGGGCATTGAATGCCCTCATGAGAATACGCACAGAGTTAGTTATTTCACCTAGCAACCTCAGTTATACTAATATTTTTCTACTCTTAACCTTTTAGTAGGGTTATCCTCGGAACAAGGAATCTGGGGATTGGGAGGGGGAGGCGGGTATGGAGAGTTGTCCTATGTTGGGATAGTTTGTTTAAGTTGCTACACAAGCTTACAGTGTCCTAGGCCACCAATGTATTCCTTACCACAACAGTACATTATGATGAGGCACGCTGACACAAACCCATTCGCAGATATCATGCTAGCAACTTAGAACATTCAGGAACTTAATAACCAGCGCAAAGGCAAATAGGTTCTGTGTTATCTACAACGCTATCAGGTAGATATAGCCTTCCTTCAGGAAACCCACCTGCCACCCAAGTCTTCCCATACCTTTACCACAGCAAGGGGCCAGCACCGGTTCTTTTCTAATTATAGCTCTTATGCCAGAGGAGTCTCCATATTGATACACAAGCGTATACATTTTCACCTGATGGACTCCCATTTAGACATGGACCGGAGGTATCTCATAGAAACGGGACATCTTTAGGACATTGGGGAGTACACATTTACCAGTGTGACCCAAATATGGACAGCCCGGAATTCTACATACACCTGCAGACCTCAATAGAAAATTTGGAAACAGATTCTATCTGCATGGGGGGGATCTTAACATACTATTCAAGCCTGATTGAGTTAGTACCGCTCAAGCCCCATTCACGAAATCACATGCGAGGAGAGCACTACAAGAGTTGTGCGATCTGCTTTCAGTAGCGGACACATGGCACCAGCGCTACACCGTACAATGTGCATATACTCATCACAATCTGATACATAGACTGGACTCGATATAATGCACCTTCCGCGCACACTATCGGATCATTCCCAGGTAGTACTCAAGCTATGGATCCCCAGGGCAAAGGTGTTTGAGAGACCATGGAGATTCCCAAGTATGGATCCACATGATGAGGTATTCTGCGTGGAACTGCGTGCCGCCATAGTGGAGTATTTTAAAATTAACAAGGGATCGTAATCACATGGTTGACACTATGGGAAGCCTTTGGAGATGCATACCCCTATGGCATATGCCTTAAACATGTGGGCATACTACGAGCTCTCCATAACACACTTGCCCGCATAGAAAATTAACTAGTCGCGCTGGAATGTGCACAGCATGAGAATCAGGCCCCAAACTATCTTCAAAAGCATGCACAACTGCTTGAAGATTTCAGCGAGGCTGCTGAGATGAAAGCTCACTGTGAGAAGTTGGCCTGGTATATGCTGTCCACTTATGATGTATGAGGTCAAAGTGCCCACCTAAATAAGGGTCGTTTGGACTGGTGCAAAGATAACGTTTAGAAAGCTATCCTAGTGGTAGCTGTGGAGAGCAGCCTTCAGGCTTAATCTTGAAGGCAGCGGCGTCACTAGGGTTGGTGTCACCCAGTGCGGTAACTCATGGTGTCACCCGTGCGGTCAGCATCCACCTAGTGACGCCACTACACTGGGTGACACCAACCCTACTGATGATGCCGCCGTCACTGATCGAGTCAGTAGCATTGATCAGCCGAGTCTGAGCAGGAATAGCAGATGACAGAAGGGTCCGTTTCCATACGTCGCTAATTTGATACAAAAAAAATGAGAGCAGAGAAACGCCAGCGAGGGGTTTTGAATGACCGAGCCTTAACATCGAAGATGACACAGGGAGACCGTGATTGGTCCAGCTTCGGGCTCCAAGGTTGGCAGGTTTAGAGGCACTCGTGGCTGAGTCATGGCCCTGGGACAAGTCAAAAGCAGACGGGTTTCTCAAATATTTACTAAATTTTTTCACAGTTCTACTAAATCTAAATAGCACATTGTTTTAATAACGCATAGCTGCATTTTATAATCATTGCAATTGCACAATGTAATGTACTTAATTGCAGACCTCAGAAGCATGGAACACTAAAATTGGCCCTTGGGATTCTAACCCATAACCTACAAAACACGCATCTTACTGCCGTACATTCAACTCACTGAGCCATTCGGCCAGAAATTAGTTTGTCAGTGATTTTAACGGAAATACATATTTAAAAAAGATTACAAAGGGAAACGATTTAATATTGAAATATAGGAATTATGGCGGGTACATTAGCACCAGAGCTCTATAGTGGTGACAGACCGATCCGTGGCGGGTTACCAGCGGAAGTGTAGCCTCCAGTAACAGCCACGCCCACTGGGTACTGTGGTCTGGGAACTGCCTCAAGCGCCTAGCTCTCTTTTGTTTCTACCTTTGGGCGCTCCGGCCTCGTGCGAATGCGACACACATCACTCGTGCAAGTAGTAAACTGTCGATTTCAGGAACCGAACCAAAACCCAATGGTGCTGGAATTATTTTCAGTGTTGGTGCTGCAATTGATGTTTCAGCACTGAAGTTGTAGGGATTGTTCTTTGTGTGACGCTTTGTTTTTCACAATCTTCTCTTTCCGCTAAATAACCGTTTCTACCTCCCAGCCCACTCTCCTCTGCACATTTTTAGATCTCCTCCCCTTTCTCTTATTTTATTCCCTCTCGTGCCCTCGCCTCTGCCCTGCCTCCGCCGGTTTCTTCCCTCGTGTCTCCCCAGCAAACTCTGCACTTGTACTGTTAGTAACCTGCACTCCACTGGCGTAACGAAACCTGAGGGGGCCCCCCTGCAAAGTGCATGGAGCGGCCCCCTTCCAGACTAACTCATAGCTGCCAATGTTTCAGATTGCTATGTGTCACATTTTCAAAATTTCAATGCAACTATGAGTGACATTTCGACGAGTATGAGTAACACTTTCTTGCGAGCAAAAAAGTCAAGCAATGAAGAAAGTGAAACCTAAAAATGTCATAAATAAATTAGACCGAGGAACTCTAAGGGGCAGATTTATGTTGCACTTGCGCCTCATTTACGCCGCCGTTGCGTCACTTTTGTGACGCAGCAGCGGCGCAAATCCTGCGCCATGGTGCGGGGTATTTACAAACGTGACGCATCTCCCAGATGCGTCACGTTGTAAATCCCTGCGCCACATGTAGGCGTTCCAGGGCAGGTGGGGGCGTTCCGGCGCAGGAACGCCTCCTAAAAGTGGCTGAGTGAAATCTACAAGATTTCACTCAGTCACTTTTAGGCCCATGCTGCGTCAAAACCCTGCGCCTGCTTGAAGCAGGCGTAAGGATTGACGCAGCATTGTATAGATAGGGCCCCCCAGATCATTGCTGGAGCTGCGTCGCGCTTGCGACGCAACTCCAGCAATGCGCCACTTTTCGGCACAGATGCGTCACGCATCTGTGCCGTTTTTGCCCCATGGTGCGCCGCATTATAAATGCGGCGCATCCATGGTGGCGCAGCTGTGGCGCATAATAACTGGCGCATCCCTGCTGATATGCAGGGATGCGCCAGTCGTCATAAATCTGCCCCTAAGATCTTAAAACTGGTGCAAACCACTGCGGTGGCTGACCCATAATTACGTTGAAATTATGAAAATGTCACATATAGCAATCTGAAACCTTGGTCAGGCATTCTCCCAGATGAGGGTACAGGCCAGTCTGGCCATAGCTGCCAAGAGTTAATGAACGCCTTTGCCTCACTTATCATTAATACTTCAGTTCTTCTGAAACAAACAGATTGAATCAGGAGCAGAAATCAAAGCTCTCAGCCGGCGGAGCCCATTCAGCAGTATCCTTACTTAAAAGTAAGCCGAGGGGGTTAGTACTCATACGTTAGAGGTTGTTGCTACTTCTTCCGTCCTGGAGAGTAGGGGAGGCAGAGAGGCCCAGCCATCCCGGATTGACACTCTAAGGCCTGACCCGGCAGTCACGCAGCCGCGTTGCTAAAATAGAGAGTGAGCTAGTCATTAAAGACGAAGTGCGGGCACAGGGAAGCAGAGAGTGTGGCACCCCTAACCGACACCCTGGAGGTGCCCCCTTTGGCCCCAGGAGTGTGGAGGCAATGGCTTGGTGACCCCAGCCTGCTCGGATTGGTGTTTTCAGGCCAGGGCTGCGGTAATAAAATTGCAGCTGAACGGCGTTGCTAAAGGCTGAGTGGATTAGCGGAGGGGATGGCAACCCTGATCCCCCTGCATGTGAGCGGACATAGACAGGGGCCACAATCTCTCTCGGCACACCTGTGAGCATGGTGGTGCTGTGGAGTGAGGGTCAGACTGCCCCTGCAAACACAAGACCCCGAGCACTCGGCAGGAGCCCTCCAATACCTTTGGGACAAGTTAGCACAATTAAATGGCTCAACATTCAGTGGGTAAAAAAAAGGGGGGTCCCTAAAAGCAGGATGGGTAGACCGGGGACATGGGGAACAACAAAAGTCAAACGAGAAGAGCAAACCCCGCTGTCTACACTAGATTAATTTACATGGCGCCCACAAATGGGTCGGGTTTATGGAAGAGAAAACAGGGCCAGAACAGATTCGGAAAAGAAAGAGAAAGCAAAAAGATGTAACAATTCAAAGTTTATTGCAATGACAGTAAACCAGATAATGATGTTTGCATAAGAAAATAAGTCATATAACATATACTTAAGTTTTTACACCTGTACAGAAAATCCCACACTAGGAACACTCATGGACAACTCAATCAGACATCATACTCGTATATATGTCTGTCTTTGTCTTATATATATCAATAGTACAAATAATTTTCCAATAGGGTTTAAAATTAACATCCGCAGTATGTGGATTGGACAAATTACAGATTCGTGCATTCCCAGTTCATAGGGGCATGTGAAATCTTCTGGTCGGCACGAGAAGGTAAAAGCCAACGCACGTTTCGGTGTTTGCCCGGAAAGGGCTACACCTTCATCAGGGCAACGGTGATGCAAGGCGTGTGGGACAACACAGGCGGAACCTATCATGAGATCATAAAACATAAGACATCCATCAAAGTGTCAAATTTTTTTAGAAAAAGAGCAGTCTATTCAACAAAATGTTTACATCATGATATCATATTCAGCTCTCTCATAGATGAAGAGAGCCACTAAGATCACATGGTATTTAGAAAATAATATTTATAGTCCGAGTCAAGGAGGCCCAGTTCAGAGAAGGATGGTGTGTGTGATACATAACGCCAGCCTCATGCACAGATAGAAATGAATAAAGAGAATCGAGGTGCTACCAAGGTGCTACCAAGGGATGAAAAAAAGAAAAAAGAAACTCGTAACTATGAAAACAAACGTGTCAAATGAAAAAATATGCAGAGACCCTGAGAGTGAAACGAATGATTTCAAGAGAGTGCATATATAGCGCGCCCAATCGCCCGGAAAAAGTGAAAGACAAGAATGATAAAAGAAAAAATGGTATACACAATAAAGGTAAACATACAGAAAACAATACCTTTCAATACAAGATGTCATTAGGGATGATCTCTGCTAAGAGATTTTGAAGAAACAAAGCCTATATATCAGGTGAATAGGCGCATCAGTTCTATAAACAAAAAATGAGAGACAATGACATAGGAGAAGTTCCAAAAGGGTGGGTAGATGGTCAGGGGAGGGGAAGGGGGAGGAAAGAAAAGACGAACAAAGGGAAAGAAAAAGGGAGGGGGGGGGGGGGTTAGGAGGGGAAGAGAAACGGATATAGGATTGTAGAGAGATATATATTAGACTGAAGCTTACCCCAAGGTGGGTCCGATAAGTTGCCATAGGTGACCGCCGATAAGGGGCTACTCGCACGATAATTTCTTTTAGTTAGTAGGCCATAGGGGGTAGATAACCCTGGGAATGGGGAAGATATAAGGATCAACGGCGGGGTGGGTCAAAAGCAAAATCCGGAGTAGTTCCTGTCAGGGCATAAAGAAAAATAGCGGGCAGGGTCAAATGACAAAAATACTGCGGGGACTGCTAAGCGTCAGAGACATTACCTTAGGGAAACCGCTTACCAGGGGAGAGAGGCTCACCTAGGGGCGAGAGCCGTGCGTTTAGATAAACCACAGGCTAATCTTCACAATCAGGGCTAAAGCGGGTAAAAGTAAAGGATATCTCAGGTACAGCCATACAGAACAGGATCTACAAAGGAAAAAGATATAGGTCCGTTTCAAAAGGTAAACTAGGTCAGCAGAGGGGAACCAATGCACAGAAATTATTTTTGAAAAAGAAAAGATAATTGCTATCCCTGTAGCGGCGCTAGCAGTATATCAGAATCAAGGGCAATGCAGCGGAGTGACAGCGATCAAAGATAGAGAGCATGCGCAGAGTTAAAAATGTCCAACCATAAGTCCAGACAAAGTCTAAACGGGCAGGGGATCGTGTGCCTAA
Organism: Triturus cristatus; assembly: GCF_964204655.1. Taxonomy (NCBI): domain Eukaryota; kingdom Metazoa; phylum Chordata; class Amphibia; order Caudata; family Salamandridae; genus Triturus; species Triturus cristatus. The sequence continues at coordinate 512,812,112 of NC_140592.1, read as the reverse complement.
AGTGCTAAGGTAAAGAGAGGTAGAGAGAATCATACCATCTGTAATAGCAGGATTCAAACCAACGAGTAGCGACGATGCAGGGTCTGGTGAACAGTAAGTGTATGAGATAGTAAACTCTAGGTTTTTAAGGGTAGAGGGACCAATCACGGGATCAAGGATAAACAAGCATTTGCAATGCAATAGGTCTCGCATTATAAAAGTGTGAGCAGCTGGCATTGCTAATAATAATGCAACACTAGCTATTGGCTTTGTAAATGATAAATAAATGCCATTATGTGTTTGTTTTATAAAATAGATTAAAAAAGGCATTGTCATGAACAATGCCAATAGGAGCGGCACTTTGTCAGTTAACGGCAGGTAGTGCTTTACGTTGCAGCCAGAGGCCCCGCTTGTATCATTTTGTGTGTGCTGCTGACACGTGACCTCTGTATTTTTTTTTTTTCCTCCCCTTGTGTTGTGGCAATGTAGTCCCCAGTGCCCTCAGTGTGTTTTGGCTCCAAGTTTCCTAGAACTCACCAGCTGGACTGGAATGTGTGTCTGCCCCCCGTAGAATGCTGCCTTGAATCGGCTTACTGTCATGTATGGGCTATTAAAGTTGTGCTGCTGCCGGACCAAATGCATGTTTGTTTCTTCATGGAGTGCACTGCCAGGCAGAGAGAGGGTGTCCCAATTAACAGGTGGCGGTGCAACCCCCCCCCCCCCCATGTGTGGCAGCCTGGCCTGAAACAGTTTTACGGGCACCCACACAGTGCCACCGAGTACTTCACAGGTCTTTGAAAGGCCTATTGCTTGGGAATGGTGCTTTGTTGGTTTGTCACCCCTTCTAGTGCCCCCTGCCTCTCCACGCTGAGTCTTGCTGTAAGATTTCGGACGTTACACAATTGCAAGGCCTGTCAGCTGAATCTCAGAGGAATCTTGTTTGTGGATGCTTGAAACGTGAGGGGGGAGACTAGCCTTGAAATCGGGAGTCTCCCGCTTAAATCGGGAGGTTTGCAGGTCTGTCCTTGTGACCCTTCGTTAAAGGAAACTGCTTGTGCTGTGTCCCTCCTCAAAATTGATTTTCCAAAATTTGTTGCAGGTGAGCAAAGAGTGTCCGATTGTAGGAGCCTCCTATTCCAGCCCCCCGGCCCGTACACACCTGTCCCCTTTTATAGCGCCATGTTGTGGAATATAATGTGGTGTGTAACTTACTGCAGTCTCACAGTGTTTTTTTTTGGTAATGTATCTCCCCCAAAGCTGCCCTTTGTACGGGCCGTCGTGGATTGCGGCCAGTATGTAGTCACCGTGTACTAATGCCCTTGCCACATGACTATGAATGTTTTCTTGTTACTGCATGCAGCGACTGAGCTACCTGGCAAAGAGAAGGAAACCTGGAAGCACACTTAGCTTTAGATTTTGTGCGAGTCATTTCACGCTAGTCAGGGGTATTATAATGTGACCAAAGCTCTATGGGGCATATTAACAAGGCAGGCGTGTAAATTATGGGCGCTTTAGCCTCGGAAAACTGCCGCTAAAACGGCGATGATGGGCGTGATAATATGCTCTATGTAATTTAAGTTAAAGGCCATGCTAAATGTTTTGGACATATAACATGGACTTGAATTGGAATTCCATAGAGCGTATTATTAAGCCCTTTATCGCCGTTTTTGCGGCTTTTTTGGGCCGCGATAGCGGCGATAATTTTTTAGCCTGGCTTGAAAATATGCCCCCAAGTAACTCCGGAGACAATTCGCACCCGAACAAACGACGAGATGTTTGAACCCTTCCAGGTGTTGTGTGGAGTCACTCTAGCATGCGCAGACTGTTGCAGGCATCGCCAGGGTGCACCAGCGACAGTGTTTGAGTGTTTCTTGCTAATGCAGTTGGGAAAGCTGTGCTACGGGTCTGATTCGCAAGCCCTTTTCCCCGGCTGGACGTGTTTTTTTTTACGAGGCAAAGTGACATACCTGCGGCGGTGCAGCCTTGTAAACTCCCCCCTTACGTTTGCTCACCCGGTACACAGTGGCAGTAGTATCTCCCTTGAGGTGCGTGAGAGTTGTTTTACGAGCGTGTTGTCTTGTTGCAGAGGCGCAACGTAAGCCAAATTTCGGGGGGGGGTGGGCTTAGAATAAATTTTTTGGGGGGGGGGGCTGAAACGTTAAGCAATAGGCAGCGTGGAGCTGCAGGGTCTCGTAAAAGGGGTGACACCACAGCGAGGCCTCATTAACAAGCAAATGCTCTTTAAGACCTGTGAACTGCAGCTGGCACGATGACAGGGTTAAGAGGTGTAGAGAAAGAGGGTTTAAGAGAGGGATAGAGAGAAAGCTGGAGAGAGAGGTTTAGAGCTAGAGGTACAGAGAGGAATAGAGTGTGAGTATAGAGAGCGATGGGTAGAGAGACAGGTATACTGTGAGCAGAGAAAGAGGGTTTAAGAGAGGGATAGAGAGAAAGCTGGAGAGAGAGGTTTAGAGCTAGAGGTACAGAGAGGAATAGAGTGTGAGTATAGAGAGCGATGGGTAGAGAGACAGGTATACTGTGAGCAGAGAATGCAGGTTTAAGAGAGGTAGATATGGGTGGAGAGGAAGAGATACATCTGTCTCCTCCGTCTCTGCAAAGAGGTGGGGAGAGAAGGGAGGGGGAAGGGCAATCCGAGGAGCAGGCTCTGTCTCCTCCGTCTCTGCGAAGAGGTGGGGAGAGAAGGGAGGGGGACAAAGCGGCGAAAGTGAAAGTAATCGAGCAGAGCATCAAAGGACTGGGTGAGAAGGGAGGGGGGAATGCAATTAGCAGAGGAGCAGCTGTGCACGTGCATGTGATCTCGTGCACTCAAGGTTTAGGCCAGCCAAAAGATTGGTTAGCACTTTGAAAATCCCACATATAAAATGTCTCTTCGAGCCTTTGGCTCGCGAGACCTAAAAATCTTGCGAGAGGGCGCAAGCTCAAAAAACAAATAACGGGCTCAACACGCATAGCAATGGGAGTTATCAGCATTGGCTGCCATATTGGAACAGGGTATAGTAACAAGGAAACAGAGCAATGTGTTCACCGTTATTGTAGGCACATAAAGTTTCAACATCTTCAACAGGGCAAAAAGCATCCGTTCGTACTAAACCATAAATGTGAAGTAGGTATAAGAAAAATATCTCAAGAGTGTCAGACCACTAAGTCTCTCGAATATAGAGTTATAAAAAATAGATAACCTCTGGACGGTGATCTGTCCTTTATTTTATCATTAGGGCTGGGAAGAGCCAGAGAAAAAAGGATAATTTCGAAAACGGAGAAAATACTTCATGAGAACAATCGTTTCCTAGACCGCTGTTTAGGAGATGAAAACCGTTACATAGGAGATAAGAGCAGGTCATAAGGATAGCATGAACAGTACAGTGAATGCCACTTAACTGAAGTGGGTGAGACATAAAACATAAGAGGCGAGACATCAGAGGACTAGGGCAGCTAGGAGGGGTCTTAAAAGGTGAAAGGAGAGGCTATTCATGTAATGGCATTTTCCCAAGGGCAGATCTCATTGAGGCCCTGGGCGACAGAGTCCAAATAAAAAATCCAGAAAACTTCCCTCTTTTTTCTGAGGGCCATAGGGTCATTACCCGCAGGCGTGTGTATTTTTTCCAGAATGATCCATTTAAGATCATGTTCTGAGTGGGCCAGTTCAGTCCAGTGGGAGACCAGGGGGGTCCCTGGTTTCTTCAAACGGATGTTGGATTTGTGTTCGCCCATCCTGAGGCGACATTCCCTGCCTGTCTCACCGATGTAGGTCAGGTTACATGGGCACAGGATAGCATACACAACATTTGAGGTTCTACAGTTGGTCATTTCCATCAATTTGATAGTTCGTTTATTGATGTTGATATTTTGTCTGACCAAGGCGTTGGGACATGCTTGACAAGACCCACATCGATGGTTGCCTGTAATGGGGGGTAGACCAGTAATGGACAGTTGACGGAGATGGGAGGGGGGTTCTGGTATCTTACCGCAAACAAGGTGGTTCCTGAGATTCTTGTTCCTTCTGAACGCAAAGATAGGTTTAGGCAATCGGTCATTATCATCCATATTTAGGAGATACCAAAGAGAGTTGATAGTTTGGTGAATTTTGTGGTTGATATTCGAGTGTCGGGTGACACAAACCAATCGATCCATAGTTTTTTCTTGCTTACGTTGGAACATGGAGTCACGGTTATAATACCTGGCTCTTTTAAAGGAATTTTTCACCAGTTTGGGGGGATAGCCCCCATTCAAAAGTTTGATTTTCAAGATGTCAGCCTGGTAGAGAAAGTCCTTCATCTCAGTATAATTTCTTCGCAGTCGAAGAAATTGGCTGAAGGGAATGCCCTCCCTTTGGCAGCGAGGATGGTAGCTGTCAAATTGGAGCAGCGTGTTCCTCGCGGTGGGTTTGATGAATAGGTAGACAAATAGATGGTTATTTTTGTGCTCGACCCACACGTCAAGAAATTCAATCCTGCTATTACTGGAATGAACAGTAAATTTGAGATTTTGATCAGCAAGATTGATCCATTGGACAAATTCGTCCAGGGAGGCCTGGTCACCCTTCCAGATGAAAAAAATATCATCTATGAAACGGGACCAGGCAAAAACATTTTCGAAGAAGGGGGCAATATCGTTATAGATGTTAATTATTTCAAACATCCCCATATATAGGCATGCGACGCTAGGGGCACAAGATGCCCCCATACTGACTCCCTGGGTTTGTTGGTAATATTCGTTGTTGAATTCGAAATAATTCTCGCCAAGAATAATTTTCAGACATTGGAGGATAAAGGGAGCGTTAGTGATCTCCGGTTCCGAGCTTAAGATGTCTTGGATGACCGATAGGGCCCCTTCTTGAGGGATGTTCGTGTATAGGGTTTCGACGTCCATAGTGACAAGGAGTTCCCTGTCACTATGGTAGTCAAGGTTTTCAATCTTGGCGATAAAGTGGCCGGTATCCTTAACATACGAGTCCAGATTGGCAACCAACGGTTTTAAAAAATGGTCGACATATTTTGAGAGAGGCTCAGTGGCCGCCCCAATGGTGGAGACAATCGGTCTCAGGGGAGGATCAGACACGTTTTTGTGGGTCTTGGGCACCCCATAGATGATAGGCAATCGGGTGTGGAGGGGGGTAAGGAACTCTGCTTCCTTAGTACACAAATATCCCTCGTCCACAGCATTACGTACCATGATCAAAATGCAATGTTTCAATGCAGGTTCAGGGTTGGTACTGATGCGCTTGTAATGTTTGCCTACTGATAAGAGATTATTCATTTTATCAATGTATGTGGGGGTGTCGAAGATGACAATCCCACCGCCCTTGTCACAGGGTTTGATAGTAAGTTGTTTATTATCTCTTAGCGTACAGAGAGCATCATTTTGTTCTTTGGGAAGGTTAGGAGTAGGCTTGGGGACATATTTCAACGTTTGTTGGATTCTAGTCAGGACTGCCTTCTCAAAGATAAGGACTTCAGGCCCCAGCGAGTCCAACGAAGGGGTGAAATCGGAGGGGGGTCTGAGTCCAGATCGATTGTCATTGTTATCAGCAGGGGGTCTGATCTGGAAGAATTTTTTCAGTCTTATTTTACGAAAAAAAGAGTATAGGTCCTTGATGACTTCAAACTTGTTGAAATTGGCAGATGGAACAAAAGAGAGTCCTCTAGCTAACAATTTGGACATCTCAGGACTTATGGTTTTAAGTGACAAATTGAATACAGGGATGTTGTTTATGTTTTCCAATATTGTTGTTGTCTCGTTTGTAAGTACATCTGGGGCTGTACTGGATCCTAACATTCAGTGGGACAACACTGCGCATCAGGATATTAACCGGTCGGACAAATAAAGGTGCCACTGCCGCCGCCGGGCCAAAACTGCCTGCCGGTCCGACCTATTAAATAACCTTAAGTACACTCACTCACACAGGCATGTTCCGCTCGATGTGCACGATAATTAGACATTGAGGGCATGCATGTGTGACCTTTACATCGTAAATTCCAATCAGACTGGCTCGAGCCGACCCTACATGGATAACGCAGCGTATTGTATGAGGTAACAAGCAGAAGTCGACTCAAGTGTACTCTTTATGTTCTGCTGCAGTGCTGCACTGATGTTACTTGGGCGGCTGAATTAAACTTTGTGCAGACTACATACAGAGCTGTTGTATGTAACTGTACGCAGGCTGAATAAATCGCGACTCCTAAAAGTAAATTACAGTGGGAAAAAAAGAAGAAACAGCGCGTGACACCTCACTTACTTTGTCAGCGCAGAGCCCCATTGACAGTAAGGCCAGTTGCGACGATTGCAGTCCCTAGCAGCACCGCGGCCGCAGTCCAGATCGGACACTCCTCTCCGACGGACGTGCATAGCATTGGCAGAACTGGCTGCACTGGACTCGCTGCAGGCGGCACCTGAGCCGAATCAGTCATGCTGATGCACCACCACGGCCGAATCATAACGCCCGCGAGCTGAGTGCTGCAGCGGCAGGCCTGGTGTGGTGGCTGAACAACTGAAACTGTGCCGCGCAGCCGCGCCCGCCCACAGCACCTATGGTGATTGGGCAAATTTAATCACGGGTCATGCTTATGACGTCAAATAATGCGCGGTATCACGTAGAACATTGTAGCTACCCGGGAGCTGAGCCAGCCCCCTCAAGCCTGTCGGACGAGAAGAGCCAGCAGGCAAGTAAAGAGCTGTGCACTCAGTTGAGGTCACTTTGGAGCCACTGGATTCAAGCAAGCCTGGCTGAAGACGGCTGAAATGCCAGAAACCGGTCCTAGGAAGCTTGTTTCCGATCCAGGGAAGACATGGCTTGGCAGTTCGGGCTGGACTGTTCCAATGAGGCACATGGTCAGACTGATTTGCATATGGCCATGTCTGAACTGGGGTGGCAGAGTGGGCTAAAGAACGGTGATGGATTAAACCCAGATCAGTTGACTGGGGGTGAGTGCTTGCATTGTTCAACACTCCGTCCATCATTTCCTTTGGTTTTTGCTTTGTACACTCTGGAGCTCTCCCTCGGGCTATCACTCTCAGCACACCACGGCTGTGCAGTACAGTCACTGCCTGGGCTCCGGGCGCGGGGCTCCCCCATGCAGGCTGGTCCGCGGGCAGGGCGGGGGTCCCATTATTTAGCATATTGGTGTCACCCCATGGGAGGGTGTCACCCGGTGCGGTCCGCACCCCCCGCACCCCCCTAGTGACGCCACTGCTTGAAGAAATGTAAAGCAGCTTGTTTTACCAGAATATCACCTATATTGATCAAATGAAAGGAGAGCCACACAGTAGTTATATAAAAATATGTATTTATTAAATAACACACTCTAGTATCCTCTACACGAGGATAGATCACAAAGCACACAATACGAGATCAATAGAACAGTTGTAAGTAGCTCACTACACAGTGGGCTCCAGGGGGAGACCAAACCATATATGAAAACAGTGGTATAACAATCACGACTTGGGTCAAGACACAGTCTAGAGCACGTAGAATTGCTGGGACCCCAAGGAACCACCCAAGGGGAGTAGATAGGAATCCCACGAAGGATGGGTGCAGTGTGCTAACACAACCGCGGGCTTCGTACAATTCTATGCGAAAGTCGGGGTTAGTTTTTAAGTTTAAGGACCCTTCTAGGAGGACTTTGAGTAAACCCATTGGAACTTAAGAGGTTCGAAAGCCACCCCACCCATGGATACCGTAGTATCCGAATTACCTATCCCAGAGGAGCCAGCTGCATAGGTCTGGGTACGCGGTGCTAGACACGTTCAGGTTCTTGAGGAAAACGAGGAGCGTACAAACTTCCAACAATGCATCGGGGGAAGCAAGCCTCTTCGTGTTTGACTTCTGCAGCGGCTTTAACCCCGTTCCCAGCCGCAACCCGGGAAGTGAGTATGGTCGGCTTCCTGCCAGGCAGCTTTCCGGTTCACCGCCTTCAGTGACATTCGGCGGCTTGGAGCTGCGGATGGAGAGGAGCCTGTGTCAGTGGCGTGTTCACCTGTACATCGCCGCAACCCGAGAAGCATCTAAGGACAGCCCCCTGACTGGCGGCGTCCAGGTTCACTGCGTTCCTTCGTGCTCAGCTGCTGGGAGCCGCGGGCGGAGCGTGGAGCCTGCGTCAGCGGTTGTCTTCCAAACCGGTGAAGTCTCCTTCTCCCGCAGTGGAACGCATGTTGGCACCTGAGCAGAATCAGGAGTAGCAGTCTTTTTAGTATACTGAGGGGCAGGAGCCTCTGAAGAGTACTGCAAGTAATAGACTAAGCGTACCTGCAATGGTGTTGAAATCCTGGGCTTCACTTTGCAAACACCTGACTCTGGATTGGTACTGAGCTTTCGTTTAGACCCGAGGTGTTGGACGCTGCATTGCTGCCTCCCGTGATTGCCGCCATTGCCGCCATTACCACCAAGCTTCTTGATCTCGCTGATGCTGAATTGCTGCCTGCGGCTCCTCGTGGCTCCTTGCAGCTCACTGCGGCCCCCCGGCCCCTGCTGAACTCTGCTTTCTTCACTCTCCTACTTTTGTGCGGAGTCTGCCGGAGCCCACAGACCACGGACGAGCTGCAGCCGGCCAGGCATCGGGTGCTGCTGAGCGCGACTGACCCCCCCCCCCACGGTGCCCTGTTGTTGTGCTCAGTTGGTGGCACTCCACCAGGCGGCCGCTGTTTGATCCAGTCGGCACTGGAGGAGCTGAGAAGTGGAGAACCACGCGCTTGTGTCCCTTGGTTGGGTGATTGCAGTGAGTGTGCCACTGTTAGTTGACGTTTGGTGCCTAAGTGAACTCAGTGCTGACAGCTGTGAAGAGCTGGGAGCTGGGACCCGGGAGCTGTGAGCTGTGAGGAGCAACTCCTTAAATCATCTTGGTCCTCCATTAGCTGAGAGGGGCTGGGGCTGCAGTAAGTCATGTTAAGAGTGCTGCTAAAAGTGCCCCCCTTCCGAGCATTATGACCTCTAAAAAATTACGCTCGGGGCGTGTGCTCTCTTCATCTCCAAGTCGGTCATATAAATTAAAGAGATCATATAGTGGCACTAGACAACTGCAGCAACTCTGTTATAAAGCCCACCCAGCTAATACAGGCTTTTTTCGCAAGGTGCCCCGGATCGCACCTTAAGTGGCAGCAGTAATTTAAGACTGACAGTTTTCGAACTGCCACACAGCAATGCTCTCTCCCCTTTTTTCTGTGGAGTCGCTGGGAGACACTTGCATCTTTGCAGGGGGCTTGAATCGCTCCAGGGAAAGTGTGCAGGCACAGAATATTGACCATCCTCGGCAACATCAAAGTGGGCAATACCCGGCCCCCCCCCCCCCCATATGCAAATCCAGATTTTGTCTCCAACAGAGCCATCAACAGTCTTCTCCAAACAGGTTAAAGCAAGATTGTATGTCTGGTGGGTTATCTGTTACGCTGAAAACAACAAGAGAGTGAGGGAAAAAAACAACGATAACGGCCACTCTTAGTCCCCCAAAGTCATTATAATCAAAACAACGAAAGAGTGTGCCTGTGAATTATTGGTAGAATACAATGCAGAAACCAAATAGGTTTCTAAATAAAGCCCTCACTCACCAACCAGGTTGTTGACATGCTTCATCATTGGGCCCCACCGGGAGAGGCCGAGTGCCACCCCGGTGTGCTTCGACGCCAGAATTACTGTGGAGCTGGTTGTGTATGTGGTGAGTAGTGGAAGTGATTGTTAAAAATGTCTGGTTTGTGTAAAAAAATAAACTTTATTAAATGCCAAACAGACATATGTAAAAACAAGGTGTGGGATGTAAAAGCTGAATAAATTGTTCAGCCAGGTCCCTTAAAGAATGGTCAACATGTTTCTGCCTATGTGTTAATTGTAAACTGGCATTCGTCAGGACCAAAAAAGGGGCGTGAGAACCTCGGCGGTATGGGCACGCTAAGGCCCACCCTAACCTGAGGCTATAAGTGTGAAAAGAAAACAACAACAAAATGTGATATAAAATTTATTAAGGTGACTCCTGCAATGGAGAGGAACCGAGTTTATTATGGGGTGTAGTCAGGATCTACACCATGGGTCTCGGGAGGGGGGTGGAAGCTACATTGGCACACCGCCCGCTCAGCTAGGCACCCGCTTGTCACCTATATAATCCCTCGGTAACCGGATCCCGATGGGTTATCTGTTACACCTGACGTTTTCTCATGTACAAAATCGTGCTCAGACTTTCAAGCCAACCCTCCAGGTCAACAACATATTTCTTTGGATGGGCAAAAGTCTGACCGTATGTTTGTTGTTTTACCAGCAGCTTTATCTGTTTGGGGGACATTTGTAAGCGAATAAGCGGGAGGGTGTTCCGGATGGTATACTGGACAATTCTCCTTCTATAGTTGAGAAGTCAATTGCATGCGAAGGGTTAAACCTAGGGGAAGACTTTACTCTCCCAGACATTGACATCTAAACAAGAGGCTGGGAAGTCCCTCACAAGGAAGTCTCTCCGGCGAGCAGTTTCGGGGGAAATACTACTTCAATTATAAGTTCTTCTCCTTTGCGTCTCTCTCTGTCTCTTTTGTATTGTAGTACAAGTCATTTGAGTAGAATGCACCCACAATGTTTTTTTTGCCTTGTACACAACCAAATTGGCAAATGAGAGGGATGTTACGCCTTCGGAATATCTTGTTTGTATTGAAAAAATTCTAAATTTCATTTTGTCTCTACTAGAGAAATCGGTTTTAAGTGCCGATCATATTTTGGAAATGATCTCTGTAATGGTGTTTGAAGTACAAAAGGCAACTAAGCTTGATTCTATTCAACCCAAGCCTACGATACATACCCATATGGTAAATGGAAGGCTTCCCTCATCCTTCCCCGTGAGAGAGTCGAGAGATGTTTATGTTCAAGCGGGAATACCTCTTTATCTGTCGCCAGCTAATGAGCCCATGTGTAATCTTGAAAAAGAAGAGTTATGTTTAAGTACTCTATTTGGGGAGGTTGAATCGGGACCCCCTCCTGAAAAGTCTATAATAAAACCTTTCCCTTTGTTTAATAATGGTAAAAGAGAGGGGGAAAAAAGAAACTAAGAAAATTAGGGGTTCCGGAAAACAAGAGGGTAGGGTAGAGGGGGAGGGGGAGGTTTTGACTCCCTCTACCTCCCAGGCCTGTTCCTCAAACCTGCCTAAGAAGGGAGGGCCGAAAACATGGAAGAGGGGATGCCCCACAACAAATCATAAGAGGGAAAATATGAAAAAGAAACGGAAAAATTCAAAATTGCACTTTTCACAGATTCTTGGAAACCAGGGGAATATTCAAACACTAGAGGAGAAGGGAGACCTCAGTCCCCCGTCTGATGAGGGTGTTCCTTTAGAGCCACATATAGTGAATATGTCAATGACCGGGGAAACGGGGGTATCTGGAAAATCCGTACTAAATTTGATGTCGCAGTCCACCCAAGTATCTCATACTCCCCTGATTAACGAGTTGGTTGATCACTCTGAAAGAGAACCACAAATGGGAGGTGGGATTCCTATGCTCCAGACTTGGTCCTGTGCCGCTGGGGCTGGAGTGGCCGAGAATCCAGAGAAGGGGTTCCAAATACGGATCATCAAGCAGGTTGGGTGGAATAGAGCTCTTATAGGGAATACATCTTTACCCATCAGGAGTATAGAGGCCCCAATTTCCACGACTGTGCCGGATTCGAACATTGGCCACATGTGAGCCATCATTGGGCTGAGTCGTGGTGATAGGGTTCCTCTATGGATCCCCCCCAAGGGATGCTTTAAAGAATCTCAGTATGGGGCAGAGTGCACTATCCCCCAGGGTGGATTTTACCTGCTATTTGACAATTAATTTTATCCGGTAAATCGAGGATCCATTCTTCGTATATTTTCAGAAATAGAGGCATTAAGGTTGATATCAAGTAGGGATATTATAAATGTAAAGATTAATTTACATGACTCCTCTTATTCTAGAGTTACTTTTTGTTCTTTAATCATTGGCAACTTGGTTATGCAGAATTGTGAGCATTTCCTGAAACGAGGGCTTGACTTAGAGGAATATTCCTCTTATTTAGGAACAGATGCTATGTGTTTTCCAATGCAGAGTCCGACAGCTTTTAAGGCCGTTAAATCTGTGGTACAAGATGCGATGGGTCCTGAGTTTGAGTACTGTTTGGGCAAAACCAAAACTATTGTGGTTTCCCTGGATAGAAGGGGCCGCTCAATCAATCTGGTGTCTGATATGGTAGCTATTCCCCAGGCCTTAGATGTAGAAGCCAAATCGGCCCAGTGGACTTGGGTCGCAAGAGCATTGAATAACACCTATCCGGAAGCAGAAAGAAGCGCTCCTTTGAGGTAGCCTGGATGGGTTACTTCTATCTTGGAATATGGCTGGCATGGGTTACAACGAGGAGAAATTGAATTATTTGAAAACCTTGAATCCCCTAATCATCTGTTTGCAAGAAACTTGGTCTTGCAAGGACTTTGAGTGTGATGGTTATTTTACTTTTTCTTGCCATGCTAAACGTTCCGATAGAGGTCACGCCAGTGGGGGAGTCTCTATTTTGCTTAAGAATTCAATTAACTGGAACCAGAAGGTATTCTGCCATCCTTCAAATCTTTGTATATGCTTGAAGTTGGCTTGTTTGGGAGACCTTGGTAGGCCTATTTCTTTCATTGTGGCAAACCTGTACATTCCTCCTGGGAGAAATTTTGATCATCTGTTGAGTACTTTCTTCTTATCCATTCATGAAATACCCATTAGGGAAGAATGATCCCTTGTGGTAATTGTTGGAGACTTAAATGCTAAAATATCCAACTCTGCTCTAGAGATTTATGCTGTTGGACTTGGCCCTTTTTCCCTGAAATTTTTCGCTTTTGTGGGAAATCGCATGTTCTGTAAATGCGAAGATTGAAGCTGTGTGATGGTGTACGCAGACTGAGTTTCCCCATTTTAAACATGTAACTTAAAATGGATGCCATAGCTGTGTTAACCCAGCTCAGTCAAACGGCGCAACCACAGTCTATTGGTTATTTCCCAGCAACCCCAGCTTTTGGAGGGAAGCCTGGCACCCACGGTGCTCTACCCCTCCCCCTAGGCCAGTTAGACCCAGTTTCCCCAGACGCTTCTAGAAGCTTCTGGCACTGTCTGGAAGGTGGGGTGAGGGGCGTATAAAGGGCGGAGCTGGGCTGCCATGTGCTCAGTCAGAGGGTGGACCTGAGAGAGAGGGGACCTGCTGCCAAGGGTTACCGCCACATGGGCCTGTGTGCTGGGCCCTGAGCCTACCTACCCCCCTCTACTGTCCACAGGGCGAGGGAAAGCTATAGTTGGGGCAAAGCAGACCTGGAGAAACCTACGCAGGAGTTTTAGGCGGTAGGGTTTAGTCAGTGACCTATGCCGCTAGAAGTGACAGGGCTTAGGTGCTGCCTTTTAAGCTGAGTGAGGGATCCTGAACTAACCCACTGATCTGGCCCGGCGGGAGGAGAACCCAGGGACGACTTGCAGAGACTAATTAGTCCGCCTTTAGCCACCAACTCAACTTCCCCCCTCAAGAGACCCTCAACCCAGGGCGCAGGAACCAGCCAGCACCTCGTGGGACCCGGACTGCAGTCCCTGCGGAGAGTGGGCGCTATATACAAGCTGCCTGTGGAAGGAGAGCGCTATATCCGGTGAGCGCTATATTTGAACTGACTGCGGTCTGCTGGTGGGTGCTTCCTTTCCACTCCCCTGTGCTGTAGCAATATTGTCGGTATATTGACGCCAGCGGGAGCCCACCCATGGTTCTGGCACCTTTTGAGAGTACTTAAATCGGCGCGGGAGCCCACCCCGCGTGATGCCGCCCTTCGGCGAGAGTGCCAACTGCCTCGGCGCTTAGTTACAACAGCGGGAGCCCACCCCGCGTGTGTGCCGTACCTTAGGAGGGAGCCTACCCCTCCTCGCTGGCTGGTAGTACCGCCTCCCCCCTCGCGCTGCTCCGGAGGAAGGTGCTGGGGGTCTGATGGCCGCCGCGGCCCCCTGAGTGAGGGAAGGGCTGTCACGCCTTGAACCAAGGCCGCGCGGGCCTGGAGTACGCTGGGAGGCATTGCCCGGCAACAGAAGCCCCGGCCGCGTCATCGGCCGCGCCCCCGCGACAGCTGCGCACGGATTGGCTGCCGGCCGGCAAGAAACCAGGAAGCAGCCTGGGTGAAGGACGAGGAGCCGGGCGGGAGCCTACCCCGCGCTGGCCAACGTCGACGGAGACTTTGCTCCGTGGTGGGGGCCCTCCGGAGGCGGAGGAGAGCCCCGAGTGCAGCGGGAGCCCCGCCAGCTCCATGGTGAAGCCCCGGGCCCCAGGGGAGGGACCCGGGTGAAGCGCGACGTCTGCAGCCTCGCGGAGGCTGCCTCGCGGAGGCTGCCTCGAAGTCCCGGGTCCCAGGAGGGGGCCGGGTGAAGCCAGAAGAGGCGGAGGACACCCGCAAGATCCCCGATGAGTGGGGGCCCGTTGAAGGAGGAGGGGGGTAGCGGGGCACAGTGTCGGTGCCCGCCCCCGTTGGGCCTTCCCGGAAGACACCAGAAGTGTCCGTGCCGGCCCTGTTTCCTCAGCTGCCCCGGCTGGCAGTGGGCAGCTGCAACGTGTGCCCAATTGGCGTGAGAGCCCACATGGGGGCATCAGGACACCGATCCAGGCTGCCTTGGGCCCCCGTGAACTGAACCGGTGGTGGACTCACCTGCCCAGCCCCCAAGGAGTGGTGAGTGGGGCTGAGCTCTGACTAGTGCCGCAGTGGGGGATTTCAGAGTCCCGGAGGGGACTCCAACCCCACGTTGACTCGCTGCACTCTGCACAGCTGCCCCGCAGGACAGTGGGCAGCTGCAACGGCCTAGAGGGTATGCTGTAAGGGGTGGACACATTGGAGGCCCCACTGACATGCCCGGATGAAATACCATGTATAACGCTTTGAGAGAGATACAGGGTTAGCGCTACAGAGAACTGCAATGCCAGATGCAATGTTCTGATTCAGTGCTAGATTTAATACCCTGATTGAAGGCTCTGATTTGCAGCACTATGGTAAATGCAATGTTTTAAAGCGCTATTGAATTGCTATGTGCAGGGCTATGTTAAGTGCCATGTTTTTAAAGCGCTATTGAATTGCTATGTGCAGCGCTATGGTAAAAGCAATTCAATAGCGCTTTAAAACATTGCAATGTGCAGCGCTATGTTAAACTGCCATATTTAAAGCGCTATGGATTTGCTATGTGCTGCGATTTGATTTAAGGCCAGGTTTTGATGTTGGAATGAACTGCCAATCTATTCCTAAGGAAATGCTTTTGATCCTAAGGTTGATCTAGATAAAACTGATTGGTTTTATCCAAACTACTGTGTGGTGTCAATTATTGCGTGCGTTTCCTGTCTCGGTGGATGTGTGTGCTGTATGGTCACTTAACACGTAAGCCTTTGGATGCCTACCTGCTCGTGCCACGCTACCCCCTTAGGGCCTGGTGACCCCGGGTCCTACATATGCGAATATCGATAAAGAGGAAACTTGGCATATCCCTGAAATTCTTTTCCCGGAAAAAATAAAAACAGATAAACGGGGCTTCTCCTTGTTGGACAGTATTAGAAGCACAGACCTTGTTATCTTAAACGGTAGAGATCCCACTGAAAAAATAGCCCAATTTACTTTTCACTCCTGTCACACTCAGAGTCCTTTTGACTATGTAGTTGTGTCTTATCAAATGTTTGGGGCCAGTGAAAACTTGTGTCCTACCGACCGTATGGAGTGACCATAGTATGGTGGCTATGATAATGGCTTTTGCTCTTCCCGTATTGGATTCGGGGAATTTGGACCAGGGCAGGGTGGTCTATAATAAAGTAAATGGACGCTCTTTCTGGACATTCAAAAATATTATTGAGGTGAGCTCAATAGTAAAGACGGCTCATGAAGAACAGGAGGGTCTTGCATACGCAAATGTTGTACAGCATTTTGAGGCCCAAATGGAAGAGATAGGGAATCTAAGTTCAAAATCTGCTGGTCCCAGTCTGCTTAAACAGGACAAGTCATCGTTGAAATTGTTAAACTAGGAAATTAATCACCTGGTTCGTAATCGACACATTCAATTTTCAATAGGTCAACAGCCGGAAATCAATCGCCTCAAGCGAATAAGAAGTCACCGCAAACTCAGCAAAAAGAGAAGGGAGTTTGACGCCAAATGGATTGGGCTGAGGGAAGCCGCAAGCGCCAAAGACTCAAAGTACAGGCACTTGATTGCGGAATACTGTGACTCAAGGCAGAGGGCTTTACCCCTACCAATTCCAGAGAAGGAGTGGGTGTATTGTATCTCTTTATTATATCAAAACAATGGATCAGTAGTGATACGCATAGAGGAGTCTTCTCTTCTGGAATATGGCCCCCCGTCAGGGGATGAGGTAGTAGGATTTCTAAAGAATGCTAGAACCTCTGGCGCACAGGGGCCAGATGGAATTCCGATTGCGTTAATTAAAAAGGAGTCAGCTGCATGGGGTTCTTTTCTGGCGCCATTGTTTAAACATTGTTTTCTAATGAGTAACATTCCACCCTCTTGGAAAGGGAGTATTATTGTCCCCTTGTATAAAAACGGCCTGAAAACGACACCAGCTAGTTTTAGACAGATTGCTCTGTTGGATGCTTCGTGCAAGTTGTTTGCAAAAAGTATTTTAAGTCCTCTGCAACAATGGGCCCATGATCAGAACATTTTACCTCCAGAGCAAGCTGGCTTTAGAAAGAATCATGATACTCTGGACAACATTGCGGTTGTCCAGATCATTGTAGAGAAATTGTAAACTGGCATGCTTCGCAGGAATACATGAGCATTTATTGACTTCTCCACAGCGTTTGACAAAGTCGATCGCCAAACGCTGTGGAGAAAGCTTGATTAACTTGGCATACCACAGCACCTCGAGTGTCTAGTCATAGAATTACACACAGATACTTGGTGTCAGGTACTGATGGGAGGTGCGCTGGGGCTATCATGTAAGATTAAAACGTACAATGGGCTAAAGCAGGGTTGCTTGTTGGCCCCTTTATTGTTCTCTTTGTACATATTTGATCTCCCCGCTGCCTTGAACTCTGTGCCAATCTTGGGGGCATCCCCCTGCACTATGTCCGCTGGCTGTTTATTATATGCGGATGACATTGGGGTCTTTGATTTAATGCCTATTGGTCTGCAGCGTCGCCTGGATGTCCTAACTAGTTATGCAGAAGCCCACTTTTTGAAAATTAATATTGCTAAAAGCAAAATTTTGTTATTCCACAAGAATAGATTAAACAGACGTTTTAAGTGGTCATTGGGGCCCGAAAAACTGGAGTTGGTGGATTCTTATTTATATCTGGGTAAGGTCTTTTCGAAAACTGGGCGAGATCTAGACCACATTAATCTCTTTGTTAGCAAGGCTGTCTCCCAGGCGGGAGTTTAAAAAGACTCGACCAAAATGGCATTTCCCACAAATTTTGTAATGTCTTGTCAGTATTTGAGGTAAAAATTCCCCCCTCATTTATACACGCTGTTGAGGTATTGGACACAAAATACTGGCTTTCTTTTGACAGGGCTGAAGGTAAAATCTTTCGTCAAATTTGCAACCTAAATTCTCAGGCTGCTGCACATGTCTTACGCCTGGAATTTGGTTTAGTTTCCTCATATGTCCTATCATGGGCTGCGGTTTTGAGATGGGGTAATTCTCTGTGTTGGGGGAGGGCGGCACTCTCAGGGCTGCTTTGAGATTGGAAATCTTTGATAAAATGAGAGAACATTCAACATTTTTTGGGTCCTTCGTTCAAGCAAATTACTCATTTGGGCTTACTTTGAATTTAGATTCCCCCATGTCAAAAACTGCATTAAAGTTGCTTATAAAGAAGTTTGCACCGTCTATCTGGCTAGAGATATCGACTTGAGCCAGTCCAAGCCTCGTAATGAGGTGGTTTGTGGGAGTGCGTTGGGGAATAGACCTGAACCCTATTTAATATGGAACCTGCCTCATGGAATCAGAAGGGTAATACTTTTATTAAGAATTAATTTGTTGCCCCTAAGAGATGTTACCGGTATTTGGGACAAACTTCCTAGTGAGGAGAGAATCTGTGAAATGTGTCAATTGCAAATTCAAGATTTTAATTGTGTTATTTGTTTGCACGAAGCTACAAAGGGCTAGGCATATGTTTTTAAGACCTGTTTTTATCAAATATAATATTCATTCTGCCCAGGCGGCCCGTTCATTTGTTCTGTCCCCTCCAAATGAAATGGTCTGTTTTAAGATGTATCAATTTTTTAAAACATTTCTGGTTATTTATTAGATAATCTTTAATGCTATTTTTGCACATTGTGAATCTGTTGGCTGAATACGGAAGAATTTTTGTACTGTACATAAAGTTTTCCTTTCTTAATTTATTTGTGCACTTTTATGGACCTCCGTCGGGGTTCCATATCAAAACAAATTAAATTGTATTGTATTGTAAATTGCATAGGTCTGGAGTGGTGTCGGAAACCACCGTTGTTCTCAATGGAGGGCTGTGAAGAAGTAATGCTGCTGTGAAGGTAAAAAGCGTCCAGAGAAATCCAAGCCTGGATTCTGGAGGGAAGGAACCTGAAAGCAGAGGGGATAGAGTCTGGGCCACTTCAGGGTGACCAGGGGCTCGGTAGACGAATGCCCACAGATGTCAGGTGCTTCAGGTGCGAAGAAGGGATGCTTGACTGCAGCCACAAGGACCAGGGGATGTCGAGGACAACCTCGAGCCAGAGGTGAGCTGTCCCACGAAGGATGTTGAGTGTCGGTGTCCGGCGGGAGCACCAACAAGCCTTGGCAAAAGCAACCCACGCAGGGAGGTCAAGCAGGGTACGGTGTAGACCAGCAAGTTCCAGGGGGCTCACCAAGCAATGGGAAGTCAGGGCACATCTGGAGCACCCAGAAAAGCCCAACAGAAATCAAGATGACCCTCAGGGGGACCCACAGGCCAAAGGACCACCAGGAGTTGCAAGGGGACCTCGAGCAAGATTGCAAAGTACCAGTCCACGGAGCACTTGGTGCGAGGAGGCCGGAGTTCTTTGGTGCAAATACTGCTCTGGGTCAGGACTACATGGAGTCCAATGCACAAGCTCGGGAATTGCCAACAAGCATTTGCAATTGCAAATGGATGCGGAGCACAGGGGTTCGGGTTATGCAGCCCCCACAAGGGATGCTGGCCTCAGACTTGCTGGGAGGGCAGATCGACCTCAGGGACCTTCGAAGATTTCAGCAACACAGGAGGTGGGTTTTTGGAGTCCGCAGGAGCAGCAGACCGGTCAGTTGTGTTAAGGTGCCTGCAGTTGCAGGGGAGTGACTCCTTTACTCCAAGGGAGATTCTTCAGTTGTCCTTAGTGCACCACAGGTCCTGCACAGGGCCTGTGTGGAGCAAGGGCACGGACAAAGCTTTGGACTTCGTTGGACTTCGCTGGACTTTGGACGGGGAGGAAGACTAAGTCGGGCCCAGTCAGAGTGTCCAGACAGTCGAAGGTCAGTAGTTTCTTCTTGTAGAACTTGTCAACGTAAACTCTAAAGTCTTACAGCCAGGTAAGCCCTTTTGTACCCACGAGAGAGGGTTGGACAGATTCGGGGGACCCTCCTAGGGGAGGGTCAGGACAGAGGGGTGGTTACACCCATTTCCTATGTCCAGTTTTGCTCCAGTGCAGGAGCCAATGGCTCCCAGAACTGGTTTGAGCTGGACTATGCACAGGGACACAAAATGTGCCCCCAGTGCAGACTTTCAGGCACTCTCAGAGTGCACCCACCCAGCCCCAATTCTCTAAATCCTGTCTGGGAGGTGGTCACACAGGATACCTATCATGCTGCCTTCCTCTGCTCAAGCTTGGCTCAGCAGCAGGAGGGCAAAAATGTTGACCCAGACAGCACAAAATGGATGCTGCCGACCAGGAGACACAAGGCTGGCACCGGATAGACCTGTGACCCCATGAACCTCGCTTCTGATGGGTGGAATCATACCTCCACACCGGTTACCGGTGTGGAGGTATGATTCCAAGGTGTTTGATACCGAACACAATATGTATCTATGCAGCAGTTTTCAAGATAGCATTTACTGCGAGGTTATAATACACCTCTACCTATACGTCTGGCTGAGTCACCGACAACTCGGGAGAATGGTCTCCGAAGGCTGCAGAGGGGCTCTGCTCATGCAGGGGCACCCTCTCACTAAAAACCCAGCAACCTGCCTTCAGGATTGATGAGGCTTGCTATAGGGGTGATGTTGGACTTGGCCCTTTTTGCAGGGTCATCCCTAAACATTTTGCCTTTCTCTTAGCCTTTTTTCTGAAATGGCGATGGTGGTTTTAGGACTCTACACTGAACAGCAGTGCTTAAGTGCCCAAAGTGCGTGTGCTCTCTGTGATAAACATGGTAAGATTGGTGTACACCTGTTTGGCCTATTTAATTTACCTGTCAGTCCCTTGTAAAGTGGGAGCTCATATACCTGGGCTGGTAAATTAAAATGCTACTGGGGGGCTTGCAGCGCTGATTGCGCCACCCACCAAAGTAGCCTTTCAAACCTGTCTCAGGCCTCTGTTATTGCAGGGCCTGTGCGCCCAGTGTTACTGCCGCTGTGGCGTGGTGCCTAAAGTGTGTGCCACGTCTCTGACCCCCCTTTTACTACATGTCAGTCACCCCTAAGGTAGGCCCTATTTTTTTTTTGTGTGTAAATATCTTTATTGGTATTTTACATTAACATGACTGTCATCGTCAATTCGTACAGATATGTTTGCAATCGGAAATCGGACATACAAACCCATGGTCAGAGTAGTAGTATATCGCACAATAATATGTAAACAACACAATATGCTGTACACCGGTACAAACAGTTATATCTTACATGAGAATATGGGCCAATACCTCTGCATACCATTACTCACAGTGTAATTGCATCATACTTTTATCAAATAGTGTCGTTGTTGTTCACGTCGTTCACTAGACACAACTCATCTAAGCAGCCCTGACGCCCATACGAGCTGTATGCCTCCAAACTGTGACAATCGGACCTTATCGTCTTTTCCCTGCTTAATAGGAGAAGGGACTTATGTGACGGTAGAGCATAGGTAGTAATCACCCATTAACACCAATACATTTCATTTTCAAAAAACATTTAATATAAACTGAAACTTAAAACCTATAAAACATATCTGCCATCCATGAAATACAAACAATATTTCTAGTGCATCATTAAATTACCAAAAAAAGAAAAAATATTATTATCGGTACATTTCCGCCTAGCCACAAGTCTGGCGAATAAGTGAGATAATGCACACATCAAGGCATATTAGTTTGCCAACAACTAGGACTAGCATGCTTAGAGGCGGGTGAGATGCTAGTGGCTATCGATA
The DNA here is from genome assembly GCF_964204655.1 of Triturus cristatus. Classification (NCBI taxonomy): domain Eukaryota; kingdom Metazoa; phylum Chordata; class Amphibia; order Caudata; family Salamandridae; genus Triturus; species Triturus cristatus. The sequence goes on along the minus strand of NC_140592.1, from coordinate 512,790,817 downwards.
TCAGGATGGGGTAAACAACACTTGCCCAGTCTATGGTGTTTGGGCCGTGTTGCCTCTCCCTGACCAAGAGATGTGGGTCTGAGGGGTGCGTCATTGATTTGCAGATAATGCTGTGTCAGCCACTATCTGGGTGCCAGCCTGTAAGGCAGCCGCCAGTGTGTCCCAGCTCTGTGCAATGGGGAATTTACGCAGTCCTGCTGTCTCCTCCTTATGTCATGCCGTACTTTCTGCCTGTGCCCATATTGCGAATGAGCGCTTCCAGCTAAGTGTCTCCGGTGGGGTGGCATTTTTCCATTTTTTTAGTTATGAGACGTTTAGCCGTAATGAGGACCAGAATCTCGAGTTCCTGGGTATATTCCCGGCGTCTGCTAATATGGCATCCCATTCCTTGTCCGTCCTAGGCTGACCCCTGTCTCCCTCCCATCTGATTCTAAGTCGCTACATCAGCCTCTGTGTGTATGTAAGAAGCACCTCCGCCAGCCAGTGTACCACGTGTGACCCCGCACCCATTACGTGTAGGTATTGTACTAACAAATGTGTCTGCAGCTCTATCGTCAGGTCCCCCCAAACAGCTGTCAGAGCCTTCAGGAGGGAAGTGTGTAGCAGAAATTGACCCACTGACAAGTCATTGTCTTTGACTAGCGTCTCGAATGGTATTAATGCGCCATCCCTGTATAAGTCTCCCAATGTGTCAAGCTCCGCTGCGTGCCATAGCGAGTCGGAGCATAAGGAGGTGTCGTACAGGTGAGATATAAACTTCTTTTGTAGTATTTATGGGCCAAACCCAAGTGTAACTGTAGTGGGAGAGGGAGTTTGGAGATGGGGTGGAACAGGTGACAAATGTGAGAATAGTTCCAGGGTTGGTGCATGGTAGCTGTATCCTCCAGGCACCTGTCATTCAGCCACTTTGTTGCCCATTGCAGCTGGGTAGCCAAATAGTACAGTTCCATATTAGGGACAGATAATCCGCCCTGGCTAATGGGAGCATACATTTTCTATAGCGCTATACGCGGCCTTCCTTTGTTCCATATCAGGTCTCGGGATAGTCGCTCCAGGTCTCGAAATGTTTTGGGTGGAATGTAAAGGGGGAGGTTTGAAAAATAGTTCTCCCTAAACTGCTGTACTATCATTTTCAGCAAGGCAATGCGGCCCATCACAGTTAACAGAAGTGTCTTCCAGAACTGCATTTGGGCTCGTAAGGCTGACATCGCTCTCATCAAATTACCATCCATTAAGTCTACCGGCAAGCGGTATATGAAAATGCGAAGATATCTGAATGTGGTGGTGTACCAAGTAATGTGCACGTCATGCAAAGAGACAGCTACTTCTGGTACAGCAGCACTGAATGAGTAAATCCCTGATTTAGCCCAATTCTCCCGGAGCCCAGACTTCTCCTCAAATGACCTAAGTATGTCTGTTACAGATGCCGGTATTGCAGTGACATGCCGAAAATACAACAGATCGTCCGCGTACAAGGAAACAGCATGTATCTCATCTCCCACCTGTATACCCCACTCCTCGCCGTCTCTCCGAAGCAGCATCGCTAAAGGCTCCATGGGCAGGGAAAATAGCAAAGGAGATAGTGGACAGCCCTGAAGGGTCCCCCGCCTTACCCTAGTCCAATCCGTGATTAACTTACCGGTGCGAACCCGGACTGAGGGCCTATGGTACAAAAGGCGAACCATATTTAAATAGTATTCCCCCAACTCATAATTGCCCAGAACAGGCGCCATATAGGGCCATTCCAGAGAATCAAAGGCCTTCTCCAGATCCAGTACCAGGCAGCCTGACAGAGGCCAGGCATGTGTGGCGTACTGTTGCACTCTAAAGATTCTCCGTATGTTTGGGGAAGTACAGCTTGCTGGCACTAAACCATTCTGATCTGGGTGCACCAGCGTCTTAACAAGGTGCGAAAGCCCTTTAGCTAAGAGCGAGGCAAAAATGTTATAATCTGTGTTAAGGAGTGCTAGCGGGCGACAGGAGACTAAGAGGTCAGGATTCTTGTCAGGTTTGAGAATGGAAACCAACAGAGCCTCGTTTTGCGTATCAGTAAGGGATGTGTCGTCTAGCGCTGTTCCATACACCTTTAACAGTTGTGGTACTAACGTGTGTATATGCTTTGTAGAATTCAGTCGGCAGTCCGTCTGGCCCTGGCAACTTCCTTTTGGACAGGGAAAAAATACTGTCTCAGAGTTCCTCTGAATGGAGAGGGGCATTCAGTTTCTCGCTTTGTGCGTGTGTCAGCTGCGGCAAGTCTAGTCCGTCCAGGTATGTCTGTATCTCTAGGGGCGTGACTTGTACGCGCGATTTATACAAATCCTGGTAGTGTGTCACAAACGCACTGTGGATGTCCCGTTGCGTATATGCAATTTCCCCCGACGCCTTCCTCACCAACACTATGTGCGTCGATGACTCATTCTGACGAATGACCCACGAGAGGAGCTTACCCGCTTCATTGCCTATATGGTGGGTCGTCGTCGAGTGCGCGGCATAATTGAGGCATCTCAGTCGCTCTAGCAGGCGCGCATGTTCCCCCTGCTCTACATCGGCCAGCCTGCGCTCCAAAGCGACAAGTTCCCTGTCCACCTGTGTGCGCATACCTGCTTGTGCCCCCAAACAGTGTCCCCTAACAACCACCTAAAGGGCGTCCCACTCCACCAGCGGCAACAAAGCTGTGCCCGTATTTTCCTCAAAATATTGTGCCACAGTGACGGCTAGTAAATCCCGGAAGGGTGCATCCAGAACGGCGTCTGGTTGAAGGCACCAAATAGGAACCGGCAGCAACTCCTCCTCCCACTGTAACTCCAGAAAATGTGGATTGTGATCAGTGTGTGTACGCCCCATGTATGTGGAGTCTGAGATACATGGAAGGAGATCGTTTGATACCATGAAACGATCTAATCGCACGTGTAGCCTATGCGCCCCAGAATAATAGGAATATACCCTGTCCAGTGGGTGTCTGTGGCGCCATACATCGGGGAAACGCCACTGTAGTGCCCAATGTCTTAGCGCTTTCGCAGCTGTGTGTGTGGTTGTGCCAGGCAAGGGGGGGAAGGACCGTTCCAGGGAGACGTCTAGCACACAGTTATAGTCACCACCTAGAATCGCAGTTTCTGATGGATACATCTGCCAGTGGATTCCTCACCTTGTGAATATCCCCTGCGCCAGCAACGTTCGGAAACTTTTGTAGCAGTCCACGCCGATGTGGTCGAAGACGACGTCACAGAGACACGGCTCCGCTCGCGACTCCGCTGACGTCACCGGCTCCATAAGAAGACCTCATCGGCGTGATGACGTCAGTTCCCTTTTTTCTGCGCCGACGACGCCAATGGATTTTGGGAATCGCTACTTGTAGCTTTACTGGTTACTTTGTGTGTTTTCTGGGATTTCTCTGTTCTTCTTGGAAAATGTCGACAAGGAAGTCTGGGTTTAAGCCTTGTCGAGAATGTGGCAAACACATGTCTATCACCGACCCACACGACGATTGTGTTTGGTGTTTGTCTTCAGACCACGATGTGGAAGGTTGTTCGAGCTGTCGCCTCGAATTGATCTATGAAGGTGGCCTGCTCAGTATTGGGTGCATAGAGTAATGCCACTACTACCGGTTTCCCCTCGAGGACCCCTTTAACTATGACATATCTGCCTTCCCTGTCTATCAGAGCATCTATCCTTTAAACGGAGTCCCTGACCTCACCCACACCAAGACTACCCGTGCATATGCAGAATATCCTGTCGCATATAGTTGCCCCCTCCATCGCCTATGGAGTCTAGCAATTTCTGTTTGAACTAAATGTGTCTCCTGAAGAAGTGCTATTTGTACGTGATGGCGCTTCAGGTAAGAATATGTGAGATAACGGCGTTCCGGGCTGTGTATGCCTCGCACGTTCCATGTGCCTATTTTAATGGGAGCCATAGCCAGTGAATGTCTAGGATGTATCCGGGTTTACCCAGTCGAGTGACGGGGGAGGATGGCAGTGGATATGTACAGACCATTGTAATGAGCGCTGCAGTGCTGAAATCAATTGTGTCACACTTATGCACTCAGCTAAGAAGGATGGCAGATAAAACATAAAAACAACATACTATCAAAATACCATGAGAGCAATTTTACAACAGGCAATTGCCCAAACTTGTAATGCAATAGCACACAGCTAACGTCAGGAGGAGGCTGTTGTGCACAGCAACCTAGGAGCAAAAGAAAACAGAGGAGGAGATCGTCATGTATAGCTGAACCCCTCCCCGGCCAAGCTCTTTTCTGCACAGGCCGCTGCCAGCTTACTATACTTAAAATTCCCATTGTATACAATGCTAATGGAGAGAACATATCAGCTATTCCAGGACCCACCCCCGCAATGTTGGGCTTAACAAACTTTACTGAGTAAATGCGACATAGTGAGCGGGTCATATACTTGCCTTACCCAAATGTTCGTGCATCGTCCAAGGTGTAGAGGAGAAAACATCTAAACAATGAATATCACCACACTCCGGCAATGTTATCGGGGGTCTGCGGAGTGACATGTGGCAGTTCACAGGAGCTTTGCAAAACAGGGAATGCATCAGAAAGTTCCTTATCACTATTTGGCTCACGGTGATCAGAGTCTGAATCGGATTCCTTCTCCGGGGACCCGCTGATAGTCACTACTGCCTGCACCGCCTCGAATTGGCTGCTTAAAATTAACTCTGGCGTCAGGCCAGACATCTAGTGGGGGGAAGACTGCGGCCTTCTCCGTCTGCGGCGTCGTATTGTAGTTTCTGGTGGTTGCTCCCTTCGCCCGGTTTGTGATGAATTGAAAGAGTCCAGCCATTCCTCGGCGCCTTCTGGGGTAGTGAAAAAATTAGTTTTCCCATTTGCCACAACTCTGAGTTTTGCAGGAAATAGCAACGAATATTTAAGATCACATTGCCTCAGATATCTCTTCACCGCTAAGTAAGAGTGGCGCTGCTTCTGAACTTGAAAGGTGTAATCATGGAAGATCATCAATGTGTGGTTGTCCACTTGCTGTTCTTCAAGAGACCAGGAAGTTGCAGGACATACATCTCTGTCTCTATAATTTAATGGACGGATTAAGAACGGTCTAGGATTTGAGCCTGGAGGTGGAGGTCTGGCGGGGACTCTGTTGTTGAAAGAGCGCACAAAGTGTTGGTCACTGATACAGTATTACGGCCAGGAAGGGAAGCCACAGACGGAGCTCCGAGGCTACACGTCTGACTCCATTGCCGGCCAAGCCACACCCCCTAGGCCCTAGCTAGCCCTATGGGCAGGGTGCATTGTAGGTAGAAGGTAGGACAGGTACCTTAATTGTATGACATGTCCTGATAGTGACAAACAGCCATTTTAATTTCTCACTACTGTGAGGCTGCCCTCCCATAGGAATGCATTGGGGATTCCCTGATAAGTGTTTCAGTGGTAATTCCTGATATGAGAGGAGCAGCGTGGTCAAGTTTGGTATATTTGAAATAGTGATAATAAATGCTACGCAATGGTGTGCGCAGATTTATTATAACTATTTTAGAAATGCCAGTTTTAGAAGTTGGCATTTCTGTGTGCTATGTGTCTGCCTGCCTGATGTGGATTGCGTGTCTGGCTTTGGAGTCACAGGGGCTGGTAAGGTGTGTGTGGCTCCAGGAGGGGCAGGGTGAGTCAGCAAAAGGCTGAATAGGGCATCTGCATTTGGAGTAGTCCCCTGACCCTGAATAGGTCTGTGCCTGCCTAGGTGAATGCTGGCTCCACCCCCACTGTGGTGTGTCTGATGGCAGGGCCCCCTCTCACAAAGAAGGGTGTGAGCACTGTAAAAAAAAGTGCTCCACACTACCCAGAACCCGTTAGGACTGGTTCCCCCCAAGCCCTGTGCCAGGGCAGACAATGAGAATGCGATACAAATATAAGGTCTGTGACCCCATGAAAGTGTTGTGCTGTGTGCTGTTCCTGTGCTGAGGGGACCTGCTGCTGCTGGGCTCCAGGAGGAACCACCACAAGGGACTGCCTCCCTACTGGAGGGCCCTGTGAACTGGCCTACCTCGAAAGCTGAGGACTCTAGTGCCTCGTGAGCGCTGGAATTTGGCTCCTGAAAGAGCGCTGAAGCTTCGCAGCGTGGAGCCGTGACTTGTTTCGAGGGAATCCCGACATGGGTATTCCTCTGCATTGCTGGCTTTTAGCGGGAGCCCACCCCGCGTATGTATTGCGGGTCCGCGGGTGCCCACCCCACTCGTATGCTTAATTGCGGGGTGGGCTCCCGCTATCCTAAATATCTTTACTTAAAACGGGAGCCTACCCCTCATTGCCGCCGAGATCGGAGGGAGATCGCTGCCGCGGCCCGACCCGGAAGCCAGGCAGCCGTACCTGGTTGGGGGTGTGACCGGGTGAAGCAAAGAAGAAGTACCGCACGCCGAAGGGTGCCGTCCGGAAACCCGTTGGCTCCACGCCGAAGTCCCGTGTCCCAGGAGAGGGACCGGGTGAAGAAGTCAGATGCGTCAGTGGCTCTTGGGCTCCATCTACTGCATGACCCGCCTTCCCCCGCCTGGCAGAAGGGGAGGAAGGCCACCGTGACCACAGCCGAGAGAGGAACTGCACCAGGAGAGCCCAATGAGTGGGGCCCCTTTCGAGGCACATTGTCGGTGCCTTCCCGCTGTCACCAGTGAGCGCAGCGGAGTCCTGGTGAGTGGGGCTGTAACAGGCGCATTTGTTGGTGCTCCCAGAGCACAATTGGCGCCAGTGCTTCCCGATTCTTCACAGCTGCACCGCAGTTGCGGGCAGCGGCACCGAGGGGGTAATTTTGTTTGTAAATTCTCTGAGTGGGGCTCCCCCAGGCACAGTTAGTGCCGGTACTATTTCACCACAGCTGCACTGCGAGAGAGAGAGAGCGGGCAGCTGCAACGTTTGGGGGCATTTTTTTTTTAATAAGAAGAAAGGGGTGAGTTGCACCCCCCACCCCAACCCTAGCGCATTGCGCACCGTGGTTGCCCTGACATTCTGGACAAAAGGGGCGCTTGAGCCCCAGTGAAAGGCCAGTTGGTCTGGGGCTACTTTTGATGGTGATACCTAATGTGATTGTGAATTCCGTGTTTTATGCCAATATTATGGTTGGGATGTTTATGCATAGTATGTTTAGGCCTACTTAGATTGCATAATGGGTTTATGCTTATATAAGACATATTAGGAATAAACCACATGTCACCTCAGCAACATAAACCCATGATGCATAAATCACATTAGATCCCAAACCTCATTAGCAGAAACATATTACACATTAGGCATCACAATTGGCATAAGGCTGAGGTCATTTATTATACCAGTAGTTACTGGTTGCGTTATTTACTACTTGTTACTAGTGCTTTCTAAAAGGTTCTGACAGTGGCCGGATTGACCCTTTCATGTGTATATAATCCCCTGTAAATATTGCCTAGTGCCAGTGGGCACAGTGTACATTGTGTGATTATGATTCTAATGTGTTCTAGATAATACAAAGGCTATTTTTTATATAACCTTGAGTGGAGTTTCTTTTGTAGTGTGCCTAGTGTGTTGCTGCTGTGTGTGTGTGTTGCGCAAATGCTTTACACGTTGCCTCTGGGATAAGCCTGAATGCTCATGCCAAGCTACCAAGGGGGTGAGCAGGGGTTATCTTCAGCGTGTAACTCCCTTGCCCTGACTAGAGTGGTGGTTTCTGCCTAGCTTAGGCATGAGCCCTAGCCAACCAGAAATCCCATTTCTAACAGGTGACTTACGTTAGATATAGGTTCACTATATCTACAGGTCACTATACTTAAAACTTAAGTGGTGCAAACACCATCTTACACAGGTTGCAGTAGCAGACCTGTAGTTCCATTTTGCATGGCCTCTCATGGGTGGCATAATACATGCTTCAGCCCATGGGAGGCCTCTGGCTTACCTATACCCTGGGTACAGGTGTACCATATACTAGGGACTGACAAGGGTACCCCAGTATCCAATCTGGAGTGTACCTAAGTACATGACATAACATTTAGGGAGAAAGCAGATTGGCTAGGATCCTGCTAAGCAGGACCCAAGTCTGACTAGTCCAAATCAGTGTAAAATCAAGCAAAAAGTAGGGGTAACCATAAGAAGCAGTTCCTACTTTCCTACACCATGCAATTCCAGTTCAGACCCAGCCATAAGCAAATCAGTCTTGACCCTGTTCTCTATGAGAACAGTCCAGCCCAAACTGCCAGGCCAGGTCCTCCCTGGACTAGAAACAAGCATCTTGGGACTGGTTTTGGGGCATCACCCCTCATCAGCCAAGCTAGGTTGACTCCAGTGGCATGGAGAACACGGGACCCATGTCTGGGCATACCCATCCCTCTCAGAACACTGCACAATGTCATTTTGCATTTGTCACTCCATCAATCAATTGTTCTAACATTCACCCCAGTACAGAGATCTGGGCTTTAGAGCCATCCATAAGAGTCAAAACAACGATGGGTTTTAGTGCCCGGGCTAGATGGATACACAGGCACCTTCTACAAAACATACAAACAAATCCTAGCACCCCACCTCCTAAAAGTGTATAGTGAAGCGATGGAAGTAGGCGAGCTTCCACCAACCCTCTGTGAGGCAGTTAATATCTTGCTGCTTAAACCTGGGAAAGACCAAGGGTCATGTGGCTTGTACCTGCCCTTTTCTCTGTTGAATTTTTATAAGAAAATATTAGCAAAAATGCTAGCCACTTGCCTCTTGCTCCTTATGGAATGAATAATTTCCCCTGCCCAGTCAGGGTTCAACCTCCATAGATCCACGGCTCTGAACTTCCGCTCTCTTTTCGCAGTCATACACAGAATTGATCCATCGATTACAGCAGTGGCAGCGCAATTAAATGCCAAAAAGACGTTTGACTCGCCGGAGTGGGATTTCTTACATGCCACATTACAGAAACTGGGGTTCGGCTTCTCCCCACTCACCTGGTTATTATACACACGGTCCACAGCGCGTATCCGACTAAATTTCACTAAAACACAAGCATTCCCCTTATTGCAGGGAACTAGGCAAGGGTGCCAACTGTCGCCTTTGTTATTCATTATAGCACTGGATCCGTTAATGCAACACTTGCAAACGAAACACATGCATGGAGGACTGCAGCACAAACCCAGCCCGTTATTAGACGCAGCGAACGCCGAAGATATTATCCTATACATCTGCCACCCAAATGACAACTTAGCTCCCGAAGTACTAGAGTCAACAGGATACGGGGCCTTATCAGGCCTCCATTGCAATTGGGGCAAGTCTGACCTATTCCGACTAACGGCTGCAATGAACCCTGTGGCTAGTGAAGTCCCCCTGATGTGGAGTGAGAACTCCACGAACAATTTGGGAATACATATACATCTGGAAAAAGACCAAATACTGCGGCTCAATTATGGCCTGGCAGTAGACAGGCTGACGGAACGCATTGAGTGCTGGACTGGTCTCCCGCTGTCTGTAGCGGGACGAATTGCTATTATAAAGACAGAGGCAAAATTCTCATGTTAATATCTCTTTCAGAACATCCTCACACCCTTAACAAATGGCTTTTTTTGCCACGCTCCGCTCTATCCTCACAAGACTGGTGTGGGGGAGAGGGCAGACAACCACACATAGGGTGGACCATACGAAAGAGGAGGAGTCCCTAATCTACATGTATACTACCTATTCATCCAGTGTAGCTTTGCACGGCACTGGTACCACCCGGGTGTACGCTTACCATATGCCAAACCTGAGGCAGATCTGGCCTCCCCAGTGAGACTGGCTGCTAGATTACCGGCTGGCCTGCCACGACACCCGCAAGACATACAAACAATATCTACTACTAGCTGGGCATGGACGAGACTAATAGGTAAACTGGGCGGACAACTGCTATACGCCACTGCAATCCCCTTAGCGGCCAACTCGTTACCCAAGAAGCATTAGTTCAGCGAACTCTAGCAAGATACTGCTTAAAAACATGTGGGACCTCTTTCCTGATGTGCACATATTCCCATGTGCTGAAGATACACGCTTCCAAAATGCCCCACTAATAGACCACTTTGTGTCACAGCGATTGCAGGGCACGTTTAAAGCCCAAATACCAACCTACCCACTAGAACCAGAGGAACTCGCACCACTAACAATGTTTATCACAGACACCGATGGGGACCATCTCATCTCCAAACTATATCCTGCCAGCCTAGGAATAATCCCAGTGCAAGATGCCAAAATATGTGCAGCATGGGAACAGGACCTGGGATTCACCTTATCAGAACGGACACGGTACAGCTGCTGCAAACAAACCAAACTGATATAATTGAACCAACGACACAAATTAGTACATTTGAAGTTTATTTAACGAGCATATGTCACGCCGCCAAACTTCACTGATTAGACCCTAATCGCTCAGGCAATTGCCCCAAATGTCAGGCACCTATGGCAGATTTTGCACATCTGACCTGGACATGCCACAAAGTGGCCTCGTACTGGTGCGATATCTTTTTGACTATATCTCATATGACTCAAATTTGCATCGATACCTGCCTGCTGCCAGCACTGTTAGGCTACATCCAAGAAATCCCCAACTCTGTGTGCAGGTATGTAGCCATTGCGTTACTACAGGCAAAAAGAGAACTGGCCATACACTGTGGTAGTAAGCATATGCCTGATAGATGAACCTGGAGTAAGAGCCTGATGTATTGCACAAACAGTGAGTTATATGAAATGGAAAAAATGAAAGGATTTAATATAGCGCAAACAGCTACTCCAGCTAGAGTGTCCAGGCGCTAAATTGGAACATCAGCGCTAGGGTGCAACCTCACAACCACCTACGTCCAGACCTCGAGGCATTTGGCAACTTTTGTGGTCTTATACACTTACACTAGATAGTGATTAGGACAAACAGACCAGACAATCAACACAAACCCAATAGTTGCCACTAATATTATATGGAGGAAGTACCGCCCAGCACAGACCTTACATATCTTGCTCCCCAGTGTACAGGGTATCAGTATTTGGTATTTGGTATTTATTTATTATGCATGATTAATTAAAACCGTTGCATATACAACAATAAAATTCCGCTCGTTCCATAATAAAATCACTATATACAAAAACTTATTTCTCACAGACAATACAATTTTTGAGACAATCCAGGTTTTTTAGTCTCTTTGCGGTAATGTCAAGGAATTTAATCAGTCTACAATTAAGCTGTACCCGATCTGGGTTAAAACACAGCATTAATGCTTGTCTGCATGATCTGACACCATATTTTATGAAGACAGGTTTGAAAAGGGTACACCTGATGTCTTTTAATTTCTTGCAAATACATATAATATGGATTGCATCTTCTGTACCATTACTGCATAGCCGGCATTGCTCGTTTTCGTCTTTTCTCTCCCAGGGAGGCAGGAATTGATTGAAGGGGCCTGCCCCCAGTCTTAATCTGAGGAATTTTTCCTTTATAATAATTTTCAAGCCCACTTTCAGGTAGGGTTGAGGTGTTAATTTATTGTAGGTGTGTAAGACCATCCAGCCATGGGATCTGTTAGCTAGGGTTTTTTTATCCTCTATTGCAGATAGAGTTCGGGTTCAGGGTATCAGTACAGTTTAGATATCACATCAGATATTGTATATATGATCAGGGCTTTAAGTCGGATGAAAAAACTGGGGTGGTCTCTCAAAGGGGCGTGGCTAATGTAATTAAGGTTGTGGCTTAAAAACACATAAGCTAAAAATCTGTGCTTAGTATAGTGTGCCGCCTGACTTGTATTTTGCTGTTCCTGTCCTTCCATCCAGATATATGATACAAGTAACATCATACCTACAACAAGTCAGGACTATTGGCTTAGGCAACTAACAACCATTGACAAAGATAAATAAGCAGCAACTATAGGCTTGTATATATTATTGAAAAAGCTTCCACTTAAAGACCTGGTAACACCGCAACAATATTGGTGCACCTGTGTTTCAAAAAGAGAAGGGAAATCCAGAGAGAACATGACTCTCTTTAAAGGATTTCCCTTCCCCTACAACTCACCTGGCATGACGTCATGCCGTAACTTCTCTACTAGTGAGAAGTGAGCAGTGTGAGCACGCGCACATCAATGTGTCTGCTGTCACTGCAGTCCAGAAAAAACAGACCACCTGTGCCAGGGCACAAAACAGAGCCCAATTGAGATCCATTCCGAGCCCCCATTTAAACAAGCATTTGCTATGCAATAGGTTTCACATTCACACAAGTTTGAGCTATTGGCATTGTAAATGACAATACCTTTTATTTATAATACTAATAGCTTAAACTCTTGTAAATGTGAGACCTATTCATTGCAATAACGGGCCTTAACGACCATTTGTTGGATTGTAAATATCGGAGGAAGAGACCAGCCTGCGATGTCTTCAAAGTAGCGATAAATAGTGCAGTGAAGAAAATGTGTAAGTGTTGTAAATTACACAGACGCAAAGTTTGAAGTGAGAGTTACATATGATCCAAATTATAAACACTAACAAAGCGCTCCAACACCTTTAGCTCTAGGACTACACTGTCGCGGCTTAGGAGGAAGACCAGGGGGGGGGCTATTTTCTGCCCTCTCCGTGATTTGAATGTGCAGTGTGTCATTGCGTAATGTAGTTGCTATCTCTGGCCTAATAAAATACACTCCAGCTGTAGTAGGGCCCTGGCTTCACCTCCTGGTGCAGGGCGGGCTGTGCTTTATGGCAGTCATGGAGGGAGGGAGGGATGGTTTTGGCTGCAGCTCCGGCCTCGTACAGTACCCCTGCTATTACTAGTGAGCGAGAGGCGCTAAGGTGGTGGGATTGCTATTGGTGGTGGTGGTATTTGTGGTGCTGGTATTAGTGGTGGTGGTATTGGTATTGGTGGTGGTGGTACTGGTATTGGTGGTGGTATTGTATTGGTGGTGGTATTGTATTGGTGGTGGTTGTGGTATTGGTGGTGGTGGTGGTATTGGTATTGGTGGTGATATTGGTGGTGGAATTAGTGGTGGTATTGGTGGTGGTGGTGATGGTATTTGTGGGTGATATTGGTGGTGGTGGTATTGGGGGTGGTGGTACTGGTATTGGTGGTGGTGGTGATATTAGTTGTGGTGGTGGTATTGGTGATGGTTTGGTGGTGGTATTAAAACAGGCTTGTGAAAACAACCCTGTCAGGTGGCTTTAGTGTAGATGACATGTAACACAGATGTGCTGTTGTCAGCTTTAGCCCATTAGCACACAAGTATGTGCTACCTGGAATTCACATGAATTAATTTGCTAATCATTTCTACTTGGGGGGTTGAAACAGACATGAGATAATGCCGGGTTAAAGTGATTGAAAGGGGGTGCCCATTTTATGGCGTCAGCCGTGCTGCTTAAAATAACACAAGCGGTTCAGCTGCAGTAAAAGAAACTCAATAAAGTAAATAGTGCTTACAGACTAAAAATAACAGGTACCGTGTAACGACCGAAGTAAAGGGGTCAGTAACCATGGGAGGTTACAAATGAAGACAAGCCAGTACTAAGGAGGGACTAATAAGCCTATTAACGAATCTGAAGGCACCATTTAAAATATGAGAGGAGAATGGGAGCTGGCATCTCTCCCATACTCTACAACAGCAGTCTTGCAGAGCGAGCAGTGCATGTGCGCTGCCGCTAGGCTCCACCTAAAAACTGTGTGTGCTCAGCACTGGTGAGACCCAGCCCACTTAAAGCCCTGTATATGATTATGTAACCTAAAATGATGCAGAAGATGAGATGCCTAGGACCGAACACATGGACTAGATATGTTTGTATGCGCTGCTTGTTATTGCTTTCTATCTCTGGAAACTGAAAAATAACGTTTAAAAAAAGTACTGGATCGCTGAGTGCGTAATCAGAACTCGAGTTAGAAATGAGGGATCATGATAAGCCCTTAGTTTGTGTAGGAGCAAAGTAATGGATCAATGCGTGTGATCCGATGCAAGCCTGTAGAGCACACGTGACGTTGAATTATTTCTACGTACCCCATGCATTATAGCTGCGGTATAGCATATATCACTGCCACCAATTATTTTTGTATCCTAAAAAAAAATGCCAGCCCTTCCTCGCTGGACCACCTTCTGGTCCGGAAACTGATTTTCAGAGACTTTCTCACAAGTGCCTAGAGAGCACTCCAAGCACAACAGTTATGGGATCTCTTTTGCAGTGTTTAAAAAACACAAATCAGCAACTGCTCACACCAGTTATCTTTCCTACAAACAAAAATAAGTTAGTCAAGAAGTGTCCTGCTTGGTGTAATATTAGTGCACTTCCGGCCTTGCGTGCGTCAGCGTGGCTTCGCGCGTATGGAATAAACAGACACCACAAACAGCATTAAGGTTGGGTGCTGAATGACCTCATGCGGTCACGACCCCCTTTTATTCATTCCGCGCTCCTCCCGCTGGCGCGAGCACGCGAGTGCAACATATCCGGCGTCCAACGGGATGATAGGCTGGACCGCCGACTCATTACATCTGTCAAGAATTCCTGTCATGCGAGGGGAGGAAAACGGTAACCAGCGAAAACGGACTACATCTCCCAGGATGCTGAGCGGTTGAGAGGTTATGTAAACAGGAGAGCTGTTACATAACTCAAGGAAAACACGCCCTTATGTAAAACAGGAGAGCTGTTACATAACTCAAGGAAAACACGCCCTTATGTAAACAGGAGAGCTGTTACATAACTCAAGGAAAACACGCCCTTATGTAAACAGGAGAGCTGTTACATAACTCAAGGAAAACAACGCCCTATAAAGGGAGGAACCGGGAGGTACAACGCTGTCGGATATTGTGTTTACAACCGACGTACCTGCTTAGTGAAGAGCAGTGTTCCGGAGTGGTGCTCCAGTAAGGCAAGAACGGAGGTAGGTCGAGTCGTTACTCCCTGGGTCGTGTCTTGCCCCATCGTCACCTGTGAAGGACCCGGAAGCTCTACCGGATAACCATTGAGCTTCGCTTTTTGACTCGGCTGAGTCAAAGCGCAGTGGCGCTTTTGCTGGTTGGAGTCGTAACTCCCAGCCCGACCAGAGATACAGGGACTGCCAGCTGTAACGCACACCAGGAGGTGTTTGCCGCGTTACAGACTCGGAAGTCCACAGGATCGATCGAGCGGCTGCTCTCGGTTCAGTCTTCTTTGCTTGTGATTGGGGTATCGGTGACGCATCACCAGGAGGTGACTCCGCGTCCCGGTGCAGTCTGAGGAAGAGGTTGAGCGGCTGCTCCCTTCAGGTAGAGACCCCGGCTGGGTGTTTCCCTGACTCCTCGATTCTCCCCAACACTCTTCGTGCCCCTCACAGCCTACCGATTGGCATTGTCGGCCATTTCATTTCTGCCCTCTGTTGGCATACGCCGGGATCGGCGTATATGCAGAGGACGGTTAGGACCATCCGTGCTGTGGGCTGGTAACGTACTTAGCCTGGAGGATTCCAGTGACTATAACCTTTGTTTATTCCTTGTATTATTTTTGCCTTCATTAAAATAACTAAACCTTCACAAGTGGTTGCGTTCTCATTATCGTGTCTGTTAAACGATCCTGAGACGTTCAGGGCGTTACAACATCCCATCCCAACTTAGTCTCTTTTTCTTTTCCTGGGAGCCTGCAGTCTCTCTACTTGGCATACATAGTCCTTCAGGCGGGAGCTCGGTCTCGGGTTCTCTCTCAGTCCATTCCTGGAGTGACAACCCCGGGCAATGGATGGGGATCCCGGTGGTCCGGACGATGTTGTGGCCTCCTGGGACCCTTGTGTCTGTGTCGTCGGCCCTGTTCCAGACGGGTCCCGCAGGGTGTTGTGGGAGGCATTTGCAGCAGCGTGCACATGTGGGATTCCTCTTGCTCCGCTCCGCTGTTCTCCTCTGCCTCCCGGACACTGTCTACTTCCACACCGGGGGAAAAATCTGGCACCTTTTTGAACCACATGATGTTACAGGTCACTTCCTCCCCTTCTTTCTCTACAGTTATCATGGTTTCTTCTATGGTGTAGCCCTCCTTGTCCTACTGGTAGCGAGGTTCTGTCTTACTCTTCACCCCAGGGCATCTTCCCCATTGTAAGGTGGCGGGGCCCACCCCAGGCAGACAGGGAGAGTGTCACAGCAGATCCCATTGAACATAAGCGGCCACGGTGTTTGGCGGGTGGTGCTGTGGGGAGTGCTTCTGTACTCTCGGAGGAACAGCTGCAGGTGCTGCTCTGGGTCTGCCTTTTCTGCCACAGCAATTCGTAGGGCTTTGTTAGGGTCCTCATGAACCTCTAGATCTCCCCATTGGCCTGTGGCCATTGCGGGTGATGCGGCTGTGTCGTATCCCATGCTGCTGCGTGAACTCACGGAACTCATTTCCTTGGAATGGGGGCCAATTGTCGCTCTTGATCTCCTCTGGACACCCGAACATTGCAAAGATCTTCTCGAGCACCGGGGCAACCCAGGAGAATGCTGTGGAGCTGGCGACTTCTACTAGGGTATATTTGGAGTAGCTGTCGACCATGGCTATGGTCGCCCGACCATTGAGAAAGCTCCCAAAGTCGATGCTCACCTTATCCCACAGGGCCTTCCCGTGCTGTTCCGTCAGGACGGGTGCCGATCTCTCTGAGGAGCTGGTCAGCTGGCAGGCGGGGCATCTTTACACAATCTCTTCCACTTGGGCCTCCAGCCCAGGAAACCAGATCTTTTCTAGTATCCGGGCCTTCATTTTCTCGTTTCCGTGGTGTCCTCTGTGAGCTAGTTGTGTTGCTTGATGTTGTAGGGCCGCAGGGATGATGATGCGGGCCCTCTCTGCAGAATTCCTCCTTGGGTCACACTCAGCTCGTTCTTGATTCTCCACATCTTCATGAGGCACTCCTTTTCAGGGCCTGCCCGCTCATTGGCAGATTACAAGAAATGGTGCCAGTGTCCCCGTTGAACGACGACGCGCATTTCAGTGATCACAGCGCTCTTTCTGCTGCAGCAGCAATGTCCTCGAGCGCCAGGGCTTTCAGGCATGTGATGGTTGAGATCATGTTCAGGTGAGCTTCTAGCGCTTCCATGTCAGGACGAGCAAGGAGAAGAGTCAGATGGATGTCTCAAGAGGAAGTCAGCGGGGTTTTTGGCGCCTGGTCGGTAGGCCATTTCCATTTCGTATTGCTGGAGCCCAATGGACCACCGCTCAATCCTCGGGGGTGGATGTGGTGCTGACCCCTTGAACAGCGGCACCAAAGGCTGGTGGTCCAAGACGACCTTAAACAGTTGGCCGCAGACGTATAAATGACAATGACGGCACGCTCAGCTGTTGGCCAGGGCCTCCCTGTCAATCTGCGCATGGCGCTTCTCGGTTGGTCAGAGCGCCTTGCTGGCGTATGCTAGGGCCGGCCACCTGCATGGCTCCTGTTCCTGAGTTAGCACTGCCCCAAGGCCTACGGGGCTGGCGTCAACCAGTATCTTCACCTGCTTGGCGGGGTCAAAGTACACCAATGTAGTGTGGTCAAGGAGGGTGGTCTTGATCTTTTGGAAGGCTGTTTCTTCCAGGGTCCCCCACTTCCACATAGAGTCTGCTCGAGTGAGGTTCCGGAGGGGCTCCGCGATGGTGGCCAAGTCTGGGATGAATCAGCCACAGTACATGGCCATCCCAAGGAAGCGTCGCTCTTCTGACAAGGCCAGGAGGGCTGGTGCATCTTTGATCGCTTCGGAATACCGCTGGTCCACTTGGATTTCCTCTTGATTGAACAAGTAGCAGAAGAATTTGATCTGCTTTTGGAAGAAAAGGCATTTTTCTTTATGCAGGGTGACAACATATTCTTAAAGAGGCTTTAGTGTGGCCCTCAGGTGTTTGTAATGTTTGTCCGTGGTTTCAGAGTGGATGAGGATATCATCACTCACATTCAACACCCTGGAAGACCTGTTAGAATCTCCCTCACTGTGTCCTGGAACACCTCAGCTGCCGACGATATTCCAAAGTTGAGGTGTTTATATCTTCTCAACCTGAGGTGGGTACTGAACGTGTTGCTGTAACGACTTTCTTTCGCCAGGATCAACTGATGATACCCTGCATTCAGGTCTAATTTTGAAAACCAACGGGACCCGTTTACATCCGCCACGATGTCGTCCATCGATACACAGCCTGATTTTTCCTGGCTGTTGGGGTTTCGGCTATTACCATGGGAGACACCCATGACGTGGGTCTAGAGACTTTTTCGATTAACCCTTGGTCTTCCAGCTTTTGTAGCTCTTGTTCCACCAGTGGTCGAAGGTGGAATGGGATTTGCCTGTGCCGCAGTGCCATCAGGGCAACCGACGGGTCAATGTGCAGCTTGATTGGGGCCTTTTTGATTCGTCCTAGGCCTTTGAAAAGGTCCACGAATTGGCTTAACAGTTCCTTGGTTTGGTTCGGCTGCACACTTACAAACATTACCAGACCTAGATCTTCTGCAGCATGGCTGCTCAGTTGGATGTCGGCCTCTTGGTTGATAACATGAATGTCAGTGGTGATTTAGTTGTCTTCTGACAGTATTGGTACTGTCATCTTGTCACGGAGTGGTAGGGGTGAATCGCTTCCGTATGCAAAGATCTTGTTTTCGAAAGTCTGAGTTCTGTTTTGGGCCTCAGTCGATTATATTGTTGAATTCCCATGACATTCACTGACGCACCGGTGTCAATCACTGCGCTTACTTCTGACCCGGCGATCTTCACTGTGCACGTGAGCTGTGGCCTCCTCTGTTTCTTGAGGGTCTGCTTGAAGGACACTAGGTACGTCTCCCCTTCCTCGTCCTCTGTGGAGGAGTCTTATACCCGGTAGGCGGCTGGCTCGTTCTTCCGTCTCCCGTGGGAGGATGGGAGAGAAACACTTGACAGTTGTCACACCAGTTTTCACATGGATCTAGCTCCTCTGCCGTCCTTGCGCGGGGCCTTCCTTCTGCACACTGAAGCGAAGTGATTCGGGATGCCGCAGTTGGTGCACGTTTTCCCTTGGGCAGGGCATGCATGGGGTGGGTGTTCTTCATGCCCACCATACCCGCATTGGCCTCTCGGGGTCTGGGGCAGGCGGTCCCATGGCCTGCTCCCCTTGACGTGCATTGGCCTGCTCTGTCTTGATGGTCTCGCTCTTTTTAGTCATGCGCGTCTACACAAGGTCCATCTCGTCTGCTCGAGCCACAGATAGTCATGGCCAGGACACACAACCTAATATGTAATTTAGGGGTATGTTCGGCTGCCTTAATATGAGCCCCAGTAGTACCTTGCTGTGTACTCCCTGGATTAGCTGAGCTCAAATCTCTTCCGCAGCCCTGTCATCAGTGAGGTGCATGCTTGCTAGCTCCCTCAACCTCGTGTGGAAGGCATCGATGGGTTTGCTTTCCCTTTGTCTTGCTTGCCGCAGTTTAAACCTCTTGAAGTCTGGGTTCAGTTGAGGGTCAAGTGCGCGTCAAGTGCTGCAACTGCTGTGTCGTTGTCCGTTGGGGGTCCTATGTTCGGGAGATGTTTGAATAGTAGGTAGACTTCCTCCCCTGTATAGTGGAGCAGGAGTGATCACTTAACCGTCCCATCTGTTTCCCCGGGGGCTATAAAGTAGTTCTCTAAACGTCCCTGCCACGTTTTCCACCGTTGGGACGCCGTGGTGGGGCCAGTCACCTCGCTGAAAGGGGATAGCATGCCTGTTGGTGCATGCTGTGTGACGATCCAGACCGAGGCCGGGTACTCATGGGGGTTGTCCCCCATTGTGCCTTGGGAGTCGTGTCCTGGCACTGTAGGGTGTGCTGTGTGCAGGAACTGTGCTGCGCCCCTCGGTGAGTTGTCTGGCTGCACCCTCTGTGTGCCTGTCCCTTGGGGGCTTGCCGCCACCACTTTGCAGGGTTATGTAGCTGAACTTCTTCACTCTGTGGGGCCCTTTATGACTGCCACGTGTCTGTGGTCTTTCCACCGGGAGCTTCCCTTACTTTCTTTTCCTGCCACGCAGGCGTTTCTTCTTGCCGCCTCGTGGGCGATCTGGCGCATAACTGTGGCTGCGCCTGGGCTTCAAAAGGACAGCGAGGAGTGGCACCTTACCTGTTATCTCCGGATATGCCTCCTGGGCTGCTGCCGTATCGGCCTTCACCTCCTCCTGCTGCTGGGCTGTGGAAGCTGGGACAATGCCTTCACTCTGCAGTGAGGCACATTGGGCTGCTAGGGAGTCGCGCCGGGGCTGCCAGGGAGCCGAGCTGAGTTAGGGCTGCCCGGGGACGCGCGTGATGCTGGCCACACGGTGGGGCACAGGAGCGTGAGTCGCCAGTGTAATGGCAGTGCACTGCTGGCCTTGTGCTCATTGGCATGGTTGCGCGCGTATGAAATAAACAGACACCACACACAGCATTAGGGTTGGGTGCCGACTGACCTCATGCGGTCATGCCCCCCTTTTATTCATTCCGCGCTCCGCCCGCTGATGTGAGCGCGCGAGTGCGACATATCCGGCGTCCAGCGGGATGATAGGCTGGACCGCCGACTTGTTAAACTTGGATTACAATAAAGAGCGGTCTGCAGTTTGGGAGGCACCCATACTTGGACAGTTGCTATTCGTTTGTCTGTTTAAGTTTAGTTTATTGTGTGATTTTACATTTATGTTTTTTATTAACTAATATAGAAATTAGCATAACCATTCATTAGCGAATATCAGAACACAATAAAAACAGAGCTGAGGCATATTCTTCAAATCGTGGAAGCAGAAAATAAAAGAATATTTAAGATGTTGTCTAAACAACAAAACCATATAATTTGAAAAACCTTAAAAAGAACTGGCATAAAGAGGCAATATCACAAAGCGAAATACGTCACAACAGCGCAACAGCACGATCTTGGAAAAGGAGGGAGGAAACTCATATGGCTTAACACCGAGCGGGGGACCAATACACCCTAGGGATACCTCTCAGCCATCATAACAGCATATATTTGAAACCCTGAAATATTACCACAATAATGCTGTGCTAAAAGGTGCATAGGCAAGTGCAATCATATCATTTTGAAAACCTTGTAGCATAATCATAGCACTAGCATAATCAAAGATCACAAATTAAAGTGCATCACAGCAACGCAACAGCACGATCTTTAGAACAGAAGGTAGGGAACTCATACGTCTTAACTCAGAAGGAGGGGGCGGGGATTGTACCATAGAGGTAATTAAAAACCTGAAGTATACCCAGAAATATATTGCACCTTTCCATACTTTACGTACTTTTTAGTACAAGGTGAAGATAATTCCCCTCCTAGGTTCCAGGAAGCCCTGGTCCTCTTATTCTTTATGCTCTAACTATAGACAGGTGATACTAATTACTAATATCAGGGTCCTTCAGCCTCTGAAAGCTTGGAGCATTTTAAAGATAGAGGGCGTAATATTTCTCTCACTCACATACCAAATACACCCTCTAGCAAATTGTTTTCAAGAGCCCTTTAAAACAAGAATGGTGCAATACAGATTGACGTGGATGTGCATAAAGGGTTCTGGGGCACTGTTTATGGAGGTCCTTTGTCTTGATCAGGTTCTTAAAAATGTCAAAAAGCAGCCCCTGCCCAATATTCAAGATGATGTCTTGAGAATTGAGAGACTTCATAATCGCTGACCTGCAGGTTCTTACTCCTAAGGAAATAATTTTGGCCCTCCAATGCACACATCTGTGTGAGCAGAGACAAAGGACATGTAAAATTGCCTCCTTTGCTAGATGGCATAAACAGCACCTCTGATCCTCCAGTTGTCTCTCCTCCTGCCACTTAGGCATGTAGTCCATAGTGAAAAACAGCCCTAATCTCATTGCCATGAATTTCCTCTTGATGTTAACAGAGTAGGAGGCCTCGAAATAGGGCTGTTCATGTTGGACGTTATAGGTGTTTAACACCATAACTCAGTTCTCTCAGCAAGGGTCATTTTGTCCTCCAACCTGCTTTTCAGCCGGATACATTCATTCACTACTTTCTTAAAAACTTTCTTAATTGGATCCAAATGCTATAATTTACTGAGGCCAAGGCTCTCAAGGTTCTCTAACTTTGAATTTCTCAGGTGTCAGACTAGATACGGAAACTTTTGGGTGAGCAGTATCCCTGCACACCATCAGGTGGCTCCATTAGGTGCCGCGTGGTGGCATTGGCGCGGACTATGATGTCGCAGTCACCTATATTTGCACCACCCAGGTGCTCGGACATCACTTCTTTTCTTTCTGGACCAATTAGTGCTGATCCAGAGAACAGCTTCCCTTCTTCTTAAGGAAGGAACCATACCAAAAGATAAAGATAGCTCACACGAAGTAGGTGATTATATTGAATCCTACAATCAAACCTTTGCTAGAGACCTCATTCACCAAGAAGCTAGCAATAACTGCAAAACCCAGCATTTAGAATGTGGGTCGTTGCCAGAGTGGAATTTAGAAGACTAAGATCATCGCATGGCAACTTTTACAGTCCCCTCTACAATAAATCTAGAACACCATATGTTTCTTTTTGACATATTTTTTTCGACGTTTTGTCAAAGATTTTCTCTTTGTGTGTTGAGGGATGACCTCTAGAAATGTAGGGTTTAAGCCTTGTGGAGCCTTTCACTGCGCCATGTTGGTTACTGACCAGCCCCTTGTGTGCTTATGGTGTCTCATGCATGACCATGACCCGAAGTCTTGCTTGGACTGCCGGGGCATGATGCCGAAGACTTTGAGGGAATGGTCCCTAAAGCTGCTTGTGGCCAGACAATTGACGCCATGGAGCACGACTCCTTGGCTGTCCCGGTCTCGATCTAGGAGGAGAAGGTCACAGGACTTCTCCAGGAGCCCCAAGTAGTCTTCATCTCACTCAAAGGGGGCCAAACCCTCTGGTGTGTATTTGGCCCCGTGGGGTCGGAAGAGGCCTCATTAGGTTCTGTGCCGATTGCTCCGGCCTCAGCTTCGGTGGGGTCTCATGGACCCAGTCCCGGATCCCGATCGACACCAGTCGTGCCAACACGACCTTCCCAACGCCGATTCTGACGTCAATGCTCCTGGCACCACCTGCACTCACTGGTGGCGCAAGCCCCATTCTGATTCCCGACAATTCGGAGTCGGATTGGCACCCGGTGCCAGAACTGGCATCGATCGAGCCCAGGGGCTCTAGGTCATTGCCTGATGATTTGAGGAGGTTTCAGGAATGAGAGAAGAGTGGGAGGGGTCACTGGACACTATAGACCACCAGTTATATCAATCCAATTCCTCATCAGGAGTGTCTGAGGAGCTTGGGGAGGCCAGGTGCCTGGACACTTCTCCAGATACTGGTATGCTCTCTCCATCTACTGTGGCTATGGAGGAGGCTTATGCTATGGTGGTGAAGAGAGTAGGAGAGGTACTTGGTCAAGAGGTTAGTCCTAACCTGCACCGAGGGCAGCTCCAGGCCAAGGTACTTCAGACTGGGGCTTCCTCATTTGAACCCCTTTAGCCCTTTAATGAAGCAGTAACAGATGTCCTCCTAGGCAGCTCGTCCAAGCCTAGCACAGGGGCTCCTGTGAACAGGACAAGAGCAGGCTCCATCACCCTGCCCTGGTGATTCAAGTTTCCTTGGACCACCAAGCTCTCAGGGGCAGGATGTTGTCTAAGCCTTAATATCCCATGGTGCGTTCCCTACCGCTTCCCTGGACAGGGAATGCAAGATGCTGGACGCACTTAGCAAGAAGATGTTTCCTTCGGCCAACCTAGCATTGAGGACGGTGAACATGGCATGCCTTTTGGGAAGTTTCTCACATAATGTATGAGAAACCGTTGTGCAAGTGCTGCCACAGGTCCTGGAGGAGGCCCGGGCTGTGCTCTGCCAAGCAGTGAGAGATGGGAGGGATGCAACACAGTCGTATCCAGATCACACCTAATAATGAACTAACTCACTGGTCAGTTGTTTAGTCGACAATAGCATTACGGCACCACGGCTGGCTGAGAACAAAACTCTTTTTGGGAAATGTCTAGGCTAACCTATTGGACATGCCCTTTGATGGGACTTGTCTCTTCAGAGAGAAGGCAGACTCAGTCTGCAAGTCCTTTAATCACTACAGTGCCATGGCTAGGTTATTGGGCCTCTTAGTGACACGTCGCACCCCAATCTGCTTTTCACCCCTTTCGTGGCAATGGAAGGGGCTTTCAACTGCATTAGCCATACACAACTTGGGATGCCTGTGCAGGATGGTGGCTGGGGTGAGGACATGGATGCGGTACATTCTGACCCCTTGGGAATTGTGGTCAGAATTCGTCTAACACAGAACCTGCAGAAGACAGGGTTGTGGGGGGGGTTTAAGTCCTCCTAGTTTGGTTCTGCAATGCCATGGGAGTCCAGTTGGAGGGAGAATCCAACATCATCTCCTCCACTGGCAGTCCATAACATCACACAAATGGGTCTTGCAGGTCATTGCAAAGGAAGGGAGTAACCATTTTGAATCTTTCCCTCCTCTTTTACTGCCATCTCAAGAGCGGCTGGCAAGGGATCATCTTATCTTGCGCCGAGAGGAAGTTACAGCTTTCCCGGTCAAGGGAGCTCAAAAAGGGTTCTGATATCAGAAGTAGGCAGTGGTTGTTATTCCTGCTACTCTGAACAATGGTCATTGTCCTAATCTAGACCTCCGGTTCGTCAATCTCTTCCTCAAAATGGATACATTCAAGAAGTTCACATTGGTCTAGGGCAGACAAGACCGGAGCCAAGGAGACTGGCTGATAACATTGGAATTGTAGGATGCATATTTTCACATTCCCATCCTACTTGCCCACATTTGTTGCTTGCTGTTCAAGATGGGCCACAAGCACTTTCAGTTCACTGTGCTACCTTTTGGTGAACACCCAAGGGACGCTGGTAAGACCAAAGTAATGGTAGTGGTTGCAGTTTATCTGCGATGGTTAGGGGTTTGAGTCTCCCCCCCCCCCCTACCTTGACTGCTGATTGTTAGAGACTTCCTCACCCCAGACTGTTGTTTCCTAACTTCAGATTACAGCGGACCTCCAGCACATTGATATTGAACCCCAGCGAATGCAGAAATCACTTCTGACTCCTTCTCACAAGCTCTCTTTCATCTGAGCTGTTCTGGACACAATATAGTTTCAGTCTTATTTCCCAAGCCATGTGTCCAGGATATTTAGGATACTGATGTTTCAGTCTCTATCCTGGATTTCAACTAGAATGGCTCTAAGGCCATGAGACCTAGCAGCTTCATTCATGCAGTTGGTAAATCCTGCCACATAGTCTATGTGGGCTCTGCAGTGGGACCTGAAGTTCCAGTGGGTACAGCATCAGGGGAATCTCTCCGATGTGGTCCAGATCTTGAAGGGAACTGCAACGGGCCTGCAATGGTGGCTAACTGATAGATCTAGTTGGGATGGGAGAGGGGTCTCCCTCTGACGCAATATCAAACAGTGGTGACAGATTAGTCACTCTTGGGATGAGCGGGTCATTTGCGAGAGGTGGAGATCAGAGGACCCTGGTCTCTGGTTGAATCAGGGCTCTACAGCAACTTGTAGCTTTGGGCGATCCGACTAGCATTGAAAGCATTTCTTCCCTCTACCAAGGAGAAGTTAGTGCAGTTGTTCACAGATGACACCACCACCATGTGGTGCTGCAACAAGTAGGGCAGAGTGGAGTTGTGGGCCCTTTATCAAGAGGCCCTGCAACTCTGGACATGGTTGGACCACTAGGGCATAACCCTGGTGATCCTACACCTGGCAGGTTCCCTGAATGCCAGGGCAGACAAAATCAATCATCAATGTCTAGCAGATCACAAATAGCGTCTCCAGCCAGAGGTGGCACAAGGTCTCTTTCAGCAATGAGGAGTGCCTTGGTTACATTTGTTTGCTTCTAAAGAGAACACGCAATGTCAGCATTATTGTGCGTTGGAGTCTCCAAGACGGCTAGTGATTGTCAACGCTTTTCGGCATGAGTGGAGCTCAAGCCTCCTGTACGCCTTCTCACCCCCATACCACTCCTGCACTGAGTTATCAAGAAGATCAGGAATGACCAGGCCTAAGTTATCCTTGTGGATCCGGACTGGGCGTGGACAGTTTGGTATTCTGAGCTTCTGAAAATGAGCTTCTAGCCTCCAATCAGGCTGCCTCTATGGGAGAATCTTCTGTTGCAGCAGCAGGGTAGGGCTCTCCACCCGAACCTGTCAACTCTCCACCTACTTGCATGGAGATTGAGCGGTGACTGTTGATAGATTTCGACCATCCTCAAGAAGTTTGCACAGTTATTCTGGCCGCCAGGCAGCCCTCCACCCAGTTGGTATATGGCTGCCGTTGACAGAAAATGGTGAAATAGTGTACAGAAAAGTCCCTCAGAAAGAGAGGCTGAAAGCGGGTCGATTATTCTTCTCTTTATTCTTACCCTTGTTCAGCAGGGCTCAGCTCTGGGTGCTCTCAAAGGTTAACTTTTTTTCTCTGCCTGCTTTCCTGTGGCTACCTGACAAACCCTCTTTATTCAAGTCCCCTATTGTAAATAGGTTCCTGAAAGGGCTTGCACATATGTTTCCCCCTACGCCCTTCATTATGCCTCATTGCCACTAGAAATGCTGTCTTGATAGTGTGCTTTGAAACTGGTTCTCCAGTTGCTTACCATCATCTGCCCAGAGGGTGGGTGAGCTGCAAGCTTTGCCATCCAAGTCTCCCTATCTTATGGTATTTCCGGAAAAGGCTGTGCTTCGCACAAGAGCCTTTTTCCTACCTAAAGTCGTTACTCCATTCCATCTGGGTCAGTTGATCACCCTGACCACCTTTTATGCACCTTGACATGCCTCCAAGGAAGAGGAGTGACTCCATCGTTTGGACCCAAAAAGAACATTGTTGTTCTACATTGACCGCACAAATGAGTTCCAGGAGGACAACCAACTCTTTGTTTCTGAACTGCTCGACCTTTTTTATCTTCCACATAGCCCACGAGCCATTTTGCGCGGGGGTTGTTATCTTTATTAAGATCTGCTACGCCCTGGCTAAAAGGCAGCCTCCTGAGGGATTACGAGCCCATTCCATCAGAGGGAAGGCTGCAAACACTGCATTAGCTCTGGGAGTGCTAATCCTAGATCTCTGTCAGGCTGCAACATGGGCTTCCCTGCACTTATTTGCTAAACACTACTGCCTCGACAGTCAGGTCCACGGGGATGGGCGTTTCTCCTGTTCGGTCCTGCAGGACTTTTTCGTCTAGTAATTTGGCTGCAGCCCACTGCCTGGATGATATGGCTTGGGTACCTATTTAAAGGTAAGGAATCTGCAGCTAAGAGTCTATATCAGATGAACAAGTTACTTTCCTTCAGTAACGCGTTATCTGGTAGAGACAATATCTAGCTGCAGATTCCTTACAGACCTACCCATGAGTACCCGCTTTACGGACACATTTTTAGTGCTAGGGTCGATCCTCTTTTCAGGGTCCTAGTTTAGACACTGATCATTCTAGTTCATGGCTCTGTGCTGCTAGCGCTGAAAGTTGTGGAAAGAACCTGATGTCCACGTGCCTGGGTGGCGCCTATGTAGGTGACCACAACGTCATATCCAGTGCCAATGATGATGATACGCAGAGCCGAATGGAGCCACCCAACGACACGCAGGGGTACTGCTCATGCAAATGTTTCCGGATCCAGTCTGACGTCTAGGAAATTCTAAGGTAAGGAAACTGCAGCTAGATATTGCCTTTACCAGATAATGCATTACCGAAGGTAAGTTACTTGTTCTTTGAGTCCACACATGATGAGCCATAGAATTATGAGGGGTGTTCTACATTTTGTAGCAGCACTTTAGGAAGGCCCCCTGTCTGACTAGGGATTGCTTTACCAGGAAAAATTTGAGTCTGACTTGAGCATGCAAAGCCGACCACTGGAGCTGAAAAATTTGTTTATCATACGGGAGTGAGTTAATGCTTGATCACAATACTAATCTCACATACTTATAGTCAGGATCAATTTTGATTTGATCACCATAAAGAGAGAGTTACGATTATGACCCCAGAGGCTTTTAACTAGGGTTATGAAAGCAAAACAAAAACCTTTTTTGATGGCTTTCTTTTGGGGCGCATAAGAGGCCCTTGAATCCAACATAACACCCAGATATTATTTTATGTAGTTATTCCTTCCATTAGGGACCCTTTACGCAGCCATTTGCCCTGTTTGATGATACACCAGTTTAAGGAGATTGCTCTTGTCTTCTTGAGATTTATCCCTAGCCGATTGTTACAGGTGTATTCTGCAAGCCGTTTAATCTTTATTTATATTCCTACTCGCCTATTACTTGGTAGAGTCAGGTCATCTGCATAAAGGATGTTGGACATAGACAGACCACTGGGGCTCGGAGCATGGGAGGGCAGGCAAAAGATCTGAAATGTACAGGTTAAACTGGAGCAGCACAAGCACACACCCTTATTTTAAGCATATTGATGTGCTCACTTCCATGGACAAGTTACACCCATCACCAACCTTGATCCAGACACATCTTCTTATATAATAGCCTGATTGCCTTCCATAGATTTTGTGGGATCCCCATTGCTGTACTTTTCTCCACAATTTACTGTGTTGCGTGGGACGTGGTCAAAGGCCAAAGTTCACAGACACATAAACAGCGTGTATGGGTATCGCTTGCTCTTTTCATTATTTAACCTGATGGCAGTGGGTTTGATAAAGTTCCTTGAATCTTTGTGAACCTCGTCTGATTCCGAGGCACTCTTCTTTTTTCTAGTGACCACTCACCCAGGCCTTGTAGCAACAAGGATAACAAGTTTTTAAGGTCCACTCTAACAATGCCATCAAATGATAGCTACTTGGGGACGATGCTATTTCACCTTTAAAAGTCGAGTGAATAATTGAGCCCCACCAAATTTTTTGGTATATTCTCAATAGTCAATATGATTGTAAATATTGTGGTCATATGATTTGCCCTTTGTTTTGATAGGGCGTGAAAGATGACATTTGGGCTAGGCACACAATTGGAATATGTGGTCTCTATGATCTGCATTACAGAAGAAGTGGAATATTCCAGTGGATCAGTTTCAATGAAGATCTGGCTTTCCATGGGGGATTCCACTGAGGATTGCACTGTAGAATTGATGCTGTCTGTGCTCCCTGAGAAATATGTCTTAAGGTACTTCGCCCAGAAATCCTCGCTTATATTTGCATTGTTTGCTGCCCTTGGGGTTCTTCTATTTCATTAATTAGCTTCAAGAACCTCTTTGGGTCCTTTTGCTTTGATGACTACAGGAGCTTGACCGGTAGAAATTCATACCTACTTTTCTTGAGGGACCAAACCTCTCTTTTAAGCCTTCTCTGATAATCGCGTAGTTTTCTTTTAGTAAGGCAGGGTTTTGAGGAGAACACCGCAGCTGCCGAAGAAACCTGCTAATCTGGGATCTTATAGGGCGAATTGCCCTTGGCACACAGATATTCCATTTAAAAGTAATGCTTGCATATTTGTGGGATCTTTCAGTGAAATATGTTGCCACTAGACTCTCAATGAAGCACTCCCAGGCCTTTAATGGGCTATTTTTGTAAGATTTTTTTATCGAACTGAGCGATCACCGTTAATACAGTATCAATATCATATAAGACACCTTTGCATTGGATCGAATTACAATTTGCGTATATTGGTACACCCCCATACACCTGCTCATAAATGTCCGTTCTGTCGTTGTTAAGCACCTCTTCCACTGTGGAGATGGAGTTGCAAGATCTCCCTCCGGTAAGTGTTCCATTTGCCCCACTTTTTGGGGCAACCTCTGGATTTGAATACTTCTTTTTCGGCAGTCATGCATTTATCCAACTCCGTAGCCCATCCCCCCGCGGTCGGCACCTCAGTTGTACCCCAATGCATAGCAATTGCACGTTTCACCAATGTATAACCCAGGGTGACCCGTTGCTCTTCCACAACAGTGAGGTCTGTTGCCCCCACAATATTCAGAAGCCCCAATCTCTGTGTCAGTTGGATATCCTTCCCAATAGCCCTGTGCATGTGTTGTGTGGCTCCATCCCAGAGAACCTTTTTGTGAGCAAACCCATAGAGTGTGTTACAGGGTGGCCTCCTCGAAACACTGTTGCAGGCAAAGTGCATCTTCCCTGCGCCCGATCTTCATAAGTGTGGCCCCGGTGAAATACGATCTGTGCAGTAACTTCAATTGGATAAGTCGGAATTTAAGAGAAATGGCTGCCTCTCTCAGAGACATGTGTAGATTGCCAATCCTCGTCCTCTAATGGGCCTATGTCAGCCTGTCATTGTTCGTGAAGGCTCCAAAGTGGGTCTGGCAGATAATTGCTTAACTTACGATTGGTCAGTGATATCGCTTTTTTTCGGCAGGGGTTTGGAGATTAACCTATCCTCCAGGGGGGAGGACTTCGGTACCTCCCCAGTCTCAGAGAGTGCAGCAGTGAGGTCATGGCGAATTTGCAGGTAACGGAAAACCTTACCCCGGCCAAGTCATAGTCTTTTTCCAGTTGTGCAAATGGCACCATTTTCTCCTTTTTCCAAAGAGGACACTACCATCGGTCACATCTGTCAGAGATACCAATAAACACTGGTTGATGACATATTGTCCCAAGTTTTTGGGTTGACCACAGCGGGTGGCCTGAGTTAGGAAACTTGGCTGGCTGGATACCCTGTTGGCCTGTCTCCAGATAGCAATAGTTTGAGCTGTAGAAGAATCGGCCCCTCTTGGCCTTGGAATACAAAGCCCCTAGATATCCCTCCCCATCTGGCATTTATTCAGAAGATAAGCTGGGTCTGTCGGGGGGTGGGGGGATACATCCAGTTATTCACCAACACCAACTGTGAAGCCCTGTAGTAGAGGCGTACATCTGGGAGAGCGATACCCCCATCGTACTGCTCAATTTATTCAGGTGCCCTCCCATCCCACAGCAGGGACCTCACTTAGCTCTCAACTTTCCTAAAATAGGACTCTGGGATTTGGATCGGACAGTTCTGAAGTATGTATAAAAACCAAGGGAGCGCAAGCATTTTGAGAAAGGGCAGCTTGGCCCAGTAGGGAGAGGGGCAAAAGTCCTCCAGTGTTTAACATCGTTCCTCAGCCTACCCAGGGGTGCAGCTAGATTTTTAGTATGGAAAATGTTAGGATCCAGGGTGTCACGGGGCACCGCAGCTTCAGTCACGCTGGCAGGCGCTGACTGGAGACTACAATTCCCGGCAGCCTGACGCACGGGGAGACGTGGGACGTCTCCAACGCACCTCCCACGTGATGCAGAAGCAGCCGCTTAAGACGAGGCAGTAGGCAGAAGACGCTGCCGATTATTCCGTGGATGACAGGCTCTCGGCGCTTCGTTTCTTCTCCTAGAGGTTGGGTAAGGGTGTCCGTGACACCAGACCTTCGGTACTTTCTATGAATATGGCAGAGTGAATTTTGTACTTCAGCACGCGTCAATCCTAGCGTGAAGCCAAGTCCAGTCAGGTGGAATCTTGCCTGAATATCTTCTCTTTGCAATCTGATAACCAGGAAGCAGAGTGTTGCGGACTTTCCCTTCGTTGGTGAACTCTCTCCCTAAAGCCGAGTTCATGCGAGGGAGAGACCACGGCACTTCTGGTTTAGAGGGGATGCCCTCGGTGTGTAACTTTGTGTTCCGTAAAGTAGGAGTGACGTAACTCTACTCTTTATGAGAGATGCGGAGTGATTCAAGGGGGGGCCTCCAGTACTGAGTGTGCAGTGACGTAACGCGCACCTGAAGGCGCCACATCCGTATGAGGCGTAACATTACTAAAGACGGTGAATACCGTTGATTGAAACATTATTGTTTGGGCAACCGGTGTGAGTGTAAGCTGTGACCTGGACTTGTGGGTGCATTGGATCGGTACCTACTAGTTATAACCCTCGATGACTATCATCTGTATGTGTGCTATTCTTTCATCTTCCCCAGGGGGTGCTTAGCAGTGCTACATCTTCCAGCGTCTCCTTCTCAAACTTTGGGCACCATAAGGTCTACGCTACACCCCTGTTGGTTGACTCGTCATTCTTTTCCTTTACAGGTTAGTGGGGTAAGGATACAGGAGAAGGTAGATTGGGACTGCAGGAGAGTGGGAGGGGTGGTTCTTGTACTAACCCGTGTTCCTCTTTGTGTCTCCTACAGGTCTCCCTCTCTGCTGTCCCCTTCCTTTCCTTTCCCCGCTTAACCACCCTTTAGTCTGCGTTACATTGATATCCAGACTTGGGGAGGTTGAGAGGTGGACCCTTTAGAGCATCAATCCGACTCCGAGGATACTTTCAGGCCTGGGACACAGGGTGACGTAGATTCCTAAATAGGTGGAGGTGGCTGAGGATGGGTTCCGCTAACACCCCGGCGGGAGTTTCGGAACCGGCCCATGTAGTGAGAAGAGCACTAATGTGGACCTGTTGATCGAGTACCCCGAGTATTTCCCAAAGTTTGTGAAGATGTTTAAAATTCTGTGAAGTGATTTCGTGGGGGCTGCTAGATAGAGCAGGATATCGTCTGCGTAGAGGGATATCCTGTCTTCTTGTCCTTCTGCCCATTTCAACTCTCTTAATAAAACATCCCCTCTGACCCATGTAGCCAGCGGCTCTAGTATCAGGAAAAAATATAAACGGAGACAGGGGGCATCCCTGTCTGGTGCCCCTCTTCAAAGGAAACACTCGGGATGTGCGATTATTAACTTTGATTTGTCCTCTGAGATCTGTATATAATAGCCTAATCCAGCCCAAGAACTTCGGTCTGAACCCCATGCGTTGTAACACCTCCAAGAGGTATGGCTACTCGATCGAATCGTACGCCATTTTGGCATCCAGGGATAAGATTATGGCATCTTCTTCTATGACATGTTTATGGCCGATAACCTCCGCAGGCTCTATAATGTGAAGGGCCGTGCTGTGGCCCGGCATGAAGCCTGACTGATCCGCATGTATAAGTGAGGTGACGAGTGACTCCAACCGGGAAGCCAGTAATTTTTCAAGGATTTTGGCCTCCGCATTGATCAGTGAAATCGGCCGATAGGACCCGCATTTGTCCCCGGGTTTCCCTAGTTTGCCGATGACTACAATAGACGCGAGCCTTTGATCCTCCGGCACAAAACCCCTCTCATAGCTCTCGTTGACATATCCCTAAGGTAGGGTACCGTTATGGAGCTAGTGGATTTGAGGAGTTAAATAGGGATCCCGTTAGGTAACATACAATCCAGGAAGGTGATGGGGCCTATCGCCCTGCGGACTTACTCGCTGGAGGACAATATTACTGATGAGGCTCTTTCTCTGGGGGACAGGTTAGGTAAAGGAAGTCCACCAAGAATCTACAGAAATCCTTGGCGGTAGTGGTTACTGAGGAAGTATAGATTTGTTCAAAATGATTTGCAAATGCCTCTGCAATCTCTTGTGGGTTCGAAAGGTTCAGTGTACCAATAATTTTTAACTGAGGGACCCATCGCTTCGCTCCAACCAGGCAAGCAGCTTTCCTGTCCTGTCCCCGAGCTCATACAGTCTGCTACGTTGCCAGCAGCTTGGCCCCAGCCTGTTCAGTAGCTATAGCTTTATATTCAAGCTGCTTGACCTGTAGTTTATGCCTAGTGTCCTCATTAGGAGAATGTATGTGTTCCGCCTCGAGAGTCTGGAGATCGGCCTCCACTTGTTCTATCTGCGCCCGTTGTTTTTTTATGTACCCCACCTTAAGTGATAGTGCCTGTCCCATCACCACCGCTTTAGAGGCCTCCCATATTGTCTGAGCTGATTCGACAGAGCAGATGATTTCCTTAAAATAGTTTTCCAAGTGCTCTCGCAGGCATTCTTTTATATCCGGGACCGTAAGTAGCCATGGATTAATGGATATTGTGGATCTCTGGCACTGTTTATTGTAAGTAAGTTCTGCCCATACGGGGGAGTGATCCGAGATGCCTCACTGAAGACAGCACGGCTCCTGAAAACTCCCAATACTTGCCGAATGGATTAAGAGGTAATCTATACGGGAGAGGCTATGATGCACGTTGGCAATATTTAATCATAATTCTAAGTCAGGATGAAAATGCCGCCATATATCAGTAAGTCCAATAGCGTCTAGAAACTCCAACATGAGCCCGCTGAGGCTCGTCGAGTGGCGTTCAGGTTGTCTGTCTAGCTGATCATTTAGCGTCATGTTAAAATCCCCCCCCCTAGGATCAACGTACCAAGCAGGAGATCAAGCAAGACTTTACTAGGGTCCGCCAGGGTTTCCTTACCTAGAGCTGCTGGGGTGTAAACTGAGATGATATTGACCAGCCTCCCCTCCCAACTAGCCTCTAAAACCACACCACTCATGGGCAGATCCCCAGGGTAGGTTTTTGGAGTTAATGCAAGAGTTTATGATTAAAATGCCCGTGCCTCTGGACCCTGATGTGTATCCCGCATGGACCAGGAGTTTGCAAAGCTCTGAACAGATGGGGGTACAATCGTTGCCCACCAGGCGCGTTTCTTGTAAAAGGACTATGTCGGGAGCCTGACATTTGAGGTACTGTAATACAATCTCGAGTTTTATTTTATCACCCATCCCATTGAAGTTCCAAGTTAGGACCATCAATGAGGTTTCTATGAGCTGTGTAGCCATCATGTCATCCTAAGGGAGAAAGCTGGGCAGTGAGTCCCGATCATTATGGTCAGCGTGGGCCCTGCAACCTCCTTGCGAGGCAAAAAGTGGGGTGCAGTTGCGCCATCCATCATGAAAGTTGTGGGGCTATGTGGGCCTTGGGTGGAGATGCGTGAGATGAACGTTGTATGTGAATGTGGAGTGACCTGTGTGTAAAGAACAAAGCCACCCCCCCACAGCCGATCCTCCCCTCCCTGCCAGTTGATTTTGAACTACCCACTCCCTAACACGGCAGAGTGCCCGTCGCCCCCTCCCCATATGGAAAGTTGCCTGGGAAGCAGCCTCTCCCCCCCCCCCCCCCCCCCCCAACCCTGATCTGATCATCAGAACTGAAATGTGAGCATAGTACATGTGGACCACAGCCCGAAGAGACCAAGGCAACCTCAACGTATGGTCTTAGGAGCACCCCCCACCCGCCTTGGATATCAGGGCAGTGTCACAGCCAGGGTCTCATAGGGCTACCCCCAGGTATAGTAACATCCCCCCCTTGCACAGAGATGCCCACCCCCCCACTTATCTGTACATCAAGTCGTTCACTGATAAGTATACCACAATGTCAGTTCAGCTGCCAGGAGTCGTGTCCACTCCTCTGGAGTGGTTGGGCCTGTTCCCTCTCGTGCCGACATGTTTGTCTTTGCCAGGTTTTCCCACTTGTCTCCTGCCCTCCAGCCAGTCCCATGCCTCCTCCGGGGAGGGGAAGAACCAATTTTTCCCATCCGCTTCGATGCGCAGTGTGGCCAGAAAGAGCATGGTGTACTTTATGTTCTTTTCTCTCAGTGCCCTCTTCACCTCCAGGAAACTTCGCCATTGATTCTGGAATTTTGTTGTAAAATCCGGGAAGATGGATATTACACTATTCTCCAGCGATACCAGTGGGTTGTTTCGCGCTGTTTGGAGTATCGCATCCTGGACTCAGAAATTGAAGACCCTAGCGATTATCGGTCGGGGCGGAGCACCTGGTTTAGGATGCCCCCCCGAGGGACCCGGTGGGCCCGTTCAATTGAAAAAACAGTTTTAGGCGTTTTTGTCACAAATGTTTTGTGATCAACTCCTCAACAAATAGGGCCGCGGCCAGCCACTTTGCTCGCTCCGGCACCCCAGGATGCGCACATTATTTTGGCGTGTTCTGCCTTCGTGTTCATCCAGTTGCGCCTCCATTTTGTTCTATTTTTCCATTAGTTGTTGTACCTGTCGTTTGAGTTGAGAGGTGTCAGTAGGGATCGTTTTGGTGATGTCCTCCATCTCCTTGACTCTCGTGTCCATATTCCCGAGGACGACCTGTATGAGGGAGACCTCAATGTTCACGGAGCACCATACACAATTGATGGCGGCCACGGTTTCCTGTAGTGTTAAATCAGGCGCATAGGAGGTGGCTGTGTCTTGTCCTGATCGGTGACTTTAATGGCCTTGGCATCCTCACCAGTTTTATTCCAGGCATATTCATCAAGTTTTGTCTGTAACGACAATTTGGCTCCTCTCCCTCCAGCCATCGTGGAGCACCTGTAGCTCCCTCCACCTGTAGCTCCTGAGTGGGGGGAGCTACAGGTGAAGGATAAGGCTCGGTACTCCCCGCCGCTTGCTTAGGGGCCATGTGCAGCAGCCTGTCGGTTTCCCTGGATAGAGTCCGCAGGACAGTTCACTCTTTGCTTTGACGGGGGGTCAATGCAGGTCCCTCTGATGACTTATCAATCCCCCGAGCAGGTCCGGCTTCCCGCCTATAGTACCAAAGTGACTCTCGCCTTCTTCTTTTCGGGCCCAGGGGGGGTACACACATAATGGATTTGAATCACAGATAGAGGCAGCTCCAAGGAGATCTACTGCCACAGCATCTAACTCAGACATTATCCGCATTCCACTTAAGACATTTTCAATTTTTGGTGTGCGTATCTTCTTGCAGGATTCTGGCTCGACCAAGTCTGCTCGATTGATCTTCAACCACAAAATATTTGGATTAGAGCCACTCTCAGTACTGAGATCAATATTAAAATCTACAACTTGGCTGTAGAGACTATGGTTTGCCCCAGAGTATTCTAGAAATGAAACTGTTTTGTCCGACAACCTTGTCCATGATGGCAGATTATCTCACCGGAAGCGGATATTCTGCACTTTTAGGCCAGCCAGTTGACAGGCTCTCAGCAGCTTATTCCCAAAGTTCTCTCGTTGCCTGTAGAGTGGATAGCTTTGATCTGGAAAAGTGCCTTGCACATGATCAAAATCCTCATCTGGGGGCTGAAATAGGTTAGGGTGAAAAACTCTATTGGAATTGAAAAGGACGCTTGGCAGCTAACTTACTAATTAATTACTAGTTGGTTACACATCTTGTCAACTACCATAGATTTTTCTCTTGGGTTGAGGTAGATGTTAACTAGGAACAGGGGGTTTTCGACTGCCGGGACCAACCATCTAGGCATAAGGCCAATACCCATGGTTTCTGAATGTCCATCACTGTGACCTTTTTGATTAGATTGGAGCTCACATAAGCGGCTCGTCTGCCTTTTGCTCTCCCAAAGGTGCTAATTTTATGAGCATACCTGATGTATTCCACAAACCCTGTTAATGGTATAGTGATGGTCCAAGAAACATGGGTGCTATCCAGTATATCAAAGTTTTTCAGATATGCCAACAGGGGCCCATCCTGGATTTTGGCTGATAATCCTCCCAAATTCCAGGAGCATATACTTGTGTTGCTCTGCTCCATTGTACAAATCATAGGTACTTTGGCTCACTTCAGACTAGATTTTCAATCCTTAGTGTGTTCCGTTGTCAGTTTGCTGTATCAGTATCACTTTACTTTATTACAGTTCCCTTTGCTATTGCCAATGGTCAATTGTTGCTTTAATTATCAGCATGGAGAGCCTGGGGTGGAGTTCTCAAAAATTATATTGTTGTTCCTTTCCCCTTTGTTAGGTGGTCTTGCTATAGTAGTAATGGGGGGTCGCAATCCTCTTGAAAATGTTACAACCTTTATACCCCATCTGTTCAATGAATCTTTGTTTGCTTATATTTTTGTTTGACAGGATGAGGAGTTAAATGTAACCTAGGTAGGTTCCAATGCCTGTTTACCTCAAGGGGTAATAATTTGATGGAAAAATGTCTTGTGGCTCATCAAGGGCATTCTGGGACTTACGCAGGCTGAGTTTTAGAACATTCACTCGATTTAAGGTATCCTGGGCTCACCTGGAATTAAATTCCGGGATCCACAATGAACTTGTCTTATGACCGTTCTCCTGCGAGGAATCAAGGTATTTGCTTTTATTCACCCCCTCTGTTTCGGTGTACAAAATGGCCGGGAGACTGAGGCATGCTTTGCTGTTAGTGCTGAATCCATGCAGAAGAAGAGTGACTCGACACTTCTAGGCTCTGTGTTTTGATTACTAAGCAAAGACCGCCTGCCTTCTGGTTTGAGGCTCCCTGTTGATGCCGTAGATTGACTAAGATTGCCTCCTACTGACTGCAGTGGTGATTTTTGTCAATAAAAAGATATTAATAAGCATGGATTAGTAGTGTGGCAACATTAATCAAGTGTGCAGGGAGGCTTTTGCTGGTCCTTGACCCTGTTGACCACAGAGGGCCCTACTACTTCATAGGGCACCTTAGAGTGACCGCATTCCTCTGTATGAAGCAGCGATTCTGTGTAACTCTTGTGCAGATCAGAATCTGCCAGCAGAGTTCATGTGTTTCCTGCGTGAACCTTATCCTGTTGGGTGAACATATTTGATTGAGCTTGTGGGTAAACAGGTCTCTTGGGCTGCTCCCTATTTCTGCCTTTTCTGGCACGCTTTCTTTCCCGCTTCGCCAAACGGGTGGGTGTCAGTTTATTGACTGTTTCCAGCACTTAAGTGTTCAATTCCATGTTGAGCACCTGATCACGACACAAGCTGGCACTCTGCTCATCTCCTTGGTGCAGATATGCTGTCTGGGGCATTGGATTGTGTGTTGCATTGTTTCTGCCCACTGTTTGACTTAGAAGAAATTGTGCGAGAAATGAAAGCTGACTCTAAGAATGTTGGTAGCTGCACCAGTTTATCAATTACCTCTTTGCACAAACACAAGGTATTTTGTGCCGTTCATTGATTAAATGCCCTTATAATGTGATTTCAGTTTCTCTAGCTTTTTGTGAATACCTAAAACAACCGCCAAGCTATTGAGTAGGTTTACTTGGATGTCTGTTTTGTTAGTGTGATGGTTAAGCACAATCACCTTTGCTTGCATCGAGTTTAAGATAGCCCCCAGAGTTTATTGGAATCTGTCAATGTATCTTTTATGTCCTCACTCTTTGGCGCACCCATGAGATGCAGGTTCATACTCTCACCACAGGATCCTGGTAGAGAAATCTTTCAAATTTCTTGTTGATGAGATTGCTCTATCATATCCACAAGCATGTACAGGAGGGGTTATACAACTGGCAGGTGCCTTCATAAATGTCCGAACTGAGCTAATGGAAAATTAGGGGCTTTATGGGCCCAGGGTTGTGGCATCCAATTCTGGATTCTGGAGAGCAGGGGCCCAGGCACGTCTGTGGACACCCCAGGGCAGACCTCCAGTATCAGTATCGTCCTTAGCAGGTGAGGATCTTTCTTTTTGTAAGCAAAT
This sequence comes from Triturus cristatus, assembly GCF_964204655.1. Taxonomy (NCBI): domain Eukaryota; kingdom Metazoa; phylum Chordata; class Amphibia; order Caudata; family Salamandridae; genus Triturus; species Triturus cristatus. The sequence continues at coordinate 512,751,759 of NC_140592.1, read as the reverse complement.
CAGATGGAGACAGAGGGATCGGGTGTAGACCTAGGTGTAACGGCCTGGATGTACCTCAGGAATAAAGTGATGCTAAACAAGTTCACCTCTTGATCATCTCAATTCCGAATTGCTAATATAGCACAGAATGTTGATTAAATCAAGTGAAGGAAGGAAAGGAAGGAAACAGCAGGGAGGGAGACCTAAGGAACAAGACATAACATCATGAATACATTATCACTTAGTCTCCTACATATTACCAAGGCTTTGATTACATGAGAAAACTCTTATGAACACAATACCTGTAACAAAAAATAAGGTATTTTTCCATCCTTTAGCATTCCTGGGAAGGAAGAACATGAATTCTGTTCCACCGCTTACTTCCAACACTGACTGTAGTGATTTGTGTTTGTATCATTTCTAAACATTAATCTTCAGAGCAATCTCTCAATACACATGTTACACTCCAGGCGCCGCTGGCCCCCTCTTCGGCTCTGGTCCTGCCGCCGCGGCCGGGTCCTTCTACCCCGGAGCCCGATGAGGACTGGGACGGCTTCGAGGACCCCCTTGCGCAGCAGTGGGACTCCGAGCAGGATTGGGTGGATGACATCAAGTTCACCCGCATCTTGAATGTGTCTTCTGATGCTGGGTTTGCCTCACCTCCGGCTACTATGGAGGAGGTCGCTTCCTACACTATGGTGCTGCGTCGAGCCGCGGAGACTCTCCACCTCGACCTCCCTACGGTGGCCCTTAAGACCAACCTCCTTATGGAGGTGCTCCAGACGGCGTCTACGTCGTCGGAGCTGTTGCTCCCTTTCAATGAGGCCCTTACCGAAGTCCTCTTGGGTACTTGGTTGCGGCCGGCCTCGGGGGTGCCGGTGGATAAGAACGTCGCTAGGCGTTATCGCCTGGCGCCTGGTGATCCCACCTTCTTGACCACTCACCCCACGCCTGAGAGCCTGGTCATTCAGGCCTCAACATCGCAGAGTGCCTTTCCCTCGGCTCTGCCGGATAAGGACTCTAAGAGGCTGGACAAATATGGCAAGAGGTTGTTCTCCTCAGCCAGTTTGGGGTTGAGGTCGGTTAATACCGCCTGCTTATTGGGCAGTTACTCCCGCGCAGTGTGGGATTCGGTGGCGGAGGTTCTGCCTCAATGCTCTGAGGAGGTCCAGGTTGTCCTTTCCCAGGCGATTGCGGAGGGCAAGGATGCGGCGAAGTTTGCCATCATGTGTGGTTTGGACACCGCTGATTCGTTGGGCAAGGCGATTTCCACGACGGTGGCGTTGCGGCACCACGCCTGGTTGCATTCCACTGGCTTCTCACCCGATGTCCAGAGGTCACTCATGGACATGCCCTTCGATGGCTCCCGCCTCTTTGCTGATAAGGCTGACAATGCCCTGGAGCACTTTAAAGACTCTTGTGCCACGGCCAAGTCTTTGGGTTTTTCCTCGAAAAACCCTGCCACAACGGGGTTTCATTCCTTTCGTGGCCAGGGCAGGGGTACCCAGGCGCGCTCTTCCAGCAAGACTGTGCAGAACCAGACTAGCGAGGCCACAGACGTGGGTTCCGCAGGGGCGGGTCTGGTAACCAGAGTGTGGGGCAGTCCACTTCCAAACCCGCTGCTTCCGCCTCGAAACCTTCCTAATACGAGCTTCAGGGGGCACCCCACGCCAGTGGGTGGCAGGGTTCACCTCCACCTCCACCACTGGCGCGAGATCACATCGGACAACTGGGTGCTGCAGATAATCTGCCAAGGTTACTTGCTCCCCTTTCTTTCCTCCCCTCCAGCCATGCCACCTCGGTACAAAAGTCCGATTGGCCGCACTCTGCTCTGCTCGTCCTCGTGTTACCCCAAAGCATTGTGGTCCATGAAGTAGCATCGGCGAGTACACCTATGCCAAAGTTTAAAGTGAAAATGAGTGTCGCGTTAGCCATCCCTGGACACATGTTTCGATTTATGCCACCTCGGTACCACCGCATGTCGGGGAATCATTTGGCTCTTCTCTGTCAGGAAGTCACGGCCCTCCTGGCCAAGGGGGCCATTGAGTACGTTCCCGATCAGGAAGTAGGGAGTGGTTGCTATTCCCACTACTTTCTGGTCCCCAAGAAGGACAAGGTGGGCCTGCACCCCATCTTGGACCTCCGGGACGTCAATCGCTTCCTCCGGAAGGAGAAGTTCAGGATGCTGGCTCTGGCTCAGGTCCTGTTTGCCCTGGACCCTGGAGACTGAATGGTAGCGTTGGACTTGCAGGATGCTTATTTTCACATTCCCATCCTGCCAGCCCACCGGCGTTACCTGCGGTTCACGGTAGGCCAGGAGGATTTTCAGTTTGCCGTGCTCCCCTTCGGCCTTACCAGCGCCCCTCGGGTGTTCACGAAAGTGATGGCGGTGGTCGCAGCTCATCTGCGCAGGTCAGGGGTGTCAGTCTTCCCCTACCTCAACGACTGCCTGGGGCGAGCCCGCCTTCAACAGCTAGTTGTCTCCCACCTCCAGACTACGGCCGACCTCCTGCATCTGCTGGGGTTCTCCGTCAATGTGCCGTAGTCGCACCGGAGTCCCTCTCAGAAGCTCCCTTTCATCGGAGTGGTTCTGGATTCGACGCTGTTTCAGGTTTATCCCCCCAAACAGCGAGTCTGGCAAAAATCAGCTAGATCTAGCCAAGAACCGACCCAAAAGACTATTTGAACTAGTCAAATCTCAATCCAGCAGCTTAGCCCACCCTGATCAAGTTGGTCAAGGCTCTCCACCCAGCTCTGAAGAATTTTCCTCCTTCTTCACGAAAAAAAAACCGAACTCCTGAAAACGGATCTCCTTAAGGCCTCCTTGGCTCAATCTTCCACTCCGAAGGATTTGTCATCCCATCCCATATTCCAGCAACCCCACTCATTGGCTCATCTAAACTCGCCCTCAAAAATAACGCATCCTGGGCCACCTTCACAACCTGTAGCGAAGAAGCTATTCTAAATACACTCACGTCCTTGAACCCCTCCAATCACTTCTCAGACCCTCTTCCCGCAAACTACCTCAAAGATCTCATACCGGCGCTACTGCCACTCTGGACAAAGATTATCAATGCCTCCTTAGCTCAAGGAACCATTCCCGAACTTCTCAAAGCGGGACAAGTCTCCCCCATCCTAAAAAAAAACGACAGCTGACCCCACGAACCTAAATAACTACCGACCAATTTCCAACATCCCAACTCTGGCTAAACTACTAGAAAAATTTGTTCTCAGCCAGTTAGATAACCACATCACTCACTTCTACCTGCTCAACAAATTCCAATCTGGCTTCCGGGCAGGTCATAGTACGGAGTCGGCTATGACCCACATAGTAGATGACGCACTAAGAATCCTAGACCAGAACGAAACCTGCCTACTTATCCTGCTTGACTTATCCTCCGCCTTCGACACCGTCAAACATGAAAATCTTCTAGCTCTCCTGCAATACAGAATGGGCTTATCGGGGTCAGTACTAAATTGGTTTACCTCTTTCCTCCTGAATAGATCCCAAAGGTTCAAGGTCAACCAATCTCTGTCCTCGACCGTCCCAGTCACATTAGGAGTTCTGCAGGGATCCTCCCTCTCACCTACACTGTTTAATCTATTCATGGAGCCACTCACGGAGATTCTCGGCTCATCAAATATCCACTTTCACATGTACGCAGACGACACGCAACTACACCTAAAGATAAATTCTCCAGATGACATCAAATCTCTCAATCTAACTTTACAAAATACCCAGTCATGGTTGACTGAAAACCACCTCAAACTAAACGCCCTAAAAACTGAATTCTTACAAATCAGCCCACCGAATCATCCATCCAACATACACGAATGGCTTAAACAACTTACAGCATTCAACTGGCAACCTCTTATAATTGACTCAGCAAAGTCTCTGGGAGTAACTCTGGACGGTAATTTAAACATGCAAAAACACATCAATGCCGCAGCAAAAGGAGCAAACTTTCAGATGAGCACTCTGAGAAAATTAAAACCCTTCCTCCCCGTAAACGACTTCAAGATGGCAGTCCAAGCATTAGTAATTCCCAGACTAGAATATGGTAGTGCAACTCTCTGTGGACTACCTAGATCTACAACTGCCCCCCTAAGAGCATCTCTCAACTCAGCGGCCAGGCTCATCACAGGCTCAAAAAGAAATAGCCACATCTCTCCTGACTTCAAAGCGCTAAAAATCGCCTGCATGACGCATAAGGCCATCCATCACAACACACCGAGTTATCTAGCCCAGAAACTGGAACTTTCGTGCGGAAACAGATCATCCAGGAGCGCCGGTAACCTTCTTCTGAAGCCTCAAAGGTTTGCCAAGAAGAAAACATATAACCGAGCCTTCTCTGGTATTGCTCCAAGGATCTGGAATGCACTACCACCAGAAATCAGACTCAACCCCTCAACTGTATATTTCAAAAAAGAAGTCAAACCTCTTCTCATGTCGAAATTTACTTAAAAATTGATGCGGACTCTTTGTATAAAGTCTTAAGTTCCAACTGGTTATTCTAAGGTAACATAGTGTTTCAGAATATTGTCTCCTTTGCTAACTACTTCTCTTGTAAAGCGCTCTGATACCCGCAAGGGTCATGTTCGCGCTATATAAAACTTTCAAAATAAAATAAAATAAAATATGGTTCCGTTTTTTCAGCCTCTATCCAGGGCTGGACTGGGAACTGAAAGCAGCTCTGGCAAATTTTGCCAGACCAGCCCCCGTCCGGCATGTAGCGAGCTTGCGCAGCGAGCGAGCCCGACCACTACCATAGGGGTTTGGGGGGGGTTCTTCCGCCCAAGAAAATTTTGAAAAAGACAGACCAAAATGCGCCACTCTTGTCCTGAAGAGGAAGCGCTCTCCTTGGCCGAGTTGTAGTTAATAGCACCTACATCTCATGTGCATTAACTACAAATCCTCTCTTTATTCTGGAATATACCATTTCTTGCTAAGGATGCTACCTGGTGCTGACAGAGGGGACATTCCTGGTCGAGTCTAACATTGCCCAATAGGGGCATCCTGGCCATTGCAATGCAGTAGGGTGGTTTTTGTATAGCTTGAAAATGTGAAGTAGTAACACATCGTGTATGATGGCGTCCGGTGGACGTATTCTTCATTCAGACTGTGTGTGTGTGTGTGTGTGTGTGTGACACTTGTGAAATATCAGTCAGATGGAGGCTGTGCTTGTATGAAGTCTGGAGTGAGCATCTGCATGAGGCTGCCTACCTACGTGTGTGTGTTTATTTAAGTCATGTAGTGTTTTTGTGTGTTTTAGATTGTCTGTTTGATGCAAAGTGTGCTTGACAACGTCTGATTGCTTATGATTAAGATTGTGTATGTGTTTGTAAAATGTAATGTGTGTGTTGGTTTGATAGGTCCAGCATGTATGTGTTTGATTGCGTGTGAGCGTGTGCGCACATGTGTGTTTAGCTGTGGGTGTCTTTTGCTGAGACTGTATGTCTGTAATTTAGACCAGGTGCCTTACATGGAGGTCGTGTGTCACTGATTAAGATTGGGTGTTTTAATCCAGGTTGCATTACAGTGTGTGCTTCAGCAGTGCTGTGTGTTCTTGTTGTGTGTGGATGTATATTATTGTTACCCAGCTCAGTGGTGCTTCCGTGTGTGCTTGATGCTGTGTGTGTGCACTTGATACATCATCACGATTATGGCTGTGTGCAGTGTTAACATACTTCATTTTGCTGCGAGTGCAGGCGGCGGAGCCTTCCTCCGGGTGTATTGTGTGGTTAACCAACGGTGTGCTTCAGTGAGGCTGACCCGCGCCCAAGGAAAAGACTGCAATGCCTCAGCAAATCTAGAGACGTCAAAGTGTCCGCATAAAAAGAAAGAGATTATAAATACGTTTTTTCAACATTCCAGTGCACACTACGTGCTTTTGTCCAATCACTCCACCCACATTACCATGGATGCAATGTGCCACTCCGAGAGTCTCATTTAAGATAACCAGTAGCATTCTGGGAATAGGTTTGGTTCACATTTATATAAACTGTCAGATTACAATGTTTTTGAAAGGAAACCCCACGCCAGACATTGTATCAACATTGCTACAGGGTTTTTTATTAACTCCCTTACATGTACCTAGAACACTACGATTCAAGTGCCCAGGGTGATCAGATGGGTCCATGCCACCGGGACACCACTATTCCATTTAGTAGACTTACTTTTTAAATACCGCTATCAGGTGTGTTAGTTTAAGTGGCTCAATTAAGATAACCCAAGCCGACCAGTCCCAGAATGCACTGATGACTCGAAGCAAAGCCCACACATGGAAAAGTGGTGTTTCGGGGGACGTGTGTTTTCACTTGAGAAGAAGTATTTCGTAAGTTGCAGTGTGGTAAATTCAGTTAAACCAATATAACTACCACTTCAAAGTGTTTGTAGAAATAAAGTAAACTGAAACCGTGAGCCAGTGAAACAGCCCGTTTTTAAAAGGTTTTCTGTAGAGAAAAAAATGTCGACAAAGCACTATGTAGCCCGCCTATGTGGTTGTTTTATGTACATAAAAATGCAACAAACAGCCGAAATTAGAGCTCCCACGTTTTACCTTTATGACCATCTGTATTTCATCCAGTCCAAGTTTATTCGTGGCATTCCGATACTTGTAGTCTTGTTTATCCAACTACAAATACAGGACTACAAATACCAGAGTGCAAAGAACCCCACTGGACTCAATAAGCTAGACACGCCTGAAACTGGGAACCTCTGAAGAAGCAATGTGAATTTTAAAAAACTTTGCTTACTTTTCTAGCCTCATGCATCACTTTCTTAACATATATATATATATATGCTCAAACACCATAAAACTTCATGCAAGAGTCACTGCGCAAGTACTGCCAAGCGGTACACTCTTATTGTGATCCTCTTCACTCTTATTGTGATCCTCTTCAGACAGTCCGTGTTTTTAAACACAACACCACTTTGCATGATGGGCCTTATAATTTCACTGCCCTGCATGGGTATGAATTTATTGGAAATGATATTCTCTTACTTGCGTTATCTCTACCGAGGTGTCAGTTGCCATCACCCCAAAGCGGCACGACACATTTTCCCACTCCTACATTTTCATTCAATAGACGTATCTGCACACTGTAAGGAAGGGGCGTTAAAACGACCGAAGAAGATAAACAAACGTGTTAAATCCTATACATCGATGACCAATAAAACATGCCCAGAGGACCCATCCTACCAAGTGGGCTGCCATTTTGTGCCCACCGTTTTGGCTCCTTACCTTCGGGTTCTTCCTCCAGAATGAGCCCCTGAGGGACCAGTGGCGTAGCTAGAGCTTGTGGCGCCCGGGGCTACCCCTCAGATTGCCGCCCCTGGAGAGGGTGGGTGCTGGGGGAAAAGGGCGGCGAGCACTTGAAAGATGTCCGAGAGACACGTAGTATCGCCGCTAATAGTTACCTCGATCATGCAAATTACATGCACATACATGACGCGGTCCAAGGCTACACAGTTGAATAGACCGGCGACTGGCAGTACAAAAGAGAACACACAGACTGCATGATCCATCTGGGGACTCAGAAAAACCACATGTGCCATCCATCTGAGAGCTACATGAACAATTACGTGGTAATCCCCTCAGCACAATGCAAACATGCACATACATGACACTGTTCAGGGATCCATCATCTACAGCTGACATTAAATGACCATACATCATGGTCCCCCCATTAAAGCAGTGGGGACCTGCACAAACAAGTTGGTTTTGGATCCCCAGAGCACATATTAACAGTGGCGAAGCCTGTAATTCTTTATCTTTCAAAAACAGCAAATTAATTATTCACAGGAAATGACTCACTGTGTGCCCTTAAAACTAAACGCAGCACAAAGGGGTCAGTCAGCTCCACCTTGCCAACACAGACCGGATACAAAGCCCACTCTGGTGGCCAAAGGCAACAACCAGGGGTCGCGCCCTGTCATTACTTCTAAGCAGCAGCAACCAACTCCCTGGGAATAAAAAGACGTGTGCTCCTGGGACCAAAAACCAGCTTGTAATAGTGCATCTCTCCTTCATAGCAGCCTCAGAACACACATGGTGCACAGCCTGCCCGGGGGTCCAAAGCTAAAAAACAGGGAGGGGTGAGACATTATCATCACAATCCTTAAACACAGCTGTAGGGGCCATGGGATCATGTTCAACTCTATCCAAGGCCCTGGACAAACTGCTCCGGCGCTGCGGCACTCCATGAATATTCAGAAGAAACAAGGAACATTACATTTTTCTGCAATTTTGTTTTCACATTACTTTCATGGTAACCAACAGTGTTAAAAGTCTACAAGAACAGTAAAATGATAATAATGTGTCAAGTACGGAACGCCAAGGCTTGCACACATCCCAACTTGTCATTCTTTCATACACCTTGACTTCTATGACCAAAAGAAATTGTCAGAGCCACCAGTCGACTAACCCCTCCCCTTGGATAAAAATACACTCCAAAGTCCAAAAGGTTGTGTGAATTAACTTTGCATTAACTACTGCTCAGGATGATGTATAGATAGCCATTCGGTTCCTACTCAGGGTTTTAGCCTGTCTGTTACATTAGTAGATGTGCCAGTAAAAGTCTAGGTAAGTTTCTATTTGTGAATCGCCAGGACTCGGACTGAAACAACCATGCAGCCACTGAAAGACACCCACCAGGGTACAATTCCGGGGTGCACAGCGTCCACCCATTATTTTCACAGGGTGAACGCCGTCCACCCTGCCAAGAAATTGGCCCCACAGAAATATGCTGAACTTGTCCAGGTATCATTATCAGAGTCCTAGACACGTTCAGCAGCACCTGCACAGTGACTGCTTTTCATTCCCAGCAGCAACGTGCAGGCAGCGAGGTTTTTTTTTTCTTCATATTTATCTCCAGCTGAACCAAAGATAAAGGGCAAGTGGAGGGGCCATTAGGCCTCCTTTTGATAGAGTGGCCTGGAACTTCACACTTAAATGTAAATACAATGGAGGAACAAAAAAAGCACACATCTGGTTATTTCTTCACAGGTACTTGAGGCTTTTGACTTTGTTAGGCCCCTTTATGTAAGTGCATGAACTGGAAGTATCTCAGATGTGTTGGTCGGTGCCAGTATTTACACACAATTTTAATAGCACTATTTTACTTTCTTTTATAACGCTACACATACCAATGCAGTGTCAGAGCGATTTACATAACATACAGATTGAAAATAAATCATGCAAGCGTGTAAATCAGTGTACAAGATGTGTTGCATGAGTCAGTGAGGGTTAAAATTTGTAGCAGTCACATATCCTAAATAGCTTACTGTGCTATATTAAAAGGCTTACTATTTATGAACTACAAGTAACAAAAGGATCTGTGTTCAAAGCAGTAACCTTAACTAGCTACATTAAAAAAAAAATCTGTCATCTGCATATTACATGATGTGCTTTGCAGGCACATTAACCTTCTATACTACTATTCTAGCCTACAACAAATCAGGACTATTGGCTTTGTCAATGGTTATTAGTTGCATAAGATAAATAAGCTGCAACTATGGCTTGTTACATATAATATTGAAAAAGCTTCCACTTAAAGCCCTGGTGACAATACCACAATGTTGCTGCTCTTGTATTTCAAAAAGAGAGCAGCAGGGCGCAATGGGGCTTCAAGCCACTGTGAGCCATTAGGATGATCATGAAAAACGCTAATTTTCCAGTTCACAATGGCCTTGGGTGGGCCTGGCCCACCCTCTAGAACCGGGCCTGGTTGTAGGTATGATGTTACTTGTTGTATCACATAGCTGGATGCAGTGATAGAAACAGCAAAATATAAGGCAGGCGGCACACTATACTAAACACAGATTTTTAGGGTAAGTGTTTTAAAGCCACGCCCTTAATTAAATCGGCCACCCCCCTTTGAGAGACCCCCCCCAGTTTTATCATCCCACTTAAAGCCCTGTTGGCAGCTATGCTGCCACTCTGCCACTCACTAAGTATCCCCAAAACTATTCTCTTACCTCACTCGTGACTCGCTCCAGAGTCTCTATGGCAGGCAGAGGGGGGGGGGGGGGGGGGGGGGGGAGTTGGTTCGAACTTCAGCAGCCAGACCAGTCTACAGAGCCAACAAATTGCCCAGAGATCAGCACTGCCACAGACTGCCCCAGGCCCCCAGCCCCCGGCCAGAATGAGCGCGAGAGCGCGTAGCGCGTCACTGCTACGTCGTTCTCATCGCGAGGGCAGGGCTGGCCATAATAAATAATTTTTTTAATGTCGCCAGGGCCGTCATTGGTAGCGCTCGCGCGCTACAAGATTGATTGACGGCCCTGGAGGCTAGGACGGACCAATAGTAACGACTAGAGGTCTATAGCTGAGCTAATAGAAACGCGGGACGTCGTAGCCGCGATTTTGGAAAGCACTTTGACTGCCAGTGCCGCTGGCGCACGAGCAGTTTAATAAACAGCAGGTCAGTGCGCACTTTCAAACTGGGCCGCGCGCGCGGCCCTGGTAGCCCGTTGCGGCCGCGGTGGCCTTTGTGTCCCCAAATAAATTATAGTGTCCCCAAATAAATGATAAAGGCCGCCGCGGCCGCAATGGCCCACCAGTGCCGCGCGGCCGCCCTCAAAATTGTGCCGCCTGGGGCGGACCGCCCCCACCGCCCCCCCCTAGCTACGCCAGTGTGAGGGACATGACCTGAGTCACCACCTCGCTCTGCCCTGCTCTCAAATCCGCGGCGGAAAACCGGGCTGGGGCCAATAAGGCTATATACCTTTTGCTTTTAATCCCGGCCCGGTCGCGATTCCCGCCCAACAGTGCCATGATGAATGATGATTGCATGCAAACGACTGGCAGGACGGACACTAGACTTACCTACGGGCGGCCGGCAGACAGGGGGGGTAGAATTAGAAGAAATAATGTAATTATGGGTCGTCTCTCTGGGATGCCTCTGCGACCTCGCCTCACCAGTCACGCGCACTTATCATGTGCGAGCCCCAATGTGCAATTGCGCCTGATTACCAGACACCAGCCCCCCCCCCCCCAAGGGTGAACTGCGCAGATGCTGCAGCGGAGTCGCGGAGACATCTGCGCGGGGCACCTGACCTCTCATGATTAAATCCACCTGCACGGACACATACGGTGCAGCACTATTTATGCAGATAGTTGTGCTGTTTTTTCCTGCACGGAGCGGAGCGAGGAGACGCGGAGTAGTACAGTAGTCTGTCTGATGACCTCCGCTGCAGCAGAGGACAGATCGACTAATGAACTGACACCGACTTACGAAAATCGGCCCCAGCAACAAAACCGGCCCCGTGTCAAAACACCGGCCCCCACCCCATCCAGCCTACCAGGGGATTGTCCGGCCCTGCCTCTATCCTGGGTTTCAGTCAGGATGACCCTCCGGCTTCTGGGCCTGATGGCCTCCTGCATCCTGCTGATGCCGCATGCCCGGTGGCATATGCGGGCTCTGCAGTGGGACCTGAAGTTCCAGTGGGGACAGCATCAGGGCAACATGTCCGATCATGTCCAGATCTCGGAGGGCACTGCACTGCAATTGCAGTGGTGGCTCACGAATCGCGATTGGGTCAATGGCAGATCCCTCTCCCTTCCCCAACCGGAGCACACAGTAGTGACGGATGTGTCCCTCCTGGGTTGGGGAGGTCACATGGGAGAGGCGGAGATCAGAGGCCTCTAGTCTCCGGCGGAGTCCCGGCTCCATATCAACCTTCTGGAGCTGCGGGCGATCCGGCTTGCACTGAAAGCATTCCTTCCCTCTGTCCGGGGAAGTGTAGTGCAGGTGTTCACGGACAACACCACCGCCATGTGGTATTGCAACAAACAGGGCGGGGTGGGGTGGGGTCGTGGACCCTATTTCAGGAGGCTCTGCGCCTCTGGACGTGGCTGGGACATCAAGGCATTACTTTGGCGGTTCAACACCTGGCAGGTTCTCTGAACGCCAGGGCGGACGAACTCAGCCGCCGGTGCATGGTGGATCACGAGTGGCGTCTGAATTTGAACGTGGCGCAAGGTCTCTTTCTGCGATGGGGAGAGCCTTGGTTAGATCTATTCGCCATTGAAGAGAACGCGCAATGTCATCAGTTCTGCACGTTGAAATTTCCAAGGCGGCACTCGCTCGGAGACGCTTTTCTTCTCGGGTGGAGCTGCGGTCTCTTGTACGCCTTTCCGCCTATAACAATAAAGAGGTTTTTGATTGTTTGGTGCACAGCTAAGACTGTGGATCCCCTTTCTGCCCCTGTTTCTGAGGTTCTTCTCTTCCTTGTCTCTGTGGCCCAGCAGGGCTCTGATCTGGGCACTCTTAAAGGTTATCTTTCGGCCATCTCTGCCTTTCTACAGCTTCCCGATCAGCCTTCTCTTTTTAAGTCCCCGGTTGTTAACCGTTTTCTTAAGGGCATTATGCATGCGTTCCCACCTGTGCCCTTCATAATGCCTCAGTGGGACTTGAATCTTGTCTTAACTTTTCTGATGTGCGCTCCCTTTGAGCCCCTTCATAATTGTCCCTTACGTCGTCTTACTCTCAAGACGGTTTTCCTGGTAGCTATCACCTCTGCCAGGAGAGTGTGTGAGCTCCAAGCTCTTTCTTCCAAACCCCCTTTCCTTTCTGTTCATCCGAACAAGGTGGTTCTGAGGACACGTCCTCCTTTCTTGCCAAAGTTTGTCACGCCCTTCCACATCGGGCAGACTATCACTTTGCCCACCTTTTTCCGCCTCCGCATCCTTCCAGGGAAGAGGAGCGGCTCCACCGTCTGGACCCAAAACGTGCGCTCGCATTCTATCTGAAGCGTACACAGCAGTTCCGGGAGGATGATCAGCTCTTTGTTGCCTACGTGGGTGCCAAAAGAGGTCGGTGGTGCACAAATGGACCATCTCTCGGTGGGTCGTTCTGTGCTTCAAAGCCTGTTACTCCTTGGCCAAGAAGGAGCCTTCTGTGGGACTGCGTGCCCATTCGACCAGGGCAACTGCAGCCACTAATGCCTTGGGACACGGTGTCCCCTTGCAGGATATTTGTCAGGCAACTACGTGGGCCTCGCTGCACACGTTTGTCAAGGCAGTAGTGCTTGGTAATCTGAAAGAAACATGTTAGTTAGATTCCTCACCTTAGAATATCCCCAGGCGTCAGGCTGGATCCGGAAATATTTTTCGTCAGCAAAACCCTTGCGCATCGCTAGGCGTCGTCTGCGGCTCCGCCTCCGTCGTCGGCGTCATGATCGCCAGGATGACGTCATCGGAGTACTTGTCAGCGCGCGAGGGCGGTGTCTATCAGTTCTTATTTTTTCCGCGCCAGTAAGCGCCGATCCAGGAAGAGCATACCCTTTTAGTCACTTTTTGACTGAAAATGGAACCAAAAGAGTTCAAAAAAGTTAAGTCGACCTCGACTCTGGTGCCGATAGGGATGCCTGGCTTCAAAGCTTGTGACGACTGTCACCGACTGATGTCGGTTACGGATCACCACCGCCGATGCCTCTATTGCCTTGGGGCCGACCACGATGCTGAGACGTGCCTCAACTGCCGGGCCTTGACTTTGAAGGCGGGAGCGGTCCCGCAAGCTGCTCGAGTTCCGGCAGCCTGCTCCGCACCGCTCAAGGTCCTGGTCGAGGAGGAGGTCGAGGGACCGGTCGCGGATCTGCAGTCATCACCGCTCGTCGGGGTCAAAGTCTTCGCGCTCTGGTAAGTCGAAGCACAGCAAGAAGTCGAAGAGTCGACATCACTCTTCTGGCACCACCCGCGCAGCTCCATCGGAGCCACAGGAGTCCCGTCCGACCCCATACCCTCTGGTCCCTGGGTCTGACGCGACTCCGGCGAAGATCAGGGACTTCCTCGTGGCCATGAGGAGCCTGGCTCCGCCATCGACGCCTGCCGGCGCACCTTCGGGCCCCGCAGGCTCGACTGGGAGGCCTAGCGAGCCGGCAGCTCCGGCCCCGGTGCCGTTGTCGACTCCGATCCCGACGCCGCAGGCCCCTGCGGGATCCAGGCCTGGATCCCTGTCTATGCCTGTCGACCTTATGACCCCTCTGCTGGCGCCGACCCCTCCGGTGCTGCCCCAGGCACCGCCTTCGGATGACGCCATTCCCAGGTTTAGTACCGTTCCGGGCCCAGCGTCGGAGCGGTGCCGCCCGGCGCCGCATCCGATGCCGATGGGTGACCGGTTCATCTTCCGCCCGGCTCCGATCCTTCCACCTGTGTACCAGGAATCGGATGACGGAGACGGCTGGGAGGGGTCTGAGGACCCTCTGGCATGGCAGGGCCAGTTATCTCAGGACTGGGCAGACGAACTGGGGGATGCCAGTAGTCTTGATACCACCCCTGACACTTGCTTCATTTCTCCTCCGTCCGTGGCTTCGAAGGAAGGTGCTACATTCTCTGTGGTGCTGCGCAAGGCGGCCGAAGCCCTTGGACTGGAGCTGCCTGCTGTGGCCGTGAGGACTAATCTCCTCACTGAAGTGCTTCAACCATCAGCAAGCTCCTCGGAGCCTCTGCTGCAGTTCAATGAAACACTGATGGACCAGGTGCCCTTCAGAACGTCAAAGCCCTCCACAGTTCCTCCTGTGGACCGGAACGTGGCCCGGCGCCACCGCCCTGCACCGGGCGACCCCAGTTTTCTGTCAATGCACCTCACGCCGGAGAGCCTGGTTATCCAGGCCTCTACCTCCCAGACCCCCTTTCCGTACGCTCCCCCGGTTGGGAATCCAAAAGGTTGGAACAGTTTAAGAGAGGAGAACAGTTTCTTCCCAGTTTGGGGTTGCGGTTTATCAACACGGCGTGCCTTTTGGACCGTTACTCCCACTCCCTGTGGGATACGGTGGAGGACGTGATGCCCCAGTGTCCGGAGGAGACCCGGACACCGGTCCCCCAGGCTCTTGCCGAGGGGCGGGATGCGGCACGGCAAGCAATCCGATGTGGACTGGACACAACAGACTTGCTAGGCAGGGCAATGGCGATCACGGTGGCGATTCGTCGCCACACCTGGCTGAGATCCACGAGTTTCTCTGGGGATGTCCAGAGCACCCTCATGGACATGCCCTTGGATGGCAGTCGCCTTTTTGACGACAAAGCGGACAGTGCGCTGGAGCGCTTTAAGGACTCCAGGGCTACGGCTAAGTCCTTGGGCCTCTCGGCCCTGCGCCCGCAGACTTCTGCTTTTCGTCCCTTTTGTGGCCAAGGAAGGGGCGCCCCCTCATGTCCGTTTAGCCACACACCGCAGAACCAGCTTCAAAGCGGTCGCGGACGTGGAATCCGCCGCGGCGGAGCAGGGGAACAACGAGCCGGTCTGTCCACATCTACCCCGGCAGCATCCGCCTCAAAGCTCTCCTATTCCGTGCTTTCAGGCCCATTCCTCGCCAGTGGGGGGCAGAGTTCGCCATCACCTGCTCCACTGGCATATCATCACATCAGACAGGTGGGTGCTGCAAATCATCCGAAGGGGCTACTCCCTCCCCTTCAAGGCGACCCCTCAAAGCCATGCCACCGCAGTACCACCGCATGTCGGGGGATCACTTGAAACTTCCACAGGAGGAAGTTCCTTGGAAGTTCTTAGCCAAGGGGGCCATCAAGTGCGTTCCTGGCCCAGAAGTAGGTCAGGGCTGTTACTCCTACTACTTTCTGGTCCCCAAGAAGGGCAAAGGGGGCCTACGCCCTATCTTGGACCTCAGGAACGTCAACGCCTTCCTATGGAAGGAGAAGTTCAAGAAGCTCACCTTAGCTCAGGTTCTGGTTGCCCTCGACCCTGGATGTTACGTCGCCGTCCCCGGTCCAACACTCCTCAAGATTCGTGGGATATCCACCTCTTGACATCCCCAACTCCTGCACTTATGGCACGGAAGGTTAGAGCGATCAAGCGAGGGAAGGGAAGGAAGGGAACAGCGGGGAGTAGAACCTGTAGAAAAGAAAAGCACACCAAAACAAACGAAACACAGAAGTAGGTAATGCTCCACTCATAAATTCTCACTAGGAACAATGCTACGTTCAGCCTGCTACTAGGAATATAAATCGTAATCTCTTTTGAGTGCAACCATATTACATCATATCTTTGCAGACAAAGAATCCAGATCCAAAACCCGCACACCATACAACCACATGCGTCATGAGAGTGAAGGAAGGGAAGACACCCCCTTTTTGAATCAGTGAAAAGGAACTGCGGGTATCTTCTGGCCAGTAAGATTCCCCCAAATACCAGTACAACCCCAACATAAGAACAGAGGGCAGTGCACCGTGGTCTGCATTTCCACAGCGAGTTAGGTGGCAAGGCTCCTCCACAGTACCTCCTGTGGATTGGAACGTAGCCTGGCGCCACCGCCCTGCTCCGGGCAACCCCAGTTTCCTGTCCCAACACCCCACCCCTGAGAGTCTGGTTATCCAGGCCTCTACGTCCCAATCCTCCTTCCCGTCCGCTCCTCTGGAAAGGGAATCCAAGAGGTTGGAACAGTTCGGGAAGAAACTGTTCCCGTCCCTGAGCCTGGGGTTGCGGTCTTTGAACACCGCTTGCATTTTGGACCGTTACTCCCACTCTCTGTGGGATGCGGTGGAGAACGTGCTGCCCCTGTGTCCGGAGGAGGCCCGGACACGTCTCTCCCAGGCACTTGCTAACGGGAGAGATGCAGCACGACATGCCATACGGTGTGGACTTGACACCACGGACTCGCTGGGTAGGGCGATTTCCACCACAGTGACGCTTCGGCGTCACGCCTGGCTGAGGTCCACGTCATTTTCGGGGGATGTCCAGAGTTCCCTCATGGACATGCCCTTTGATGGCACTCGCCTTTTGGTGAGAAGGCGAACAGTGCGCTGGCTCGGTTCAAGGACTCCCGGGCCACGGACAAGTCCTTGGGTCTTTCGGCCCCGTGGCTGCAAACTTCTGCCTTTCGTCCCTTTCGTGGCCAAGGAAGGGGCGCCTCCTCACGTCCGCCCAGCCACCGGCCGCAGAACCAATCTGCACGCGGTCGCGGACGTGGATTCCGCCGAGGCGGTACTGGAGGTCAACGTGCCGGTCAGTCCACATCCACCCCTGCAGCATCCGCCTCAAAGCCATCCTAGTCCGAGCTTTCAGGCCCATTCAACGCCAGTGGGCGGCAGAGTTCGCCATCACCTGCTCCACTGGCGCTCCATCACGTCGGACAGGTGGGTGCTGCAAATCGTCCGAAGGGGCTACTCCCTACCCTTCGAGACGACCCCTCCAGCCATGCCACCGCAGAACCACTGTATGTCGGGGGATCATGTGCATATTCAATGGGAGGAAGTTTCGTCCCTCTTGACCAAAGAGGCCGTCGAGCGCGTTCTTGGTCCGGAAGTAGGTCGTGGTTGCTATTCCCACTACTTTCTGGTTCCCAAGAAGGGCAAAGGGGGCCTACGCCCGATCTTGGATCTCAGGAGCGTCAACGCCTTCGTCCGGAAGGACCGTTTCAAGATGCTCACCTTAGCTCAGGTTCTGGCTGCCCTAGACCCTGGAGACTGGATGGTAGCGTTGGACTTGCAGGACGCTTATTTCCATATCCCCGTCCTGCCGGCCCTCCGGCGTTACCTGCGGTTCACGGTGGGTCAGGAGCACTTTCGTGAACACCCGAGGGGCACTGGTGAGGCCGAAGGGGAGCATGGTGAACTGAAAGTGATGGCGGTGGTCGCAGCTCATCTGCGCAGATCAGGGGTCCCAGTCTTCCCCTATCTCCACGACTGGCTGTTGAAGGTGGGCTCGCCCCAGCGAGTCATCTCCCACCTCCAGACTACGGCCGACCTCTTGCACTCACTAGGGATCTCCATCAATGTGCCGAAGTCGCACCTGAGTCCCTCCCAAAAGCTCCTTTTCATTGGGGCGGTTCTCGATTTGGCGCAGTTCCGGGTCTATCCGCCGGAACAGCGGGTCCGGGACATTCAGGCCCTGATTTCCATCTTCCGGCCTCTGTCCTGGGTTTCGGTCAGGTTGGTGCTGCGGCTTCTGGGGCTGATGGCCTCCTGCATCCTGTTGGTACCTCACGCCAGGTGGCGGATGCGGGGAGTGGGACCTGAAGTTTCAGTGGGCCCAGCATCGAGGCAACCTGTCCGACCACGTCTTGATCTCGGAGGGCACTGCGAACGAGCTGCAGTGGTGGCTCACAAATCGCGATTGGGTCAACGGCAGTTCCCTCTCCCTTCCCCAACCGGAGCATGTCGTAGTGACGGATGCGTCCCTCCTGGGATGGGGGGGCCATATGGGAGAGGCGGCGATCAGAGGACTCAGCTCCATATCAACCTCTTGGAGCTGAGGGCGATCCGACTTGCACTGAAAGCCTTCCTTCCCTCTGTCCGGGAAAGTGTCGTGCAGGTGTTCACGGACAACACCACCGCCATGTGGTATTGCAACAAACAGGGCGGGGTGAGGTCCTGGACCCTTTGTCAGGAGGCTCTGCGCCTCTGGACATGGCTGGAACATCAGGGCATCACCCTGGTGGTTCAACATCTGGCGGGCTCTCTGAACGCCAGAGCAGATGAACCCAGCCGCCGGTGCATGATGGATCACGAATGGCGTCTGAACTCGGACGTGGCACAAGGTCTCTTTCTGCAGTGGGGAGAGCCTTGGTTAGATCTATTCGCCACCAAAGAGTACGCGCAATGTCAGCAGTTCTGCGTGTTGGAATTTCCAAGGCAGCACTCGCTCGGAGACGCTTTTCGTCGCGAGTGGAGTTGCGGTCTGTTGTACGCCTTTCCGCCTATACCTGTACGCCTTTCCGCCTATACCACTTCTGCCCAGAGTGCTGAAGAAGATCAGGCACAACCGGGCCCAAGTCATCTTGGTGGCTCCGGATTGGGCACGAAGGTACTGGTATCCCGAACTACTCAGTATGTTGACCGATCCTCCGATACATCTGCCCCTTCGGGAGGATCTTCTGTCGCAGCAGCAGGGGACGGTCCTACACCCGAACCTGTCCAGCCTCCACCTCCATGCGTGGAGATTGAGCGGCGGCAGTTGATGCCATTTGACTTGCCTCCTGAAGTCTGTGATGTCATTCTGGCAGCCAGGCGTCCCTCCACTAAATTGGTATATGCCTGCAGGTGGAACAAATTAGTGGCATGGTGCACAGCAAAGGCTGTGGATCCCCTTTCCGCCCCTCTTTCTGAGGTTCTACTCTTTCTTCTTTCTTTGGCCCAGCAGGGCTCTGCTCTGGGCACCTTGAAGGGTTATCTTGCTGCAATCTCTGCTTTCTTAAGGCTTCCTGATCAGCCTTCTCTCTTCAAGTCCCCTGTTGTTTCCCGTTTTCTGAAGGGCATTACTAATAAGGTTCCCACTGAGGCATTACGAAGGGGACAGGAGGGAACATGTTCTCACTTTTCTGATGTGCGCTCCCTTTGAGCCCCTTCACAACTGTCCACTTCGTCTACTGACTTTGAAAACTGCCTTCCTGGTGACTATCACCTCCGCTAGGCGGGTGATTGAGCGGACCATCTCGCGATGGGTCGTGTTGTGTATTAAGATCCGCTATTCCTTGGCGAAAAAGGTCCCTCCTGTTGGGCTGAGAGCTCATTCCACCCGGGCCACAGCGACGACAACTGCCCTGGGACGGGGAGTCCCCTTGCAGGACATCTGTCAGGCGGCGACGTGGGCTTCACTGCACACGTTTGCCAAGCACTATTGCCTGGACAGCCAAGTCCGGAGAGATGGCCACTTTGGCCGTTCTGTTCTCCAGGATTTTCTGGTGTGATCTTGGTTTGCAGACCCACCACCGGGGTTGGTATCGCTGGGGTATCTATTCTAAGGTGAGGAATCTAACTAACGTGTTTCTTTCAGAAGAACAAGTTACATTGTTACCAAAGGTAAGTATCTGTAAGAAACATTAGTTAGTTAGATTCCTCACCGACCCACCCAGCCTCCCCGTTCTGCGAACCGACATCTAGGGTTAAGGTTCCCCCTTTCAGGGCCTTAGATTTTTTGGCACCAGTGTCGGTCTCTTGCATGGCTCAGCATCCCTGGCGCGGAAAGCTATGTATAAGACGCTGCCCTCGCTCGCTGACGTCAGTTCTAAGTACTCCAACGTCATTCCGGCGCACGACGCCGACGACTGACGCGGAGCCGCAGATGACGCCTACCGACGCGCAAGGGGTATTGCTACAAAAATCTTTCCGGATCCAGCCTGACGCCTGGGGATATTCTAAGGTGAGGAATCTAACTAACTAATGTTTCTTACATCGTTACCAAAGGTAAGTATCTGTAACTTGTAACTTGTTCTTTACTACCACTAATAACAACACGCAGGGTAGTGTATGAGGCCGGGATACGGGCATACACGTACAAAGCAGTAAGAAATTAGCAAAGTGTATGGTGTGTGAAGCAATTATGTACATGCCGAAAATGACAGCGGGAGATGTGTATGGACCCAGGAAGAAGGGGAGGGGGGGGGGTCGCTCCAAAGACTAGGATAACAAGGGAAAGCGGATTGGAATACTGCAGGAGCTGTGTCAGCCGCACACGGTGATGCCCGGCCTCCGGGATGTGGGATAGCCGGTGCTGTTGGGTTAGCAATTGCAACACTGTAGCCGGCCCCCGGGTTGTAGGCGCAGAGCTCTGTATGTTAATGTGCCTTTTTGCAGTCAATAAAAATATTTTTAAACATAAAGAATAAAAAGAAGAGGAGGGGGGAGGGAACACTATTGTTGTGGGTTATATATTATTTGTTGAGATGAGCACTATGGTAAGCAATTGCAGGAGTAGGGAACAGCTGCGGAAAGTGGACATGATGTTATTTCATACTACAAGTCATATGATAGTTATTATGCAATGTCACGCCACTGTATGAAACGTGCAACTTTTGAAAACCAATAAAATTATGTTTAAAAAAAAGCCTGATTAATTGTGAGCTCACGAGTTATCGTCATTCAGGATAAATATGTGGCCTTGGAGTTAGCATCAGTGGCAACCGTGCTAGGTAGGGGCGGAAGAACAACTCAGTCCAACTCCACATTACCCCAGTAGCAGTAGACAATTTCCTGAAGGTCCACAGATGTGCTGAATTAGCTCTTTGGTACGCTTGGGCGTTGATTGGTTAAAGACAGTGTTTTGCCATCCACAGTGGAAACGTAGAATCGTAATTACAGATTTAGATGTTGCTTTGAACTCTGCAACTCCCAATCAGTAAACAAAACAGCGTGGGCAGTTTCCCCAGAGCTTTCACTGTTTATGTAAATGTTTGACAGGTCTGTACATGCGGGGAAACATGCATTACAACGTGGTTGTCACGACTGCGATGTCATAACGACCGCATTGTTACGTCGCAGTACATTTCAACGCAAGTCATTACATCGACTTGCTGTAGGGGGCGCGCTGGACTTTGGAGTTGGAATAGTAAATTATACTCTTCCAACTCCAAAGTCCAGCGCGCCCCCTACAGCAAGTCGATGTTGAATATAGCACCTTACATCGCATGCGTTTACATCGTACTTGATGCTGTGTGGAATGTTCCAGTGCCTGCCAAATCTGAGGTCTCCTTGAGGACAATTGCAGCTTCCAAACTTAAGGAAAACCTGGACTCTCTTTTCAATTTCTATTCTTGAGATTTTCTCAGACCACAGAAGAGAAGAAAAACTTAACAACGATCTCCATTTTATATCTTGACTGCCTCGACACAGTCCAACTACTGCATTACTTGGCTGATGCATTCCTGAAGGCATGTTTTGTGCTCTTCACTGTGTCCTTCTGTTCTCCCATTGCACTGCAAAGGGTGTTCCAAGCCTACAACTATTAGGGGGGCAGTATATGGTCAGCAAAAGTGTCTGTGAGATGTATATGTGTGCATCAGCATGCAGAGACCCTCATTGCTGTGCGCCGTAAGGCCTTATACATGCATAGAGCAGAAAAGCTTTAAAGATTTGGCCTGCACACTGTCCACTGCTCATCTCTCTTAAATTTGGTGTCTACTCACCGGTCAGCTTTTCTCCTCCCACTGCACATCCCCTCCTTCCCCTCCCTACCCTCCACTGTGACTCCCCTGGGAGTGAACCTAAAGGTCAGCTCCTTCATTTACTCCCACACATGGGACTATCCTTTGCATCAGCGATGCAAGGTCCTGGGTGACAGTGGTTGGGGACTACAACAGGAGCTGCACTGTGAAATTGTCCGGACATGAGAGCAGGGGTGTGCTGGAAGAAAAGAGGGCAAGCACACCTGCACAATAAGCAAACATTCAATGGGTGGACCCGGGTATTCAGGCATTCGCTCAGCAGTTAATCAAGGGCAGGCAATAGGTTGGCATTGAATGATCACAGATATGGGCGCCGCCGTCGTCTCACATTCTGGACGATGAAGAAATTGCAATTTTTCTAGAATAAATATAGCTTTTCTTGTCAACTCATTGTCACTTTAGTCATCACTGGAGGCTGTTCTCTCAGGGTGAGGGTGCCTACATGTTATACCATATTTTCCATGTAGTACAATACTTATGGGAGTAAAGTGCATGTCATTGGCTCAGACAACCAACTTTAGGCTTCACTGGGGTCCAATGATTACTGTCACTATGTGTCTGCACTTGGTCTCTGACATCATTTGCACTGAAGGGCCTGCTAGCAGGCTGGGTTGGCCTTCGAGCCAATCTGGCATCTCCCTAGTGAGCTGCAGACTAGAAGGATGCTGTCATAGCTGAATGGGAGACCATGACCCAACCATGAGGCCAACTCAGCCTCATTCAAGCTGCGGCCTCCTGGAATAAGGAGATGCTTTGAGCATTTTTGCCAGGGCTAATTTTGCTTTCCAGTGCAGGCACTTGTGGTGGAGATTGGGGAACACCACAGATTTAACCTTTACTCAAGACAAAAATATAAAACCCCTGGCACTTAGAGTGGTTCAAAAAACGATGAACGACCAAGAGATCAGAGAAGTAACAAGTACTGCTCTTATTATTCAAGGGGATGATACTGACATTCTCTAAGCAGTTTTTATAAATATGCCCTTCATGTTGTCTTGGGCCCAGTGGGGAAGCTAAATGTGAAAAGTCAAACATGGTCTGTGTCCGTTTGAGAAGCCTCCTAACACTTTTCATGATACAAATGTTGAAACTATTACTCTTTTTTATAATGCTCATGGTGCCATGAACAGCAGCAGCACGTTTCATGGTATCATACGTTTTAGAAAAGGAGCACAGCATAGTGTATTGAACAAGGGACATGGCATGATGGTGACTGTGGGGCAGTTTATTCCTTATAATATACAGAGTTCACAATAAGGACATTGGGAGACCACTCGACTCCTTTTTCGCTGGCAAACGATCTCATATAGTTGGAACCTATTGTGCTTTACAGCTTTGCCAATGACCTAAAATTACAACAGGATGGTTTAGTCCATGACAAGACTCTTGGATAAGGGTTAAAAAATGCAGATTTCTTCCTCAGCACACAGGAAATAATTAGTAGCAATTTTGGCCCTGTGCAGGCATGAGAGGAATGCGGCGAATCTGGCGCGTGGGACGTGGTAGACATTAGGCGAACTTCCGCCAGCAAATGGGAGGGTTCGCCCTGAGGCAAAACAGCTCAGTCGTGATTCAAGTTTCAGGAGAAAGCGGCAGTTTAATATACACTGACGAGGGAGCTTGTCATCTGGGATGTAGTATCTCGCGCTCTCTCCCTCTCTCCCTCCCTCTCTATCTCAGAGAGGAGAGAGAGATAACTCCCACTCCAACAGTTGCAATGTGTGGTGTCTGCCGTCCTATGAGTGAAATAGGAAAAAAAGGAGAGTTTTAAAAGAAAAGGGAAGAATGTATTTTCCCCATTGAATTGTATTGACGTAGAGAGCCAGGAGAAAATTGTAATAAAGCAATTTTTGGCTTGGAAATTGTGAGTCTCCCGCCTGAATCAGTAGAGTAGAAAGAGTGATGAAGGCAGTTTATGCCACCACAACAATGCAAAGTTATGTCTGCTGCCTACACACAACAAGCATTTGCAATGCAATAGGTCTCGCATTTACGCAAGTCCGAGCTATTGAAATTGCAAATAACTGAGGCTTTTATTGATGTTTTAAAAATGAAAACAAAAATAAAAGGCATTGTCATTTACAATGCCAAGAATTCATGCAAGTTTATTGCATTGCAAATGCTTGTTTTAAAAGCGCTATGGGCGGGAACAGGGAGTAAAACAACCAGTGCTGGACTGTCAGCTCCGATAGCTTCAAGTTGAATCCGTAGACCACCTCGGAGTTGGTTCGTTGCACAAAGGGTTCCACCTCTTGATCGTTTCCTCTCCGATTGCTATTTTAGCACAAGAGACAGATCGGATCAAGTGAGGGAAGGAAAGGATGGGGACAGCGGGGAGGGAGATCTGCAAAAACATAAGCACATCATTAAACAACTTTATCTATGTGTATACTTATATATACTTTATCCTGAGAATACACCCAGTGGAGTTGAGGCAGTACCTGTAAAGGAAAATAACCATGTAACACATTTCAATGTCATGACCAGTTTTTATCCTTTGTTGCTGTTCTCGGGATTGTTTGTACCCGTAGACCACACACACCACAAAGAACAGGTAGCGTTATCACCAAAAATAGGTATTTGTATGCCTCTTGTAAAGAACGTTTTGGATCTGGACAAATGAACTCTTATTTCATGAACTCCACCGTTTCTTAACACGGCTTTGATTTCATGTACTCCACCGTTTCTCAACACGGCTTCGGCTAGGAATTACTGCACTCTAGTTGCCGGTTCGAAACCCGGCTTCGGCCCTCAGTGCTCCACCTGGTATTTGTGCTCTTCGTTTTCCCTCATTCACTCTTTTTTCCACACCTGAGGAGATCGAGCGTAATTGCAATATCAGAGCCGTTCCCTTCACGGCGTCGCTATCACACACTCGTACATGTACAAAATAATGATTCAAGCCTTCCTTGCACCCCACCTGCCTTTTGCCACAATAGGAGTTCCTATTTAACGGAACCAGCAGTGAGAGCGCACAGGGGAAAAACTCTCAAGAAACTGTACACCGCTCCGGTGCTCACAGCGGTACCATTGCCCCACACTTCGAAAACTCACTGGCCACTTTGACGGTGCATGTGCACCCTTACCCTACCACCACAGACTGTCGACGGGAATACACCGAACTGCTGCCCTCGGGAACGAAAATCAGGAATATCCGGCACTGGCGTGGCGTGTCTGTTTCGCCTTTCACCGCGCGAAGCCGGAAAGGACGGTGCGCGTCGGACCTCGCATCAGCGCGTGATGGATGCGCCGCACTGCCTTCTGGGTCCTGTAGTCCGGGACGTGACGATTCGCCTGACAACGTTCATCACAAAACGCTCCCGTAACATGGACGCATCATAGCACGTGGACGGGGGGGGCAAGACAGACAACGGGAGGGAAGGTTGTGGGGGAAAAAAGAGGCAACACGGACAACTACATGGAGGTGGGAGAGAAGAAGTAATCATGACAGCACTAGCTGGAAAGGAACATAAGAACCTCGATCACAGCCCCAGCAGTGGAAGGACCCTAATCAAGATGAAGCAATCAGCAGTTGGTCCATGCTCCACACGAACGAAGACGAGGAAGCGAAGCCGACTTGCTGCCCAATTAGAAGGCAGGAAATGAGTGACAATGAAGCCCACAAACAGTAAGCTACGGACTCCAAGGGCCTTGTAGAAACAATCTCTCTCTCTCAAGCCCGAACTGTCGCAGGGGAAACCTAAAGAGCTGGTGCCTCCACAAACATTCTGGACCAGGGTGTTGGGGGGAGGGGGGGGGGGTCCTACGGCCACCAGGACACAGGTATTCAGCTTTAGGCGTAGCTGGCTCTTCGTATAAGCACTTTGGGCAGGAGTGCAGGTTTGTGGTCCCAATCGCCTGGAAACCCTCTTGAGTGATATGTTTAGTGCACTGTATAAATCAACTTAACACAAGGGGTGGGCAGGGCATGGAGACCCGGTCCGCCGCAGGGAGGTATGGAAGGAGGAAGAGAGTGCCAGACCTTGGCAAAGCTCAAGTGGGAGGCGTGCAACTTCCTTGCCATACTCAGAGGGTATCAGCACCACATGCAGAGAGAGTGCCAAGGACACAGTGGGCACAGTGTGCCACAGGTAGAGAGATTGATTATGTAATACACTACTTTCTAGCATCACTACAGCCAGATCGCTATGAAGGGACGGTAACAATCAGACAACTAAAGATGGCGAGAGGCAGCATTCTAGAGGCATCTGTGCATCCGTGTTGGGCTACCAGTTTATTGTACAACGCCAGGGCTTGTGTTTCACAAACTACATCTCCGGCTGGGAAAGCAGGGGGTGGGGCCACAAATAAAACAGTTGATCTGACATAATGGGGTTTGCGTAAACATATGCTTAGATTAATAAACTTAGCAACGCTACACTGACCTATATTTTCACAACTAACTCCGAATACAAACCAAAGTAATTCCCCGGGGATTCTAACCACAGCAGCAGAGCAGTACCAGGCGTAACTACACATTTTGCAGGAACCGACCACCCACTGTGAAGGGGTGTTTGAGACTACAAAGGCCAGTCTGTTGTGTCGAAGGCGTTTGTCTTGCTTCAGCGCTGCTTTGGTCAGTCTGCACAAAAGCAAGTGGAGCTCGCGGGGCTGGAACTGTGCATGCGAGTTCATGTAGCATGCAGGTGACAGCGTTCCCGGAGCACAACATCCCACAGGAGCACGACCCTGGAAGTGAATGACATAACTGAAAGATAGCGCCTTCTCTTGGGTTAACAGGAGCTTAGAATGCGGAGGGCCAAGCACACAGCGAAAAAAACCTATAGGGGCATATTCACAAGGAACTATCGCCGAGTTAACTGCACTTTATCGCAGCCAAAGTTGTGATAAATGTATCGCCCTATTCACAAGCTGGTGTTAACAGCCCACAGCAACAGTTTATCTGCGATAGCAGCTGCAAAAAACATCGCCACGGATGACCCATGCAACTATCACTAATGAGATGCAGAGTAGGCGTTCCTGTGCCAAAAGCTGCGGCAACACCACTCCACAACATTCATAACGACCAGACAGAACTGCGATAAGAACACAAAACAGCAGCAGGATAAAAACACCTGCTCTGACCTGGTGCTAATGCGCCTAATCGTCTAAGTCGGACCACAGCCTGCACCACAAAAGGGAGCACAGCCACGCCTGAAGAACAACACATGCACCCGGGCAACTGAACATGCAGCCTGGAGGGCCGAAAGGGCAACAACACCCGCCGCCACCACCCCAGGACCCTCCTCCCCTAACAAAGACATGCCACATCAGCCACACCCAATCACGTACAAAATTATCCGCATGATGTCACTGAATCACAACTGGTGCTCATTTTTGTGACTACAAATGCATGTCATCACACATTAAATTCCGAAGCAACAAATCAAACTTTATTAAAATGAAAACAGAAATGAAATGAAGACACATTGCGGCTCCCCTCGGGCCAATCCGTAAGTCACACCCTGCAAGACAAAAATCATGATGAGAAGGTGTGTCCTGCACACATCAAAGGACAGAGAGAGAGCGAAGGAGAGAGAGAGGAAGAAAGAGGGAGGAAGAGGGGGAGAGAGAGAAAGAGAAGAAGAAGAGAGGGGGAGCGAGAGAGAGCGAGAGAGTGCTGCCCCTATGCCCTCTGCTCACCTTCTACCTTCTACCACCGGTGTGTTTCCAACCACTTGCCGGCATGTAGTGCTGTCCATTAGGTCACACATCTGTTTCAGATGACTGTGTGTACTGTGCCAAACATGTATCTGGTCTGTCAAACGCACAAGACAACATCGCCTGCCTGCCCATGCACACCCAGACAGAGGCACCCCAGATCCCCCCGCCGCCCATCGAAGCATGCCTGCCCATGCACACCCAGGCCGCACTGCTCACCTTCCGCCACCGGCGTGCAGACAGGAGATCCCAACACGTGCCGCTGCAGGCCACAAGCCCAGGGCCCGCGGACATGGCACACTCCACACCATGCCGCCCTGCTCCGCAGGCCACCAGGTCTCATGTTTGCCATGGAGTAATCAAAACCCAGCACCAGAGGACATACCAGGGCACCCGGCCTCATCGCAGGCTGCACACCTGCTCAGCCCAACTCTGTGATCCCGGAAGCGCCGCCACGTGGCTGTAGGTCCATGCTGCCCGCTGGCTCTGGCCTACACTGCGGACCAGCAGGGCACACAAAACCTGAGCTGTCCGGACTGCCAGGACGGGGCATAATCACAGGCTGCACAACCACTCAGCAGCTTAAGGTGCCACTGACTCAGTGCACCCAAAGTCACTGTTCCGTGGCAGGGTGCATGTGCCAGCCGCAATGCTCCAGGTGCCTCTAACCCTGTGCAAGCCCAGTCAGCGCCATGTGGTGACAAGCCTGTGATGGACGCAAGTCCTCGGGTGCCACTAACACTGTGCGCAACAACTCATGGGTCCATCATGATTGAGAACCGTGGAGCGTCCGTCATCCAGTCACCACCGGCAGAGGGGAATGTGACGGCCCTTATGTTGGCGCAGTCACATGGCCTGTGACGCCTGTGCCGAATGGTTGTGGAGTGCGTGTAAACCTGCCCTCAGGGAGTTGCTGTGACATGCTGACAACTAGACCAGTGACCTGCACACCACCAGCGAGTACGCCTGCGACGGGTAGCTATGAGAAGTGGAGAAGTGTGGCTCAATGGTTAGAGCAGCAGACCCTGATGCAGAAGTCTGGCTCGGACCAGGGTTCAATTCCCGCCTCGGCGGGTCTTGGGCTCAATTTCCCCGGACCCGATAATTCTCGCCTCGGTGCCTATTCTAATCATGGGTCCCACTCTGCAACTCTGGGCAATAGCTTGCTTAATCTCCACAACGGCCCCAAAAGCGCTAGGATGCCTGGCTTCACCTTGGGGGTGCCCAGCAGTGGGTACTTCACAGGGAAAGGCCAGGAAGGGTTCCACAGCGGTATGTGCACAGCGCCTGAGAAACCCTTTCGGGGGTGTGCGGAGCGCTATATAAATGCACTACATTTACATTTACGAGGGCCCCCCTCGGAGCATAAGAGGAGTGGTCTGGCCTGCCGTACGCCAGCCCAGGGCTTGCAACAATCACACGTGGGATCTGGGCATGGTTAAGTCCATGTCCGGACATGGAAGTGTCTACAACAGGGACACATGCATCAGCATATTGGGTACCGGGTCCCGTGAACACTATGTAGCACCCTCTGAATGGCATCCCACAGGATGAGCATCATTGACGCAAGGGACATCACTGTCCCTACATTCAATCACACATTAATACATGGATGATGAATGACATAACACAGCAGTGCGTCACTGGATGTTTATTGCACATCCAGTGAAGAACTGTGGGGCGAATCCTTACCAAATGAACAGTGGGAGTATTTGTGGCAAACTTCTTTCAAGATCCTTTTTGACATCATAAAACCAGCTTGGCTGAAGAGAAACCACATGTTCACTGCACACAGGCCCTATTTATCTCCATTGAGGCTGACTAAACTGTCGAGGGGGTCTCCAGTTAGCTGTAGGAAATGTGGTTTGGCTGGAGCCTCAGATGTACATATGTTTAAGGACTGTCTGGCTAGAGCAGTTTTTTGGGAAGGAGTTGGAAAGTCTCTAATGGACATTTTAGGCATCCCAATCCAGATGAACTTGGCCTTGATAATTTTTGGCTTTTCTAACTAAGTTACAGGTCTAGCTAGATCCTTCCTATTTCATGCTATATTGTTAGCCAGGAGGCAAATATGTAATCGATGGATAGAACCCACACCTCCCTCGCACTCCAACTGGCTGGCTTCGCTCTTTGTGATATCTAAAATCGACTTGTCTAGAGCTTGCAGCAGAAAAAAGACAGCATTCTGGAACTTTTTGCTAAAATGGGCTGGGTCCTTATCCCTAGGGAGATATATGAATGTTTGAATAATTGTATAACAATCAGGGGGTCCTATGATTATGTCTCCATGGTACTCTTCAGACTACGTTGGGTTTGTCCAGTTATCTCGTCGGCCAACAATCATAGTCACCAGGCTAATACGGGCCGTGTAGAAGAGTAACCCCGGAAAAGGCGAGAGGTCAGTCACATGCGAGCCTGTCATAGTACCTGTAAGCGGGCGTTCCCCGTGTCTCCAAGTCAAAGCCTACTTCGTCCGTACCAAGACCTGGTAATCTGGGAGGTTTGTTTGTTCAGTGAGGTCGGAGGCGAATGAGGACAAAAAAAAAGAAGAAAAAAAAGGCAGTACCAAGGCAGGTCTAACAATCCTCATAATCTATCAAAAGCCAGCATTTTTGAAGGACAATGACACAAAGCAAATGACAAATATGGGCGGAGAGTAGACAAGGCTTCCCCAGCATACCCTACTACAGCATGCCTCGCAAAGCGAGCAGCGCATGTGCGCTGCTGCTAGGCTCGACCTAAAAACGATGCCCACCGCAACAATTTACACAAGTGGCTGCCTTGTTTCTAGTCAGCCACCTGCAGTGCTCAACTGCCAAACAGTGGCATCTAACCCAACACAATAGGATGGCTCCTACTACAAGGCAAAAATGGCTGTGTCCCTAGCACAAAAAGATTCCTGTCAACACATTACAATATTCTGTCTTAATACGAGTGTTACACACTATACTCCATTTTTTGCTGTTTCCCCGTCCCATAAATACCTGGCATTACTATTATTGGTTTTAATGAAAACGCAGGGCCATATTCTCAAGGAGCTATCGTCGAGTTAACGGCACTTTAGCGCAGCCAAACTCGCGATTAATTTATCACCCCATTCACAAGCTGGTGCGAACAGCCCATAGCACCAGTTTACCTGCGATAGCAGCCGCAAAAAACATCGCCACAGATGACCCCGGCAACTATCGCTACTGAGATGCAGAGTAGGCGTTCCCATGCAAAAAGCCGCGACAACACCACTCCACAACATTCTCAACGACCAGCCAGATTGGCGAAAAGACCACGAAACATGCGATAAGGCGCGTTAGCAGCAGGAAACTAACACCTGCTCTGACCTGGTGCAAAGTCAGACGGCAGCCTGCAACATAAAAGGGAGCCCAGCCCAGAGCCACACCTTAAGAACAACAGATGCCATGGAGCCACTGAACATGCGTGCCGGACACCTGACAGGGCCACTACACCCACCGCCACCATCCCCAGGACCCCCCCTCCGCGGCACCCCCTCGCCATAGACATGCCACATCAACCACACAGAATCCTGTACCAAATAATCTGCATGATGTCGCACAATCACATCTGGTGACATGCATGTGTAATCACAAAAATGAGCATCACACATTCACCTTCGAAGCAACAAATGAAAATGTATTAAAATAAACACAGAACAGATATGAAGACACATTGTGACCTACGAGATGTCCCGAGGGGAGCCACCGCCTGCAAGACAAAATACATGATGAGAAGGTGTGTCCTGCGCACATCACGGGACAGGAGAGAGCGAAGGAGAGAGAGAGAATGAGAGGGAGAGGGAGAGTGAGAGAATGAGAGGGAGAGAGAGATATACGAACAGAGAGGGGGAGAGAGAGATACAGAAAAGAAGAGAGGGACAGGGAGAGAGTGCCGACACTGCGCACCCAGGCCACACTGCTCACCTGCTGCCACCGGTGTGTCTCCAACCACCTGCCGGTATGTAGTGCAGTTCACCAGGTCCCACATCTGAGACTGTTCCAGATGATGGGTCTGAGTCCAGATACATGAATGGCACAGTACATACAATTACACACATCATCATTGCCAGTCTGCCACTGCGCACCCAGACAGCTGCACCCCAGCCCCTCCCACCGCCCAGCGCTGCATGCCCGCCCCTGCACACGCAGCCCTCACTGCTCATCTTCCGACACCGGTGTGTAGAAAAGAGGGCCCACCACGTGCCGCTGCAAGCCACAACCCCAGGGCCCGCTGACATGGAACCCTCCACATCATGCAGCCCCGCTCCACAGGCCACCAGATTTCCCATTTGGTGCTGCGTCTTGATTACTCCATGGCAGAGGACATACCAGTGCACCCGGCATCATCGCAGACTGCACACCCACTCAGCCTTATAGGTGCCACTAACTCTGTGATACAGGAGGTGGCTCCAAGGGGCAGTAGGCCCGCGCTGTCCGCTGGCTCAGGCCTACACTGCGATTCAGCAGGGCACACAAAACCTGACCCGTCTGGACCGCCAGGACGGGGCATCATCGCAGGCTGCACACCCGCTCAGCACTTAAGGTGACCCTACCTCAGTGCACCGAAAGTCACCGTCCCGTGGCGGTGTGCCTGTGCCGGCCGCAATGTATCTGGTGCCACCAAGTCTGTGCCCCTACAGTCATGGACCCTCTATGATTGGGTATCTTGGTGTAGACCCCATCATGTCCCCTCTGGGCCTGCAGAATGTGATGTCACAGGCCCATGGGCCCCCATACCTACATGCACACCACACAGATACACCCCGAGAGAGGTTGGAAATGGCATTGTGCATGTGCGTCCGGCCCGTTTTATTGTCAGGGTCACATGTGCTGTGACACATGTGCTGGATGGGTGTGGTGGGGGTGTAAAACAACCTTGAGGGAGTGGCCTTGGCATGCTGACAACTAGACCTGTGAACAGCAAATCACTAAAGTGGAGTCCTGGCACATGTGGTGTTGTTGCCCCCCCCTGGAGCGTAAGGGTAGTGGGCTAGCCTGGCGTATGCCAGTCCAGCGTAAGGGTTTGAACAATGACCCGGGGGCTCTGGGCATGGTTCCGTATAGGGCTGGACAAGGAAGTAACAAATGCGTGTGTCGCTTTTGTTGCGTCGGCGCCACCCGGACTACAATCGGCAATGTGTCACCCTGTGACCCAAGTCCAACTACATGAGCCACATGGAAGTAAGAGGAATTCACTGACCCTACATTCATCCATACTACCACACTTGAAAGAACATAGAGACGACACATTTGTGTGATTCAGAATGTTTAATGCACATTCAGTGGAGTGTTGCATCTGGAGAAGTACAGGGCCATGCAAACCCCACATTCAAATGTTGGCCCATGGAGGGCCAGCCAGAGTCATTCAGGGAATGACAAGTACAAAGTGGAAGAGTTCAGTCCGCAGTCTGATCGCCAATGACTCACCTTGGACCTCGCAATGGACTGCCATATTCTGTTTGATAGCTGAGTGTCGCAGAGTGCATCATCACCTTCCACTGTCCCCCGATGCAGAGGGCAGAATCAAGCTGAAACCTGCCATGTGGCGGAGATGAATGCTATTGTTTTCTCCGTATCAGTAAGGCGGTTTCATCTGCATCTTTTTCCTCTGCTGTGTCATGTGCCTCACGTGTGGGTGGTGCTGGCCTTTCTACAGCACTGTGTGGTAGTGACACCTCAGGGGCCGGAGGTGGAATGTCTGCTGCACTGTGTGGCACGGACACTACATCCACATCTCCGCCCCCTGAAGTGGTAGCAGCAGCAGCATGCATCGGCGCAGGCCTTGTGGCAGCAATGCCATGAAGATGGTTTTGAGGTCATTGTAGAACCCAGCAACCTCTCGCTGGTGTGCAGCCATGGCAGCCGCTCCTTCCGCATTGGCCCGCTCCATGTTCTCCATGAGTCTCCGCACGAGTCCCAACTCTCGGGCGAGCTTGCTGGAGCCACTCTGAGACAAGACCGACTGTCTAGTCAGAGTCAGGACTCTGGCGATGTCAG
The DNA here is from genome assembly GCF_964204655.1 of Triturus cristatus. Classification (NCBI taxonomy): domain Eukaryota; kingdom Metazoa; phylum Chordata; class Amphibia; order Caudata; family Salamandridae; genus Triturus; species Triturus cristatus. The sequence goes on along the minus strand of NC_140592.1, from coordinate 512,718,219 downwards.
CCATGGTTCATTGGAGTGCATGGAGCGGTCTGTGGTTGACAGTTAGGGACCGTGAGTGGTCCCTGATGGGACTTTAGACGCCATACGTGGGGTCTGTCTGCCATGCGGTCGAAGCCCACCCGCATCTGTTCAGCCAGCTGCTCCTGGCATCCCAATACACGGCGTTGGAAGGCCATGTATTCTTCGTGGGGGTCATGGGAGGCAGCCGTGGTGGGGGTGCTGCCTGCTGTGTGGTCTGTGCAGGGGGTGGGGTGTCCCCGTTGCAGCTGGCCTGCCCTGCTCCTGGAGGTGTGCTTCAGAGACTGCCGATGAACTCTCGGAGGGCGTCAGAGTCGAAGCTGTGGTGGTCCTCTTCGTCATCAGAGAAGAGAGGTTCGGGCTGCTCTGCAGGTGGTGTTCACATTGCAGAGGGACAGTCAAGGGGAGATGCAGTTTGACAATGTGTTCACATGTGTGTAGTCGCCTGTACATGTTCACATACAGACTGCATGACTGTGTACATTGTGGCTGTTTTGAAGGGGCTGCCTATTTGCTGCGGGACAGTGGACATTCCAACAACATCATGGATGTGTGTTTGAACTTGTGCATTGTCTACTCACATTTTCCTGCAATGCCACTTGTGATTTGCCAGTGTCTACACCCAGTGGGCGCCAGTTGTGTCCTGTGTTCTGTTGTGGACATGTTGGGGTTTGTGACACTTTGTTGTCAGTGTTGATGTGCTCTGCATGTCATGTGTGTGCTGCATGGGGGGTCCCTGCTGCTCTGTTTTCTGCCCCTTATCCCTTTCATGCGGTGTGCCTTTGACTTATGTGCTTATACAGTGCTGGGATGTGGCATTAGTGGGTGCATTGGTCTCTTGGTGGGAATTGGGGTCTGGGGCATAGTTTGTCCGCAGATGTGCTCAGCTCAATTGTGCATGTGTGCCATTGTGCCCATCTTCCTCCGTCCCCGGTCATTACTCACCCTGGTGCTGTTGTGTCTGGTCCTGTTGAGCAGTGTCCGGTTCCCTAACTCCTGCCACGGTCTCCCCACTAATGACTCTGGAGATGGGAGTCCTGCGCCACAGGAGGAGCTGGACGACATGGAGGAAATGGTGTCCAGTCTGCATTGCTGCCTTCCGGTTGTTGGCGAGTTTCAGCTTTGTTTTGCCCTGGACGTCAATCCAGCGCCTCTTGACCTCTTCCATTGTCCTCTTCAGCACTCCGACTGCATTCACCTTGTCCACGATGGACTGCCATAGTCCATTTTTTGTTGCCAATGACACAGTGGAGGTGACGGAGGTGGTCGAACACCATCAACTACTGTTCGTTATCAGGATCCTGTTTTCCTAGGGACTGAATCTTTGCTTCTTACTCTTCTTTTCGTTGCCCTTCCCTGACCCAGAGGTCCCAGGCAGGTCATCCGGGGGAGAGGTGGGGGTTGTGGGGCTCTGGTTCTCCTCCGTACTTGCTCCGGTAACATCCATTGGGCTTGGCTGTTTGGCATTTGTCAGTTTTTTTCTACTTTTATGGTGATTGTTCCCGCCTGATGCATGTGAATTGCAGGTCTGTGGCTGGTTTTCGCTGATTTTTGTATCGCGATTGGCCTCAGCGCAGCTTTTTTTGCGTTCGCGTTTCGCATTTTTGCGGCGTGGCATTGATTTTATCACTGCCAGTTGACGCTTTATCTGGTGACTATCACATGGTACCTCCGTGTTGTGAATACCTGGTTAACCTGGCGTAAATTTCCTGCGATGGACTGCGATGTTGAGGGTTGCGTTAAGTAACTTTTGCAATGGTTATCACACGTTCTTGAGAATATACCCATCAATTTCTTGTCGCTGGAAGTAAGGAAGGCAGTGTCCGCTGACCCGGGAATTCAGCTAGTCACCTCCAGGCCTTGCAATATGTCAGCACTCAGCCCACTGACGTTACTTCTTTTTTAGGTCTCGCCTGACCCAGCGCATGCGCTGGTCTGGCAAGACTTATTGAGAGGGCTCCAAAAAGTACTACTAGGCTAGCCCCAGAGCTACAGTGCATGTGCGAGGGCGCGCGCCGCGATAACTTTCACTTTCGCAGCCACACGGCCGCTTTGATGTTTGATCGCGATCACTTTCACGGCCGCTTGGCATTGCCAATAGGTCTCGCTTTTGGGACCTTATAAGTATTTAGCCATGCAACAGTTGCATAACTAAACACTTATAAGGTCCCAAAGGCGAGACCTAATGGCTATGCCAATGCTTGTTTCCCCTTGACAGTGTTTATAAGCACCACTGTTGATTGCGCTTACTAGAACATCCTTTGTTTCTTAGACAACAGCTGTAATTATAGCTCAATGGGATTCACTTCTGGATCTCGGAAGACACCGGTTGAAAGAGACCACAGTATTCGAAATATGTCACTCACATGGTTTGGTGTCCGGCTTTATGCCCTCGTCAGCTGACTCAGCAGATTTAACACTATTCGCTGCCTCGGCAGCACTTCACACTATTGGGAACTCTTATCCGCCCTGTCAGTTTTACTTCAATCACCAACATCAGCTCTCTTCCATAACAAGCTTCTTCTTTGTGACACTGAGCATGATGACCTTGTGGGAGGAGGTGTGACACCCTCATGTGACCACGTGCCTGTTTACAAGCCGTCCCGTGGGTAAGTCGACATGCCCTTAAAACCGGATTAAAACTAACTTCCCCTGCAGGGAAATTTCCACGAGGCCAGATTAGCCAAATTCCCTGTGAAAGGGACCTGTACAGACCCAAAAAATCTGGGTTGTTAGGTTTTTGTGAACCCTCAAACAAGCTCTGTATTTTCAGACAGGCAGCATAGCACTGGTTTCCCCAACCTGAAAGCACTTCAAGCAACAAGTGCCAATTTCGAGTTTATTTCGATTGACAAAGCCTCCTTCTTATCCTCGGGGAAAACCATTCACTCACAAAGGGTAGGGTTTTTACCACAATTCGCGAGTCCGTCTGTTATACAGGAGACGGGCTCTGCCTGCTCTGTCTGCTCTGATTTGTTGCTGACATTTTTAGAACTGTACAGCAATTGTCATAATGGCAACACAACATTTGAGTGAAACAAAGCAATACACGATTGTGGAATCTCTGGTAACCTGCAAGGATGGCTGCATGAGGAAGATCTGGCAATGAGGTTCTCTGAAGACAGTGACCTAATGTAAGCGCATTAATGTCACAGATTATGCTCTCATTAGATCTAGCTGTGAGGGGTGCATGGCTCGCTAGCACTAGCTGGGAGGGGTGCAGGGCTGCTAGCACTAGCTGGGAGGGGTGCATGGTTCGCTAGCACTAGCTGGGAGGGGTGCATGGCTGCTAGCACTAGCTGGGAGGGGTGCAGGGCTGCTAGCACTAGCTGGGAGGTGTGCATGGTTCGCTAGCACTAGCTGGGAGGGGTGCATGGCTCGCTAGCACTAGCTGGGAGGTGTGCATGGTTCGCTAGCACTAGCTGTGATGGGTGCATGGCTCGCTAGCACTAGCTGTGAGGGGTGCATGGCTCGCTAGCACTAGCTGTGAGGGGTGCATGGCTCGCTAGCACCAGCTGTGAGGGGTGCATGGCTCGCTAGCACTAGCTGTGAGGGGTGCATGGCTCCCTAGCACTAGCTGGGAGGGGTGCATGGCTCGCTAGCACTAGCTGTGAGGGGTGCATGGCTCGCTAGCACCAGCTGTGAGGGGTGCATGGCTCGCTAGCACTAGCTGGGAGGGGTGCATGGCTCCCTAGCACTAGCTGGGAGGGGTGCAGGGCTCGCTAGCACTAGCTGGGAGGGGTGCATGGCTCGCTAGCACCAGCTGTGGGGGTGCATGGCTCGCTAGCACTAGCTGGGAGGGGTGCATGGCTCCCTAGCACTAGCTGGGAGGGGTGCATGGCTCGCTAGCACTAGCTGGGAGGGGTGCATGGCTCGCTAGCACTAGCTGGGAGGGGTGCATGGCTCGCTAGCACTAGCTGTGAGGGGTGCATGGCTCCCTAGCACCAGCTGGGAGGGGTGCATGGCTCGCTAGCACTAGCTGGGAGGGGTGCATGGCTCCCTAGCACTAGCTGGGAGGGGTGCAGGGCTCGCTAGCACTAGCTGGGAGGGGTGCATGGCTCGCTAGCACTAGCAAACGTGGAGAGTCAACATTAGCGTGTCCCACCGGCGCATCTACAGACCTAGGAAACCATCAGCAGTACTATTATGAAGAAACTGAATTTTGCAGAGTGCTTAATACCAGCATAAAGCCGTTTTCAATTGTTACCAATTGTGGTTGATATATATATATATACAATAATCTGCATGTGATCACATATTTTGATTTTCTGTTGTACCTGGAAACTCTTGTGCAAATCTCAGCTCCAATATTTAACAGATTGTTCTATGACCTGTGGTTTTGAGGTTAGAGAAGTAACGAGCATACATAGGATTTAACATCTTTCTGTAACAAAAGTGTCTGCATCCAGGATTGTGCACTGGCTTCATTCTTTTTTCGGCTTAGGGTAAGTAAAATACCTCTTGGTATATGGAAACACATGGGGTCTGATTCACAAAGGGAAGCTTACACTTTTCTGTAAGCGTACTATTTTTTGGTATTCAGAAAGTATGATTTTAAGTTTACTGATTCTAATTTTACGACTGCGTAGACTCGTGGTGTAGACTCCGACATAAACAAAATAGAGCTGTACTAACTATCTGAGGAGTTCTCTGCCTTTATTAGGGAATCACGGCACTTATAAAATTACTATTAATACAATTTAATTCATAGGTTGTGAAGAACAAAAAATAGAAAATGGACACAAAAGTATAAGTTTACCTTTGTGAAGGAGGCCCATAGAGAGGGCTTCAGGTCAGTTCCCTTCAGCCATTGGATGTGTGTGTTAGGCCCCTCACATTTTGGCTCAGCACACGGCCTGTCTCAGACGTTTTGCTTTCGGGCCACTTTGTGTTGTATGTACATAGCCAACATATGCACAGGCAACACGTAGCTTTACGGGCAAATACATCTGTCACTACTGTATTCAGCTGGAAGCCAGACCTGTTGGGTTTAGCAATGCTTGTTTTTCTCAGCCTGCAATGCAGAGGTGGAAGGGCCTACAAGATAAAGCACACACTGACCTGCTTTGTGACATGACGCTTGTAACCTGGAATGCGATCAATATTGACTTGATCTACCCTTGAACCAGGGCACGACCCACCGGTGTTTTTCAGCCCCCTGAAAGGCCCAATCGTAGCCCAGCTTTAGTGGGACGATACTCTCCTATGCAAAGCCTGGTTAGGTTATAATAAAAAACGAAGCTTTTTTTGGAGAGTGAAGGAATTGGCTGCAAAAATATGCCCATGGACTGATCATGTAACTATTAGACAATGATGAAAACTGTGGAAACGAGACAACGTTCTGTTTCTAAAACCCATGTTTCCCATCTCTTCCTGTTCTCCTGCCTAAAAAGTTCATTTATAGATATGTACTTGATGTGGCCCAAATGTTTACAAAGCACCCTTCTTCTACTGCAACCTAATTTTCTGGAAAATACCTATTACCTATTACATTTATTACCACCTCGTATACATGCTCAAATGTTACCTTTAATTAGTGGACAGCATATACCAGGCCACCTTCTCAAAGTGGGCACCCTGTACCAGTCCCCACAACCCTTATGAAGTATGAGGTCAAAGATAACCTTTAGAAAGCTATCCTAGTAGTAGCTGTGGAGAGCAGCCATCAGGCTTAATCTTGATATTCTGGTAAAACAAGCTGCTTTACAATATTTCACCTCCTAAATGAAAAGGAGAACCACACAGTAGTTATATTACTAAATATATATTTTTATATAACACTCTCTACTAGTCTATATACGAGTCTAGGGCACAAAGTACAGAATACTGAATCAATAGAACATTTGTAAATAGCAAATTAGACAGCGGGCTCCAGGGGGAGACCGAACCATATACTAAAAAAATGGTATAACAACAATGACTTGACTAGACACAGTGCCTAGAGCACGTAGAATCGCTGGGACCCCAGGTAATCACCCAGAGGAGTGACACAGGGAGCCCATGGACGACGGGTGCAGTGAGGAAACATGAGCGCGTGTTCCGTCCAACTCTATGGGAAAGTTGTGGTTGTAAAGTTACTGTTTAAGGACACTGTCCAAGGACTTAGAACCTCCTATGTTCCTAAGGGTTTGCTCGAAGGCCAACCCACCAGTGAGTACCGAGGTACCCGTGTTCCCTATCCCAGAGGTGCCAGGTGCATAGGGGTCAAATGGTGTCGGAAACTTTCATCATTTTCAATGGAGAGTCGCAAAGAAGTACTGCTGCCATGAGGGCGAAGAGTGTCCGGTGGAATCCAAGCCCGGATTCGAGGTGAGAGGAACCTGAAAGCCGAGGGGACAGAGTCTGGGTCACTTCAGGTGACCAGAGGCTCGGTAGTCGAATGCCCACCGATGTTGAGTGCTTCAGGTGTGAAGAAGGGTTGCTTGACCCTGCAGCCACGGAGACCAGGAGACGTCCAGGACAACCAGGATCTGGAGGTGAGCTGTCCCACGAAGCAGGTCGAGTGCTGAGGGGTCCATGTCCGGCTGGAGCACCAACAAGCCTTGGCAAATGCAACCCACGCAGTCAGAGGAAACAGATTCCGGTGTGGACCAGCAAGGTCCAGGGGACTCTCTAAGCACTGGAGAGTCAGGGCACATCTGGCGCAACCAGGTAAGCCCAAGAACAATCAAGGTGACCCTCATCAGGACCCACAGGCCAACGGACCAGGGATCGCGAGGAGACCTCAAGCAAGTTTGCAAAGTACCAGCCCACAGGACACTCAGTGAGTGGAGGCCGGATATCTTCGGTGCAAATACTGCTCCGGGTCAGGGTTATACGGAGTCCAATGCACAAGCTCGAGAATTGTCAACCAGCATATGCAATTGCAAAAGTACTCGGTGAACAGGGGTTCAGGTTTCACGGTCCCCACGAGGGTTACTGGTCTCAGAATCGCTGAGAGGGCAGATAGGAGGTGGGTTCCTGAAGGTCCCTGAGGTCAGAGTCCACAAGAGCTTGGGAGAAGCAAACCGGTCAGATGCGTTTAGGTGCCTGCTTTTGCAGGGGAGTAACTCCTTTACACCAAGGGAGATTCTTCAGTCGTCCAGCAGGCAGTCGAAGTACTTGGTTTCTTCTTAGATTTTTCCTGGACAAGATTCTGCTAAGTCCTGTAGTCAGGTAACCCACTTATGTCCCTTTGGAAAGGTGGAATCATACCTCCCACAACAGTTACTGGTGGGGAGGTACGATTCCTAGGTGTTTGACACCAAACACGACAACTTTAAAGCGGCTGCTTAGAAACATAGCATTTACCACGAGTTTGTAATGCACTTAAACATATGTCTGGCTGCATCACAGACAACCTCGGAGAATGGTCTCCGAAGGCTGCAGAGGGGCTCTGCTAATGCAGTGGCACCCTCTCACATAAAACCCAGCACCCTGCCTTCAGGATGGCTAAGGCCTGCCATAGGGGTGATAGTTTTTTAAGTGTAGTAATTTAGATTGATTGTATAAGATGGTACTTTCAGTCTGCTGTATCAAGCTTTTCGTGTCAGTTTGAATGGCCTCTCATGGGTGGCATGATACATGCTTCAGCCCAAGGGAGGCCACTGGGGTGCCTATGCCCTAGGTACATGGTGTACCATATACTAGGAACTGATAAGGGTACCTCAGTATCCAATCTGGAGTGTACCTAAAGTACATACTTAGCAATTTAAGGGAGATAGCAGATTGGGGTCCTGAATAGCAGGATCCCAGTCAGTCTGACTAGTCCAAAACAGTGTGACATCAGCAAAAAAGTGGGGGTAACCATAAGAAGCAGATGCTACTTTCCTACATTACCCATTTTGAGATATATATTACCTACTGGCGGTCGCCAGTAGGTAGTTATAGTTAGGACCACGTTTCCATAGGAAATCCGCAACATTCTATTTTGAATAACTTTGGCGCCGGTTGACGAATCCTCGCGAATTTTTCAAAATAGGTGGGGCGCTACGCTCCGCTCCTACCCTGAAAGTCTCGGGGGGATTCGTCAAGCGGGGGCTGAGATAAAAGGGGGGTCCCAAAACGCGTTTTTCCCATGCATTTTTCCATAGGACCTTTAGACAGGGCTACAGCCCGAACGGCTGAACAGAATTACTAGAAATTTGGCAGAGAGGTAGTCCTCAGGTCAAGGAAGTGCCTTTTGTAGGTTTGGTGTAAATCTGTTCAGTAGATTCAGAGAAAATAGCCTTTAAATCAATATATATATCTGAGCCAGCTTACGGTGCGCTTACGGTACGCTTACCGTACGCGTACGGTGGCGTGCGCGAGCGCGATTCTGATTGGCTCTTAGATCTTAGTAAACATTCGAATCGGCCGAAACCAGGAAGCGGCGGCCGCCATTTTCTCTCTCGCACTGAGAGTCATGTTTAAAATATAAAGCATAAAAACATGTAAAGGGGCTGTTTAGACAGCTCCCACACACATTGCCATGTTGTGGGAGTCCCCAAAGGTCCCTCAAGGCCAAAAACGGAATTTTTATTTTTTCGCTAATTTCGCCGATTACGCTTACCGTACGCGTACGGTAAAAAAATAAAAAAAATAAAAATTGACATAAACTGAAATATTAAAAAAAAAAAAACAATAAAAAAAAAAATTATCCACACTCTCTCCACCCCGTGTGCAAATGGTGCCCGAAGAGCACCATTTGTGCATGGCTTATAACATATACGAAAAATTAAAATATTACCTTTCAAAACGAAGTGCATCATATGTCCTCCATGTGCGCACGGTGCGCGAAGCGCATCGTGCGTACATGGCCCATCTAGCGCAACGTGGGCATGCGGTGCGCGTAGCGCACCGCGTGCCCACCGTGCGTGCACGGCACTAACTGCGTAAAGTGGGCGCGCGGTGCGCGAAGCGCACCGCTTGCTCACTGTGCGCGCACGGTGCGCGAAGCGCACCGTGCGCGCACGGAACGAACTGCGTTAAGTGGGCGCGCACGCCACGAATGGCGTAAAGTAACTTAGCATTTAAAAAACCGTACAAATTCACTGAAAAAACCATAGGTTTCACACACGTTATAGTTAGCGCAAATTTTACTGATAAAAAACCAATGAAATTCCCCCGTTATAGTTGGTGCAGGCAACTATAACTCACGCGACCGCAATCTTCTGCTGATGACATATGTGTCTTTATGAAAAAAAAATATTTGTAATATATGTATAGCTAAAAATGTATGGAAGAAGACATGGGCAAATAAGTGTCTAAATACAGTATTAGCATCAGCAGAGGATTGCGGTCGCGTGAGTTATAGTTGCCTGCACCAACTATAACGGGGGAATTTCATTGGTTTTTTATCAGTAAAATTTCCGCTAACTATAACATGTGTGAAACCTATGGTTTTTTCAGTGAATATATATATATATATATATATATATATATATATTACCTACTGGCGGTCGCCAGTAGGTAGTTCTAGATAGGGCCAAGTTTCCATAGTAAGAGCATTTTTTGTTTTGCTTATAACTTTGAAAAATTTCACGAAGATTCATCAAACTATGCCAAACTCATTCTTTGTTCATATCTGCTCCTATGTTGAAAGTTTGGGGGTGATTAGTCAAGGGGGGGGGGGGTCGAGAAAAAAGGGGGGTACCAAAACGTGTTTTCTCCATGTTAATTTCCATAGGAAACTTTAGACAAGGCTACAGGTTGAACGGAATTACAACAAATTTAGAAGGGAGAAGGGTCTTGGTCTAGAAAGCACGCTTTTGTTTATTTGGTGTAAATCTGTTCAGTAGTTTTGGAGAAATATCAAAATTTGCAGATATTGATATTTGGGAATTCTGCCTTCTGATTGGCTGAGGGGTTACGAGCACGAGCTTGCCGCTTATTGGCTGCGAGCAGTTGCAACTAGGAAGTGTTGGCAGCCATTTTGTGATTCTGTTGAAGCGAGTAAGGGAAAAAAAGGGAGGAAAGAGGAGGGTAGAAGTGCTGTGAGGTCTGTGGGGTGGTTAGGGTGTGCTACACAGGGAGTGTGAAGTTAAGTATTCACCCCTAGCGGTGTGAAAGTGCTGTTTTGCCCAGAGTGAGATGGTGCTGAGGTGAGGTGCCGGTACACTCGGGGATGAAACTGTGAGCGGATTGCTGTAAACTGATGTACTCTGGGCGCTGTAGCATAGCTGTGCACGATGCGTTGAGCGTGCCGTGCGTGCACGGTGCGCTCACCCCACGCATTTTCGAAAAAAAATGACCCCCTGACAAAGGCTAGGGGGTCAGGAACTGTCCACCCTGCCCCCTTTTCACGTTCTCCACCGTTTGGGCTGTACCTTGGACTAAAGGTCCCTATGGAAAATTGCATGGGAAAAACGCGTTTTGGGACCCCCCTTTTTTCTCAGCCCCCGCTTGACGAATACCCCCGAGACTTTCAGGGTAGGAGCGGAGCGCCCCACCTATTTTGAAAAATTTGCGAGGATTCATCAATCGGCACCAAAGTTATTCCAAATAGTTATAGTTAGGACCGTGTTTCCATAGGAAATCCGCAACATTCTATCTACTGGCGACCGCCAGTAGATAATATGCAGATGTATATATATATATATATATATATATGTATGTATATATATATATATATTGTCTTTTTTCCTTCTCGAACCGACAAAGATTGACGACGCGGTGTTCTGACCAAAAATTTATTTGAACAGCTTAGGAGGACGCGTTTCGCCTGCCAAGCAGGCTTGTTCACCAATAGTTCAACCATTTTGGAATCAGACAATTTAAATCACAGTGCATGAGTCACTAGTCACATGATTAAACTACAAATTGAGTGTATTGGAAGACAGACTTGTAGTTCGTAAAAATAAACAACTACTATTCTTGCCGCTAAATTCATATGTCGGCACGTAAGCATCTGTCACACTATTATACGTTTTGAGATAACGCTGATTTTTCAAATGAGTTGATTTAAACATTGAGCAAATATACAATTTCATTATACATTTTCAATAAAACTTTATCCAAATTGTTATTTGGCATCTTGCTCGCCAAGTCACACTGGGCATTCTTGAAGTAAGTTCACCCCAGACACGGGAATACTTGACTTTACGAGTTGGATATTTTTTGTGTATGAAGTCTATTAACAATAAACTTTATACAGCTAATTCTAGCCTTACGGGGTGTGTTCCCGTTAATATTTACAATTACCTATGTATATATATGCGAATTGCGCTTAATTATCGTGCAACCCAAGTGGGTAAAAAGTTCCTCATTAGGTCAAGTATAATGCTAAGCTTAGGTTATGCCCAAGTGGGCAAACACTCATTTCTGACAATCCTTGGGAAAATGTTCCTAATATAAGTGACAGAATTGTTACGTTTAATAGACAATCACCTTAAACTCCATAAATGCATAAGCACACCTGGTGTGTGACTCTTTCAAAACTGTCTACCACTCTATTTTTAGCGAGTATTCTCTTAGCACATGAATAGTTATAAAGACAAAGAAATAAAAAAGAAACAAAAGAAAATGGTTAAAACTTGAAATTGAGAGAGGTGTAGCAGGCATAACTTGCATCCTTGGTTTCATCTCAGAATAATGCCTAACTTTACAAATGAGTTAGCAAATCCTCTTCCATATTTAGACCCATAGGTGTTTTGGTATTTAACTCGATAATATAGCGCGATTCTAGTCTTCTAAGCTTTTTCTCTCGGTTGCCGCCTCTAATGCTAGGAGGCACGCAGTTGATGACGAAATAGCTTAGTTCCTGCGCATTCTTATCGTGATATGTGTCGAAGTGTCGTGCAACGGGGTACGCTTTGTCCCCATTCTTTATGGCTCTCAGGTGTTGAAGGATTCTTACATGCACTGGATGAATAGTGCTGCCCACTTTCAATTCCGCCGCTGACATTATTAATTCAACCTTAGGCAATGATGCCTGTGGTCAGAAACCGCCAGTCTCTAAAAAGCTAATTGCTAATATAGAGCCACAAGTGATCCTGGCTTCCCCGTTTCCTGCTCTGTGCTTTTCGGCTCGCTCCTACCTGGTACTGCCGTCCCGTCCCGTACTGGTCCTCCGACTCGTGCGCAGACGCTGCGGGTTCCCAGGAGTTCGTACGCCGTTTCGCCGGATGCCGCTCAGCAGCTTCTCCTTACATCCACAGTGCAGGGGGGCGGCGGACATAAAGATTCAACTTTTCCTTTCCTCGGTACAGCCGCCGCTCGCCAAACCAACGGGTGCGTCGTCTCAAAGGACCACCAAGGTAAGGTCCGTAGTATTGTCTTTTTTCCTTCTCGAACCGACAAAGATTGACGACGCGGTGTTCTGACCAAAGGGAATGCCTCAGAACCATCCGAAACTGTAGCGAACAGCAGGTTTTGGATTCTGAATTAGCACAAATGGAACAATGATTCAAATCCCGGGGTTATAAACAAGAACATATTCAGGCATCGATCAAACAAGCCAAAAAAAGAAAACGAGAAGACATTTTATTTCTTGAAAGTAAGAGCAAAACTCAACGATTAAACACACAGAATAATCAAGTAAGGATGATTACATCCTTCAATCGGCAGCATGGCCAGGTGAGGAGTATTCTGAACAAGCACTGGCACCTTATCAAAAATGATGCAATCCTGGGCAAGCTAGTACAAAAAAGGCCTGCAATTACGTTCAGGAAAGCCAGATCTTTTAAGCAGATGCTAGTCAGCAATATGATCCCAAACCAGCAAGCTATAAAATCATCCACATGGCTAAAAAGAAAAGAAGGGTTTTTAAAGTGCACTAAATGTAAAGCCTGCAATCATGGGAAAAATACTTCATCCTATAAATCAGGACTCTCTAAAAGAGAGAAAAAGATTAAAGGTTTTTTATCGTGTAAAACAGAATTTGCTGTCTACGTTTTGCAGTGCCCCTGTGGCCTGCGATACGTGGGCAGCACTATTCATCCAGTGCATGTAAGAATCCTTCAACACCTGAGAGCCATAAAGAATGGGGACAAAGCGTACCCCGTTGCACGACACTTCGACACATATCACGATAAGAATGCGCAGGAACTAAGCTATTTCGTCATCGACTGCGTGCCTCCTAGCTTTAGAGGCGGCAACCGAGAGAAAAAGCTTAGAAGACTAGAATCGCGCTATATTATCGAGTTAAATACCAAAACACCTATGGGTCTAAATATGGAAGAGGATTTGCTAACTCATTTGTAAAGTTAGGCATTATTCTGAGATGAAACCAAGGATGCAAGTTATGCCTGCTACACCTCTCTCAATTTCAAGTTTTAACCATTTTCTTTTGTTTCTTTTTTATTTCTTTGTCTTTATAACTATTCATGTGCTAAGAGAATACTCGCTAAAAATAGAGTGGTAGACAGTTTTGAAAGAGTCACACACCAGGTGTGCTTATGCATTTATGGAGTTTAAGGTGATTGTCTATTAAACGTAACAATTCTGTCACTTATATTAGGAACATTTTCCCAAGGATTGTCAGAAATGAGTGTTTGCCCACTTGGGCATAACCTAAGCTTAGCATTATACTTGACCTAATGAGGAACTTTTTACCCACTTGGGTTGCACGATAATTAAGCGCAATTCGCATATATATACATAGGTAATTGTAAATATTAACGGGAACACACCCCGTAAGGCTAGAATTAGCTGTATAAAGTTTATTGTTAATAGACTTCATACACAAAAAATATCCAACTCGTAAAGTCAAGTATTCCCGTGTCTGGGGTGAACTTACTTCAAGAATGCCCAGTGTGACTTGGCGAGCAAGATGCCAAATAACAATTTGGATAAAGTTTTATTGAAAAGTTTTATTGAAAATGTATAATGAAATTGTATATTTGCTCAATGTTTAAATCAACTCATTTGAAAAATCAGCGTTATCTCAAAACGTATAATAGTGTGACAGATGCTTACGTGCCGACATATGAATTTAGCGGCAAGAATAGTAGTTGTTTATTTTTACGAACTACAAGTCTGTCTTCCAATACACTCAATTTGTAGTTTAATCATGTGACTAGTGACTCATGCACTGTGATTTAAATTGTCTGATTCCAAAATGGTTGAACTATTGGTGAACAAGCCTGCTTGGCAGGCGAAACGCGTCCTCCTAAGCTGTTCAAATAAATTTTTGGTCAGAACACCGCGTCGTCAATCTTTGTCGGTTCGAGAAGGAAAAAAGACAATACTACGGACCTTACCTTGGTGGTCCTTTGAGACGACGCACCCGTTGGTTTGGCGAGCGGCGGCTGTACCGAGGAAAGGAAAAGTTGAATATATATATATATATATATATATATATATATATATATATACACACACACACACACACATATATACATAAATGCATATGCATCATGGTCCAGTTGAAGGCATCTGCCGAAACGCGTCGACCGTCCTCTTTGTTTTGCACACGGTGTTGAAGGATTTTTTAAAAGTACCTTAATTTAACTGTTGTGGACTCCTTCTGTGCCGTGGATACTCTGGTTGTGGACTTTTGCCGAGTTGTCTTGAAGAGATATATATATATATATATGCATATGTGTGCTCGTAGAGAGAGGTATAGAGAGGTGTAGAGAGAGGTAGAGAGTGAGTAGTAGAGAGTAGCAGAAAGTGTGTAGTAGCGAGTAGTAGAGAGAGTGTAGTAGAGAGTGTAGTAGAGAGTGTAGTAGAGTGTAGTAGGAGAGAGTGAGTAGTAGAAAGTGTGTAGTAGAAAGTGTGTAGTAGGGAGTAGAGAGTGTGTAGTAGAGAGAGTAGTCGAGAGTGAGTAGTAGAGAGTAGTAGAGAGTATTAGAGTGAGTAGTGGAGAGTGAATAGTAGAGTAGTAGAGAGTGGGAAGTAGAGAGCAGTAGAGTGTGTAGTAGAGTGTGTAGTAGAGTGTGTAGTAGAGTGTGTAGTAGAGTGTGTAGTAGAGTGTGTAGTAGAGTGTAGTAGAGAGTGTAGTAGAGAGTGTAGTAGAGAGTGTAGTAGAGAGTGTAGTAGAGAGTGTAGTAGAGAGTGTAGTAGAGAGTGTAGTAGAGAGTGTAGTAGAGAGTGTAGTAGAGAGTGTAGTAGAGAGTGTAGTAGAGAGTGAGCAGTAGAGAGTGAGCAGTAGAGAGTGAGCAGTAGAGAGTAGTAGTGTGTAGCAGTGTGTAGCAGTGTGTGTAGTAGAGAGTGTGTGTAGTAGAGTGTGTGTAGTAGAGTGTGTGTAGTAGAGTGTGTGTAGTAGAGTGTGTGTAGTAGAGTGTGTGTAGTAGAGTGTGTGTAGTAGAGTGTGTGTAGTAGAGTGTAGTAGAGAGTGTGAAGAAAAGTGTGTGTAGTAGAGTGTGTAGTAGAGAATGTGTAATACAGAGTGAGTAGTAGAGAGTAGTAGAGTATGTAGTAGAGAGTAGTGAGTGTGTAGTAGAGAGTGTGTAGTAGAGAGTGTGTAGTAGAGAGTGTGTAATACAGAGTGAGTAGTAGAGAGTAGTAGAGTGTGTAGTAGAGAGTGTGTAGTAGAGTGTGTAGTAGAGAGTGTGTAGTAGAGAGTGTGTAGTAGAGAGTGTGTAGTAGAGAGTGTGTAGTAGAGAGTGTGTAGTAGAGAGTGTGTAGTAGAGAGTGTGTAGTAGAGAGTGTGTAGTAGAGAGTGAGTAGTAGAGAGTGGGTAGTAGAGAGTGGGTAGTAGAGAGTGGGTAGTAGAGAGTGGGTAGTAGAGAGTGGGTAGTAGAGAGTGGGTAGTAGAGAGTGGGTAGTAGAGAGTGGGTAGTAGAGAGTGGGTAGTAGAGAGTGGGTAGTAGAGAGTGGGTAGTGGAGAGTGGATAGTAGAGTAGTGAGTGTGTAGTAGAGTGTGTAGTCTAGAGTGAGTAGTAGAGAATAGTAGAGAGTAGTGAGTGTGTAGTAGAGTGTAGTAGAGAGTGTGAAGAAAAGTGTGTGTAGTAGAGTGTGTAGTAGAGAATGTGTAATACAGAGTGAGTAGTAGAGAGTAGTAGAGTATGTAGTAGAGAGTAGTGAGTGTGTAATACAGAGTGAGTAGTAGAGAGTAGTAGAGTGTGTAGTAGAGAGTAGAGAGTGTGTAGTAGAGAGTGTGTAGTAGAGAGTGTGTAGTAGAGGGTGTGTAGTAGAGGGTGTGTAGTAGAGAGTGTGTAGTAGAGAGTGTGTAGTAGAGAGTGTGTAGTAGAGAGTGTGTAGTAGAGAGTGTGTAGTAGAGAGTGTGTAGTAGAGAGTGTGTAGTAGAGAGTGTGTAGGAGAGAGTGTGTAGTAGAGAGTGGGTAGTAGAGAGTGGGTAGTAGAGAGTGAGTAGTAGAGAGTGGGTAGTAGAGAGTGTAGTAGAGAGTGTAGTAGAGAGTGAGCAGTAGAGAGTGAGCAGTAGAGAGTGAGCAGTAGAGAGTAGTAGTGTGTAGCAGTGTGTAGCAGTGTGTGTAGTAGAGAGTGTGTGTAGTAGAGTGTGTGTAGTAGAGTGTGTGTAGTAGAGTGTGTGTAGTAGAGTGTGTGTAGTAGAGTGTGTGTAGTAGAGTGTGTGTAGTAGAGTGTGTGTAGTAGAGTGTAGTAGAGAGTGTGAAGAAAAGTGTGTGTAGTAGAGTGTGTAGTAGAGAATGTGTAATACAGAGTGAGTAGTAGAGAGTAGTAGAGTATGTAGTAGAGAGTAGTGAGTGTGTAGTAGAGAGTGTGTAGTAGAGAGTGTGTAGTAGAGAGTGTGTAATACAGAGTGAGTAGTAGAGAGTAGTAGAGTGTGTAGTAGAGAGTGTGTAGTAGAGAGTGTGTAGTAGAGAGTGTGTAGTAGAGAGTGTGTAGTAGAGAGTGTGTAGTAGAGAGTGTGTAGTAGAGAGTGTGTAGTAGAGAGTGTGTAGTAGAGAGTGTGTAGTAGAGAGTGAGTAGTAGAGAGTGGGTAGTAGAGAGTGGGTAGTAGAGAGTGGGTAGTAGAGAGTGGGTAGTAGAGAGTGGGTAGTAGAGAGTGTGTAGTAGAGAGTGGGTAGTAGAGAGTGGGTAGTAGAGAGTGGGTAGTAGAGAGTGGGTAGTAGAGAGTGGGTAGTGGAGAGTGGATAGTAGAGTAGTGAGTGTGTAGTAGAGTGTGTAGTCTAGAGTGAGTAGTAGAGAATAGTAGAGAGTAGTGAGTGTGTAGTAGAGTGTAGTAGAGAGTGTGAAGAAAAGTGTGTGTAGTAGAGTGTGTAGTAGAGAATGTGTAATACAGAGTGAGTAGTAGAGAGTAGTAGAGTATGTAGTAGAGAGTAGTGAGTGTGTAGTAGAGAGTGAGTAGTAGAGAGTAGTAGAGTGTGTAGTAGAGAGTAGAGAGTGTGTAGTAGAGAGTGTGTAGTAGAGAGTGTGTAGTAGAGGGTGTGTAGTAGAGGGTGTGTAGTAGAGAGTGTGTAGTAGAGAGTGTGTAGTAGAGAGTGTGTAGTAGAGAGTGTGTAGTAGACTGTGTAGTAGAGAGTGTGTAGTAGAGAGTGTGTAGTAGAGAGTGTGTAGTAGAGAGTGTGTAGTAGAGAGTGGGTAGTAGAGAGTGGGTAGTAGAGAGTGAGTAGTAGAGAGTGGGTAGTAGAGAGTGTGTAGTAGAGAGTGAGTAGTAGAGAGTCAGTAGTAGAGAGTGTGTAGTAGAGAGTGTGTAGAGAGTGTGTAGTAGAGAGTGAGTAGTAGAGAGTGAGTAGTAGAGAGTGGGTAGTAGAGAGTGGGTAGTAGAGAGTGTGTAGTAGAGAGTGAGTAGTAGAGAGTGTGTAGTAGAGAGTGTGTAGTAGAGAGTGTGTAGAGAGTGTGTAGTAGAGAGTGAGTAGTAGAGAGTGAGTAGTAGAGAGTGAGTAGTAGAGAGTGAGTAGTAGAGAGTGGGTAGTAGAGAGTGAGTAGTAGAGAGTGTGTAATACAGAGTGAGTAGTAGAGAGTAGTAGAGTGTGTAGTAGAGAGTGTGTAGTAGAGAGTGTGTAGAGAGTGTGTAGTAGAGTGTGTAGTAGAGAATGTGTAATACAGAGTGAGTAGTAGAGAGTAGTAGAGTATGTAGTAGAGAGTAGCGAGTGTGTAATACAGAGTGAGTAGTAGAGAGTAGTAGAGTGAGTAGTAGAGAGTAGAGAGTGTGTAGTAGAGAGTAGAGAGTGTGTAGTAGAGAGTGTGTAGTAGAGAGTGTGTAGTAGAGAGTGTGTAGTAGAGAGTGTGTAGTAGAGAGTGTGTAGTAGAGAGTGTGTAGTAGAGAGTGTGTAGTAGAGAGTGTGTAGTAGAGAGTGTGTAGTAGAGAGTGTGTAGTAGAGAGTGTGTAGTAGAGAGTGGGTAGTAGAGAGTGGGTAGTAGAGAGTGGGTAGTAGAGAGTGGGTAGTAGAGAGTGGGTAGTAGAGAGTGGGTAGTAGAGAGTGGGTAGTAGAGAGTGGGTAGTAGAGAGTGGGTAGTGGAGAGTGGGTAGTAGAGAGTGGATAGTAGAGTAGTGAGTGTGTAGTAGAGTGTGTAGTCTAGAGTGAGTAGTAGAGAATAGTAGAGAGTAGTGAGTGTGTAGTAGAGTGTAGTAGAGAGTGTGAAGAAAAGTGTGTGTAGTAGAGTGTGTAGTAGAGAATGTGTAATACAGAGTGAGTAGTAGAGAGTAGTAGAGTATGTAGTAGAGAGTAGTGAGTGTGTAATACAGAGTGAGTAGTAGAGAGTGAGTAGTAGAGAGTGTGTAGTAGAGAGTGTGTAGTAGAGAGTGTGTAGAGAGTGTGTAGTAGAGAGTGAGTAGTAGAGAGTGAGTAGTAGAGAGTGAGTAGTAGAGAGTGAGTAGTAGAGAGTGGGTAGTAGAGAGTGAGTAGTAGAGAGTGTGTAATACAGAGTGAGTAGTAGAGAGTAGTAGAGTGTGTAGTAGAGAGTGTGTAGTAGAGAGTGTGTAGAGAGTGTGTAGTAGAGTGTGTAGTAGAGAATGTGTAATACAGAGTGAGTAGTAGAGAGTAGTAGAGTATGTAGTAGAGAGTAGCGAGTGTGTAATACAGAGTGAGTAGTAGAGAGTAGTAGAGTGAGTAGTAGAGAGTAGAGAGTGTGTAGTAGAGAGTAGAGAGTGTGTAGTAGAGAGTGTGTAGTAGAGAGTGTGTAGTAGAGAGTGTGTAGTAGAGAGTGTGTAGTAGAGAGTGTGTAGTAGAGAGTGTGTAGTAGAGAGTGTGTAGTAGAGAGTGAGTAGTAGAGAGTGAGTAGTAGAGAGTGAGTAGTAGAGAGTGGGTAGTAGAGAGTGAGTAGTAGAGAGTGGGTAGTAGAGAGTGGGTAGTAGAGAGTGGGTAGTAGAGAGTGGGTAGTGGAGAGTGGGTAGTAGAGAGTGGATAGTAGAGTAGTGAGTGTGTAGTAGAGTGTGTAGTCTAGAGTGAGTAGTAGAGAATAGTAGAGAGTAGTGAGTGTGTAGTAGAGTGTAGTAGAGAGTGTGAAGAAAAGTGTGTGTAGTAGAGTGTGTAGTAGAGAATGTGTAATACAGAGTGAGTAGTAGAGAGTAGTAGAGTATGTAGTAGAGAGTAGTGAGTGTGTAATACAGAGTGAGTAGTAGAGAGTAGTAGAGTGTGTAGTAGAGAGTAGCGAGTGTGTAATACAGAGTGAGTAGTAGAGAGTAGTAGAGTGAGTAGTAGAGAGTAGAGAGTGTGTAGTAGAGAGTGTGTAGTAGAGAGTGTGTAGTAGAGAGTGTGTAGTAGAGAGTGTGTAGTAGAGAGTGTGTAGTAGAGAGTGTGTAGTAGAGAGTGTGTAGTAGAGAGTGAGTAGTAGAGTGTGTGTAGTAGAGAGTGAGTAGTAGAGAGTGGGTAGTAGAGAGAGTGTAGTAGAGAGAGTGTAGTAGAGAGAGTGTAGTAGAGAGTGGGTAGTAGAGAGTGGGTAGTAGAGAGTGTGTAGTAGAGAGTGAGTAGTAGAGAGTGTGTAGTAGAGAGTGAGTAGTAGAGAGTGTGTAGTAGAGAGTGTGTAGTAGAGAGTGTGTAGAGAGTGTGTAGTAGAGAGTGGGTAGTAGAGAGTGGGTAGTAGAGAGTGGGTAGTAGAGAGTGGGTAGTGGAGAGTGGGTAGTGGAGAGTGGGTAGTAGAGAGTGGATAGTAGAGTAGTGAGTGTGTAGTAGAGTGTGTAGTCTAGAGTGAGTAGTAGAGAATAGTAGAGAGTAGTGAGTGTGTAGTAGAGTGTAGTAGAGAGTGTGAAGAAAAGTGTGTGTAGTAGAGTGTGTAGTAGAGAATGTGTAATACAGAGTGAGTAGTAGAGAGTAGTAGAGTATGTAGTAGAGAGTAGTGAGTGTGTAATACAGAGTGAGTAGTAGAGAGTAGTAGAGTGTGTAGTAGAGAGTAGAGAGTGTGTAGTAGAGAGTGTGTAGTAGAGAGTGTAGTAGAGGGTGTGTAGTAGAGAGTGTGTAGTAGAGAGTGTAGTAGAGGGTGTGTAGTAGAGAGTGTGTAGTAGAGAGTGTGTAGTAGAGAGTGTGTAGTAGAGAGTGTGTAGTAGAGAGTGTGTAGTAGAGAGTGTGTAGTAGAGAGTGTGTAGTAGAGAGTGTGTAGTAGAGAGTGTGTAGTAGAGAGTGTGTAGTAGAGTGTGTAGTAGAGTGTGTAGTAGAGTGTGTAGTAGAGTGTGTAGTAGAGTGTGTAGTAGAGAGTGTAGTAGAGAGTGTAGTAGAGAGTGTAGTAGAGAGTGTAGTAGAGAGTGTAGTAGAGAGTGTAGTAGAGAGTGTAGTAGAGAGTGTAGTAGAGAGTGAGCAGTAGAGAGTGAGCAGTAGAGAGTGAGCAGTAGAGAGTGAGCAGTAGAGAGTAGTAGTGTGTAGCAGTGTGTAGCAGTGTGTGTAGTAGAGAGTGAGTGTAGGAGAGTAGTAGTGTGTAGTAGAGAGTAGTGTGTGTAGTAGAGAGTAGTGTGTGTAGTAGAGTGTGTGTAGTAGAGTGTGTGTAGTAGAGTGTGTGTAGTAGAGTGTGTGTAGTAGAGTGTGTGTAGTAGAGTGTGTGTGTAGTAGAGTGTGTGTGTAGTAGAGTGTGTGTGTAGTAGAGTGTGTGTGTAGTAGAGTGTGTGTAGTAGAGTGTGTGTAGTAGAGTGTGTGTAGTAGAGTGTGTGTAGTAGAGTGTGTGTAGTAGAGTGTGTGTAGTAGAGTGTGTGTAGTAGAGTGTGTGTAGTAGAGTGTGTGTAGTAGAGAGTGTGTAGTAGAGAGTGTGTAGTAGAGAGAGTGTAGTAGAGAGAGTGTAGTAGAGAGAGTGTAGTAGAGAGTGGGTAGTAGAGAGTGGGTAGTAGAGAGTGTGTAGTAGAGAGTGAGTAGTAGAGAGTGTGTAGTAGAGAGTGAGTAGTAGAGAGTGTGTAGTAGAGAGTGTGTAGTAGAGAGTGTGTAGAGAGTGTGTAGTAGAGAGTGAGTAGTAGAGAGTGAGTAGTAGAGAGTGAGTAGTAGAGAGTGAGTAGTAGAGAGTGAGTAGTAGAGAGTGTGTAGTAGAGAGTGTGTAGTAGAGAGTGTGTAGAGAGTGTGTAGTAGAGTGTGTAGTAGAGAATGTGTAATACAGAGTGAGTAGTAGAGAGTAGTAGAGTGAGTAGTAGAGAGTAGAGAGTGTGTAGTAGAGAGTGTGTAGTAGAGAGTGTGTAGTAGAGAGTGTGTAGTAGAGAGTGTGTAGTAGAGAGTGTGTAGTAGAGAGTGTGTAGTAGAGAGTGTGTAGTAGAGAGTGAGTAGTAGAGAGTGAGTAGTAGAGAGTGAGTAGTAGAGAGTGGGTAGTAGAGAGTGAGTAGTAGAGAGTCAGTAGTAGAGAGTGGGTAGTAGTGAGTGGGTAGTAGAGAGTGGGTAGTAGAGAGTGGGTAGTAGAGAGTGGGTAGTAGAGAGTGGGTAGTGGAGAGTGGGTAGTGGAGAGTGGATAGTAGAGTAGTGAGTGTGTAGTAGAGTGTGTAGTCTAGAGTGAGTAGTAGAGAATAGTAGAGAGTAGTGAGTGTGTAGTAGAGTGTAGTAGAGAGTGTGAAGAAAAGTGTGTGTAGTAGAGTGTGTAGTAGAGAATGTGTAATACAGAGTGAGTAGTAGAGAGTAGTAGAGTATGTAGTAGAGAGTAGTGAGTGTGTAATACAGAGTGAGTAGTAGAGAGTAGTAGAGTGTGTAGTAGAGAGTAGAGAGTGTGTAGTAGAGAGTGTGTAGTAGAGAGTGTAGTAGAGGGTGTGTAGTAGAGAGTGTGTAGTAGAGAGTGTGTAGTAGAGAGTGTGTAGTAGAGAGTGTGTAGTAGAGAGTGTGTAGTAGAGTGTGTAGTAGAGAGTGTGTAGTAGAGAGTGTGTAGTAGAGAGTGTGTAGTAGAGAGTGTGTAGTAGAGAGTGTGTAGTAGAGAGTGTAGTAGAGTGTGTAGTAGAGTGTGTAGTAGAGAGTGTAGTAGAGAGTGTAGTAGAGAGTGTAGTAGAGAGTGTAGTAGAGAGTGTAGTAGAGAGTGTAGTAGAGAGTGTAGTAGAGAGTGAGCAGTAGAGAGTGAGCAGTAGAGAGTGAGCAGTAGAGAGTGAGCAGTAGAGAGTGAGCAGTAGAGAGTGAGCAGTAGAGAGTAGTAGTGTGTAGCAGTATGTAGCAGTGTGTGTAGTAGAGAGTGAGTGTAGGAGAGTAGTAGTGTGTAGTAGAGAGTAGTGTGTGTAGTAGAGAGTAGTGTGTGTAGTAGAGTGTGTGTAGTAGAGTGTGTGTAGTAGAGTGTGTGTAGTAGAGTGTGTGTAGTAGAGTGTGTGTGTAGTAGAGTGTGTGTGTAGTAGAGTGTGTGTGTAGTAGAGTGTGTGTAGTAGAGTGTGTGTAGTAGAGTGTGTGTAGTAGAGTGTGTGTAGTAGAGTGTGTGTAGTAGAGAGTGTGTAGTAGAGAGTGTGTAGTAGAGAGTGTGTAGTAGAGAGAGTGTAGTAGAGAGAGTGTAGTAGAGAGAGTGTAGTAGAGAGTGGGTAGTAGAGAGTGGGTAGTAGAGAGTGTGTAGTAGAGAGTGAGTAGTAGAGAGTGGGTAGTAGAGAGTGTGTAGTAGAGAGTGAGTAGTAGAGAGTCAGTAGTAGTGAGTGGGTAGTAGAGAGTCAGTAGTAGAGAGTGGGTAGTAGAGAGTGGGTAGTAGAGAGTGGGTAGTAGAGAGTGGGTAGTAGAGAGTGGGTAGTAGAGAGTGGGTAGTAGAGAGTGGGTAGTAGAGAGTGGGTAGTGGAGAGTGGGTAGTAGAGAGTGGATAGTAGAGTAGTGAGTGTGTAGTAGAGTGTGTGTAGTAGAGAGTGTAATACAGAGTGAGTAGTAGAGAGTAGTGAGTGTGTAGTAGAGAGTGTGTAGTAGAGAGTGTAATACAGAGTGAGTAGTAGAGAGTAGTAGAGTGTGTAGTAGAGAGTAGTGAGTGTGTAGTAGAGAGTGTGTAGTAGAGAGTGTGTAGTAGAGAGTGTGTAGTAGAGAGTGTGTAGTAGAGAGTGTGTAGTAGAGAGTGAGTAGTAGAGAGTGAGTAGTAGAGAGTGAGTAGTAGAGAGTGGGTAGTAGAGAGTGGGTAGTAGAGAGTGTGTAGTAGAGAGTGTGTAGTAGAGAGTGTGTAGTAGTGAGTGGGTAGTAGAGAGTGGGTAGTAGAGAGTGGGTAGTAGAGAGTGGGTAGTAGAGAGTGTAGTAGAGTGTAGTAGAGAGTCTGAAGAAAAGTGTGTGTAGTAGAGAGTGTGTAGTAGTGTGTAATACAGAGTAGTAGAGAGTAGTAGAGTGTGTAGTAGAGTGTGTAGTAGAGTAGAGTGTGTGTAGTAGAGTGTGTAATACAAAGTGAGTAGTAGAGAGTAGAGAGTGTGTAGTAGAGAGTGGGTAGTAGAGAGTGGGTAGTAGAGAGTGGGTAGTAGAGAGTGGGTAGTAGAGAGTGGGTAGTAGAGAGTGTAGTAGAGAGTGTAGTAGAGAGTGTAGTAGAGAGTGGGTAGTAGAGAGTGGGTAGTAGAGAGTGGGTAGTAGAGTAGTGAGTGTGTAGTAGAGTGTGTAGTCTAGAGTGAGTAGTAGAGAATAGTAGAGAGTAGTGAGTGTGTAGTAGTGTGTAGTAGAGTGTGTAGTAGAGTGTGAAGAAAAGTGTGTGTAGTAGAGTGTGTAGTAGAGTGTGTAATACAGATTGAGTAGTAGAGAGTAGTAGAGTATGTAGTAGAGAGTAGTGAGTGTGTAGTAGAGAGTGTGTAGTAGAGAGTGTGTAATACAGAGTGAGTAGTAGAGAGTAGTAGAGTATGTAGTAGAGAGTAGTGAGTGTGTAGTAGTGAGTGTGTAGTAGATAGTGAGTATTAGAGTAGTAGGGTAATAAGCACGTAGTCATTTCAGTTATTTTACTATGCGGACGTGACGCAAAAAAATTACGCAATCACAGTTCTCCACAGAACACTTCCGAAGAGAACATCGAACCCACTTCAATTGTAAGGTTTTCAACTTTTTTTTTGGGAAAAACTTTCTTTATTGGCATTTATAGATGGTGAAACACGCAGGCACATGCGATATCGCCATTATCACATAGATGTACATTTCCAGTGCGCCCAGTCACAGTTCTTACAATCTAGCAGCCTCTCGGCTCTTCAGGCCGTTCATCGCTGTCCTGAGTGGGGCTGCAGATATGTGCCCGGGACCAGCCTCTGAGTGTGCCCTACTGGAGTGCGCCAAGATCGCCTCGCAACAGGGATGCCGTGCAATGTGACTGAACCCCCTGTGAGGGGCGTCGCAGAGGCTATGGAAGTGCGGCCATTGATTAACCACTAACTAACTGGGGGTCGAAAACCAGGGAAAAGGGGGGGTGCACTGTGTCGCCCATCGGGAGTACTAGTAGCTGCGCGCTCTTGAGGTCGGACCATCATGTGGGAGAGGGCCGGTGTGGTCGCGGAGATGGGGAGGGGGCGGGGGGGCAGGAGCATCGCGCCTGGCCTATGAGGACTCTGGCTGTGAGGCCCGTGGTGGCAACCCCTGCGAGACACCGGGTGCTGGACCTGCCTGCGCATTACCCAGGGTGGATTCCGGAGTGGCGGGCGCCCCCGAAGGGTCTATCAGTCCCGAGCTCGCCGCTGCCTCAGTTTCCTGCGTGAATGTGTGCATTAGCATGGCCCAGGGCATGGAGATCGGGTGTTTGCGCATCCCACGGGCCTCCTCCGTTCTGAGTGTGGTTTCCTCCGCCTTGCCCCACTTCTTGACGGCCCCCACCCATGCTGCTATGGGGGGCCCCCCCGGCGCCTTCCAATGCATAGCAATGCATCGTTTAGCGAGGATCAACATTAAGAAGGCAAACCTCCTCTCCACTTTCTGCCGCTTATGCCGACCATGAATTCCCAGCGCACACGCCTCCCATGTGCCCAGGTCCTGGAACCCTGTAACCGTCTCTAGGGCAGCGTGAATCGTGTGCCAGTAACTGTAGAGCGCCGGACAGTCCCAAAACATGTGCCTAAACGAGGCAGCAGGCTCCAAGCACCTAGGGCAGCCAAAAAACCCCTCGGGGAAATATTTCTGCAACTTTTCAGGGGTTAAATACGCCCTATGCAGGATATGCAACTGTATGTTCTTAAACCGATAGTTGCGGGACACTTTCTTAGTGTATTCGAGAGCCCTCGTCCACTCCCTATCATGCAGGGGCCGTTGGAAATCATCTTCCCAGTGTTCTCTAAGGGTCGCCAGCGTAGGACTCCGCAGGGCTCTCACTGCTTTGTATATCCATGTGACTAGATGGCGGCCGGGCCCCATCTGGAGTACCGCATGGATGACCGGGTGTGAAGGGGGCTCCGCATCAATCCCCCCCACTGCCTACGGCAGTCCATGAGAAGCTGTCTATGCCGCAGGAATTGGCCCCTGGGGAGCTCGAAGTCTCCGACCAGCGCCTCAAAGGGCTGCAGACTCTCACCAGAGAACAGCATCCCCACCTCTGTTACCGCGTGATCCGTCCACACCCGCATCATTTGCTCCGTATAGTATGCCCGCCCCCTAGGTAGCCCCACCAGTGGCAACAACGGGGAGTACAGGGGAATACCCCGGCTAAGTCGATGAACACGCGCCAAGCAGGCACGCGCCGTCATGACCTGGAGGGGCCGGGATGTCGGCGGGGCCGCCCCCGGCAGCAGCATGCGGTGGACAGCGGGGATCGAAATCCGCCCTGTCGCCGTGTACAGCTCTTCTTGCGCCCTGCCCGCCGTCCAACGCGACACCCATTGCAATTGGGCAGCAAGGAAATACGCCTCGAATGAGGGAGCCGCCAACCCGGCCTGATCAAGGGGCAATTGCAGTTTCGCCAGGGCTATCCGCCGGCGGCCGTTGCCCCAGATGAGGGTCCCGAGCAGGGTATCCAATTCCCGGAACAGGGATCTCGGGGGAACCACCGGGAGATTGGAGAAGAGGTAGAGCAGGCGCGGCACCAGGATCATTTTCGCAACGGCTATCTTTCCCGGGACAGCCAAGTGGAGACCCTTCCAGAAATGGACCAAGGATCAGATGTCACCCATCAACTTGCGGTAATTCCCCTCATATATGTCTTGCGGCGTATGATATAGCTTAATACCGAGATATCGGACCGCTTGGGGACTCCACGAGACTGCGATGTCTCCGATTCGTATCGGACCCTGGGGCACGACCTGCGTTAAGGGGTAAACAGTGGACTTGGCCCAGTTCACCCTAAGGCCCGTCACTTCTGCGAAATCATGCAGAATGCATGATATCGGGGTCAGGTCAATCGTGATGTCCCGGACATATACGAGTACGTCATCGGCGTACAGTGATACTGCATGGGTATGATCACCTATCGGGATGCCCCACTCCTCGCTCGCCCCTCGCAGCAGGACCGCCAGCGGCTCCATCGCTAACGCGAATAGTAGGGGGGAGAGGGGGCACCCCTGTCTAGTACCGCGCCGGATTGGGAAGGAGTCCGAGATGAGAGGGCCTATGCGCACTCTGGAACTGGGTGAGGAGAAGCTGAGCCGAGTGTAGGCCAGCAGTTTGGGCCCGACACCCATGCGTAACAAGACCTGAAACAGGTAGGCCCAAGAGAGCGTGTCGAACGCCTTTTCGAGGTCCAGCACCAGACACGCTGCCCGAGGGAACTGTTCCTGCACCTTGTCCTGCACGTGAAACAGCCGCCGGATATTCGAAGAGGTGTGCCTACCAGGCACAAATCCACTCTGATCACGGTGGACAAGCCGCGGGAGGACTGTGGCGTACCTGTCCGCCAGGGCTTTCCCATAGATTTTATAATCCGCCGACAATAGAGTTATGGGTCGGTAGGAGCCTAGCTGAAGCGGGTCTCTATCCGGTTTAAGGAGGGATACTATAACGGATTCGCGCATGGAGTGCGGTAGGATTCCCACGTCTAGAGCCACTTGAAACTGCAACTTTAATTGGGGGACCAGCTGGGACACGAAAGTCTGGTAAAAGTCAAGGGGGAAACCATCCAGCCCCGGGGCCTTGTGGGCAGCCAGCGCCTTCATGGCGTGCCGAATCTCTGTCGCCTTGAGAGGGCGATCGAGGTCCAGGCGCGTATCCCGGTCAATACGGGGGAGCTGGACACGGTCCAGGAAGTCAGCCGGGGCGGCAGTCAACCCCGAGGGCCGGGGGCTAGCGTACAAGCGCATGTAATGTTCTTGGAAGGCCTTGAGTATCTGCCCCTGCGAGTACACCACGGTGCCCCGGAAGTCTCGTATGGCTGTGATGGTCAGGAGGCTCGAATCCCGCTTTATGAGCCAGGCCAGCAGGGCGCCCGCCCGATCGCCCTCCGTATGGGCCCTAGCCGCGTATGCCGCGAAATTGAACCGACGCATGCTTGCCAACGCCGCGGCGTACGCAGTCTCAGCACTAGCTAACGCAGCCGGCGTGGCTTTCGCAGGGTCCGTCTCCTTAGTAAGTGCGGCCAGTGCCCCTTCCGTCCGCTGAATGTCCCCCTCCAGAACCCGCCGGACCCCCGTAATATGACGAATGCAATTGCCACGCATTACCACCTTAAAAGCATTCCATTCTGAGGCTCGGTTGCTGGCGGTGCCAGCATTCTCCCTGAAATAATGACCGATTTGGTCCGCTAAGGTTTGCCGGAAGACGGGGTCTTCGAGACTGTCCCTGGGGAGGCGCCAGGCTGGAACGGGGGGGTGCAGCGGGCGCCATTGTAGGGTGATCGTGTGGGCATCATGGTCGGAGATAGTTCTACCCAGGTAGTCAGTGTCTAGAACGGCAGGGAGGATGGTGGGAGAACAAAGGAAACAGTCCAGGCGCACTCTGAGGTTATGTGGTCTGGAATGGAACGAATAGAGTTTAGCGGTGGGGTTCCGGAGCCGCCAAGCATCCGCCAGGGACCAGTGACTCACCCAGGTTGTAAACCGTTTCGCCTGCGTTACAATGGGGGAAGATGGGAGGGGCGGGTGAGATCTGTCTAAGGTTACATCTTGCACGCAATTGTAATCGCCCCCCACGATCCATGGTACCTGCGCGTATGTGCCTAAGGGATTGGAGAGCGTGTCCCAGAATTTGGATTGGTCGACGTTCGGCCCATAGATACTGCCCAGTAAAACCGTCTGGCCGTCTAATCGGCCCAGTAACAGTACAAAGCGACCCTCCGGGTCAATTACGTGTGACAATTCCTGAAAGGGGACTCCCGGGCGCACCCATATGAGAGCACCGCGGGCGAATGCAGAGTAAGTTGTGGCATAAAGGGCCCCCCGCCAGCGTCTGCGCAGCTTTGCCACCTCCCGCGCCGCCAGGTGTGTCTCTTGCAGGAGTGCAACCTGTGCTTGGTGGCGCTTAATGTATGCGTATACAGAGTACCGCTTGCGCGCTGTATGCATGCCTCGCACATTTAGTGTAAGTCTACCTGCTTGCGCCATCAGGATCTGTGTCTAGTGCACATCTCAGGACTGGGCGGTCGGGACCCCCCGGGGCCCCCCCCGGTATCGATCCCCTCGTCCCACCCCCACGGGTCCGGCGCAGCGGTGTGGCATCGTAGCGACGTGTGGGCAGGGACACAGTGCTGAAAGTGTACGTGGAAGGGGAAGGGGAAACTAGGGTGAGGCGAACGTAACTTGCCCCAACACAAGGGACCCATCGCCAAGCGCGATACGTCCAAACTGACTCCCAAGTTGCAGGGGAGCATGAACCTATTAAGAAAGGGGGGGGTCGGCTAGCGTCTGCTGCAGGCTCTACAAGCGGGCTGTGCGCGGTATCTATGGCTATCCACTGGGGGAAAGTGGGCACCCCCGGGGAGGAAACTGTCCTGGGCCACAGGGGAAACGCCAGGAGCGCCGGGCCTGCATTTGTATGTGGTGGGGGGCTGCACCCCGGGTCGCGAATGTGTGGCCCTCTGCACAGAACCAATCATATCAGGTCGTCCGCTGTCCGCGGGGTGACTGAGGGCAGGGCCCCCGAGTCTACCCCGGACTGTGTCGCCTCACTGTCCTCTTCCTCCTCTGACGTGAAGATATGGGGGGCCCGCTCCAAGTCCGTTGCCGGGGAAGTCGGGCAGAGGCCCGCCGCCACTTTGAGGGCCTGGCGCCGTTCCTGGACGATCTGCTCTAAGTCCGGTGACCCCAGAGTGCGTGACGGCCCCCCGGGAGTACCTGGGCGGTGTCTCTTCCACGAGCGCTGCCTCCTGCGTCCTCCCGCAGCCGCTCTTTGGTCTAGAGGACGCCCGGTCCTCCGGTCCCCGGTACAGTTCTGGTCCGCCCAGTCGTGCGCCTCCTCCGGCGCCGTGAAGAAGTGTGTGACGCCGCCGTGGATAATCTTCAGACGGGCCAAGAATAGGAGAGAGTATTGGATGTTTTCTGCTCTAAAGCGCCGTTTCACCTCCAGGAAGGACGCACGTTGGCGCTGGACCGCTCGTA
The DNA here is from genome assembly GCF_964204655.1 of Triturus cristatus. Lineage (NCBI taxonomy): Eukaryota > Metazoa > Chordata > Amphibia > Caudata > Salamandridae > Triturus > Triturus cristatus. Next base: position 512,688,626 of record NC_140592.1, on the reverse strand, counting down.
AATAGTCAGGGAAGATCATGACCGTTTTATTCTCGATGCGTAGCGGGCCCGCCTGCCTGGCCGCTCGCAGTACCACATCCCGGTCCCTGAAGTGGAGGAACTTGGCCAGAAGCGGGCGGGGTGGGGCCCCCGGTGGCGGCCGACGAGCCGGCACGCGGTGCGCCCGCTCAACCGAGAAGTAGGCTGTGCGGTCTGCATCAGGGGTGAACGACTTCGTCCAAGTTTCCACGTACTCCACCGGGTCTGCCCGTTCGATCCCCTCCGGCAGCCCGAGGACTCTGATGTTGCAGCGTCGAGACCGCCCCTCCAAGTCATCAACGCGTTCCTCCATGGTGGCCATGCGACTCATCAAAGCTTGCATCGAGTCCCGGTGTGTGTCCACCATTAGTTGGATGTCAGCGACTGCTTTGGCGTTGTCCGAGACCCTATCGGCGAGCTTGCGGTGGTCATCTCGGAGGAGACTGACGTCCGTGGTTAGGATGCCCAACTGTTGCTCCAATGAGAGTCGGGACTGTTCAATCGCCACCAGGACCTGATCCAGCTTGGTCGACAAGGAAGGCTCCCCATCCGATCCCGCGGTCACCTGGGTCCCTCCACGCGTGCCGGCCTGGACCCCTGCCGCCGTCAACGGGGCCGACTGCCCCGTCCTGGACTTGCCCATCACGTCCACCCAGAGGGCCGTCGTAGGCGCTGAACAAGCGCAGTATCCGGACTAGATATGGCTGTGGCCGGTCCCGGATCCCCCGGCTCTCCGCCGCCTCTCGCCCCCAACCGGCGGTGTCTTCGGGCCGTGCCACTCGCGGGGCAGGTAGGGCCGTAGAGGGCAGAGCAACCGCTCGAGTGGCAGAGGCCTCCCACGGCGTGGCTGCCAGTCCCTCGTCCGCTACGGCCAACGCTCTCTTCGCCGCGTGTCCCCGGACCGGGCTCCACCGCCGGGTCAGTGTTGCCTGGAAGCCCCAGACAAGCTCCGTACCTCTCGGAGCCCCCGCCGTCGTCCGAGCGGGAGCCGGGCAGCACCTCCGGATCTCAGCAGCAGGCGCGCAACTCCCCCTGAGCTCACCGGTCCTCCCCTCAATTCAGTAGGCCGGGACGCCACAGGCCGCCATCTTAGAGTCAGGCGGGCACCCTCACGATCTGCACCGGAGGCCTCCCCACGTGGGAGTCACCCCCCCCCCCCCCGGGAGTACCGTCACCACTCCGGATCACCGCCGCGAGGGCCCACCTGTAGTCCAGCCGCCGGGGTCTCACGGCACGGCCGCTTCCTGGTCCTCCTCGGGTCGCCTCACCGCCGCAGTGGCTGCCAGCAGCGGCAGTCCTCGCCGAGCGGCGCCTTCAGGCTGCACGCCTCTCGTCGGCTTTCTCCACCTCCCAGCGCCGTCGACACTCCGAGTCGTCGCCAGTTCCCGCCAGTTTCCACCACACAGGGGGGAGGGGGGGACTCACGGGGAGCCCATCGGCACCATCGCAGCCCCGGAACCTGGAGTCCCCCGCAGTCTCGTCCTCACAGCAGGCCCTCCGCTGCCCTCGGCATGCATCCGGGGAGCGGAATCGCCGCCACCAGTGCCTCGTTCCCAGGCCCGCAGGTCGGCAGCGGCCGCGTCAGGCGGGCGCCATGTTGGGACCGGCGCCTCCTCCTCCAAGCAGCTCCCGCGCCCGGGGTCCGGCACCTGAGAGTCACTTCGCCACCGGGTCAGCAGCGCTGGGCACCCCGCTTCTTAGGACAGCCCCAAAGGGTCCTGGGGCTCCCCCAGGCGGGCCGATAACGGGCGAGGGTAAAGCCCGATCCCGGAGCCTTAGCAGGACGCGTCCGTCTCGGCGGCCATCTTGGCCACGCCCCCCAATTGTAAGGTTTTCAATGCTGTACTTGTTGCACCCAGTCCACAGACAGTGCCACAACCCGAGAGGTGAACAACAACAAAGACGTGGGACTGGAATTCCATTCAAAGGTTAAAGCATTCAAGTATTACTTATCGACAAGTCACGACATGCATTCATCATACAGGGGGGACCACATGGCACCCACCTGCAAGAGTATCGCAACATAGACATTCCCTGTTTCATGCGCTTTAGGCATATGCTGCCAATGCTAGGGAGCCGGTTTATGGGCTTAAACACACATTAAAAAAATGCAAGTTTAGTTACTAAACGGAATTTGTCCATATCTAATTTTAGCCTAATGTTAAGACACGTCGAAACATTGTTGACGCAGCAGACCCATTAAACAGCCGCAGGACCTTGGCAGCAATGGATTTACCAAACACTCAGGGGTGCTGTAAAATAACACGACGGTAAAGCCAATACACCAGAAACATGCACAGCTTTCGGTGCATTACCCCCAGACCATCGCATAACATGCTCTGCAAAACCCACCGTGCTACAGCATATTTCTCTCCCGACAGGAAAAGAACACACATGTACCCTCAGTACAATAAACGAATGTGTACAGCAAAGTGAAGAAAAAAGTGCAAGAACTGTGTGTACTGCCGCCGGTAAGAGATCCAATCCCGCAGGGCGTGGATAAAAGGAGACAGGGTGGCAACAAGCAGCGAGTGGCATGCCTACAGTGCAATCGTTGCACTGGCTTTGGCATAATTTGTGATGCACAATGACGCGCATGAATGAAAAGGTAAGGCAAAGCTGGGACGAGGCTTTTGGAATCGTATCGATTCCAAAAAGCCTCTTGAGGCAGCGCATGAGCGCATGCGCTACCTATCATATGTCAGGCCGAGACCTAAAATGTGGGGGTAACTATAAAAGAATATTCTACTTTCCCACAAGGGCCATCTTGGAATGGAAAAGGATTACCATTCCAAGATGGCCTGCAATGCTTATTTGACTTTACAGATTTAAAATGGCAGATGGCCATGTTGGAATGGAAAATTACAAATCAAAACTGGTGTGAACCACCAGTGGAGACAGTCATTGCCAAAGCCCCTAGGCCACCACTTGCCTTTGAATGGTGAGGCCTATTGGCTTTTCCAGTGCTTGTTTTTCTTTTCCATTTACACTCTTTTCTGCTCAGGGAGGGGAGGTGGTTGGGGTGTCGGGAGGGAATTAGTGTTTGGACTGGTGAATAAATAAAAGGTACCAAGTCAACGAGGGACTCAAAATGATTTAAGGGCTGGATTCCTTTTTATAATTTCAACTCCTAATACTAATGTTCTTATTTGAGCTCCAGTTTTTAAGAAAAGCAGATTTTCGTTATAAATCAGACAGAACAAAGGGGCAGAACAAATATGCAAATATTACGACTTCAAACGTGGGGACTTAGAACCCGCAATCACCTACTCACACTTCTCATACATTTAGACTTGAATTTTAAGAAATAGTTGGCTGTAAGTATTTTCAGGCTGTGGTTTTCTGCGACGTGACTGCAACATATAGAAAAAAATACACATAAAATAAAATAAAAAAACAATCTGACTTTATTTTTGTGGTGATTAGGACTCCCTGGACTGGACACAGTATCCAAAACGAGGCTCCAAAACCCCACACGATATTTTAGAAGATAACCTTAAGATGAAGAATTCAGAACTGGAAACCGTACTCCTGGTGATGACTCCATTACGAGGCACTGGACTGGAGGCGAGGCTTCCACCATCGGAGTCCAGTGCAAAATGAGATGCCTAGAACTGGACACAATAGTTGACTGACCCTCCACAATCCCATCTTCTATTTTTCAAGGTCCTAAATCAATGTATGCAATAATTGATAGGTACTTTGAAATCATTTACATCTTCTTGTTAGTTGCAGACGCAGAAGAAAAATAAACCACACGCTTGACCAATTTTTGCTTATTTTTATTGGCTTTTCAAACACTTATTTAATAAAATATTACACAAGCGTTAAAAGCAGGTGAACCTGCCGCGACCTGCATTCGAGCATTAAATTAAAGCTTCATTGTAAAATTAACATTTCCCTATAAATAAAAGGTCAGATTTGCTTCATTTTGTCACAAGCGTTTCAAGTTATAACTTGGATAACCGCCATACGTCGCTGTGAGGAAGGAAAGCTCTTGTGCAGATGTTCGAAAATCTGTGGACAGCACGCTCGGTGCCACTTTTGATACTATGGTGGCTCAGTGGGATGCACTCTAACTACAGAAATCTGTGCTCAATATGCCTATTTCGAGTATATTCAATTGATGTGAATACGTAAAAAATATTATCTCTGCGGGGATCCAAGTTACTGCGTACTAGACGCACCATAATGCAATGCGAGCTTTTAATAGTTAACTCATACTTGTAAACCGTTCACTTCTGAGCATTTTTGCCGAGTCCTGATTCCCAAATGGGTGGGCTGGCAACCCTGAAGCGGATATGGCAAACTATTATCTCTCTCCATCGCCCCTCCGCCGCTAAGGTGGAGGAGCATCGCCCCACTGCTTTTCAGCAGTGTAAAAAAAGGAAAAATAAAAGGATAATTAAATCGACGTTATCATTTTAATTTTCCCTGCCGAGGAAGTTTTGCGGGGCGGGGCTGGGCTGCTCTGCTCACACACCAGGGGGAGGAGTGGTGGACACTCTGTAGTGTGCATGACAGTTTGGCCAGCCGTCTTGGGCAGGCCAAACAGTAATACACACTGGGTGGAGAACATGCACAGGCTCATAGTCCCTGTCTGAGCGCCAAACCACAGTGCCCAGATCAATCACAACGCTGCTAACAGCAGCATCGTGATTGGCTTAGGGGAGCTGGTATGCTTCCTGCTTCTATTCCGGCCGGACGCCGAGAGACTAAGGAGTGACGAGTGAAGTTTATTTTTATTTTTCTACACCCAACTCCCTGCCACCCCTGTTCCGTGCCAGCCACCACTGGTTTTCACCTCTCTCTCTTCTTGCGCCCCGATTTCTTTCCATTCTCACTGTCAGTCTTTCTATTCCTGGGAGAGTGACACAGGCAGTAGCCTAATATGCAGTTTCCACGGGCCCCAGCCTCACGGTTGAAATGCCCAGAGGAATATATAATGGTGAGTCCGGGTCTCCAACTGCACATATGAGGTGTGCGTCCCGTGCTGTGCCTCTGCCATCATGCGATTTTGGTCAGTGCTTAATTTGTAAGACAATACGTGCCAGGGCCCCCGTCAGGAGGCTACCACAGCTCTCACTACGCAGTGCCCCTGCCGGTACTGGCAACAGTACCAACATAACTACTAACCATCACACTCCTACAAGTGTGAAGTTTCAGACTATCCCAGGACCAAACACCTATAAGGACGGCATGTGTGGCAGTTATTAGTCATTTTAAATGTATTTTGAATTATAAACAACTGTTGTTGTGCTGCTTTCTAAATCAGACAAACCGTGCCATCCTGAGGTAGACTGCCATAAGTCCCGATGTTGACAATTACGTGTGGGTGCCGAGTACCGGAAACCACCGGCACAAATTAGGCACTGGTTCTGGTGGGTGTTCGGCTCTACGGTTGGGTGCAGTTCCACAATCCACAATCCCATATTTCTTGGTTTTAAAAAGGTAATGAACCGTACAAAATAATTTTGAGTCACATGGGTTCACAGAAGTAATTTAACGATCTTGCTTAAACCTTCCTTCTCTCTTCCTTCCTTCACACAAACTGAACTCTTCAGCATGATTCTTCCACTGGCAGCTGACCCTGTCCTTCCTGCGGCCCACTGCGTTCCTTCTTTTTACATGCATCTTGAACTAAAATGGCGAACTCTCCTCCATATCTCGAAACTATGGTTCCTCCTTTCCAGAGTCCGATATAAGAGGTTATCCCTCTGTGTACTATCAAAACGTACAACTTGCAGGAATCACATCTGAAGTGCTTTTCATCACTTCCATATTACATGCCATCTGTCCCAAGTGAGATCTCAGACATAAACCTTGTGCTCTAAACAGCGGCAGCTTTGGGATTTCTCTTTATTAAGGCCTTTTCTGCCACCATCCCTCCCCGGCTCTAAGAGATGAATCTCAACACAGAATCCTATTTGACAACAAAAGTCATCCTCAATACATTGTATTGCCTCTTATTAACACAGTCACCACTTTCACAGATCCACATATATAGTTACAATAAATAACACACAATAATTATCTTAAAGGTATAAAACAATGGAATTTCTTTGAAGCACCTGTCTGCCCTTAGTGCAAAGTGTCTCACACAGTGGGCCTCAGCCAAATCTCTGCTGGAGAAGAGGCGATACATAAATTACAGAAATCGAAATATTAGACTTGCGAAAAAAAAAAAAGTTTTCAATAACACTGCTTTTAACAAAACTGTGATTGTCTTGATAGCAAAAATGGGTCAATGTAGTACAACGTTCTGCTCCAGCAAGTACATGGTTCCACTGTCTGATGGGCATCTTCCGACAAAGTAGCCAGTTGTTGCAGCACTGAACATATCTCATATCCCTCTGGAAGGTATGTGTTTTTTTTAAAGAGAGGAACGTTTTTGTTTTTTAAATCTTCTCCACATTTTGTGGACAACTTGCCAATTGGCTATAAGAAAATCCTTTCTAACCAAGACCTAAAAGTCAAAAAGCAGAGGAATTCAGCATTTTTTTGTGGTATAGTTCGCTTCTAGACCAAGATAGGGACCATACAGATTTCTTAAAAAGTTAGCGGTAACACCAGGCAAAAACGTATTATTTTCACTATCATGGTGTGAAATGTACTTGACGTGATGAAAAAGGTCTAAACTTTGGTTCCACTGCTTGATGTGAAGTTAGCTTTGTGGTACTACAGTGCATGTCTGCATGTCACAGTGGTTATAATCATGCTGCCAAAAGAGCCCTAAAATAGCGGTAGTGAGGTCTATGTTGATGTAAGAGAAGAACAGTGTGCTAGGGAACGGCGATGTGCTGGCAGAGAGCTCTTGAGTGGGATCTGTCAAATCATGTCATGTCAGAAAGTTGTGAAAGGTGTTGGTCTGGTCCATTCTGATGTTTGAGAGTCTGGTGTAAGTGTGATTCATTTTAGTTCCAAAGAGCCCTTTATGTTGTCCCTGCTGTCCCTTTCAATGTCAATAAGCCATATAGAGAGGTCACTGCCTTCCATTTTGATGCCAAATATCCCTTTAGTGGTGTCAGTATGACCCATGTGTGGTCAGATATCCATACTGTGACGTCTAGGCCCTCTTAATGGCAAAAAGCCCTGTTGCAATATCAGATACCATTGTTAAATGCTAAGTAGCTTGTTTGGCCATTTACCCTGAAAGTGGAATCCTGAGAGACAGCTTGGGAAAATATTTGCAATTCTAACTTGAGGGAGTGATATTTTTTTAGCTGCACTACTAACACCATTCTTTGAATAATATCTGCAATGTCCATTATCCAGTCTGCTAACAGCTGCGTGTGATAGTTTTCATTGTGGAAGGGCCACCTCAGGTGACCAGGTCTTAGTTTTGACACAGAAATTGGGGAATTCTTCAAATTTGAGTAATGATTTGAGTAATGCCCTCAGCGATTTATGCAATAGCATTCAAGAGAGGGATTCAACTGATTGAACCCCTACTGTTGACATCAGCAGCAGCAGAAGACATATGTGTTACCAAGCAGCAAACTATGGAGTCTTCAGTCCAGGTTAGCCATAGAAAACCTATGATGTAGTTCATGTTAAGGCAGGGGTTCCAACTTTTTGGTATCCTCCCCGATGAAGTGAGTTGTTGGATATTCCGTAGCAGCTGCCGGTTCACATCAGATCCTCAGCACGCCTTCACCAAAGGAGGAGGAGCTTCAGAGGTGGTTGCAGAAGACCTGGACAGCGACACAGTATACAGGTTGGCTAGAAAGGTACCCCAGCCCCGGCGGAAGGCTCGATCAATGGTCTGATAGAAAATGAAGAACAAAAAGTTACACTTAGGAGCAAGTTAGAGTCATTCATAGAAGTAGATATTCCTACACTGGGATCTGTAGTGCCCTCGTGCAGAGCATATCGGGGATGTGAGGGTTCATAACAAATATATATTGTAACAGTAATCAATTACAAATATTGACAAATTGAATATTTCATAGGGTACATTACAAAATTGAATCTAATTTTATTAAATTAGCCATTACTCATCTATGGATTAGAAACAATGGACACCCAGAAAGGCCTACCACCACATATTGCTTTATCTCCTTCCGCCCCTCTTCTTTCTGCAGGACTTCCAAGCTTTCTTTTATGGTTTAAATTTCTTTATTGTGATTTCTAACATAATATTTAACAGCTGCTGTAAAGCCTGTAAATCACAGGATACATAACATATAATGCATAGTTACTCCAAAACTCCCCCTTCCCTTCCCTCCCAGACCCAGACCCGGATACCTCTAGAGCATGAGTACAAGAGAAAGAAAAGAGGATGTGACCACTAATCACCCGTGGAGCCCTGTTGAAGATTTAAGTGGTGTCTGTTGGGGTCTCTGACAAACATAGAAGGCGCAGGTATTTAGGACATGTGAGTTCGCGGAAATCCGACGATAATAAGGTCAAGAATGGCCTCCAAAGCTTAGGGAATGTTGAGTCCTTGTCTGTTAGGGTAAGAGTGATTCGCTCCATCCCATTTATATACCATAGTCTATGCAGCCATCCTTGGTGTGTAGCAATGTGCCCAGTACCCCAGTGTATTAACATATTCTCTAGGGCCGCTAACAGAGCTAGGCCGATCCGTCTGCCTCTGATATTTTAAGGGAAAAGTGATTGCATTAGGAAGGCCTAAGAGAACGTAGGCAGGGAATCTGGGGAGGTCAGTTTCGAAGTGTGTGTCAATGTCACTAAGAATCTGGGCCCAGTATGGGATTAACTTCGGGCAATCCCATAAAATGTGTAGAAGTGTGCCGGGGGACGCACATTGGCGCCAGCACATGGGAGAGTGGGATGGCTTATACTTGTGGAGTTTGACCGAGGTAAGGTAGCAATATGTTATGATTTTGGTGGCAGTTTCTATTTCTGGTATGTTGCGAGCAGTGTGGCGGGCACGGTAGTGGATATTTTCCCATTCTTTCAAGGTCAGCTCCCTCCCGATTTCCAGCTCCCAGCATTTTTGGCCTCGGGACTTGTTAATTGTTGACGGTGAGCTTATAATTCTATACAGGTGTGTGATAAGGCATGAATTCCCCAACTCTGAAAGCAGCCAGCATTCCAAAGGGGTGGGGTGTCGTTGGGCCCTTAGGCAAACGGAAGGGTGTGTAACCCAATGTCATATTTGGGTATAGTGCCAATGTTCACCCACAGGCAGGTTGTGTTCAGCACGCAGTTACTCAAACGCAATAGGGCCCTATGTATCAAACAGATGCCCGACAGATCTGCATTCCGGTTGGTTCCAGTGGTGAAATGCTGGATCGCTCAAGGCCGGCGTAAATACTGGATTTCCCACAATGGGAGTCAGGGGGGGAAGAAAAAGAAGTGAGATTCTTCCAAGCCACCAGTTTGTCCCAGACTGCCAGTGTTGGTTGGTTTAGTGATCTGGGAGAGGTATAGGTTGGAGGGCGTAACGTTTTTGGGAAGAAAGGGGATCTTCCATAGAGGTTGTAATGCCAAAGCCTTGTCCATAAAAAGTCAGTGCTTTTCGGACTCTGGACGGGATCACTCGACAAAGATTTTTAGCTGGGTGGCCTGAAAGTATCGGGAGAAATCTGGGACCCTAAGGCCTCCTTCAAGGGGGTTGGAGGGGGTGGCGGTAGGTTAGGTCCCTGCAAAGGCGGGGTCACCTAACTGCCCAAACAAAGTGATTGATTTCATCTTGAAGGGAGCGAAGGGAGCATTGGTGGGGGGAGGGGGGGGGGATCTGCTAGTAGGACCTGGAATAAATACAGGATCCAGGGAAGGACCGCCATCTTCACTGCCACCATCATCCCCAGCCAAGGACGGGCATGTTGTGACCAGTGGCCAAAGTCAGACCGTATCTGAGGAGTCAGAGAGCTATAGTTAAGGGCTCCTGTCGCAGGTATCGTAGGGGCAATTTGAAGTCCTAGATAAGGTAGGGAAGATGTGGCCCATTGGAGAGGGAAGGTTTGTCTAAGGATGTTAAGAGTATGGGGCTGCAATGTCAAATTGAGTGCTTGGTATTTATGAATATTGATTTTAAAACTGGCTACTTGGCCGAATTACGTTAGCTTGTCCAAAAAAGCCGGTAAAGATTTGTGTGGGGTCTCTAGAGTCACTAGGATGTAGTCTGCATATAGGCTGATCCTGTGGCGATCACAGACAAATTTGATCCCTTTAATCGCTGGGTTGGATTGGACTCTGTATGCCATGGGCTTCATATACAGAGCAAAGAGCAGAGACAATAGAGGACACCCCTGTTTGGTGACCCTGGCTATAAGAAATTGGGTGGAAAAATAGCCTTTCACCCGAACCGATGCCTCAGGGCGATCATATGTACTAAAGACTCATTTCCAGAATCGATCCCCCAGTCTAAAATGTTCCATTGTGGCCTCGAGGTAAGGTCAGTGGACTCTGTCAAATGCCTTCTCGGCATCTACCGCCAGGAGCATTCACTCCCGTCGGTGTCTCAGGGCCATCACTGTGTAACGAATCCCGCCTGGTCTGGATGTATAAGACCGGGGAGGAGGGGGTTAAGGTGCGCCCAGGATTCCCATGAAGAAGATTTTAAGGTCCACGTTCAACAGGGAAATCTGTCAGTATGAGGGGCATTGTGATTTATCTTTCCCTGGTTTGGGGATTACTTCTATGGATGCCATCTTCATAGATGGAGAAAGGGCAGCCGAGGTCCCCAGGGTGCTAAAGAGTAGAGTAAGAAGGGACGCCAGGAAGCTGGCAAAAAGTGTTATAAAAGATGGTTGGAAAGCCGTCCGGACCGGGGAATCTGGATGGTTTCAGACGGGCTATACCGGAGATAACCTCCTCTATACCGATGGGCCGATCTAAGTCCTCTCCATGCCCTGGGGTAAGCGTGGGAGTGTGTGCTGGCCAGGAGTATGCCACCATATCTTCTTACAGGAGGTTATGTGCTGTGTATAGTTCTTGGTAACAGTCCCGAAATGCCTCTGCTATTTGGGGGACTTCATATCGAACCTGCCCCTGCGGAATCAATAATTTTTTGGACCCAATATTCCTGTCGCTGGAACTTCAGTCTATTGGCAAGAAGGCTCCTCGCACTGGTCTCCACCAATATAAAATCAGTGTTTGAGGCAGAGTTCTGCGTATTTCGCACCGTCTGTCTATGCCAGCAGGTTGGGACCTGGCCGCTTCCAACTGCCACCTGACCCTGGGAGCCCCTGTCCGTTTGTGAATGCGTTTAAGTTCTGCAACTTAAAGTGAGAGTTGCTCCTATTGTCTTGGTGGGTTTTGTTCTCGAACGCAGAGATGGCTATCAACTTCCACCGGACTACTGCCTTGAGGGCATCCTATTGGGTGGATATGGCAGTGTCAGGGTTATCATTATTGGCCAGATAATTATGTATAGCTCTGGAAACTTGTTGTTCATTCTCAGGATGTTGTAAGAGACCTTCCCATTGGCGCCAGGTCCTGGAGTATGGGATGTGTTGTGGGAGGCAAATTGTGACTACCAACAAAGTTCTGGGTTCAATGTCACTATCCTGTACCCCAGAAGTGAGCTCGGTCAAACCCAAGAAGTAGTCTAACCAGGCGTAGGTTTTGTGTGTGGATGAATAGAATGTGTAGTCTCAGATCTGTGTACGTGAGTTCCCCCATATGTCTGTTAGGCCTTGGTCCTTCAGCCACTCCCCCCCCCCCCCGAATAGAGAGCCCCAATTTGGCTATGTCCTTGCGCTGATCTATCTAGCTCATTGTCTAGAACAAGGTTTAAATCTCCGCCCGCCAGGACCAAGCGATTCGGGGTCCCCATAATATCTGTGACTGGCCTGCAAAGGAAAGATTCCTGCTCTTCATTAGAAGAGTACAGAGTGGCCAGTGTGATTGAGCCTGATCCTATTTGCAGTGAGTATGCCAGCCTCCAGCCCCATATTTCGACCACCTTAGATATCTTCTTGCTCCTGAAGTGCCCTCAGGATAGCTGCCCCTCACGATTTGATGAGAAGGGATGAGAAGTTCTGAAGATTTAGGCATGGGAGCAAAGCCTATGCTCGTCCCTGAGGAGAAGATGTGTCTCCTCAATTCGCTAGATACGACAGAATCGAATTCCTTATCACAGAGTGTTTGAGACCCCTGATGTTCAGGGTGACTATTATTAGTGTGTCGGACAATGGGTGGTGGAGTGGGTTCGCTGCAGGAGTCTTCCCTGGGTAGGGGAACAAATGGATGGGCAAGGAGAGTGGTAGGTTCCATGTAGCAGGGTTAGAGCATCTAGGGTGTGTGAGTCATTCCCGGGTCCAACTAAAGACCAAAAAACACAAGTCCCCAAAACTCTTGGCGAGAAACAACAAAAACGGAATTTGCATGAGTTCTGTCAATGTCCACTCCTGCAGGTCCATCACGTTCACAATGTGGGGTCCGTGGGCGTGGTCTGCTGGCCCCCCCCCCCACCCAAGCCCAACCAACCAATTCAAAGAGCAGCGTGACGCTGCAGAGGCATAGCTGGGGGGGGGGGGGGGGGGGAGAGCTAACAAAGAGGGAAAGTCATGTGCCTCTGGCAAGGCCGGTTCATATGGCTTCAGGATGACGTGGGTCTGGATGGATCTCCGGATACTGAGTCATTAACTGCCTGCCTCTCCTTGGCTATGGTCTCAGAGTCTGGGCGTAGTTCGGTCGCAGGGGATCTCATCTTTCCTTGACCTTGGTTCCTCTTCCTGTCAGGGTCTTGGGGCTCGCCCTGTGAGGCTTCGGACGTGGTCTCCTTCAGGTCCAGAATGCTGTGTGCCTCCTCCAGCGAGCGTGTTTGATGCAGTTTCCCTCATATTAGATGGAAGGGGTGACCCCACAAGTATTGCACTCCTGCAGCTGGGAGATGTGTGGTGTGATTTGCGTTTCTGGAGGGTCATGGCTGCGAGGTCTTGGTAGAGAACTGGATTGTAGCCCTGGTATTGTATTGGGTGCTTGTCTCTGGCCGCTAGAGGATGCGCTGTTTCAGGGGGAAATCTTTAACACAAGTTAGGATGTCGGGTAGTGAGGCGGAAGGCGAGCATCTGGGGCCAACCCTATGCGTTCTGTCAAGCTTAATGTCTAATTCCATGAAGGTCTCCAGAACAGATCAAAAGAGTTCCATCACAATGGAGTTAATGTCCACCCCGTCGCACCAGAGGGGAATCCTTGTATGCGGATGCTACTCCGGCATAATCGGTTTTCCAGAATTTCTTGCTGTAGTTATTCTATTTCTTCCTCTCTGCTTGCCTCCTGGTCCTCCTGGGTAGAGATTCTGTCCCAAAGCCCATCTATGTCCCGCCGGACATCTTTTAGTTCTTGAGCAAGCTCTTTCTTAAAGGATTGCAAATCTTCACTCAGGGAGACGGAGAGCGACTCCAGATAAGGCCGAGTGATCGCATCCTATGGAGCTCCCACATTGGTGGGCCCATCAGAAGATGATGTGGCCAGTGTATCACCTATATGGGCCCTTGTTGGTTTTAGGAGCATGTCCTTAAGGTTGGGGTCCTTCTTGACCCTCCCAGTGGCCATGTTAAGGGATAGGTGGGCCCCAGGGATTAACCCAGACGAGGTGCTCCTACCAGTCTATTGTGTCCAGGACAGTCGTCCTAGTAAGGTCAGCTGTCTGGTCTCTGGTGCTAGTTCAATAGGTTTTCCCCATGAGTGCTACTCAATTATGGCAGGCGGGCCAGACTGCACAGTCGCTTGTGGGGGCCCGGTGTGCAACAGGCCCGTAGAGCTGCACTGGAGTTGCAAAGCTGTGTGTTTGTTCTGGCTTGGATGGGGACAGGCCCGAGAACTGCTGTCCTCTGTGTATGCCAAGTAGGTCTAAGCGATGGCCTGGCGAAGTTGTCACAGCGCGGTTCTGCCCTGACCCAACAGATTGCTTTTCCAGATCGACTTGCTTCTGTCTGCAGTCGGAGGGGGGCCTGCGCCTCACGCTCCTTTGGGATCTTTTGCCAGGTGATGCGGTGTTCCAGGTGCATGGAGGGGAGTAGGCCCCAGTGCCCGGTTAGCGTTTGGCCTTAAAATGCCAGCTGGCCAGTGTGGTAATGCATCCGCCCCTCCCGGGGGCCCTGGGGACAATTCACGCAGAAAGGATACTCCCCTGCATCTACCGGGTGCTTTGCCAGGATTCTGTGTGGTAGGCCTCGTGGGGTTAGCCTTAACTCCAGGCCGTCCGATGGGTCCCCACACTGAGATCAAGGGGTCTCCCCTAGGTCCGTTGTGTCACAAGGCCTGCAGCGCCTGAGCACCCCCAGGCCACATCTACCACCACTCCTCAGGGTCGCTGTGTGCTTCGATGCCCGCTGCTTGGTGTGGGACCATTACACGCCCCAGACTCGTCCTGCTGTGGGCATCCATGATGGGTCCTCCTACCTCTGCAGTCCGCCAGCCGGTGTCGCTATGTCTCCTGTTCACTCCAGAAGTGTGCATGCGATGGCGGAGCCCGTCCCCCGGCCGGTCTGTGCTGGAAAAGGCGGACATCTGGCCACGGCGCAGGCCGCAGTGCTCACGGCCGCAGTCGTCCGCCGCTGGCCCAAACACAGCGAGCTAGTGGCCAGCCGCCCCGCTGGGTGGTCCCTGCAACACTGTATGGCTTCTGCCAGTGCTAATGTGCTTCAGCTTCAACCTCAGCTAACGTCTCTTTAAAAGGCTGGGCCTGGTGGCGGGAGGGGAGAGACCAGAAGGCACGTTTCATCCATCCACCATCTTGGCCACAGCCCCTGCCAAGCTTTCTTTTAAACTTAGCACAAAAATAAGTTACATTGAAGAATGTCATAAAACTCTTAAAGGTGTGGGTGTTAATTTTGAAGTAGCAGGCGTTGGAATAGAATTCTGCCGCGACATTTCCAATCGTTGGTCTCGATTTCCCAAAATGGCGAACCAATGCAATTCTAAGAGTATTACACCTCATAAAATATCCCTTCACCCTGACCAACATCATGAGGGAAGTGAGGAAGCTTCTGATACAGTGAGAAGTACTTTTTCAGCTGTGGTTTATGGGTAACTGTTGTTCCAGACTCATGAAACAAATGGCCATTTCTGCACATTTTTGAGTTGACACAAAAGTCCTTCAATTCCAGATCAGTGAACCTTTCCTAGTGAAAAATCCTCAAGAACACAACTTTCGTAGGCACCACGGGTTTCACTTGTAACTATTAAACCACTGACATCACTACTCCCATGAAAATGAGTAGAGTACTTTAGAACAAAAGAATAATTCTTCGTACATGGCTTCCGTGGCTGCAAACACTAATATCCCGTGGCTTGTGATGCTGGATAGTGACAAGGAGCCGGTAACAGAAGGTGGGAAAACCCAGTAGAGAAACAGCTGCCCCATCTGCCCACATCTCCACTGGAAAGGAGAATATTCAGCTTGAGGTATGGTCTTCAGAAGCCAGTTGAATGTCATAGTGAAATATCGCCTGACACAAATATTGTGTGCTAATGTGTCAAACAGTATTCTGACACCTATATTCTGGTACCACAGCCCATCAGCCTCGAAGGTAATTGAGGAGGGAGTGTGGGACCATTAAAAGGTGTCGTGGAAAGATGATGGTCAGCAAAGAGAGGGCATTGGCTCTTGTGTGGCCAGCCGTCTCAGTGAGAAGAATTTCTGCAGTAGTGTATCCTATATTCAACCACCCCTACTTTCCCATATATTTACTTCACCTCCTTTACTATGTTGTGCCTTCACTCTGCCCCCTTTGCCCAACATTGAAATGACACTTACTTTGTCCTACATTGAATTTACTCTCATCTCAGACCCTAAACGTTGCCAAAATTCTTGCCTTTTTCCCAAAATAATTTATAGTATTTTTAATATTCATTTAAATTCCTACCAACTCTTCACTTAATCCAAAATCTACCTAAATTAAGACATTCTTTTAAAGCTATTAAATGACTTTAAAATACCCTGCTGCATTAAGAGATGCGGCAACCACAGGGTTACAGACAGGGGAACCTCATCTGGTGCAGCAGGCTCCCCTGCCAGACACCTTAGACCTGACGGCTGTCTGCCACAGGACCGTCCAGTCACAGTGACGAAAGCCTTGTCCTTCTTAGGGTCAATGACCATCACTAGATTCTCCTGCTCCTGAATACTATGCCAGACCACGCAAGGCATGTTGGTCCTGAGCAGGGAAATAAAACAGGGACTCCCAACTCGCAGGGAGAAGAACTCCCTGTGCATCAGGGTCATTGTTTTGTTTTTCAAGAAACAAGCTCTTGCTTTGGGAAATTTGTTTCTTGAAAACGAAAAACCTTTACTGATTTGGAGCCCCAAAACGATGGCCACCTGTGTCTTCATTGCAGCCTGGTGGGGATCTCTAAATTGGGCGGCCAGTAATCCAATGTGAGAATGAAGGCAACAGCCTTCGCTAGTCTGGCGGGCCACTTGCCAGGGTTTAAACAACTCTGTTTGCTACTCTATTCAAACACTAAACCTAACCCTACATTTCATTCAGTTCAATTATTTAATAATAAAATTAATTAATCTAACCTGCCCTAATTGTTTTTAGTTTATCAAATGTCATTACAATTATCAACATATATTATTTTTTAGTGTATTTTTTTAATCGTGTTAATGCTAACCCTAATCACTATAAATAGTAATGAATAAAACGGATTTGCTTATAAGTACAATACTATGAAACATTATTTCAACACCAACCCTTAATTGATTTTAATTAAACTTGTTTGCAGGGAATTACTTTAATCCGAACCTTCACCCTAGCCTTAAGGCAGAGGTCTTCAAACTTTGGTTGAGCCCCCCAGTTGAATTTTTTGTTTAGATGTCGGGCCCCCCCACCACCTGTCAGAAATTTCTGGAATCAGGTACACTACACATAATCGACCGCCATCCACATATCCCATGCCATATCTGGCAAATAACTGATTGAACCTACTACATCCACAGCCACTTAGAAACATTAGCTCAAAACTTCACTGCTTGAAGCTTAACAATGGGCATTGTACGTCTCAGTAGAACAAAACAAATTACAATGTCGTTCAGCACATTAATCCTTGCACATAATATTCATATCATTAGATTTGTGAAACCATTAAAAAGGGGAAAGAGATCATTGGTTCCTTGCTATGTAGATGACCATGGAGTACACCGGTTTTATGGTTCAGGAAGTTCCAAACTTTCCCTTCCTGGAGTATAAGGTTTATTATTATTGCATGTTGTTCGGTATTCTGCAGCTTTTTCTACAAATTGATGCTTTTATCTAGCCTGCTTTCCCGGATTCCTCAATTTTTCCATACACATTCTGCTGCTGGGCCTGGGCTACTAAAAACTCTGCTGCTGCTCACCCTAAGCCTAGTCTGGTGATGTTCCGTTTGAGTTATGCTAGCTTGCTCTTCGTGGCCTTTCTGCCCTATATTGCTGTGAAGAGGAACTGGACTACAGTGGACAACATAACCAAGACTATCTCCCTGAGCTCCAATGCTGACTGGGCGTACTTTTCTAAATAACTGAAAATGCATGCTCGGAACCCTGCCGTTACCACGCTCCAGGAGCTCCAGCTTGCCCTATCCCTCTAGATGGCTACACCTTGATGCTGGTTAGGAAATTAGGAAATCTCAAACTCACACGCTCCTAACATTATTGAAGAGCTATGCCTCCAAATGCACATTCCTCTGGAAGAACAAATAATACAGCAGTGCTATCAGGTATTTTTGTGCTCTCTTTACCTTAATCTAAAAAGATAAGAGCTGTTGAACAAAAAGAGATTAGAACCCTTCCCATTGCAAGAAGACTAACTTTGTGAGTGAACCTCAAACTAGCCTATTTACAAAAAAGGAGATGTCTTAGCTCATGGCAGAAAGCAAGATGCCATTACTTAAATGTATCGCTTGTGGAGTTCCTTACTGACCAGCCTTTCTTAATTACTACCTCGGATAATGCACGTTGAACTCCACTCCTGACTGAATCTACATACACCCAATTGCTCAACATCTGTGACCAGTTGTAGTGGACCCACTCTCCCTCAGAAGGTCTGGCTACTTACCTCGGGCTACTCCCTTTCCAGGCCTTACTCTGCTACCTTCATATAGTGGCTTCAGCTGCTTCCAATGGGGCCATGAAGGGCAGTCACTACGAGGGCTACAATCAGTTTTTGCCCTGTAAGGCCTCCAGCTGTACTACCTGCATCTGGAGTACAAACATCCAGCAGGCATACTTGCTTTGGTGATTGAAAGGTTGTACACAATTTTAAATACCTCATTGAAAAGATGGGTTGGCAGTCACCATTGTCCTCTGCTAAAATGACTTGGGTGTGCATGTTGCGAAGCTGTTGGGCATACCTCTTAGATCTGCTTGGAGGGCAAAAGCCAGACCACCAGAACTTTGACCCCAGTGGCAACAAAGGAAGAGACATCACAAGGCCTTTGACAAAGTGACATCACGTCTTTGCGACTCAACTAAATGGCTATCATTTTATCGACCTCAGAAACATGTATGGCTGAGTGGACCTACAGGGAATCGAACGTGTGACCATGGGATCAAAGACATTTCTGAGATAAAGAATGGGGCTGGCACAGAAGTACATTTTCATCATATAACTGAAAAGGGGCAGCTGTCCTAGCTCAGTCACAGTTCTGAAAACCTCAGATGGTGGATAGTTAGCAAAAGAACACACAAACGTGTTCAATGGTGGCGGTTAAAAATCTAGTGAGCACCTGAGTGTTTTCATCCACTGGGCTCTGATCTGTATTTACAGATTTCTATATCTCAGCCATGTGGTCGGGAGAGGTGAGGCACAGTACAACCCATTTTACTTTTACTTAAATAGAAAACAGGCAGGCTCACTGTGTGTATGCACGTGTGCTGTTTTTGTGTGGAAGAGGGCACCTTTTCTTACCGTTCGGAATTGCTATCATGTCTTAACAACACAAGGGCAGTCAATGTGCCCTGCATATCAGTGTCTGAGAGGCAGGTTTGGACCAGACCGCATCACATTGTCAGAGTCGCTGAGAGAGCTGAAGACTGTAATTTAAAGAAAAATGTTCCTACTAAGTTATGGCACGTCACAAACATTCTTGCGACATGGGACAGTGGGAAGGTGAGATTTTAAGGTGGAGCGCGCGCGCCCCCCTCGAGAGGATGTCACGCCTGCCCAGGGGGGCATGCCCCATAGATTGAAGAACTCTGCCTTAAGGTAACCAATAGACAGTACATTAATTTAAATTGCTCGATAATAATTTATTCATCATTTTCCATATATCTAATGCTGGATAGTTCCCTCTGTGCAACTTGATTTCCTGAAGTTTTGTGCGAAATGGCCGTATGACTCAATAAATTAAGAGGAATTAAAGTTGTAGGTAAAGCAAAGTAAGACTAGTAAATTTCGACAAACTAATGGGAGAGAATATATGTCCAGACACCTCTCTGGAATATTTTCTTGAGTGTGTTGGAGGGTGGAAGTGAATGTTAATGAACATGGACAAGTCTTCTCTGCTTCCTGGCTAGGCGCTATGGGGGGGGACACGGGGGGGGGGGGGGGGAGGGGGGGGGAGGACCGAGGGAGGGATTGCAAGTCCAAACTTAATGGAAGAAGAATGCGAGATCCATGAGAATCTTTGGGTTGAGGGGGGTTAACTTTAAACGCAGGCAGCGGATTTCCCCACTAGACGGCCGTACTTGTAAGAAATGTAAAGATGTAACATATGGCTAAGTAGCGCCGCCCGGCCTCCGGGATGTGGGCAGTACGGCTGTGTGTACCGCACGGATGTATGACTAAGGCGGGCGAGACATCTGCGTTAATAGCATTTATCCTGAGTGTTATACAGTATATTGGGACCTGCAATAAAAATGGTTTGACAAAAAAAATGAACAAGTCTTCTCTGCAGGCAATGTTGATGTTTGAACCATCTGTTTCCCAGTTGCGTGCCCCACTCAGGCTGTAGGATGCAGAAGACACCAGGGGCAAAGCGAAATTAAAAATCACAGAATTCCTAACAGGTGGGGAAACATGGGAGTGCTGTCAATTTAAACAGCACATTCCAGACCATATTTGGCTCCCTTTGTCCATCATTTTCAGGGATTCAAATCTGTGAGGTTCTTGCATTCATCTAACAGGTAAAGACAGAAGCCAAGGCAGTGACCTGTGAAACAAGAATGCACAGGAAAGCTTTGGCTTGACTGTACTCGGACCACCACTTCTAGCAGGGCTGGACAGGCTTTTTATTCCACCGGGAATTTCCCCAGGGGGCTGGAGTCCTTGGAGGCCTGTTTTAAAAGCCCAGGGCCACTCCTGGCACCTCTGTTGCTTTCCTCAGCTCCCCGATTGAAATTGCAGCAGACACGGAAAGACTTCAAGAGAGAGAGAAATATAGATGGGCGGGGGAAAGGTAGAGAGAAGCATTCTGAGAAGAGAGGAGAGGAGGGGGGAGAGAATGGATGGATAGAAAGAGAGAGAGAGAGTGTGTGAGGAAACGAAGGGAGAAACACGGTTTGAGAATTTTTGCCAGGGCTACGTTTGGTTCCCCAGTCCCAGACTTTTAGTTCATAAGATCACTGACACTTCATGCGGACTATTGTAACAACTAACCCAAAAAACCTCAACTAAAACAAAAAAATGGAGCACATTTAGACCAGAAAACCAGCCTGTGTCTAGCATCCGTCTTCTGGCTCCTGGTGGAATTAATTGTCAAATTCAAGTTTCTGTGGACCATTGGCAAGCATTATGAGCTAAATGCCTTAAGGGCTGTAGCTTACCACTCAAAAACAGGCCTTAGATCTAGCCATCTCTTCTCTGTAGCCCATGCCAAATTCAAAAGAGGCCAGGTACGGAAGTCACTCTACACAGACCCCGACTCTGCAATGTCCTTCATCATCTGAGCTCATAAGAACTTCCTCACCTTCAGGAAAGTCCTGAAAATAGTTCTGCTCAGGAAAGTATTCAGAAACACCATCCTCTCTCCCAAATTACGACCCAACCTAGTAGGGTGAGGCATAGTACCATCCCATCAATCACACCCAGTAGGCTCCTGGATACGTGATGGGGATTAGTACCGAGTGGTACTGTAGCTGCTTTCAGAATGGGGCTTAAATTAGGATTTTGAACCACAGAATATAAATCTGCATAGCAACTCCTTAGGTGATGCCAGGTCGCATGTAGTAGTTTCCACTCATACCCTCCTCGCCCTTATCCCTACTTATAGCTCCGATAACCCCTTCCTTTGCCATACAAGCACTGGAGCCAACCCACAGCAAAGAAGCTCTCCTGCCTTCCAACAGCAACTCTGTGGGTGACATGCACAATATCTGGGCTCCAGTACCCTCTGTTAGATGGCACTGCAGTGCTTAATAAACAAACATGCAATGTTCAAGAAACCAGCAAATTAGTAGAGAGCAGAGTACAGGAGGAAATAATGTCAGTGGTGGGACAGGAAAAAGGAAGCAGAGAGGGTGAGGGAGGTAGGGGGGGTCTAAGGAAATGTCAGTGGTAAGAGATGATTGCGGTTCAAGGCCCGCATTTCATTTTATCACTGGACAGAAATAGAGGATTGGATTTGCCTTGTTCTGGGGTCTTATGGAATACATTTGAGGCCAATTGGTGGCTCTGGTGTTTGGAGCCTTGAGTGTGCCTCTTGCTGTTGTCCATTTTAACAAACTATGTAGTCCTGAGAGAGGACAATTTTTAATCTGTTTACCAGTTTTCTCATGTGCAAAACAGAGTTCTTTGAAATATTCTCCCAGCTGTGAGGACAATGTAAGTGGGAAACTTGCATTGGGATCTGGGATTTTTTTTGACCTGAATCGCTTTCATTGACATTGATGAAGTAAGGAATAATCATTAACGCCTTTTTATTACAACGCTGAGAGCTGGATGACTGTTGTAACGTGCAATGTGTTTGGACTGGAGTATCAGTCCCTCCCAGTGCTCTTAACATTTTAAGGTACACGGGACATGGTTATAGCATGCAGTTAATAGCCATAGAGAGAATTTGATCTCACACATCAAGTATGCTGTTGGTTTTCTTCATAAAGCCTGATTAATGATGAGCTCACAACACAAGTTATGGCCCTTCAGGATAAACACGTGGCCTTGGAGTTCGCCTCAGTGGCATCCGTGCTAGGAAGGGGCGGAGAAGAACAACTCTGTCTGCTGCTGCCGGGGTAATGTTGCGGATTTGAACTACCTCCTGAAGGGCCACAGAAGTGCTGAATTTGGCGCGGTTGGGCTTCGATTGGTTAAAGACAGCGTTTTGCCATCCACAGTGGAAAAGTGGCATTGTAAATACAGATTTAGCCTCATTTAGACTGGACAGAGTTCAAAGCAACATTTGTTTTGTTTACTGATTAGGAGTTGCATTTTCCGCAGAGTTTTCACTGTTTATTTAAGTGTTTGACAGGTCTGTACATGTGTGGTGCTGTGTGGAATGTTCCAGTGCCTGCCAATTCGGAGGTCTCCTGTGATGCCAACACTGAAATGTGGGAGCTGGTGCTGAGGAGGAGGCGGCTGTTAGTCAGTTGAGGAGTGAGGTGTGCAGAATTGAAGAGAGAAGGAGCGGGGGCCAAAAGTGCAAAGTGATTCCACTGACCCTAAAGATGCCTTTGTACAAGTAGCCAATAGGTAGCTCATTGTTTAGAGAGTCAGCACGAGCCTCATTCCGGCTTATCTTGAGTGGGGTCTTAGGTTCCTGAGGCCAGACTTGGTATTTGGGTGAAAGAACCTCCCTCCTTCAGTACCAGTTTGAGTAACATACCTCAGTGTGTGTATGTATGCATGCAAGTATGTTTTTGGCCATCCTGCAAAAGACAGTATTGACTCAGACTGTCACAACTAGGCAAAGTGGAGACACTACATTGAGATAAGAATTACCCACATGGTTTACAGAAGTTATGAAAGGATTTAAGGAGTTGAGGATGAGTTTCCACAGACAGAGAGTGAAAACAATATGTGGTAAGAAAGGAAAGATGGGGCTGATGAGTACAATAGTAATGGCCCCTTCATGTCTCAAACTGGCAGTGAGCCTGGAGCACCAGTACACTGAGGGAGGAAACCGTGGCCAAGATGCGGCACTGCTGTATTATAGGCCTTACTTTCAAATGAAATACATACATTATGTGTCCACCTACGTGATTACCTGACAGTAAGCATATTTTTGTGTATGTGTATATATATATATATATATATACATATACATATACACATACATTTACTTGTAAGTGAAAGGCCCATAAAACAGCTACAGAATATTTTGCTTTTTAAGCCATGCATTTGACCTCGACCCCTGTATTTTTCGCTCATGAGCACAGTTCCTATAGTGTTATTACAGAGCATTGACCACAGATTAGTTGAAGGTTTTCTATTAACTCCAATGAGGCAATATTTTTGTAAACGATATCTACAATTCAATTTTTTGTCTGCCGATCTTCCATCCTCGACATTGTGGTACGTTGTCACATGCACCAAAACCAGAATAGGAAAACCACGGGACCAGGTCACCATTAGCTAAGAAAACTGGAAACAAAAGATTATGGCATGGTTTGTACCACTCACCAAGCCCCTAGCAAATCAATTCTACATGACCAGCAGGACCTTTGTAGAATGCCTCCTGCAAGACCATGCATTGCCTCGAAAACATCTCCTTGAGGACAATTGCAGCTTCCAAACTTAAGGAAAACCTGGACTCTCTTTTCAATTTCTATTCTTGAGATTTTCTCAGACCACAGAAGAGAAGAAAAACTTAACAACGATCTCCATTTTATATCTTGACTGCCACGCCACAGTCCAACTACTGCATTACTTGGCTGATGCATTCCTGAAGGCATGTTTTGTGCTCTTCACTGTGTCCTTCTGTTCTCCCATTGCACTGCAAAGGGTGTTCCATGCCTACAACTATTAGGGGGGCAGTATATGGTCAGCAAAAGTGTCTGCATGCTGATGCACACATATACATCTCACAGAGACCCTCATTGCTGTGCGTCGTAAGGCCCGATGCATGCATACAGCAGAAAAACATTGAAGATTTTTCCCTGCACACTGTCCACTGCCCATCTCTCTTAAATCTGGTGTCTACTCACCACCGGTCAGATTTTCATCGGCCACTGCACATCCCCTCCTTCTCCTTCACTGTGACTCCCCTGTGAGTTACCCTACTGTACAACTTCTTGCATCACTCTCACACACAGGGCTATCATGGGCCGCAGTGATGCAAGGTACTGTGTGACAGTGCAGCTCCTGGTGCAGTCCTGACCACTGTGAAACTGCCTGGACATGAGAGCAGGGGTGTGCTGGAAGAAAAGAGGGCAAGCACACCTGCACAATAAGCAAACACTTAGTCAGGCATTCTCCAAGCAGTTACTCAAGGGCAGGCAATAGGTTGGCATTAATCTATCACACATATGGGAGCACTCGCTATACGACATGATTCATCTCACATTGCATTCTGAAGGATGAAGCATTTGCAATTTTGTTAGAATAAATACAGGTCTTCTTGTCCTCTCATTGTGCCTTCCAATCATCACAGGAGGCTTTTCTCTTGGGGTGTGGATGCCTACATGTTATACCATATTTTCCATGTAGTACAATACTTATGGGAGTAAAGTGCATGTCATTTGGCTCAGACAACCAACTTTAGGCTTCACTGGGGTCCAATGATTATTGCCACTATGTATCTGCACATGGTCTTTGACATCACCTGCACTGGAGTGCCTGCTAGCAGGCTGGTTTGGCCTTCGAGCCAGTCTGGCATCTCCCTAGTGAGCTGCAGACTAGAAGGATGCTGTCATAGCTGAATGGGAGACCATGACCCCAACCATGAGGTCAACTCAGCCTCATTCAAGCTGCGGCCTCCTGGAATAAGGAGATGCTTTGAGCATTTTTGCCAGGGCTAATTTTGCTTTCCAGTGCGGGCCCTCGTGGTGGAGCTTGAGGAATATCACAGGTTTAGCCTTTACCAGGGGTTATATATTTCTGTCTTGAGTACTTGGTCATTCCTCTCCTTTTGAGCCATTCTAAGAGATAAGAGCAGTACTTGTTACTTCTCTGATTGCTCAGAGAATGTCAGTATCATCCCCTTGAATAGTTTTTATAAATATCCCCTTCACTTTCTCTTAGAAGGCTTCTCAGTTTAGCTTCCCCACTGGGCCTATGTTGGTCTGTGTCTGTTTGTGAAAAGCCAAACACTTTTCATGATACAATTGAAAGGATTACTCTTCTTATAATGTGTTGCTGCTGTTGGTGACGACATGAGCGTTTCGTGGTATCATTCGTTTTAGAGAGGGAGCACAGCATTGGGTATTGAGCAAGGGACATGGCATGATGGTGAGTGTACATTATGAGGAATAAACTACACCACAGAGTTCACAACGGGGACATTACCAGCAAAAAAGGGTTGAGTGGTCTCCCAAACGATCTCTTCAATAGGTTGTATCTGAATATTCTAGGTCATTGGCAGACCTGTAAACCACAACAGGATGGTTTAGCCCATGACAAGGCTCTTGGATAAGGGTTAAAACATGCAGATGTCTTCCTCTCCTACTAATTATTTCCTGTGTGCTATTTTGGCCCTGTGCAGGCATGAGAGGAATGCGGTGGATCTGGCGCGTGGGACGTGATAGACATTGGGCGAACTTCCGCCAGCAAATGGGAGGGTTCGCCCTGAGGCAAAACAGCTCAGTCGTGATTCCAGTTTCAGGAGAAAGAGGTAGTTTAATATACACTGACGAGGGAGCTTGTCATCTGGGATGTAGTCAGTCAGTGTGCGTCTCTCTCTGCGTGTCTCTCTCGCTCATAGCTCTCTCTCATATCTCTCTCTATCTCTCTCTCTCCCCGGGGCTGCAGACACCACACATTCCAACTGTTGGAAACAGGAAAAGGGGAGCTTTTGAAAACAACATCGAGGAATTTATTTTCTCTATTAAATTGTATTGACGTGGAGGCCATTTTAGCCAGGAGAAAGATAAAGCAATTTTTGGCTTAGAAAATTGGGAGTCTTCCGCCTGAATCAAGAGTGTGAAAAGGGCGGTGAAGTCAGTTTATGCCACCTCAACAAGGCAAACCGATGTCTGCTGCCTGCACACAAAAACGATGCCCACCACATCAATTTGGATCAAGGCAGTCACCTGGGCACTCCAAGTGGTTGACATCACAATTACAAAACAATGGACTCTAACCCAATAGGACGGCTCCCACTACAATGCAAAAATGGCCGTCTCCCCCAGCACCAAAATATTCCTGCCAACACATTACAATAATCTGTCTGAATAGGAGGGTTACATACTCCGTTTTTTGCTTTTTCCCCGTCCCGTAAATACCTGGCATTACTATTATTGAATTTGATGAAACTTCATTATTTGTCGCTGGAAGTAAGGAAGGCATTGTCGGACGACCCGGAATTTCAACTTGTCGCCTCCAGGCCTCGCCATAGGTCAGCACTCGGCCCACTGAAGTTACTTAAGTTTTCCCCTCCGCCAGTGTTTATAAGCACTACTGTTCATTGCGCTTACTAGAACTTCCTTTGGTTCTCAAACAACGGCTGTTATTACAGCTCAATGGTATTTATTTCTGGATCTCGGAAGACACCGGTTGAAAGAGGCCACAGTATTCGAAATCGGGCATTCAAATCTCGGCTGAGAAGAGATTCCTCAAGCAGTCTCCTGCTTATACCCCATGGTTTTGCGTCAGGCTTTATGCCCTTGTCAGCTGACTCAGCACATTTAACACTATATGCTGACTCAGCACCACTTAACACTATTGGGAATTCATATCGGCCCTGTCAGTTTTGCTTCAATATCCAGCATCAGCTCTTTTCCATAGCAAGCTTCTTTGTGACACTGAGCATGATGACCTTGTGGGAGGAGGTGTGACACCCTGTCAGTTTTGCTTCAATCCCCATCAGCTCTTTCCATAACAAGCTTTTATCTTGTGACACTGAGCATGATGACCTTGTGGGCGGAGGTGTGATGCCCTCATTTGACCACATGCCTGTGTACAAGCTGTCCCGTGGGTATGTCGACATCGCCCTTAAGACCTGATGTGGAAATTTCCCTGGAGGGGAAGTTAGTTTCAGAGGCCAGATTTGCCAAATTCCTAGTGAAAGGGACACGCAAAGACCCAACAATTCTGGGTTGTTAGGGTTTTGTGAACCCTCAAACAAGCTGTGTATTTTCAGACAGGCAGCATAGCACTGGTGTCACCAACCTGAAAGCACTTCAAGAAACAAGTGCCAATTACGAGTTTATTTCGATTGACAAAGCCTCCTTCTTATCCTCAGGGAAAAACATTCACTCACAAAGGGTAGGTTTTTACCACAATTTTCGAGTCCATCTGTTATACATCAGATGGGATCTGCTCTGCTATGTGGGTGTCTGATGTGTTGCTGACATTTTTAGAACTGTACAGCAATCCTCTAATATGATACACAACATTTAAGTGAAACAAAAGCAATACACAATTGCTTGATCTGTGGTAATATGACCATGTCTGAACTGGGGTGGCGGAGTGAGCTAAAAAATGTTGATGGATTAAACACAGATAAGTTGACTGGGGGTGAGTGCTTGCATTGTTCAACACTCCGTCCATCATCCCCTTTGGTTTTGCTTTGTTCACCCCAAGTTGGCAGGGTATGCCCGACGTGGGTCCCTTGCTCACTTTGCCACTGGATTCAAGCAAGCCTGGCTGAAGACGGCTGAAATGCCAGAAACCGGTCCTAGGAAGCTTGTTTCCGGTCCAGGGAAGAAATGGCTTGGCAGTTTGGGCTGGACTGTTCCCATGAGGCACAGGGTCAGACTAATTTGCATATGGCAATGTCTTAACTGGTGTGGCAGAGTGAGCTAAAGAATGATGATGGATTAAACCCAGATCAGTTGACTGGGGGTGAGTGCTTGCATTGTTCAACACTCCGTCCATCCATCCCCTTTGGTAACCTGCAAAGATGACTGCATGAGGAAGATCTGGCGATGAGGTTCAACTACTGATTCAAATTCTCTAAAGACAGCATAATCTGTGACAGTGACCTAATGTGAGCTCATTGGTGTCATTAGACCTAGCTGTAAGGGGTGCATGGCTCGCCACAACTTAGAACCTTGAGAGTAAAAATTAGCCTCTTCCACCAGCGCATCTAGAGACCTATGAAACCATCAGCAGTACCAATTGAAAAATTTTGTTTTTTCATAGAGTGCTTAATGCCAGCATAAAGCTGTTTTCAGTTGTTACCAATTGTGGTTGATAGAGATACATTAACCTGCATAAGATCACATATTTTGATTTGCTGTTGGAGCTGAGATTTGCACTGGAGCTTCCGGCTACAATATTTAACAGATTAACCTTTAGACCACAGGTCATAGAACAGAGAAGTAACATGCATTAATAGGACTCAACATCTTTCTGTAACAACACAAAGGTGTTGGCATCCAGAATTTTGTACTGGCTTCATTCTTTTTAGGCTTCCTCTTGCTATATGGAAACATGTGGGGTCTGGTTCACAAAGGTAACCTTACACTTTTGTGTAAGCTTACTATTTTTTGGTATTCAGAAAGTAAGATTTTAAGTTTACGGATTCTAATTTTACACCTGTGGACACTCCACACTCGTGGTGTAGACTCAGAAAGATAGCACAGGCCTATTTTTTATGTCGATCTGGGGAGTTTTCTGCCTCTATTGCGTAATCTCCTCAGTCGTAATATTTCTATTAATACAATGGAATTCCTAGTTTGTGAATACCAAAAAATAGAAAATGGACACAAAAGTATAAGTTTACCTTTGTGAAGGAGGCCCATAGAGAGGGCTTCAGGTCAGTTCCCTTCAGCCATTGGATGTGTGTGTTAGGCCCCTCACATTTTGGGTCAGCACACGGCCGGTCTCAGAAGTTTTGATTTCGGGCCACTTTGTGTTGTATTTGCCCGTAAAGCTAAGTGTTGCCTGTGCATTTGTTGGCTATATACACACATCTGTCATTACTGTTTTCAGCCAGAAACCAGGCCTGCTTATTTTAGCATTGCTTGTTTTTCTCAGCCTGCAATGCAGAGGTGGAAGGGCCTACAAGATAAAGCACACACTGACCTGCTTTGTGACATGACGGTTGTAACCTGGAATGCGATCAATATTGACTTGATCTACCCTTGAACCAGGGCACAAACACCTGTGTTTTTCAGCCCCCTGAAAGGCCCAATCGTAGCCCGGCTTTAGTGGGACGATACTCTCCTATGCAAAGCCTGGTAAGGTTATAATAAAAAAAAAGTAATTTTTTTGGGTGAGTGAAGGAATTGGCTGCAAAAATATGCCCATGGACTGATCATGTAACTATTAGACAATTATGAAAACTGTGGAAACGACACAACGTTCTATTTCTAAAACCCATGTTTTCCATCTCTTCCTGTTCTCCTGCCTAAAAAGTTAATATTTATAGATATGTACTTGATGTGGCCCAATTGTTTACAAAGCACCCGTTTTGTATTGCAAAATAATTTTCTGGAAAATACCTTTATTACCACCTCGTATACATGCTCAAATGTTACCTGTTTTTTAATATATATATGCCTATTTATATAAATGTGCACACACCCTATACACTTAATTAAAGTGTACGATTTTCACTTGAACCCTCAGATTCACCCATGTATGGTTAGCTTAAGGCAGCCTCAACTCACCCCAATGTTCATTAAATCACACGTGGTGTCACAGTGATAGCCCCAGTGACATCACTGATGACATCACTGGTGGCACCGACATTACCAATCACATCAATATGGATCTGAATTTGTATAATTAGTTATGTGTTGCAATATGTTAATCTTGTATTGTTAAGCGGTATTATTTATTGTCCTCGCCTAGTAGCTCACCTTTTGCCAAGCACTGCGTCTAGACCTTCTGTGGCCATAACCCACTACACATGGCTTTTGTCTGTGTGCATCGAGTCTGGCAGACGCCCAGCCTTCTTGTGGTTCTATCCCAGTTGTCAGGGCTGAGCACAGCGGGAGTTAGTGCAATGCCTGACAGTCTCTGGTATGTAAGTGCTTGTGTTGGTGCAATTCCTGACAGTCTCTGGTATGTAAGTGCTTGTGTTGGTGCAATGCCTGAGTCTCTGGTATGTAAGTGCTTGTGTTGGTGCAATTCCTGACAGTCTCTGGTATGTAAGTGCTTGTGTTGGTGCAATGCCTGAGTCTCTGGTATGTAAGTGCTTGTGTTGGTGCAATTCCTGACAGTCTCTGGTATGTAAGTGCTTGTGTTGGTGCAATGCCTGAGTCTCTGGTATGTAAGTGCTTGTGTTGGTGAAATACCTGACAGCCTCTGGTATGTAAGTGCTTGTGTTGGTGCAATGCCTGAGTCTCTGGTATGTAAGTGCTTGTGTTGGTGAAATACCTGACAGCCTCTGGTATGTAAGTGCTTGTGTTGGTGCAATGCCTGACAGCCTCTGGTATGTAAGTGCTTGTGTTGGTGCAATGCCTGACAGTCTCTGGTATGTAAGTGCTTGTGTTGGTGCAATGCCGGACAGTCTCTGGTATGTAAGTGCTTGTGTTGGTGCAATGCCGGAGTCTCTGGTATGTAAGTGCTTGTGTTGGTGCAGAGTTACACTACTTACATCCATGATGTCAAAGGGGAGGTGATAAGTGATGTCGTTACTGAGCTTGTGGAAGCCATGAACAGACCACTGGGGCCAAGCTGTTGATGGATAGCAAACCACAACGGTTTCTCAACTCAAGATCGTTTCCATAACTTCTTTTTATTTGTATTTTTCGAAGGGTTTCTGAAGTATTTTTTTTTTTTTAACATACATTCATCTCCTATGAGCAAAATAAACTATAACTTACCCGTAACTACGTTTTTCAGTGATTTCTTTTACAATGTTCTAACTCTAACTCCTTGGTTTTTGGGCTCCACTATGCCCATCTCAGGCCCTGTGCCCAAACAAATGCACAAACCGCTCCTGGTACCAGCAGCCTTTGATGTGCACGGTGGGGGGAGGCCACGATTTGCCTATCGCGTGACTGATTACATTTCTTCGCATCCAACTGGCCTGTTGGGAAAGGTGCCTATTTCCATCCAGCCCAGTCACCTGTGCTTTCCGTTCATTTTTTTAAAATGCTTATTCTCTTTCTGGCCAGGTCCTTATTTCAAATCACCATGTTCCAGAAAGGTTTCTGCATAAAAGAAAGGCGGCAGCACTTCTGGGGCCCTCGGCATCGCTCTAGTGAGGTGACTTCTGGAGTAAGACGATACATCTAGTTCGGATTTTTAAGGCCGTGGCGGCCATCGCAGTTGAAGCTTTCTGATGCATGTTAGGGGCCCAGAGAGATTGTCAAAGCTTCGGTGAAGGGTATTGTGGTAGGTGGGAGTCAAAAGCCAGCTATTTTGTGGTCGGGAGCCAATGTGGGTAATTCAGAGGGAGATACCGCAGTTTCGTCCGACATTAGTGCGTCGTGGCGCAAGAGCAATGACCGGCAGGACTGTCGGGCTCCTGTTCTATAAATATATGTGAGTCAGCTGTGGGCGGCACGTACCAGCCTGCGGTTTCTAGACGTAAACAGCGACTGCAGAAATAAAGCACCCTTTAGGCTAAATAACTTCACGTCACTGCATCAGTTTCACGTCTCGATAAACAGGCCGGAGCAAGCCTTGCCCAACGTGTGGGGAATATAACTTCCTAAAGTTCTCACTGATGGGATCTGAACGGCTTATGCCTTGGCAGTCCGACACATGTCAGGTAGCGCACCCCTTAACGGAGCAGGAGACATCCAGCACTAAGGGATCAGATAACAAGACTACAATTAGGCGCAGGCAAATGCTACTGCCACCGAAATGCAGGCTATGTTGTTGAGTCAGATTGCATGGGGCACTTCTGCTCAAAGGTGGTAAGGGAGACTGCTGCACTAGGGGGACAGAAGGCACCATGGCATTAATCCCTGAATAGGAAGGAAGGAAAAGTGGGGTCTAGGCTTTAGCAGAAACTCTGCCCCTTGGCGTGGAAGTCTTTTGTTCGGTGTGAAGGGGGTGAGATGTTTGACAGAGTGATTTGGGTAAAGGCCCTTATGATTTATTAGAACATTGGAATGTGGAGCACTCCATTGTAGACAATGGAGTGCTCCATGCTTCTACGGGCCGGTAAAGGCCCGCAGAGCAACATTCCAATGTTTTACAAAAGCCTCTCGAAGTTCGAGAGGATTTAAATCCCCTCGAGCTTCGAGAAGCCTTTGTTTAATTTGTTAGAACATTCTGCCCTCTAGTGGCAGAATGTTCTAATAGCCTTATAGCCCTTCGTAGCAGGGCTATACCGCTATTAAAGTCCCGCTGCTTTTGTTAAAGTCCCTCACCTTCGGCTCGGGCCTTTAACGCTGCAGCTGGCCTTTAATAGCCGGTATAGCCCGCTACGGCGGACTATAAGGCTATAATATATTATTAGAACATTGGAATGTTGAGCACTCCATTGACGACAATGAAGTGCTCCAGGCTTTCTAATGGCTGTTAGAAGCCTCGAGCAGTAACATTCCATTGTTTGTTCACAACTGTTTGTGTGAACAAAGGCCTCACGGAGCCCAAGGGGATTTCAACCCCCTCGGGCTCCGTGAGGACTTTGTTTTACAAATAGGAACATTCTGCCCTCTAGAAGCAGAATTTTCTAATAGTCTTCCGTAGAGGGCTCTACAGGCCACTGACTGTGCACTCCCTTGTTAAAGGCCCTTGCCTTCGGCTGGGTGCCTTTAATGCTGGAGCAGGCTTTTAATGGCCGGAGGAGCCAGCTACATAGGGCTCTAAGGCTATAAGGTCTTGTGCTTACAGATATCTCAACAGCTGCGGTTTGTGATTTGCTGACTTGAGAGTAGAGGTGCTGAGAAGCTGACCTACTTTTCGAGAGGTCTTGTGATGGGAAAGATACTCTAGTTGAAACGCATCGTATGGCCTATGATTAGGAGATTATGTGAAACCATGTGCTGAAAGATAATCATGTGGGAATTTGTGTAATGCATGTGCTTCTCTGGACACTGGACCTTGTCAAAAGATTTGATGACAAGATCCAGGAGTCTAAACCCATACTGCCTGTGTGATCTTCATGTGATTCAGTGGGGAGGCTGTATCGCAGAAAGGTAGCTCTTGGTCCAGGAAGCATGCTTTGATATTTGGTGTAAATCCATTCAGTAGTTTCCGAGATAATAAAGGAAATTCAACTTTGTATATCTGGGTGGAGCCTAAGCACAGATCTCATGGTGGGATCTGATTGGCTGCCAACACTTCATCCAGGAAGTGTTGGCAGCCTTCTTGAAAGCAATATTCATGATAGAACCCCACTGAAATGCATTGTAGTGAATGGCAGGTTTTGAGGGTCACAAAAAGGAGAACATGTAAAGGGTGATTACACATTTTAGTTACAATATAAATCATTTGTTGATGGCATCATACTAATTTTAGGAATTGTGGGTGGGGGATGTAGGGTAGGCATGCAGTGGAACGGATTTCTCCTGATGTGTATTTTGAGGGGGGATTCCTCGTCTGCTGGTCATATGTGTAATGTTGGTCTCTAAGACCCTGGGTGTGAAAACTTAATAAAATCTTTTACCAAAAAAATACTAATTTTAGGAATTGTGGTGTGTTCTAAGGTGATTTTACCATGTGAAAAAGCAGTCTGCTGTGATGTCATCAATCATGTTTGAGAAAAAACTGTTCTCATTCTCATATGGCTGAGAATCTAGTGTGAATTTACAGAAAATATGCTCTCATTGGAGCACCTTCCATAACCTCTGTGAGAAAATCATGAGAAATCTGACATTCTCAGTAAA
The DNA here is from genome assembly GCF_964204655.1 of Triturus cristatus. NCBI lineage: Eukaryota > Metazoa > Chordata > Amphibia > Caudata > Salamandridae > Triturus > Triturus cristatus. The sequence goes on along the minus strand of NC_140592.1, from coordinate 512,654,935 downwards.
TCATGTCATTCCAGCAGGAGCAGCCTGTCAGTTGACTCCCTTGTATTCTACTGCAGCCTCCCAGTGTTTTCTTCCGCTTCTATTTCATTAACACATTCTGACATGCAGACTGATACATGCACTTTCAACACCAGCAGAAGACTGCCAGTTAACTCCATAGTGATCAGCAGCTTTACTACAGTGGTTTAAAGAGAAACTAGAGAGCTAGCAGTCTGAATGTATGCCCAAAGTGTGGCACATCTGAATGCCATCTTGATGGAATCGAAGTGGAAAACTAAAAGCATTTTCTACTGAGAATGCTGCAGTAAATGAGGACATTAGGGAGCTTCATACCAAATAAGTCTCTGAAGATAGCCACAGTGACGGCTCCTCAGCAATGGCAGAGGAGCATCGCCCCACTGCCTGGCTCAGAGCCAGCAAATAAAAAATAAAACGGTTGTCTTGCATCGTTTTATTTTGCATTTACCGGCTCTGAGCCAGCGCTGTAGGGAGAGGTGGAAGGAGGGCTACGTGCACTCCCGAAGTGCCCAAGTGTGTTTGGCTGGCCGCCTCAGGCCCATCAAAACACACATGCGCACTAGGGTTTTTGCTGGCCCAGCTGCATTGAGCAGCCAGGCTGGAGAAACCCCACAGACACCCTTGCCTGAGCGGCGAATATTTCTAGTCCGATCAGGCCAATCCCTGCGCTGCTCTGCAGCACGTGGATTGGATGGGAGTCTGGGGCTGCTGGGACGAGGAAGGAGGCGTGATGTGGGAGGAGGCCGGTGTCCAGCGACTTCAAGTAGGTGGTTCTTCTTTTACATATATTACTCCAACCCCCCTGTGTGATCCTCCACACTCCCTCCACCCGCCCACCACCCTTTGTTTATGGCAGCCGACACTGATAGCCACCAGATAATAAAAAGAAGAGCATAAATATCACCCAAATGCACCCCATGTATAGCCCAGTGACAGAATTATGCAAAACACAAAATTATTTTGGTTTTTTGCACTTTTAGATAGCGCAGACTTGACTCAATGGTATTGGAGCACTTTACATGAGCATGGGTTACATTACACAAGGACCCATTAATTTTGGTTTTAGGCATGGGGAGATTAAGTAATTTGCCCAGAATCACAGGCTGTCGAGAGGAGACCAAAATTCAAACCTGGTTCTCCAGTTGCAAAGTCTGCAGCTCTGGCCATAACACCATATCCTCTCCCTTAAGTGTAACATATAATCAAGTGATCAACTGGATTAAAAAAACATTAAGATAGCAAATTATTTAAAAGTGCTTTCTCGCTATTTGAGAACTCCGAAAATATGTCCTGATTTCAGTTGCTTAGAGCACTAACCATAATTTCTATGGGAATAAAACCATATTATGGAGGAGGATGCAGAGGCAACAAGCTGACCGCACTGGGCAGGCGGGAGGGGCAGTGGCAGCACAAGGGACTATGGAGGGCAAAGGAAGGAGGGGCAGGGACAACAAACCAACCATGCAGGACAGGCAAGAGAGGCTGTGGCAATATAAAAGACCATTGAGGAAAGAAGGACGAGTGACTGTACTGGAGAGGGATTGTCTATATAAGTAGATGTATGGGTGAGTGCTTACATGGGCGTGTGTGTTTGAGAGGTTATATGGGTGAGTGAGTGGCTCTGTTGAGAAGCTTTATGGGTGAGTGACAGTGTGTGAGTGGTTGTATGAGTGAATGAGTGGGTGTGGGAGTAGCTGTATGGGTGGGTGAGTGAGTGGCTGTATGCGTTGGTATGGGTGAGTTAGTGGAGGTGTGAGTGGCTCCAAGGATCAGTGCATGGGTGTGTGAGTAGTTTTAATGGTGTGTGAGTGGGTGTATGAGTGGTTGCGTGGATGTGTGAGGGGTTCTGTGGATGATGTCATTGATGTTATTAGAGATGTCATCAGTGATGTCACTGGTAATGTCATGAGTGATATAATATGTGAGGTCATAAGCAGTGCATTGCAGGTGCTTAAGTTAGTTAGCTCAGGTAACTAGAACTGCTGAATTTCACTGGTTTTGTATGAGCGAAATCTGAGCCCAACTATAAAGTTGCTGTAACCTTTGTTTTTTTCCAGTGAATTTCTAAAGTTTTTTCATTTCTATTTCCTAACTATAACATCCCCATAACCTTTGATATATATATATTTCCATGGCACAGAGGTTGATGTGGTTCGGGGACCCAGGGAAGCGCCTGATTAACATCGCAGCAGGACATTGGCTTTGGAAGAATCTCCGTTTGTTTGGCACGCAGTACGACCAATCTTACATCATCATACCCCACTGCATCACCTACCTGATAGCCAACAGCATTCTGGGACTAGTAGTTCACCGCAAATCCCGTGAGCTACTTCGTGTGAGCAGTTTAACCTGTGTGGGGGCGGAGCCAACATTGTCCTATAACATCGGAGCAGGGCTTACTTCAAACGGAACTGCAAAACCTCCTGAACACTGCTTGGGTACTGAGGAAGGCCGTCAGGCCGAAATGCATTTGCCGACAATAAAAGTGTTTCCCTGGATTTCCCCCGTGTGGCCTCTGCTTTCTTCGTGAGGAGGGAGTTTGTGGTGATGTTGTTCACGTCAGCCGGAGACGTGATACAGAGGCACCGGCATTGCAAAAGGGTCCCAGCTCTTCTGGCTGCTGCTTCGGCGGCTTTCTGACACTTCAAGGTATTGATAAGCTGAGACCCGCCTCATCGCTGTGGAAGGAGAATGGTGGTTGCGAAGTATTTTTACTTCACACAGGGCGGGATGCATGGCCATACCTACCCCCGCTGATTGGTTTCCATGGCACAGAGGTTGATGTGGTTCGGGGACCCAGGGAAGCGCCTGATTAACATCGCAGCAGGACATTGGCTTTGGAAGAATCTCCGTTTGTTTGGCACGCAGTACGACCAATCTTACATCATCATACCCCACTGCATCACCTACCTGATAGCCAACAGCATTCTGGGACTAGTAGTTCACCGCAAATCCCGTGAGCTACTTCGTGTGAGCAGTTTAACCTGTGTGGGGGCGGAGCCAACATTGTCCTATAACATCGGAGCAGGGCTTACTTCAAACGGAACTGCAAAACCTCCTGAACACTGCTTGGGTACTGAGGAAGGCCGTCAGGCCGAAATGCATTTGCCGACAATAAAAGTGTTTCCCTGGATTTCCCCCGTGTGGCCTCTGCTTTCTTCGTGAGGAGGGAGTTTGTGGTGATGTTGTTCACGTCAGCCGGAGACGTGATACAGAGGCACCGGCATTGCAAAAGGGTCCCAGCTCTTCTGGCTGCTGCTTCGGCGGCTTTCTGACACTTCAAGGTATTGATAAGCTGAGACCCGCCTCATCGCTGTGGAAGGAGAATGGTGGTTGCGAAGTATTTTTACTTCACACAGGGCGGGATGCATGGCCATACCTACCCCCGCTGATTGGTTTCCATGGCACAGAGGTTGATGTGGTTCGGGGACCCAGGGAAGCGCCTGATTAACATCGCAGCAGGACATTGGCTTTGGAAGAATCTCCGTTTGTTTGGCACGCAGTACGACAAATCTTACATCATCATACCCCACTGCATCACCTACCTGATAGCCAACAGCATTCTGGGACTAGTAGTTCACCGCAAATCCCGTGAGCTACTTCGTGTGAGCAGTTTAACCTGTGTGGGGGCGGAGCCAACATTGTCCTATAACATCGGAGCAGGGCTTATTTCAAACGTTACTGCAAAACCTCCTGAACACTGCTTGGGCACTGAGGAAGGCCGTCAGGCCGAAATGCATTTACCGACAATAAAAGTGTTTCCCTGGATTTCCCCCGTGTGGCCTCTGCTTTCTTCGTGAGGAGGGAGTTTGTGGTGATAGATAGATAGAGATATATATCTCTATCTGTGTACATTTACTCACTTGTATATGTATGATGACACCTAGATGTAAATCAGTTTCCAAGTAGCGATTTAACCCTATATTATAGCCTGCATATCTCCACCCACTCAACTCACGGGCAGATGACATCTAAGACTGAATTGACAAGTGTGAAGTTACCAGGAATCATTTCTCAAACACAGATGTTTCTCCACCACATTGGTGAAGATTTCCCTATAGGAAAATATAGGGAAAAAATCATAATTTTTAATTTAATAAATACATTTTTAATATAAACTATAAATATAATATTTTTTTTTAAATAATCCATTTTAACCAGGAACATATAAAATTACATTTTTACAGCACATTAACTCTTAAATATAATGTTTTTATTTAATAATGTAAACTTATTCATTTCTTTTATAAATATTTTTTAAACAAAAAACAATTCCACCCTCACTAGCATTTTTTGTTTTAATTAATATTTTGCACGTGTAATGTAACGTTGTGTTCAATTAGTATCTATTATTTTTATATTGTCAATACATTTAAAAGTATAATTTAATGTGTTGAATTAAATATGTTAAGTTTTAATTTTAATGTATTTAATTATGACTTCTATTATATATATATATATATACATACACTTCTCTATCTAGATATACAATTAAAAGGTGAAATAATGTAAATATTTTATTATTCTTTCTTATGGGATGTTATTTTTTAAATCCCTACCTCCATTGTCTCCTATTGGAGTGTATTTCAGTATCTGTGAGTGACCATGTCTGGTGCTGGACTTACTTCAAGCCTGGGCTGGAGTACATTTATATCTATTTTTTGACCTTCAGGGGTGTAGTAACTTTAGAAGAGCAGTATGTGAATAATAATTGTCTTACTCTTTTGTAGGTGGGTGATTAGATTAGACTGTCCCTCCCTGAGCCCCTCTTTACATTTTCCTAAATCCCTCCCATTTTTGGGAAACTTTTGCCCATTTTTCTACCACTCCCCTATCCCCACCCACATTTACACCTAAATTAAATAGTTTAAATTATGTTTGTGGCGATTTCCACCATGTTCTCTGCATAGAAAAGGTAGGAGAGAGAGGTGGAGGTCTCCATATGTAACTTTGGGAACAGCATTTTGTAGTGACTAGTACTAACTCCCATACAAAGTGCAATTTTTGTGAATAGTCCCTAAGTTTTCGAAATTAAAGCAGACAGGCTTACCTGCTAGTAATAGAGACATTTCACTTCTATATTGATAGAGCTGTTTATACTTGTTCAAAACATTTGATAGCAACTAATATCATATATTGTGTATTTGTAAAGCCCACGTTCACCCGTAGGAATCTTGGCACTGAGTAACAGATGTTTATTGTTAGCCAACACAATGGCACTCGTTTTATTGACCTCAGATGGATAAAAAGACTGAGTGGACCCGCCAGGGTTTGAACCGATGACCATGAGGTTGAACACAGGCCCCTCCAGTGGACACATTAATCCACTAAGCGACCAGACTCAGCCTGCTAACTAACCAGCCACTAACAGATGACTAGTTAGTTCCATGCATAGTTTATCAACGAGAGACATAACTTTGAGCACATCTCATGTATTTGGAATTTAATTTGCGATATCAAACATACCTATCTGGGATTAAGAGATGTCTTGCCGCTTCGGTCATCAAGACCAGAGTGAGATGTTAAAGAGTTGTTGCCATGCTCTGGTAGTTATTGTTGAAACAAATATTAAAATATAGGAAGGGAAACATAGATTAGACAGAGTTAGTACTGAAACAGAGAGAGAGAGAGAGAGAGAGAGAGAGAGAGAGAGAGAGAGAGACACTAAATGACTAATTTATAAGCATCGTTATGGGCAGACGGGACCGATGATGTGACACAAATAAGGATCAATAACAAAGTTTGGCTCCAAAGGAACAGAGAAGCGCAGGCTAAAAGTGATGCCTGTTATTGAAGGAACACAGTATCTTGGGATTGTCGATGCTAACATTTTCAGAGTTTAGCTTTTAGATAGTATATATAAAGAGACAAGAATGGGGCACGAATGATGACAGTGCTGAGATTAGTGTGAATTGTGAGACCAAGACCCTGAAAATGAGTGTGGAGAAGAACTTGAAGCCAGCATGCAGAATCACACAATCACCTGAGAGTGAGAGAAGTTGTAAGCCAGGATATGGCTCCGAGCAATAAGGTAAGGCAGTTGGGAATGTGTTAGGGAGACTGGACGAAATAATCAAGAAATAGATAAATTGCACTGGTTTTTGTTGTTGCAGATGTCCATAAATGAGCAAAGCACAACGAGTGCTGGTAAAACTTAACGGGAAATGGATAACCCCCATTAGGGCATATATGGGGCTTACGCACAAACAGGTACATCACATGAAGCGGTGCTGGGGAGTAACTTGAAATGACGCAAGCACATAGGTGTTTGGGGGATGACCTGAAAATAAAGCAGCGACATTAGGTGGTCGAACTTAGCAGCAAATGGAGAAACCCCTTTTGGTGGTAGGATTTGCACTGTAAATGACAAACTGCCTTGGGTGGAAGGGCCAGCTGGATTTAGAGAGGCCATACTGGGCTGAAAGAGGTACCGAGCAATGGATAATAATGGACACTGGATTGGATGCTGGGCAGTGGGGCTTACTTAAACATTAACAAACAACATTAAGTGATTTGGGGGCTTAATTAGAAGGGCAAACACATTGGGGCTTAGCCAGAAATTAGTGCATCACTTTGAATATTTAGGAATACCCAGCACATAGCAAACTGGGTGTTGGATCTTAAATTGAAATTGGACAAACCACATTAGGTTTTTGGTTATATTTGGAAGTCGAAAAACTGCATTCAGTGATGAGATGTAAATGTAAATGTAAATGTGCAGATATTTATATAGCGCAAATCACCAACCGGTCTCTAAGCGCTTGCTTAGGGAACCCGTCCTGGTATTCCCCTGTGAGATAACCCAGCAGGGCATCCACAAGGTGAAAGCCAGGCATCCCGCCGCGAGGGGCCATTGTGGAGATTAAGCAAGCTATTGCCCAGAGTCGCAGAGTGTGAACTTGAATCGAGTATGCACTGGAGCGAGAATTATTGAGTCCATGGACAATTTATGGACTCAAGACCCAGCCGAGCCGGGAATTGAACCCTGGTCCCGGGCTGACCTCTGCCTACTCTAACCAGTGAGCCACACTTCTCCAGAAATGTGCCCAGAAGTTGACAAACACTTTCAGTTTAGAGACACAAAGACCATCAAACCACATTCGGTGGTAGTGGGATATATTTGGAACTTAAATTACATTTTGTTACATTTTATTGTTGAAGATTGTCCCTCAAGCACAAATTACATAGAGTTGTAAGTCTACAACACAAATCGTCAAGGTGTATTGGGTGTGTAATGGAACGTACCTTCTTATACTGTTTCATCTTGTTATTCTTTTGTTTCTCCCTCTCTGTGTTTTCCTCGGTTGTCTCCTGCGAACCCTCGATTAGCTGTTGTCCATCATCTGTTCCCAGGTAGCAGGTCACCGGAGATGCCTCACCAAGCGCCGGCTCTTCCACTGCTTTTGGCGATTCTTCCTGGGAAGAGGCCTCGGCGTCCAGGTCATCATAGATGGAGCTCTCGGCAAGGAACACCCGAGATTCGGTTTTGGTGACCCGGAGGCTCCTTGCCCTCCTCTTTCTCTTGCTTCGTACCTCCTTGGGCTCCTCAGTAATTAAGGGGCTCTTGCCATTGGTGTCCGCTTGGTGTCTTGAGAAGCTCGCCCCTGCCCTCCCTCCTGTGGGGTGACCCTCTGGGTAGGCGTCGGGGTAGTCCGCTTCCTCCAGGCGGTCGTAGAACCCTGCTGAGGCATCAAGGAAAGCGGGGGACCTCGGCGTCCGTGGGTTCCTCAGCGAGTACGACCGCTTGGTCTTTTTGGGGCTGTGACTGGTTGACATATTGAGCGAAGCTTTTTCAATCTGTGTTGTCTGAACGCGGAGACCTCGCAGTAGATCCGTGTTGGTGGCTGCTCGTTCTTTGGTGCGCTACTTCAGCTCTTTTGTTGTGTCTCGAGGCGCTTCCTGAATGATGCCAGGGAGGCTAGTCTCACTTCCCCAAGCGTCCTCTTCAGCGTTAGCTGTGTTGCTGCTCCGTCAGGTCCCTGTTCAGACTGGTTGTTCGTAATGAGTAAGGAGAACTCCCAGCCTGTCACCATGTGACTCACCTGTTGGAATGTGGCTCCACCCCCGCCCGAAAGAGTCAGCTTGCCCTAGCCCCTCCTCCTGTAAATGCTGATGCCCAGGGCCTGCTCGCTTCCTTTCTTCACCTTGGCCGTCGTCAGTCAGCTTCTGTTTGCGCACATTTTGCTTATCATGAAAGATAAGAACTGGGGTCGAAGGTCGGCAGCGCCTGACACATCACAGCACCACGGCCCAGTGGCAGCCTGCTGGCCAAAGTGCGGAAGGTTACAGAGTCAACATCATCCGATGGTTCCAGGCTCCCTCCTGTTATCTGTGGGGGCGTGGTAGGGGCTGCTGCGCTGTCCCCCCCCCCCCCTACACATTCCCGTTTTAATGAAAGGATTGATTTATACCACGCTGCCTGTTTGCTCAATGGGGAAGTACGCACTTTTTAATTAAAAAGTCTTAGCAATAAATGAACCGGCCCGGGCAATGATTGTTTGCAATGTTGCGAGCGATTTGTGTTCCACAGCTGTCAACCCAATGTAGTAGATATGTTAAATCAGAACTGGTAGGTAGTTGCCCCTTCTGCTAAAATCACATACCACCAGATGGTTTAATACCCATCTTGCAGGTACCAACTTATTAGAACGGAAGCGGCATGGCTATGAATCTCAGCAACAAACTCCAAGAAGAATCTTGTGTTCTGTCGTTCCATGCTTCCTCGCCACTTCATTCCACGTGCCCGGATGCACACGTTTTTCAGAAGGAGCGGTGCAACGTTGTCAATTAAGTTCAGATTCCCGCCTCTCTGAGCTCAGCCAGTGTCCACTCGCTATAAATATGTAATCTATGTCTGCCGCTTACAAAATCACAAATGTTCTTTGACGTATCGAGACTAAATTGATGACTCTGCCCACTACAATAAGAAACCTTGTGCCCCTTTCGTAAATATTTTGTTAAATCCTTTCTCGGCATTTCCACACCAATTTCTAAAGATTTTACAGACTTGGAGACTCATTCCAAGACAGTGCCATAACGGGAATGATGCCACCCCCCTGCAGAATGTGAAGAGGGTCCCCTGAGTCTCCCATGTTTCATGGATTTTCATTGGACTTGTGTGGAAGGGAGCCCCTCTGAAGGCTTGGGGGGCTGTGTTATGTTTCCGACATCCTGCGATACAAGGTTATGACTTAATCTCCCAGTGCCTCAATAATGAATGTGACTGACCCTGTGTAATGTAATTGGTGTTCATGTAACGAGCTCGTATTATATAAAACTGCAAAAATGCAATACAGTAAACACCTCGGAGGAATCGATCATTCTGTGTATATGGGGGTCCCAATTACTAACTGTAAGGTCCCTTTGTCAATTTTCCCAAAACGTTTGTTATTGTTTTTTGTTTTTTTGTAAGCTTCGAGCAGTTGCCCAAATGCGGGAAGCACACAGACTATTAAAATGATAGCAGGACAGCTAAGTGGACAGCGAGGGGGCTCCCCTTAAGATTATGAGGCATGTCTCCCCCACCCGACCTCCAGCACCGTAGGAACTGCGTGGATGGCCATTACTCTCCGGTTCCTAGATGATGTTCACTGGAGGGGGAAGATACCAAGCGCCCGACGGACAATAGTTTTGCCCAATTTTGTGGCCATCCTGAGATTTCAGGCCTAGAAAGGGGAAGAAGCAGGAATTAACGGGTTCAGTAATGTTTTGTGTGAATATTTTTCTCCCGGCCTCCTGCTTTCAGTAGGAGGAAAATGTATTCAGAAAAGACTTTGGTTTTACCTGGTGTATTCCTGCACCCAGTGGTACTAGGAATCTCTTGTTGGTGATACCAATGCCCACAACTAGGAAGAGACCTCTTGGTAGAAACAACAGAATGAAGTGTCTGATCCTTAGAACCATGTTACTCAATATCTTCGAAAGTAGTTCTGGGTTGTTTAAGACACAGCCTGTTCTTCTTAATAGTTATTTGTAGGTTGTTAACCATTGGACGGACACTGCATGAACTGAAACATACAGTGTAACATCTATCATTCATCTGCACAGGATGCGAAATCACTGGATTTCCCATCATCCATCTGCACCGGAATTGACAGCACTGGATTTCCCATTAACCATCTGCACAGGAACTGACATCACTGCTTTTCTGCCAAAACTGTCTTTAAAAGAAGAAACAAAGCAAGTGGAGTAATGTCCATCATTCATCTGCATAGGAAGTGCCATCACTGGATTTCCCATCGTCCATCTGCACAGAATGTGACATCACTGGATTTCCCACCATTCACCTGCACAGGAAGTGACATCACTTCCATCCCCTCCCAGGACCTAATTAATAGCTACCAAAGCGTGGATGTGCAGAGGAGGCGCATTGCGGGCCCTCCACTTTCTGCACCAAAGGCAAGCCTGCCTGTGCCTGTCCTGCCTGGAGTACGCCTGGCTACAAGATTCCCAGGCAAGGCAAATTCCACAAGCCCGGAGAAAGAATCGCAATCATCCACAAAAACACCATTAGCTGCACCACATCTACAGACATGTCATCCTCCAACACGGAACACCTGTTCTCCAAGCTCCACATCTAAGCCAACTTCACCCTAAGCGCCACTCTCATCAACGGACCTTGGGGACCGCACACCAAATTCACTGACAACATAACGGACTTCGTCACACCACTCGCCCTTGATAATAGCAATTACATCCTGCTCGGACACATGAACTTCCACCTGGAGGACCACACTGACCCCACCTTAAAAGCACTGATTGAAGATCTTGGAAGCCTGGACCTCACCCAACAAGTAAAGGGACCTCCACACATCGCTGCACATCTCCTGGACCCTATTTTCACCAATTTCTACAACATTCGAGTCTATGAGCGCACACAAGTTCTATGTGCGCACAGACCATGCCCTCATCAAGTTCAGCATCCAGGTTCTGGTCCAGTGCACACACACCACTGCCACACCAGCATCACTGACATTGACTGGAACACTGCTCTCAATACCCATGGACCTCCCCAAAGCAATCAAGAATGTCAACAATTGGATCACCTCCATGTCTCCCCTCAAACGCAAAAATACAACAAGTTCCAGACCCCAGGACAGTTTTTACATCGAGGAACTCAGACTGATGAAACGTAACTGCAAACAACTGGAGCACAAATTTAGAATGACCCAGGACAATGTAGAAAGAAGCATGTTCAACTTCTCCCTGAGACTCTACCACTAAATGATCCGGACCACCAAACGCTCTGCTTCTGCTGGTGCTTGCATCAATACGGTCTGTCAGAGCAAAGAAATCTTCACCATTGTGAAAGATTTGCCCCTCACCATTGGCCGCCTCCAACTCGATCACTCCTCTTGCAGTACCTTTGCAATAATCTTTCTCAATTCCTCAGCATCACCTCCATTTACAACTTCAGCCTGCAACAAGCTCAGAAAGTCCCCTCTCTGAACACCTCCCGATCTTTACCGCAGCCAGACAGATGCACCTGAACGTGGTGAGACGGGGTGCGTAGGAGCTGGGCGTGAGATCAAACAGGGAGCCCCCTCTCCTCCCGGACAGGCGCAGGACTCGGGCCTCCCAACAACGCACGTAGGCCAAAGAAGCAAAGTAGTGTGGTGCGGGGGCAGATTGGCAAGGAGTGGGGGAGCGACCGGTCCCGGAATACACCAGAGCAAAAGGTGTTGTGGAGCAAAGGAAATTTGTGCTGGGGCTGGCCGGGAGGCGAGGGAAGGTAAAGAATCTAGCTCGATGAGAGAGGGCCCCAGAGCAGCGGTACAATCAAGGCAGTAGGTGGGTCACGGTAGCAAAAACGGAGCCCGAAAGACCGTGACTGGGCAGACTGAACGGCGGAGGCCTCCCGACCGGGAACAAAGATTAGGCTCCTGCATGTTGAATGAGCAGTGCCTACAGACGCAGGTAACAGGCGTACCAGAGATCCTAAGTGCATGGACTGGGAGACAGAGTGAAAGGAATAGCCTGCGGCGGTGTGAACCAAATAGGATGAATAGGGGGAGCCCTCGGGCCTGACACACGGGGGGAAGAAGAGGAGAAATACAGGAGGCAAGGACTGCCTAGCAGCAAGACAAAGTGACAACCGCAGAGCGAAACCAAATTTAACAGTGGGTGGGGGGAATGCACACGCGCGAAGTTGTGAAGATGAATTATAAATTTAAAAAAAGAGACTGGCACGCTCTTGAGATTGCTCTGTAGTATTTTAAACACGACCTCAAAGAGAGACAAGCTAATGAGGGGGAGAAGGGAGGGTGTAGTGAAAGCAGACAGCAAGGGGGTGGAGGAGGTTTAATGAGCCATGACAGAAAGGCAGATGGCGGCTGCGGGCGTGCACGCTCACGTGCACTCGAGCTTTATGCCACAAAAAGCCTCTGGTGGCACCTTTAAAAGCCACTTACTAAATGTCTTGGAGAGACAGCATGCGCTGTCTCAGGCGAGACCTAAAAAGGGAGAGTGCGCATGACTGAGTTGGTCGGCCCTGGGGATGACCAAACAGTCAGTACCCACAACAGTGGGAAAGCCACTCCCCCCTGCCCTCGAGCAGGACCGGCCACCCACCCGCTCACAACCAGGCACTCCAGGCACAGTGCGAGAAGCAGAAACATAAAATGGTAGTTTTACCATTTTATATTTCTGCTTCTTGCACTGTGAGAAAGCAGTGAGGTGACGCCCCCATGCCCTCATGGGGGAGCGGCCACTGCTCTTTTGTAAGGATTTATTAATAAGCCCATAGGGGGAGGGAGAGTGTTCTCAGGAGCAGGCAGGGGAAGGGTCAGGGTGGGAGTGGTGGGAGGTGGGAAGTGAGGAGTTTCGTGGGGTTTGTAGGGAAAGGGGGTTGGGGGTGATTAGAGAAAAAGAGAAATTTCTTGGTTAATTATCACAGTAGACAAGATCAACTAAGAAGGGAGGTGTGTTTGGTAATGGGCAAGTTTTCATTTATGGAACAACAGAGGTAGCAGAGCAGTAGCAGAAACGTATCTATAAATGGCACGTCATAAGTTACGTATCTGTACTATTAATATATGATGGCTTAATGATATGGTCAAGAGGGGTAGGGTTGCCCTGGGTTTGAGGATTATCAATCCAGATCTGGTTTGCATACAGGAGACCCACATCCCATGGAACAAGAGGGGGTGGCTGAAGGATCTAGGTCTGCACTGTTGGCATGCACACGGCAAGAGTTAACATCTAGGGGATGGAGGTTTTAGCAAATAAATCTATCTGTTCCTGTAAACCATGTAGAGGTGGATAAATTAGGTCACTGGGCCATCACTGAGTGGGAGGTTGGCCACGGCAGATTTATGGTTTATTCAATATATGGCTCTAATACCAATGAGGCAGAAGTGTTTAATTTTTTAAATACAGAACTGTCTTCATGGCCAATCCCTCTTATCCTCTGTGGGGACTTAAACATCAATGTGGATGTGCAGGACGATTTAAGTGGGAACTGTGAGAATTTGGCCTGATATATGATGTCACTAATTCTAGTGTACACCTTGTATCAGTCCAAACAACCCTTATGGTGATTGGTTGTAAAGTCAACCTTATAGACCAGCTTTCCTAGTGGTAGCATGGACAAGAGCAGTCTTAGGCTAAACTCTGTATGGCATGTGAAGCCAGCTGTTATATCATTTGTAATCCCTTGAATACCAAATGAAAGGACACCACAACAGATATATATAAAAATAGAATGTATTTATTCTAGTCAAACCCTCAGCACTCTTTATGCGATTCGAGGTAAGTACAACACAGTCTTATTTAAGCATACATTAAGTCACACAGGTAAGTAATACAGTTAGGCCCTAGGGGCCACGCAAACCATATACTAAGTAAGTGGTATAAGAACCACTGTCACGAACACAGGATAGGCCTAGGGAATCGCTGGGGCTACACTACACTACCAAAGATTAGGAAGTGGGAGGCCCATGGGATTCAGGTGCAGAGTGGAAACACTCACGCGTAATGCGTAAAAGTCGATAGAAATAGTAGTTATTAGAAATTAACAGTTTTAGGACACTTCTGGAGTAACTAGGAAGTCGAGACTTGGAAACTAGACCCTAGGATAGTCAATACCCTTGTGAGCACCGGAGTACTCAAGTTACCTAGCCCACGGGCTGCGGGTGCATAGGTGTGAACTTGCGTCGGGTTTTGTCGTTGACTCCTATGGATGCCTGAACGAAAGTTGCTGACAGGCAGTCAGTGAAGAGTGTCCGGTGGATCCCAAGGATGGAATCAAGAAGGAAGGATACCTGCAAGCAGAAGGGACAGAGTCTAGGTCACCAGCCAGGAGCCAGGAAGGAACCAGGAAGGAACCAGGCGATGTCGTGAAGATGCAGGTGAAGAGGTGAAGCTTGTCGCAGCAGCCACGGTTACCAGAAGGCGTCGAGGACAACCAGGACCAGGAGGCGAGCTGTCCCACGAAGGCTCTTGCTGTCGGCGGCGTCGATTTCGAGTTAGGACCCAACAAGCCTTGGCAAGCGGAACCCACGCAGAATAAAGGACTTGCTTCTGGTGCAGACCAGGAAGGTCTGGGGTGCTTCCCTTTCACAGAGGAGCGGGTGCCAGTCTGGAGGAGCCGGACCAGCAAGATGAAATCAAAGGTTCGTCTTCGCAGAGGTCACTAGCCAACGGGCCAGCAACCAGACAACACATCGAACAACTCAAGTGCAGAAGGGCCCCACGCAGAACACGTGAAGTGTGGGGAGCTGATCTTCTTTGCAGATGGTGCTCGGGATTGGGGCTTCTCAATTCCCCAAGCACAGCCTTGAGGAAGCCTCAGAATTCGCGATAGTCAGTTACTAGCCACTTTTCCCAAGTCGCCGGTCCCACGTTCCTCGTCGCCTTCACGGGTCTCAGCTTTGCTGCAGATGTGGATCTGGGTCAGAGGTGTCTGGAAGTCTCAGCGCTGGTCAGTCTCTGCGATTGTCCCTCGTAGGATCAGTCGCAAAGCAAGCAGCGGTCGCTGGATGGTGCCTGGTTGCCCAGGGTGGTCACTCCTTGGCCACAAGGGAGATTCTTCAGTCCTCTTCCTGAGGTCGAATGTCGAAGGTCCAGAGTTTCTGTTCAAGTTGCAGATTCAGGATAATCTAATTTAGCAGGGCTCAGCTACCTACTAATATACTGGGCTAGTGGGCTGGGCTACCTGCAAGGTCCCTCCTATGGGTGGGACCAGGAAGGGGAGTGGTTACACCCCCTTTCCTTTGTCCAGTTTCGTGCCAGAGCTGGGGCTGGAGTGCCCCAGCGCCGGTTTGAACTGGACTATGCATGGGACACCCTGTGTGCCCCGGGCAGTGTCTAGTTTCTTTCATCCCTCCCTGCCCCAATACACTAAGGCCTGTCTGGGGTGGTGCTAGCACGTCCCAAGGCAGGAAACCTATTGTCCAAGCCTCCCTTGCTGGAAGGACTCCCAGCAGCAGGAGGTCAGACTTGTGTCTGTGGCAGCAGCATCCATTTTGTGATGCTGGGGCTCTGGTTAACTTTAACCGGGCAAGTAGGTTTCAACATGTCTTCTCCCTCTAGAAGGGAGGAATAATAGCCCCATCGTCAGAAATGGTATGGGGGTATTATTCCAAAGTGTTAGACACCTTACACGACATGTTTTGATAAAGCCAAACCATAGTTACCATAACCGTTTAAGATTATAAGGTACTTTAAGAGTATATGGTAGGCTATATCATAGAACAGCTATAAGGACATGGTTCCGAAGGCTGCAGACAGGCTCAGCTCATGCTAGAGCACCATCTCACATGTTACCAAGCACTCTGCCTCCAGGATTGTTAAGGCCTGCCATAGGAGTGGCTGATAGGTACACATGTGTCTATATATAAGGTAGGTATAGGAATACTACACCTAAGCAAGGGGTGATTACACGACCTTGCCCCAGCTGAGTGATCAGCCAGTTGTGTCATAATGGAAGGCCAGGCCAGGGGTGGCACAATACATGCTGCAGCCCCTGGTAGGCCTAGGGTACACCTATGCCCTGGGTACCTAAGGTACACTATACAGGGGCCAATAAGGTGATCCTAACCAATTGGGTTATGCACCTAAAGTACATAGTATAAATTTAGAGAGAGAACAGCTGGGCTGTGGGTCTGATTAGCAGGCCCACAGCCACATCTAAGTCGAAAACCAGTGAAGCAAAAACAAAAAGTGGGGGTGAACATAGAAAGCAGACCCTACTCTCCTACAGGAACCAGCCATATTTAGGGAGGAAACCTGGGGAGTGCAGGGTTCTGCTGCGGTTGTTAATGTATGGGCTAAATGCCAGCTAAATTGAAAGTCATATTTAATGAGCAAGTTCATTTTTTTACCTCAGAAATGCAGGCCAAAGAATACTTGCAATCTTTATAGATGGGACTTAGGCTGTAGGCAACTTGATTATATAGGATCTTTTAGCTGCTTCATGGGCACCCTATTTGGGTGTTTTCCTTTTTTCTTTGTCTTTCTCTCTTTTGGCTTTTTTGACGGAGGTTAAAGTACTAGATTGTATTTATGAAATGTACGGGGGCTATCCGGGCAGCAGGAGATTGAGCCATCTCAGGGACCATTGGTCCCAAAGCCTCTTTTCAGGGCAAGGGTGGGGGGGAGCAGGGCTTTGGTGGAAGCCCTGTGATGGGGTATGGGGTAGTAGGGGTGGGTTAGGGGCACCAGGGGGGATGGGGGAGAACTGGGGATGGGGTGGGACGGGGGGGTGGGGAAACAAGCTAAAACAATCCATGACATTTTTAAGATTAAAGGAGATTGGTGTATACAACTATAAAGCAGGGGTATAGATTGGAGAGAAACAGCGATATTTGATGGGGATAGGAAGTTTAACTTTCGACTGCGCAACTGCTCTTTTAATGTATGTGGGCTGTATAACTGTGGGAAGAGACAACGGGTGGCAGCAGAGTTACGCGTGGTCCAACCAGATCTGGTCGGTCTTCAGGAAACCCACATACCATGGTTTAAATGGAAGATCCTAGTTGAACTTAGCTACTCGGTACTGATATCTACACAATAATCTACACCAAACCGAGGGTTAGCTGTGTTAGCTAACCACGGCATTCATTGATCGGGAAGAGCTCTGGCGGACAAACAAGGTTGTTGGGCTATTATTGAATTCATAATAGGGGCTCTTAAATATACTGTGTGTTCAGTGTATGGTTCTAACTTTGATGAAGCATCAGTGCTGGAAGGGCTAAATTTAGAACTTGCATCTTGGCCGACCCCTTTGATTTTATGTGGTGATTTTAATATACATTTGGGACCCCGGGATTAGCAGTCAGACATAAAAAACTATAAGGGTAGGAAAACCAAAGTTTTAAAAGCTCTACAGCACTTGCTGGATGATCAGGGGTTGACAGATGCTTGGGTTGCTCTGCGAGATCCTGACCCAGGCTTTACATTATACTCCCACCCGCACCATAAGCTAGTGAGGCTAGATTATTTCTTTTTTTTTTTTTGGTCCTCATCTCACCTATAAACTGCTAGCAGGACATATCCGGTCTACGTTAATGACGGGGCGCCCTCCGACCGCCTGCGCTTGTTTAGGTTATCCAACCAATCCCCTTTTATCATCCGGGATTAAGGTGTTAATCATAGGATCGTGATATTTATCGACCCTTGACTGTTAGGAATACAGGGCTCCTCAGGGTCCGGGCGACGTAACAGGGGTCCACCTCCCGATATCCCCGGACTCCAACCAGAAGGTTACAGAGCCCAGAGGTGATCAGGTGAGGGAAAAAAGGAAGGGGGGAAGGGACAGCAGGGAGTAGAACCTGAAAGACAAAAAGAATAACATTCATACAAGAGCAACACTTGATATCTACTCTCATATGGGTCTCACTAGTGACAGCAATTACCATGTGTAGTGGAAGTCCTTCCCCGCGTTCTCTGAGATGCCTCTCTCAGGACCACCAAACCACATCACTCCATCACACAGACCACTCTGTGTCTTTCAAAGTCCACCTCTAATACTGGCCACGCAACGCAATGGCCTCAGCCTAGTCTTTCTTCAGACTAAGGACTCCTATTCCAAACTTATAACCATATAGTACACCAAGAACCCCCGGTAGGCTTCCACGGTGTATAACCGCCGCCGGCATTCTCACAGTGGTAGCGCTCCTTCACCAAGTGAGGATCAACACGCTAAGAGTCGTGCCTCAGTATGTACAACAGTACTCCTTGGTTCCTCTCACCAAGAGTGCTGCCTTGTGAGGAAAATGCACAGCCCGCGTTCCTCCTGAAAAACACCGTTAGGTGCAAGTACACCCGGTGTCTCTTTGCTCAGCCGAGCAATAATTTCCAAGCCAGTTATATCCCCTTCAGAATATAGCCAGAGAAAGTGCCTCCCCTCCTCGGGGTAATTGAGGGGTGTCGTTAGGTTTGATTAGCCCCCTGGAACTGTGACTCTGGAATGTGCACCTCCTATGGTGCCACGAGGACAAATACCGCCTCTCTGCGGCCAGGGTTCAGTTCGCTCGTCCGCAACTGAGTTACGAGCGTTGGTTACTGTCAGACTCAGTGCTCTTCTGTTTCGCTCGGGAGCAGAAAGTTCCCAACGCCCCTTCCCAGCTCTCTGGGCCACTCGTCGATCGACACAAGTAAGCCCAAGTGAACCGGTGGGGGGAAAGGGGAATTGGACAGAGAAGAGACAGCCACTACGTCTTTTTCTTTCTTGAGTGTTTTCGCTCTTCCTATCTTCCACTGCTGTGGTAGAAGCGGACGTACTGTGAGGAAAAAAGGTAATGATTAATTGGTGCCCTACTCTAATCTCTTCTCTACTACGCCCTAAGTGACCTTTCCAGGTTATACCCACCCTAACGTTAGTGACCGATGCTCCTCTTCTGTTGTGGTGGTGTGTCGCCTTGTGGTGTAGCTTTTCTGCAATACAAATGATCTTTCTTAGTTATCCTACTCTCTCCCTCAACCTGGCTTTTATTTCTTGCTACTACTGACTCGCTTACCCTAAAAACCACTGACGGCGCCTCTAACTGGATTCTGTTGGGGAGTACTTCATCTTCTTCTACTTAATGTGTACTGCTACCATGTCTTTTCGTTTCTTATTCCTCCTCGTGAAGTTGCTCAACTGGAAGGATTCCTAAGAGGCTTCTTGGGAGTCTTTTATCGCTACTCTGTAGGGTTCTGCCCCACTACATTGATTTTGCGCACTGCTCTATTATTTCACTACCCTGAGGTGATCTCAGTTCAAGGCAATTCCCTGTGGGTTGAAAGTCGGGTTCCTTCTCAGACTGCTGACTGGACTTTTTACTGAGGTACATAAGAATTACATTTCTCGTTGTCACTGAAAATTCTCCTCACAAACTTTTCTTCAGAAACAGGTACTGATACTATGACAGATTATTCTAGTATAACAAGATAACATGAGCTCGTCTTTCTCCGCTAAGTTCTCTCTTGCAGGTAAGTAACTCTCACTAGTTAACTCCGAGGGGAGTTACGGAACAGTCTTACTTAGTACTCTGGAAACTTATTCTCCTCTCAAACTTGACGTCGAATTCTCCTCTCAGACTTGACGTCGAATTCTCCTCTCAGACGAACGGCACAAAACTACGACTCTCTCTCCTCACGACTCCGGTGAAGTGCGCCTCTCCACCGGGCTGACACCTGGATCCTATTGATTGTCCTGGAACGCTAGAGCGCTAACTTGCTGCCCAAACGTTCCAACAGCGGCGGCCATCTTAGATTCCAGTCTTACTCCTTTTAGCTTGGGGATCACTGTTGCGCCTGCTCTGCTGGTCCTGACAGTTACGGGAAAAGGAGCCAGGGAACGTTTCCTACCTGCTCCGTGTCTATATCGTGTCAGCCGCTTGCCGCTGGGAACACGCCCAACGCGGGCGTCCGTCTGCCGGGTGCTCGGGAAACTGGTTCTCTCCGTCGAAATGCGCAGCAATACTCCTCTGCTGCGTTCTCCGATCTTCCTCCAGTAAGTGAATAACGCACACCTCCGGCCGGGTGGGACACCGTTATATGGACGTCTACTTCCGGGCCCCCGAGCCTGCTGGGAGATGTAGTTTCACACGCTAGGTAGGCGCGTCTGCCTACGATTCCTGACATTGACAACTGCATATTGGAGTCAACAAAGTCTCAGTTCCTGACCCAAACGTATAAAAGGTGCCCAGAATGTAGGGAGGCTGGGGCTGGATCTCATGATTTCTAACCAAGCCATTGCCAGTGCAGACTTTAACCAGTCTTCGACTTTCGGGGGGAGGTGATCTTTCCATTTAAGACAAATTTCCCTTCGGGCCAGCAAAATCAGACATAACAACAGACCTCTCTGGGGTTGTTCCATATAAGCAGTAGACACCTGATCGTTGGCAAAAAAAATCAAAGAACCATTCAACACAATATCGGTTCCAAAGGTCATACATAAGTATCTGCACACCCCTTCCCAATATGTTCCTAGTTTGAAACATTCATAAAAGGTGTGTATATCGTTGGCTTTAGGGAGCAGACACCTGGGACATCTCGGCTCGGGGTTTGGGGCAAATTTCGAAATCTTCTCCGGAGTATAATAGATTCGATTAGTGACAAAAAAAAGATTTTTCTTCAAACTGGCTGAGCTTGTATATTTATAAAGCAGGATCATGGAAGGTTCCAGGAGATTTCCGATATCCGCTTCAAAAGGAGAGTCATTCCACACTGACACCTGATGTGGTATACCTACATCATCTGCGTTAATCAGGAGCCTGTACCAAGTGGAAATTTCCTTCTTCAAATGTTGAGTATTTTTTAGCACAGCTTCCACCTCTCCATTGCCCCTTGAATTCTCCTTCTCTGTTTCGAACCAAGATTTTAATTGGATGAACTTAAATCTCGAAAACCCTGGGCCTATTCTTGCTTTTAATACCTCCCAAGGATGTATGCCATTTTCATCCCCCAAGTCAGACCAAGTCGCGACCCCAGCTCTTTTAATTGGAAGTGCCATACTGTCCTGGAGGCAGAGGGGGGTCCCAGGGGAGTCCCAGATCGGGGCCTGATCGGAGTAATAGCCTATCCCACATCTGGAGCGGATGAAATACCAGACTTCCAAGGCATTTTTGATCACCTTCAACCTTACTCGTTCAAAGAATTTTGGTGAACCAAACTTATAATGGAACCCTGCCTTACTCCCCCCATCTTCAGTGATAACCGACTCCCCCAACAGTTTACCCCAGGCACAAGCAGTTGGTTCACCTAGGAGCATCCTAATAGCCTTGAATTGAAAGGCGACCAAATAACAACGGATATCTGGGAGGGCCAGTCCCCCTTTAGCTAAGCGGCGCCTCAGTTTTTTCCAGGATAACCTAACACCCTTCTCACCCCAGATGAAACTCCCAATTTTACTTTGCGCCTTTGAGATGGAGTGTTTGGGGAAACCTAGAGGAACCGCGTTGAACAAGTACGTTAATTTCGGGAGGATGATAATTTTTACTAGATCCACCCTCCCAAAGATGGTCAGGGGGAGATTCCTCCACCTTGCGAACAACTGATCTATTTCTTTTATTATTTTTTCAACAATAATTAATGGAATTTTTTCGAGATCTTTCACAATAATAATACCGAGATATTTAAATGTGTTGCTGGTGGCCCCAATCCACTGATCTATATTCCAACACATAACCTTCGTCTTTGTGGAGTTAGCCAAATACCTGGAAATTAAACCAAAATCTTCCAACAGAGCCCCGACCTTTGGCAGTGTTATCTCGGGGTTATCTGTATAAATGATTATGTCGTCTGCATATAATGCAATTTTAGACCGATATTGCTGAGTCTTAAACGGGGATATGGTCTCATCTAGCCTTATAGCCTGGGCGAGAGGCTCAATGTACAGATCGAATAATAAGGGAGAGATGGGGCAACCCTGCCTGGTCCCTCTTTGAATTTTAAAACTAGGAGTAAGTAAGCCATTAATGAGGATTTTAGCCGAGGCGTCCTGATAGCACCCTCTCAGAGTATGGATAAAAATTGGGCCAAATCCCATCTCCTCTAGCTCCTCCCAAAGATAGGCCCAACACACCCTATCAAAGGCCTTGGCGGCGTCTAACGCGACCACTGCCAGGGGTTCAAGTCTAGAAATCAGCAAATCGATATTACCAATAAGTAGCTGGGTTTGTTCCTGAATGTGTCTCCCGGTAATGAACCCTTTCTGGTCGGTATTAACCAATCCGGGGACTAATTTACCCAATCTCCCTGCCAAAATACCCATAAAGATCTTATAATCTGCATTTAGCAGGGAGATTGGGCGATAGGAGTCTGCTTTAACTGGATCCTTCCCTGGCTTAAGGATCAGGACAATGATTGCCTCCCTCCATGAGTTAGGGATATGACCTGTTGGACTGTAGATTGAATGGAACAGGGATCCCAAGACTGGGATCACTTCCTCAGAGAGGGACTTATAAACTTCATTTGGGAGGGCATCAATACCAGAGGCTTTACCGTTTTTGAAATCTTTATTTGGGTTCTTATCTCCTGCAGCGCAATTGGGGAGTCAAGGAAATCTTTATTAGCCTGAGTTAACGTGGAGAGGGATTTTGAGCTCAGCCACCCGTGGATTTGTTGTTTAGAGGGGAATAAATTCTCCCTATAAAGATCCGCAAATAAGGTAAGCATAGTATTTTGAATGTCACCTAAATCTGTTGATCTATTCCCTTGGTTATTTATCACCAGCTCGGCAATATCGTTTTTCGAGCGGTCGGCTCTCGGCTTCCACGCCAAAAGAGCCCCAGCCCTCTCCCCGTACTCATAGTTCTCCATCTTACTCCTTTGCCATTGGTTTTTGCACTTCTTTTCTAAGATGCCTCTAGAGCTCTGTCTTGCCTGTTCAAGTTCAAGTTCAGCCAACGCCTTTCTTTGTCCGTCGGAAGAGTTTGATAGCTTAAGAAGCTCAGCTTCTAGCAATCCAATCTTTCCTTCGCCGAGTTTTAATTCACATCCTTCAGTGCGATTTTTAAAGCATATGAGGCTATGTAATCGGCCTCTGAGGGTAGCCTTAAAGGCGTCCCACACAACCTCAATGACAGCTGAACCTATATTAGAATAAAAAAACTCCAGGGAAGATGTTTTAACTGCCTGAATTAAATCTGGATCGTCTAACCTTCCCCTGCTAAGTGTCCATCTCGATTGAATTTTTTTTGTTAATTTTTTGATGGAACAGAAAACAGGAGAATGATCCAATAGATGGCTGGGAAGAATAGATATATCAGAGCCCTTTTCAAGTAAACACTTACTAGCTAATAAGTAATCAATCCTGGAGGAGTGATGAAATCTCTTGCTGTAAAATGTATACCCAGCCCTATCTCCTTTCATAAACCTCCACACATCGACCAAACCAAGGTCATGAATCAAATTCTTCATTGCCCGTCTAACAAGAGGGGTCGCGATGGAGCGAGCCTGATTCGACCTATCCAAGATAGGGTCTAATAAGGTATTAAAATCCCCTCTGACATTTATCGGAGGAGTCGCCAGCATAAGCTTGGACTGCAGCTTAACAATATAAGAAGGGTCGTCGCTGTTCGGACCATAGAATGAGGCGCAAGTTAAAACAGGACCCCCAAAGTCCAACTGCGCTATCACCCACCTCCCTGATTGATCAGTCTGGATGGATTTGATCAAACATGTTAACCCCCGTTTGACCAGGACAGCCACCCCACGACTATTCATGTTTTGGTCCGACACACCATAAGCTTTAATCCAGGGTACTCCTGAAAATAATTTATCCGACTCCCCGGCAGTCAAATGGGTTTCCTGTAGGAGGCAGACCCGGGCTTTTGCGAGTTCCAGGTATTTCATTATCAACCTTTGCCTTCGAGTACATCTTAAACCATTTACGTTCCAGGAGAGAAGGCCCAAACCGGCCTGATCTATAGTTACACCTGCCATCCATTTACAGCGCCCTTCCCCCTTGATATCGATTCGATAATTAAATCCAAAAAATAAGATGAGGTTTTTTAAAATATTTTTTTTAATCCTTGCCCACCCCTGGTGACCCCGCCCCGAAGCTCCCCCACCCTCCCACACCCCCATGAGTGCCCCTAAGCCCTTGAGGAACCCTCCCTTTAAAGATGGGTGAACCCATTTGGTCGCCCTCACCTCAGGCTTAACTAAGAAAATATACTAAGGAGAAAGAATGGGTGGGGGAATAGGGATAAAAATATGTATGACAAAAATATATTTATCCAGGGAGGAGGCCCATCGCTGATTTACTTAGCATAGCTCACTTTGTCTACTCTGCCTTCCTTAAACCAGCCATGAAGAGATCTACTTCTTCAACTGTATGGAATAAGTACATCTGATTATTATGCATAGCACGCAACTGAGCCGGAAATTTTAATTGTACCTTAACTCCCAGAGACCTCATTTCCTCCAGTCTGCAACCCATCTCCCACTGTCTTGTAGCCGTTATGTGGGAGATGTCAGACCTAATCTGAAAGGTAAATGTATCCGAGCCACTAGGGAAGAAAGTTAATGAACCCTCCTTAAGACCCAGTGATAGAACTAGATCTTTTACTGAATATGAGAGAAAATTGATCAGGATCTTCCGGGGTTTCTGTTTTTTCGGATTTTTCCTATAGGGGTCTCGATGAATTCTTTGAATTTCTGATATCAGATCGATATCAGACTGATCCTTCAAAACAGTCCCCTTTAAAATAGAAATAACAAACCCCTTTAAGTCTGATCCTTCTAGGTTCTCGGGGATATTAAGGAGTCTTAAATTGTTCGTTCTTGAATGATTTTCCAGCTTTTCAATATCGTCCTTCAGAGCCTTTTGTTGCAGGGTTAACTTCACTACATCTCTTGTGGCTTCGCTTATGGCTTCTTTGATGCCAGGTATTTCTGCTTCGAGAAGGCCCGTCCTTACCACCACCTCATCCAGCCTCTGAGACAAAACTTCACAGGATGCCTTGATCGCTGCCTGATTGGCTTCGGAGACAGAAAACCTTCCAACAAGCTCTGCTTGGTTTAGCTCGGATACCTTGAACCCACTTAACATCTCATTCTTCATCGCGATCAATATGTCGGACAAAGATCGCACCTCAGAGCCATCTGTTGCTTCCATGCTCCCAGCGGGGGACTCCTATTGATAAGTCTCTAAAGGGATTATTTCTTTATCTCAACAGCATTACTGGTAGGAGCTAAAATACAAGTGTCCCCTTGAATTACGGCAGATCGTGGCCCCATGGTAATTGATATTCATGCAATTAGTACATTACATACTGTAAGATCTTTCTCGTTTGATAGAAAATTGCTGCTGGATGAGGCATTTGTTGCGCATATGAATGACTGGATTAGGCAGTTCCTGGTAGTTAACCCCTTCTATGCTGCGCAGATTCCGCCGCTGTGCTGACGGAATCTTGCGCGGGCGTGGTCATGACGGAACGGTTCCGTCATGAGCACAGCTCAACCGTGGCTCATGACGGAACCGTTCCGTCATGAGCACCGAAGGGGTTAACCGCAAAACTACCACATGTGGATACATATGGGATGCCCTAAAGGCAGGGTTTAGGGGGAGACTCTTAGATTTGGATTACATAAACAGAGACAAGAGAAGTTAGCGACACAGGATCTATATACAAAACTCAGAATAGCTGAAGAAAATCTTATGTGGGGAATACAAGCTAGCGGGACATCATACCTCTGCAAAGGGAGGTTGTCACGGGCTTCTATGATCTTCTCCTCAGGATGACGCCGATGCTATGTAAGGGTCCACCTCCCATCCATCCCCAGTCCGGTATAAGTGTAATACCCTCAGACTCAGAAGACAGGTGGGCGAGGGAAGGAAGGATAGGGACTGCAGGGAGAGAGACCTGAAAGAGACAAGTAGAAGGCTTAGTCACAGTGCTTGCTAGCGCTCTCGTCCCCACAACCCCCACCCCATGCCTGACTCTTCCCCGTACCTGCTACTCCTTCCTCCCTTTTTGAAGGATAGGGACTGCAGGGAGAGAGACCTGCTACTCCTTCCTCCCCTGTCTGGATCTCTCTGAGGTTGTCTGGAGGGGGCCTTGGTCCAGTTACTTTCACTGGGCGGAAGCCCAAAGGTATGAAGTGGCAAGGGGGTGGTGAGTTCTCCTCTCACCCTTCCTGTTGCTTCACGGGAGAGTGTAGAGAGAGAGCCCCAAGGATGCCGGAGGAGCCGGTGACGAGACTGGCCGGCGCTGCCACTCAACGCCCGGAAATCCTGGGGCAGAGGAGCGTCGCGGCGGTAGAGGCGCCCACCTCTGTACCGTCCCGTTGCTTCACGGGTACGTGCGGAGTGAGTGAGCCAGGTCCGGAGAAGCCGGTGTCAAGGGGTGCTTGCGCTTCGACTCGATGCCCTGAAATCCTGGGGTGGAGGAGCGCCTAATCGGTATGGGAAACCCTTGTTAGGGTTCTGAGGTCTCTAGCGGAAATCCGCTAGGTCGTGCCGAGTCCTGTACGTCGGGAAGAGGAGCGTTCCCTCGAGGGAGGATAAAGGGAACAAAGCGAGGATGGAACCCAGAGGCTAGGAAGAAGGGCGTGAGGTGAGTGGAGGAGTGTTGGGAGTTGTTATACGCCACTTCTGCTACCCACAGTAAGTCGACCCATGTGTGCGAGGCTTGGTCCGTGTAGCAGCGCAGATACTGCTTGAGGGTCTGGTTTAGCCTCTCCGTCTGGCCGTCTGTCTGTGGGTGGAAGCTGGTGGAAAGGGAGGAGCTGATGCCAAGGTGTTTACACCAAACCTTCCAGAACCTCGCCGTTTGCGACCCCCTGTCTGACACAATCCCCAACGGGAGACCATGGAGCCGCACGACGTGTACCAACAGGAGTTTTGCCAACACCCCAGCCGTGGGAACCTGTTTGCAGGCGATGAAGTGTCCCATCTTGGTGAGGTAATCGATGACGACCATGATCGCGGTGCATCCCTGGTCCTCCGGTAATCCCACCACGAAGTCAATCGAGATTCTTTCCCAGGGGTTCATCGGGTAAGGGAGAGGCATCAGCAGGCCTTGTTTCCTTTGATGGTCTGTTTTCATTTGGGCACAAACCGCACACCTCTTCACCCAGAGTAACACATCCGGCCGCACGGAAGGCCACCAGAACTGCCTCAATACTTTTTCGAGGGTTTTTGTTCCCCCTGTGTGACCGGCACAGGGCAGATCATGACACCAGGAGAAGACGAGTTTTCGGAGTGGGAGCGTGGGGACTAGTACTCTGGAACCACACATGGGAAGACCGTGTTGCAGGCGCCATTCTTTGTGGCTTTTAAGCCATGAAGCACGTTTGGATCCCTTGCTTCACTCTTTGTAGGAAGGACTCGGTCTTGAGGCTGCCTATGACTTGCTCCGGTGATAAAATGGACTGGTCGGGTGTCACCGCCGGGAGGTCTGACAGACCCTGTCGCGATAAAGCGTCGGCTTTCTTGTTCTGAGTCCCTGGTCGATACGTGACTAAGAAGTGGTACTCCGCAAAGAAGAGCATCCACCTCTTTTGCCGAGGAGAGAGGCGACGAGCTGACCGTAGGAACTGGAGGTTTCGATGGTCCGTGTACACTGTTACCTGGTGACGAGCTCCCATCAACCAATGCCGCCATTCCAGGAATGTCTCACGGATGGCCAGCAGCTCTTTTTCAGAGATGGTGTAGTTGAGTTCAGCGGGGTTTAACTTCTTGGACATGAATGCTACAGGATGGAGTAGCCCGGTGTCCGGATGGCGTTGAGACAGGATAGCGCCCACCGCCTCGTCGGAAGCATCGGCCTCTACTATAAAAGGGAGATCCGGTTTGGCATGTCGTAGGATGGGTGCTGATGTAAAGGCCCTCTTGAGTTGATCAAAGGCGGTTTGGGCTTCGGGAGACCATAGGAAGGGAATTCCTTTCCGTGTTAGCTTGGCAAGCGGAGTTACCGTCTGAGAGAAGTGGTGGATAAACCTCCGGTAAAAGTTCGAAAATCCAAGGAAGCTTTGTACTTCCTTCACGGATGTTGGTTGCGGCCACTGGGAGACCGCTTGGACCTTCCGGTCCGTCATAATCAGTCCATCGGGGGTCAGCAGGACACCAAGGAACTCCACGGTGGTGACGTGGAACTCACACTTCGTAAGCTTGCAAAACAAGCGGTTTCTTTCAAGTGCCTTCAACACGCTCTGTACGTGGGCGATATAGTCTTCTGGGTTGGACGAAAAGATCAGAATATCGTCGATATAGACCACCACGTATTTGTCTAAGAAGTCTCTTAGTACCTCGTTGAGGAAATATTGAAAAGCTGCCGGGGCGTTGCAGAGCCCGAACGGCATCACCAGGTACTCGTACAAGCCAAATCTTGTTTTGAACGCCGTCTTCCACTCATCGCCCGCGCGTATCCGTACCAGATGATACGCCCCCCTGTCAAGAATTCCTGTCATACAAGGGAAACACGCCCTTATGTAAACAGGAGAGCTGTTACATAACTCAAGGGAAACACGCCCTTATGTAAACAGGAGAGCTGTTACATAACTCAAGGGAAACACGCCCTTATGTAAACAGGAGAGCTGTTACATAACTCAAGGGAAACACGCCCTATAAAGGGAGGAACCGGGAGGTACAAGGCTGTCGGATATTGTGTTTACACCGACGTACCTGCTTCGTGAAGAGCAGTGTTCCGGAGTGGTGCTCCAGTAAGGCAAGAACGGAGGTAGGTCGAGTCGTTACTCCCTGGGCCGTGTCTTGCCCCATCGTCACCTGTGAAGGACCCGGAAGCTCTACCGGTCAACCATTGAGCTTCGCTTTTTGACTCGGCTGAGTCCAAGCGCAGTGGCGCTTTTGCTGGTTGGAGTCGTAACTCCCAGCCCGACCAGAGACACAGGGACTGCCAGCTGTAACGCACACCAGGAGGTGTTTGCCGCGTTACAGACTCGGAAGTCCACAGGATCGATCGAGCGGCTGCTCTCGGTTCAGTCTTCTTGCTTGTGATTGGGGTATCGGTGACG
Organism: Triturus cristatus; assembly: GCF_964204655.1. Lineage (NCBI taxonomy): Eukaryota > Metazoa > Chordata > Amphibia > Caudata > Salamandridae > Triturus > Triturus cristatus. Next base: position 512,626,009 of record NC_140592.1, on the reverse strand, counting down.
CATCACCAGGAGGTGACTCCGCGTCCCGGTGCAGTCTGAGGAAGAGGTTGAGCGGCTGCTCCCTTCAGGTAGAGACCCCGGCTGGGTGTTTCCCTGACTCCTCGATTCTCCCCAACACTCTTCGTGCCCCTCACAGCCTACCGATTGGCATTGTCGGCCATTTCATTTCTGCCCTCTGTTGGCATACGCCGGGATCGGCGTATATGCAGAGGACGGTTAGGACCATCCGTGCTGTGGGCTGGTAACGTACTTAGCCTGGAGGATTCCAGTGACTATAACTTTTGTTTGTTCTTTGTATTTTATTTGCCTTCATTAAAAGAACTAACCCTTCACAAGTGGTTGCGTCCTCATTGTCGTGTCTGTTAAACGATCCTGAGACGTTCAGGGCGTTACACCCCCGGAGGTCCAATTTGGTGTAGATTCGTGCCTCTCGAACTTGTTCTAATAGCACGGGATGAGCGGTAGGGGATACTGGTTCTTGACGGTCATCGCATTGAGGGCTCGGTAGTCGATGCAGCAGCGTAATTCGCCGTTGGCTTTAGGTATAAAAAAGAGGGGTGACGCCGCAGGAGAACTGGAGGGGCGGATAAACCCTAGCTGTAAGTAGGTGTCTAGGTATTCTCGCAGGTGACTGGTTTCGGGCTCCGTGAGGGCATAAATTCGACTACACGGAACGGTGGCTCCAGGGATCAGGTCGATGCGGCAATCAGTCGCGATGCGGCGGCAGGTCTTCTGCCTTTTGTTTATCGAAGACTTCCTTATAGGACGAATACCATTCGGGGAGTGTCACCTCCTTCTCTGCGGCTGTGGCCACATGGTGTGAGGATTCGCTTTCCAGCACTTGAGCGTCCTTTTGATGATAGCAATGGGCCTGACAAAAGGGGGAGCAAAACGTAATCGTGTTGGTAGCCCATTTGATGTTGGGCTCGTGTTTTCTTAACCAGGGCAACCCAAGGATGAGGTTGCATCGTGGAGCTTGAATGATGTTCAAAGTGAGCCATTCGTGGTGGTCCTCCCCTATGGCAACCCTCAAGGACGGCATCATGTGTCTTATGGGACCGGATTCCAGTTCCTTACCGTCGACAGCAAAAACGAGTTCGGGGGTGCTTTTAGGGAGGAGGGGGATCCCCAATCGGTCCGCTTCTTTATAATCCAGAAAGCATCCCGTGGCCCCAGAGTCGATCATAGCCCTGACGTTACGGGGGCCACTGCCAAGCGTCATTTGCACGGTGACGAAGAAGTGGTCTGGTTCTTTGGAGGTGTCGGCCTCCAGAGAAGGGATGGAGTGATAGCTTGAAGGTGTCCCTTCTTGTTCCTTCAAGCACTTAGGTTTCCCACCGGTCCCTCACTGGCGCTGGCTGCTGTTTGACTGGCCCTAAGGCGGCTTGTTTTCGGGCGCACAGGGCATTCTCGCAAGAAATGGCCTTTCTTGCCACAATATAAACAGAGACCCTGTTTTCGTCGATGGTCCCGCTCGGTGAGGGTTAGGGATGCTCTCACCGTCGCTATCTCCATGGGGTCAGCGCGGGTTGTTGTCGGATCCGTGGTGCGTGGATGGTCAGAAAAAGGAGGAACTCTATCCTTCCTTTTGTGTTCACCCTTTCTTTCCCTGAGCCGGTATTCCATTCGAGAAGCTAGTTCAACCATGGCCGCACAGGTACGCGGTTGGGGGTCTATTTGGGCGATAACATCTTTCAGGTCTTCTGTCAGCCCTCTGTAAAAGATCGCGGCTTGTTTTGACTCGGGCCAGTCGGTCTCTGCCACCAACCTGCGAAAGCTGTTCACATACCCCAGGAAGTCGGTGCTGGATTGGCGAAGGTCAAGAAGGTCGCGATCGGCAGAGAAGGTGTCTGCCCGGCGGTCAAAGGTATTTTCGAATTCTTGACGAAAGGTGTCCCAGTCGTACAAGAGGCCGTCGTCTCTTCGCACGATGGGGACAGCCCATTGTGAGGCGTCTCCTGTTAAATAGGAGATAAGGAAAGCCACCCTGGCTTGGTTGGTGAGGAAAAGCTTTGGTTTGCAGTGGAAATGCAACTGTACCTGGGTCAAAAATACCTGCACTTTTTGAATGTCCCCGTGAAACCTTTCAGGGGGAGCCAAGGGTATATGAGCCGGCATTTCCACTACTACCTGGGGTGTCTGTGAAGGGGGAGGGTTCCCTGCATCAAAGGGATTGCGCTGGATGCGATCCAGGCGGGCGTGTAAGGTGGCTGATTCCGCTCTAGACGCAGCCACTTCCAGTTGTACTTGTGCCAACGCGGCCAGTACGTCGTCTAACGTGGTCATGACTGTGCACCGGCGTGATCAGGAGGAGATAATTTGTGGGCCGATGATTCTGTCGAGGGCTTCTATGATCTTCTCCTCAGGATGACGCCGATGCTATGTAAGGGTCCACCTCCCATCCGTCCCCAGTCCGGTATAAGTGTAATACCCTCGGACTCGGAAGACAGGTGGGCGAGGGAAGGAAGGATAGGGACTGCAGGGAGAGAGACCTGAAAGAGACAAGTAGAAGGCTTAGTCACAGTGCTTGCTAGCGCTCTCGTCACCACAACCCCCACCCCATGCCTGACTCTTCCCTGTACCTGCTACTCCTTCCTCCCTTTTTGAAGGATCGGGACTGCAGGGAGAGAGACCTGCTACTCCTTCCTCCCCTGTCTGGATCTCTCTGAGGTTGTCTGGAGGGGGCCTTGGTCCAGTTACTTTCACTGGGCGGAAGCCCAAAGGTATGAAGTGGCAAGGGGGTGGTGAGTTCTCCTCTCACCCTTCCTGTTGCTTCACGGGAGAGTGTAGAGAGAGAGCCCCAAGGATGCCGGAGGAGCCGGTGACGAGACTGGCCGGCGCTGCCACTCAACGCCCGGAAATCCTGGGGCAGAGGAGCGTCGCGGCGGTAGAGGCGCCCACCTCTGTACCGTCCCGTTGCTTCACGGGTACGTGCGGAGTGAGTGAGCCAGGTCCGGAGAAGCCGGTGTCAAGGGGTGCTTGCGCTTCGACTCGATGCCCTGAAATCCTGGGGTGGAGGAGCGCCTAATCGGTATGGGAAACCCTTGTTAGGGTTCTGAGGTCTCTAGCGGAAATCCGCTAGGTCGTGCCGAGTCCTGTACGTCGTGAAGAGGAGAGTTCCCTCGAGGGAGGATAAAGGGAACAAAGCGAGGATGGAACCCAGAGGCTAGGAAGAAGGGCGTGAGGTGAGTGGAGGAGTGTTGGGAGTTGTTATACGCCACTTCTGCTACCCACAGTAAGTCGACCCATGTGTGCGAGGCTTGGTCCGTGTAGCAGCGCAGATACTGCTTGAGGGTCTGGTTTAGCCTCTCCGTCTGGCCGTCTGTCTGTGGGTGGAAGCTGGTGGAAAGGGAGGAGCTGATGCCAAGGTGTTTACACCAAACCTTCCAGAACCTCGCCGTTTGCGACCCCCTGTCTGACACAATCCCCAACGGGAGACCATGGAGCCGCACGACGTGTACCAACAGGAGTTTTGCCAACACCCCAGCCGTGGGAACCTGTTTGCAGGCGATGAAGTGTCCCATCTTGGTGAGGTAATCGATGACGACCATGATCGCGGTGCATCCCTGGTCCTCCGGTAATCCCACCACGAAGTCAATCGAGATTCTTTCCCAGGGGTTCATCGGGGAAGGGAGAGGCATCAGCAGGCCTCGTTTCCTTTGATGGTCTGTTTTCATTTGGGCACAAACCGCACACCTCTTCACCCAGAGTAACACATCCGGCCGCACGGAAGGCCACCAGAACTGCCTCAATACTTTTTCGAGAGTTTTTGTTCCCCCTGTGTGACCGGCACAGGGCAGATCATGACACCAGGAGAAGACGAGTTTCGGAGTGGGAGCGTGGGGACTAGTACTCTGGAACCACACATGGGAAGACCGTGTTGCAGGCGCCATTCTTTGTGGCTTTTAAGCCATGAAGCACGTTTGGATCCCTTGCTTCACTCTTTGTAGGAAGGACTCGGTCTTGAGGCTGCCTATGACTTGCTCCGGTGATAAAATGGACTGGTCGGGTGTCACCGCCGGGAGGTCTGACAGACCCTGTCGCGATAAAGCGTCGGCTTTCTTGTTCTGAGTCCCTGGTCGATACGTGACTAAGAAGTGGTACTCCGCAAAGAAGAGCATCCACCTCTTTTGCCGAGGAGAGAGGCGACGAGCTGACCGTAGGAACTGGAGGTTTCGATGGTCCGTGTACACTGTTACCTGGTGACGAGCTCCCATCAACCAATGCCGCCATTCCAGGAATGTCTCACGGATGGCCAGCAGCTCTTTTTCAGAGATGGTGTAGTTGAGTTCAGCGGGGTTTAACTTCTTGGACATGAATGCTACAGGATGGAGTAGCCCGGTGTCCGGATGGCGTTGAGACAGGATAGCGCCCACCGCCTCGTCGGAAGCATCGGCCTCTACTATAAAAGGGAGATCCGGTTTGGCATGTCGTAGGATGGGTGCTGACGTAAAGGCCCTCTGGAGTTGATCAAAGGCGGTTTGGGCTTCGGGAGACCATAGGAAGGGAATTCCTTTCCGTGTTAGCTTGGCAAGCGGAGTTACCGTCTGAGAGAAGTGGTGGATAAACCTCCGGTAAAAGTTCGAAAATCCAAGGAAGCTTTGTACTTCCTTCACGGATGTTGGTTGCGGCCACTGGGAGACCGCTTGGACCTTCCGGTCCGTCATAATCAGTCCATCGGGGGTCAGCAGGACACCAAGGAACTCCACGGTGGTGACGTGGAACTCACACTTCGTAAGCTTGCAAAACTAGCGGTTTCTTTCAAGTGCCTTCAACACGCTCTGTACGTGGGCGATATAGTCTTCTGGGTTGGACGAAAAGATCAGAATATCGTCGATATAGACCACCACGTATTTGTCCAAGAAGTCTCTTAGTACCTCGTTGAGGAAATATTGAAAAGCTGCCGGGGCGTTGCAGAGCCCGAACGGCATCACCAGGTACTCGTACAAGCCAAATCTTGTTTTGAACGCCGTCTTCCACTCATCGCCCGCGCGTATCCGTACCAGATGATACGCCCCCCGGAGGTCCAATTTGGTGTAGATTCGTGCCTCTCGAACTTGTTCTAATAGCACGGGGATGAGCGGTAGGGGATACTGGTTCTTGACGGTCATCGCATTGAGGGCTCGGTAGTCGCTGCAGCAGCGTAATTCGCCGTTGGCTTTAGGTATAAAAAAGAGGGGTGACGCCGCAGGAGAACTGGAGGGGCGGATAAACCCTAGCTGTAAGTAGGTGTCTAGGTATTCTCGCAGGTGACTGGTTTCGGGCTCCGTGAGGGCATAAATTCGACTACACGGAACGGTGGCTCCAGGGATCAGGTCGATGCGGCAATCAGTCGCGATGCGGCGGCAGGTCTTCCGCCTTTTGTTTATCGAAGACTTCCTTATAGGACGAATACCATTCGGGGAGTGTCACCTCCTTCTCCGCGGCTGTGGCCACATGGTGTGAGGATTCGCTTTCCAGCACTTGAGCGTCCTTTTGATGATAGCAATGGGCCTGACAAAAGGGGGAGCAAAACGTAATCGTGTTGGTAGCCCATTTGATGTTGGGCTTGTGTTTTCTTAACCAGGGCAACCCAAGGATGAGGTTGCATCGTGGAGCTTGAATGATGTTCAAAGTGAGCCATTCGTGGTGGTCCTCCCCTATGGCAACCCTCAAGGACGGCATCATGTGTCTTATGGGACCGGATTCCAGTTCCTTACCGTCGACGGCAAAAACGAGTTCGGGGGTGCTTTTAGGGAGGAGGGGGATCCCCAATCGGTCCGCTTCTTTATAATCCAGAAAGCATCCCGTGGCCCCAGAGTCGATCATAGCCCTGACGTTACGGGGGCCACTGCCAAGCGTCATTTGCACGGTGACGAAGAAGTGGTCTGGTTCTTTGGAGGTGTCGGCCTCCAGAGAAGGGATGGAGTGATAGCTTGAAGGTGTCCCTTCTTGTTCCTTCAAGCACTTAGGTTTCCCACCGGTCCCTCACTGGCGCTGGCTGCTGTTTGACTGGCCCTAAGGCGGCTTGTTTTCGGGCGCACAGGGCATTCTCGCAAGAAATGGCCTTTCTTGCCACAATATAAACAGAGACCCTGTTTTCGTCGATGGTCCCGCTCGGTGAGGGTTAGGGATGCTCTCACCGTCGCTATCTCCATGGGGTCAGCGCGGGTTGTTGTCGGATCCGTGGTGCGTGGATGGTCAGAAAAAGGAGGAACTCTATCCTTCCTTTTGTGTTCACCCTTTCTTTCCCTGAGCCGGTATTCCATTCGAGAAGCCAGTTCAACCATGGCCGCACAGGTACGCGGTTGGGGGTCTATTTGGGCGATAACATCTTTCAGGTCTTCTGTCAGCCCTATGTAAAAGATCGCGGCTTGTTTTGACTCGGGCCAGTCGGTCTCTGCCACCAACCTGCGAAAGCTGTTCACATACCCCAGGAAGTCGGTGCTGGATTGGCGAAGGTCAAGAAGGTCGCGATCGGCAGAGAAGGTGTCTGCCCGGCGGTCAAAGGTATTTTCGAATTCTTGACGAAAGGTGTCCCAGTCGTATAAGAGGGCGTCGTCTCTTCGCACGATGGGGACAGCCCATTGTGAGGCGTCTCCTGTTAAATAGGAGATAAGGAAAGCCACCCTGGCTTGGTTGGTGAGGAAAAGCTTTGGTTTGTAGTGGAAATGCAACGGTACCTGGGTCAAAAATACCTGCACTTTTTGAATGTCCCCGTGAAACCTTTCAGGGGGAGCCAAGGGTATATGAGCCGGCATTTCCACTACTACCTGGGGTGTCTGTGAAGAGGGAGGGTTCCCTGCATCAAAGGGATTGCGCTGGATGCGATCCAGGCGGGCGTGTAAGGTGGCTGATTCCGCTCTAGACGCAGCCACTTCCAGTTGTACTTGTGCCAACGCGGCCAGTACGTCGTCTAACGTGGTCATGACTGTGCACCGGCGTGATCAGGAGGAGATAATTTGTGGGCCGATGATTCTGTCGAGGGCTTCTATGATCTTCTCCTCAGGATGACGCCGATGCTATATAAGGGTCCACCTCCCATCCGTCCCCAGTCCGGTATAAGTGTAATACCCTCGGACTCGGAAGACAGGTGGGCGAGGGAAGGAAGGATAGGGACTGCAGGGAGAGAGACCTGAAAGAGACAAGTAGAAGGCTTAGTCACAGTGCTTGCTAGCGCTCTCGTCACCACAACCCCCACCCCATGCCTGACTCTTCCCCGTACCTGCTACTCCTTCCTCCCTTTTTGAAGGATAGGGACTGCAGGGAGAGAGACCTGCTACTCCTTCCTCCCCTGTCTGGATCTCTCTGAGGTTGTCTGGAGGGGGCCTTGGTCCAGTTACTTTCACTGGGCGGAAGCCCAAAGGTATGAAGTGGCAAGGGGGTGGTGAGTTCTCCTCTCACCCTTCCTGTTGCTTCACGGGAGAGTGTAGAGAGAGAGCCCCAAGGATGCCGGAGGAGCCGGTGACGAGACTGGCCGGCGCTGCCACTCAACGCCCGGAAATCCTGGGGCGGAGGAGCGTCGCGGCGGTAGAGGCGCTCACCTCCGTACCGTCCCGTTGCTTCACGGGTACGTGCTGAGTGAGTGAGCCAGGTCCGGAGAAGCCGGTGTCAAGGGGTGCTTGCGCTTCGACTCGACGCCCGGAAATCCTGGGGCGGAGGAGCGCCTAATCGGTATGGGAAACCCTTGTTAGGGTTCTGAGGTCTCTAGCGGAAATCCGCTAGGTCGTGCCGAGTCCTCCAAAAAGGAGGATACTTGGAGCAAGAGTCGCGGAGGGTGGAGCGGCTCGGGGAACCTGGATTGGTTCGGTCTCGCGGTGTCCTCCAAACACCCACCTATGCTGTTGCTGGCGAGTCAGTTGGAGCGCGCTCACACGGGAACGTCCGGATGTCAACCAGCGGGTTCAGGAGAGTCAGAATCTTGCGAGCTGGAGCGGAGGCAATCGTCAGGGCGATCGTCGCGGGGCGGTTGATCAGCTTCTGCGGGTCAGGAATCATCGGCAACGCCCCCAAGGAGGTTGAGGACTTTATCCGCTTCCGGGGCTCTTGCGATGGCACGTGACGTGGTGCTTGCAGCGCCTCTCGGGAAATGGAGTCCCGTTCCTTGCGGTGTCGTGGCGATGCGCTGGGAATCATGACAGAGGTGGCCTACTGCAAGGCTAAAATTAATTTACAATGGAGTAGAGAAACTGCCATCAAACACATACTTAATAAAGAAGAGAGCTATGAGTATGGCAAGGTTACAGGGCAATGTTTGGTGCAAAGGCTATGTTCAAGGGAGGCGGTGCAAAGAATAAAGGCCATGACAGATGTACAGAGTAATCAAGTAGATACTCCTATGGAGATCGTAATCGTTTTTTACGCTTTCTTCAAGGGACTATATACTGGAGACCATCCTGCTGAGCAGGCAAGACAGACCCTGTTGCAAAACCTAAGCAGTGAAAGACAAGGCCAGCAGGAGGTAGATCTCATGGATTCATCTATTATTATGGAGGAACTTGAGGAAGCCATGAATACTTTAGCCAATGGTAAAGCGGCGGGCCCGATAAATTGCCATTGGAGGTATACAAAACCTTTTTTCAGGAATTAAAAACAGACATGTTGGTCACTTTCCAACAAGCACAACTAGGGGCTGCTCCATTTTCATGGCACAAGACAAACATAAATGTTTAAAAAAAAAAAAAAGGATAAACCACCAGATACGCCTGGTTCTTATCAACCTATATCATTGTTAAACTGCGACGGGCAAATTTATGAAACAATTCTGGCTTCCCAGTTGGCCAGAGTTATCTCTCCATTAGTTTTAATATGGCAACATGGGTTTATACCCGATAGGAGCACAGTCAACCACATTAATAGGGTAATAACCCTGCTGGATGTAGCCAATGCTCACGGTAATAAATTCGGTCTGACACTGTTAGATGCCAAAAAGGCGTTCGACCGGGTTGTGTGGGACTTCTTATAGGCGGTTCTACGATGGTTGGGCTTTGGTGTGGGCTTTGTTAAAGCTATACAGGTGTTATATCGGACCCCTACGGCTAAAGTTTGCATGATGGGCCTATAGTCCAAACCTGTGCACATTACTAGAGGTACATGGCAGGGATGCCCATTCTCCCCATTTTTGTTCGCATTATATATTAATCCTTTTTTAACTAAGCTGGAGCAGAGCTCGAAGAATAAATCTTTCATCTGTAGACAAGAACAATGTTGTATAGTCGCCTATGTGGACAACATAGCGGTTGTAACATCTAACCCTGCTACAGTTATGCCTGAGATAGAGCAACTGATGCACAGGTTCGGTTCTGTATCGGGTTATAAACTTAATGTGTCCAAAACCCAGATCATTTGTATAAATCAAGACTGTAGCGATGATCCTAGGGTGACAAAAGAGGTGACATACCTGGGCATTAGAATAAGGACCTGTTTAAATGAACTGGTGGAGGTTAACGGGGTTCTAGTCTAACCAATGTGAGACAAAAATTAGACCGATGTGAGTGCTTGCACTTGTCGTTGTTGGGAAGGTGCAATGTTCTTAAAATGATTATTCTCCCTAAGATTTTATATTATTTCAGATCAGTTCCATTAGAATTTACCCGGGGCCAGCTACAACAACTTCAATCAATATGCGCTAGACTTTTATGGGCCCAAGGGAAACCCATGGAGCTATGCGTTTTATGACACTACCTCGGGAGAAAGGGGGTTGGGCACTCCCTAATTTTACACTGTACTATTATGCCTGTATCCTTCAAAATATGCGGATCTTAGTGACAGATTGATGGGGCTTCAGAGATATTGCTGACTTCCTCTCCTATCAGATGCTGTTTGGTGTTGACGCCAAGAATTTTTTACTCAAGATGTTGGAATTTAGTTACTATAAAAAAAACAGTTTAAGGTTTTAATCATTGCTTTTAAGGTGTGGAAGGCTATATGAAGATGCTTTCAAATTGAGGGGGTCTCGTATTATACTCCCACATCTGCTTCAGATTTATTTCCGGCTGTTTTATTGGATAGGATTGTTGACAGATGGAGAAATAAAGGGATTACACAAATAGGTGATCTTTATACCAACGGGAATCTTTTATCTTATGCAATATTAGCTGATAAATACCATTTGTTTAAAACTGAATTTTGTAAGATTTTACAAATCCCGGATTATCTATGTAAAAGGCAATGAGTGATAGAGCCGAATCCGCTTATTGAGGCTATTAGACGCAAAGCTCGTATTGGTGTTTTATACAATCTTTAGCTTGACACACAGAGGGATGATCTAGATTCCTAAAATCTTAAGTGGGATAATAGACTGGGTGTCAGGGCCTCCAAGTGGAGCAATCTATTGATGTTGCAGGGAGGATTCTAACGTCGGCTAATCTGCAAGTGCAACATTATAAAACAGTGTTTACTCTTTACCACACTCCTGCTATAATGCTTAAATGGGGCAGAGCCAACAATGGGAAGTGTTTCTGCAGTGGAGCAGAGGTGGCAGATATTGTACATATCTTTTACTCATGTGGACACTTGATTAACCTTGGGCACACTGAAAAATTTCTTCTTGAGATAACTTGGGCAGTAATAAATATTACGGCGCCCATAATGCTGCTAGGAATCGAGGATGGTGCGATGGAGGGACACCCGGCTCATAAGTTTCGTTACTTAGGGGCCCATTAGTATGGCGGGCGGATCACCCCCGCCGGGCCGGATGTTGCCACCGCTGGCCCGGCGGGGCGATCCTCCCACCATCCATGCCTGAATGACCCCCCACCATATTAGTATGGCTGAGGGGTCTGCGGCGGACAGAAAGACCGTCCGCCGCTTTTCCGCCGGTCGACTCGTCGACCGGGCAGAAAAGGGGTATAATATGTTGGCGGTGTCTGCAGGACACTGCCATCCATATTATGATTCAGGCAGAGATTCGCCTTTTCATGGCGACGTTGCCGCCATGGAAAGGCATGCGGTCCTTGCTTTTGGGGGCAGTTACAGGCCCCCAGGGTGTCAGGGGTGGGGGGTGCACATGGAGGATACCTATGGTACCCCCCCTCATTGCAATGCACTACGTGGCAGGCACCACGTGGTGCCTGCCATGCAGTGCATGGCAATGCTGTGCATAGTCCTTTTACATTGTGAGCGGGTCTGCAGCCAGCAGATTCACCCGCAATGTAAAACAACCAGGATGCCCCCGCCAGTGTTGCATGCGCATCCTAATACACATGACGGGATCGCCACAACTTCGGCGGTCGGTCCCTGGCTCCGTTGCGATGCCGCCATTGTAATGGACCCCTTGATCTTCCTAGCCACGGCCGTGTCTAGGCTCTGTATAGCCTCTATGTGGCTGCAGAAGGAAGCTCCTACTTTCGAACTGTGGAGAGCTAGATTTTATGCTATATTTAATCTTGAATATGGCCTCTATTCTCTTAAAGGATCACGTAGGCGGAAGCTGGGCATGCAGATATGGGGCCCTCTGATTGAACACATGAAAGATTGAGAACAATGTGTTATATATGTAGCTAAAATCATGTGATTTTTCTGCTTTTACCCTGTGGATGTATAGCCTGTCTTTTTTATCTCTAATTAGTTTAAAAAAATATATATTCTCCTAATGAATTTTGAAATGTATATGTTTGTCATGGATTGGAATAATAAAACATAAAAAGAATGGTTAGGTCTGAAACCAGACTGAGAAGGATCAAATTTGAGTCGAGATTCATGGTATACCATAAGCTTAGTATTGATGTACCCTTCCAGTAGTTTACTCATGACTGGGAGGAGCGAGATAGGGCGGGAATTAGCCAACATTTCAGTGGGTACATGCGCATTTTTCCTAATCTGTAGCACTTGTGCCGCCTTCCATTCAAGTGGAAGTGTCCCTTCATTCATTGAGGCGTTTAATATGGTACAGCTGGAGGGGCTAGTTGCATGGCAAGTGAGGCAAACAGATAAGCTGGATGATGTCAAGGGGGTGAACCATATTTAGCTGTTCTCAGCATTGCTTCAACTTGAGGTATCTGCAGAACAGGAAAATGCTCAAGGCAGGCGTCCGTCATTCTCAGGGATGATGGCGGAAGGTGAGGGTTGTCGGGTTTTAGGATCGTTGGGAAATTGATCATATATTAAATGTATTTTTCCTTCAAAATAATTTGCTATATTATCACAAAGCACCTGAGAGGGGGAAATCTGCTGGGTACAGGCAATGGGATTAGTAAAAGAGTTGAGAACTTTGTAAAGTTCCTTAGTAGAGTTGCCAGCATGATTTAGACTTAAGATAATATTGGCTTTCCGCGCCTTTTTAATGTTCTTGTAGTAGCTTGCAAGGGCTGCTTTATAAATAGATTTCTCTTTCCTCATTTGAGTTTTATGCCATGTTTTTTCCAATTTTTTACAGTTTTACTTTTCTCTTCGCAGATCAGTGGTATAGCAGGCAGCATGTTTCTTATGAGTATTAGCATTCTGCTGTTTGAACGGTGCTAGTGTGTCTGTAGCTGAGGTGATGGCCTCATAGGAAACCCTGAGTCTATTGTCAATATCCACAGATTCTTCAAATGAGGGGGGTACGAAACCTTTTCCAAAGGAATCGGGAGTAATTTTTTTCCATTGTCTTCTGAGATTACGTGGAAGGCAAGAGGGGGAGCAACTCAGTTGGGAGCCACTAATCTGAAATTATACCAGAGAGTGATCTGACCAGATCACTGGGTGAGGGGTTTATGCATATATGCGAATTGGTGAGAATGAGGTCTATGGTGTGGCTGGCCAAATGGGTAGGACCTACATTAATCTTTATGAGACCTAAGGAGGCCATATCTGCAAGAAAATTAACAGCATCTGTGTCCACACTGTCTTCCCTATGAATGTTTAAATCCCCTAACAACAGAAAGTGTTTGGAGGAGATAATGTGGGGGGCAATTTTCTCCTTCATTTTGAAATTAAAATCTTTAAGAGGGCCCGGGGTCGGTAAATGAGCGTGCCTTTTAGTCAGTCCTGGGGAGTGAGTTCAATCTTAAAAATACATATTTCCATGTCTTTGTCAGAGGTGGAGTCAATGATGGAGACTTTCAATGCTTCTTTGTACAGAATAGCTATGCCTCCACCCACTTTACTTTCACTGTCCAGTCTGAGTATACAGTATTTTTCAGGAAGGGATAGGGTAATTGCTGGTAATGAGGAGGGTTTAAGCCAGGTCTCCTTGAGGAAACCTTAAATCAGGAAAATCAGAATTCAGTAGATCCCATAGCTCAGTTGCGTGCTTAGGGAGGGATCTAACATGCTAGAAACCCCCTCCAATTGGGAGTAGAGTTTGCGGTTTTAGGACTAACTAGGTGCTGGGGATCAGTGTCCGGAAGTACCTGCTTGTCGTGACTATTGTGACAGGCCCCTAACTCTAGAGAGAACAAACTCTCCAAACAGCTCTGAAAGTAGCAGCGTTTACAAGTGAACGGTCTCTCAAGATTGACAAAGGGGATAGTTGTATGACATGGGACAAGCCTATTAGTGGCAAGCTGTCTAACCTGTTTAAGTTGAAAAGCAGAGTATTTAAGCATGGAAGCGGGGACTGGCAAAGACTGGCTTGCCTTTGGCATACCTACGTGCGCCCGCTGCGCGTCCACTGAGTCCTCCCTTTTAAGTAAAGGAGACTCTGGGACGACTAGCCCAACAACCCTGTAGGTTTCCGCGGCAACCAGAAGCAGTATAGACTTCCGTTGACGTGCTCGCTCACTCCACTCAAATGGGACAGAAAATCCCACGGTGGACCGGAGAGCGAGTCAGCAGTAAATATGAGGATCCCTGGACCAGGTGGGTCTGTTCAAAGTATACAAAATACGGGTAGACTTAAAAATCAGATTTAAAAACAAATAACCAGTTCAAACCAGTTAAAAGTCAACAAAGGTCAGAGCTTACTAAAGTAGCAAAATAAAATAATTAAGTGATAAACACGGTCAGGAAATGCAGAGTAGAAATACAAAAAACCTGTAGCATGCGTGTGTGTATGTGCTTGTGAATAGTCGGTGTATGTGTACATACTTTTGAATATATAGGTGTAAGTGTGCATGTAGATATAAGGCTTTGAGTATGTGTGTCTGTGCATGTGTGACCCTCCTGCCTCCTCTGCCTGCTCAAATAACCAGTTGCCACTGCCGATGAGGTTGATGAAATCAAGTTGACTCTGCAGACAGGGGATAGGTGCCACGATGTAAACATGGCATCTATTAATTGGAATTTTACTCCCTTTCTGACGAATGGAGGCCATAACAGGAGCCCTCTGCCAGTGCCGTCCAGTAATTTGAACAACTCTGCTATCTAACATTATCAATAGCTGCAATACAAAGGAAAAAAAGGTATAGCTATAAGAGCAAGTTGACCAACCTTTCACCCTCCAACACAGAGATCGAAACACATTGACTATATGTCCGCAAGACTATGCATCACAACTGGAAGGGACCTGACCCCTGGGACATTATACAAAGGACCATTGGACAATTAAACAACAATTGACAGGTTTTTCTACAAACCTTCAGGAGTTGTAATTGAACGATTAGGAGCTGGACCCTTTTATTTAAGAAGAGGACTCAATTTTCTGATCCTCCAAACATTGAAGCATTAGAAATACTTGTGTATTTGAGTCTAAAGCATTTTAATTGTTTTACATGGGCACAGACTGCTGGGTAAAGGATTTGGTTCTCTTGAGCGTAAGCTGCATGCTTATATGCACATGATTAAAGGCTGCTTTAGTACATCTGCATGTTACATGTGATGACAGGAAATATACAATTGATCAAAAGTTATGAAAATGGGTAATTCCATCTAATGAGAAAAGGTGTTACATATCAACTTCCTATTAGAGTTGTGGTTTGATCTATGGTTGACTGGGGAACCCACAACTTTGTGGTATATAACTACGGACCTGACGGGAGGACATTGTCCTCTCAATGCAACAACACAGACATGTCGACAGGGATAATGTAAAGACAACATCCCCTCTGCTTGGTAGGCCATGCTAGATGTACACCACTGAGGCAGCATTGCCACACTGCCCGGGAACTCAGCAGGCATGCCATGCTTACAGCAAACTATCCGAACTTGACCAGAGAGATTGGTACCATGACAATAAACCCACAAACGAGGGAATGGAAGAGTGATTTGCTGGGTACTAACTAATGACGATGAGTGAATTGAACTACAGGAGCTTTCCCTAGGGCCACAGAGATTCCACTTGGTAGTGCAATGGGCAAATGCTCTCTACTGCCATAGACTATACCAAGGTTACCATGATTAATGCTTCCATTAGTACCAGTAAGAAATTGCCCTTGGTTGATAATGCCTAGTATTTCTAGTGGATGCTTCTAACTGCAGATTCCTTGACCTTGGAACATCCTCAAGCACCACACTGGATCAGTAGAATTTTCCCAGCAATTCCCATGCTCGTTGGTAGGAGGCATTTTGCTGAATCTTGTTGGGTCCATCCCTTCTTCGACAGGACATTGATCTCCAAAATAAATGCACCATCTCCATGCGCTGATGTGAGTTCTGTTCTTTCCATACCTTCTGACATGGAGTCAAAGCTCGTCCCCTCGAATTTTGTCTGGCCTGCTAGACTTTTTTATTAAAAGTATTCCAGTGTGCAACGGACGTCTCCTCCCAAAACCACAGATTTTAAACCAATGCGAGGACTGCCACAATAACTTTGGTGACGGACCCCCATGACGTCCGTCTCTGGGTTCCACACAATTTGACACATCATGCAACAGGTGTCAAAATATGAATCCGAAGGACTTTCCAGACCCTGAAGCTAAGCTCTGTCATGGAAGATGACGTAAGCCCAGTCCCGGTCCAAGTCGAGAATATGGGCGCGCTCTCGCTTCCCAGAATGCTCTTGAGATTTTTTGCCTTCAAAGTCTGGTAAGTCAAAGAAGTCTAATAAACAGAAGAAGTTAAAGCGTGGCCTGCCACTCACATGACAAGGAGTCGTGCAGTCATGGGTGCATTTAAGCCTGGACCTTGGCCTCAGTCCTCAGAACCAACTCCAGTCCTCGTCCCAATGTGCCCTGACTACGCCGGTTCATTGGGGACTCCACAACAGCTCTGTGATTTTAAAGAGGCCATGGATTGAATATTTAGTACCAGACCTGGTCCTTATAAGAGCCTTGGGTCCCAAGGATCCGTGGTGGCCTCCAGTCAGCATACTGCTGGTGGATTTGTCCCCGACACTGACAGTGCCCCTGTTCGGAGTCCGTTCTGACTTCAGGTACAACATCAAGCCTGATGCTGTTTATGGCCCCACAACTAATGGCGCAACCCAAAGTGTCAACGCAGATGCTGATACCGATGAGGAAGCCAATAGTCCATTTGGACTCTGAAAGTCAGCCACCATGGCCTCAACCAAGGTTGCAACCACCCCGACAACATCCTCGTTCCGATTCTGAGACATTACCACACCAATACGAAGTGTATGACCATGATGAAGATGAAAGCCATATCTATGATGATGAAAACCTATTCTTTGACCTGGAGGACGCCAGTGGGCTTGATACATCCCCTGAAACTGGTCTCCATTCACCCATACCAGCTGTTGCTACTGAGGATTCTGCATCCTTTTCCACATTTATAAGGAGAGTGGAGAAATACTAGGATTTACACTACCAAACTACCGAGGTAAAGACCACCATCCTCACAGAGGTCATTCACCCATGGAGAGACATCTCTAAAGTCTCTCCTACCTTTTAATGAGGTTCTAACAGACACACTGCTGGGCACCCTGGCAAAGCCAGCATCTTGCCCTCCAGTTAATAGGCAGATTGCAATGTGGCATGGGCCAACTCAGGGGGACCCTGCCTTCCTCCTTCAGCATTCTACTCCTGAAAGCCTTACTGTGCTGACATCTAAAAGCTGAGTAAACCGGCATGCTTTTCCGACCACCCTGCCTTATAGAGATCCAAAACATACGGAGGCATTCTCAAAACCGATTTTTCCTCAGATAGGCTTGCCATCAGATCGTTAAACAACACGTGAGGCGAGATACTCGCATGTATGGTGGAACATTGTTGCAGATATCTTGGCAACTATCCTAGATGACACAGGCAAAATATTAAACACCTTATTGCAGATGACCAGGATGCAGCAAAGTACTCTATCTGGTCATGCCTTTACACTACCAACTGATTGGGTAGGGAATTCGGGACCAGAGTGGTACTTCAGTGCTCCACTTGGATTCACTAAACAGGTTTTTCGAATGTCATTCAACTGTCCCCCATGGACATGCTAATTGATAGCACACATCTCTTTTTAGAGAAGGCCAACTCAGCCCTGGAGCGGTTTAAAGAAAGCAAAGTGACAGCATGCTCTCTTGGGTTGGCGCCACCTGTATAACCGTTTCCCTAACAGTTTTGTTACTTTCAAGGCTTCGGAAGAGGGTTCCAAAAGAGTCAGTGTCAGACCTTGCATCAATTGCAAAAGGCCTCCCGAGCCTTTCAAGGCAGAGGCCAAGAATCCAGCCATCTGTGTCCAAGTCCCCAGTAGCAGAAAACTAACCAAACTTCCTGAACCACACCCCTCCAAAGCCACTGCAAAACCATTTTAATTTTCCCTCAGTGAAGAACAATCGGCTTGTAGGAGATTGCATCGCTTTTTACCTCTCCAAGTGGAGAAACATCCAGTGCTTGCTCCAAATTATTGAGAATGGTTACTCTCTGCCCTTTCTGACCAACCCTCTCGACATAACCCCTATACCAGAATGCATCACAGAGGACCACTCGTCTATACTCTGAGGAGAGGTTCAAGCTCTCTTGGCCAAAGGAGCCATGGAGAGAGTAGTGACATCAGAAATTGGGACTGGCTGCTATTCCCATTACTTTGTGGTTCCAAAAAAAGGATAGAGGTCTCTGCCCAATTCTTGATCTTCACCAACTGAACTTTTTCCTCTGGAACAACAACTTTAAAATGCTCACGCTAGCCCGAAGTTGTGTCAGCTCTGGATCCAGGAGACTGTATGGTGGCGTTGGATTTGCAATTTGTGGACGGCAACAAACTTACAGTTGTCCGTGCTCCTCTTAAACCTTACTAGGCCACAATGAGACTAGTGGCACAAATTGGTATCAAATGAGGAGGATATGGGGTATTGGTTATTTCTCGAATTTTGCTCCAATCTGGGATTCTCCGGGGACCCCACCCTGTATGTGTGACAGTTTGGCAATACCGATTAAAAACTCAGGTATGGTGAGTTGGTCAGAACTGGTAGACTCAGAGGGTATCCTTCCTTGGGAAACACTATCAGCTAAAGTAGGCCCTCTTTTTTCAAGGTTTAAATATCTACAATTAAAAAGTTGGTATGAGTCAGAAAAGCGCGACATCGCCGGAAACTGGGAACTAGAGCAATTATTACAAGATACGTCCCCGATGAAGAAGGAAATAGCCTTATGGTATGCTCAAATTCAGGAAGCAGAGGAAGTCAAGATCCCCTCCCCCACCTCAGTTTGGAATGAAACACCTTTAGACACTCACATTGAGGAGCTATTTAATCCATCATTGAAATTATTGTATAAATATATAAAGCCGGCTTCCCTGAAGAAAAATCACTTTTTCGTAATAAATAGACTATACTATACCCCAGCCAAAATTGCAAAATTCGCACCAACCCCACCTCCAAGCTGCCCAAGATGTAGCCTTGTTAAAGCCAATGATATACACATTTTCTTCCAGTGCCCGGAATTAACAACATATTGGAAAGGCTTGAAAGATGTACTGTCATCTATATTAGAAGTAGACATAGTAGTAGATCTATCCCTGGTGTTTTTTGGTAAGAACGATTCAATCAGTGGCGTGCTCTCACAGGAACACATGATCCTCGTCCTATACCTGATCCTCCTGGCAAGAAGAGAAATATGTATTAAGTGGAAGGACAACATCGCTCCGGGTAAGGAAGAATGGTTGAGAGCCGCCTTCAAAATGGCACGGTTAGACCAAGACACCAGGGACGACAGTCATCGTAACATTTGGCAACCTCTGATAAGATGGGCACGACAGAGGCATCTGATTTGAATTGATTCGATTCACCAACGAATCAGAATATAAAAAGAGCTCCAACTATAAGGTCCCATGATTACACCAGTCCTCAAATACGAGAGGAAGGCCGGGGGGCCTAGACGGAAACAGTGAGCCAAAGAGGCCCCAAGGAATGAGAAAATGTTGGCTTGTCAAATCTGTGGAAGTCTTTGGTGAGATGAGGACAAAAAAAAAAAAAAAAAATAATAAAAAAAAAAAACAAAGACTAGTGGCAGACCCCTCTTTCTTCCTCTCTTAGAGCTGATGGTTGTAACAAATGCATTATTGCTGGGGTGGGGAGACGTTCTGGAAGAGGTGAACATCAGAGGAATCTAATCCCCAGGTGAAGCCCCTCTCCACATCAGCTTGTTAGAGTTGCAAGCGATATGCTTGGCACTGAAAGTGTTCTTCCGATTCATAAAGGTAGAAAAGGTGCAGGCTCTGATAGACAATACTATCGCCAAGTGGTACTGCAAAAAACAGGGTGAGTGGGGTTGTGGGTTCTGTTTCAGAAGGCTTTGTACTTTCGTAGTAGCTAAATCGTCAGGGTTCACCTTGGAAGTGGGTACATCGTCAGGGTATCTCCTCCTTTGGAGTTGGCACAGGATGTCTTCCAGTAATGTGGACAACCCTGGCTCGATCTTTTTGCCACCGCAGAGAACACACAACATCAAAGCTTCTGTGCGTTAGAGTTCCCAAGGCAGCTCTCACTCGGGACACCTTTCACTTTGATTGGAGCTTGATACTCCTGCATGCCTTCTTGCCTCTACCTCTCCTGCCCAGAGTTCTGAAGAAGATTAGGAAAGATTGTGTCCAAGCCATCCTAGTGGCTCCAGGCTGGGTGAGAAGAGTGTGGTACCCAGAACTTCTAGCCATGAGCATCTGTCCTCTGATTTTGCTGCCCCTTCGGGAAGTCCTCCTGTTGCAGCACCCGAGCCTAAAAAACTTTCATCTCCATGTGTGGCAGTTGATGGTGTTTGATATTCCTCCCAAAGTAATAGGTGTCAACTTGGCACTGGGAGAAGTTTGTTGTCTGGTGTTCCTCACAAAAAATCCAGACTCTACAGGCACAGTAGTCTGACATACTGTTGTTTTCTCTTTCCCTACTGAGCAAAACCTTGCAGTTAGAGGGTATTTATCAACTCTTTCGGCCTTCCTATGTTTACCTAATCAAGGATCTTTATGCCATTCATCTGTTGTGATGTGTTTTTTAAAAGGGTTGACAAAATGTTCCTTCCAGCACCATTTGAGATGCCTATGAGGGACCTTAATTTGGTTATCACTTTCCTCATGTGTGCCCCATTTAAACAACTACACAACTATTCTCTGCTCCTACTTTAAGCTGAAGACTTCATTCCTCATTGTGATCGTGTCAGCTCATCGTGTGAGTGAATGACAGCCACTGTCTGTTCCTCAGCTGTACACCACCTTCTTCCCAGACAAGATAGTGCTCAAGACAAAAAAGCATAATTTCTGCCAAAGTTTGTCATGCTTTCCACATTGGGTAGTCTATCATGCTGCCAGGCTTCTTTGCCCTGCCTCTGCCACCTAAGGAGGAAGAAAGATTCCATCGCCTTGACCCAAAGGGTGCTCTAAGCTTTTACATCTACCACATCAAAGAACATCAGCTCTTTGTAGCCTTCTCTGGAGTGAAATAGGGAAACACCCTTCAGAAACTAACCATCTCCAGGTGCATTATCTTGTGTATCAAGATCTGTTACGGACTGGCCAAGAAGCAGCGTACAGAAGATTTACATGCTCATTCGACCAGATCAAAGGCTGCTACAACTGTGCTTGTGTTACAAAGCACTAATGCCTGAGTAGCCAGGCCTAGTGTGAGGGGCACTTTGCTTGTTCTGTCCTGCAAAATGTCCTACTCTGAACCATTCTGCAGGCCCACCACCTGGCAAGGTACTGCTTTTATATCTGTTTACAAGGTGAGGAATCTGCAGCTAGAAGTATCCATCAGAAGGACAATTTACTTACCTTCGGGAACGCTCTTTCTGATAGAAACTCTATCTAACCACAGCTTCCTCACTGACCCACACACCTCCCCAGTCTGTGGAATGGACTCATCTAATCCATACTAATAAGATTCCAATCTAGAGATCTGCTCATTGGCGCAGTCTGATTATTGAAGGCTCTTCATCTAATGGTGCAGACAGATATCAAAGTATTTGACGTCACCCCTAGAGGTGGCTAACAATTAGGGACCTCAATATAACATCCAGGCCAAGCGGACCCGACAGGGAGCTGCACGCCACCTACCAATTTACTAAGATTTTGCATCAGGGTTGCATAGTTTTTTTTAGCTCAGTCTTGACATAAAATCTGGTTCGGTATTTATAAAACCAGGCAAAGCCCAATTTGAGAGTCTTGGCCTGGCTATCTAAAAAAAGTAACACAAGGCAACACATAGCTCTACTTTACATTACCTTGTGTCGTAGAGGGGTTATATGAGTGGAGTGTTCCTGTGCATCCAGTCATGTGTTCTGATGAAAGACCATATTTATTAAAGTCAGTAAACATGGATTTAAACCAGAATTGTGTACCTACCTGAGGCTGTCGTAATGAGGAGAAATATCTTTATTTCTCCTCGTACATTCCTCTACAGAACACATCCAAAGAGGAATAAGCCTGTTAGAATAGTTTTTGTTAAAAAAGGTATCCCTTACCGCATAAAAAAAGTAATCTTACCACAACTCAGGCACCTATGAGTCATTGCGCAAGGGTGCCTACATTGGGGGCATGCTGCTCTATTTAGCCGAAGAGCCAGGTCTTGAGAGTCTTCCTGAAGGTGTTCAGGGAGGGGGCGCGTATGATGTCTGCCGGTAGCTCGTTTCAGGTCTTGGCTGCGATGTGTGAAAAGGATCTTCCGCCTGCTCTTGCTCTGTGGATGCGAGGAGTTTTGGCCAGTGCGAGGTTGGAGGATCGGAGGTTTCTTTTGGGTGTGTGGAAGTTGAGTCTGTCATTGAGGTATTTGGGTCCATTGTTGTGTAGGCATTTGTAGGCGTGAGTGAGGATTTTTAAGGTGACTCTTTTCTCCACGGGGAGCCAGTGGAGTCTTTGTAGGTGTTGGTGATGCTTCTTAAATTCAGAGTTCCTAACCCCACACCACCTCACTGAGTAGGCACTGGAATGCCCAACCTCGCTACCCTGAGACTCAAGTGCTAAACATGGGTAACTATTTAACAGTTTTGGGCCCTATTGTAGGATTACGCTCTGGGACACAAGTAGTAAACAGCTCCTATTCACACAAACTGAGCCCAGTAACCCCTCAATGACCTATGAAAAAGTTCTAATAAAGAGCAATAGTATGAAACCCAAGCATCAAGTCAGAGGAGTGGCTGTTCATCACTTCTCTTGCTTTAAAGACAGTTCATAAGAACTTAAAAACAGCTAAACAAATGAATTGGAATTTTAATTAAAAAATAGGATCAAAAAGTATGCATGCAGCCTCTCTCTATTCCCAAATCAGAATCACTACAAAACTTTCCTTCTGGGTGCTTCATAAACAGTCCTGCAGAAAAGCAAATGTAAACACAAGGAGATGATGGAAGGAGCACTGAAACTTTTCAGACACTCACCCATGGGTTGAATCCATCATCGTTCTTTAGCTCACTTCACCAACCCAGTTCAGACCCAGCCATATGCAAATAACTCTTGACTCTGCTCCTCATGGGAACAGTTCAGCCCGAACTGTCAAGCCAGGTCTTCCCTGGACCGGAAACAAGCATCCTGGGACCAGTTTCAGGGTAACATCCCCATCAGCCAGGCTAGCTTGAATCTAGTGGCAAAGTGAGCAAGGATCCCACGTCTGGGCATACCCTGCCAACTTAGGGAGAACAAAGCAAACACAAGGAGATTATGTATGGAGCGCTGAAACTTTTCAGACACTCACCCCCAGTCACAGATCTGGGTTGAATCCATCATCGTTCGTTAGCTCACTTCCCCACCCCAGTTCAGACCCAGCCATATGCAAATCAGTCTTGACCCTGCACCTCATGGGAACGGTCCAGCCTGAACTGCCAAGCCAGGTCTTCCCTGGACTGGAAATAAGCATCCTGGGACTGGTTTCGGGGAAACACCCCTCATCAGCCAGGCTAGCTTGAATCCAGTGGCAAAGTGAGCAAATGACCCACGTCTGGACATACCCTGCCAACTTAGGGTGAACAAAGCAAACACAAGGTGTTGATGGACAGAGCGCTGAAACTTTTCAGACACTCACCCCAATCACAGATCTGGGTTGAATTTATCATCATCTTTAGCTCACATCTCCACCCCAGTTCAGACCCAGCCATACGCAAATCAGTCTTGACTCTGCCCATCATTAGGAACAGTCCAGCCCGAACTGCCAAGCCAGGTCTTCCTTGTGGGGGAAGCAGGCATCCTGGGACCGGTTTCGGGATAACACCCTCATCAGCCAGGCTAACTTGAATCCAGTGGCAAAGTTAGCAAGGGACCCACGTCTGGGCATACCCTGTCAACTTAGGACGAACAAAAGCAAATGTATGCAGGTCCGAATGGACAGAGAATCATAGGACAGCAAAGCACGTCAGTAACAAAGCCGCCATTGAAGAACGTGTTCCAGTGGTGGCAGAGGGTGGGCACTGGCACTCATATTTGGTGGCCAGAATTTTTCATAATCAGCCTTTAGCCCCAAGTAAGAGAGAGAAAGAATAAAAAGGGAGAAGGAGGAACTAGGGCACAGTGAAGAGGGGTGAGAGTAGGAGTGAAAGTAATCTGCAGGTTGAGATGTAAGCAGGAAGGGTAGGTTGGTGGAAGGAAAAGGCATAAGATGGAGCCACATCTAGGTAGTCATGGTATTCAGCAACCCTGGCTTTTAGCACCACCACTGACAGTCTCCTAAGAAACACTTTGGGCCACTGCACTAATTGTATTGGTATTATTTGTTTTTACAATTGAAGCTCTGGGGAACTGTTGACACTGAAAAAATGCTTAACAGTCCCACAACTAGGCCCACCCTAGAATAGATCAACAGGTTCCTCTCAAACATAAAAGAAACCCAAATCAGATGTAATTCAACATCAAGGAAACATTTCACTGATGTATGAGTTTTGACAGAGGGCTCAATGAATTCCAGTTCTTCCATTTTCAGAACCCTGCATGCATGAAGCGGGCCAGAATGTGTAAACACATGCCTCAAAAAAGAAAGAAATGACAGAGAGGAGGTCGTCTCACTCCCTCTGACGCACACTGAGGGTGTGGCTACAGGGGTGATGGCCGCCAGGAACATACCTTGGACCATTGTTTGCTTTGAGCAAATAAACATGAACATTGAGAGGTCAGGGCATGGATACCTGCTAGTCCCTTGACATATCTGCTTTGTAAATAGGGGAGGCAAGCATGGCCACTGACAATGAGGTAGTCTTTATGTATATCTATATATTTTCAGTATCTGGTTTTGAGTTCAGGTTTGAAAACCAGTGCATTGCATTGCAGAAGTACCTGCTTACTAGCCTCACAGACAGTTGCTTTTTCAATGCAGTAGTTTAATGACCTGAGTGAGGACAATGTTAGGAATATGCGCAATGGCAATTGACACCAGGTTGGTTTCTACTTGGATCTTGATCCTAATTTTGGATGTTTGTGAGGTGAGTGCGCCTTTCCTCAATGTTCATCTTTCTGTGTGACACTGTTGTGGTATATAGGCAGGAGTGGCGCCTGCACACGGGAGCTGTCTGCAAAAGATCGGTGCAATAAAGATGGCAGCACAATGCCATAAACAAAACTTATCACATTGCACATTTGCATGACAGAAACACTATGAATCTTGTATGGTGCTGGAATAACCTACACACAGCCATGTCAGTGTAGAACGTTATTTTTTAATTTAATTTTCTTGTCATTGTATAACAGTACCTAAACTTTGCAGTGCATAGTCGTACAATCTAGACAAAAACACATCGCATGGTGACTGATCCAGTCGGGGTTTCCCATGTTCTCAATTCTGGAGCTGCTCCTCAGCACAGTCCAACAATATACAGTAGTTTATAGCTAAGCCGCCCCCAGCAGAGATGTTAGAAAAGCGTCATAATCCTTTTTGGGTTCCGGAGTAGTGTGCTACTTTCTGAAAAAGCACTGCAAAGCCTCGTCAGGGGTTGTAAGCACTATATAAATGTAATTATAATTTTATGTTACAGTCATGAGAAAAGTCTTCAGGGGTCCCATATGTCTTTGGGATGAGCAGTTGGTGTTACAGCTCAGTTTGCTCACTGCAGTGTAACTGCGTATCAATCCAATGTTTATATTTAGGGGAGCGTCCTCTGCCCCTGAAACAGTCCATCTGAGGTTTCTCAAGTAGTAATGCCAGAGCAGTGTGAAGCTTTTAGGCAGGCGGGGTCTACCACACCTACCCCAGCAGTGTCACAGGAGGGTCGAGGGGAAGTTTGTGCCTGATAACCCTCAATATGGCAAGTGAGGGCTTCTAGCCAGTAAGACTGTACACCATCAAATGTCCAAACTAGATGCAAAACCTGCACGTCTAGAATCTCGCCTTATGCCATATTTGTGTAGAGTTTTCGGTGTATGATACATTCTATGCAACTATTTGTAGTGAATAATGTGGAGTCTATCATGCTAATTTGATTACAATAATAATTCCACAGTCTCAGAGACACAAAGCTCCATATCCCTCCCCCACACAGTTCTGGCAGTGAGTGCAGTACACTTCTGCACTTCCAAAGCTCCCTTTCCTTGCTAAAAGGACTGAAAGTTGTGTAGCTGAGCAACTTTCTCAACATATCAAGGACAACAACCTTCTTGATGAATTTTTAATCTGGCTTCAATCAAGGCTGCAGCACTGAAGTAGCCCAGCTACAAGTTATCGATGATCCCCTGCGGGTACTCAACTAAGACACGTCCTGTCTCCTGATACTTCTGGACTTATATGTCACCTTTGACACTGTTAACCATAAAACTCTTCTGAATACAACAAAACAAAGAATGGGCTTTGAAGGCACAGTGCTGAATTGGTTTGAATAATACCTCTGGGGTAGATCTAAGACGATTAAAATATCTAACTGTCTCTCTCAATCAAAGGCTGTGGATCAAGGCGTCCCTCGAGGTTTGATCCTCGTGCTCCCCCTCTTCAATCTTTACATGGAATGGCTGGGAAACCTTCTAAAATAGTCAGGGATTCATTATCACCTCTACACTGATGACACTAAACTCTACTTAAAGGTGTCCTCTGCACACAGCATTTCAATCCTCAACACCCCCAAGATTGGATGACATCTCATCATCTAATTTTGAATCCCTAAAAAATGAAATTCCTTCTTCTCTCTGTCTCAAACTCTCCTCCTCCTTTCAATCATGGATGGATAATCTGAACATTATTTTTTTTTAATATAATAATTTTTTATTGGTAATTTAACAGTCGTCACTTGCATATTGACAGTAATATACATCCCTTTACAGTATTGAAAATAAACAGTACCATGCACAATATTACAATCAGAAATTACAATTCAGTGGTCCTCCTTTGTGACATTTCTAGTTCCACTGTCGGCGAGATGCACAGTTCCCCTCGATAGGCATTCCAGGTGCCTGAATTTTTGTCCCACTTTTTAGGGCAGCCTCTAGATTTGTAGACCTCCTTTTCACCTATCCCCCCTAAAATCCATGCCCCATTCAGCGGCACGTTTCATCTATGGTGCTAAAAGAAATTATCATATTACATCCATACTGATTTCTCTTCGTTGGCTTCCAATTGAAGCTAGGTCCATTTTACAAGTCTGCCTGCATCACCCATAAAGCCTTACACACCTCCACCCCTTCGCTACCTGGCCAACAAAATCAAAACATCAGACAACTCTATGGTGAAAATGTTTTGCTCGAACCTCCATCTTTCAAAAGGAAAATTCTCATGGCAATGCGTCTAGAATTTGGAACTCTCTACCTCAAATCCTTCAGACCACTGCCTAATGCCGAACTTTTAAAACAGAGCTTAAAACTCTTTGCTTCCAAAGACACTTCAATGAATAATTCACCTCACCCCAGGTCATGACCCCGACTGCCACATGACACTCATGAGTGCTCAATTTTTTTTAAACATGTATTCTGTACTTGTATCACCTTATTTGCACCACTTTTTCGTATCTTGAATGTATCTGTAACTTGTTGATATATAACTTTTGCCACAGGTACCTATAAGTAGTTGCATCTACTTCCATACTACTCTCATTCCTTATGTAGTTTACTTTGCTCTATTGTAAAGCGCTCTGACACCTCTGGGTAACGTTTGCACTATATAAAAAGGCATAAATAAATAAAGCTGCTTCATACAGTATGGAGATTACCTGCATAGTAGCAGTCGCTTGCTGTCATCAGCTTCTCCAGCGTGGCACTTGTCATGGGTTCACGTGGAAAGCCAGGGGGCGATAAACTGTAGAGTGTCAGGCCCAGCTTCGCAGGATCCGGTTGCTGCAGAAAATAGGTCCACCTCCAGATATTACCAACACCCAGCCACTGGAGGGAACTGGGTGTGTGAAAGATCAGGCAGGGGAAAGGAGAGGGAAGGGACTGCAGTGGAAAATAGGACCTGCAACAACAAAACACAATCACATCTACTCTCAATATGATCTCGCTAGAGCGGATAGGTACCTGAATAACCACAAAGGCCGCAACACCTTAAAAGGCCGGCATGTCTTTCAACCCTCACCCAACCTAGTAGAGAGAAAGGACAAATATTATGACATCCACAACTCCAACTCGCGACATGCAGCGCTGGGCCGTACAACTCTTACATACCAGGGATCAAACAGGAAGATTGCGGTAAAAAGCTACATGACCTTCTTCTAGAAAATCCCTGAGGGAAGAACTGTCTCAAAAGAAAGAACCAAAGAATAATGTCCGCCACTGGAGATATAAGTACTCTCCTTCTGCTGT
This sequence comes from Triturus cristatus, assembly GCF_964204655.1. Taxonomy (NCBI): domain Eukaryota; kingdom Metazoa; phylum Chordata; class Amphibia; order Caudata; family Salamandridae; genus Triturus; species Triturus cristatus. The sequence goes on along the minus strand of NC_140592.1, from coordinate 512,598,097 downwards.
ACACCCGCCGTCCTGAGGTTACCTCACCTCGCACTCCCTTCTCCTTTATAGTCTTAAAGTCTTGTAATCCCAGGTTGGCTGGAGCCTGTACCTGCTGAGGGGACACTGTACCCACAGAACGCCTTTTTGGATAAATAGCGGTTACAATCACCGCCGGGACACGCTGACCTTATCCTGTTAATTTCCATGAGGAGCACTCGCGGGAATACACGGTTTCTTCACCGCCCTCATTTCCCGGTGTAGTTTCGCCCTCACACGATAATGAGCAACTCGACGTTCTTTTATTCCCCCCGGTACTGCCAGCCTGCCAATACCGCTATCGTCTGCTCGTTGGAGAGACCCAACCCGTGGTCTCTCGAGAATCTTGCAAGATGAGCATTTTGCTCGTTTAGTCAGCGTCAGCTCGCTGAATACTCACGGTCCCGACATTGAGCTACCTGCTCACGTCTGCCTCAAAGCCTTGGTATCCGGAACTGAATCAATCCGGCGACGCCCCGAACTCCCTCCTCCTCCACCGTCAGCCGATGTAGAGTGAAGATCCTCGATGCAAAATAACACGCAACTTCCTGCGCGTCCGTGCGACCTATATCCTGTTTGCCCACGTGCATCATGGGAATTGTGGTTCTGGGGCCTCGGTAGGCGCGGTAACGCTCTGATCCTGACAGCGTAGGCGAGTATTGCATCTCTTTACCTACCTGTTAACCAATTTTGGTCCAGGCCCTGGAGGTGCAATTCACCATGTTCATCTCTAGCAAGAAGAAGCCGGAGCACCTATCCTTGTGTGCAATGGTGCAGAATAGGCTACATTCATCTCCACTGCCAGGTGTGGCACATACAGGACTGGATTTAGCCACTAATGGGAAAAGTGGGTTTGAGCTCCAAGGTAGCATATTTACGGGTCTGGTGCCTCAAATCCCCCTTTATGGAAGGGAATATAAGAGTATCCCACTTAATCCTCAGTTGCTTTGTTGCCTGTTAACCCAATAAACGATGTATGTATCTGTCGGAATACCACCTGTGACAACAGAAGGGAAATAATAATAAATAGGTACAGTAATTTTGTAAGTAATTTTGATGAGCCCAATTCTGGAGTAGGAATAGTAAATGTAACATCTCCACTATCCAACACTTTCACTACTGTTGCACTTGCTAGAGTGTGAATAGTAAATTATTCCCCTCCGCTATCCAACACTTTCCCTACTGTTGCCCTCCGTGGAGTGGGAATAGTAAATTATTCCCCTCCGCTATCCAACACTTTCCCTACTGTTGCACTCACTGCAGTAGGAATAGTAAATTTTACCCCTCCACTATCCAACACTTTCCCTACTGTTACACTTAATGGAGTGGGAATATTAATTTATACCTCTCCGCTTTCCAACACTTTCCCTACTGTTGCACTCACTGAAGTGGGAATAGTATTTTTTACCCACCCGCTATCCAACACTTTCCCTACTATTGCATTTGCTGGAGTGGGAATAGTAACTTTTACCCACCTGTTATCCAACACTTTAGCTACTGGTGCACTCACTGGAGTGGGAATTGTAATTTTTACCCTTCCGCTATCCAACACTTTCCCTATTGTTGCAAATACTGGAGTGGGAATAGAAATTTTACACCCTCCGCTATCCAACACTTTCCCTACTGTTACACTCCGTGGAGTGGGAATAGTAAATTATTCCCCTCCACTAGCCAACACTTTCCCTACTATTGCACTCTTTGGAGTGGGAATAGAAATGTTATCCCCTATGCTATCCAACTTTTTCCCTACTGTTATAGTTAACGTAGTGTAAAATATTTTTTTTACAAATGAATATTATTTTTTATATTTTAATTTAGTATATATATATATATATCAAACACAAAAGTTTTGCCTGCTGAGAGAGGACCAACACCAGGTAGGTTTTCATTTTGTCACCATTTATTGAACAAGGGCACAGACAGTCATGAACATCGTGGCACCATAATAGTCCTTTCCTGACGCGTTTCGTGCGTAGAGAGCACTTCTTCAAAGGATTCCGGACACCACAGAAATGAAACCGGCATTTTTTTGCACCACTATTTCACCGATTTCTCCTCCGCCTCAGTGGGCGTGGCCATTCCTCAGGCCTGCTGGATAATGTAGTGCTTCTCTTACTCCAGTGAGTTGGCCGGTTTCAAGACGTGTTACACACATTATATCCCAAGTGGGGTGTGCACAACAGCATGTAGGTTTCTGGCTTGCCGCTTTACCTCGTACAATCGACACTTCCTGTCCCAATGTCAAAATGCCGGTTGACACTTCAGCGAGACTGCGTGAATGCAGCGGGGTCACTCTCGCGGCTCAGGCGGGGCCGCTAGACATCAAAAACAAAAGTCTTGCTGAAGTGCAATCCATAAACAGCGACAAGGGACAAACGTAGATCACGTTGTTCCCGACATTTCCTCCCTAATATCAGCGCCATCTTGGAATGTCCTAAATCCCAGCATAACAAGATGGTAATATATGTAAATACAGATATGCTCCGTTCATAAATTAAAGTTATATACATATTTACATTCCTATGCGTTATAAAGCCCTGGATGGGCAGAAGCTTGGAGGAAAAGAGCATTTCAAATTATAAATCATGGCTACGGCTACCAAGTTGTACATTCACTATATATCTTACATTCATGATCATTAATTACCAAACAAATGTCGGAGTGGGTAAGCACTCGCTTCCTCAATACCTTATGCCGGAAATTCATTATTCAGTAAATTTAGGAGATCAATCAAGAAAAGTTAGGAGAACCAATACAATTCTATTTTGAATAACTTTGGCGCCGGTTGACGAATCCTCGCGAAATTTTCAAAACAAATGGGGCGCTCCGCTCAGCTCCTACCCTGAAAGTCTCGGGGTGAATCGTCAAGCGGGGGGCCGAGAAAAAAGGGGGGTCCCAAAACGTGTTTTCCCCATGCATTTTTCCATAGGACCTTTAGTCGAAGGTACAGCCCGAACGGCTGAACAGAATTACTTGAAATTTGGCAGAGAGGTAGTCCTCAGGTCAGGGAAGTGCCTTTTGCAGGTCTGGTGTCAATCTGTTCAGTATTTCCTGAGAAAATAGCATTTAAAAGCATATAAATATCTATATGCGCGCACGGTGCCGTGCGCGAGCGAAATTCTGATTGGTTGTTAGATGTCGGTAAACATTCGAATCGGTCGAAATCAGGAAGTGTCGGCCGCCATTTTGTCTCTCGCACTGAAAAGGAAAGGGGGAAAAAGGTGGCAAACGTGAAAAGGGGGCAGGGAAGAGAGTTCCTGACCCCCTAGCCGTTGTCAGGGGGTCACAGAAGGACCCCCAAGGGGAAAAAAAACATTTTAACTTTTTTGAAAAAAATCGCGGGGTGCGTGCACGGTGAGGGCAGCGCACCGTGCGCCCAAAGCGCGCGCACGGTGCAAAACCTTGAATAAAATAAATAAATAATAAATACATAGCTTAGCATTTAAAAAACCTTGCAAATTCACTTAAAAAACCATAGGTTTCACACAGGTTATAGTTAGGTGGATATTTCACTCGTAAAAAACCAATGAAATTCCCCCGTTATAGTTAGTTCAGATAACTATAACTCGCGCGACCGCCACTCTATCACAAGGATGATGTCATCAGTTCAGTGATGTCATGAGTGATGCCACTGACCATGTCATGAGTGATGTAATATGTGACCTCATGAGCAGTGGATTGCGGGCGTGCGAGTTATAGTTATCTGAACTAACTATAACGGGGGAATTTCATTGGTTTCTTACGAGTGAAATATCCACCTAACTATAACCTGTGTGAAACCTATGGTTTTTTAAGTGAATTTTATATATATATATATATATATATATATATATATATATAGTTATATTTTTTATTATGTTTCTAACATTTTATAATTACATAAAATAGTTATTATTATTAAGTAAATAGATATATAATTTCTTATATGTATGCTTAATTTTTTATATTACATTTATTATTTATCATTTTTTAAATAATTCTAACTATGTTTTTATTCATTATATTTATTATTTAATTAATTTTCTAATATTTTTAAGACATTTAAAAAAATATATATTTTAAACAACGATATTTTAAACAACGATATTTTGGTTTCGATATTTTTGTACTTACCTTTGTAGAGATAGGATGTCAATATTCTGTACTCGATATTCTTGTAGGTCGATATTCGCTCCATCGATATTCTGTCAGTGATCCATCTGATCTCTCTCCAATATGGGTATTACTGGTAGGAGTGGTGACCCGGTGGGTAGGGTGACACCCATAAACCTGTGGCAGCTACGCAACCGCAATATAAAGCACAGTCTTGCCACAACAATTGAGCATTATTTCCAGGAGAATGAGGGGTCGGTGGGATCAGACTGTACGCTCTGGGAGGCTTTTAGGAACGTGGTGCACGGACAAGCAAAACTGCACATCGCAGGAGCAAAAAAGGAGAGAAAGGCTGTTATAGTGCAGCTGGAAAGTGAGATACTAGTACTAGAAGGGGAGTTGTTGACATCCAGGGATCCGGAAGTGGTGCATAACGTAGGCCTCAAGATGGAAGAATACAAAAGTGAGGTGATGGACAGGGTGAAAGAAATGCAGCAGGACAAACTCGGGAGGGTGTACGAGCTGGGGACAGAGCGAGCAAATTGCTTGGACTGCCGTGAGCAGGCCAACCGTCTGGTCAAGGAAATCACTACTGTAGAAGGGGAAACAATCACTGACGCGCAAATAGTTGCTGATGAGTTCGCAAACCACTACACTCGGATATATGAATCGCATTCGATCTATCCTATAGAAGAGTCGAGAGCTTTATTAAAGGACATTTTACAGCCAATATTGTCAGAAGTAGACCGGGACTTCCATGATAGTAAGCTAACGCATGATGAAATAGCACGAGCCATCAGAGATTTGCAGTCAGGGAAAGCTATGGGTCCCAATGGGCTCCCCATAGAACTCTATAAACTAAAACCCAACAAGATAGTTCCCTATCTCAAGGCTATGTACAAGGAAATATTGGAGGTGGTTATATATAAGGAGGGTAAACCCAGGGACCAATGCTCCTCATACAGGCCCATCTCGCTCCTAAATGCCGAGGTGAAGATCCTAGCCAAGTTGTTGGCCACTCGGTTGGCCAGAGTAATCTCCGACCTGGACCAGTCGGGATCCATGCCATCTAGAAATACCTCGCTGAACCTGCACCGTCTCCAAGGGGTACTCGGAAGAGTAGATACGCTCCGAGAGGATGCGGTGGTGGTGTCCTTGGACGCCGCCATGGCATTTGATACAATAGAATGGCCTTACCTCTTTGTGGTGCTGGAAAAGATGGGGTTTGGACCTGGATATATTGGATGGGTGAAACTACTATATTCAGAACCAATGGCACAAGTGGTTGTGAATAACAAGAAATCAAACGTCTCCACCCTCGGAAGAGGGACACGGCAGGGATGTCCCCTATCTCCGCTGCTTTTTGCCTTGGCACTGGAGCCCCTCATGAGCTGGATTTGTGGGGACCCAATAATGAGGGGCCTGAAATGGTCGGAGAGCTGGGAGGACCGTATCTCTCTCTAGGCCGACAACATCCTCTTGTACCTGCCGTCCCTGCGGGCCTCGTTCAATAGAGCCCTCGATATTTTTGCTGTCTTTGGTAGGTATTCTGGGTATGCAATCAACTGGGCCAAGTCAGTGATTTATGTGCTAAGAGGGAAGTTCCCGCTCCTGCCCAGGAGATGTAGAGTGACGGAATCAATTGACGGCTTTAAGTACCTTGGCATTTACATCGCGAAAGACCCCAAGCAGTATTATGAACAAAACCTGTTGCCCCCACTGAGACAGCTTCAGAGTGACGTGGAGCACTGGAAGACCCTTCCGCTGTCTCTACTGGGCAGAGCGGCTCTCTTTAAGATGATGTCCCTTCCTCGTTTCTTAGACGTTTTGCAAAATTCGCCCACCGGGGTCCCAACTTCCTACTTCATGGCAATAGAAGGCGAACAGAGAGCCCTATTGTGGGCTGAAGGTGTGCCCCGAACATCGCTCCCCAAATTGGTGCGGAGCTGGTATGATGGAGGAATAGGACTCCCAGATATTAAAAGATACTATTGGGCGGCACACTTGGCCTCAATTAACCAGGGTATATATCGCCCGCATAATGACCCAGGATATCTAAGGGACAGGTGGTTGCTGCCTGGTGGGTCCTACATACAGGCGCTCTATTCTAAACCAGCCCAACTACACCTTACCAGGCCAACGGCGCACTCAGTCCACATCTTGCACATGGCCCATAAGAGCCTCGGGTGGGACAAGAAACTCACGCAAGCCACCTCCCTGTGGGAGTCTTATTTATTAGGTACCCTTAGGCCTTAGGAACCTCAAGAGGATTCAACAGGTGGGACCTGATAGGATTGTCAAGAGTGGGGGATATGTGGAAGGGAGGGAAGGTAATAGAGTTCTCCGTGTTGCAACAGGAATGTGCTATGGCAGACTCGGAAATATTTCGATATGGTCAAGTAAGACACGCCCAATATGCGCATATACCAAAGGAAGAAACTCTACCTGAGGCAACGCCGCTGAAAGACAGGCTCCTTGATGGCTATATGACCACTAAAGCAATTTCCCTCATGTATCGTAAATTAATTAATCACGCAACAGATCCCCTGATAAAGTTGAGAGAGAAGTGGGCAGAAGACCTGTCAGAATTAGATGATGAGGATTGGACGGAAGCCCTTGCATCTCCAAGGAAAGTGGCAATCTCATCGAGACTCAAACTAGTACAGTTGAAAATACTACATAGAAAGTACTACTCACGTACAGCCTTGGCCCAAATGGGCTATGGGGAGGACGCAAGGTGTAAGAGAGAGTGTGGAGGTTATGGAACGTTCTTCCACGCAAATACTGGACTAGGGTGTTGGGGTGTATGACAGAGGTGCTGGGTCACGAAGTCGATCTGGTGGGCAAAAGGTGCTTACTTATTATATGGGGGCCGACAGATCTAAACAGCAAGGAGAAACTGTGGGCACCATCGGGGCACATGATAGCTAAACGTAATATTGCAAGATTGTGGGGAGAGAGAGGCCCCTACACTGGCCTTGTGGAAACAAGATATGGACTGGTGTATGTTCCGAGAAAAAACAGTCTTTGTGTCCATGGAGGTGTCCAAAGAAATGGTCACAAGTACGGGCGAAATGTCACGAATATCATGGTACAATATGTGCCCCCCCCCGCTGCCCTCTAACTAACTTCCATGCCCCTGTTGAAGAGATGTTTACCAGATTAATGTACATTCTAAAAATGAGTAGCTCTACTTGCTTAATGTGACATTGCAATCTCCCGTCAGAGACCTGTAAGAACAATTTTTGTGTCAATATCATGCTATTGTATCTTTGAAATTCTGCTTTCAATAAAAAGAGTTATGAAAAAAAGGGATAATACCACCACCTGGAAGACCAATTGTCTTCAGTATAGATTCCATTCTTAAGCCATTATTCATTTTTTGTGATCCATTTCTGCATCCTCTGTGCCATCTTTTTTGAAAGACACTAAACATTTCTTTAATCTTCTTAATACTATAACGCTAGAGGGAGAGAATAACATACTCATACACTTGACATGGACGCTCTTCATATGAGCATTTCAGAAGATGCTGCAATACAGGTTATAGAGGACTATTATGAACATCAAACTAGACATCTGCAACTCCAATCAATTTCATCATTGAATGTGCTACAATAGCAATGAAAGATAACTTTTTTCAATTGAAGATCACTTCAGACCCAGGGGACCTCCAAGGGAAGCAGATTCGCCCAGGTCTGGCCTGCCTCTATCTGCACCATTTCAAGAGAACCTTCAACTACAATGTCTATAATCGGCACAAAGAAGAAATCATAATCTCGTGCAGATTAATTGACAACATTCTTGCCGTATAGAAAAGGACAGAGTCCAAGGCAGATGATTTCTTCGAATGGATCAACGGACTGGGTCTGTACCTGAAATTTACTCATACGCTTCAGACCAAGAAATCTAATTTTTCGATCTCACAATTTATATTCAAGATATCATTTTGAACACCTGCACACAATACAAGAAAGCAGATCGATACAGTCTTTTAAGATATGACAGTCATCTCCCAAGTGCCCTACAAATGAATTTACCATGTGGACAATTCAGGTGGATAAGCAGGAATTGCAGCAGAATGCAGGACTAAAAGAGACAGACAGAAGACCTATAGTAGAAACTAAAAGCAGAAAAACTCCTCAACTAAGAATATACGCAATGCAAACAAAGTGCTAAAAACAGCAACAGTGAAGCACTATTGGAAACCACAATGAATTTGCTTCCAGATTGGATGACCTGCATGACCACATACAACCTTACATCCAACAAAATAAAGAAAATCATAAACAAAAAATTGAACATATTGAACCCCAGAAATTTGCATTTAGAAAAAACGCTATGCACTTTGAAACACTCTAGCAATCTCCAAAACCTACTGATCCATACCTGACCTAATATGAAAACTAAGCCAGAAACAATCCCTTCTCCATGGGGGCTCCCTAGAATCCAAGGACGTTAACCTTGTGGTGACTGTAACATTTGCCACCTCACTGAATCCACAAAAATGAAATTGACCTTGGTCTTTCCCAAAAGTTGCAACTACGTGGCCATACCAATTTCAACACCAGTAGCTGTGTATATCTATTTCAAAGTCCATGCAATGTGTGATATATAGGAATGACTAGTAGACCTGAACCAATCAGGATCAATGAGCATCAGGGCACAATCTGAAGTCAACAGACAGCCACTAAGCTAACAAACCATTACATAGGAAGCAAGCATACTCCCAATGATAAAACGCGAGTGATACAAGAAAGAATACAAGGGGCCTCATGTAGGAAGCCAAATACCGGTCGGTAACGGCCGAAATTCGGTAAATATCCCGTTACCGACTGTTATTTAGGCATTTGCGATGTAGGTGGCAGATTTTCTGGATTCGGTATTTACCGATTCGGAAATGAAGAAATCGGTAAAATACCGATTCGGTAAATACCAAATCCAGAAATGCTAAGTAGGGGGCACTCAAGTGAGTGCATCATTGGTGTCTGGATTTGTTATTTACCACCAACTACTAGTTGATGGTAAATGACGAATACCTTTCAAAAAGCATTTTTGTGCTATTTGAAAAGTGCAATGCGGCAGACATACATGCCCATACATGCCCTTAGGGCATGTATGTGCGCCACATGTGCACACATGCACGAATCAGGGGTGCAACAGGGTGTCAATGTGACACCCTGCCACCCATGATAATGCCTCCCCTATTACCGGTGATGGTAACTGGCTTCCCATTCTTTCCTATGGGCCTCCAGGCCCATAGGAATGAATGGGAAGGGATGCATTATTACCGATTCGGTAAATACCGATTCTTAAATACCGATATTTACCGAATCGGTAATAATTACCAATTGGTTACCTACATTACATTTACCGATTCATAAATACCGAATCGGTAACATTCGGTATTTATGAATCGGTAAATGTGATGCTACCTACATATGGCCCAAGAGGAGGTAAATATGCAAGAAAGATTATTGGATAGCGAACAATGCTGGATCTTCAAACCGCACACTGATGTATTTGGTTTGAACAATTAAATACCTTGTACTTTGTAACCCAAGTAATATTAAATCTCCTGTGAGCACTCCATCTTGTTTTTGTCCACACACTCCTCTTCAACTATCAAATAATTATGAGTTGCCTCAGAATATATCCAGTGTTTAAAGATAGAGAGAGACCCCTTGTAAGATTCAAGGGAATAGGGTACTCTTCCAAGTAACAACTAGCAGTCCCTTGAACACACATATATTAAAACAATGTAAATTTTCGAAGATAGTCACTATACACAAAATCAGATTGAAAAACCATATACATTTATTTTATAAAAACATGTATTTCATCGCATTTAAAAACATCACTTTGTATTGATTACTATTCTAATCAACACCCTAAATCTAATCACATACAAAATTTCATGACTAGCAAGTGCATACAAAAAGCTTAAGACAAAGTTACACATTTGTCATACACAAATCAAATGATTAAAAAACATATACACACCCCTATTTTAAGCCCACATAACAGAGAGAATACAACATGAAGAAGACACTATACTTTGTCATAAAATATACATCCAATTTGAGACAGCTCTGAGGATTAGACACTTGTAAGATCTTGACCCATTTATCCTATGAAGTGGATATCCGTTCCTTTGGATTGTATTTATCCTATGCGTCGACGCGTTTCGATGGGCTTGATTTCTGCCACTATCTTTGTCAAGACCAATAATCGATGTTTTTCTGTCGTTCAGTGTTGATTTTTAAATTTCAACTAAGGAAAGAAAAGATTTATTGATATGTTTAGATGGGTTATCCCTTTCATCTATTTCATCAATGTTTCCAATAAACTATGCCTTGTCTAGACTGGCCCTAATCCTAGTATCGTTGTATCTGGATAACTAAATGTCCCAGAATTTTTAAGGCACTGTCCCTTTCACTCTTAATACTTGATGTGTTATATTACTTATGCTAGTCTTTACACTCAATATTTATATTTATACGATCTCCATTGATGAATATTCTCACCTGAGTGTATTTTACTCCTAGTTCCTTTTTAGTGCAACCCACTACAGATGGTTGGGCGATACTTCTTATGTAACGGCAATTAATGTTCCACCTTCGTCCTTCACCTATATATAATCTGTAAAGCATATAAATTACCTTATGTCCATTCTTTTTTCACATTCACTTTACTTAACTACCTCACTCTATGCCTCTAGATTATATAGTTTATGTTTGATTTACATTCTTACCGTTAGACTTGTATAGTGCTGCTACGGCTTATCAGAGAAAAAGGGCACTGTTCTTGCTCTGTTCAATTGGCCCCGTTATTGTTGTCCGTTTGTTGTAATCTATAATACATACATATTATGTTCATATCCCCGCTATGTACGACCTACTCAATTCCTATCGTTGGCCCTTTGTTTTAAAAAAAAATTTCCTACCTTTTTTTCCCATTTATGTTATGGCCCGCATGTAATTCTGTTTCTTCCACTTTAAAGCAGGTATAATTGCGACCTGTTTGGGGACCGGAAATGAATGGAGCGTCCTCCCTGTTTAACACTTCCCCTATTTTGAGATAAAAGAAGGGTTTTTTAAATTAATGTTAAAGAAACTTTAGGAGTGTGCCCCTTACAGAGTTTCTCTAAGACCCACAGTTTTCTATCTTATTACAGCGAAAAATTAGTAATTTCACTGTTTGTTTTTCCCTTGTTAGTCTTACCTTGGAGATACAGGTTCTATCGTCCATGCGGGGATAATTCCTTGATGCGGTCTGTGATTGCCGCCATTATCACCCGATGTACTCTATTTGTTGAAACAGATTCCCTTTCTGATTGGTTGCCTTCGTCATGTGACTTGTCTTGGGCCAATCCCCTTGACTCATTCACGTGGCTTGTAGTTGTTACATGTTAGCTGCCTGCTCATACGCAGATTCAAACATGATGAGTTCTGATTTTAAAGTATAACCCCGTTCATTGGTTCTAATGTACCCACCTCCATCTCGTGGTTTTGTTTTCCTCGTCTTTTTTTAGAAGTAATTTTTTTTTTTTTTTTGTAAATAAATATATATGGTTGTTTTATTTTAGAACCAACAATAGGTATCAAAATATACTTTCTCAGAATGAGATGCTTTAGATAAATACTTTTCAATAGGCAATAGACTTTTGAATATAACAGTGGTTGCAATAGGCAACACAATTGCAAACACAATAATACATTGAGCTCAATGGGAATTTCTAATTAAATGCAATTAGTTACTTTGAGGATTACTTTTCTAACCACAGGACTGGATCCTGGATTCAGTCCTGGGACATTTCTTGTACACAATTGAGTAAAAGCGTTTTGGTTACAGTTGTGATTTTTAAGCAATATTTTTGTATTTTAAAAGTTGAAACTTTTTCACATAGAATCACCATTGTTATCCTATAGGAGGAAATTCACTTAGCAGGTAAGTGGGTTATTGTTACATTTTCTAACTCAGTGTTAGATCCTGGATCCAGCACTGGGGCATCTCCTGTAACCAGTTGAAAGAATGTGTTTTTGTTATACAGGCGATTATTTATTTATTTATTTATTTATTTTTTTTAAAAACCTTTATTTTCAAAAGTCAGGACACAGCTATTCAGCCGACAACCCGGAGGTTCGGCAGCATCGATATATAGAAACAGAGATGCGTCCCCAGTACCATGAAAGGAGAAGTGCAAAGGTTCAATTTTAATTAAACACAAAAACGCACAACAAACCCCAGCAAGGCAAGAACACTGAAAGCCCATGATGAGCCCCCCAGGGGAGGCCGGACCCCACTCATCTAACAGTTACAGTACAAAGTAAAGAGGAAGAAGAGGGACTGTAGAGGCCAAAAAGTCCATAAACCATACTGGGCTGGAAAGAAGGTTAGGAGGAAAGCTGTTCCTCGGGAGGATCCAGATCCAGGGCAAGACATATTCCCCCCCTGTATTGATTCCACCGCCCCCATATGGCGTGCCACTCCGGGGGCGGCCTCTAGCGCAATAGACCGTCTTTTCCCTTAACATACTCCAGTCCATATTTTCTTTCCACGCGGTCAATGTGGGGGGCCCCGCAGAGCCCCACAATCGCGCGATATCTCTCTTAGCAACCATGTTGCCCAGAGTCACCCATTGGGTCTGCGCCGCATTATGATCAGTGGGCCCCCAGACATTCAGTAGACAACACCGCGCTTCCGGCTGCATAGCAATGCCCGTCACCTCCCCCATCACTGCATGGACTCTCCTCCAAAATTCCGTGATGACACCACATTCCCAAATGATATGCAGGAAAGTACCCACCATACCACAACCCCTCCTGCATAGGCCGTCCTCCGAGAATCCCATGTGAACCAGCCTTGGCCCCGTCACATACACTCGATGCAGTATTTTAAGCTGCACCAGCCTCAGACGCGACGGGATCGCAACCTCCTTAGGAGATGAAACAGCAGACTGCCAATCCTCGTCATCCAACTCGAGGCCACCCCTAGCCCACTGGTCCCTCAACCCCAGAAGCATATCCGCCCGGACGTTGATCAGTTTCTTATAGATGAGCGAGATCGTGCTCTCGGGCATATGGCCATCAAGGACCCGGTCCTCCAAAGGAGAGGACTCAGGCACCTTCTCACCCTCTATGAGGACTGATCGGAGGGCGTGACGCACCTGAATATAGCGGAAAAACTCAGATGGCCCCAGCTCATACTCCTTCTGCAACTCTTCAAAGGACTTCACCCTCCCCTTAATCAGGACATCTCCGACCCTGGAGATGCCGATCAAGTCCCATTTGTCAAAGCCTTTTGTGTGCCAAAGCCTACCCATTCTCTCAGATTCAAATAGCGGGGTAGCGAGGGTGAGCCTATCCTTCCAGCCCAGCGAGTCAGTTGCCATCTTCCACACTCGCACCGCCACAGCAGTGGGCCCCGTGAGGGACGAGTCCAAGGACCGCGAATACAACGCCCTGTAATAGTTACCACCACGCAGCAACCACCTGTCCATGGCATACCCAGGGCTGAGGGCAGGGCCATAAAACCCATGGTTAATCGCACTCAGCTGGGTGGCCCAATAGTACCGTCGGATGTCTGGGAGCGCAATGCCCCCGTCGTACCATGGAAGCGTCAACTTTGCAATAGCTATTCGCGGCCGCCCATCCCAAAGCAACGTTCGTTGGAGGCCTTCGACCTCCCGAAAGTATTTGGCCGGAACCCAGTCCAAAGTATTCTGCAGTGCGTAGAGGAAGCGGGGAAGCGACATCATTTTGAACAGGGCCGCACGCCCGACGAGGGAGAGCGGCAGCCTCCGCCAGCCTTCAACATCCCGCCTCAGGCGTGCCAGGGGGGGGAGCAGGTTCTTCTCATATCGCACCGCAGAGTCCATGGAGATAAAGATCCCCAAATACACGAAGCCCTGCTGAGCGACCTGTATCGAACATGTTCTAGGGATCGGGGGAACCTCGCCACTAAGAACATACAAATATGATTTACTCCAGTTGATAACAAGACCCGAGTTCCTACCAAAAGATGTGAGTACGTCACAGACCACTATAAGTGATTTCTTGGGTGAGGCAAGATACAGCAGGATATCATCGGCATAGAGCGAAATACGGTCCTCGTGTTCAGGCGACCATCTAAGGCCCCGTATATCCGGGTGCCAACGTATCCACGCAGCCAGCGGCGCGAGGGCGAACAGCAAAGGCGACAGGGGACAACCCTGCCTGGTACCCCTCCCAAGCTGAAACTGAGTCGACGCCCGACCATTCACCACCACACTCGCAAGTGGCCCCTCATACAGCAACCTCACCCAACTCACAAAACCGTGGCCAAAGCCGAACTTGGTCAGCACGGCCCACAAATATGCCCATTCCACCGTGTCGAATGCCATCGTGGCGTCAAGAGACGCCACAATAGCTGGTTCACGCAGTGTGTCCGCCCTGGCGATTACACCATGAAGGCGCCGAAGATTTAACGCTGTGTTTCGGTGCGGGATGAAGCCGGATTGATCCGGGTGGACCAAGTCACCGAGTACCCTAATTAATCGGGTCGCCAGGATTTTAGCCAGAATTTTCGGCTCTGCGTTAAGAAGTGAGATAGGCCTATATGAGGCGCACTTATCTCGGGGTTTGCCCTCTTTGTGTATAACCACGATCGTCGCCAGTCGCTGGTCCAACGGGAGGGTCCCACTCCCCCGCGCCTCCATAAACATGGCGCGCAGGTGAGGGGCGACCCTATCCGGAAATAGCTTGTACAAATCGACCGGCAAACCATTCGGTCCCGAGGCCTTACCCGAGTTTAACGCGCGGAGAGCCCCCGCCACCTCGTCAACCATTATGTCACCATCTAGATCTTCCCTATCTATGTCGGAGAGACAGGGCAACTCGATATCTCGGAGGAGGTCAGACGAGTCCTCGGGCGGCCTATCCGACACTGAGGCATAAACCCTACAGAAATATTCCGAGAAACACTGTACAATCCTCTCAGGTTCCACAATCGCCTCTCCCCTCTCTCCCGTCAACTCTGGCACAACTCTATTGACCCGTTCTTTTTTGTCCAGCCAAGCCAGGAGTTTCCCTGCCTTGTCACCAACATCATACAATCGGCCCTGCTGCTCCCTACTGAGGGTCTTAGCGGCGTTCGTCACCAGGTCCTTATACTCAGCTTGCTTCAAGCAAAGCTCATGCAGAGAGGACTCTGTAACCTCCTCCTCCAGCGCTCCCTCCAGAGCCGCGATCTCCTCCTCAACCTGCAGAACCTCGCCATCTCTCCGCCGCTTGGCAGCTACTACTAGGGAGAGGGCTTCCCCTCGGAGCACGGTCTTAAATGCTTCCCACAGCGACACTGCCGAGTCCACGGATCCCTGATTATCCTTGAAAAAATTATCTACTTTCTTTACCAGCGCGCTGCGCATCTTGGGGTCTCGGAAATACCACGGGTTGATAGGGGCCACCCTTCCTCCTCTCTCCCGACCCAGATCCAGCCGGATCCAAACTGGCGAGTGGTCAGATATACCACGCGCCAATGAGGCATGCGCAGCCAGAGTGAGTAGGTAATCAATCCTGGAGAGACTACCATGTGCCCCGGAGTGGAACGTGTATTGGCTCTGTGTTGTGTGCCGGAGCCTCCAGCAGTCTATCAGGCCAAGCGTGTTTAGGAAGTCTGGGAGACACCTCTGAGCCCCCCCTGTGTCTCTGGGCGGGTATCTATCCAGCAGGCCGGTGCTAACAGCGTTGAAATCACCTCCCACCACAAGCATACCCCCCGGGAGATCCAGCAGGGCCCTACCCAGATCTGTGTACGTGGAGGCCTGCAGGGCCGGCGGGACATAAACCGAAACTAAAACCAAAGTTCTTCCTTCCCACCGCCCCGCCACCGCCACAAACCTCCCCCTATCATCAACAATGGTGGAGTCCACCTCAAATGGTAGCGAGGCTCTGACTAGGATGCCCACACCCCTGGACCCAGAGGAGAATCCCGAATGTGCTATGAATTTATACCCCTTCCTGTTCAGAGCATAGCACGTATTACCAATAAGGTGCGTCTCCTGCAGCAAGGCAACATCCGGCATTGACCGTTTCAAGAATTGCAAAACAATCCCACGCTTAATGCGATCCCCCAAACCATTAACATTCCAGCTTATAACACTTAAACCCCTACCCCCCATCCTCAAACGTAAAGAGGCCCACCCCACTCCCGAAGAGCCACCATGGAACAGTCCTGGAAAGAATCATCATGCCTTGCAGAAATAAACCCCCCAACAACAAACCCAAAATCCCAGAAACCCCCCCCACCCTGCACCCCTGCGGCAGCTTACAAAGCCCCCCCAACTTGCAGTGGGCCTGTCGCCCTACAAAAACCCCAAAAATCTACAAAAAGTACCCTAAGGGAGGAAAAGAGCACCCCTCGTCCTCCCACCGCCCTCCGCATTGACTGCACTCTATTCAAGTCTTCAAATATAGCCAAATCGAATCAGACCGGCTCCGAAAAATCAGCCCTGCCCATCCCGGCCACTGTCCCCATCCTCGGCAATGTCCTCCCCCGTCCGTCGTCGGGGCAAAGCGTCCAGCCATTCATCGGCCATAACAGGAGAGTCAAAGAAAAATGTCCGATCTTCGTGCACCACACGTAGTCTGGCAGGGAAGAGCATGGCATACTTCAGATCCCTCTCCCGAAGCCGCCTCTTCACCCCCAGAAAGCCCTGTCTCTGCCTCTGCACCTGCTGGGTGAAGTCCGGGTAGAAATTCACCGACGCGTTCTGGAAGGGGACCGGGCCCGTCACCCTCGATGCTTGCAGGATAGCGTCCCGATCTCGAAAATGAAAGAGCCGGGCGACGATCGGCCTCGGCGGGGCACCCACCTTGGGCCTCCCACCCGGCACTCTATGGGCCCTTTCAACCGCAAAGAACTTTCCAAGACCCTTAGGCTGCAGATGATTAAGCACCAAGTCCTCGACAAGCAGGTCAACCGAAGCCTCATCCGAGGACTCCGGGACCCCGATGACGCGCACGTTGTTGCGCCTGGCCCGGCTCTCAAAATCCTCCAGCCGGCGGGCGGCGAGATCACTCTCGATCCTCAGCTTACGAACCTCGATCTGCAGTTCCGTGACATCATCTGTGAGGCCCGTGGTCTTGAGGTCCAGGGTCCTAACCCGTTCATTCGTTTTGCCCAAGTCCGCACGGATCAGGTTAACATCCACCAAGATGGCATCCACCTTATGCGCCAGGGCATCAAACTGTCTCCCAATCGAGGTCTGCATCCCTTCGAGCGCGCCCATGACATCCTGTAGTGAGAGCTCCGGGGCCAAAGGCGAGGCCTCCTTCTGGGTATCCGGCGACTGGCTCGACCCACTCGGTGATCCCTTCTGCAGAGCATAGCGGTCCATACTATTGACTTGGGTATAGGCTCCCCGCCTGGTAGACTTAGGCTTCAGCCGATCCACCTCTGCTTTGCCCGACATGGTTGGTACCAAGCAGGTCGGTTCAGATAAGACGGGTCCCTCTCAATAAAAGGAATCAGGGGTGATCAGTTCTGCAGTGGGCCACCAGAGTAGCCTGCAGAGCGTACATAGGGTAATAAAGCCACCAAGAGCTCTCCAGGGGCAGGGCTGACAAAGGGAGAGAAAGCGAAAGTGAAAGGACGGGGACCTCCGTCCGACAGTTCACACCTCGCCTGGCCGTTGTTGTTCAACTAGAAGTCGGGCATCATGCCAACTCTAGCTCCTGGCATCCCTCGGAGGTAGGCCGCAATCTTCCGCCAGGCATAAGTCCGGTTCCCGGTGGGCGATCCGACCGCGGATAGCATCAATCGCCTCCCTGACAGGTCATCCACACGATGCCATGCATACCGACAGGATTAGAGACAGGATAGTCGACGGAGGGCGCGAGGGTCTCGGGAGCTCATAGCTCACGCGGCCATCTTGGTCAAGCGCTAGGCTCCTCCCCCTCTTTTAGAAGTAATTTAAATTAAAACTTTACGAGTTTATTAGATTACTCAAGTTGACACAAAAAACAACTTTTGTTCGTTTTTATCTCTCTTACGTCTTTTTTTATTTTTTTGTTGTTTATTTTATTTTATTGTTTCCACACTAGTGTAAACAGTAATATATGTCTACTCGCCCTCCATATTTACGGACAAGTTGTCCCAATGTGCCCAAAAAATTATATGGGTGAAACGTTTTCCACATTACAGAATCCGCCACATATTATTATCTATAGAGAGGAAAGGCCAACTGCCACTTACCTCTAATGATTGATACTAATAACCCTTTATACCCACTCTGTGTGTGTAGAAAAGGATACATAGATCCTAACCGCCCTATTCTTGCAAGTATCCCTATTTAATCGGAATCATACTGACCGAAAGCACAATAGCATCAATATTCTCAATTGTCACGAAAGCTCAAATATTGACCAAAGACTCAGGTATAGATCAAAAAAAATTTTTTTATATAAAGATTGACAAAAAGAAAAAGAAAAATATATATGGGACCATTCCTAACACCTGCTCCTAAGGCCTAAAGGTTGCAGATAAATAAATGAATACCCAGGCGATGTCCCAGAGCCATTGTTACAGTTAAAACTATCTATAACCCAATCGAGCATAAGATGTCTCCAAAGTCTCTTATCTTGTAATAATGCTCATCCAATCTTCCTTGGAATTAAGGCCCCTATCTACTGTGTTCAAATAACACATGAACCACTGTTCACGTTGTTTTCTTCGGGTATTAGGGTCCCCTCCTCTCCTGTTGACTAATATTTTTTCCAAGATGAACCATTTGAATTCATTGCAATCGTGTTTGAATTTACCATAATGGTCTGTAAGTGGAGCCTTATCTTTCATGTTCCTAATTGCAGACCTGTGTTCAGACAGGCGAGTGCGAAGTTCTCTGCCTGTCTCCCCTACATAGCCCAATCCACACGGGCAGATGAGGAGATAGACGACATTTTTGCTGCGGCATTTGTTCAGTGTTTTCGCCGATATGTTCTTCTGGTTGTATGTGATACTTTTAGCTTCTATGCATTGTGCACAAGCCAAACAAGAGCCACATTTGTAGTTCCCTTTGGCTTTTTCACCTGCCAATGTAGTTTGAGTATCGTAAGTCTGTTTGTAGGTCTTCACCAGGGAGTTACGAATTGTTTTGTTGCGTCTAAATGAAAAAAGGGGGTTTTCTAATCTGTTTTCTACTTCATAGTTAAGAATTTTCCAATTTCTATTAACTATGTTTTTGATCTTATTACTTATATTGGAAAATTGTGACACAAAAACAATTCTGCCACTCGATATGTCTTTTTTGTTTTTATTTTTGTTGGTCTCTAATAGACATTCTCGGTTATAGAACCTCGCCCTTTTTAAGGAATGCTTTATTAGCTTCCTTGGATATCCTCTTGCTTTTAATTTATTTGTTAGGATTTCCGCATGGCGATAGAAGTCATCCAAGGGCGTACAATTGCGTCTCAGTCTTAAAAATTCCCCAAAGGGGATATTATCTTTTTGGGAACGAGGGTGATTGCTATCATATGTAATTAAGGTGTTCTTATCAGTGGGCTTTGTGAAGAGCTCCATCTGTAACTTGTTGGCCACATTCTTAATCTTGATGTCCAAAAAATCCACATACGAATTGCTGTAATTCGCTGTAAATTTAAGATTTTGATCACCTAAATTAATCCAATCTATAAAAGATTCTAACTCCTGGCTGTCACCGTTCCAAACAAAAATAATATCGTCTATGAAGCGGTGCCATCCCTGTACATTCTCAAAAAATGGAGCCATCTCATTGAAGATGTGTTTCTGTTCGAAATTGCTGACATAGAGGCATGCCAGACTGGGAGCACAGGTAGCCCCCATGCTGGTCCCTTTCACCTGTATGTAGGCATCATTTTTAAATAGAAAAATGTTATTCTTAAGAACCATTTCTATACAAGAAACTATAAAAATTTTATTGGCCCCTTCCAAGTTTTCTTTCTCAAGGATGTCTGCAACCACCCTAATGGTGTCATTTTGGGGGATATTTGTATATAATGCTTCGATATCCAGGGTGACCAAAAGTTGGGTCACCCCGTTGAAGCTCTGTCCTTCAAAAATAGAAATGGCATGAGCTGTATCTTTAATATAGGACCTCTGTTTCTGTACTATCGGTTTGAGGAAGTGGTCAACATATCTACTTAAGGGTTCCAACATTGAGCCTATACTGCTAACTATGGGCCGCATCGGAGGGTTATTAATACTTTTATGGATTTTCGGTAGACCATAAATGGCCGGTGGAAGATTGGATGAGCATTATTACAAGATAAGAGACTTTGGAGACATCTTATGCTCGATTGGGTTATAGATAGTTTTAACTGTAACAATGGCTCTGGGACATCGCCTGGGTATTCATTTATTTATCTGCAACCTTTAGGCCTTAGGAGCAGGTGTTAGGAATGGTCCCATATATATTTTTCTTTTTCTTTTTGTCAATCTTTATATAAAAAAAATTTTTTTGATCAATACCTGAGTCTTTGGTCAATATTTGAGCTTTCGTGACAATTGAGAATATTGATGCTATTGTGCTTTCAGTCAGTATGATTCCGATTAAATAGGGATACTTGCAAGAATAGGGCGGTTAGGATCTATGTATCCTTTTCTACACACACAGAGTGGGTATAAAGGGTTATTAGTATCAATCATTAGAGGTAAGTGGCAGTTGGCCTTTCCTCTCTATAGATAATAATATGTGGCGGATTCTGTAATGTGGAAAACGTTTCACCCATATATTTTTTTGGGCACAGTGGGACAACTTGTCCGTAAATATGGAGGGCGAGTAGACATATATTACTGTTTACACTAGTGTGGAAACAATAAAATAAAATAAACAACAAAAAAATAAAAAAAGACGTAAGAGAGATAAAAACGAACAAGAGTTGTTTTTTGTGTCAACTTGAGTAATCTAATAAACTCGTAAAGTTTTAATTTAAATTACTACTAAAAAAAGACGAGGAAAACAAAACCACGAGATGGAGGTGGGTACATTAGAACCAATGAAATCAGAACTCATCATGTTTGAATCTGCGTATGAGCAGGCAGCTAACATGTAACAACTACAAGCCACGTGAATGAGTCAAGGGGATTGGCCCAAGACAAGTCACATGACGAAGGCAACCAATCAGAAAGGGAATCTGTTTCAACAAATAGAGTACATCGGGTGATAATGGCGGCAATCACAGACCGCATCAAGGAATTATCCCCGCATGGATGATAGAACCTGTATCTCCAAGGTAAGACTAACAAGGGAAAAACAAACAGTGAAATTACTTATTTTTCGCTGTAATAAGATAGAAAACTGTGGGTCTTAGAGAAACTCTGTAAGGGGCACACTCCTAAAGTTTCTTTAACATTAATTTTAAAAACCCTTCTTTTATCTCAAAATAGGGGAAGTGTTAAACAGGGAGGACGCTCCATTCATTTCCGGTCCCCGAACAGGTCGCAATTATACCTGCTTTAAAGTGGAAGAAACAGAATTACATGCGGGCCATAACATAAATGGGAAAAAAAGGTAGGAATTTTTTTTTTAAAACAAAGGGCCAACGATAGGAATTGAGTAGGTCGTACATAGCAGGGATATGAACATAATATGTATGTATTATAGATTACAACAAACGGACAACAATAACGGGGCCAATTGAACAGAGCAAGAACAGTGCCCTTTTTCTCTGATAAGCCGTAGCAGCACTATACAAGTCTAACGGTAAGAATGTAAATCAAACATAAACTATATAATCTAGAGGCATAGAGTGAGGTAGTTAAGTAAAGTGAATGTGAAAAAAGAATGGACATAAGGTAATTTATATGCTTTACAGATTATATATAGGTGAAGGACGAAGGTGGAACATTAATTGCCGTTACATAAGAAGTATCGCCCAACCATCTGTAGTGGGTTGCACTAAAAAGGAACTAGGAGTAAAATACACTCAGGTGAGAATATTCATCAATGGAGATCGTATAAATATAAATATTGAGTGTAAAGACTAGCATAAGTAATATAACACATCAGGTATTAAGAGTGAAAGGGACAGTGCCTTAAAAATTCTGGGACATTTAGTTATCCAGATACAACGATACTAGGATTAGGGCCAGTCTAGACAAGGCATAGTTTATTGGAAACATTGATGAAATAGATGAAAGGGATAACCCATCTAAACATATCAATAAATCTTTTCTTTCCCAAGTTGAAATTTAAAAATCAACACTGAACGAGAGAAAAACATCGATTATTGGTCTTGACAAAGATAGTGGCAGAAATCAAGCCCATCGAAACGCGTCGACGCATAGGATAAATACAATCCAAAGGAACGGATATCCACTTGATAGGATAAATGGGTCAAGATCTTACAAGTGTCTAATCCTCAGAGCTGTCTCAAATTGGATGTATATTTTATGACAAAGTATAGTGTCTTCTTCATGTTGTATTCTCTCTGTTATGTGGGCTTAAAATAGGGGTGTGTATATGTTTTTTAATCATTTGATTTGTGTATGACAAATGTGTAAATTTGTCTTAAGCTTTTTGTATGCACTTGCTAGTCATGACATTTTGTATGTGATTAGATTTAGGGTGTTGATTAGAATAGTAATCAATACAAAGTGATGTTTTTAAATGCGATGAAATACATGTTTTTATAAAATAAATGTATATGGTTTTTCAATCTGATTTTGTGTATAGTGACTATCTTCGAAAATTTACATTGTTTTAATATATGTGTGTTCAAGGGACTGCTAGTTGTTACTCAGAATATATCCAGACAGATCATTTTACAGGGTCTGAATTCACCTGCCAACTACGTCATCAAATGAAGCATGAGTAACTACTCTTATAGCACACCAATATTACACAGACATTTCCACCAATCACATTGGTCATCAAATAATTATGATTTGCCTCAGAACATATCTTGACAGAACATTTTACACTGTAATTACAGGCTCTAAATTTACCTGCCCATTACACGTCATTATATGAAACATGGGTAACTACTCTGTGCACACCAATAGTATACAGACATGTCCACCAATCATATGTGTACCACAAAAAGATAACAATTTGTGTCCAATTACCAACTCAAGCACTTTCTGACTGCATTTTTTGGCCACACTTAAAAATATAGATTTGTTCCTCATTTTGATGAACAGGGGAAACAACGCTACTTGATTGCACACACAGCAGTTCTGTTAGCGGATCAGAACGGATAGACACGTCTCTTCATGGGCTTAAGTAAGGTTTTATTTTTCTTTGTATAGTTCTCTTTCTTGATGCCAGATTGTACTTTTTTGGAATAAAGAAAAGACAAAAAAAGAAAATAAAGGACAGAGGAGTTTGATGGATTCTCAGACTCTCTTCTGGCGGCGTCTTCCAAATTTCCCGGTCTTCTTCTCTCCTTTCTACCTTACTCCACGTCGTGGGAATGGCTCGGGTGAAGGAAAAGAGAGAAGCAGGTCAGTGCCGGGTTGTTGTATGTACTCTGGGAAGGGGGAAGTGAGGGAGCACCTTCCAGCGAGT
The DNA here is from genome assembly GCF_964204655.1 of Triturus cristatus. Taxonomy (NCBI): domain Eukaryota; kingdom Metazoa; phylum Chordata; class Amphibia; order Caudata; family Salamandridae; genus Triturus; species Triturus cristatus. The sequence goes on along the minus strand of NC_140592.1, from coordinate 512,574,462 downwards.
GACGTGTATTAAGGACAGGATAGTGCAAGTGAAGGGGAGGGAGTCGTGCAACATATTGGGCCCAGTTCTATAAACGTGCCCTAGGCATCCGGCCTCTCCCGCCTCCCTACCCAGCCCAGGAACCTATTGCGTACATGGAGTAGCCACGCTCCTCTGGGAGCGTGGTGGGATGAAGCGTGTTCCGGGCCCTCCATGGGCTCTCCCGACGTCTTCAAATTCCCGGCGTCTTCTTCGCTGGTTGGTGTCCATGTTCCTCTTTCTTCGGTTTGCGACCCGCTTTCTTTTTCTCGGTGTTCTTCACTCTCCTCTCGCGCGTCGGTTAATAGACACACCTCCTTCCAGGGCTCGTCCTCTCTTCTAGGTGCAGTGGCTGTTACGTCATGCCAGGGGGTGAGGCCAGCTTCTGTTGTCTTTCAGTTAAAGGTGCAGTATCCAGAGCCCACGGGGCTCTCGTCTTCTTCATAGGTTGTTCGCCACTCGTCCTGCTGATTAGGAAAGAAAGACGAAGAGTCACATCGAGCCTCCCACCAGTCTATTGTCTTCTGTGATGCCTCCCCTGGACCCTCGGTCCTGTGACAAGTTCTGATAGAAATATAGGGGGAGCCTACTCCATTTCAAGATGGTACCCACGCAACTCGGCGTGTTGCATCAACATGTCATATCATTCTCAATCCAGGCACCAAGGACTGATTCCTAAGCCGCTTCATCGCGCATTCACTAATTTTTGGAGACCTTAGAAGCAGGTAGGCGAACTGTGACGCTTCTCCAGGACAAAAGTATGAGCCAAACAATAAAAAACAAATAACAGAAGTGGCCACAATAACATTAACAACCCAAACAGAATGCAAATATACTAAGTGAATACAAAAGGCTTATTTTAGATCACATTCTATGTACATTGCAGACAGAACACCACAATGCAGTCTAAAGGCACTCACCACACTGCCAGATCCACCAGAGATTGTGCACAAATGGAGCCAAAAACATCATCCTGATGGCCCTTATCCTCCCAGCTGTTCAATGATTCCACCACTGACCGCTGTTAAATTTAACTGCATTACCTTTCACATCTCCAACCAATATCTCCTCACTATATTTCAACTGTCCTTTCTGCCCCTTCAAACCTAGCAGTTTTATGTGCACCATGCCTCCTTTTAAACCGAAAACACCTCCACTGCCTCCTTGCATACATCATACATAGTTAACTGCTCCCCTCTCACGCTTAGGCAATATGATGGACAGCTCGGGGGTTAATAAACATCCATTGCCTTTTAAGCAAAGAGGCAAGGCATGTTTCCACAATCCTTTGGGTAGGGCAGAGGAGTTTCAAAATTCCACTCCCTATCGCTTAAGCAGAGGGAGACGTGACTTGCCCTCTGCCCCTGCACAAGGTGGAGGAGTCTCATGCCGTGCTGGGGGTTAGAGTGCATGGCTCCCCCTTCTCTGGAAAGGCAAAGGGATCAGCAGTTTCACCCATAATTGAACAAGACATAAAGTAACAGTCCATGAATTACCCCATTATTGAGGAAGGGGAGGGAGAGAGATCCGTGAATTTCTTCTGCCCTAGATAAATACGGAGGCCTCAATTTCCCCACCACAAATCATAATAAATAAACAAAAAACAAACACATCTTAACTAAAACGACTCCCAAAATAAAATTTAAAAAAACATAGTAGAGTGTGTTTGTCATTGAAATAAACAGGAATGCTTGTCTATTCAATCATATAACGTTGTGGAAAAAACACAAATAAAACGTTCTTTGTTACTTGAGATTGGTGAAGAATTTCAGGCAGGTAAAAGACGGTTCGGTCAGAAGTCTATTATAATGACTGCAAAAGCAACACTGGAGAGTTCAAAGTGACTTCTGGTATCAGTTTCTATGAAGATAAACAGGCTTTTCGAGGACATAAACAGGATGGCTACAATTTCCAAGTAATGAGAGTTGAAGACCATAAATCATGAATCATTGCTTAAGCAGGATCAATCCTTGCATCAGGGAAAGCTTTAAATAGACTGTTGCCTTCATACTTTTGGCAAACATGATATTTCATCTTTGTGATTTCGGTCTTTTCATGCATACCTTGGTAAGTTTTCTTAAGTATGGTTTCTTTCATTTTTAATGTCACCATTACTTAAAAGCCATTTTCTTTTGCAACCCTTTTCTTCATTCGGCTGCTTTAGCTTTTTTAACATCTATGTTAATTACGGCATCATATTGATGGTTTACTGCATAACAGGAAACGACCCATTCAAACCTGGTCCTATTAAACTTCACTGGCCTTTTCAGAATGCTGAACATTTTGTAATTCCACATTGATGGACGTTGTCTTATAAACCTGGCAACACAGGTAATTTTTAAACTCCTGCGACACCAATCAACCCAACACCTATCTCCACTGGCAGTCCATGTTGTACTTCTTCACTGCCACTTTCCAAGGTTCTCTCATGCAATAGTCTGAGACGAAAACTACCCTTACTGTTTTTAGATAAGTGTAGCGGCTGTCCTCAGATGAAAGCAAGAATTCAGCCCTCAGACATCACAACCTCATCACGGACCATGACATACTGCTGAGCTGAATAAAGGAATGGGCGGGAGTGACTGATTGTGCGTTGGAATGGCTGTGCTCCTTCATCTCCCACCACAGACAATATGTTTGAACTATATCGTGGAATCATCATCTCATGAGGTGTCCTCGGGGTGCCACAGGGGAGGTCGTCTTTTCCATGCCTGTTCTAAAACATCTATTTGCCCAGCCCGTGCAGCAACACCAGGTGAACCTCCAAATGTATGCGGATTGTAGGAAAGTAGTATCTGCTTCTTATGGTTACCCCCACTTTTTGTTGATGTCACACAGTTTTTGGCCTAGTCTGACTGGGATCCTGCTATCCAGGACCCCAGTCTATCTGCTTTCTCCTGTAAATTGATATGCATGTACTTTAGGTACATTCCAGATTGGATTCTGGGGTACCCTTATCAGTCCCTAGTATATGGTACACCGTGTACCCAGGGCATAGGTACCGCAGGGGCCTCCTAAGGGCTGAAGCATGTATTATGCCACCCCTGAGAGGCTATCCAAATTGACACAACCAGCCTGCTATAGCAGACAAGTAAGTGGTGCAGGCAACAGCTTACACAAAGATATAGGTTAACTATATCTATCTAAATCACTACACTTAAATACCTATCAGTCACCCCTATGGTAGGCCTTAACAATCCTGAAAGCAGGGTGCTGGGTTTTACGTGAGAGGGTGCCCCTTTATGAGCAGAGCTCCTCTGCAGCCTTCAGAGACCATTCTCCGGGGTTGTCTGTGATGCAGCCAGACATATGTTTAAGTGCATTATATATATTTATAACCTCGCGGTAAATGCCAACTTTAAAACCGCTGCTTAGAAACTTGTCGTGTTTGGTGTCAAACACCTTGGAATCATACCTCCACACCAGTAACTGGTGTAAGAGGTATGATTCCACCCTTCCAAAGAGACATATGTGGGTCACAGGTATACCCGGTACCAGCTTTCTCGACCTGGGCAGCACTAAATGGATGCTGCCAGCCACAGACCCGATTCTGCTTTCCTGCTGCTGAGCCAAGCTCGCGCAGAGGAAGGCATGACAATAGGCATCCTGTCACAGGGAGGTGTAACCACCTCCCAGCAAGGATTTAGTGTATTGGGGCTGGGTGGGTGCACTCTTGGAGGCCCATTAGGATGTAGGGTGGATCCGCCCTACATCCTTCTCCGCCCGCCACCCATTTTCCCCCAGCCATATTAGTATGGCGGGGGTACAGCGGCGTACGGGAAGACCGTCCGCCGCTTTTCTGCCCAGTCGAAGAGTCGACCAGGCGGAAAAGGTTTTAATATGGTGGCGGTGTCTGCTAGACACCGCCATCCATATTAAGATGCAGGCGGGAGGCAGCCTTGGCATGCGGATTTTGAAGTTGGGACCCGTTGCGGGCCCCCAGGATGTTGGGAGGAGTGGGGGGGCACATGGGGGTACCTATGGTACCCCCCCTGCATGTGCATGCACAACATGGCAGGCACCGCGCGGTGCCTGCCACATTGTGCATGCATATGCACAACATGCATTTTTGGCATTGCGACGGGTGATGCTGAAAGCACCGCCCGCCTCAAGGTTAAAAATGAAGGATGCGCCCGCCAGTGTGGCGGGCGCATCCTAATCACCCCAAGGGACCGCCGCACTTATGGCGGGCGGTCCCTTTTTACGTCAGGATGGCGGGCGGACTTTAATGATGCCCCTGGAGTGCCAGAAAGTCTGCGCTTGGGGCACATTTGGTGTCCCTGTGCATAGTCCAGATCAAACCAGTTCTAGGCGGCATTTGCTCCTGCTCTGGCGGGAAACTGGACAAAGGACATGGGTGTAGCCACCCCTCTGTCCTGCCCCTCCCCTAGGATGGTCCACAGAATCTTTCCAACCCCTTCCCATGAGTATAAAGTGGGTAACCTGGCTACATGACTTTAGATTTTACCTTGACAAGATTCTGCAAAGAATAAACCAAGTACTTCGACTGCCTGCACGACGCTGGACTACTGAATAATCTCCCTTGGAGTAAAGGAATTACTCTCCTGCAAAAGCAGGCACCTAAATGCATCTGACCGATTTGCTTCTCCCGAGCTCCTGAGGACTCCAAAGATTTCAGCAACACAGGAGATGGGTTTCCGAAGGTCCCTGAGGTTGGGCGGCCCTCTTAGCTATTCTGAGACCAGGGTTTCTCTTGGGGACCATGCAACCCGAACCCCTGTGCACCGCCTACTTTTGCAGTTGCATATGCTTAGTGACGATTCGCGAGTCTGTACTTTAGACTCAGTGTAGTCCCGACCCTGAGCAGCATTTGCACTGAAGATATCCAGCCTCTACTCCACGAGTGTCCTGTGGGCTGGTACTTTGCTAGCTTGCTTGACGTCTCCTCACGATCCCTGGTCCGTTGGCCTGTGGGTCCTGGCGAGGGTCACCTTGCTAATTCTTGGGCTTACCTACTTGCTCCAGACGTGCCATGACTCTCCATTGTGTTGAGTCCCCTGGACCTTGCTGGTCCACACCGTAACCTGTTTCCTCTGACTGCGTGGGTTGCTGTTGCCAAGGCTTGTTGGTGCTCCAGCCGGACATCGCCCCCTCAGCTCTCGACATCCTTCGTGGGACAGCTCACCTCCAGACGCTGGTTGTCCTCGACATTTCCTGGTCCCCTTGGCTGCAGAGTCAAGCAACCCTTCTTCACTCCTGAAGCACTCGACATCGGTGGAAATTCGACTACCGAGCCCCTGGTCACCTGAAGTGACCCAGACTCTGTTCCCTCTGCTTTCAGGATCTTCTCAACTCGAATCTAGGCTTGGATTCCACCGGATATTCTTCGCCCTCCTGGCAGAGGGACTTCTTTGCAGTTCTACATTGAAAACGACGAAGGTTTCCGACACCACTTGACCCTTATGCACCCGGCTCCTCTGGGATAGGTAATACGGGTACTTCGGTACTCACTGGTGGGTTGGCCTTAGAACCTCCTAAGTTCCAAAGGGTTTGCTCCAAGTCCTCTTAGAAGTGTCCTTAACTTGTAAATTTCCAACCGCGACTTTCCCATAGAGTTGTACGGAGTAAGCGTCTGTATTTCCTCACTGCACCCATCCTCCATGAGCTCCCATTGCCACTCCTCCAGGTGGTTTCTTAGGGTCCCAGCGATTCGACTTGCTCTAGGCCCTGTGTCTATTGAAGTCGTTGTTGTTATACCATTTTTTTAAGTATATGGTTCGGTCTCCCCCTGGAGCCCGCTGTGTATTTCGCTATTTAAGAATGATTTATTGATTTAGTATTGTGTGCTTTATGCCCTAGTCTCGTGTAGAGACCAGTAGAGAGTGTTATATTAATAAATACATATTTTTATATAAACACAGTGTGGTTCTCCTTTCATTTAATCATTTAGGAGGTGATATTCTGGTAAAACAAGCTGCTTTACATTCCTTCAAGATTAAGCCCGAAGGCTGCTCTCCATAGCTACCACTAGGATAGCTTTCAATAAGGTTATCTTTGACCTCAGACATCATAAGGGTCGTGTGGCCTGGTACACGGTGCCCACTTTAATTAGTGGACAGCATATACCAACCCACCTTCAAGCCTGCTATTGTTTTAGTTAGTAAATCTCATTGAATGATTATCTGAAAACCACTAAAATATTAGGTACATATAATACAATCAATATTAGAATAAGTAAGTTCTACTGAACTTGGAGTTGGGCGAGCCAAGGGTCTAGTACACCCTTTCTCCAACTCAAGAGAGTTTAGTCTCCACTAGGTTAGGTAGGTGCCTACACCACATAACACTAGTATGTCTTCTAGAAAAAAAGCCAGGGGCTCTCTGCCAACTAGATACAATGGCATCTCATAAGGAAAGTGAAAACGTTTTTGACCTAGAATCAAACCCTGACCAGGAGAATCAAAATAATTCTAACCTGGGCAACTTAGATCTTCCTTCAGGTGGGGAAGAAGGCCCCAGTGGCCCTCTCTTTACTCCACCAGGTAGAGTACAGAGTTTACCTAGAAGATGCAGAACTCCCTCTGTGGAGTCTATCACTCAGGTACTTCTGTAGGGACTTCCATATCAAACAAGAGGGAATCCTCTTATGATAAGCAGTGCCAATTTCTGGAGCTTGAGAGAGTCAAGCTCAGGCTCAAGAAAGAGCAATTGGCCCTAGACAGGGAATCCCTAGAGCGCCAAAGAGCAACAAGAAGATTGGGACTAGAGTCCTATGGTGGCATCAATAGTGTCCCTAGAACTGGATATTATTCTCATGATCCTAGGAACCTGAACAAGATAGTCCCTCTCTATCAGAATGGGGATTTATTTATTTTATTTGAAAAGTTTTATAAAGCGCGAACATGACCCTTGAGGGTATCAGAGCACTGTACACAGAGGCAGAAGCATGCATGAACTCTGAACAGTTGAGGTCAACTTTGTAAAACAACAAGGAGTAAACAATCAAGATCAGGTATCGGGTAGAGGGCCCTGCTAGTTCAGTTTCTCATTTAGTGCAATATATTTCCTGTAACATTCAGTAAAACAATCATAGAGTGGCTCGTCACAGCATAGTAGAGTAAATGACAAATCTGTAATCGGCCTAAGAAGTATTCTTCTATTATAGTTCCAGAAGGGCCCTAGAGTAAAATAACAGTTTACCATCCAATCAAAAATAAATAGCGAAAGATACGTTGGGATAAATGTCAAATCTGTCAACAAGGGGACTACAGAAAGATTACAGGATGATGCAGTTAATGTCCACTCAGGAAAAGCCATTTGGCCTGTTTCTTGAAATAGGCAGTGGAGGGATTGGTTCTCATCTCGGTAGGAAGAAAGTTCCAAATTCTAGGCGCATGGCCAGAAAAAGCACGTTTGTACGTACTTTTCTTTTTGAATTTATGAGGTTTCAAGAGTAGTGTGGACATACTTCTTAAGTTCCGACCGGAGCCAGAAAGAACAAGCTTGTTCGCCAGATAGGCCGGAGTGTTGAAATGCAGGGCTTTATGCGTGAGGCAAGCTATTTCGAAATGGATCCTGACTTCAATAGACAACCAGTTGAGCTGCAAAAGGTCAGGTGTGATGCAATCGTGTTTTTTGGAACCTGTGATGAGCCTGGCCGATGCATTGAATCATGGCTGTGAGAGGGGCCAAGCTCACTTTAGGAAGCCCCGCAAGGGACACCAGGCCATATTTAAGTAGTAATATCACCGGAGATTGTACTGCAGGCTGTAAATCTTCTGGCGGAAGGAAAGGCTTGATTTTCTTGAGTGTGTTAAAATGAAAGTTGGCACCCCCAATAGTGGTACTGATGTGAATTTGCATATTAAGGTATGTGTCCAAGGTAATGCCCAGTGATTTAGCGGAATCAACCACGTGAGGGGTGCAGTTAAGGGCTGTGAGTTGTTTTAGCCATTCGCGGATCGTGCAGAGTGGTTGTGTGGGGCAATCAGCAGGAATTCAGTTTTGAGGTTATTCAACAAAAGATGGTTCTGGGCTAACCATTGTTGAGTTTGTGAGAGAGCCTCATTTAAGGTTTTAATGTCCTCCAGAGAGGAGATCTTCAGGTACAGTTACATGTTGACCGCGTACATGTGGTAATGAATGTGAGAATTGTTCAGAATGACAGTGAGAGGTTCCATATAGAGGTTGAAGAGCATGGGTGAGAGTGTGGATCCTTGCGGAACTCCAATCCTGACCGGGGTACTGGATGCTTGGGACTGGTTGAGTTTAATCCTTTGAGTGCGGTTATGTAAGAAAGAGGCAAACTACTTTAGGACCGGCCCCCGAGAGACCCATCCTAAGTTGAAGAAGATGAATCACATTTTCATGTTTGATGGTATCGAATGCAGAAGACAGGTTCAGAAGGATGAGAAGACAGGGGACATTTTGATCTAGTGATTTTAGGGCTTTGTCCACAATGTGAGTTAGAGCAGTTTCAGTACTATGCCCTGCTCTGAAACCGGATTGATAAAGGTCAAGTAGTTGAAATTTCTCTATATGGTTGCAGAGCTGCTTGTGGATGCCTTCTCAAGGAGTTTGGCTAGTCTCATGATGTTGGAGATCGGTCGGAAATTGTTAGGATCAGATAAATCCGAGTTGGGCTTCTTATGGATGGGAGTTACTTGCCCAATTTTGAGACAATCAGGGATGCTCCCCTGCAGGAGAAATTCATGAAGGATCCTCGACTAAAGTGGTAGAATGGCCGAGTTGAGGTCTTTTAAAAATGTAGCCGGCAGAGGATCATTGAAGTGGTTGGCCGGTTTTAGAGTTGTTATAGCGTATAGTAGTTCTGTGCAATCTGGCAGGATGAAGGAATTCCAAGAGGCATCATTTTTGGGAGAACAACCCAAAGGTAGGGAGAGTGCAGAGGGAACCCCAAGCTCCCCTGATGATGTGGTGTAGATTAGAGGTGGCACCCTGGGAGTGTAAGGTTGCATCTCCTGTTCAATTGTCTTCGTTTTTCCACAAAGGTGCACTGTGAAGTTCTCCCCGCTAGGAAGCGGAGTCAAGGAAGCCAGGTTGGGGTTGGAAGTGTGGTTTCCTTGCTGTTTGATGATTTCAGATAGCATCTTGGGTCTATTTTTAGCACCGTCCAGCTGCTCCCTTTAATGGTCCGTTTTAGCAATGCGGCTTTTTTTGTTGTAGGCACTTCTCATTTTCCTAAGCTATTAGATGCTAGTAGTGGAAGGCTCATTTCGCCAGAGCCTCTCTGAAAGCCTAAGTTTATGGCGTTCGTCATTTAGGGTACCATTAAACCACTGTTTGAATTGTTTGAGGGATCCTTTTAAGTTGTTTCGGTGCAATGGTGTCAAAGATATTAGCCACAGTGCTAATGTAGTGCTCAGAAAGATCATCAAGATTGGTCATGTCAGGGGGAGGCTGAAGTCTATTCATAGCGATGGAAGTAAGATCATTAATGTTGATGTCTCTTATGTTGCAAGACAATTGTTTAACTTTAAGAGGTTGTCCCTTTCTGAGAGTGGTCTTTTCCAGTATGTGGAAGGCAATTTGATGATGATCCGACCAGTCACAAGGTAGTATGTCTTCCAGTTGGATGATATTGTCTCTAGCAATAATGAGGTTGAGGGTTGCGCCTTTGTTGTGGGTAAGTCCCTTACAAACCTCAGATAAGTTGAGATCCGAGAGGAAAGACTTGAAGGAGTTGACTAAAAGATCATTGGTGTCATTCCAATGGAGGTTGAAATCTTCGAGGAAGATATGGTATAGTTGATCCGAACACGAGCTGATAACCTCCATGATTTGCTGTATGAAGAACAAATTGTCACCTGGTGGATGGTAAATCGTGTGAAGCACACTGACAACCTTGCCCTTATTCCAAATTTCTGCTACATCCACAAATGGATAACAGCACTAGAAAGGGCCTGTAAGATACAGAGGGTCCCTCAAGAGCAGTGGGCAGTTATCTTGTGGCTCTCCTTTGCTGACAAAAGTAGAGATAAGCTCCTCACTGTTAGAGAAGGGGATGCTGACAATTACTCAGTCTTGAAGAGTGCTCTCATAGATGGGTTTGGCTTAACCACTGAACAATACAGGATTACGTTCAGAGACACCCAGAAGGCACAGACTCAGGACTGGGTTGACTTTGTAGATTGTGCTACTAAGGCTCTGGAAGGTTGGTTACTTATCAGTAAGGTGTGTGATTTTAAAGGATTGTACAATTTAATTATGAGGTAGCAGATCCTTAATAATTGCCAAAATCAGTTGTTGCATCAGTACTTGGTTGATTCTGATCTGACCTCTCCCCAAGAATTGGGAAAGAAGGCAGACAAATGGGTCAGAACCAGGGTGAAGCAGAAAACTCAAAATCAAGGTGGTGACCAAAAGAAGCAAGATGCTAAAACCTTAGATAAGGGTGGGGAGAAGGTTGTAGACCAGAAGTCTTCACAAGGGCCCCAAAAGCCTGCATCTGGGGGGGGGGATGTCACAGTCTACCAAAGGAAAATGCAAAAAAAACCTTTGTGTCATATCTGTAGGGAGAGGACGTATTGGACAAAAGATGCCAGTTATCCAAGGGCCAAGGAATCTACTCCAGCCACCACTGCCCCTAAGGCAACTGTTCCCCCTAGATCAGTTCCAAGTGGTGGTGTACAGAACAAGGGTATAGTAGGGTTAACTGTGGGATCTGAGATGGATTCTGGCCTAGTCAGAATTCCAACTCAGGCTGTTTTAATCTGTGATGGAGGCATGGATATTGCCTCCTTATTTGTCAGTCCCAGTAATCTGGGCAAGTACAGACAACAGCCTTTGATCAATGGTAAGGAGGCCATGGCTTACAGGGACACAGGTGCAAGTGTCACAATGGTGACATAAGATCTTGTGAACCATGAACAGATCATAGTGAGATGTACCAAGTGACCAATGCAAGCAATGTCAGGACAGACCATCCCTTGGCAGTTGTGAATTTCACCTAGGGAGGGGTGACTGGCCCTAAGAAATGTGCGATTAGTTCAGACCTCCCTGTTAAATGCTTATTGGGCAATGATTTGGAAACTTCAGCTTGGGCTGGAATGGAACTCAGGACACATGCAGAAATGCTGGGCATCCCTGCAGATGTGCTTGCCATGACTAGGTCACAGGCAAAAATGTCTTCCACTGAGCAGGCCCTGGATCCTGAAAAGATGGACCAGGTGCCTTCCAAGAGAAGGAGCAGAAGGGGTAAGGCAGTGTTTTTCCCCCTGCCTCAGAGTGAGGATCAGTCTATTGAGGGAGATGATCTCAGTCCCTGTGAAGGAACTGTCTCAGAGGAACTTGAACCTGATCAGGTTGAGTTCTTGGGGACATGGGGCCTTTCCAGGGTAGATCTGAGCCAGGAGAAGCGGAGCTGCCCCTCTCTTGAACCACTCAGACGGCAAGCTGCTGCTGGGAGTGCCAGTGGATCCCACAGGATCTACTGAGAGGATGGACTTCTGTATTCAGAGGGTAGAGACCCCAAGCCTGGTGCTACCAGGAGGTTGGTTATACCTCTGAAGTTAAGAGGCTTCCTATTAACACTGGCACATGAGATCCCATTAGCAGGATACTTAGGCCAAAGTGAGACCTGGGACAGGCTTGTCCCTCATTTTCACTGGCCTAACATGCCAGAAGACACAAAGGAGTTTTGTCGCTCCTGTATCACTTGCCAAGGCAGTGGTAAGGAAGGTGGTACTACAAAGGCCCCCCTGATACCACTACCTGTGGTGGGGGTTCCCTTTGAGAGGGTTTGGATTGACATTGTTTGTCCCAAGGATCCTCCAACTGCATCTGAGCACAGATTCATACTAGTGGTGGTGGACCATGCCACTAGGTATCCAGAGGCAATTCCCCTTAGGACTACCACAGCACCTGCTGTGGCTAGAGCTCTGCTGGGAATCTTTTCCAGAGTAAGTTTCCCTAAGGAGGTAGTATCAGACAGAGGTACAAACTTCATGTCTGTTACCTGACTGCTATGTGGAAGGAGTGTGGAGTGAATTACAAATTCACCACACCTTATCACCCACAATGCAATGGGTTAGTTTAGAGATTCAACAAAACCCTCAAGAGCATGATAAAAGGTCTCCCTGAAAAGCTTAGGCGCAGATGGGACATTCTTTTGCCCAGCCTTCTCCTTGCCTACAGAGAGGTTCCTCAGAAGGAGGTCGATTACAGCCCTTTTAAACTTCTGTTTGGACATCCAGTTAGGGGTCCCTTATGGTTGGTTAAGGAGGGATGGGAGTTAACTCTCAAACCACCTAAACGGGACATAGTGGACTATGTACTTGGTCTCCGCTCCAGGATGGCTGAATACATGAAGAAGGTATCCAAAAACCTTGAGGCTAGCCAGGAATTGAAAAAGGCCTGGCATAACCAAAAGGCTGTTTTGACTGTATACCAGCCAGGACAGAGGGTATGGGTGTTGGAGCCTGTGGCCCCAGCAGCTCTCCAAGACAAGTGGAGTGGGCCCCATACCATTCTTGAGCAAAAGGGAGAGGTTACCTACCTGGTGGACCTTGAAACTCCCAGGAGCCCCCACAGGGTCCTCCATGTAAACACATCAAGCCATATGTGGACAGGGCAGACATGGGCTTGCTCATGGCTACTGATGAGGGACAGAAGGAAGAGAGTGATCCACTCCCTGATCTCCTCTCAAATAGGGCAGAGTAACGGTGTATACCTAGGCCACCTTGTAGGTGGACAGGTTCAACCATTGCAGAGCAAAATCCAAACCATCATGGATTGGGTTGCTCCAACCACACAGACTCAGGTCAGAGCTTTCTTGGGCCTGACTGGGTACTACAGGAGGTTTGTCAAAGGTTATGGCTCCATAGTGACCCCTTTGCATGATCTAACTTCCAAAAGAATGCCTAAGAAAGTTCAGTGGACAGTTAGCTGTCAAAAGGCATTTGATGGCCTGAAGCAGGCCATGTGCACTGCTCCCATTCTGCAAAGTGCTGACTATTCCAAACAATTAATTGTTCAAACGTATGCATCTGAGTTGGGGGTAGGGGCTGTGTTATCACAACTGAATGAAGAGTGTCAAGATCAGGCAGTAGCTTTTATTAGCAGAAGGCTGACCCCCCAGAGAGAAAAGTTGGTCAGCTATTGAGAGGGAAGCTTTTGCTGTGGGTTGGGCTCTGAAGAAGTTGAGGCCATACTTGTTTGGCATTCACTTCATTGTACGGACAGACCATAAGCCCCTCTTATGGATAAAACAGATGAAGGGTGAAAACCCCAAACGTTTGAGGTGGTCAATTTCCCTACAGGAGATGGACTATACAGTGGAACATAGACCTGAGAATAACCATGCCAATGCAGATGGACTCTCCAGATATTTCCACTTAGAACATGAAGACTCAACTGGTCAAGATTAGTTTAATGTCCCAACGTTGGGGGGGGGGGGGTTGTGTAGGAAAGTAGTATTTGGTTCTTATGGTTACCCCCACTTTTTGCTGATGTCACACTGTTTTTGGTCTAGTCTGACTGGGATACTGCTATCCAGGACCCCAATCTATCTGCTTTCTCCTGTGAATTGATATGCATGTACTTTAGGTACATTCCAGATTGGATTCTGGGGTACCCTTATCAGTCCCTAGTATATGGTACACCATGTACCCAGGGCATAGGTACCCCAGAGGCCTCCCATGGGCTGAAGCATGTATTATGCCACTCCTGAGAGGCCATCCAAATTGACACGACCAGCCTGCTACAGCAGACTGTGTAAGCTGGTGCTTGCACCACTTACTTTAGATAGAGGTTCACTATATCTATTTAAATCACTCTACTTAAATACCTATCAGTTACCCCTATGGCAGGCCTTAAAAATCCTGAAAGGAGGGTGCTGGGTTTTATGTGAGAGGGTGCTCCTGCATGAGCAGAGCCCCTCTGCAGCCCTCGGAGTCCATTCTCCGGGGTTGTCTGTCATGCAGCCAGACATATATGTTTAAGTGCATTATAACCGCGCGGTAAATGCTAACTTTAAAACGGCTGCTTAGAAACATGTTGTGTTTGGTGTCAAACACTTTGGAATCATACCTCCATGTCAGAAACTGGCGTGGGAGGTATGATTCCACCCTTTTAAAGGGACATATATGGGTCACCGGTATACCCGGTACCTGCTTTCTCGACCTGGTCAGCACAAAATGGATGCTGCCAGCCACAGACACGATTCAGCTCTCCTGCTGCTGAGCCAAGCTCGTGCAGAGGAAGGAATGACAATAGGCATCCTGTCACAGAGAGGTGTAACCACCTCCCAGACAGGATTTAGTGTATTGGGGCAGGGTGGGTGCACTCTTAGAGTGCTAGAAAGTTTGCACTGGGGGCATATTTGGCGTCCCTGTGCATAGTCCAGCTTAAACCAGTTCTAGGAGCCATTTGCTCCTGCTCTGGCGTGAAACTGGACAAAGGACATGGGTGTAGCCACCCTTCTGTCCTGCCCCTCCCCTAGGAGGGTCCACAGAATCTTTCCAACCCCTTCCCATGGGTATAAAGTGGGTAACCTGGCTACAGGACTTTAGATTTTACCTGGACAAGATTCTGCAAAGAAGAAATCCAGTACTTTGACTGCCTGCACGACGCTGGGCGACTGAAGAATCTCCCTTTGAGTAAAGGAGTTACTCCCTTGCAAAAACAGGCACCTAAATGCATCTGACCGGTTTGCTTCTCCCAAGCTCCTGAGGACTCCGAAGATTTCAGCAACACATGAGGTGGGTTCCCGAAGATCCCTGAGGTCGATCTACCCTCTCAGATACTCTGAGACCAGTATCCCACGTGGGGACCGTGCAACCTGAACCCCTGTGCACCGCGTACATTTGCAGTTGCATATGCTTAGTGATGATTCCTGAGCCTGTGCTTTGGATTCCATGTGGTCCCAACCCCGAGCAGCATTTGCACCGAAGATTTCCAGCCTCCACTCAACGAGTGTCCTGCGGGTTGGTACTTTGCTAGCTTGCTTGAGGTCTCCTCGCGATACCTGGTCAGTTGGCCTGTGGGTCCTGGCGAGGGTCACCTTGCTAATTCTTGGGCTAACCTGGTTGCTCTAGACATGCTCTGACTCTCCATTGTGTGGAGAGTCCCCTGGACCTTGCTGGTCCACACTGTAACCTCTTTCCTCTGACTGTGTGGGTTGTAGTTGCCAAAGCTTGTTGGTGCTCCAGCCAGACATCGACCCCTCAGCTCTCGACATCCTTCGTGGGACAGCTCACCACCGGCCTTTGGTCATCCTCAACATCTCCTGGTCCCCGTGGCTGCAGAGTTAAGCAACCCTTCTTCACTCCTGAAGCACTCGACATCTGTGGACATTCGACTACCGAGCCCCTGGTCACCTAAAGTGACCCAGACTCGGTCCCATCTGCTTTCAGGTTCTTCTCACCTCGAATCCAGGCTTGGATTCCACTGGACCTTCTTCGCCCTCCTGGCAGCAGGAATCCTTTGCAGCTCTCCATTGGAAACGACGAAGGTTTCTGATACCACTTGACCCATTTGCACCCGGCTCCTCTGGGATAGGTAACACAGGTACTTTGGTACTCACTGGTGGGTTGGCCTTAGAACCTCCTATGTTCCAAAGGGTTTGCTCGAAGTCCTCTTAACGTGTAAATTTCCAACCGCGACTTTCCCATAGAGTTGTACGGAGCACGCGTCTGTGTTTTCCTCACTGCACCCGTCCTCCGTGGGCTCCCTGTGTCACTCCTCTGGGTAGGTCCTTTGGGTCCCAGAGATTCAACTTGCTCTAGGCCCGGTGTCTATTGAAGTTGTTGTTGTTATACCATTTCTTTAGTGGATGGTTTGGTCTCCCCCTGCAGCCCGCTATGTATTTCGCTATTTACTAATGTTCTATTGATTTAGCATTGTGTGCTTTATGCCCTAGTCTCGTGTAGAAACTATTAGAGAGTGTTATATTAATAAATACATATTATTATATAAACACTGTGTGGTTCTCCTTTCATTTAATCATTTAGGAGGGGATATTCTGGTAAAACAAGCTGCTTTACATTCCTTCAAGATTCAGCCTGAAGGCTGTTCTCCATAGCTACCACTAAGATAGCTTTCAATAAGGTTATCTTTGACCTCAGACATCATAAGGGTCGTGTGGCCTGGTACAAGGTGCCCACTTTAATTAGTGGACAGCATAAAGGTGGAGAGGTGTGGTGCAGCGGTCAGGACAGCTGACTTCGGAGCACAGGGTTCACGGTTCGATGAGTAGTTTGCGCTTTACAAATACAGATTTACATTTATACCAACCCACCTTCTCACACGGATAACAGCCAAATCAACTTTCAGTCAGAAGGCTGGCAACTTTCATTCAAAGGGCTGGCAACATGGTTCACACCTGCCTGAACCCTGTAAGTTTTTGAATAAGTTTCCTGTCCCTGAATGGAAACAAGACACAAATCATGGTTGTGAGCGGACCAGAGTCCAGCTCACTGCTTTTCAAGTGACCACACACCCTTGGAGCACCACCACACTGAAATGTAGGAGTCCTATTCAAATCTGACCTCTCGTTTGTTTCTGGGTCAATTTGGTTCAACATTCCCTACTTTGTAGACTCTTTCCATCCCTCTAAACTGATTCCTGGGTTTAGTTGCCACAAGCCTTTTAGATGGCTTTCTTAGACTCGCAGCTGGCATTGATAAGGGGCGTCAGGGAGGAGGGGCGGGGGTGAAAAACAATTATACTTACCTCTTCACGGCTGCCGTCTCTCCTCTTCTCGACTTGTCCTGGAATCAGAAAGCACACATGCTCCCAGAAGCCAATCATGACGCTGCGGTCACCAGCATGACAGCAGCATTGTGATTGGTCTGATACAGAAAACAATGGTCCTAGACCTCTGTTTTTAGTACTGATATATATCAACCTCACAGTAACGAGTACAAAAATAAATTCAAGAGCCTCAATACGTAAGCTCATAGTAATCAATACTATACAGAATTTAGTTTTGAGGGAGTAACCACATTGCTTATGTCTCACACCCAGTATTTATTATATATATATATCACAGGGTGCACAGTTAAATATTAACTGTATCTTGTTTGAAGCAAAGTGGGGGAGGATAGGTTGCTCCAAAAGGAACGTGCAAAGAGAGTAAGTGAGGGGTGCTCAAGAAGTGAAATTAGAATCACAGAAGGGTGAGAGAAAGAACTTAAAAACATTTATTATTGGACTGGTCATACATCCCGGGCAGTTACGAGGAAAAGAGGAACCCACTGGAAACGATACAGGATTACCGAGACGGCACTGTTGTGGCCAAATAAAGAAGCTAATACCGTAACTAGGCAACAATACGGGTCCGCTTTATACTGCAACTCCATAATAACACGCCAAGCGGTTTTCTACAAATAAGACGGTAAAAATTACTAAAGACAAATTGAGGACGAGTTAACAAGCAAGAATCAACTTGCTTCATCTTGACAAGACGAAGGATAAGTGTCTCGGAATATAAACTCCATCGCGCAATAAGATGGTCTTGAGACAAGTTATAGAGAATAAATAGATAATAGACGAATCCGAGGAGATCGAGATATGTTATAAGGAGTCTTTTACAACGGCAACCAAACAGTGCCTACAATAAGAGAGACGATGAAATATTTTTTGTCTTGAAAAAGATGGATAATGAATTCAAACCATCGAAACGCGTCGACGCAGCACTACAACACAATCTGTGGGAACAGCTTTTCTTGTAGACACTGTATTTTTAGATTGTGTGTATGAAAAGCCTTTTGAAATTTATTAACGGATGTGTTACTTTAATGACAAATCATACTGTCTGTCTTTGTCTCTCTGTTCCAAATTTGTGGGATTGTTAATTGCTAGATGTAGCTATTGTGTTCTGTAGGGTCCGAAAACTGCACTTTAATAAGGGGTAATAGTTGTGCCCCTGAATTTAGAGGAACTTGTTTTAAGTATATATGACATATGTATGTCTTAGACGCATTTGTGACAGGATCATAAATTGCTTTTGTCTGTTTTTAACTGGTTTTTAATAAAACATTATGTTTTTACTGAATTGTATAATGGTATGATTTACATTAACTAGACATATCCTAGCACATGGGCTTAATACTGTGTATTTGAATACAATAATTTGGTTTCCCAACATTACTAATTTTTAGATTAAGTTGCACCACGGGAATTTCATTTCTACCATACATCCCAGTCTACTAAAAACCTGGTCACATCAAGTAATCAACACTTTTTTTACAGTACAGTTTGTAGACACAGAAATGTATTATTCGAGTGGCACATCTTAAAGTAGATCTAGTGATCCAGGCCACTAGTGGGGGCGTCGACGTTTTGCCAAAAGGAGAAGAAAATACCTGCCACAAATTGATAAAAGAAAAAGGCCCTAAACAGGGTCCAAATGGTTAATAACCACAGCCAATGGGCAAACCAAGACAAAGAAAAAATACAAGTGAAGATATAGATAGATTTATAGATCTTTTAATTATCTTTTTTATTTTATCATTTTTGTTTATGTAGATAACGTAGTTATTTTTAAATATAAATGTGTTGGTTAACATCAAAAACCAAGGTGAATATCAAAACAACACAATTCCTATACATAAAATTGCTAACAGTCCCACAAAGCTCCTTCAGAACAACACGATCATACTAGCACTCATTCGACAGCGACATCATGCACCACATCACATTAATACACAAGAATAAAAATATATACATAGTTAAATGGTAATTCCACAATTCATATTCAATGAATAGAGTTTAAACAGCCCGAGGGGCTAAAAAGCGCCAATAAGCTCAATTTAAACAGCCAAAATTAGGCTTAGGAACGCCAACGCGCGTTTCGGTGTACAAGCCCCAGCAGGGGCTGCACCTTCATCAGGGCAAAGGAGAGCAGGAGTGGTGGGACAGGTACACCTGTAGACATAAGGAGAAATAAACAAAAATGGGAAACAAGTATATGTACAGATATATGAATGTACAAGTCCGATAATTTTTGAGGATCAAACAATGAATCAAAGATATGGTATAAAAAACAGTGTACATATAAAATAAATCAACGTGCTATCAATGAGTAGGGATTAGAGAAGCTTCTCCCTAGATCAAGGCGATTACGAAAACACAGAGTGCAAGAAACAAGATGGACCCAAGTAGGGGACTAATCGGGGCCTGGACAACACCCACAGACATTTGCCATTAGTAGTGCAGCCTTATAACCCGTCATGCAGGGAAAGATCGACATAACCAGAGAGTGAAAATTACTGAATGCTCTCAGGATAAGGGAGCCAGCTAATACCTAACGGTCAAAGGATTTTCCGCCAATCAACAGGTAAGGAAGTTCTCAAATAGAGGACAGGCTTCTAGGAAAGGATGATGGCCTGGAGAGGTAATGTATCTGAAAATTATTTTTATAAATAAACACTTAGGTAGGTGTTCTGTCTTCTCCCTGTTCCTGCACCTTATTCCAATTTTTAGATTCTATTATCCAAGTTCATATTTAACCCCACTGCCCTATGGCAAACCTCCCGTGACAACTGATTTATTAAACTTAGACTTCATTGACCTTTTTTCGCATGCCCCCCTGATAGACTTTGAATCAGAGTCTTATACCATATCTTTGATTCATTGTTTGATCCTCAAAAATTATCGGACTTGTACATTCATATATCTGTACATATACTTGTTTCCCATTTTTGTTTATTTCTCCTTATGTCTAAGGGACAGTGTTCACAATCACTTGCCAGTGACCCGGGGCCAGGAAGATGGATGCCCACGGAAGTCGGGTGATTTCAGGTGATCAAGGGTGTTTTGATTCTTCAGCCACGAGGTCCAAGAGGCGTCGAGGATGACCAGGAGCTGGATTCAGGGTGTCCCACGAAGTTTGCAGCTTATTGAGGTGTCGACCACCGGATTGGAGCCAACAAGCCTTGGCAACTGCAAGTCTCGTGGAAATTGAAGAAAGTCAGCGGTGCAGACCAGCAAGGTCTGAGCGACTCACCCAATGAGGGTAAGTCAGTGCAGGCCTGGAGCAACCAGGGGAGCCCTTTGGTTTGATAAGAAAGTCTTCAGGGGACCCACAAGCCAACGGGCAAGAAATCGCGAAGACGCCTCATGAGGATTCGCTTCACAGGAGCCCACGGTCACTCGGGACGAGGTAGGCCTCTGATTTTCAAGGAGAATCCTGCTGGAGGCTTGGACCATGTGTGGTCCAATGCACAAGTTCGTAGAACGTCGTGAAGGGGTTGTACTTGACAATAGTGCACGGTACCCGGGTATTGCTGTTCCTCGTCACTCGTGGGGTCCACTCGCCTCAGCTCTGCTGGGGACTCAAAATGGCCGTCCAGAAGTCAGGAAAACCACTTCCAGAGCTGCAGGGACTTTGGACTCCGGCAGGAGTGGGAACGTTTGTGACCGTTGATTCAAGTTTTTGGTGCCTGCCAAGCAGGGGAGTCACTCCTTGACTCCAAGGGAGATGATTCAGTCTTCCAAAGGTAGTGGAACATCGAAGGGCCAGGATTCTTCTTGTAGAGCGTCGTCCAGGGATATCTGATTTGCAATGGCAAGGTTTCCCTATCTTATACTAAAGGAAAGGGAAGGACTAGCTCTATGACCACTCCTATGGGAGGGTCAGGGGAGTGGGTGGTTACACCCACTTCCCTTTGTCTAGTTTCGTGCCAGAGCAGGGGCAGGTAGCCCCTGAACCTGTTTGAGCTGGCATATGCACAGAGGAGCCTACTGCTCCCCCAGTGCAGGACTTCAAAGCACTCTAGGAGTGCATCCACCCAGCCCCAATACACTAAATCCTGTCTGAAAGGTGGGGACACCTCCCTGTGACAGGATGCCTATTGTTGGGCCTCCTCCACTGCAAGTTTCAGTCAGCTGCAGGAGGGCAGCCCAGTGTCTGTGCTGGTGGCATCCATTTTGTGATGCCAGGGTTCTTTCAGATTTCTGCCGTGTTTCCACAGTGGGTACATGTCGTCCCCTCTAGAAGGGTGGGATCATACTCCCACACCAGTTATTGGTGTGGGGGTATGATTCCAAGTTGTTTGACACCAAACACGACATGTTTTGATGCAGTCATTCCAAAGTTAGCATTTACCGGGAGGTTATAATGCACTTAAGAGTCTACGGTTTAACCGCATCCACAAACAGCCACAGAGAATAGACTCTGCCAGCTGCAGAGGGGCCCTGCTCATGTAGAGGCACCCCCTCACATTGTAAACTAAGCACCCTGCCCACAGGATTGATAGGGCCTGCTTTAGGGGTGATTGATAGGTTTATATGTGTGTGTAAGGTGAGATATAGGAACCTATACCTCAGTGAGGAGTGCTAACACTACCTCACCCAGGCTGCAGTAGCAGGCCTGTGGTGTCAGATTTAGTCTGCTTCCCAAGGGTGGCATAATGCATGCTTCAGCCCCTGGTAGGCCTGTGAAGTACCTATGCCCTTGGTACCTAAGGTACCATATACTAGGGGCTCATAAGGTACCACAGTATCCAATCACTAGTGCATCTAATATGCACTCCAAGTTGTTTAGAGAGAACAGAGAGACTGGGGCCCTGATTAGCAGGGACCCAGCCAGACTATAGCCAGAAACCAGTGATAACATCAGAAAGAAAGTGGGAGCAACATAAGTGCAGATCCTACTCTCCTACAGAACCCCCCCCCCTCCCAACGCAGGGACACTAAACTAACCTTGACCAGTTGAGTCTTCGTTTTCTAAGTGGAAATACCTTGAGAGTCCATCTGCATTGGCATGTTGGGTCCCAGGTCTATGTTCCACTGTATAGTCCATCCCCTGTAGGGAAATGAACCACCTTGGCAGTTTAGGATTTTCCCCTTTCATCTGTTTGAGCCATAGGAGGGGCTTGTGGTCAGTCTGAACTATGAAGTGAGTGCCAAACAAGTATGGCCTCAGCTTCTTTAGTGGACCAAATGAAAGCAAAGGCCTCCCTCTCTATAGCTGACCAACGTTTCTCTCTAGGGGTCAGCCTTCCGCTTATAAAAGCTACTGGCTGGTCTTGACCTTCATCATTCAGTTGAGACAGTACAGCTCCCACACCCAGCTCAGAAGCATCTGTTTGGACAATGAACTTTTTTGTGTAGTCTGCACTCTGTAAAATGGGGGCAGTGCACATGGCCTGCTTTAGGCCATCAAATGCCTTTTGACAGCTAGCTGTCAACTGAACCTTTTTGGCATTTTCTTAGAAGAAAGATCATTTAAGGGGGTCACTATAGATCCATATCCCTTAACAAACCTCCTATAGTACCCAGTCAGGCCTAAAAAGGCTCGCACCTGTGTCTGGGTGGTTAGAGCTACCCATTCCATTATGGTCTAGATTTTGCTCTGCAATGGTTGAACATGGCCTCCACCTACAAGGTGGCCCAGGTACACAACCTGACTCTGCCCTATCTGGCACTTAGTGGCCTTGATAGTGAGGCCTGCTTTTTGCAGGGCCTCCAAAACATTTCTGAGGTGGACCAGGTGATCCTGCCAGGTGGAACTAAAGACAGCAATATCATCTAGATAAGCTGAGCAATAAGTTTCCATACCTGTCAGAACTTTGTTCACCAACCTCTGAAAAGTGGCAGGTGCATTTTTCAAACCAAAGGGCATCACCACAAAGTGGTAGTGCCCACCAGGGGTTCAAAATGCTGTTTTGGCCTTGGCATCATCAGCTAACTTGATTTGCCAGTAGCCAGCTGTTAGGTCAAATGTACTCAGATATTTGGCTGAGGCCAAAGTATCAATGAGCTCATCTGCCCTGGGAATTGGATAGGCATCAGTCCTGGTGACTGCATTGAGGCGTCTGTAGTCTACACAAAATTCTCATTTCTTTCTTACCACCCTGGGTATGAGGTTTAGGCACAAGGTCTACTGGACTAGCCCAAGGGCTATCTGAAGGCTCAATTACACCTAGTTCCAACATTTTCTGGACTTCAGTCCTGATACAGTCCCTGACATGGTCAGGTTGCCTGTAGATTTTACTCTTGACAGGCAGACTGTCTCCAGTGTCCACCTCATGGGTGCACCAGGAAGTCTGACTAGGGGTCAGGCTAAACATATGCCTGAACTGTTGCAGAACTTGTCTGCATTCAGTTTGCTGATGGTCAGTTAGGCTGCTTGCCAAAGCAACACCATCTACTGACCCATCATCAGGGTTCTGTGAGAGCAGGTCAGGGAGAGGGTCACTCTCTTCCTCCTGTTCCTCACCAGTTGCCATGAGCAAGCCCATGTCAGCCCTGTCAACATATGGCTTTAATCTGTTGACATGGAGCACCCTAAGGGGGCTCCTGGGAGTTCCAAGATCCACTTGTCTTGGAGAGCTGCTGGGGTCACAGGCTCCAACACCCACACTTTCTGTCCTGGCTGGTAGACAGTCAGTACAGCCATTTGGTCATGCCAAGCTTTTTGTAGTTCTTGCCTTGCCTCCAGCTTTTTGGTTGCCTTCTTCATGTATTCAGCCATCCGGGAGCGGAGACCAAGTACATAGTTCATCACATCCTGTTTGGGAGGTTGGAGAGGTAACTCCCAGCCCTCCTTCACCAAACATAATGGACCTCTTACAGGATGCCCAAACAGTAGTTCAAACAGGGCTTTAGCCAACCCTCTTCTGTGGGACCTCTCTGTATGCAAACAGAAGGCAGGGAAGTAAAAGGTCCCATTTTCGCCTAAGCTTTTCTGGGGGGCCTTTAATCATTCCCTTTAGGGTTTTGTTGAACCTTTCAACTAACCCATTGCATTGTGGGTGATAGGGAGTAGTGAACTTGTACCTTACACCGCACTCCTTCCACATTGCTTTTAGATACCCTGACATGAAGTTGGTACCTCTATCAGATATAACCTCCTTAGGGAAACCCACTCTGGAGAAAACTCCAATGAGGGCTCTTGCCACCACATGGGCTGTGGTGGTCCTGAGGGGAATTGCTTCTGGGTACCTGGTGGCATGATCCACTACCACGAGGATAAACCTGTGCCCAGATGCTGTTGGAGGGTCAAGGGGACCAACAATGGCAATACATACCCTTTCAAAGGGTGCCCCCACAACAGGTAGTGGTATCAGGGGGGCCTTTGTTGTGCCACCTGACTTGCCACTGGCTTGGCAAGTGACACAGGAGCGACAAAAGTCCTTGGTGTCCTCTGACATGTGTGGCCAATGAAAATGAGGAACAAGCCTATCCCAGGTCTTGTTTTGGCCCAAGTGTCCTGCCAATGGGATATCATATGCTAGGGTCAAGAGGAACCCCCTAAACTTCTGAGGTATTACCAACCTCCTGGTGGCTCCAGGGGTAGGATCTCTAGCCTCAGAATGTAGGAGTCCCTCATCACAATAAACGTTATGGGACCCACTAGCACTCCCAGCAGCCTCAGCAGCAGCCTGCTGTCTGAGGGGTTCAAGAGAGGGGCATCACTGTTGCTCCTTACTCAGATCTTCCCCGGAAGGTCCCCCTGCCCCCAAGAACTCAACCTGATCAGGCTCAAGTCCCTCTGGGGCAGGTCCTTCTTCAGGATCTGCTTCTCCTCCCTCAGGAGGGGAATCTGAGATCTGAGACAAAGGGGTAGGCACGGCCTTAACCCTCCTGCTCCTCCTCTTGGGTAGCATCTGGTCCATAGTTTCAGGATCCAGAGCTGGTTCAGCTTTATGCATTTTGGCCTGTGACCTGGTCACAGGAAATACCTCTGCAGGTATGCCCAACATCTCAGCATGAGTCCATAACTCTACTTCAGACCAGGCTGAAGTCTCTAGATCATTGCCCAATAGACATTCGACAGGGATGTCTGCACTGACTACCACCGTCTTGAGACCAGTTACCCCTCCCCAGGAGAAATTCACAACTGCCAGACTATGGTTGGTCCTGACATTGCTTGCATTGGTAACCTGGTACATTTCACCCAGGATGATCTGCTCAGGGTCCACCAGATCCTCTGCCACCATGGTGACTGGAGAAGTGTGGCTCACTGGTTAGAGAAGGCATACCCTGAAGCAGAGGTCAGACCCGGGACCAGGGTTCAATTCCCGACGCGGCAGGGTCTGAGCCCAAGTGTCCACGGACTCGATAATTCTCACTTCGGTGCCTATTCGAATCATGGGTTCACACTCTGCAACTCTGGGCAATAGCTTGCTTAATCTCCACTACGGCCCCCCGCGGCGGGATGCCTGGCTTTCACCTTGGGGATGCCCAGTACGGGTTATCTCACAGGGAAAAGCCAGGACGGGTTCCCAATGCAAGCGCCGAGATGCCCAAGGGTAAGTCGAGCGCTATATAAGAACACACATACATACATACATACATACATACCTGTGTCCCTGAATGCCAAAGCCTGTTTGCCATTTATTACAGGCTGCTGTTTGTATTTGCCCAGATTACTGGGGGTCACTAGGAAGGACATATCAATGTCACCCTCACAAACCAGAAATGCCTGAGTGGGTATTCTGACTAGGCCAGAGTCCACGTCAGAACCCAGGGTCAATCCTACTACCTCCACCAGTAGCTGAACTAGGGGGAACAGATGCCTTAGGGGCAGGAGTGGTGGTGGTTTGGTCTTTGGACTTGGTGCAATCAGAAGTCCAGTGCCCTTTCTGTTTACAGAATTTGCACCAGGGCTTCTTTTGCCCTTTTCCCTTTGTAGACTGTGAATTCCCACCAGATTCAGATTTTTGGGGCCCTTGTGAAGACTTCTGGTCTTTTGCCTTATCCCCACCTTTCTCACAGCCTTTAGGATCCTGCTTCTTAGTGTCACCCCCTTGGTTCTGGGTTTTCTGCCTCACCCTAGTTCTGACCCATTTGTCTGCCTTCTTTCCCAATTCTTGGGGAGAGGTCAGATCAGAGTCCACCAGGTACTGATGCAACAACTGGTTTTGGCAATTATTAAGGATCTGTTCTCTCATCATAAGATTATACAATCCCTTAAAATCAGTAACTCTACTACCAACCAGCCAACCCTCCAGAGCCTTGGTTGCACAATCCACGAAGTCTGTCCAGTCCTGATTATGTGCTTTCTGGGTGTCTCTGAACTTCAACCTGTACTGCTCAGTGGTTAAGCCAAACCATCTATTAATGCACTTTTCAGGATATCATAATCATCAGCATCCTCTTCTCTAACAGTGAGGAGCTTGTCTCTACCTTTATCTGAAAAGGAGAGCCACAAGTTTGCTGCCCACTGTTTCTGGGGGACCTGTTGTACTTTACAGGCCCTCTCTATAGCAGTTATCCACTTGTGGATATCATCCCCACTCTGGTAGGGAGGAACAACCTTGGACAGGTTCCTATGGTCTGGGATATAATCTCCGATTCTAGGGACACTGTTGCTGCCACCAGGGGGTTCTAATCCCTCTTTTCTAGAAGCTCTCTGGAGCTCAAAGGCATCTTTATCTAATGCCAATTGCTTGGCCTCAAGGGCAAACCTTGCTTCCTCATACTGCAGAAGTTTGTACATTCTTTCAGTGGAGGTCTCTCTTCTATTAAAGTATGAGGTCCTCTGATGAACAGATTCTCTTCCAGAGTGATATGAGTGGTCAGATTCCCTTGAAGGGGACCTAACCCTCTCTTCTACTCTGTCAGTACTCTTAGGGAGAATTCCTCTGTTCTGTTCAGACCCTTCTGGGTCTGGGCCTTTAATCACAGAGTCCTAGTCATCATGATTTTCATCATCAGACCCAGACACTGTAATTGACCCACTCCCTGTTAGCTCCTAGAGCCAACCTCAGATCATCTGCTGTTAGCAGATCTATCAGGCCTAGCGTGGAGGGACTCTGTCCTAGCTTCAGGTGTCTTGCAACACACATGGCCTTCAGGTCAAAGAAGGTCATGCCCTTATACTGAGGCTGAGTGGACCCACTGGCTCCACCCTTTGAGGACATTCTAGCGTTGTGCAGTGTTGTACTACCACACTAGTTTGTGGCCTACTGATCCTAGCTTGAGCTGTAGCAAGGGTGTGCTATCCCTTCACAAACAGCTCTAAGTTCAGCAGAACTTGATACTAAGCTTGACTTTATATGTACCTTGAGTACCTTTAGTGGTTTTCAGTTAGTAATTCAAATAGAGATTTTCTGGTAAAACAATTGCAAGCTGGAATCCCACACGCTGCCCACCAATGTGAGAAGTTGGCCTGGCATATGCCGGTCACTAGTTATAGTGGCCACCTTGCACTAGTCCAATTCGACTCTTATGGTAGATAGGTTTAAGCCAACCTTTTAAAGAAAGCTATCCTAGTGGTAGCTGTGGAGAGCAGCCTTCAGGCTAAGTCTCAGAGGAATGTAAAGCAGCTTGTTTTACCTTATAATCTCTTGAATTACCAAATGAAAGGACACCACACAGGTATATATATCAAATATATATGTATTTATTACTAGACACACTCTACTAATCTCTTTATGAGATCAGAAGTCAGGAACATATGGAAATATCAACGTTTCACAATAAGTTAAGCACAAATATGGCTGGGGCCCTAGGGGCGTACCAGACCATATCCTAAAAAAGAGGTTTAGGAAAGTCGACTTGCAAGGGGATAAGGCCTAGGGCCTGTAGAATCGCTGGGGCTTCACTAATCCACCCAAGGCAGGTAAGTAAAGGACCCACGGGAGATGCGTGGAGTGAGAACACAGCTGCGGGTTCCCTATTGATTTCAATGGAGAAAGTCGTGGTTGGATTTTTAAAGTTTAAGGGTACTTCTAGAGAGTCTACAAGCAAGCCACTTACAAGGTAAGTAGTTCGAGGCCCAACACCCACAGGAGCACCGGAGTGCAGGAGTTACCTCACTCAGGGAAGCCGGGTGCATAGGTGTCTTTTGGTGTCGGGTCGCGTCGTCGTTTTCTATGGAAGCCGAAGAAGTTTTGCTGCTTGTGAAGACTGAGGAAGTGTCCGGTGGAATCCAAGACTGGATTCAAGATGAAGAAGACCTGAAAGCAGCAGGGACAGTGTTCACAGTCACTTGCCAGTGACCCGGGGCCAGGAAGATGGATGCCCACGGAAGTCGGGTGATTTTAGGTGATCAAAGGTGTTTTGACTTTTCAGCCACGAGGTCCGGGAGGTGTCGAGGACAACCAGGAGCTGGATTCGGAGTGTCCCACAAAGTCTGCAGCTTACTGAGGTGTCGGCCACCGGATTGGAGCCAACAAGCCTTGGAAACAGCAAGTCTCATGGAAATTGAAGAAAGTCCGCGGTGCAGACCAGCAAGGTCTGAGGGACTCACCCAGTGAGGGTAAGTCAGGGCAGGCCTGGAGTAACCAGGGGAGCCCTTTTGTTTGATGAGAAAGTTTTCAAGGGACCCACAAGCCAATGGGCAAGGGATCGCGAAGACGCCTCGTGAGGATTCGCTTCACAGGAGCCCACGGTCACGCGGGATGAGGTAGGCCTCTGATTTTCAAGGGAATTCCTGCTGGAGGCTTGGACCATATGTGGTCCAATGCCCAAGTTCGTAGAACATCGTGAAGGGGTTGCATTCGACAATAATGCATAGTACCCAGGTATTGCTGTTCCTCGTCACTCGTGGGGTCCACTCGCCTCAGCTCTGCTGGGGACTCACAATGGCCGTCGAGAAGTCAGGAAATCCACTTCCAGGGCTGCAGAGACTTCAGACTCGGGCGGGAACGTGAAAGTTTGCAACCGTTGATTAAAGTTTTTGGTGCCTGCCAAGCAGGGGAGTCACTCCTTGACTCCAAGGGAGATTCTTCAGTCTTCCAAAGGTAGTGGAACGTCGAAGGGCCATGATTCTTCTTGTAGAGCGTCGTCCAGGGATATCTGATTTGCAATGGCAAGGTTTCCCTATCTTATACTAAAGGAAAGGGAGGGACTAGCTCTATGACCACTTCTATGGGAGGGTCAGGGGAGTGGGTGGTTACACCCACTTCCCTTTGTCCAGTTTCACGCCAGAGCAGGAGCAGGTAGCCCCTGAACCGGTTTGAGCTGGCATATGCACAGAGGAGCCTACTGCTCCCCCAGTGCAGGACTTCAAAGTACTCTAGGAGCGCACCCACCCAGCCCCAATACACTAAATCATGTCTGGAAGGTGGTGACACCTCCCTGTGACAAGATGCATATTGTTGGGCCTCCTCCATTGCGAGTTTCAGTCAACAGCAGGAGGGCAGCCCAGTGTCTGTGCTGGTGGCATCCATTTTGTGATGTCAGGGCTCTTTCAGATTTCTACTGTGTTTTCACAGTGGGTACATGTCGTCCCCTCTAGAAGAGTGGGATCATACTCCCACACCAGTTACTGGTGTGGGGGTATGATTCCAAGTTGTTTGACACCAAACACGACATGTTTTGATGCAGTCATTCCAAAGTTAGCATTTACCGGGAGGTTATAATGCACTTAAGAGTATTTGGTTAAACCGCATCCACAAACAGCCACAGAGAATAGACTCTGCCAGCTGCAGAGGGGCCCTGCTCATGCAGAGGCACCCCCTCACATTGTAAACCTAGCACCCTGCCCTCAGGATTGATAGGGCCTGCCTTAGGGGTGACTGGTAGGTTTATGTGTGTGTGTAAGGTGAGATATAGGAACCTATACCTCAGTGAGGAGTGCTAACACTACCTCACCCAGGCTGCAGTAGCAGGCCTGTGGTGTCAGATTTAGTCTGCTTCCCAGGGGTGATATAATACATGCTTCAGCCCCTGGTAGGCCTGTGAAGTACCTATACCCTTGGTTCCTAAGGTACCATATACTAGGGGCTCATAAGGTAACACAGTATCCAATCACTAGTGCATCTAATATGCACTTCAAGTTGTTTAGAGAGAACAGAGAGACTGGGGCCCTGATTAGCAGGGACCCAGCCAGACTATAGCCAGAAACCAGTGTATACATTAGAAAAAAAGTGGGGGCAACATTAGAGCAGATCCTACTCTCCTACAATGCCTACATCGGTAGAACATGTACAGAAAGAGAAAGAAAGGTGTAGAAAGAAGCAAGAAAAATGCAGAAAGAGCCAACAGAAGTCCAGAAAGAGGAAGAAAGGTACAGAAAGAAGCAAGAGAAGTGCAGAAAGAAGCAACAGAGGTGCAGAAAGATCCCTACTTTGACTGTACCTTTCCACATATTCATACAAAGTACCCTAATCACTAATCCTTCTCCCAAGATGTCTTAAACCTCACTTGTCTCTTTGAAGGTTCACTATTAATCGACTGCTCAGAATGTTAGGCCTACCAAATATAATACAGCAATCTTAAGCATATCACTGTTGTACGTCTGACCAAGTTTGTGAACGTAGGCGTACGTGTTTATGCTTCATTACCCATGATCAAACAGCATACTCTGTAAAGTTGTGTACAAAAAAAGTGTATGCATTTATTTCTGCTCCCAATACAGGGCACATGGGTATTCAATAGTATATTTGAGGGGCTCTATAACAGATATATATATAAGACATGTCTGCCTGTGCAACCGAATGACAGAGCAGAACTGAGAAGATTTCACCACCTATAGGAGAAGCTACCCGCCTTTTAAATTACCATCTTCAGATGCAAAACACATGTAAGAATACATGTACAAAGAGACATATACCTCAGTCACGACAGCACGCAGACCTGTAAACTTGACAGCTTGCACTTCCCATTTGAGTTCCGAAAGAGGCAAGAGAAGTTCAGAAAGAAGCAAGAGAGTTGCAGAAACAGGAAAAGAGGTGCAGAAAGAGGAGACAAGGGGCAGACAGAGGCAAAAGAGGTGCAGAAAGAAGCAAGAGCAGAAAGAACCGACTGAGGTGCACAAAGAGGCAGGAGGGGTGCAGAAAGAGGCAAGAGAAGTGCAGAAAGAAGCAAAAGAGCTGGAGAAAATGGCAAGAGGGGGCCACACAGAGGCAAGAGAGGTGCAGAAAGAGCAAAGAGGGGTGCAGAAAGAGGCAAGAGGGGTGCAAAGATTTTCAAGAGAGGTGCAGAAAGAAGCAAGAGCAGTGCAGAAAGAACCAACAGAGGTAACAAAAGAGGCAAGAGGGTGTAGAAAGAGGTAAGAGAAGTGCAGAAAGAAGCAACAGAGGTGCAAAAGGAGCCAAAAGAAGTACAGAAAAAGGCAAGGGAGTTGCAGAAACAGGCAAACAAGGTACAGAAAGAAGCAGGAGCAGTGCAGAAAGAACCAACTGAGGTGCAGAAGGAGGAAAGAGGGGAGCCGAAAGAGACAAGAGGGGTGCCGAAATTTGCAAGAGAGGTCCAGAAAGAAACAAGAGCAGTGCAGAAAGAATCAACAGAGGTGCAGTAAGCAGCTGAGGTGCTGAAGGAGGCAAGCAAACTGCAGAAAGAGGAAAGAGCTGCAGAAACAGGCAAGAGAGGTACAGAAAGAGACAGGAGAGGTGCACAAAGAGGCAAAAGGGGTACAGAAAGAGGCAAGAGGGGTGCAGAAAAAAGCAAGAGAAGGGCAGAAAGAAGAAACAGAGGTGCATAAGGAGGCAATAGAAGTACAGAAAGAGGCAATAGAGTTGCAACACCAGGCAAAAGAGGTGCAGAATGAAGCAAGAACAGTGCAGAAACAACCAAAGGAGGTGCAGAAGGAGGCAAGAGGTGCAGAAAAAGCAAGAGCAGTACAAAAAGAAGCAATAAAGGTACAGAAGGATGCAAGAAGGGTATAGAATGAGGCAATAGAAGTGCAGAAGGAAGCAACAGAAATGCAGAAAGAGGCAAGAGAGGTACAGAAAAAGGGAAGAGGGGTGCAGAAAGAGGCAATAGGGGTGCAGAAAGAGGCAACAGGGGTGCAGAAGGAGGCAAGAGAGGAGCAGAAAGAGGCAAGAGGTCTGCAGAAATTTGCCAGAGAGGTGCAGAAAGAAGCAAGAGCAGTGTAAAAAGTAGTAAAGGTGTAGATGGAGGCAAAAGGGGAACAGAAAGAGGTAAGAGAAGTGCAGAAAGAAGCAACAGAGGGGCAGACAGAGGCAAGAGAGGTTGCAAAATAGGGAAGAGGGGTACAGAAAGAGGCAAGAGGGGTGCAGAAATTTGCAAGAGAGGTGCAGGAAAGAACCAACAGAGGTGCAGAAAGTGGCAAGAGGAGTGCAGAAAGAGGCAAAAGAAGTGCAGAAGGAGGCAAGAGAAGTGCAGAAAGAAACAACAGAGGTGCAAAAAGAGGCAACATAACTGCAGAAAGAGGGAATAGGGGTGCAGAAAGAGGCTAGAGAGGTACAGAAAGAGGGATGAGGGGTGCATAAAGAGACAAGAGGGGTGCAGAAAAAAGCAAGAGATGTGTAGAAAGAAGCAAGCGAAGGGCAGAAAGAACCACCAGAGGTTCAGAAAGAGGCAGGAGGAGTACAGAAAAAGGCAAGAGAAGTGTAGAAAGAACCATCAGTGGTGAAGAAAGAGGCAAGAGAAGTACAAAAAGAGGGAAGAGGGGTGCAGAAAGAAGCAAGAGAGGTACAGAAAGAAGCAACAGAGGTGCAGGAAGAAGCTAGAGAAGTGATGAAAGAGACAAGAGGGTTGCAGAAACAGGCAAAAGAAGTGCAGAAAGAGGTAAGAGAAGTGCTGAAAGAAGCAAACGAGGTGCAAAAAGAGGCAAGGGAAGTTTAAAAAACAACAGTGGTGCAGAAAGAGGAGACAGGGGGCAGACAGAGGCAAGAGAGGTACAGACAGAGGCAAGAAAGGTGCAGAAAGAGGGAAGAGGGGTACAGAAAGAGACAAGAGGGGTGCAGAAAACAGCAAGAGATGTGTAGAAAGAAGCAAGCGAAGGGCAGAAAGAACCACCAGAGGTTCAGAAAGAGGCAAGAGAGGTGCAGAAACAGGCAAGAGAGGTACAGAAACAGGTAAGAGGGGTGCAAAAAGAAGGAACAGTGGTGCAGAAAGAGGCAAGAGAAGTACAAAAAGAGGGAAGAGGGGTGCAGAAAGAAGCAAGAGGGGTGCAGAAAGAAGCAAGAGGGGTACAGAAAGAAGCAACAGAGGTACAGGAAGAAGCTAGAGAAGTGATGAGAGACAAGAGAGTTGCAGAAACAGGCAAAAGAAGTGCAGAAAGAGGTAAGAGAAGTGCTGAAAGAAGCAAAAGAGGTGCAAAAAGAGGCAAGGAAGTTTAACAAAACAACAGTGGTGCAGAAAGAGGAGGCGTGGGCAGACAGAGGCAAGAGAGGTGCAGACAGAGGCAAGAGAGGTACAGAAAGAGGCAAGAGGGGTACAGAAAGAGGCACGAGGGGTACAGAAAGAGGCAAGAGGGGTACAGAAAGAGGCAAGAGGGGTACAGAAAGATGCAAAAGAGGTAGAGAAAGTGGCAAGAGGGGGCCACACAGAGGCAAGAGAGGTGCAGAAAGTGCAAAGAGGGGTGCTGAAAGAGGCAAGAGGGGTGCAAATGTTTGCAAGAGAGGTGCAGAAAGAAGCAAGAGCAGTGCAGAGAGAACCAACAGAGGTTCAGAAAGAGGCAAGAGGGTGTAGAAAGAGGTAAGAGAAGTGCAGAAAGAAGCAACAGAGGTACAAAAGGAGGCAAAATAAGTGCAGAAAAAGGCAAGAGAGTTGCAGAAACAGGCAAACGAGGTGCAGAAAGAACCAACTGAGGTGCAGAAGGAGGAAAGGGGGGTGCCAAAAGAGGCAAGAGGGGTGCTGAAATTTGCAAGAGAGTTCCAAAAAGAAGCAAGAGCAGTGCAGAAAGAACCAACAGAGGTGCAGAAAGAGGCAACAGAAGTGCAGAAAGAAGCAGCTGAGGTGCAGAAAGAGGCAAGAGGGTGTAGAAAGAGGTAAGAGAAGTGCAGCAAGAAGCAACAGAGGTGCAAAAGGAGGCAAAAGAAGTGCAGAAAAAGGCAAGAGAGTTGCAGAAACAGGCAAATGAGGTGCAGAAAGAACCAACTGAGATGCAGAAGGAGGCAAGAGAACTGAAGAAAGAGAAAAAGAAGAGTTGCAGAAACAGGCAAGAGAGTTACAGAAAAAGCGAACTGGGGTGCAGAAAGAGGTAAGAGATGTTCAGAAAGAGGGAAGAAGGGTGCAGAAAGGCAAGAGGGGTGCAGAAAAAAGCAGGAGAAGTACAGAAAGAAGCAACAGAGGTGCAGAAAGAGGCAAGAGGGGTGCAAAAAGAAGCAAGAGAAGAGCAGAAAGAAGCAACAGAGATGAATAAGGAGGCAAGAGAAGTACAGAAAGAGGCAAGAGAGTTGCAACACCAGGCAAAAGAGGCGCAGAAAGAAGCAAGAACAGTGCAGAAACAACCAAAGGAGGTGCAGAAGGAGGCAAGAGGGGTGCAGAAAAAGCAAGAGCAGTGCAAAAAGAAGCAATAAAGGTGCAGAAGGAGGCAAGAAGGGTATAGAAAGCGGCAAGAGAAGTGCAGAAGGAAGCAACAGAGATGCAGAAAGAGGCAAAAGAGGTGCAGAAAAAGGGAAGAGGGGTGCAGAAAGAGACATTAGGGGTGCAGAAAGAACCAACAGAGGTGCAGAAGGAGGCAAGAGGGGAGCAGAAAGAGGCAAGAGGTCTGCAGAAATTTGCAAGAGGGGTGCAGAAAGAAGCAAGAGCAGTGTAAAAAGTAGTAACAAATGTGTAGAAGGAGGCCAAAGGGGTACAGAAAAAGGCAAGAGAACTGCAGAGGAAGCAACACAGGGGCAGACAGAGGCAAGAGAGGTTGCAAAATAGGGAAGAGGGGTACAGAAAGAGGCAAGAGGGGTACAGAAATTTGCAAGAGAGGGGCCAAAAGAAGCAAGAGGAATGCAGGAAAGAATCAACAGAGGTGCAGAAAGAGGCAAGAGGAGTGCAGAAAGAAGCAACAGAGGTGCAAAAAGAGGCAACATAACTGCAGAAAGAGGGAATAGGGGTGCAGAAAGAGGCAAGAGAGGTACAGAAAGAGGCAAGAGGGGTGCAAAAAGAGACAAGAGGGGTGCAGAAAAAAGCAAGCGATGTGTAGAAAGAAGCAAGTGAAGGGCAGAAAGAACCACCAGAGGTTCAGAAAGAGGCAACAGGGGTGCAGAAAAAGGGAAGAGGAGTACAGAAAGAGCCAACAGAGGTGCAGATAGAGGCAAGAGAAGTACAAAAAGAGGGAAGAGGGGTGCAGAAAGAAGCAAGAGGGGTACAGAAAGAAGCAACAGAGGTGCAGGAAGAAGCTAGAGAAGTGATGAAAGAGACAAGAGAGTTGCAGAAACAGGCAAATGAAGTGCAGAAAGTGGTAAGAGAAGTGCTGAAAGAAGCAAAAGAGGTGCAAAAAGAGGCAAGGGAACTTTAAAAAACAACAGTGGTGCAGAAAGAGGAGACGGGGCAGACAGAGGCAAGAGAGGTACAGACAGAGGCAAGAGAGGTGCAGAAAGAGGGAAGAGGGGTACAGAAAGAGACAAGAGGGGTGCAGAAACAAGCAAGAGATGTGTAGAAAGAAGCAAGCGAAGGTCAGAAAGAACCACCAGAGGTTCAGAAAGAGGCAAGAGAGGTGCACAAACAGGCAAGAGAGGTACAGAAACAGGTAAGAGGGGTGCAAAAAGAGGGAACAGTGGTGCAAAAAGAGGCAAGGGAAGTGCAGAAAAAACAACAGTGGTACAGAAAGAGGAGACGGGGCAGACAGAGGCAAGAGAGGTACAGAAAGAGGGAAGAGGGGTACAGAAAGAGGCAAGAGGGCTGCAGAAATTTGCAAGAGAGGAGCAGAGAGAAGCAACAAAGGTGCAGAAGGAGGCAAGAAGGGTATAGAAAGAGGCAAGAGAAGTGTAGAAAGAAGCAACAGAGGCACAGAAAGAGGCAAGAGAGGTACAGAAAAAGGGAAGAGGGGTGCAGAAAGAGGCATTAGGGGTGCAGAAAGAACCAACAGAGGTGCAGAAGGAGGCAAGAGGTCTGCAGAAATTTGCAAGAGAGGTGCAGAAAGAAGCAAGAGCAGTGTAAAAAGTAGTAAAAAAGGTGTAGAAGGAGGCAAGAGGGGTACGGCAAGAGAAGTGCAGAAGGAAGCAACAGAGGTACAGACAGAGGCAAGAGAGGTTGCGAAATAGGGAAGAGGGGTACAGAAAGAGGCAAGAGGGGTGCAGAAATTTGCAAGAGAGGGGCCAAAAGAAGCAAGAGGAATGCAGGAAAGAATCAACAGAGGTGCAGAAAGAGGCAAGAGGAGTGCAGAAAGAAGCAACAGAGGTGCAAAAAGAGGCAACATAACTGCAGAAAGAGGGAATAGGGGTGCAGAAAGAGGCAAGAGAGGTACAGAAAGAGGCAAGAGGGGTGCAAAAAGAGACAAGAGGGGTACAGAAAAAAGCAAGCGATGTGTAGAAAGAAGCAAGTGAAGGGCAGAAAGAACCACCAGAGGTTCAGAAAGAGGCAAGAGGGGTGCAGAAAAAGGGAAGAGGAGTACAGAAAGAGCCAACAGAGGTGCAGATAGAGGCAAGAGAAGTACAAAAAGAGGGAAGAGGGGTGCAGAAAGAAGCAAGAGGGGTACAGAAAGAAGCAACAGAGGTGCAGGAAGAAGCTAGAGAAGTGATGAAAGAGACAAGAGAGTTGCAGAAACAGGCAAATGAAGTGCAGAAAGTGGTAAGAGAAGTGCTGAAAGAAGCAAAAGAGGTGCAAAAAGAGGCAAGGGAACTTTAAAAAACAACAGTGGTGCAGAAAGAGGAGACGGGGCAGACAGAGGCAAGAGAGGTACAGACAGAGGCAAGAGAGGTGCAGAAAGAGGGAAGAGGGGTACAGAAAGAGACAAGAGGGGTGCAGAAACAAGCAAGAGATGTGTAGAAAGAAGCGAAGGTCAGAAAGAACCACCAGAGGTTCAGAAAGAGGCAAGAGAGGTGCACAAACAGGCAAGAGAGGTACAGAAACAGGTAAGAGGGGTGCAAAAAGAGGGAACAGTGGTGCAAAAAGAGGCAAAGGAAGTGCAGAAAAAACAACAGTGGTACAGAAAGAGGAGACGGGGCAGACAGAGGCAAGAGAGGTACAGAAAGAGGGAAGAGGGGTACAGAAAGAGGCAAGAGGGCTGCAGAAATTTGCAAGAGAGGAGCAGAGAGAAGCAACAAAGGTGCAGAAGGAGGCAAGAAGGGTATAGAAAGAGGCAAGAGAAGTGCAGAAAGAAGCAACAGAGGCACAGAAAGAGGCAAGAGAGGTACAGAAAAAGGGAAGAGGGGTGCAGAAAGAGGCATTAGGGGTGCAGAAAGAACCAACAGAGGTGCAGAAGGAGGCAAGAGGTCTGCAGAAATTTGCAAGAGAGGTGCAGAAAGAAGCAATAGCAGTGTAAAAAGTAGTAAAAAAGGTGTAGAAGGAGGCAAGAGGGGTACGGCAAGAGAAGTGCAGAAGGAAGCAACAGAGGTACAGACAGAGGCAAGAGAGGTTGCGAAATAGGGAACAGGGGTACAGAAAGAGGCAAGAGGGGTGCAGAAATTTGCAAGAGAGGTGCCAAAAGAAGCAAGAGGAGCGCAGGAAAGAACCAACAGGGGTGCAGAAAGAGGCAAGAGGAGTGCAGAAAGAAGCAACAGAGGTGCAAAAAGAGGCAACATAACTGCAGAAAGAGGGAATAGGGGTGCAGAAAGAGGCAAGAGAGGTACAGAAAGAGGCAAGAGGGGTGCAAAAAGAGACAAGAGGGGTACAGAAAAAAGCAAGCGATGTGTAGAAAGAAGCAAGTGAAGGGCAGAAAGAACCACCAGAGGTTCAGAAAGAGGCAAGAGGGGTGCAGAAAAAGGGAAGAGGAGTACAGAAAGAGCCAACAGAGGTGCAGATAGAGGCAAGAGAAGTACAAAAAGAGGGAAGAGGGGTGCAGAAAGAAGCAAGAGGGGTACAGAAAGAAGCAACAGAGGTGCAGGAAGAAGCTAGAGAAGTGATGAAAGAGACAAGAGAGTTGCAGAAACAGGCAAATGAAGTGCAGAAAGTGGTAAGAGAAGTGCTGAAAGAAGCAAAAGAGGTGCAAAAAGAGGCAAGGGAACTTTAAAAAACAACAGTGGTGCAGAAAGAGGAGACGGGGCAGACAGAGGCAAGAGAGGTACAGACAGAGGCAAGAGAGGTGCAGAAAGAGGGAAGAGGGGTACAGAAAGAGACAAGAGGGGTGCAGAAACAAGCAAGAGATGTGTAGAAAGAAGCAAGCGAAGGTCAGAAAGAACCACCAGAGGTTCAGAAAGAGGCAAGAGAGGTGCACAAACAGGCAAGAGAGGTACAGAAACAGGTAAGAGGGGTGCAAAAAGAGGGAACAGTGGTGCAAAAAGAGGCAAGGGAAGTGCAGAAAAAACAACAGTGGTACAGAAAGAGGAGACGGGGCAGACAGAGGCAAGAGAGGTACAGAAAGAGGGAAGAGGGGTACAGAAAGAGGCAAGAGGGCTGCAGAAATTTGCAAGAGAGGAGCAGAGAGAAGCAACAAAGGTGCAGAAGGAGGCAAGAAGGGTATAGAAAGAGGCAAGAGAAGTGTAGAAAGAAGCAACAGAGGCACAGAAAGAGGCAAGAGAGGTACAGAAAAAGGGAAGAGGGGTGCAGAAAGAGGCATTAGGGGTGCAGAAAGAACCAACAGAGGTGCAGAAGGAGGCAAGAGGTCTGCAGAAATTTGCAAGAGAGGTGCAGAAAGAAGCAAGAGCAGTGTAAAAAGTAGTAAAAAAGGTGTAGAAGGAGGCAAGAGGGGTACGGCAAGAGAAGTGCAGAAGGAAGCAACAGAGGTACAGACAGAGGCAAGAGAGGTTGCGAAATAGGGAAGAGGGGTACAGAAAGAGGCAAGAGGGGTGCAGAAATTTGCAAGAGAGGGGCCAAAAGAAGCAAGAGGAATGCAGGAAAGAATCAACAGAGGTACAGAAAGAGGCAAGAGGAGTGCAGAAAGAAGCAACAGAGGTGCAAAAAGAGGCAACATAACTGCAGAAAGAGGGAATAGGGGTGCAGAAAGAGGCAAGAGAGGTACAGAAAGAGGCAAGAGGGGTGCAAAAAGAGACAAGAGGGGTACAGAAAAAAGCAAGCGATGTGTAGAAAGAAGCAAGTGAAGGGCAGAAAGAACCACCAGAGGTTCAGAAAGAGGCAAGAGGGGTGCAGAAAAAGGGAAGAGGAGTACAGAAAGAGCCAACAGAGGTGCAGATAGAGGCAAGAGAAGTACAAAAAGAGGGAAGAGGGGTGCAGAAAGAAGCAAGAGGGTTACAGAAAGAAGCAACAGAGGTGCAGGAAGAAGCTAGAGAAGTGATGAAAGAGACAAGAGAGTTGCAGAAACAGGCAAATGAAGTGCAGAAAGTGGTAAGAGAAGTGCTGAATGAAGCAAAAGAGGTGCAAAAAGAGGCAAGGGAACTTTAAAAAACAACAGTGGTGCAGAAAGAGGAGACGGGGCAGACAGAGGCAAGAGAGGTACAGACAGAGGCAAGAGAGGTGCAGAAAGAGGGAAGAGGGGTACAGAAAGAGACAAGAGGGGTGCAGAAACAAGCAAGAGATGTGTAGAAAGAAGCAAGCGAAGGTCAGAAAGAACCACCAGAGGTTCAGAAAGAGGCAAGAGAGGTGCACAAACAGGCAAGAGAGGTACAGAAACAGGTAAGAGGGGTGCAAAAAGAGGGAACAGTGGTGCAAAAAGAGGCAAGGGAAGTGCAGAAAAAACAACAGTGGTAC
This sequence comes from Triturus cristatus, assembly GCF_964204655.1. Taxonomy (NCBI): domain Eukaryota; kingdom Metazoa; phylum Chordata; class Amphibia; order Caudata; family Salamandridae; genus Triturus; species Triturus cristatus. Next base: position 512,535,138 of record NC_140592.1, on the reverse strand, counting down.
AGAAAGAGGAGACGGGGCAGACAGAGGCAAGAGAGGTACAGAAAGAGGGAAGAGGGGTACAGAAAGAGGCAAGAGGGCTGCAGAAATTTGCAAGAGAGGAGCAGAGAGAAGCAACAAAGGTGCAGAAGGAGGCAAGAAGGGTATAGAAAGAGGCAAGAGAAGTGCAGAAAGAAGCAACAGAGGCACAGAAAGAGGCAAGAGAGGTACAGAAAAAGGGAAGAGGGGTGCAGAAAGAGGCATTAGGGGTGCAGAAAGAACCAACAGAGGTGCAGAAGGAGGCAAGAGGTCTGCAGAAATTTGCAAGAGAGGTGCAGAAAGAAGCAAGAGCAGTGTAAAAAGTAGTAAAAAAGGTGTAAAAGGAGGCAAGAGGGGTACGGCAAGAGAAGTGCAGAAGGAAGCAACAGAGGTACAGACAGAGGCAAGAGAGGTTGCGAAATAGGGAACAGGGGTACAGAAAGAGGCAAGAGGGGTGCAGAAATTTGCAAGAGAGGTGCCAAAAGAAGCAAGAGGAGTGCAGGAAAGAACCAACAGGGGTGCAGAAAGAGGCAAGAGGAGTGCAGAAAGAGGCAAAAGAAGTGCAAAAAGAGGCAACATAACTGCAGAAAGAGGAAATAGGGGTGCAGAAAGAGGCAAGAGAGGTACAGAAAGAGGGAAGAGGGGTGCAGAAAGGGTGTTCGAGGTACCTAATCTGTCTGTTCCTTAGAAAATGTTGGCATGCTCGAATAACCAGGGAATGTTCAATAATAGTGTACAATTAATTTACATCCATGTTATTAGCAGGTATTCCTCTCCCCACCCTATGTTTTCCAACTTCCTTCGAAAATCTTTTATGTCTCTTACATAGGATGGGAGGGTAATGACATAATCATGGAGAAAATGGTCCACATATTTAGAAATGTTTTCTGAAACACTCCCTATGGAGGAGACAATAGGTATTCCTGGGGGATTGGTGATGTCTTTGTGGATTTTCGGGAGGAGATAAAAACTTGGGAGTTTGGGATAGTCTATTTTTAGATAGTAAATTCTTCCCATTGCAGGATACCATTTTCCTGCCATCCCTTCAATTTCTCCCATGCGCAAGCAATGCTTCCATTGTACGCTTCATTGTTTATTTTTTCATAAAACCTCTTATCCTCCAATTGCCTCAAGGCTTCTTTAATGTATAGATTCCTGTCCCACAGGACAATGTTGCCGCCTTTATCAGCAGGGCGGATCACAATGTTAGTATCTTCTGCTAAGGATTTGATCACCTGTCTTTGCTTGAATGTGAGATTGGGGGAACGGTTATTCCTAGAACCTTTTTGGTGTCCAAGTTTCATGAGGTCTTTTATTAGAGTCTCATGAAAAGTATTGAAACTGTTGTGGAAGAGGTTGGGGAGAAAAGCAGAGTTCGGTCTGAATTTTGTGATTACAGATTTATCCGTTACTATGTTCATAGAACCCAGTTGCGTGCCCTGGTCCAATTCTCTTTCCCGTAGAAGTTCATGTAGAATAGTACATTTTTCTGCTTCACCCACTCTCAGAAAAGTGCTAGGATCTATATTTGTAAAGATGTCAGGATCAGAAGTTTTATCTTGATTTGGCACCCCCATATTTTTTAAACTATACCATTTCTTAAGTTTTAGTTTTCTGATAAATTTATATAGATCGATCCTAGTTTCTGGATAGACCATAAGGTTAGAGGGAAGAACAATAGGCCCAGACACAGTGTTCTTTTTTCAAGCATAGATGGAGGTTGATTGGACAGATTTAAAATAGTTCTATTTATCATGGTGTCATCCATTACTTTCTCTTTTGAGCCAGTTGCTCTATTTCCCTTCTGTTTTCTCTGTTGGTCTCCTTTTCTACTTTGCCGTGTTCTTCCGGTCCTCTTACTTGACCCCTGCCTCGGCCCGTCATCTTCCTCTTGTTTTGGGTCTTGTTACTATGTCCGGCAGCGGACAAGCTGCGGCATCCTCCCTTTCTCCCACACATAGCATTACACTATTGGAAACAAGCGCACAAATATGCGAAAATGCCTTATCCATATGCCCCGAACGTCCCTCTCTGTGGCTTACCCACTACACGTGGAATAATAACAAAAGTGCAGATACAGGGTAGGGCACAGCTAGGGGTCGAAACAGTTGGAGACTTCGCATGGAACCTGATGTCCCATGAAGAGTTTGTACGCACAAATGCAGTACCGGGCACCCTTTTTCTTACACATGCGACAGTCAAACATTACATCCGGAAATACTGGTTGGTAGATCAGAGAGAACCTCCCACCTTTCAACTGCTAAAGTCCATTCACATAATGGGTCATGGCCGGCATCATTTTTTGTTGGCTGTATCGAGGACTAAGGGAACATCTACATATTCCATTGAGGCCCCACAGACAAAAATGGGAAACAGTGTTATTGCGGGACAGACGACAGGGAACGGGCCCTAATGGTGGAACATCCAGGAAAAGTCTCCCGCAATTGCTGATTGAAAGTAATACAATTATTTATTTTACTTCAGGCCTACCTTACTCCAAAGGTACTGCAGAGAATGTATACTACTGCCTCTTCGAATTGCCCATGTTGTCCTACTCAAGATGCGGATTTCATCCATATGATATGGTCCTGCCCGGTGTTGCGTGGGTATTGGATGGAGGTTACTCTAGCTCTGTATACATTGACAGAGCGTGCGCCTTGGGACACTATAGAGGCCTGCCTCTTGCGCCATTTTCCACTCCCCAAGAAATCCAAATTGCTTTGTCGCTTTGTGGGCTTAGCCCTGATGAGCGCAAAAAGATTGATTTCACAACGCTGGAAATTCCGTACACCAACAAGGGTGGGTAAATGGAGGGAAGAAGTTCTCCGTTGGGCCACGGCAGAGAGGGAGGCGCTGCAGCGGGAAGAATATAGGGGGCTACGAAACGTCCAATCCTTAGAATGGGCGCACCTCTAAGGGCTTTTTAAAACGGACACGGATGAGGCCTCGGGGGGCTCTCAGAGTATACAAGCTGGGGGTATCATGGCTATTTGATTATTCCCCACACAGTGGCTAGGCTTCTGGTGGATGGCTTTTAAGAGGTTTGCTTTCACCCCCCTTCTTTATCTCTTCTCCCTTGCCCCTTGTCCCCCTCTGGCCTCCTCTCCCTTGTCCTCCCTAGCAACATCGGAAGTAATTCTCACCTGGAACTTTAAACCAGGCTTAGATGTGGTCTTATTGTGGCGGCAAATATTCTTATTGTTGTGGGTTTGGTTGGGGGGTGGGTATGGGTAAGGTTAGTATTCTGGGTATTAACCATTCTACACCTCGGACATATGACATGGGTTGTTCTTGTACAATGGAAAAACACGTAAATTCTTGATGTGTCGAGGTTAAAAACTGTATAAGGTTTGCACACTAATCAGATATGATCATATGACAATGTAGGGCGTCACCTTAGTCCCACCTACTATATATATTATTAACAAAAATGTATAACAGACTGCACAATTGTATTATACTTGTTGAATAACCCAATAAAGTTTGTGTTAAAAAAATAAATCAAAAAGTTTACAAGTTCATAACACTTTCTAATTTGCAGCACACTCCTTATAAAATGTTGAGCTGCGTGGCATATATCTATCGAAGACTGCTGTTGACCGAGAATCCGAGTGGCCAGCAGAGAGCAGCAGAGCTCCAGAGAGCCGCCGCAGCAGTGAGGTGTGAGCCGTGTGTGCGGCAGCAGCGGCCACGAGTGGTTTAAGCTGCTCTAAAAACGCCGACCGGGCGTTCCAGTCTCCAATCTCCGGGGGGCCTTGAAGTCGACCAAGTCCCGAGCGGCATCCCCTGAGCAGCGTGCAGCGAACAAGCGGATGAGTGGACAAGCGGGAATACCCTTCCACCAAGACCTGCTTGATCCACCATACCTGCTGAGCAGCTGTGTCACCGGACTCCGGTCTCCGTGAAATCCCCGTGTAATCCCCGTGGCGCCCCCGGCATACTGCCTTGTAGCAGCTCCACAGTTGTGCGGCGGCAGCCGGCTTACAGCATTTCCACCACTCCCGCTTCAGAGGCTTCAGAGGCTGGGGGCGCGGCCGGCTGCCTTGTGTCCCAGCGGGAGTCACTCAGCCCCACAGCCTATCTGCACCATTGTCTCCGTCGATTGTTCTTCAGCTGCCGGATTGACGTACATGATTCCATCGCATACCAGCGACGGCCCGTATAGGGCGTGTTACCGGGGCGGTGACTTGGGGCAGAGGAGGGGCAGGGTGGGGGGTTGCAAAATGCGGCATACGGCTGATTGCAGGTAAGTTACGATGAAAATAAAATAAAGAAAACAAATTTTGTTGCGCGCGCTGCATCGCATTTGGTGATGCTCCACGCGCAACGAAATGCGTTTTATTTCTTTTTTTCGTAACTTACCTGCAATCGGCCGAATGCCGCATTTTGCAACCCCCACCCTGCCCCACGTCACCGCCCCGGTAACACGCCCTATACGGGCCGTCGCTGTCGTATACTGAAGAACTTTTGGGCCTGGCGGCGCAGAGTACGCCCAAGTCTCCGGAGTTCTCCTGCCCAGCTACACAGAGACACGGGACACTCTGTCGGCGTTAGAAGATCAGATTTATTTAGCTGCAGCTAGTACAGTTATCCCAGAAATACACAAAGTAGGTTCTCAGAAGACTGCCACTTCACTCTGTGGCGCACAGGGTTATATACTATATGGTGTTCATATACATTAACTAAATGCACTCCCAGAACATACAAGAAAGAGCCAGTAAGGAGAGTTGGAAAACAGGATAGAACCAATAGGAGAAATTGGAAAACAAAAGTGTCAGATGACTCGAAGAAACCTCTCCTCCAACTATGTTTGTCACCCCTCCCTCAAGCTAATTCATTAACGGATTCGTAACTAACTCGCAGGTGGCGAGATACGTTTGTGTGTGTTGGAGGACAGTTTGTGAAACGAGAGAATGCTAGCAGAAGACAGTGAAGGCTGGATGATAAGATAAAGTCAGGAAAGAATAGTGTGAATCAACAGATAGTTGAGACGGGGATTAGGAAAGCCAGACAGGGATTAGTGTACTCGGCCAGTCCTAACACCAGCTTTGTAAATAGAGGCAGAAAGCGTATTTCGACACCAGGCTGCAGAAAAAGCAGAATAGACTTTGTTCGCCGTGCTGCCTGAGTGATGGCAACACAAAATGGCGGCGGAGCACAAAATGGCGGGTCGATTCGATCGCGATCAGAAATCGAAGTTCCTCAGACCCTCCTTTTGCCAGAACTCAGGCAAGATAGACTCATGCTAATCTGAGTCAATGTCGATAGCCGTGAGGTCATCGAGTTGTTGCTGTAACATCATTCTTATGTTTTCTGTTACTTGTGGTTTGGGTTTTGGGATGCACATAGTAGCACAAAGGTCACAGATAGCAGGACCACAGTGCATACAAAGGCAACAGGAGAAAATAATGGTCAGAGTTATACCAAGAAATGTCAATGCTTTCCAACCCCATTTGGACAGTAGTCCCCAAAACCACTCCGTAAAAGACCAATCTCCTCCATCCTGGTGAATCGACTCCGAGATTATGTGCAACTTGGAGATAGCTTGGTATACTGTCGGAGCGTCATTAGGTATGAAAATACAGCAACTTGACCCGATCAATTTGCACACTCCACCACGATCGGCAAGAACAAAATCTAAGGCAACTCGATTTTGTAATGTCATAAGACGGTCCGCCTGTAGTTCTGCCGTGATGTTACTTAAGGCTCCTACAGTGATGTCTATTGTGGTTTCTACGACACGGACCAGTTGCCTTATATTTCTGCTGTTGGCCATTGGACCCCAGAAGGGAAGAAATCCTTTGAGGAAATCTCCTCCCTCTTGTCCTGCTGTGTCCTTCGAATCAATAATCCCTCTGCCGTATCTGGTTCGATGATGATTTGCGGAAGTGGTGTAAGTAGGGGGAAGAAGAAAAGCTATATAACAGATACCGGAGAAACCCGTTGGTAACCATGTATAAGCTCTATTATAACAAATGAAATAGGTGCCTTGAGACGGCACTAGAGGAGGCGAGTTCTGAGAGGAATAAACGTACGTGTAGGAGCAGTTATTCCTTTGTATGGTGTTAGAAAAGTGATCGTTTATCTGTAAGCAGAAGTTGCCCTGATGTGGTATAGTCCAAATGGGTGAAGACTTTCCTTTCTTAACTTTATCATTAAGACTAGACATATATTGGGTGACGTTCTAGTTAGTGTACGCTTTTCTTTCATCAATGGAGATTTTACTATTTTCCATGATTTTAGCCATAGCTACCATTCCCTTAATCAAAGAACTATGACTAAAATCCGGATCACTAACATGTGAACTAACGGATCGTCTGAATTTGCTTTGATAAGCATTGGAGAAGATGACGAAATAAGCCCAAGCAGAACCCTCATCAGAAAACGGGAGAACTAAATATGGCATTCCTTTCTTTGTGGTGTGTGGCATAAGTCCCCACACCCAACAGTTAGTTGTATTAACCACTAACTGATGCTTATGCAATAACTGAATAAAGGAATTATTATAATATTCAGTTCTTCTAATGAGTTCATGTTGAGGAAGAGTATGAAAGAGATGTGGAGAGACAGCTGAAGAAGACGAAGAAGAAGGAGAGACAACTTTTTGCTGCAGAGCATAAATAATCCAACCTGTAAACGCCAAAACAATACACAATAATATAATAACACATAAAGTTATACTGAAACGACTGTACATTATTTTACGAGATTCTTTCTTTATTTCTTCTTTTCTCTCTCTTCCGTCTAGTGTAGTTTCCATCTTTCTAATGGATGCTCACGGCAATCTTCCTCAATCGCTCAATTACGATTGTCTGCCGTCCTATGACACTGCAAGTCCTGCAGGCCTATTGCCACTACTCAGGTCGCAATTCAGACACCTACCGTCACCCTGCAACCGGGACAGAATACTACACAAGAGAGACATCTTAAGTGTTCTTTGCTCTAGGTCTCAAATTGTATTGTTCCCTCCCAGCAACGCTCTGGTCTTGGAACAATGTTTGTGGATTAGTCGTATCCAAGCGACGATGTGATGGGATTGTTTCCTGCAAAACGTCGTCGTCCTTTTTCTCAGACAGTGTTCCATTCAGGTGTGCATCACTAAAGGGTACGAATCGTGGAACCTTTTCACTTTCACAGTCACCAATACCCCTGCGTACCCATTGATCGTAGGGCAAAGGCAAAGGCACTTTCTTACAATGCACACCGTGAATCCAATTTTTCCTTCCTTCGACTTTAACTGCTGTTCTCGTAGTTAACAAAACCATTCGGGTTCCAAATTCCTTGTCCTCTGGAAGTTCTTAATACAGACCCAGTCTCCTGGTCGGATGGAATGACCTGGGTCTGTGGAGGCCTTCGGCAGAGCACTCTGAACCTGTTGATGGAGAACACGCAATTTAGTCATAAGATCATGCAGATAGTCAATCAATATTGGATACGGCAAGTCTGAGTATTTCTTAGGGCGAGGGACTCCCCATACATTAGCTGGGCGTCCAAAAACCACTTTGTAAGGGCTATGTTCCAAACGAGAGTGTACTGCAGTTCTGGTGGATAGCAAGGCTAATGGCAAAGCATCGGGCCAATTGAGTCCTGTACTCGCTTGAACCTTTGCTAGTTTTAACTTCAAGGTTCCGTAGTAACATTCTACTAAACCCGCTGACTGTGGATGATTTGCCGCATGGAACTTTTGCTTGATACCAAAACCTGCACAAACTTTTTGCATGACTTGGCCAACAAATTCGCTCCCATTGTCACTCCAGACAATGCGCGGTAAACCAAACCTGGGGAAAAATTATTTTAGTAGAACTTTAGCTGTGGATAAGGCTGTGTTATCCTTTAGGGGGTATGCTTCTATCCATCTTGAAAAGGCGCTTACTACCACCAGAACGTATTTGAGGTTGTTGCATCACTCCATATGAATATAATCGATCTGCAACACCTCAAATGGATATGTCGGGGGAGCAAAATGACCTGCGGGAGTTGGGGTTCCCTTTCCTGGATTGTACATTAAACAAACAATACAGTGTTTCACTACATTGTCTGCGCATTTTGGGATTTGTTCGTTTTTCCAAACTGGGGCTAGAAGTTTGCAAATACCTTTTGCACTTAAGTGGGCTGGACCATGTGCCATAGTAACTACTGGGAGTACATAAGCATCTGGTAACAGCCACCGTTGATGTTCAGATAATTCTACCCAACAACCAATCTCATCCAATATTCCTGTACTTTCTCTCCACTTGCTTGACTCCCTCTCTGAAGCCTCTTTCTGAATCATTTTTATACTTTCTACTGTATCCTCATACATTCCTCTCTCTCTGACCCAATTTGCAGGACCCGCCACGTACATTCGACTTGTTGAATCTCTTGCTGTCTTTTTCGCTATTTCATCCGCAAATGCATTTCCTCGACCAACATCATCCGTAATCTTTTTGTGTACACTAAACTTCACGATTGCTATTTGGGTGGGTAAAGCAAGTGATTCGAGGAGATCAGTCACTAACTGACCATGTTGTATTTTGGTGCCATGTGAAGTGAGAAAACCCCTTTCCTTCCAGAGGCGCCCGAAGTTGAACGTTACACCAAAAGCATACTGGCTGTCAGTGTACACGTTCACTCTCTTCCCTTTCGACAATACACAGGCTCTCGTTAAGGCTATCAATTCTGCTGCTTGCGCTGAATTATGTCTAATGCGTGCAGTTTCCACAACTGTATGTAAAGTAGTTACAGCATAGGCTGAAACTGTATCTCCATTAGGCATTTTAAAACAAGAACCGTCTACCCATAGAGTTCCATCCGGTTTCTCTAGCGGTGCGTCTTTCAAATCAATTCTTCCTTTTGTCTCTTCCTCGGTACGGAAGAAACAATCATGCTGTTCTTTAACATTTTCCTCATCTGGAAGGGGCAACAGAGTAGCTGGATTCAGGGTATTACATCGTTTGATGTGTACGTGATTAGACAAAAGTGTCAGCTCGTATCCAGTTAGACGAGCACTCGTAAGATGCTGCGTTTTCGTTCTGTTTAGTAAAGTATCCACTGCATGTGGCACCATGACAATGAGAGTGTTATCCAACACCACTCCAGCAGACTGTCGAATAGAAATTGCTGCTGCTGCTGTCGCTTTGAGACAACTGGGCAATGCTTTAGCTACAGGATCTAACGTAGCCGAAAAATAGACACATGGCCGCTGTTTGTCCCCAAATTGCTGTGTTAAAACTGACAATGCACAACCTTCTCTCTCATGAACATAGAGCGAAAAAGACTTAGTGTAATCGGGGGTGCCTAGTACAGGAGCAGAACACAGAGCGGTACGTAAATCAGTGAAACTCTTTTGGCACTCATCAGTCCAAGGAAGGGGCTGAGGCGTATCTTTTTAAGTGAGTGCCAACAACGGTTTGGCTATTAGAGAGAAGTTAGGGATCCACTGTCTACAATAAGATGTAATACCCAGAAAGGCACGTACTTCCCTTTGTGTGGATGGTACAGACATTTGCGTAATCGCCTGAATTCGTTCTGGTGTCAATCGTCGTCCCTCCTTTGATAGGAGTTGACCCAAGTAGGTAACCTCTCGACAAACATATTGTAGTTTGGAAGGTGAAACCTTGTCATTCAGATTAAACAAATGGTGTAATAATGCAACAGTGACATCTTTGCAGATATCTTTTGAATCAGCGGCGACTAACAAGTCATCCATATACTGGATAAGAGCTGCACCAGACGGCAAATGAAAAGTATCAAGATGACATTTTAAAGCTTGGCTGTAAATAGAGGGACTTTCACAATAGCCTTGAGGTGTGCGCTTAGCCTCTTCTATGCCCATGACGAGATAGTCTCGTCATGGAGCACGGTTGCGCTGTGCCCATGACGAGACTATCTCGTCATGGACCCCGCCCGCTAATGAAAGGCCTGGCACAGGAGGGGGAAAGGGCGGGGCACTGAAGGGGTTAAACCGGAAGCTTCGGCCTCCAAGAGAGAAGCCAAAAATGTCTCTACTCTCTTCTGCAATGGGAATACTAAAGAAGGCATTCTTTAGATCGATAACAGAGAACCAAGTCGCTGTGGAAGGTATCATTGTCAACAGAGCAGTGATATCTGGAACAACAGGAAATTGTGGGACAACAATTTTGTTTACCTCCCGCAGATCAATTACAAAACGATATACAGGTGGTTGAGAAGGATCAGTGCGTTTGAGAACAGGAAGAATAGGACTATTGCATGTGTTACCTCTTGTTTCTTCAACCACACCCTTCTGAATCAATTCATGAATGATTTCCAAAAGCGCTTTTTCACCTTCAGTAGAGATTCTATACTGCGGGATACGCGGTAATTCAACATTGGGCTTGAGAGTGACAACGTAAGGTGGAATCTCAAGACAACCCACATCGTTCGGACCCGTGACCCAAAGCGCCGCTGGAAGAGAAAGCAATTCAGGTGGAAACTGGTCTCTGGACAAATACATTGGGGAGATCAATTTCTGTCCTAAAGTAAGATGTACACCAGAAGGAGAACAATATATCGTAGCATGCATTCTTTTCAATAGGTCTAGACCCAACAGATTCTCACCGCAACGATTCGTCAACAGAAGTGGAGCTTCCAAATCATAAGGATCAACTGAAATAGGCAAAGGGCAAGAAACTGGGTTGCGAACAGGGGCGCCAGAAAACCCTACAGAAACATTTGTTAAGCCAGACAAAGGTGCCCCAGGGAGTTTCGAATGAATGATAGAACTTCTCATTGCCCCAGTATCTAGAAGAAATGGCTCTGAAACACCCATTGTAGTGACGTTAACATAAGGTCCATTCTGATCTACTTGAATCGACAACTCCCTTACTTTGTCCATGGCTGACCTAGTTAGCATGAAGACTTTCATTCTCGCCTTCAATAGAATGGTCTTCATTGTAATACTGTGCAGACCTAACATTTTGCTGATCAAAGTAGTTCACGGAATTGGGAGAAGGAAGGGCACGCTGTTCTTGAGTCAACACACCCCGACCTCTACCTCTGTTTGCTGACTGGAGGCCAGCACGACCTCGTGGAGCAGATAATGCTCCATTTCGCTGTAATAAAACAGGACAACTATTCTTAAAATGACCTTCCTCTCTACAATAGGCACATTGATTAGGTCCTAACAAAGGTCGCGGAATGTATGGCTCAGGTTTTTGATACAACCTCTGGAACTGCGGAGGCTGTTGAAATTGAGGCTGAGCATAACGTGGAGGATAGGCTTGTTGCAAGAGAACCTTCGTTTTTAATTCTTTCGTCTTTTTCTCTTGCTTTTCTTTTTCCTCCTTATCTCTGTTTTCATAATATTGCGCAGTAGCCAATATCTGGGCTGAAGAAGAAACTGCCCATGAACTTTCAGAATCTTTTAATTTGTGTGACAGCTCGGGAAGCAAATTGAATACGAATTTGTCCACAAATAATCGCTGTACACCCTCTGTAGCCATATCTTGACCACTGTGGTCGATAAATGTCTCCTCGAAACGAGTAAAGAAATCAGAGACACTTTCATCTTTCTTTTGTTTGCATGCTGCTAGTTTATCCCAATTAACTCTCAATGCAGGCATCATAGTTTTCATTAAGGTAATAATCCTACCAGGAAGTTCCGAAATCAAAGCATCAGGCTTTGCGCCACCCACTTGGTCTCTATCTGTAGTAGTTATAACATCCCAAGTAGCACCTAGTTCCTGAGCGTGATCCTCTCTACGAATCTTAGCCCATATTGTCTGTGGGACTACATTTCCCATTAGCATGTCAATATCTGCTAGGTTCATGATGCAAGCATCAACTGTCTGTGATAATTCTTTATAATAAACTGCAGGGTTTTTACGAGGATCCGGTAGAGTCTGCTTAAGGGCCAGGACTTCAGATCTCTTCCAAGGGACCCATATACGCTGAAAATGAGCAGGAATAAGTGGTACGCTGCCTGCTGCTGGAACCTCTTCCTTCCATACTGGAGGAACCTCTCTCATAGGATAATTTTTCAGTGTCAGTTTAACTGACGGATCAGAATCAAGGAAAACCTGAGAGGACAAGGAGGATCTATAAGAAATAAGTGTCCTTACAGCTTTCTCAACTTTAGAACACACAATAAGTCCTTTATCAAAATCAGACTCGAACTCACATCTTCCCATTCTTTAATGAGAGTATCGCACATTACATTAAACACATATCTTTGCGTAGGCGCATTCCATTGTGAGAAAGTAGGCATGATATCAAACACACTGTATTGAGGACCCTTTTTGATCCATTTACGTGCAAGAGAGTCCAACTTCTCTCGTTCCTCAAAATCTGGGAACTGACTACGAGACTGTTTTCAAGCAAAAGCCGGAGACACATTTAAAGCTCCGAAGAAAGGAGATAGAATACCAGTAACTGTGTCTGTGAGACGCTTACGCACAGACGGAGAATTAAACATGAGAATTGGAGACAGAGTATTGGGAGAACTGACAGGTGGAGAACCGATAATTGCAGGAGGAGCAGAAGGCAAAGGAGATCTAAGATCAGGAGATGAGGGCAAAGAAGTCGAAGTTAACGGTAAAACCGGCAAGGGCGGTAATACTGGAGGAGGCAAATGCGGAAGAGCCGGAACAGGCGGAGGTACCGCTGGCGGCTGGACAGGCTGTAACGGCTGAGGTGCATTGGCACGTTGTGCATAGGGCGGAGGCAACCTTAATAAGTGGGACATTAGGGCATCTTCTTCTATATCTTTCTTATTATCGGAAGGGGAAACAGGCAACACCGGATAGCATTTATCTATCGCCATACGATGCCGTCTTTCTGAAATTTCAGTCGCATTGTCAATTTCATCGTCTTTAAACGGTTGGACAGCCTGTATAATTGTCATACCCTGTGCTTTTCTATCTCGTTTTGCTTGCTTAATTTCTTTCTGTTTGGCTTCCTTACGCCAAAGGCGGAAAGAGTCAAACATTGCCGGCCGGGCTTTTCTTTTAAATAAAACTGCTTCTAAATTGTCTAATACATCAGGATCAAAACTACCATTTTCTGGCCATTTTAGAACACCATCTTTCTTCGTGTATCGGGTCCATGTCTCGTTAAAGGCAATGGGGCCAATACCATGTTTTGAATAGAGCTCATAAGTGGGAGTTCCAACCGAAGGAATCGGACAAGAGTCCTCAAGTCGGGAATCCCTATTACAACTAAAGCAACAAATTCTTCCAAACTTAGTCAGACCAGGCATCTCGAGATATCACTGGACTGTTCACAAACTTCAAGGGGTAAAACTCAGTTTACGCAGTACAAATGCACTGACCCTCGGCTTCAACTATTGCAACAGTTGAATCTAAGGACAACAAAATACCCAAGAAAACAAAGAACAAATTGTGGGCGCGACCCACGAAGATACTTAACTAAGGACGTCTTCTTACACCAACAGAGGCCCGTCTATCGTTTCGCCTTACCATACATCATCAAAGGAAGGGCCAAGGCAGGGCGGCAGTCAGGGCAGCGGCGTCAGTAGCCGTCAGGAAGGAGTAACCGCGCTGCAAAAGACCGTCGGACCACTTTCGACATACAGGGGTCGCTTAATGTGGCTCGCGAACCCTCCGGAATTTTCTTGCGGGGTTCCTCACGACCTTCAGGCAGAACCGGAACCACTGAAGACGCCCCACGTTGGGCGCCAGTTGAAGAACCGGAACCTTTTGGGCCTGGCGGCGCAGGGTACGCCCAAGTCTCCGGAGTTCTCCTGCCCAGCTACACAGAGACACGGGACACTCTGTCGGCGTTAGAAGATCAGATTTATTTAGCTGCAGCTAGTACAGTTATCCCAGAAGTACACAAAGTAGGTTCTCAGGAGACTGCCACTTCACTCTGTGGCGCACAGGGTTATATACTATATAGTGTTCATATACATTAACCAAATGCACTCCCAGAACATACAAGAAAGAGCCAATAAGGAGAGTTGGAAAACAGGATAGAACCAATAGGAGAAATTGGAAAACAAAAGTGTCAGATGACTCGAAGAAACCTCTCCTCCAACTATGTTTGTCACCCCTCCCTCAAGCTAATTCATTAACGGATTCGTAACTAACTCGCAGGTGGCGAGATACGTTTGTGTGTGTTGGAGGACAGTTGTGAAACTAGAGAATGCTAGCAGAAGACAGTGAAGGCAGGATGATAAGATAAAGTCAGGAAAGAATAGTGTGAATCAACAGATAGTTGAGACGGGGATTAGGAAAGCCAGACAGGGATTAGTGTACTCGGTCAGTCCTAACACCAGCTTTGTAAATAGAGGCAGAAAGCGTATTTCGACACCAGGCTGCAGAAAAAGCAGAATAGACTTTGTTCGCCGTGCTGCTTGAGTGATGGCAACACAAAATGGCGGCGGAGCACAAAATGGCGGGTCGATTCGATCGCGATCAGAAATCGAAGTTCCTCAATACCAATGTCGTCTGGACTTCTCCGCTTTCTGTTAGTGCCCAAGCCTCAACAATGAGTCAGATAAGTTCTTGGTGCTTGGAGCATGGTCCTGATTCTAATTTAAATCTAATCTAATTTAATTACTTTTTTACTTTTATACATATTTACTGTTATACTTTGAATTGACTCATGACTCTTGACTCTGATACAGACAATTTACATGCTTAACCCTTGCTTAACCCAACCAACCCAGCCAACGTTCAGCTAACCTTCAGCCTGAAAGTTTTAACTGCACCCAGGAATTGTGATGTGACTCGATTATTCACAATCACAAATAATGAATTTTGGAAGGGACTAACAGGCCTTTGTGTTGCAGTATTTTTGTCATGGGGTTATCTGCGCTCGTATTTTCTCAGTATCACCTTTTGGTACTTTTCTGAGAATTGATTTACCATTGTGATTTACCCTTTGCTAATATAACAAGACAGCAAGTCAGCAATACTGCAGCCACGATCTATTTTTAGGTCACTACTAGAGTCTAGAGTCTACAAGAGTCTACTAATCAAGACTTCTCATATCAAGGATGAGATCTGGCAAGGTGCGGTGTAAGGCTCAAGCTCCTACGAAAAGAATGAGCGAAAGAGAGACTGTTCTGGGAAATCTTTCTGCAAAAAGGAAGCCACAAATCCAACCGGGTAGGTCCGCTGTTAACATCGATCCCCTCCCTCAGAGGAATCAAAGTGTCTCTTATGACCTGGACCTAGATACAGACGCGAGCATGGAGCTTCACCCAGAAAGTTGCCCAAAGGTTAAAATTACTCCAGTTCACACCATGAGCTTACAATCCGGCCAGGTTGGGGACCAAGATAGTTGCAATGAGGATAAAAAGCTGACGGATCACCACAATTCATTAAAAATTACAGATTATTTTCGACCGGCAAACAAGCATGATAAATAACAATTAAATAAGAATGTCAATTGTGAACAAGAAGGGATGGTCGCTATTTGCCTTGCTTAGACCTCTCCACCACCCAACTTAATGTCTCTATCAAATGAGCAGCCAAATGAGTATCCATCAAGTAGATCACCTATGAAGGGGGCGTGGCTTGGCGCCGATGTAAGCAGCAGCGGACCTCGGAGCTCCTCCGTGGCTGCCCTCCGCCGTAGATCATCCTGACGAGATTCAGAGGCCCCCGATACTGCAAACTAGAGCAGAAAACCGGGTGCCCTCCTGGCTGAACTTCTGAGGCGTGAGAAGCGCTGGCAAAAGGAGAAAATTGGGAACTCTCTGCGCGTTGATCCTCACCGAATCGGGACCCAAAATGGAGGAGGAGACACCAGCCGTTAGGGATTCCGGGTGCCCCTGACACGACTGTTGGCTGTCATGCCCCAACTGCTCGGAGGTAGGTTCCTGCCTGGGAACCCTCTGGGCGGTGAAGCTGCGGGGCGGTGAAGATGGACTCGCCTCGGTGGGCTGACTGGCCGAGGCTGCCTGACCCTAAGATGGCGGACGGCGGGACACTGCCTATGCCGAAGTGAAAATGCTCGCATCCAGGCCGCCTCTCCTGCACAAGGTGCCCGCCGGCACGGATTGGCGCTCTATCTGGCTGAGGCGGCAGATTGCGGCGACACCCAACTGCTCTGGTCTTGGGGCGAAAGGAGAAGTTCCAGTGACTGGAACCTCAGAGGTTCGCGTGCCTGGGGATGCCGCGGCCCGCAGACGTGTGCAGCGCCTGGAGGGGCTGGCGATTGCGGCGACTGCCCTAGACTCCCGGAGGCCTTGAGGTGCGGTCAGGAGGGAGAGAGACGGACGCGCGAGTGGACCGTGATTGGAGGCACCTGAAGTAGCCTGCGATTCCGGGATATGGTGAGAGGTGCGCACAGGCTACCTCTGGTGAGTGCTGGCGGGTGCCTCACATGCCCATGCTGAGTGGCACAGAGACATGACAAGAGAGCGGTGCTGAGGGAGAGCGTGGGGGGGGTTGGACGAAGACACTGCTCACAGCACGGCTGTACTGGTACTGGAGGTGCACTGTGACGGACTGCCTTGTAGTGGGGGAGGCGAGGCCCACCATCACTGGCACTGCAGGCACGTCCCTTCGCCTGAGCCGGTCATTGCGAGTGTCATCACAACACCGGGGGGTGGTCAGGCCCAGACTCTGCTACACTGGAGGGCCACAGTGATAGCGCTGCAGGTCTTCCTATTTCCTGCACTGCTGCGGGGGCGAGCCCCCTGTTCCTAGATGGACCATCCGTCACACTACTGAGGGAGCTGGGGCAACTCCCGGGGGCGACTGTGGATTGGAGTCACTTGGCCCACGTACTGTCAGACAAATCACGCATGGGCTGAGGTGCCACTGCACCCACTGGAGGACAGCGGCATCGTACTTGACCGATGAGGGCGGGGCCCACGGACTTTGCGCACGTATCACCCTATTCCTGACAATAGCTTGGAAAATGGGAAGAGTGTCCAGGCGCAAGAGGTACGAGTTTCTGCGGCTGACCGAACCAACACACAGACGACGAGGACAGTACAGCCGGGAGGCGTGGCATGGGGCAACCCGGAGACCCCTCATTGGGTGACATCATGCAGGCCATCATATCCTCACGGGAGGCGTTGGAGGCGAGGATGGACACCATTGGGTCAGATCTCACCCTCCTGAAAGAAGACCACCGGAAACTTAGAGAGGGTAGTAACAAACGAGACTACCATGAAGGACATACCAGATGCTGTCGCCATCCTTCAGAGCTCAATGAAAGAAGTGGTACACAGGGTTAAGGTGCTAGAGATGAGAGCTGAGGACAGCGAGGGGTGTTCGACAAGGAATAACCTCCGCATAGTAGGCGTTCCAGAACGGGAGGAAGGGGCTGATGCAGTTCAGTATCTGGAAACATGGCTGAAATCAGAGGTGGCCCTGGAGGGTCTCTCCCCCTTCTATGCACTGGAACGTGCTCACAGGGTCCCGGCTCGCCCACCTAGACCTGGAGCCCCACCCCGTCCACTTGTGGTGCAGCTACTGCATTACTGGGATCGGGACTTTCTCCTACAGAGGGCCCGCAAGAAACAGAACCTACAGATCGGGAACAGTAAGGTGATGATATTCCCGGATGATACTAGGAAGGTGCAGCGTCAGAGATCCTCCTTCCTGGCTGTTAAGCGGAAACTGCGCCAACTTCGTCTTCCCTATGCAATGCTGTTCCCGGCCCACCTTAGGGTAACCTCAGGGGCAAAGAAGCACTTTTTTCTCACCCCGCAAGCCGCTTGGGACTGGCTGGATACCCCCGGCGACGTTGGGACGCGCTCGTCACATCTGAATTCGCCCCAGTGGCAGTTGTCTCTCGTTTTACCCCCACGGAGGTCCCTTTCTCCTGCTGGCCGCCGGCAGGAACGAGACAGGGCGGTTTTGGCAGTGGCTGACATTAGCCATGGGAATGGCATTCCGACTGGCAATGACACGGACCGCGAGAGGGACAGGACTGAGAGCTCGAGAGCTAATAGTGTCCAGGGGCTCTCTGATGCTGAACTTCCGGACGTCACTCCGCAGACGGCAGACGAGGTGTTTGGTTAATTGGTCTGCCGGTTCCTTGGAGTGAAGATGATGGGCCGCCCCCTATTGGCCCTGATCCCAGTGGCCTGTTATCTGATGGAGGGGCTTGGCTGTACAGTGGGGCCCGGCTGGATGGCCTAGAGATGGCGGGGAAAGTCGGGGGGAGTTCTGGGGACATCGGGAGTGAGACACACACCTCCACCTTTTCATGGTTCCGAGTATGACTGCTGTAGTTTGGATGGGGACCTGTTCTTGTGTGCCTGTCCTGGGGTGTGGGAGTTGGGTAGGGTTTACAGTTTGGGATAAGTGGGTTGGGGTCAGACATGTCGCTAAGGGGAATCACTGCTGTCGGTATATAGAGTCAGGATTATGGGTACCTCCGTAGGCATAAAAATTATGACCTGGAATGTCAGGGGGATGCATACGATGAGCAGACGGCACAAAATACATGCCTACCTGACGAGAAGAGGAATGCAAATAGCCTTACTTCAAGAAACTCACTTGACTAAGACCGAAGGAGCTGTGCTACAGCGCCGATGGAGGGGTCAGGTGTTTCACACTACGTACTCGGCCTTTGCGCAAGGGACCTTGGTGTAGGTGCGCGCGGGGGTTCCCTTTCAATGTGTACGACAGATAATAGACCCTGAGGGGCGATTTGTGGTACTGGTGGGACGCGCCGAGATGGCCAAGATATTACTTTGGCAAGTATATATGCCCCTAATGTAGATCAGCCGGCTTTCTTTGCACAGCTATCTCAGAAGCTAGCGCCGGTCCTGACTGGCTCTGTGCTGTTGGGGGGGGGACTTTAACTGCGTTACAGAAGTGGCCCTGGATCGGTCTCATCCTCCCCTCCCTGATGCCCCCACGCATAGAATAGCAGAAGCTTGACGTGACTGGCAGCGGCACTGGGAGCTGATAGACGCTTGGAGAGCTCATCATCCAGAGGAACGAGACTATTCTTATTTCTTGGCTTTACATGAGCTTCATGTTAGGCTGGACTCTATTCTCTGTTCCCCAGATGTGCTTGGAGGCATCACACTGAGTGAATATTTAGCCAGGACAATATCAGATCATAATCCCCTGCTGGTGTCCCTGAATTGGCTGTGAGTTAGGTCCACTATTCCCAGTTCGCGCCTCAGACCGGAGACTTTGGAAGACCAGGTCCTTCGAACCACAATAGACACTGCTATTGAGGAGTACTTCCAGACCAA
The DNA here is from genome assembly GCF_964204655.1 of Triturus cristatus. Lineage (NCBI taxonomy): Eukaryota > Metazoa > Chordata > Amphibia > Caudata > Salamandridae > Triturus > Triturus cristatus. The sequence continues at coordinate 512,515,991 of NC_140592.1, read as the reverse complement.
CACTAACACGACCACTAGCATTCACAATGAGTGGGATGCTTTTAAAGTGGTGATAAGAGGTTGCTGTATAGGAGAAGCGGTTGGGGTGCGCAGAACCCTGCTGAAGGAGGTTCAGAGGGCAGAACAACAGCTCCGAGACGCAGAAAGGGAAAGACCTGAACGGGTGGATGGACAGGAGGGGCTTACGACGGCCAGGGAAGGATTGGCGACCTAAGTGGAACGCCTGAGATGTTTTGATTATAGGGCGTACGCGGTGCGGGCGCATGCTGAGAGAGACAAATCTGGGGCACTACTGGCGTGGCCGGCCAACCCGGCGCGAAGGGGATCTCCAAACTTAGAACTGCGAGATGGAGATGGAGCAGTGTATTATGGGCAGCAGGCTATTAATGGCCAGTTTCTGGAATACTACACCGCTCTCTATCAAGGCCAACTAGACCCCCAGGTATTGGAGGAGGATGATTTTCTGGATATTGAACTCCCTCAGGTTGAGGTGGGAGACGCAGAGAAATTGGGTCGAGATGTGGAACTGGAGGAGGTCCGGGGAACAATAAAACGTATGTCCAGGAATAAGACCCCCGGCACAGACGGGCTCCCAATAGAGTTTTACGCCACATTTGTGGATCAGTTGGCCCCCCCATCTGTTAGCCCTATACAACAGTTCGTGGCGGGAGGGCTGCTTGCCTCGTTCAACCAGAGAAGCAATAATCGTACCACTTCTCAAGCCGGACAAACCGGCGTGGGACCGCGCTGCCTATCGCCCCCTCGCAATGCTTAATCTTGATTACAAGATATTGAGCAGCATTCTAGCCGGCCGTCTCCTGACCCACATGACAACACTGGTGCATGTGGGTCAGGCCGGGTTTATTCCTTCCCGGAACACGGCCATCAATGTCAGTCGATTGTGTCAGCTGCTTCACAATTCAGCGCATTTCGGAGAAGAGGCGTGTATTTTATCGATTGACATTGAGAAGGCATTCGATAGTTTGGAGTGGCCGTATTTGTTTCGAGTTCTCCGGGCTTTCGGTCTAGGCGATAGATTTGTGGGCTGGACGAGGATATTATACCACCTCTCGACTGCCAGGGTTCACACGGGGGGAGTGATTTCGGAGGCCTGCAGTGTGGGCAGGGGGACGAGACAAGGATGTCCGTTGTCTCCCCTCCTGTTTGCGCTGGCGGTGAATGCAAGATCGGGACGATATTACAAGGGATTGGACGGGGTGGGTCAGTTCCATTATATCTCTCTGTACGCGGACGATCTCCTAATGTTCCTTGCCAATGCTGCTGAGGAGCTGCGGTGGGCTCGAGAACTGTTGGCTAGACTGGGTCGGGTGGCAGGCATCAGAGTCAACTGGAATAAGACGTGCCTTTTCCCTATTCGGGGTGGTAGAGGGGCACCTCCAGGTGCGCTAGACGTGAGGTGGGAAAGCAGCTGCCTGACTTACCTAGGAGCCCGGATCTATCATGAACCCTCTGACCTGCTGGAAGGGAATATCGGAAGGGCGTTACGAACCACCAGGAGCAATTTTGAATTCTGGGGGTCCCTTCCACTTTCAGTAGCGGGGAGGGTGGCGTGGCTAAAGATGGTAACCTTGCCACGCCTTCTGTACTACTTTGGCTCCCTTCCTCTATGGATACCGTGAAAATATTTCACCCAGCTCAACACTATGACTGCGGGATTTTTATGGGGGTCTGGGAGGTGCAGAGTGGCGCTTCCTACCATGCAGCGCCCCAGGCGGGAGGCGGGATTCTCAGCCCCTTACTTTGAGGCCTATTACCATGCAGCCCAATTTCAATGGTTTACAAAGTGGATGGCCAGGGGATTACGCCTGGGGGAAGTCCACGGGGGCATGGGCCCAGGCCTGCGGCAGCTCTCTCGGACGATTCTCCGGCTTCCTCTACAAGAACGAGAGATCCCGAGGGAGCTGTGGGTGGTGCGGCAGTGCTGGAATCAGGCCAACAGAAGAGCCAAGATGGGACCCCCGTATGCCTCGGAGATCCCGCTGAGGGTCTGCGAGGTTCTGCCACATGGGGGGGGATTGGCAGTGACTGCGAGGCTGGGAAGAAGTGGGGGTCTCCACTAGGACCTCTATGAGGATGGCGTTCTTTTACCCTACCAGGACCTCTTAGAAAGGTACGAACTGCCCCGCCATGACTTTCTTTTACATGCTGCTTTGAAAGCAGCTATCCGGAAACACTGGAAGAGGGGGATGGCAGAACCTCCGACCTCTCTCCCCTGCCAATATGTGGTATATGCGGCAGGGACGATCAAAGCGGTAACCTGCCTATACAGGCGTCTTACTCAGGAGTTTAGGTCCCCTTTGGGGAGGCTTCGTATTAAGTGGGAGGCGGACCTTGGGATCCCTATAGAGGAGAGACCGTGAGAGGAGCTGATGGAGCGGGCGTGGAAATGCTCTAGAAATGCGAGATTTCAGCTGATACAATTTTATGTCTTCCACAGGGCGTATCTCTCCCCGCACAAAATCAACTAATTCTTCGGGTCCCAATCTGCCTGTCCCCGTTGTAAATAAGATATGCTACATTTTTACACATTTTCTGGGAGTTTCCATTGCTGCATGAGTATTGGGGGAGGTAACGGCTAAACTGGGCGAAATAACGGATAGAAGCGTTGATCAGACCCCGGGTTTTTGCTTAATTCACAGGTTTCCCCACACTGCCCGTAACAAAGTTACCAGTAAATTCATAGACTTGGGGCTAGTCCTTGCTAAACGAGAAATCATCAGTCATTGGAAGGCGGTCACGGCGCCTAATGCTGCACGATGGCTGCGAGAATTTATAAAGTGGGCCGACAGCGAGGGGATTCTCAGACTACAAATGGCCCTGAGAGCCAATAATGACAAAATGTTGGCCGCAGCCAGAGCATGTGTGGTGATGGTGGACCCGACGGACGACAATGACTGATCCCCTCCATGACAATACTTGCGCACATGAATGGCTGCATTGCCCGTATAGAGCGGGTGGCGGGGCTGGAGGGCAGTGGGTACTAAGTGGTAGCTCCCGTCCATTTGTCCTCTGACATGGCGATACCAGTAGTTCAATCAGCGTGACTCATTCTTAATACTGGGAGATGGCGGAAGGAGCGACATGTCTGACGTTGGGAGGGGGAGGAAAGTTGGAGGGGTGGGGGGAGGGTAGAGGGTGTTTTGTTAACCCATTAGCTATTGAGGTGGTTTGAAGCGAGGTCTCGCAGGGACGCTTAAGAACTGGATTCTCCAGATGGGGCTATAGATCGTGCCTAACCTGGAGCTGCCGACTACGTGCAGGGTTGCAGGTACAAGAGGGGAAATAGGGGTATGGGAAGTGATGGTCCTCCCAAGTGCCTTTGATATTGCATGTAAAGGTCGAGAACTCATTATTGAATGTTTGGGAAACGGTCCTGTCTTATGATGTTACTAGTAGAGGTATGCTGAAACAATAAAAATGTTTGAAAAAAAATCAAGTAGATCACCTATGTATGCCCCAGAAGAAGCAGTTGATATAGGCCCGGTTTCGAAAGGTACCGATGGATGGGTACCTAAATTCTTTGTTTTCCCGGAGTTCAAATTACACTGCGAAGAGGATTCTTTACCTCCTTTAGTTTCCGATGAGGTGCCTAATACAATCTCACAGGAAGTAACTATAGAAGATGAGAGAAAGAAAAGGGCACGGATAGTGACTCCCGGAGAAAATCCTTTGAATCTGTGGGCCGCTATACTGAACACTATGCAAGCAACAGTAGCGGCTCTAACTCATCACTCTAACAAAATGGATATTAAGGTGGATTTGCTGAACACAATGGCTGTATTTGTGTCCAGAATTGACGAGAAACTCGAAAAACTAAATGCACTAGTCACAAGGGCCTAATCAAATCATTTAAATGATTTTCAAGTCTGTTCCTGTAAGGAGGTAGTTGAGAAACTCGTGCAACTCCCAGTTATAATGCAAGCCATACTGGGCAAAGTTAAAAACAACCTCGGCCCCAAGTTTCAGCACAGCACTCTATTGAAAGAGGTAATACCCAGTCCTAAGAACGTAACTGCTTGGAGCGGATTGGTTTCTAGTGAACGGCAACCAGAGGAAGAAGCTCTGGATTAACCCTGAAACTCCGTCCAGGGTTCTACATGAAACACCTGGGGATGGCAGCACAAAAACTATTGCTTCAAACCCACCACGACAAACCAAAAGGGAAAGGAAACGTGTGAGAAAAAGAAGAAATAAAATCTGTTCAGGCAATTTAGAGAGCTTCTTTCCCCCCCCAAACTCTGGAACAGGACGATCAGAAATGTCTAGGGACGACCCAAATGAGCCCAAAGTCTCAGGGTGCCATCATGGCCTCAACTCAAGATGTTGTTCATAATAAGGCAGCATCCCTTAAAAACCTATGGGCATCTCATTCCTCATCTAACGTACCCTCATTGTTATACAGCTTCTAACCAGAGGGAACATTTAGAGCCCACAATAATACTCACGGGGAAACTGCAAGCGAAAGAACGTTTGGTAGAAGAATTTAATATGCCTCCCCAAAGTGAACAGCCTCTCCTGGAACCCCAGTGGCAGGTAGCAACTGTTTGTGGTCAACAAACCGTAAAAAGCGTTGTCAGTCCTGATGATCTTCTTGGTTTAAATAACTCGGGTCAGATGTTGCTGTGGATCCCAGATTTTAAATCAAGGGGTTCTCAAGATATATTCAACCGTTCAAACATCCTAAACCTGCTCAAAGCCATGCCGGGCCTGGCCCATGTAATGTCTGATGACATCTTTTCTATTAAGTTTCTGCCTGCAAGAAGACGTCAACTTGTGGATCCCACTTTAGTCACCTTTTCATCCTCTGTGCTTCCGGCTGTGATTCTGGAAAAGAAAAAGCACCTAAAGGCCTGGGGCATCGAAGCAACAGCCTATCATGGAGATAGATATCCCCACATATTGCTTGCAGGGCCATCATCAAGTGAGCAACCGGGTCCCACTGTGTCTGTATTAACAGGAGCTGGCGGAAGGACCTCCCCTGCGGTCTATCACAAATCAGACTCAAATTTCACCAAAATGTCTGTTAGAGTAACTAATGACATAACTGCTGAGCGGCCGCAAAGATTGGTTACAACTAACGAGCAACAATCCTCTTAGAGTTGGTTACCGCAGGCGTTGTCTCGAGCCGGGAGTGGCCAAGACTGATGTGAGGGAAGTCCACCAAAAATAATTTCGAGCAGCCAAGTGTGCTCTTGGAACATTAACGGCTTACAGAAAAAACTTTCAGACCCAGGTTTCACAGGTTTGCTGTGAACCTTTGATATCCTAATGTTCCAGGAAACGTGGGCGCAGACGTCTATCCCTCTCATTGGCTACAAGGAATACACAAAATTAGCTGAAAGAAAGAGTGCCAATGGGAGGGCAAAAGGGGGTCCGTCAATTTATATAAATATAATTTTTGAAACGGTGGAAGTGTATGTGGACAACCCAAATATGCTGGTAATAAATCTGGAAGGTCGGGATAGTAACAATAAAGATTAATTTATCATCGTAAATCTGTACATCAATCCAAAGCAGAGAGTCACATCTTCCAAGAGAATAGCAGCTCATCTATACCAGTTAAAAGATAGACACAACAAGGTACAATGGTGGGTTTCCGGCGACTTTAACCTCAACCTTTTTCATTTTCCTTCGGAAGAACATAGCGACGCAGTGGGCCCCCTCCCAGAGCAAGCAATGCCACCAATCTTACTAAGGGACAATTCAGGTGAGGAACTCATTAAAGCCTGTGAACTATTGGGTCTGCTGGTATTAAATGGCCGAAAACCATCTGATATTCCACCTGGCTGGTCAAGGGTTTGTGGCGACACAGTCTCAATCATAGACTATACTCTCATTTCAATGCCCCTTTACCATCAGGTCTGTGATTATAGGGTATGCCATTGTGTGGAAAGCGACCACAACCCTCAGGTAATCAATGTGAACACATCTCTGGGCAAACTTGAGGCTTTTCGAACATTGTTGGGAGAAACACAGTAAGAAAATCTGAAACGCCTGAAGTGGAGCCCAGGCTCCATCAAGTCATTAGCACAGGATGGGGTCACAAGTCTACAGGACCTAGCCCAATGTGAGCTCAATCCAATAGCGACTTGGGAGACCTTCGCTAATAATATGACTAAAACCCAAAGTGAGAGGGAGTCACAAGAAGGGAACTCGACTTGATCATGGCAAATTGATAATTCTGCCTGTTCAAATTCGGAACATGAGAAAGAAAACAGGCAGACTCTTTCGGCAAGTACGCCAATATCCAGGAGATCCTTACCTACTACAACAGCTCCGTAATGAAAGACGGCAGCTTAAAAAAAAGAGATCTGGAAGTACAAACAAGCAAAACAGGAAACACTATGGGCCCAGTTACAACACGCCTCTAAAACGCATGACTCTAAAAGATTTTGGTATATAATAAATCGGAACGAGAAAGGCACTGCAGCTGCAAATAATGCCAATATCAGTGAGACAGACTGGGTAAATTATTTAGAGTCATATTTCAAGAGCGATTTGATTCATCCAGCTAGTGCATTCTGCCCAAATAAAACCACTGTGATACAGCGGAAAATTACAGCAGCTGAAGTAGAGATGGTCATCAAAAAGTCCCAGGCCGACTGTGCCCCTGGTCCAAATGGGTTACCACAGGCTTTATTCAAACATTTTTCCTAGCATTTTAAAAAAGGCCTGGCTTGTTCACCTAACAACTATAGGCTAATAGCACTGATGGATGTTGAGTTAAAATATTTTTCAGTGTTATTGCACCACGATCAGGAGTTTTGGGCGCATGGCAATGGCAGAATGCCCCTAAATCAAACTGGCTTCCAAAGGGGCCAAGGAACTTTAACCAACCTTATGGCCCCGAGTCTAATCAGAAACAGAGCGAAAGCAACCAGGACACTCCTTTACTTATGCTTTGTTGACTTTAAAGCAGCTTTTGATGGTGTCCCTCAGGACAAATTATGGGCTAAGCATCAGCAATGGGGCATTCCATTGAGCATCCTACAAGCAATTAGGCTAGTATATTCCAACACCTGGGTCAAAATCAAAATCGGAGATGGTTCTTGTGTATCAAGGAAGGTACAAACAACTCTAGGCGTAAAACAGGGCTTTGTCCTAGCCCCCTTCCTTTTTAACTTATTTTTGGCAGACCTGAGCTTGACAAACAGATTGCCCATGTTCCGTCTGTAGGAGGCAAACAATTGTCACATAACCTCTATGCAGATGACCTGGTGTTGTTCAGCAACACGCGAATAGGACTCTAAAGACTGCTCAACACTCTGGGAGCTTACACCGAAAAGAACGGCCTGGAAATACATTTTTCAAAAACAAGTGTGATGGTGTACAATCATCCCGTCAAGACAAATCGAAAATGGGTTATTAACGGAAACAAAATTGAGGAGTTCAAACTCTACGTATACCTAGGAGTGAAAATAGACGTAAATTCCTCCTTTGTTTCCCAGAAGAAGGTGATTAGGACGAAAGCGCAGGCCCTTAATTACGGCTTCTCATCACTGGCCAGATCTATTAAAGGTCACGATTTAAAGCCCAGGAGATCAGTTCTGAAAGCCAAACTGTTGCCAACCCTTGCATATGGAATGGAGATTATGTTGGGCGATGATGCTCTTTTGTTAGAAAAACTGATAAGAGCCTATAAACAAATTTTTAGGCTCCCCAAGTCGGCTTCACCGGCGCAAATCTGACTAGAATTTCTGCTTACAAAACAGACACTCGCTAGGCCAGCGGCATTTGTAAAGCTATGTTATAACTTGCGAGCAGCAGCAGAAAATACTCTGGCAAATCTAGTCTGGACTGAAATTAACTTACAAAGGGGCAACTGTGCTTAAAAGACTTTTTTAGAAAACAGCATTACGACGCTTGATCTGGGTAACCTTTGGAACTCTAATATCTCTGGGCAAATCTTTAAGAAGCTTGTAAATAGGAGAGCGCTAGGTGGCGCCTGACCGGCATGGCTGCTCTGCCGTGAAGCTCCGGCTGCCGGACCCCACCGATCCTTCCCGCTTTGCCTGATCCTGCCCTGGCTGGCCGTTTTTGTCTGTCTTGGGGCCCTGGCCCGCCTGGCTGTCACCGGTGCGAGTTTGGGGCGTGATCGCCCCTCCGGAGCTGTGCTTGCCGCCTCTAATCGGCGGGAGGCGGCTACGATCCTGGATGCTGAGTGCGGGCGCGCGGCTACTCGAGCCCGCGGCGCCCACGAGGCGGCTAGGCCTGGAGGTCCTGGCTGCCCGGGGAGATCGTCGCTGCTGCTGTGATGACCCCCCCCGGAGGGGACCCTGCCTGAGACCATGTGGCTGGCGGCGAGGTGCTGTGGAGCCCATCCCAAGCCGTGGAGCCGGGCGGACGACCAGGCGGTGAGTGGGGCACTGATTGCACTCCCTGGTGGGGCGACCGGAGCGGCTGTGGGGGCTGGAGGTGGCGGGGGCCCTCCCCATCGGGCCGGGTGTTGGCGGTCGGGGTCCGGCTTACCCCCCCCTCACCCCCCACCAACGTTGCTTGAACTGCCCTGGTGCCCCGAGGCCTGCAGCGGTGAGCTGGTGGAGTGGCGCCGTGTCGGGGGTTCGGGCCGCAGGCCGGCAGTCAGGGGGAGGTGGATGGTCATCCCTCGCCTCCTCCTCCTTTAACCTCCCCCCCTCCATATCTGCCTCTGGAGGCCTGTGTGTTGGGGGTGGCCCCGTCCACAGAGACCCCTGGAGCCCCTAGCCCTGAGCTGTACACGGGTGGTGGACGTGTTGGACTCTCCGAGGCGGACGGGCGCCCGGTGACTTTGGCTGCGACGTGGGGTGAGGAGTGGTGCCCCTCCGGGCGAGATCCTTGGCTGCAGGCGGGCGGCAGCTCCACCGGGCTCATCATTTGCCGGATCGGGCGGTTGGCGAAGGGATACACCGGGGGGCTAGTGACGAGTGGCCTCCGGATCTAACGAGGTGTCTTCCTGCTGTTCTCCCGAGTCCTTCTGGAATCGCCGCGGCCGGGTCCGTTGCCCGTGGACTGGGCGAAGCGCCCCCCGGTGTCGCAGGTGCCGCCGCCATGGGTAAGGACAGGGCTTCCAGGTCGAAGACCGCAGCTACCCAGACCAAGATGGACAAGTTCACGACCTCCGAGAAAGGGACGAGCCCCGCCGGGGAGGGGGCCCCGACCCCTGGCACGGACCTTGCTGCCATCTTGCAGGCCATCACGGCATCCCGCTCCTCCCTGGAGGGCATGGTGGGGGAGGTGAAGGTGGACGTGTCCCTTCTTCGGCAAGACCTGCGTAACGCCACTGCCCGCATATCTGAAGCCGAATCTCGTATCTCAACAGCCGAAGACGATATCCGCCAGCTGCAGGACCAGGTGCGTGAGCTTACCACCCACTCTAGAGAACTGCACTGCCGAGTGGAGGACGCTGAAAATCGTGCCCGCCGCTCTAACCTCCGCCTGGTGGGGTTCCCGGAGGGAGCGGAGGCGGGTCGTGCGGATGACTTCTTGGAGCATTGGTTTCATTCCTGGAAGCCGGTGGGCAGCCTCTCGGCCTGCTTCGTGGTGGAAAGGGCCCATCGTTCCCTGGCGCCGAGGCCCCCGGGAGCGCCCCCCCGTCCTTTTATCCTGAAGATCCTGAACTTCAGGGACAGAGATGCGATCCTCAGGGAGGCCAGGCGCTCTACGAATCTCCGCTACCAAAATCACACTATAATGGTATTCCCGGACTACACCCGAGAGGTCCAGGAGCTCCGGCGCTCCTACATGGAGGTGAAGCAGAAGATGCGATCCCTGGGCCTCCAATATCAGCTGCAGTTCCCAGCCCGCCTCCGGGTCATTTTCCAGCAAAAGACTTTCTTCTTTGACACGCCGCGGGCGGCCTGGACCTGGCTCGCGGAGGAGTGTCCCCTGCAGCGTGCTGGTCGGGGATCACCGGTGGAGGGGCGGCCCGATCATCCAGATCCCAGCGGCGACAGCGCACGCTGCCCCGGAGGCGCGCGGGGGAGGAGGTGACTGTTGTGCGCTCCGGGGGGCGGCTGCGACGGGCGTCCGGGGCCTCGTCGGCCTCCTCGGTGGCGCCCACCGGTCCGGACGCCGCCGGGCAGCGGGCCGTGTCCCCCCAGCGGGCGGGCTCTGTGACCCAGCCTGCTCCTCAAATAGACACTTCGGACCTCTCCCGCAGCCCTACCATTTGACTTCCACTTACTGCTTGTAATGTTTTTGCCGGGGAGGGGAGATGGGGATATGCTTCCTGGTTGCTGGACTTCGCAGTCGGGCCTCGGTGCTCCTACACATTTGTTGCTCTCGGCCAGGGCGGGTGAATTGGGTCTGATCTGATTACTTAAGGGGTCCACTAGCACTCAGGCCCGAGCGTTTTAGCTTGGTTTTGGTTACACACTGTTAGGGCGACAGATGCTTCTGTTTTTGAAGTATAGGGTGGGGGGTGCGGGGTGGGGTTTGGTTTAGGGTTAGGGAGGTTTTTGTTGTTAGAGGGTGCAATCCTCGTTGTTATGGTTCTAAGGCATCATGTAAAGTTTGACCTGCTCTCCTGTCCGATCTCTTCATGTCCCTCCTTCCGGGGAGCTCTCCTGCCCACACGCTTATTGGCCCCAGTGTGGGCGCGGTGCCCGCAGGGACTTGGCATCCTGCATGCTTCCCGACCCACCCACGGCTCCCTTTCGCGGCCACTTTGTCTATATCCTGTCCTACATGCCCCTGCTTGCTCCCATGGCGGACACACCCCTGCCTAAAGCTGCAGTGCGCTTCTTGTCCTGGAATGTCAATGGTCTGCTAGATCGCTTCAAGCGCATGGCGGTCCTCAAATATGCGCAGCGCACGGCGATTGACATCCTCCTTCTTCAAGAGACCCACCTTATGGGTAATAAATGTCCCTTCCTCGCCCGCTATGGCTACGATAGGGTCTGGCACGCGGGCTTCGCTAGAGGCTCACGGGGGTGGCTATCCTGCTTAAGCGTTCCTTTCCCTTTGTGATGACCCAGGTGCATTTGGACCCCCAGGGTATGGCCGTTATGGTATGTGGCGCCCTGGAGGGATGGCCGCTTACACTGCTGTCCCTCTACGCAGCGCCATCCCTGCTGCAGTCCGCTCTTGCTTACACAGCGGACCTCCTCCCCAGGCTCCCGACGGGGTCCCTTGTCCTCGGTGGAGACTTCAACGCGGTCTATACACCCCATATGAACTCGACGGGTCCGATCTCCTTTACCAGGACCGCTCGCGCGAAACAGCTATCGTGTTGGGCTGAGGCCCAGGGCTTATGTGACGTTTGGAGGGTTTGGCACCCACGCGATCACCAGTATACCCACACTTCGGCGGCGCACCATTCCCACGCCCGTATTGATCTAATTTTTGTTCCCTCTACCGACTGTGCAGGGGTTTGTGATGTCCGCATTCTTCCGCGAGGCCTCTCTGATCACTCGCCGGTGCTTCTGGCTCTCCGCCCACCTCCCTTTACTGCCCGTCCGACGTGGCGTTTGAATGCCTGGTTCCTTCAGGACAAGGCCATTCGGGGGGTGGTGGAAAGAGGGATTGTGGAATACTACTTTCATAACGTGGGCTCCGTCTCTTCTGCGGCTGTCCTCTGGGAGGCCGGCAAGGCGACTATTAGAGGGGTTGTGAAGGGGCATCTGCAGCAGCAGCGCCGGCACCAACTCCAGCAACTTACAGCTTGTGAAGCGCAGGCCCTGGAGCTTGAGCGCGACCAGGACGCGTTGGGAGACACCGCACGGGCTCGACGGCTGGCCTTTCTCCACGAGGAGATACGCATGCACTCTCTAGATGCGGCGAAGACTCTTTGGCGCTCCTCGGTGGCCCGGGTCTACGGGTGGGGGGACAAGAATGGTACGCTCCTGCACTGACTGGCCACCTACCCTCGTGCAGGCCGGGTGATTCCGGCCATCGCGGACGCCGCGGGGGAGACACACACGGTTTCGGTGGCAATAGCTCAAACTTTTGCGGACTACTATTCCCAGCTATTCCGGGCGCAGGGGCTCTCGCTTGCGGGATTGATGGGGGGGTGGGGTGGCCCTGGCGCGGTTGGGGCAGGAGGATAGCGAGACCCTGGACCTGCCCATTACCCTGCAGGAGGTCGAGATGGCAATCTCCCATTTGGCGCCTGGGAAGACCCCGGGACCGGATGGTTTTCCACAGGACTATTACGCCCATTTCCGTGATACCCTGGCCCCGCGGCTTCGGGATCTCTTTGCAGAGGCGGTGGAGAAGGGTTCCTTCTTGCGAGAAACAGATACCGCCACTATAGTCGTCTTGCCGAAGACTCAACCCCCATCACAGTCCTGCTCCGATTACCGGCCGATCTCTCTTATCAACACCGAGCTCTAAGTCTACGCTACCGTCCTTGCGCAACGGCTGCGCCCGTTTCTGGCCGCGCTGGTTCACCCGGACCAATGCGGGTTTATGCCAAACCGAGGAACCAGACACTGCCTGCGGCGCCTGCATCTTGCCCTGGCCCACCGAGAGCGCCTTTCTCCTTATCTGGCCCTTCTACTGGTGGACTTCGAGAAGGCCTTTGATTCGGTGGGGTGGGAATACCTTGGAGACACCTTAGAGCTAATGGGGTTCGGCCCCCAGTTTCGCGCCATGGTTCGGGTTCTTTACGCGGACCCACGAGCTCGGGTGCTGGTCAATGGGACCTTGTTCCGCGCGTTTTCCATAGGGCGGGGGATGCGGCAGGGCTGCCCGCTCTCACCCCTCCTCTTCGCCCTGGCGATGGAGCCCCTGGCTGTGCTCATCCGGGCAGATCCTGTTCTCCGGGGTTGGGACTGGCCGGGTATGGTCCCTGATAGGATTGCGTTGTATGCGGACGACGTTCTTATTTATCTCCCAGATCCGGCTGTCTCGGGTCCTCGGGTGCGCCGAAATCTTCATCGGTTTGGGCAGGCATCTGGTCTCCGTTTGAACTCCGGGAAGTCTGTCCTGGTTCCGCTACACCCTTCACAGGAGTGTTTTGATTGGCAGTCTGACATTCCCCTCCGACGGCTGTCCTTTAAATACCTGGGGATTTGGGTTACCCTTCTCCTGGAACTGTGCTGGGCTCTCAACGTGGCCCCCGTGGTTAACAAGGCCAGATCAGATATGGTGAAGTGGCAATCTCTCCCATTGAATCCGTTGGGAAGGATTGCTCTTTATAAGATGATGATCCTCCCTCGGTTTCTATATATGCTCCAAAACACGCCCTGCTCCTTCCCCCGCTCCTGGTTTCGGGACCTGGACAGGACCGCGACTACATTTCTTTGGGGCGGAGGTAGATCCCGGTTGGCCTTAGACCGCTGTTGCGTTCCTTCCTATGACAGTGGCCTGAGCATGATGAATCTTTACCTATACTATCTCGCTACGCGGCTGCTGGTGGTCCACGACTTTCGGGTGGGTGGGACGATCCGGCTTATAGACTGGAGGTGCGGCTCATCGGATTCTCCTCTATTCAGAATATGCTCTATGGCGCGACGGTCCCTGGATCGCTTCCAGAGGTCGTGCGGGCCCCCTTTCTGGCGTGGCGAGCGGCTCTACGGCACAGCCGGTGGTCGAGGGTGCTAACCCGGGTGACACCGCTATGGCATGGCACTTGGATGCGGGAGGTGGCGGGGCTCGGTGGCTTTCGCAGCTGGGACCTCCTGGGGATCTCCTGCCTGGGTGACGTCTGGCGGGGAAGCCACATGTGCTCCTTTCAAGAGCTCCGGAGTCGGTTTTCTCTGCATCCCTCGCAGTTTTATCGTTATCTGCAGTTGCGCCATGCGCTCCAATCTCACGTCCCCCTAGACTCCAAACTCCCTGACCATAGCCCGCCTGAGGCCCAGGTGATGCTGGGATATCTTGGGAAGGGGGGCATCTCCCGTATTTATCGATCCTTGGTTAATAATACCTCGATGGACTGGAGTGGGCTGAAGCAGCGGTGGGAGGCCTGGGTGGGTCCTCTGGACGACAATGATTGGAGGGACGCCCTTCTGGCGCCCAGGACAATCACCGCATCGGCTCGATTGCGGCTTGTCCAGGTTTATTACCTTCACACTGCATACCTGACCCCTGAGCGTCTGTTTCGCGCAGGCCTGTGCCAGGGGGCCTCGTGCGGGCAGTGCGGGGTGGAACCGGCAGATTTCTTTCATATGGTCTGGTCTTGCCCTCGCCTGGACAGCTTCTGGGGGGAGATTGAAACTGACGTAACTGACGTTCTGGGATGGGAGGTCCCCCATGACCCTCGATTAGCGCTGCTGGGCATAACGGATGGGCTGGATGGCTCCCGTAACGAGCACTATTTCCTAACCACGGCCCTGGTGGTGGCCAAGAGGGATATAGCGGCCGCCTAGAAGCAGGTTGACCCACCCAAGGGAGACAAATGGCAGAGAGGGGTGGAGTGGTGCACTGCACAGGAACGGACACTGTACGCTGCGAGGGGTTGCCCCAAAAAGTTCCATAAAGTATGGGGGAAATGGCTTGGGGGCCTAGTTTAGGGGGAGGTATGCGTGGGGCGGGAACGGAGGGAGAGGGGTGGGGGAGAATACTTGTGCTGCTGTTATTTAATTACTATGTGAAGGGTCTGACTGCTACCAAATTGCTCAATTTGCTGTATGTCCTTTTTGATCTTGATGCCTATTTGAAAATAAAAACTTGTTTATCAAAAAGAAGCTTGTAAATAAATCTACAAAACTGCAAAGTTGGATGGCAGACAAAGATACCCTGTCTAAACGTCGCCACAGTTGGTTGGTGTTGAAATCGTATTCTACTCTAAGAGAGTCAGCCTTGTAGCTGCACCTTACCACTGGAAGATCAAACAGTCGTTTTTGGCCCTAAGATTTGGAGAAATACCCACGCTAGACCTCATGCCAAAATGGAGGATGTCCGGTCAAAGTGAAGACCAGTCCTGCCGTCTATGCCACCAGGGGCCTGAATCCCTGCTACACATTGTCGTGGTTTGTCCTGCTTTGATGGTTCAACGAAGAGCTCTATTAAGGCGGGAGTTCCTTGAACGGGGAATTAGGTCCTGCAGGCACGCACTGCTGGAGTCCATGGATCCAATCAACACCATGCTGAATATTAGACTGACTCCGTTATTGACCTGTTTTAAGAAAATGATCAGCTAATAGGATATGCGATGTGTAATCTAGAGGTGGTCCCTGAATGTAATTCTAAGTTGTAATAACTCAGAACTTTTAATGTTAACCGAGCACGCTCAGTAAATGTGAAGGGCCGGCTGCTAGGGTCTAAAACTAGTAGGCTATCCCGTTAGACTCAGATAACTATTTTATCTATTTCTGTATTCTTAATGATGTGAATATTTGTATAATTGTTTTTAATAGTGGGTTTCACAGTCCATCTGGCACCGTATTCATACTTTTCTTAGTCCTGTTTTTAAAGAAATATGAGAGGCAACACAAAAGAAAGCTGTATAGAAGTAATACAACACAAGCACAAATTTTCAGTTCACACGAAAAATTCGCAGTAGTCAGATGTTCTTTATTCCAAGACGTAGTGCAACAATGTTCACAGCCAACGCGTTTCGCCCAAACATGGGCTTTTTCAAGGCTGTTTGGGGATCATACAAAAATATGGAATGTATCCTTACTTGTTACACATAGAGAAATCATTTACAAACCATAGTGAAAGCAAAAAAGAAGTAAGAGAAAGAAACGTTTAAGAGAAATGCAAGCGAAAGGAAAGGAAAAAAGCATGCTGATGACAGATAGGGAAAAACAGCAGCAAGTTGTTTAAAAAATATAGGTGCGGAATAGACCAGGTTGGTGAACTGCCGTGAGTTGACCTAGTCACCCATGTGACCCGTGTGGGGCGTGCGAGAAACTGAACTAGCACAGTAGCAACAAAACGGCTAGCTCATGTGATTGGACAAGGTTGCCAGAAAGAAATGCACGAGAGCACAAGGTCTTATGACACCTTATTATTTTTCCCAATTGAACAGGAGTCTAGAACAATGGGTGACTAGGTCAACTCACGGCAGTTCACCAACCTGGTCTATTCCGCACCTATATTTTTGAAACAACTTGCTGCTGTTTTTCCCTATCTGTCATCAGCATGCTTTTTTCCTTTCCTTTCGCTTGCATTTCTCTTAAACGTTTCTTTCTCTTACTTCTTTTTTGCTTTCACTATGGTTTGTAAATGATTTCTCTATGTGTAACAAGTAAGGATACATTCCATATTTTTGTATGATCCCCAAACAGCCTTGAAAAAGCCCATGTTTGGGCGAAACGCGTTGGCTGTGAACATTGTTGCACTACGTCTTGGAATAAAGAACATCTGACTACTGCGAATTTTTCGTGTGAACTGAAAATTTGTGCTTGTGTTGTATTACTTCTATACAGCTTTCTTTTGTGTTGCCTCTCATATTTCTTTAAAAAGATGTTGTATTTGTGGTCTTTCAAGCAGCAGGCCATTTGAGGTGGGCAATACTAGCACTACTGCATGGTGACAGGTCTAGGCTGTGCACTCGTATATAACCTAGCTGCTTTCTTCTCTAAGCTATAAACTTTTCTTAGTCCTGCTTATAGGCATTTTAATTACATATATATTCATTTACTTAAGGGACATTTTAGTTATCTGTGCAGAAAGCTTGCTTTTTTAGATGTCAGGGTAACGAAAGATTCATGTTTAGTCACTTTTTATCTAACATAGATTAGTGTTGGTATCCTGACTAAAATTTCCAGGAAGAAAAGTTGAAGAAAGCAAAGGGTATGTAGCGTGAAGAGTCGAGGTTGTAGTAGCTGTATGACATACCCGTTTTTCATTCATTTAACTTTTCATTCATTATATACTTTTTAACCGTGTGATTTTGTTTATGGTTTTAATTGACTGATAAACTAAACTTGACAAACTATCGAAGATCATTTTTGTAAAAGCTCCATTGCTATCAGATGCTGCCTAATCTCTGCCAGACTCAACAATTGTGCCAGGAGGAAAGACACTCTTGGACCAGAGTGCAAAGGACAGAATAAGGTAAAGTGGCAAGTGCTCTGCTTTGTGGCATTATTACTAGGGGTGGGCGGAATTTGCGAAAGAGACTTTCGCAAATTATCGCGAAAATGTTTAAAATCTCCGCAAACACGCGGAAACATCGCAAAGATGCGGAAGTTTTTTTACCGCCCGTTCGCGGTATTTTCTGCATGTTCGCGGCTCGCCAACTTACCCATGCGGTTGCTTGCGGGCGCGGCCATCTTATTTTCACTCTTCTCGCGGTGCATGATCGCGAGAAGAAAGACGTGATCGCGCGACGCATGACGTTACTGCGGGCGCGAACTGTCGCGAGACAGCGCAAATGGCTACCAACAATCCAACATCTTGTGGTGAACGCGTCCGGATCGGGAAAACTTGTCGGCGAACGCAGGGATTCAGGTAAGGCGATCGCGCGCGCGCGAGAATGTATTATTTTACAGTGCGAGCAACCAAATTATCGCTAAACTGCGGAAATTTTGACATTTTCGCGCTCTCCGCGGAACGCGAAAATGTCAAATTATCGCAATTTCCGCGAGCGGAACGGAAATTTTGCCAATTATTACAGTGACCTGAGGGTAATTCATGCTGCCATATACATTGTATTGGAAAAGCAACAAATTCAGTCTAAAATGTGTTCAATAAGATTGATGTATCGGGTTCTCGATCAATAACAGGTATGGCGCAACATTTTAACCGTTGATATTTGTAAACAAAACCCAACATCCTCAATTTTCGAAACGCTCCATAATTTCTCATCTAAACCGACCTCCGTGTGACGTTTCACAATCTCCTTAGCATCTGCTCCAATGCATTACGGGTGTGGAGACATTTCTATTAGAACCAGTTTTTGAAAACAATGATTTTAACCCCTTCTGTGCCACGCCCTTTCCCCCTCCTGTGCCGGGCGTTGCACACGCGGGTGGGGTTCATGACGAGATAGTCTCGTCATGGGCACAGCGCGACCGTGCTCCATGACGAGACTATCTCGTCATGGGCACAGAAGAGGTTAAACCACAGTATTTTGTTTACATTTTCTAAGGATCAGCAATCTGACAGACACATTCTCACCCAATCCGCCTCTGGATTCTGCCAACGTTTAATCCTTGAGAAAAGTAGTGCAATTCTTAGCTGATCCCCTATAAAAGGTAAGCCCAGCTCCTCATGAGAGACAAAATGTGCAATTTTTAGGGGGACTGCAAATAGTCGGTGTGTGAGGCCATTTTCTGTACATTATAGTGCATCCACATGTTGGTCCCCCCACCCTATATAGAGCAGCCTAGGTGCAATTTGCCTTAAACAGAGCTATCATCTCCAAAATTGTTCATGTTTTGAAATCCGTGCAAAGCAAACAATGGCTTCCATATTACTTCTTATTTGTTATAATTTCATATGGAATTTGATTTCCACTTAAAGGGCTGGAACTGAAAAATATGAATAGATAATGTTGAAATAGAAATACCTACAGTGACTCCATATTAAAAACAGACTCCATTTTAAAAAAAATCGATCCGTAAGACAGAAATAGATAAACCAGTAAAAAATGTGCTGAAACTGTAGTTTCAATAAATTGGCTAGTCCCGGTGTTGGGGGTTGTGATCATAGGTAAAAAAAGAATATACACAGTTCAAAGAAATAACATACTGACCTTAGCACTCAGCTGAGCATATATGGCCTAGAGAGAAGTTAGTGGTTAGCTCAGACATGAATAAAAGAGACTCACAGTACAAACAGGATGGGGTGACTTTTATGATCAGCAGATGTGCTTGTGGTAGGCAAAGGAATGTGGCCAGGAGCAAACCATTGTATTAAAAAAGCCAGAAGAAATGTATATAAGGTATGCGCAGTAAGTTTCTGATTGTGCCTTTGCATGCAATACTCCAGCAGGTTTCCCAGCAGTAAATAAAGGTGATCCTAAGAAACCAAAACAGAAAACTGGCATGTTTTTTGATGTTAAGAGGGAGATAAGAAACCATATTTGACAAAAGCTAAAATTGTTTGTCCTTTTAAGGAGTGTTCCCCCCATTCTAAAGCGCTTAGCTTTAGTGCATAGTGGCCCACAAGTCATTGTATAGGATTTTGGCTGGTTCACTTTTAAATCCAAACCCGCCATATAAGACATAAAATGATCTAACAGGCCCTGGAGGCCATTTGGCATACAGGCGATCAGTATTGCATCATCTGTGTATAAAAGTATGGGTATTGAGAGCTCTCCCATCTTTGACACGTCCTTACATAACTGTAATAAATGTTTGGTTATTCCATTTATGTAAACTAGGAAGAGGAATAGGGCTAATATGCATAACTGTTTTACTACTCTTAGGGACTCTATTTTTTATGTTAATTTCCCCGGTGGGCCATCTCGTACCAAGACTTTCAGAGCATAATGCAAACGTTTTACTAGGGTGAGGAGCCTTGTTTCAAACCCCAACTTCAGAATTATTATCCCTGTTAACTAAATCAAAAGCACTTGATAGATCAATGATTGCCCTGTGAGTGACCCCCTCTTTTTAGGTCTTGCTGAGCCCAGCGCATGCGCTGGCTCGAAGAGACATTTTGTAAGGGACTTTTCAAAGTGCTACCGCTAGCATAGAGCTACAGTGCACGAGGCGTGCACGCGCGCAAAGCAGCCATATGGCTTTACGTCGATCTCCCTCATAGCCTCCTCTCTGCCCCCTTCCCTGCTGCTATTTCACACCAGTGATTCTCCCCCCAAATGAAGGTGTTTTGGAAGAAAATGGATCGATCATTAATTTTGATACCTCATTATCATTTTATATAGACAGGGGCAGGTAAGTAATTTCAAAACAATGCTGATTCCATTAGGCGGTGACTCGTCGTAAAAAAAAAAAAAACAAAGAAACGCCTTCTGCTGGGGTGAACACCTGCGCTTGCAGTGGTTTCGCGCCGACTCCCCCCAGGAATGCGCAGCTCTGGAAATGATGACACTTAGAAATGTGCCAATGCCCCCTGTCGAGCCATGTCCTGATCCCGTAGAAGAGGGCACACGAACGCTCAAAAATATCATGCGACACACACCAATGCCTTCGCACGCTGGCTTTTCAAAGGTAGCGTGCTCTTTAATAATCCTGAAGTTTGACCAGGAGGCAAGAGTGGCTTCCGGTTTCACTTGCTCATTACAGGACCCTAAACATGTGAGCCAGGCTGATTTTTCATCATCAACGTCTGTTGCTCTGGTCAAGACAGTAAATGTTTCTGCCTTTTGGGTAGCGCCAACACGTCTCCGGGCAATTGTTAGCGCTTTATAAAAATTCAATTAAATCAAATCTAATCAAATGTTTATATGAAGTAGCGAGTAATGTATGTATTCAGTAGTTAACACATTTAAATTGCTGAAGTATTTGCTAAAATGATTTTAGAAGATACGATATACTGTATGACAAAAGTCATATTTGATTCATGTTTATTCCGATAACAGAATTATGGCTCCGTGGTAGAAACTCTTAAGGTTACTCCTCATTATTCATGCGTTTACCGCAATACGTGTAGCCAGAGCTTAAAAGCCCACCTCCAAGGGGAGGCTGATCGGGGTACAGAATGACCCCCGCTTCAACATTCTAACTCCTATAGCTCAGTGGCAGAGCTAAACAACTTTGTAAGCAAGTCTGTGTTTGACTTATAATGATATAAATTGCGTTACGTTTTCTAATCTTTCTTAACCCCTTCTGTGCCACGCCCTTTCCCCCTCCTGTGCCGGGCGTTTTATTAGTGGGTGGGGTTTATGATGAGATAGTCTCGTCATGGGCACAGCGCGACCGTGCTCCATGACGAGACTATCTCGTCATGGGCACTGAAGAGGTTAACAGCACAAATATGTGCTAGTAGTTCTAAGGGATTCTCCCTAGGTTTCTGTTTTCGAATCGAATTTTGTCAAAGCTGAGAATTGTTTAAACTAATCAGCCGGTAGTCTCACGATCTTTACATACATCCCTTAAGCTACTCCATGCACATATTTAAAATAATGAATCATATGTACACACAACTTTTCAGTTTAGTTTCCACTTCATTAAGCTGAGCAAACTCACTAGGGCAGTATGCAAAGCCAGCAAGTCTGACTTTGTGTTGATGCATGCAAACGAGTGCAAGCACAAATGTACACACACTATTTGTGCTGTCTTGTGCAGCCTGTCTCTTTTGTCTATGCCCTATTTTGCATACCCGAAGTTTGGAGTTCCAAATGGCAATAAAACTGCAAACTTGGAGAGTAAAAAACAATTGCATTGCAGGCTTGAGGAATAAAAAACAGTGTGTTAGGTCTGAAAGGTGTGTCTCAGTATGATTCCACATCTGGTTAACGAACCTTGGAGGAACATCAGCATGAGCACAGAGCACATTTAGCAGCACACGTGACATTGATGCACAAAATCACATCTAGGTGCAAAGTTATCCCAGGTAAAACATCATCAGGAGTCTGAAGACACCATTCGGTTCAAAAACACACCTAAGAGAAAGATTTGTTACACCACTGCACACTGATGGTGCAATAAGCAGCCATTAAAAGGATTTGGGCAATCTGGTGGGATTGCTGCCTTTCTGGGCTGAGTAAGGGCTAAAATCAAATTAAGATGCATCAACTCATTTATGTGCAAAACCACCCTGTCGTGCAAGCAGCATTGGTGTAGTATAAACATTTAGTTGCAAAAGAAAAACAAGCCAAATACCCACTAGAAAAAGCCCAAAGAAGGCAAAAATAAGAAGCTCAAAAATAAGTGCAGCGCTCCATGAATAGGAACTCAAAACAAGCACAAGTAATACTAAAGAAAGCCGCTGTGCTCTCTGGCAACATCTACATGATGGCAATGCTTGATTGGAGTACATTTCCAGCCATTTCCAGGATGGAAAGGGTCAGATTTCAGATTGTGAACGCCCACAAACATACATGTTTGTGTGTGTACACAAACTTACAAGGCAAGTTACAGCTTGTAGTACAATCCCCCTTCTGTGTGGATTACCGCTGCAGCTTTCTCTGCACTCATAGTGGAAAATTCCTGGCACGTATAACTGAACCGTAAACTTATGGCTATAGAACTGCATTAAAGTGTATTATTTCAGAGGACCTGGTGAACAAACTGGTCTAGCTAATAGAAATGCCAACCTTTGACTGTAGTATAGAACTGTAAGCAGAAAATACAGTGTAGCTAAACGTGCGTTCAAAGCTATTGAAACAAGCATTGGCATAGCCAATAGGTCTCGCATTTGGGACCTTATAAGTGTTTAGCCATGCAACAGTTGATGTTGTTGCACCAAGGATATTGTGCTGCACAACTAAATACTTATAAGGTCCCAAAAGCGAGACCTATTGGCTATGCCAATGCTTGTTTCTTCGTGTATTTGCTTTTAACAAGATGGATATTTAGGGTTTTATTACGAGTTTGGCTGTCCCGTGGACTGCCAAATAGGTGGTGGCTGTTGGAGTGCTGTGAGTTCGGTAGTTTGACTGCCATATTACGAGTTGGGCGGATCGGCTTTGCGAAGACTGCCGCTATGCCGCTGAAACTTCCAGAAGACGGCCGGGGTCGTGGTCGGGGAAAGGCAGTCACCATAGGGCAGCTCCGTGGCGCTTACTGGAGGTACCTGATGGGCTAGTTGGCCCCCAGGGACCCTCAGGATTGGCGAGGAATTAATTCCCCAACTTAAACCGCGCCACAGGGTGTGTTTGCACACATGTGAACTCAGGCCCCGCCCCCTCCCTTCACCACTGTGCAAACGCGCCCCGTGGCGCGTTTTAAGTTGGGGGATTAACTCCCCTTGAATACTGAGGGTCCCTGGGGTGCAACTAGCCCACCAGCTACCTCCATTAAGCGCCACAGAGCTGCGTTGCAGAGAGGTGTAAAAAGGGGCATGGCCTCAGAACACCTCTCTGCAACGCAGCACCCTGGCGCATACTGGAGGTTCCTGGTGGGCTAGTTGGCCCCCAGGAACCCCCAGTATTCAAGGGGAATTTGTTTCCCCTCTGCAAACGCGCCAGGGGATGCGTTTGCAGAGTGCTGCAAGAAGGGGGCGTGGTCTCCGGCGCGATGCCGGTCTTTTTCTTCTGTTTTAAGAAGTGGGGCTGTGTGGTCCCCCTTCTTTTCCTAATATTTTGGCCCTGGGGACCCCATCCCCCAGGGCGTGCCCCCAATTTTTTTTTTTTAAATAAAAAATTGCGAAGGTGGCCGCGTGGCCCCCCTCCCGAGGCCTTGATCGGCCCCGAGGACCCATCTCCCGGGCATAGCCTTTTAAAAAAAATAAAATTCTTTTGGAGGGGGACTGCGTTGCCCCCCTCCTTAGGCCACTTAAGGCCCCGGGGACCCCATCCCCCGGGGCCGGCCTTTGTTTATTTTATTTGATTTTTTTACTTAAATTTTGGGAAGGGGGGGCCGCGAGGCCCCCCTCCCGGGCCACTTGTAGCCCCGGGGACCCCATCCCCCGGGCTGGCCCTCTCTGTTGGGGACCGTGGGGGCATCCCCAATCCCCCATGGTCCCAGCGGGCTCCCGCATCCTTCGAGAGCCGGCATTGCTTTTCCACATGGGGAGCTGCTAACATGCAGCTCCCCGTTGTGGAAAATTCAATTTGGTTTGAATTTTGAAAGAGCGAGCACGTTTCCTGCTATCTCTTTCAAAATTCAAACCAAGTTTGCTATGGCAGGGCGGGAGCCGCGAGGCTCCCGCCCTGCCATAGCAAACTACAGTGTCCCGGGGGTGGGCACCCCAGGACACTGCAGGAGCCGGCCCTGAGGGGTGGGGGTCCCCAGGGCCATCAATGGCTCCAGGATGGGACCGCCACCCCCCTCCTCACATTTTCAAAGCCCAGGGGGGTGGTGGTCCCTGGGGCTGGGGGGTCCGTCACGCAGCCCCCAATCTAAATATTTAGAGCCCCGTGGAGGTGGCAGTTCCCGGGGCGTGTGGGGGGGCTTGAGCCTCCCCACGCAGGTTTTTTTTTTTTTTTTTTAAAGCCCCGGGTGTGGCAGTCCCCGGGGCTAGGGGGGCCTGAGAGCCCCCCGCAACTAATTTAAAGAAGCCCCGGCGGGTGGTGGTCCCCAGGGCTAGGGGGGCCTGAGAGCTCCCCCCCACCGAATGTAAAGACGCCCAGGGGGGTGGCGGTCCCCGGGGCTGGGGGGCCCCTCTGGGCCCCCCTTTACATAATAAGTATTGCCCCTGGGATTTGGAAGCGCAGAAGCCTGCGCTTCATTTTTTTTATTTTTTTTAAATTTTGGTCGAAATTCGCGCTGGGTGCTCGAATCTCGCCGATTTATTTTTTGAAAAAAAATGCTTTGTTTGGCCCTAGGGGTCCTTGTGGCACCCCCTGAGCAGGCTTAGGGGGTCAGGATGTTTCTACCCTGCCCCCTTTTTGCGTTTTGCAAGGGTTTTTTTCTGCTTTCTTGTGCCTCGGTTCTACCGAGGCACAAGATGGCTGCCAACACTTCCTGGTTTGGAGTGTTGACAGCCAATTAGCATACAGCTCGTGCTCGGCAGGGTGCACGGATCCACCGCTGCCATAGATATATATGTGATTTTGATTTTTTCAGGAACTACTGAACGGATTGACACCATTTAACAAAAAGGCATGAGTGTGAACCAAGGGCTACCTCTTTGCCAAATTTGGTGTAATTCCGTTCAGCAGTTCGGGCTGTAGCTTTGATTAAAGGTTCCTACGGGAAATTGCATGGGGAAAACACGTTTTGGGACCCCCTTTTTTCTCGGCCCCCGATTGACGAATCACCCCGAGACTTTCAGGATAGGAGCGGACCAGAGTGCCCCACCAGTTTTGAAAATTTCACGACGATTCGTCAACCCGCGCCAAAGTTATTCCAAATAGAATGTTGCGGATTTCCTATGGATAATAGGTCCTAACTATATATATATATATGGTTTTTTAAGTGAATATATATATATATATATTCATCAAAATGCCCAAGCTTTAGGAGCGCACTCACAGGAATTTCACCATCCGGCTATTCAGGGAGTAACCACACGTTGATGCTCCTCGGTTATCATTTTAGACCTGACGCGTTTCGCGGCTGTTACCGCTTTCTCAAAGGTCAAAGCACAATGAAACTCGCAGGCGGTTTCCAACAAACATCCTTTTATTGCAAGCTCCGTCATGAGTGGACCGCGCTTCGTGCGCGTCTTGCATTATGGGTGAAGTAGTCACTCCTAAAGCGTGGGCATTTTGATGAATAAATATATATATATATATATATATATATATATATATATATATATATATATATATATATATATATATATATATATATATATATTTTCTGAAAAAAAACATAGGTTTCAGAGACGTTATAGTTAGAAATTAGCATTTAAAAAACCTTAGAAATTCACAGAAAGAACCATAGGTTTCAGGGGTGTTATAGTTAGCTGCCCATTTCACTCGTACAAAACCATAGAAATTCCTCCGTTATAGTTAGTTCTGCTAACTATAACTCACGCGCCCGCAATGCACTGCTGATGATGTCACATATTGCATCATTCATGACATGGTCAGTGACATCCGCGATGACATCACTGATGACATCTCAAATGACATCACTGATTACATCATCCACTTGACAATCCGATACACCACATCATACACTAGTATAACCTTTCATCACTCACTGTAAAATACAGAGTACCATATTTGAAACCATTGACACACCAATACCAGTTACTACATACCCACTCACTGATTCCTAAGTCTACACACACAACTACCCATTCAACAACAGAATCATCTATACATGCAGTCATTAATTAATAGAACACTATCAAATGCACTTATACACATATATAGACATTGACACATCAGCAGTCATCTTAGTCGGTTATGCAGTCATCCTACTCACTCATGAAAAAAATGTATCGCACTTAAATTTACTCACTTACACAATTATCCAACGACACCTCATTTATTCAAACACATAGTAACTCATCGCTAATATGTTAAAAAAGCACCATTACAATTATACACTCATTCATATATTTACTCTCACAATCACTTACTCTTACACAAACTTATTTATATACACCAACTCTCACATACAATGCCTTTTATTGTTTTACTTTGTTGAAGATGTACAACTAAAACATATATTCGCTCACCATCTCACAAATAAATACACTCAGTCACCCAAACAACTGTTTCCACATGCACTCTTAAACCCATACACCTAGTCAATCAACCATTCACACATCTATGCATAGAGTTACACACACCCCATCCAACCACACACAAACTCAGTGTCCCATACAAAAACTCACCCAACTAATCAATAACTAATATACACACTCATGTAGTTAGTGACCAACTGAGGTGCCGCTCGTAGCTGTGAACTTTTAGCCCTTGGTGTTGTGAGCCTCTTCGCTGTGGGATTGCGGCACTGCGAGGACCAGCAGCGCAAATTTCACCAACAGCTGCGGCCTCTTCCCAGACACTCCCCTTTTTGCCTGCCTCCTTCTTAACAGCTCGCGGCCCCCGCTTCGCGGGAGCCGCTTGTAGCCGTGAACTTTGAGCCCTTGGTGTTGTGAGCCTCTTCGCTGTGGGATTGCGGGACTGCGAGGACCAGCAGCGCAAATTTCACCAACAGCTGCGGCCTCTTCCCGGACGCTCCCCTTTTTGCTTGCCTCCTTCTTAACAGCTCGCGGCCCCCGCTTCGAGGGAGCCGCTCGTAGCTGTGAACTTTGAGCCCTTGGTGTTGTGAGCCTCTTTGCTGTGGGATTGCAGGACTGCGAGGACCAGCAGTGCAAATTACACCAACAGCTGCGGCCTCTTCCAGGACACTCCCCTTTCTGCCTGCATTACCTATTTATATTTAGTCTCTTTAGGCGTCGCGGGACGCGCGCGGGCGAGCGCCAGGCGAAGCCCGGGCCAAGGGCGGGCCCGTTTAAGCCCGTTAAAAACCGAATAAGGCCGGGGCGGGCCCCCCCTCTAACCCCTGCTACTGTGTGAATTCCATATATATTTATCTATCTTTTTTAATTATTTTTTGTGTATACGTATATTATTATTATGATGACCACACGAGCAAGCAGGAGTTAAACGGCCATGGAAGCAGCCAACATAATAGGTCCATTAGATAATTTTACTGTAAGGGCAAATTCAGTCATTGATCAAGGGATTGCCCTTATGGAACGGAGAGTGTCCCAAGATTTAGCATTGGCAAAACGATCATCATTGGGGCATTTTGTGACTGCTAAAACCCCAGACCAGCATAATAAAGAAGAAGGCCCCATAGCAGTCCACGCAGATGTGCATAGTTTCCCAAATATGGTAGACTTGTCAGCGTCAGAACTCATATCCGTTTCACAATTAGAAAGGACCCCGGAGTTAGAGTTAAATCCATTACTAGAGGATATACCAACCAGGCAGTCGAGGGGAACGAGAGAGGGCGCTATATCGAAAATATTAAAGAAATCACAGAAAACTATAGCGCCCGTGGATAAGGGGCCATGCGAGCTACCCAAAAGGTATGGGGAGGGACTAGAACAACAAAGAAAGAGCGGGTGTGCCTCTATGCACATAGATGCGAATAATGAGGTCTTGGATTCAGGAAGCGTAGAGGTCTCGGTTGGCTTGATTGGAAACAGTAAGGATGATGAGGTTGATTGCCAATTTTTTGAAAAAATGAGGGAGCTTTTTAAAATGTATTTCTCTCCGATAGAAATCAGACTAAAGTGCATAGAAAAGCAGCTAACTGAATTGACTGCCATTTCTAAGACTCCTGTTAATCCTGGGGTAATGAAGGCAGGGGGTAGGAAGTTAAGTCGTAATAACAATAAACCAGTGGGCCAGCCAGTAAAAAAAACATCTGCTCCAGCTGCGAACGCAAAATCGATGAATCCTACAATTTCAGAGAAAAAAACGGTAGACAATCTTAATACCCCCATTGTGAACCCCAGACAGGAGGTCAATACATCCAAGGCTACTGGATTGGACCCCAATGGGGACTGTAATTGGGGACCCCCATTGGGGAAATTAGCTATTAACCTGCCCCCTAAAGTAAGCCTTTTGTGGTGGTGTTGACTGGGGTCAAAGAGTTGAGTCATCTCACCGAGGAGCCTAGTTGGTCATTAAAAAATAAGGTACAACATTGGTTTAATATTAACCGACCACTACCCCCCCATTGGTCGAGTAAGATCCTAATGGTGCGTAGGGTGCCCTGGGTGGGGCATGGGAGTAAAATAATCCAGGGTGACTGTGTTTTGGTCAATTT
Source organism: Triturus cristatus (assembly GCF_964204655.1). Lineage (NCBI taxonomy): Eukaryota > Metazoa > Chordata > Amphibia > Caudata > Salamandridae > Triturus > Triturus cristatus. The sequence goes on along the minus strand of NC_140592.1, from coordinate 512,487,840 downwards.
TGAGGACCCGCGTATGGTCGATCACATATGCTCATGGGATATGCAGGGCATAAATGAAGGCATTGAAACAAAGCGACTTTCTTTTTTTTATCCTCCCAGGAGTCGTTTTGGTCCAGTTTTTAGAGTAGGCCACCAAGAGAGGGGAGCAGATTGGAGGGAGTGGGGAAGGCAAACGACCAGGGACGTAACATCTCGGGATAACTGGAGAGGAATACCGACCGCTAATAGGTATAGTTGCCTGGAGATGGTTGATTGACTGCCTCCGATTATTGGGCTTATGCATGATTGTCGTGAGGGGCCTAGTAAGCCAAATAGAAGAGCCAATCATTTGGCGTATAGTATCTTAAAAGCTCAACTTAAGATCAGGGATAAAGATGTAGCTGTGGCCGGCACCATTTCTTGTCCATCGGTAAAGGGGCCAGATAGACAAGAGCCCGCAGTGCTTAAATATACTGGTGTCGGTGAAGAAAGAGCCAGCTCGTCAACGACCCCTAAATATTGCAGTGGGGGATGTTGGAGAAAATGTTGTACCTATATCTATAGAAATAGGTAACTGTACTGGCACTGCCTTAGACCCAGAGATCTTAGTAGACCACCAAAGGGAGAAGCTGGCCCTTCTATCTTGGAACATAGCGGGCCTGTCAAACAAGGTAAAGGATCACATTTTTCGAGCATTCATTGACAATTATGATGTTATTTGTCTTCAGGAGTGCTGGGAACAGGTCGAAATACATCTAGCTGGGTATTGCACGTATTTTTCTACAGCATTGCAGACTAGGAGGGGCAGATGCTCCGGTGGGCTCATCACATACATTTCTAATACTGCCAATCTGACCATTAAGCACCAGACCACCGGGGGGCATAATTACTATCAGGTACACTTCTTTAAAGTGGGAGGAAATCAGCATATTACCCTTGTAAACTTGTACAACAATATACCAAAGGACGACCAAAAAAGAGTGTTGGAAGACTTAAACAACTCTTTACGATATGGGACAGGTCCTGCGCATAATGATAGGTGCATCATAATGACGGGTGATTTCAATTGCCATCTATGTGCCCATAGTAACTTGGGTATATGTGGAATGGTTAATCTTATGGGTGACCCCTGCACACACTTTGAGCATTCTATGCTGGGAAATTTGTTTAATAATTTAATTTATGACTGGAACCTGGGTTTTGCAAATGAATTATGTAGCCCCCAGGTTAAATTCCAACCCTACCTTTAATGGGCGGGGTCTGCGGTCTGTCATAGATTATACATAGGCTACTATAAGCTATCATCATAGTGTCCTGTCGTTTAAAACAGAGGACATTGCACTGAGCGATCATTTCCCGATCAGTTCAACCTTCGATACTGGGGTGAGCAGTAGACTAGTATCTAATGTAGTTGAAAATTTATATTGCCATGCTATATCGCTGGCGAGAACTAATGGCTACGCAATAAAATGGAGTAAGGTTGACCCCACAAATTTTTTGCAGACTGTAGTAGCGGGCCAGTATAGTAACTTCATGTTGTGCCTTGAGGAAACCCCTGACCCAACTGCGGTCATTGTAGCTTTTCAGAATATTACAGTACAAATTGGTAATAAACTGACAGGAACATTACGGGAAGGGGAGAGACATAAGGCGGAGGGCTGGTTTAATTCGGAGTGCAGTAAAGCACACACTTATTTAAAGCAGACATTAAAAAAAGTACCTAAAAATCAGCAAGATATTAGATCTGCTAGAACAGCTTATAAAACTACACTACATAAATGGAGATCGGAGTTGAAAGAGGCTGCGTGGGGTGCTCTAGTAAAGGCGTGCTCTTCGAGAGATAATACTGCCTCTGGAGAGCAGTAAACGCTCCTTTTTTTGTCGAAAGGAAATCGGACCTGGTAGACATTGCTATAGAGGAGTCTGTATGGGTCAATCACTTCACCGAGTTATACAAGAAAGACGATTTGGTTAGTCCAGAAAGCATTTGCCACGGCGGCCAGTTGACTGTTATTGAGCCTGTCCCTTCTGTCTCGTTTCCTTTGGGGATCTTTTTCTCCATCTCAGAGGTGGAATTAGCATTAGTAGAAAGCTCTAACAACAAAGCTCCAGGACCCGATGGAATTCCCATAGACATTTCTAAGGATAATATTTCCTTATGGGTCCCGCTCCTGACGAACGTGCTTAATAGTTATAATAATAAAGGATTTCCATCTACGTGGCAGGAAGCGATAGTAGTGCCCATTTTTAAAAAGGGAGATCGAAATGACCCCAAATGCTGTAGGCCCATTTCACTACTTGACTCCTTGATGAAAGTGGCAGGTAGAATTATATTAAATAGACTGCAAATATGGGCCAAGGATGGAGGTATTCTCTCTAAGTTCCAGTATGGCTTTAAGTCAGGATTGGGTACTGTTGAACAAGAACTTAATCTGGCTATGATAACTGGTAAATATGTGGTGGCAAAAAAGGGCACTTTATTTATGACATTTGTAGATCTTAGCTCAGCTTTCGATTGCTTGAGTCATGAGGTTATGTGGGACACTTTAACAGGCCTCAGCATTGACTCAAATATTCTTAATTTCATTAAAGAGCTGTACAGAGGGGCAGGGGCAAAGGTGCGTTTTGGTAAGAAAGGCGAATGTACAAACAAATTCCCAATAATGAAAGGCGTTCGACAGGGCTGTATTCTGGCACCCTTTCTTTTTAACTTGTATATAAATGGTGTGGCAGACTTTTTAATAAAACTAGACGTAGATTATCCCCAAATTGACGGCATGGCGGTGCCCATTTTATTGTACGCAGACGATGCGGTTATAATGGCAAGAACCCAAGTAGGCCTCCAAAAGGCGTTAACTAGTTTCTCAGTATATATGGGATCTAGGGGCTTAAAAATTAATATTGGGAAAACCTTTACCATGTGCTGCTCATCAAAAAAAAGGTTTTTTGTAATACTTTTTTTTAGAACAGTCCAAGATAGGACTAATAAGTACTTTTTCATATTTAGGGATTGTTTTTAACAAAAGAGGTACCTGGACAATAGCGGTTAGCACAAGGAACCTTGCATTTGCTCGTGCAATAGGTGCAGTTAAACAGTTTGCCAATAAACTGGGGGGTAGGCCTGTTCGTATTTTGATGGATATTTACAAGGCTAAATGTGTGTCAGCTGCTATTTATGGGGCTGGTATTTGGGGGGTTGCAGATTGTCAGGAAATCCAAGCAAAGGAAAAAAAATTCCTGCGCTATCTGTTAGCTGTCCCCAAATCTACCTCCACATATGTTTGCCATAAGGAACTGGATTTGGTTTACATATCTGACTTAATTAAGATAAGTCCATTATTGTTATGGGATAAGATATGGACCTCTAGGGCAACTGATTTTAATAGAGCAATTTTAGCGGATTGCATCAAATATGAGGGATCTAAAAATATCCAGTGGCTTTCCTATGTAAAGGACTTTGTGACAAATATAAGTTACCCAGTATATTTTAACATCTCCTCCACGCTATCCTCGATCTCCAGAAAAGCATTAAAAGAATGCTGTCTTGCTTTTCTGGAGAACCAACGATGGTCTGCGGAGGGAAGGAAGGCATCCGTTATCCAACATCATTTACTTTTACAGGGTCCTGGCTTGCAGCTTTATTTATCCCCCGAGCAACCTAGTTACAATAGAATGTTATTAGCTCGGCTGAGAACTGGTAGCTATTTTAGGCTGTTAACCTTTCCAGATACTAATGATTGGTCGATTAATTTAATTAAATGCCCATGCGATGATCTTTCCATGCAATCAACAATCCATTGTGTTTTGTTCTGTAAATTTTATGCATGGGGGAGAAAGAGATACTTGATACCTCTGTTAAAGATCTGGGGCTTGAGACAGTGTAGACCTGCTTTTCTTAAGCTGCTTTTATTACAATGAAATGTCCATAAATGCTGTATCTAAGTTTTTAACATTTGCAATTAGATGCAGATCCTCCATGGCTTAAACTCAATTCTGTTTTGAATTAGACAGTTCTAGTATGATTTACTTAAATTGTTATGTTTTTCGATTTCCACTATTGTGTTTTATTGTATGTATCAATTTTAATGTGCTTTTATGATTTTCTATTGAAATCAAATAAAGCTATCTTTGATTGATTGACCAACTGAGGCAGCATGTTATACAACAACAGAGACAGTGCTGCACACATTCACATAGTTTAGTTACTAATCCATGTATTAAGTGAGACACCTTTAATTACTCACTTAAAAAGACAGTCAGACAGCTACTAAATCCTCCATCCAGACAGTTATATATCCACTCAATATTCAATACAGATTGGTATATATATAATACATATTTAAATTTCAAACTAAACCACATTCAGTGGATGATGTCATCAGTGATGTCATCAGTGATGTCATTTGAGATGTCATCAGTGATCTCATCAGTGATGTCACTGACCATGTCATGAATGATGCAATATGTGACATCATCAGCAGTGCATTGCGGGCGCGTTAGTTATAGTTTGCAGAACTAACTATAATGGAGGAATTTCTATGGTTTTGTACGAGTGAAATGGGCAGCTAACTATAACACCCCTGAAACCTATGGTTTTTTCTGTGAATTTCTAAGGTTTTTTAAATGCTAATTTCTAACTATAACGTCTCTGAAACCTATGTTTTTTTTCAGTGAATATATATATATATATATATATATATATATATATATATATATATATATATATATATATATATATATATATATATGTTCAGTGAAAAAAACCATAGGTTTCACACATGTTATAGTTAGCTGGACATTTCATTCGTAAAAAAACAATGAAATTCCCCCGTTATAGTTAGTGCAGGCAACTATAACTCACGCGACCGCAATCCTCTGCTGATGCTAATACTGTATTTAGACACTTATTTGCCCATGTCTTCTTCCATTAAATTTTAGCTATACATATATTACAAATATTTTTTTTTCATAAAGACACATATGTCATCAGCAGAGGATTGCGGTCGCGTGAGTTATAGTTGCCTACACTAACTATAACGGGGGAATTTCATCGTTTTTTTACGAATGAAATGTCCAGCTAACTATAACATGTGTGAAACCTATGGTTTTTTCACTGAATTTGCAAGGTTTTTTTAAATGCTAATTCCTAACTATAACGTGTGTGAAACCTATGGTTTTTTCAGTGAATTTGTACGGTTTTTTAAATGCTAAGTTACTTTACGCCATTCGTGGCGTGCGCGCCCACTTAACGCAGTTCGTTCCATGCGCGCACGGTGCGCTTCGCGCACCGTGCGCGCACAGTGAGCACGCGGTGCGCTTCGCGCACCGCACGCCCACTTTACGCAGTTAGTGCCGTGCACGCACGGTGGGCACGCGGTGCGCTAGGCGCACTGCGTGCCCACGTTACGCTAGATGGGCCATGTACGCACGATGCGCTTCGCGCACCGTCCGCACATGGAGGACATATGTTGCGCTTCGTTGTTAAAGATAATTATTTAATTTTTCTGATGTGTCATAAGCCATGCAAAAAAATGGTGCCCTTCGGGGACCATTTGCACATGGGGTGGGGAGAGTATGGATATTTTATTTTTTTTAATAATTTTTACGGTATGCGTACGGTAAGCGTAATCGGCGAAATTATCGAAAAAATTAAATTTCCGTTTTTGGCCTTGGGGGATCTTTGGGGACTCCCTCAACATGGCTAGGTGCTTAGGAGCTGTCTAAACAGCCCCTTTACATGTTTTTGGCCTTTGTTTTTTAACCCCCTCTCAGAGTGCGAGAGAGAAAATGGCGGCCGCCACTTCCTGGTTTCGACCGATTCGAATGTTTACTAAGATCTAACAGCCAATCAGATTCGCGCTCGCGCACGGCACCGTACGCGTACGGTAAGCTTATCGTAAGCGCACCGTAAGCGCACCGTAAGCTGCCACAGATATATATATTGATTTAAATGCTATTTTCTCAGGAACTACTGAACAGATTTACACCAGACCTACAAAAGGCACTTCCTTGACCTGAGGACTACCTCTCTGCCAAATTTCAAGTAACTCTGTTCAGCCGTTCGGGCTGTAGCTGTGTCTAAAGGTCCTATGGAAAAATGCATGGGAAAAACGCGTTTTGGGACCCCCCTTTTTTCTCAGCCCCCGCTTGACGAATCCCCCCGAGCGCAGGGTGTGCGCACGGTGAAAAATCAGAAAATAAATAAATAAATAAATACATAACTTAGCATTTAAAAAACCGTACAAATTCACTGAAAAAACCATAGGTTTCACACACGTTATAGTTAGGAATTAGCATTTAAAAAACCTTGCAAATTCACTTAAAAAACCATAGGTTTCACACATGTTATAGTTAGCTGTACATTTCACTCGTAAAATACCAATGAAATTCCACGTTATAGTTAGATCAGGTAACTATAACTTGCGCGACCGCAATCCACAATGTGTCATTTCAGATGTCATCATTGATGTGATGAGTGATGTCCCTGACCATGTCATGAGTGATGTAATATGTGACGTCATCAGGAGTTTATTGTGGGTGCGCAAGTTATAGTTACCTGATCTAACTATAACGTGGAATTTCATTGGTTTTTTACGAGTGAAATGTACAGCTAACTATAACATGTGTGAAACCTATGGTTTTTTAAGTGAATTTGCAAGGTTTTTTAAATGCTAATTCCTAACTATAACGTGTGTGAAACCTATGGTTTTTTCAGTGAATATATATATTGTTAGGACCTATTATCCATAGGAAATCCGCAACATTCTATTTGGAATAACTTTAGCGCAGGTTGACGAATCGTCGTGAAATTTTCAAAACTGGTGGGGCACTCTGGTCCGCTCCTATCCTAAAAGTCTCGGGGTGATTCGTCAATCGGGGGCCGAGAAAAAAGGGGGTCCCAAAACGTGTTTTCCCCATGCAATTTCCCATAGGAACCTTTAATCGCAGCTACAGCCTGAACTGCTGAACGGAATTACGCCTTCCTAATTTTCCTACTATCACTTACAGAAAAGCGAAGTCAATGAGGAGCCAGTTAGTCAAAAGTTGTCCAGAGACAGGAATCACTGGCACTTGGCTAAAACCAAGGAAAGGTTTCTTCAAATGTTCCTCGTGCCGGGCGTGCAAGTTTGGTGTTAATACTACTCATTACACCACTCCATTCTCGGATGAGAAATGTGCCATCCAAGGGAATTATAACTGCCGCACTGAGTTTGCTGTGTACGTCCTGACGTGCACCTGTGGTTTGCGTTACGTGGGAAGTTCCAAGCTACAGGTGCACGTCAGGATTTTGCAACACATCCGGGCTATAGTGAATAACTATTCATCTTATCCTGTAGCCAGACACTTTAAACGAGAACATGACAATGACTTGAGCTGCCTCTCGTATTTTGTAATCAATGCGATAATCCCCCTAAGGAGGGGTGGTAACAAAGAAAAGAAGCTAAGACAATTAGAATCTCGCATTATTCTAGAACTTGATAGTAAAGCACCACATGGGTTGAACACAACAGAGGACATGCACAATTTCCTATAGGAACATGTTGTTGTGACCCTGGTAATATCGAGATTATTAAACGTAGATTTTTTATCTTACGTTATGCACTGATTCCTTTTTAGTCACCTCCCTATTTATTTCCTTAATACTCCTTCCCTCTTGGGTAACTTATCTTTAGGAGTAGATACTGTCAGTACACAATACTCATTATGGAACCTGAGCTGCTTTAGGAGATTTTGCACATTTTGGCTTTTTAGATTTTGTTAGGGGTTTTACTTACACTAGAATATCCTTTTTAATGGAGATGACATTTGAGGAAAGGATAGCGTTAGTAATATTTTGCACATTTTTAATGGCACTTTCTTACCTATTTCAGATGACGAATTATGACATGATATGAAAACAATTGGGCCATAACTACATCATAGCAAGCATTTAGGCTGATACTTAATAGCTCACATATATGACTCTCGCTGGCTCATGTCTGGATCTTGTGGCACTATATTGATACTGTTTTATTAGCGATATTTTATATCCTATTTATTGACAGTTTTTAACAATGTGTTACATTTTTATCCATTCCAGTGTTGATATGTAAATATAATCATATGTATTTGCATTTAGGTCATGTTAATTTTTTTATTTTAGAATTTGGACCAACTGATATATGTTTTAAGTGATGCTTTTATATGTATTTATACAGCAATATTGTGCACACAAATCTAGTCACAATAGATGTATTTAAATTTATGGCGATTGTTCAAGTGACTTCACGTAATCTGTCTTTTCAGAAATCTGTTTTCTGTGTCTATGATCACGTGACACAGTTAGTAAACTCACTTAGCATATTTAAATTGTAATGGCGGACTGTTACCAGTGTGTGATCAAGGGCTTGGCTGTGCCCGAAACGCGTCACTGAGAGAAGGAGCAGAATAAAATCTACCTGCCAGCAATCGGGGTCCGTTTTCCTCTGTTCACCGCTGCTGCTGCTGCGTGCGCATCACTGCGGAGGTTCGAGGAGTCTGAGTAGCTGCATATATATATATATATTCACTTAAAAAACCATAGGTTTCACACATGTTATAGTTAGGTGGATATTACACTCGTAAAAAACCAATGAAATTCCCCCGTTATAGTTAGTTCAGATAACTATAACTCGCGCGCCCGCAATCCTCTGCTCATGACGTCACATATTACATCACTCATGTCATGGTCAGTGGCATCACTCTTGACCTCACTGATGACATCGTCCTTGTGATAGAGTGGCGGTCGCGCGAGTTATAGTTATCTGAACTAACTATAACGGGGGAATTTCATTGGTTTTTTACGAGTGAAATATCCACCTAACTATAACATGTGTGAAAACTATGGTTTTTTAAGTGAATTTGCAAGGTTTTTTAAATGCTAATTCCTAACTATAACGTGTGTGAAACCTATGGTTTTTTCAGTGAATTTGTATGGTTTTTTAAATGCTAAGTTATGTATGTATTATTATTTTTTTAATATATTTATTTTTCAATAAACTACGTTTTATATGGTTTTTCACCGTGCGCGCACCCCCGCGATTTAAAAAAAAAAAATTTAAAATGTTTTTTTCTGCCTTCGGGGTCCTTCAGGGACCCCCTGACAAAGGCTAGGGGGTCAGGAACTCTCTACCCTGCCCCCTTTGCACGTTCGCCACCTTCCTTTTCCACTCTCGCACTGAAAACAAACAAAATGGCGGCCGACACTTCCTGATTTCGACCGATTCGAACGTTGACTGACATGTAACAACCAATCAGAATTACGCTCGCGCATGTTAGGGTGCGTGCACCGTGCGTCTTAGTGCGCGCACGGTGCGCGGCTATAGATATGTATGTGCTTTTTACTGCAATTTTCTCTGGAACCACTGAACAGATTGACTCCATATATGCAAAAGGCACATCCCTGACCTGAGGACTACCTCTCTGCCAAATTTCAAGTAATTCTGTTCAGCCGTTCGGGCTGTACCTTCGACTAAAGGTCCTATGGGAAAATGCATGGGTAAAACGCGTTTTGGGACCCCCCTTTTTTCTAGGCCCCCGCTTGACGAATACCCCCCCGAGACTTTCAGGGTAGGAGCTGAGCGGAGCGCCCCATTAGTTTTGAAAATTTTGCGAAGATTCGTCAACCGGCGCCAAAGTTATTCAAAATAGAATTTTGAGATTTCCTATGGAAACACGGTGATAACTATAACTATCGACTGGCGACCGCCAGTAGATTATATATATATATATATATTACCTACTGGCGGTCGCCAGTAGGTAGTTATAGTTAGGACCCCTTTTCCATAGGAAAACCTCAACATTCTATTTTGAATAACTTTGGCGCCGGTCGATGAATCCTCGCGAATTTCTCAAAATAGGTGGGGCGCTACGCTCCGCTCCTACCCTGAAAGTCTCGGGGGGATTCGTCAAGCGGGGGCTGAGATAAAAGGGGGGTCCCAAAACGCGTTTTTCCCATGCATTTTTCCATAGGACCTTTAGAACGAGCTACAGCCCGAACGGCTGAACAGAATTACTAGAAATTTGGCAGAGAGGTAATCCCTAGGTCAAGGAAGTGCCTTTTGTAGGTTTGGTGTAAATCTGTTCAGTAGATTCTGAGAAAATAGCCTTTAAATCAATATATATATCTGAGCCCGCTTACCGTACGCTTACCGTAAGCGTACGGTGGCGTGCGCGAGCGCGATTCTGATTGGCTCTTAGATCTTAGTAAACATTCGAATCGGCCGAAACCAGGAAGCGGCGTCCGCCATTTTGTCTCTCGCACTGAGTGTTGTTTATCAAACATGATGGCCAAAAACATGTTACGGGGCTGTTTTGACAACTCCCTCCCACATAGTCATGTTGAGGGAGTCCCCAAACATCCCCCAAGAGCAAAAACGTTTTTTTTTTTTTTTCGGCAATTTCGCCGAGTACGCTTACCGTACGCTTACCGTAAGCGTACGGTAAAAAAAAAAAAAAAAAAAAAAACACTATCCACACTTACCCCACCCCCTTGCTTTTGGTTGCCGCACGCCACCAAATGTACTGTGCTTATTAATAGGTAAAAAAAACTAAATTTTGGCAACTTGAAATTATAAAATCGAAATAAAAAAAACACTATCCACATTGACCCCACCCCCTGTGCTTTTGGTGGCCGAAGGCCACCAAATGTACAGGGCTTATTAAAGTTGATAAAAACCGTGCACGGAACGAACTGCGTTAAGTGGGCGCGCACGCCTCGAATGGCGTAAAGTAACTTAGCATTTACAAATTCACTGAAAAAACCATAGGTTTCACACACGTTATAGTTAGGAATTAGCATTTAAAAAACCTTGCAAATTCACTGAAAAAACCATAGGTTTCACACATGTTATAGTTAGCGGAAATTTTACTGATAAAAAACCAGTGAAATTGCCCCGTTATAGTTAGTGCTGGCAACTATAACTCACGCGACCGCAATCTTCTGCTGATGACATATGTGTCTTTATGAAAAAAAAATATTTGTAATATATGTATAGCTAAAAATGTATGGAAGAAGACATGGGCAAATAAGTGTCTAAATACAGTATTAGAATCAGCAGAGGATTGCGGTCGCGTGAGAAACCTGTGAAATTCCCCCGTTATAGTTAGTTCAGCTAACTATAACTCGCGCCGCTGCAATGCACTGCTGATGATGTCACAGATTACATCACTCATGACATGGTCAGTGACATCACTCATGACATCTGAAATGACATCATCTAATGACTGTGTGTTTCTGTAAAGTTTAAATACGTTTGATATATATAGGGAAAGGCGTATTGAAGAATGAGTGGGTGTATAAATGTCTAAATGGATGATTTAGTAGGTGCGTGACTGACTCTATAAGTGAGTGATTAAACGTATCTTACTGAATGCATGGTTTAGTGACTAAACTGTGTGAATGTCTGTATTCGTCTGTGTGTTGGTGTGTAAGCGGCTGCATGGGTTTGCGAATAGCTACATGAGTGTCTATATGGGTTATTGATTGGTTGTCTGAGTATCTGTATGGGTGCCTGAGTGTTTGTCTGGGTGGGGTGTGTGTGACTCTGTGCATAGATGTGTCAGTGGGTGATTCATTGGGTGCATGGTTTCAAGAGTGCATCTGTGATGGACTGTATGGGTGGGTGAGTGTGTGTATGGGTGTGTTAGTGAGTGAATATATATCTCAGTGGTACATGTGTGAGTAACTGAATATGTGAAATGCAGTATATATGTGTGTTGGAGTACATAAATGGCTATGATGTGATTGTGAGAGTGGCTGTATGGATGAATGTGTGCTTGTATCATTGATTATATAAGAACTTAAGAATGTGCTAGTATTTGTATGTGTAATTGAGCTGGTGTGCGTATAACTGTATAGGTGAGTAAAGGGGAGTGTGATTATTTATTTGCATGACTGACTAGGTACCTCTATGGATGAGTGGTAGTTTGTGAGTGTTTATATATGTGTATGAGTGCATATGATAGTCCTGTACTGAGTGACCATAAGTATGAGTGACTGTACAGGTGAGTGAGTGGATGTATGTGTAGACATAAGAGTCAGTGAGTGGGTATGTAGTTATTGGTGTTGGAGTGTCTGTAATGGCAGTCTGTAATTTAGAGTGGGTGTATCTAAAGTTATATTAGGGTGTGAGAAGATGCATGAAATTATAACATGGATGATGTAATCAGTGATGTAATCAGTAATGTCATTTGAGATGTCATCAGTGATGTCATCAGTGATGTCACTGACCATGTCATGAGTGATGTAATAGGTGACGTCATCAGCAGTGCATAGCGGGGGCGCAAGTTATAGTTAGCTGAACTAACTATAACAAGGGAATTTCACAGGTTTCGTACGAGTGAAATGTCCAACTAGCTATAACTTTGCCTAAAACCTATGGTTTTTTCAGTGAATATATATATATATATATACAACCAACGCCAGCATTCAAAATCTCCTTGCCAGAAATGACACTGCAGTTCAAAGCTGTCAAGTGACTTTTATTTAATTAATTCCCAGGCCATGACGCGTCTCGGCAGGATCACCTGCCTTGTTCACACATTGCGCCTCAATACAATCTTTGTTTTTAAACCTGCTTTGGGAAGCGAATCTTGCTGTGACCGGGCCCTTTGTTTCTGCAGCCTCTGCTGCTGCCGTGAGGCAATTGGCAGAATCCCTAATTTTCCGACCGTGAGGTGAACGGCCCAACGAGACATGGGACCACAACTCCCAGAGGGCTTGGCAACCGACATCCACGTCACCGCGCCGGGGGGCACGAGAACAGCACAACGGTCCTCGCGCAGCACGGGACGCTTTGGGAAGCAAATCTTGCTGTGACCGGGCCCTTTGTTTCTGCAGCCTCTGCTGCTGCTGTGAGGCAATCGGCAGAATCCCTGATTTCCCGGCCGTGAGGTGAACGGCCCAACGAGACACGAGACCACAACTCCCAGAGGGCTTGGCAACCAGCATCCATGTCACCACGCCGGGGGGGGCGCGATAACAGCACTGCGGCCTTCCCGCAGCGCGGGCCGCGCCCGGGTATAGCCCGGGCCAATGGCAGGCCCATCTGCGCCTCTCAGTGACCGGAGGAGGCCGGGCAGGGCCAGAAACCCTGGCTGTTGAACATTCGTATCCAAGTATACCAGTCAGTCAAATATAGCAAGGTAACTTTTAAACAACTTTTTTGTTTTATTATTTTGCCCCCCTGAATTCATAAACAATTTTAAAGCACCCCATAGAAGGCCTTGGACCAAGATAGGGGACTCCACGCGATCTACGTCTATATGGGCAAAAGGAAAGCACTCGCTACACAAGGGGGCGCGCAGGGCTGATGCATGACTGGCAAAATTGACTCTTTGACCGAGCGGAGACTATCAATTGAGGCTAATAAATGCCTCCAAAGTCAAAACACCAGTGAAGAGAGAGCACAAAGGGTCTCTTTTGTAAATATGGGCCCCTTAGAATGCCCTGCAGTACCATCATCTGGTGTACCACCTAGTGAGGCACTCATTCTCCCAGAGCCAGATATGTTTCCAAAAACCTAAACCGAAAATACATTAGAAGGCACTGAAGCAGCCCCGGATTTACCACCATCAAAAAGAAAACGAACTGCTCCTAACAAGTCCATAAGGAAATCACCCCATCTGAAGATGCGGACTCAGTCCTCTTTACAAACAGATCTAGGCCAGGGGAAGTTATTGGATTCTTTACTTTTAAAATTGGAACATATGACGAAGACTTTATTAGCGCCAATAAAACTGAAAGTAGGAAAAATAGAGATTTTGGTTCAAAATCTATTATCCAAGAATGGGTCAATGGTGTTAAATCCAGTAGGGGCCGGGGATGGAAATGAAATGCAAAATAATTCTGAAATCCACACTGAGCTTGTCCCCCTGCCCCAAAGTTCATGTTTCGCCACTAACCCAGGGAGTAAGGGTGCTATAAGTGGTCTAAGTCAGTCAAATACTCCTGAAGTTGCAGAATCCGTACCCAAGATGACTGAGACAGCCCAGGCCAAAGGTCTTCAGGTGCCACATAGGTTATCTCTACCCACATGTAGTCAGTCTACTCATTGCCCATCTAAAGTCGTGAACCAAAGTATTCTTGACTTACCGCCCGCATCTGCCCCACTAGTAGCAGTCTTACTAGAGGTCCCCCCCTTTCTCAAGAAACTAGGGAAACCACTCAAGACTTAATTCATAAAGTGACTCACTGGTGTACAAAAAACGTTCTACAAGGTCAGTACTTATCATCCAACATTATAATGGCCCGAAGAGTGGGGTGGATAGGCCATCAAACTAATAAGATTGGTACAGGAGACTGTATAGTCGTCAATTTTAAGGATTCAGAGAAAGCCAAGATGCTAATAGATAGTGCATCCCAGAGCAATTTCAATACTCAAATAAATGCAGTTTCATTACAATACTTTTACCCACCAAGACAGCGTGGGCGTTTCATGCAAGGACAGTGGCAAATATCACGAAAGTCAAGGAGCCCGATGATTAAAAGTAATTTTGGAAATGAGCTGCCTATACATATTAGATTCCAAGCTCTGACAGATTGACAAAATTTGGAAGAAAATGACTGACTAGAGCAAGATGATGAATTTGAACAGGTCTCCTGCCAAATTAATAGGTCTTCAAATGCACTAACAGCAATACCGGAGGCTTTTTATACAAAACCAACTGTAACCTTAGAAGTAACCCAGCCACAAAACATTACGGGGGGTTAAGTATGGGAACGTGCTTTCATGGAATATAGCTGGCATAAGGGCTAAAAGAGGTAATTTATGTTGGGATTTTTTTTTAGCTTTACATCTTATTCTTGCCCTTCAGGAAATGTGGGACGCAAATGATTGTTTCTATTTAGACGGTTTTACTTCTTTTCATAAATGTGCTATTCCGTCAAGTATGGGCAGAGCGCAAGGAGGGCTATTGCTAATGTTCTCACTCAAACTTTCCTGTAAGACACGTTTGGTTAACTGTAATTCTCAGAATATTTTGGCAGTGGAAATGTCTTTTAAGGATTGCCCTATGGTGTTAGTGGTAAGTTCTATAATTTCTTCACTACAGCACATGAGCTGGAACATTTGCAAGACTTAAAAGTTTTTTTGGAACATTATGAGGAGAGCCATTCGGTTTATTTTGAAATATTAATTCTTGGGGATTTTAATATTCACCAATGTCTTTCAAACTGTTTCCCAAATAAGGATCAGGGGAGTGTAAACCTACCTTTTTAGCATTTTGAGCATACATCTGCAGGAAATATTCTCGAGAACATTTTAGCAAACCAAAATTTATGCTGCCTCTCACAATCGGATAATGTGTCCCCAGTACCCACTTATATAGGAAATGGCAGAGCTAGCACTATCGACTACATTTTAATATATGCGCCTTTAGTCCCTTTTGCTGAGGACCTACTGGTTACATGGTCAAGTTTAAATGACCATAACCCGCTTGTGGTTAATATACTATTCCCTATTACCAAAGTGGGAGAATCAGCTTCCTCCCTGACAAACACTAATATTAGTACTAAAGACCAGGCTCGTAGGCTAAAATGGACAAAGATAATCCCAGAACATTTACTAACTAACTGTGGGGTTCTTGGTTACCGCGTTCGGGTTCTTTGCACGGAACCTGGAATGAAGGTTCCGTGCAGGGAATGTGGAGCGGTCAGGGTTGGCAGTTGCTGCCGGGGAATCTGAGTGTCTGGACCGTATTAAAGAAGCTCTTCTACTCTTACCTGCTCCGGCTTCTTTTCATCTTCTTTTCATTGGCGACGGGCTGGTCCAGGTCTCAGTTCCCCTCCTTTTGTCCGGTGATGTGGTTTTCCTGCCTGCACTTCTGGGTAACGAAGAATCGTCGAAGTTGAGTCTGGCCAAGCTTGGACGACCGCCGGACTCGGAACGCCTCCTGCTTTTCTCAAATTTCATCTTCCCCGGTGAGATTATTTTGTTTTTTGCCTCTTCTGTTCCTCGGCGCGTAGATCGGCGCGCGGCGTATATCTTAGCGTCATGTTCTGACGTCCTTCGTCTCGTGCGTACTGTTGCCTTGACAACTTGGAGTTACGAGGCATGCGCTTTGATTAGAAGCAGCGCGTGTTGACTTTTGCCTCTTTGTGTACTGTTGCCTTGGTAATCGGGAGTTAGGTGTCATGCGCTTTAATTTGAAGCAGCGCGTGTAGCACTTGAAGCGTTTTCATGGCACACGGAGCAGTGCTTTAGAATTTTTAACTTCGTGCTATTTACATGAAAGCATCTTTCTTGAAGTATAAAACTTACAGTGATGTGCACATTTTTTTTTTTTTTAAGCAGAAGAGTGCATTTCTTTGGAGGTTCCATTTGAAGTACCGGTTATTTTTGTGACATTGGCAGTATTGCGTTAATCTTTGTGGCAGCAACTCACCCACGCAAGATTGATTATGGATAATATTGCTGCTCCACCCCCATTTTTACAGCTACCTGGTCCTCCTCCTATGCTATGGCCACAATGGAAGGCCACTTTTGAGGCCTATTTAGAAGCAATTGATGGTGACACCTTCACGTCCAAGAAAAAGAAGGCTTTATTAATGTACAATGTTGGTGCTGAGGCAAGGTCAATCCTTCAAACTTTACCTCTAGAGTCAGTGTGGGTGTGCACCAGCCGTGGAGAAGACGGGGATGCACTAGTTGCTGATGATTATGCTTCCTTGGTAAAAACTCTCGATAAAAGGTTCAATCCCAAGCGCAATGTAGTCTTGGAACGACACAAGTTTTTACAACGTGCACAGATGCCTGGTGAATCCATCGATGACTTTGTTGCGGCTCTCAGAATTTTAGCCCTTAAATGTAATTACAGAGAATTTCGGGATGAAATAATTCGCGATCAGCTGATTGAGCGTACCTGTGACAAGAAGGTGCAACAAAAGCTTCTGTCTTCTGATGATCCTGACCTTGAGACTGCCCTTATCTTAGCAAAGAGTGTTGAACATTCTCAACTCTGTATGAAAGAATTGAATACTCCTGTGTCTTCATCCGAAACGACTTCTACATCTGAGGTCAAACTGGTCACCACAAAAGTTTCACCCAAATCGACCAAGAGTATTAATGACAATGTTTCCCGGACACCACCCTCGTTTAATCTTCCGAAAACAAGACTTGAGCAACGTCCTGCGTGTTATCGCTGCGGTAGCACCTCTCATTTGGGAAACTTCAAATTTTGTTATGCCATAAATCAAACTTGTTTCAAGTGCGGCAAGAAAGGACACTTAGCACGGATGTGCAAGGCAACTGTACCACAGAGGGTACCTCCTCGTACTGTGAGAGCCATTGAAGAGGACTGTGTGTATGAGGATGACGAGCGCTATGAATTATTAATGTTATCTTCATCTTCGTCACATGAAGAAGGAGTTGTAGAAATAGCTTCCATCAGTGAGGGTCAAAGAAGGAAGAGTCCTGAATGCATCATAAATGTGAATGGGATTGGCATGAAGTTTCTTGCTGATTCCGGTTCCCCTTTTACGTTAGTTAATGTCAAGGATTTTAGAACCCTGGGCAATGTTTCACTAGTTCACTCTAGCATAAGAATTTTTGCGTATGGTGGTAAAAGAGTGAAAGTAGTTGGCAAATTTAAGGGAAAGTTAGAATTCAAGGATGAATGTATTCTCTGTACTATATTCATAGTGGAGGAAGGTGCGAATTTATTAGGATGGCATGAACAAGGCGAACTTGGGATTATTCTTGATCCTAACCATGTTGACATGGTGTTATCTAAACGGGAAGCTAAACACTACTATGCTAGTCTTCCAGAGGTTCCTCCAATACATACCATCACGTCTGATGTGTGTGTTATGAATGATTGGATTAAAAGTTATCCCGAGGTATTTAGTGGTAAGTTGGGCAAACTTAAGGGATTTCAACATCGCATAGTTCTCAAGGATGGTGCTGTTGCTGTGGCGCACAAGGTACGGAAGGTACCACTCAGTATGCGTGGGGAATTGAGGCTTGAGTTAGAACGGCTATGCGCACTGGGTGTGATCGAGGCTATTGAAGGGTCTGAGTGGTTGTCACCCATTGTTTTAGCGCGCAAGGCCGACAAGTCCCTCAGGATGTGTGTGGACTTGCGCGATCTTAATGCGTGCATCTGGGTCGATCGACAACCTCTACCCAACATCAATGAGATGTTGTCGACCTTGGAGGGTGCCAGGTATTTCACTTCTCTTGACATATCCTCCGCATACCACCAAGTCGAACTGTGCAAGGGCTCCAGACATCTTACATCATTCGTGACTCCTGATGGAGCTTTCCGTTATCTACGCATGCCGTTTGGATTGGCATCGGCTTCTGCAGTGTTCCAACGTCTCATGGGAAACTTATTCAGGAACGCTGTGGGTGTGGTGTTTTTCCAGGACGACATTCTTATTCACGGGAAGACCATACAGGAGCACGATGTCCGGGTTAAGCATGTGTTGGATATAGTCAAGTCTAGTGGTCTGACATTAAGGAGGGACAAGTGCAGATTTCTGCAAGAAGGGGTAGATTACCTTGGTCACCATATCTCTGCTAAGGGGGTGGAACCAAAAATGAAATTACTGGATGCCATTAAGGATGCACCTGAACCCATGAACAAAGACCAGTTACGCTCCTTTCTAGGGCTTGTTGAATATTACGCTAAGTTTGTACCCAATTTTTCTGACAGAACTGTGTGTTTGCGTAGTCTTCTTAAGAAGAATGTAAAGTACACTTGGTCTGAGCAATGTGCGTCTGATTTTAGGTCTCTCAAGGAGGCTATTGTACAGGCACAGCCTCTCAAACTTTTTGACATCAACGATAAATGCATTGTTACCACTGACGCCAGCAATGTTGGCCTTGGTGCTGTTTTAATGCAGAGGAGATCGGATAATAAGGAAGAAATCATTGCTTTTGCATCCAGAACACTTCGGGGTGCTGAAGGAACTTATTCTACCATCGAAAAGGAGGCATTGGCACTATGGTGGGGTGTACAGTATTTTCGTAATTTTCTGTGGGGTAACGATTTTGTTCTTAGAACTGATCATAAACCTTTGGTAGATCTGTTCACCACCAAAGGAGGTGGCAGAGCTACGCCTCGTATTGCCAAATGGCAATACAGGCTGAATGAATTCAATTATTGCTTGGAGTATGTTGCTGGTGTGAAGAACTGTGTGGCTGACTGTTTATCTAGGTTGCCTCTTTCTGCCTGTGTTAGTGAACCTGCCAATGACTTTGTGGAAATGGTGTGTGCAGTCAGCGCTATTGCTGATACGGGAGCTGCTCTGTCCGAAGGGGATTGGAAACTGGCCATTTCTGAAGATGCGGAGCTTTCCAGGGTAATCGATTGGGTAATCCAGGGTTGGCCTAACAGTGCTGTTATTCCCGAGGAATTGATCCCCTATTCAAGAATTAGTGACGAGTTGTCTCTGGTTGATGGGATTTTACGCAGGGGTGGGTTACTGGTTGTTCCTTTGTCTTTACGGAAAAAAGTTTTAGACTTAGCTCATGAAGGTCATTTGGGCATTCGAGCAATGAAGCGGAGAGTGAGAGAGGATTTTTGGTGGCCGGGTGTTGACAGGTCCATTGAACATTGTGTCAGGGATTGTGGTGCGTGTGTGTTGAGCGACAAATCTCAGGTAACTTGTCCGTCCTCTGTCAGTCCCGTTGTGGTCAAGGAGGCACCATGGTTTAAATTGGCTTTTGATGTGGCTGGTCCATTCAGCGGTCTTGGGGCTTCTCCCAAATACGTGCTAGTCCTGATTGACTATATGTCCAAGTGGCCGGAGGTCAAATTTGTGGATGGTATTAACTCTAGTGTGGTTATTAAATTTTTGTTGGAGGTTTTTCTTCGGGAGGGATTTCCTGAGGAACTGGTGACTGACAATGGTACTCAGTTGGTGTCTACTGAGATGCAAAGTTTTTTGTGCAAGCACGGCATCAAACACACACTTACCTCTCTTTACCACCCACGCAGTAATGGGTTGGTGGAGCGTTTTAATCGTGTTGTCAAGGAACAGTTACAGTTGGCCTCTGTTAATGGTCTGGATTGGAAGGTGGTGATTTCGGATGTGTTGTGGGCAATGAGGACAACTCCACACTGTAGTACGGGTGTGTCTCCATTTTCTTTGTTAAGGGGTAGGGTTGCCGGTTCGAAGCTCAACAAGGATTGGATGTCTAGGAAGGTTGTAGACCCTCTGAGGTTGGGTGCGGTGGCGGATGTTAGAGCTGCCACTCAAGCCAGGTATGGCTCTAATTGTCCCAAGCAGTCTTCTGTGTGTGAAGGGGATTGGGTGAGAATCAAAAAACCTGTTTTTGTTCGTAAGGGTTCTTCTCGTTTTTCTGCTCCTATGAGAGTTAGTAAGGTGAGAGATCACGTAGTTGTCCTGGACAATGGCGAGGTCTGGAATAAGTCTGCGGTTTCTGTGGTACCTAGGTCTAAGGTGGAGTTTGTAAGAGCTAAGTTTGGTGTTGGTACTCAGGGTACAATTTCACCTTCCAGCGTCAATGTGCATGGTGGTTGCATTTCAGAAAATGATCTTGCTTCTCAACAAGGCCCTTCGAGAACCAAGTTTCTTCCTGTTAGGTCTAGGTCATCTCCTGTTAAGTTGAGGGATTATATTAGATTTTGACTTTCTGTAGTGGGAGTTAATGTGTCTATGTGTGGGTTGTTTTTTGTTTTTACGGAGTGGAGGGTTTGTGTTTTTTTTTGTGAAGGAAGGGGGGTGTGTGGGGTTCTTGGTTACCGCGTTCGGGTTCTTTGCACGGAACCTGGAATGAAGGTTCCGTGCAGGGAATGTGGAGCGGTCAGGGTTGGCAGTTGCTGCCGGGGAATCTGAGTGTCTGGACCGTATTAAAGAAGCTCTTCTACTCTTACCTGCTCCGGCTTCTTTTCATCTTCTTTTCACTAACCTATATACAGTTTGTGCCCCTGAAATTAAGCTTTGCTTAGACCCCGTTATGCAGGATAGTGCTACCACAAAAGCCTTCGAGAAAATAACAAAACAGATCCATTCAGATCTTGCAACTACTGGTGGGTCTAGATCTCCAAGGCCGTAAAATGGTTTAATGGAACATGCTCAGTAAAACATACGGAGCTTATATTGGCTCTAAAAAAGTCTCCAAGAGATCAAATAGAAATTAGATTTAAAAGGAAATCTTATAAGCTAGCACTTGAAAATAGGAAGAAGGAGTTAAGGGAACAAGCCTGGGACGCCTTACAACAAGCAAGTATTTTGAAAGACAGTGCAAACTTTTGGTCAGTAGTGAATAGTCCATTCCTTGCTGAAACTCCAAATTCAAATATTGACTGTCTCGTCCCGGCAGATAAATGGGTATCACATTTTGGGAACATCTTTAGCGATGCAAATCTGATGGTAACAGAGGAGCTAAGGGAGGGTGGACAAATCAACATACCACTCTCTTTTAAGGTAGACGAGGTTTATGATGCTATTGTAACTACAGCTGGAGGCTAGGCCCCAGGCCCAGACGGGGTACCGGCTGATTTATACAAAGCCAACCCAAATGTATGGGCAAGCATCTTAACTAATGTTTTTAATGCTGGGTGTTTACAGGGATATCCAATGTCTTGGGGGCAAGCAGTTATAGTTCCCATTTTTAAAAAGGGTGCCAGGAATGATCCTATATGTTCTAGGCCAATTTCACTTTTAGATTCTGCAGCCAAAATTATGGGAAAAGTCATATTAAATCGTATAACGACATGGCTGGATGACCGAAACGTCATCTCTGACCTGCAATATGGCTTTAGACCCGGCAAAGGGACCCTGGACCAATGCTTAAATCTACATCTTGTGATAAGCAAATATACTCTCGCAAAAAAAGGGACAATCCATTTGGCATTCATGGATTTAACACAAGTGTTTGACTGTGTAAACAGATCAAAGTTGTGGTCGATCCTGAGGGATATGGGCCTTGAACCAGAGCTAGTGGATTTTTTATATACTATTCATAAAAATAATTCTGCAGTTGCTAGGTATAATCGTAATGGGGATTTAACATCGACCTGGGATGTGAAAAGAGGGGTACGCCAAGGTTGTGTCCTGGCCCCTCTCTTATTCACACTATATATAAATAAATTGGGAGACATCTTAATAGCCAACTGTAGAGATATCCCTAGATTTGGCAACAAGACGATTCCTGCATTAATATATGCAGACAATACTGTTATTTTAGCAAGAACTGCAATGGGCCTCCAATCTCTGTTAAATGCTTTTATAGTTTTTATGGATTCCTTAGATTTATCTGTAAATTTTTAAAAATCACACACCATGTCCATTGGCCCTGAAAAGTCCCCAAAAAAGAAAACATTCTATTGTAATGGGATAGAGCTAACAAAGGTTCCAACATTCCCTTACTTAGGAGTATTATTTGATGAAAATGTATCATGGTGCCCACAAATTGTGCAAAAAAAGAATATTCTTGCAAGAACGACAGGAGCCACACTAAATTTCGCAAAAAAAAGGGGGGATTAAACCTATTGCGGCCCTGATGAAAATATATAAGAAAAATGCGTCCCAACAGCCACTTACGGCAGCGACATCTGGGGATACATAAAGGGGAGGGGCATTCAACAGGGGGAAAATAAATTTTTATGCAAGGTTTTTGCAGTTCCTTTTTCAACCGCCTCCTACATAACACACGAGCAACTAGGGTTGGGATACATTACAGATCAGATTGCAGTGGCCCCTTTGATGAGATGGATGAGAATCTGGGCTAGTCCTACTACTATTTTATATCAAATAATAATCAATTATTGTTTGGCACTAGATAGAGCCAAACATATCCCTTGGTTTAGATACCTAAAAGATTTGACAGCCTGGTTGGGTCGCCCTGATTTATTTTCAAGCCCCAAACCCATGGACAAAGCTGCTATTAAAAACATAAGATTACAGTTTTTGTCTAAGCGTCAGGGTTTGAGGGAAGAAGAGGAGCTGCAAAAACCATCTGTAAGACGGTACGCTACATTATCTTTGAACAATCAAGTCCAACATTATTTATTAAGTGTTGGTAAACCTTTCCATCGTTTTATTTTAACAAGATTCCGTCTGCAGATGGCACATTGGCTCTTATCTGTCCCGCTGGGTTTCTCGATACCCAGCACCTTGGAGCCCTGTCACTGTGACGATTTTTCTGAACAGGACATTATCCATTTGGTATTTTTCTATGATTATTATGCCCCCCTACGCAAGAAATTTGTTCTACCACTGCTTAGAAACTGCAATTTTGCACAAGTTAGACCAGCCCTGTTGTATCTCCAAATGCTGGCTTCTCCCATGGTTTGTTTTGAAATGGCTAGTTTTTTAGTTGGGGCCATTAGGCGCAGGAATTTTTTTTAATCTTTTTAACTTGATTATATGGTGTCTAGTATGTTTTCATTAGGAGGCTCAAATGTGCTCAAATTTGGAAGATCATTTTAGCTCCCGAAAATCTTTCTATTGTATTCAGTATTTTATAAAATGTTTTATCTGTAGGTAGCATAGGCCTTGGTACCCTATATGGATGTTAAAAACTGATGTGTTTGTAGTCTTATGTTTTAATATATTTTGTTTCTTTTGTATTTTAAATTCCTTAATCATGAGGACGAATACGTTTTACTTTTAATACGAGTTTGACTGTATTCCGCACTTTACATAAAATATGTACTGTATGCTTAGCAAAGCTTCTATGCACTTTAATTCTACTTGCATATTTGCACACTGAACCCTGCTTACAAAGTTTCTTTCTTATGTTTGAATTTTTATGAGCTGGCCACCAAGTTAATACTATGACAGGCCTTTTTTATAAATGAAATGTAATTTTGAATGTACTGTGTTCTTTTATGACATTAAGTTGCCGAATAAAGCATTTTTGACTGACGGACTGCCATGGTCACAGACATAAACAACATACTTCAAGATACGTTGGTTTCATTTTCGTAAATCAAATACAGGGGTTTCACAATTGTTGAATTTACATTTTTATATAATTTTGCATTTTTAAATTTTTTCCACTCTCATTGTTTTCTTGTTTTCTACTTTTTGTTTGTAAGTTTTAACTAACTACTCACATAATAAATCAGAGAGTTACTAGTTTGTTAAAATTCCCAATGATTTGACATACGTATGCTGGAATATTCTTTACTACACATCTACTTAAAGCCTCGTAGAGTGCATAATTCTATTGAGTTTGCTTATGCGCACATTGGCTGGCATGTGTTTTTCCTTTTGGGGGAAAATATACCTCGATTCCACAACACCAATTTGTTCTAATGAGTCATTTGAATCAAGATCAGGGACAGGACCCAAGGTGGTAAATACCAGATATTTCATCAAGGAATCACTAATTGGACCTTATACCTTATAACATTAAAGTGCAAGTGCAAATGTTACGGATTTCATCATATAAAATCCAAGTGCTAAATATCATTAATGTTAATAACGCTGATAGCAGATTTAAAGGTCTGTAGAATGGATAATTGGATTGTTTGATAATGTCAGCTGATAAGGCTCAACCTTTTCACACCCTCATTGGGATATACAACTGTGGGATTTCATATGCAAGATTGTGAAATTTCCTAGCCCACACCAAGATCCCGTTACAAGCCATTTATATATTCATGACTGTTGGTACTGCCCCCTATAAAGTCCTTGGACCACTGATTATCTCCCATATCTGTCATCTGTTTGTGCTTTTATCCAATCTTAAAATTGTCAAAAAAAGTGCTGGTGCATGTGCGTGTGCATGTGTGATATCAAGGTCGCGGCTGCGACCGAAACACGTTACAGCGAATCAGCAACCAGAATTCAAATCGTCAAGCATTATTTGTGGACTGTGTTCAATTCGGCGTTCCAATATGCCCGTACAAAAATTGTTTAATTTTCATATATCACTGCTGTCTTGGCTCGTGGTACTTCCATTTATTTTCAGGAAACAAACGAATGTGAACCCATTCTTTGGTGCAACGTAAAGGATTAATTGAGCCCTTACACCACCGCCATGACGCGTTTCGGCCTCAGAGGCCTTGATCACATGACGCGCATGCAGAGCACCTTCATATTTTTAAAATGCTAATGCTTAACACGTGACAAACCAAAATCATGAATATAGACAGCATGTTGCGGTAATGTGGATCTAAAACATATGGTCAAATACCTTGCATTGTTAATCACGTTTTAAATTGGTAAAAATAAACAATACATTTTTATGAATCGTATAATTATTATAAAAGGCATTACACCAATAAATATATACATAAATAAATATGTGGTTTCAGAGGAGATTTAAAAATTCACAAAGTGTCCCGACATGTAAAAAACATCATCCATTAAAAACAAGTCAAGGCTTAATTCTTTTAACTTCATGCCTACTGGTACCCTAACCTTGTAATCGTAAAGTATGGGGTCATTTAATAATTACCAATTGTACAACATTTGAATTTAAGCCCAAGTGGGCCTTGCCTTTCCCATTCTGTCTATGAACAAAGTGCCAGTGCGAAAAGTGCCACCATGATGAACCGTATTGGTTCAAAAAGTGCATTATGCAATATTAAGTTAAAGAACAAAAAAATTCAAGAGAGGTTCAGCAGCATTCAATTTAAACTGATGTTAGGTCGCCTATTGGGGGAGAGTGTTAAAGGCAGGTATAAAAATCGTCGCTGGAGTTGTGGCCCTGTGGGGTCTTGGAGCCCAGTTCAATTATACATCTTATTTCCAACTTGCGTAGTAATGCTTACCAGTTGCCCCCTGAGCACTGGGATAGCATCCACAAAAAAGTATTTCAAATGTTCCAACTTATTGCTGTGGACTTCCTTAATGTGTCTTGCAACTGGGTAATTTGCATCATAATTCGTAATGGCCCTGATGTGTTGGGGTATTCTTTTGTGGACTCTCTGCTTGGTGCTGCCCAGGGTTCTGTAGCCCAAAAGAACACTGCAACACATATATGGCATATTCTGTTTTGCAAGTAAGTAGTTTGGAAATGGATTCTGGTTCCGCTTTGAAAGGGGTTGTGTAGGTCATTTTGTTTACCCCAAATCTGCATGCATGACATGTGGTGCATTTCACAAATCCCTTTCTGGAATTTAGCCAATTGGTGACGGATCTAATTTCTGGACCACTGCTCACTAGGGCATCACTCATAGATCTTGCTTTCCTAAAGGTGATATTAGGACTTTTGGACATTTTACTTCCAAGGACAGGATCACTAAGTACCAGAGGCCAATTTTTGTTGATGATCCTGCTTAAAGCGTGATGTTGTCTGTTAAATGTCAGGATCAATCTTGCTGTTTCAACATTATCAATGCTTGGGATAGCTGTAATGGCCAATAGTTTACTTCTATTAGACAATTTGGTCTTACTGATTGCATTGTCAATACATTTCTCAGCATACCCCCTAGCTAAAAACCTTTGTTTGCTCTCCAACTGTGCCTTATCACAATCACTATCCTTACTGCAAATACGCCTGATCCTAAGCATTTCGCCGAAGGGTATACAGTTGATAAGGTGCCTATGATGATGACTGGTGGAATGCAAAAGAGTATTTCCTGCAGTTGGCTTTCTGTGCAATTTTGGTTTCAACTTTACCATCAGCCACATAGATCTTCAGATCCAAGAAAAATATAGATTGTTTGCTAGTTGTTGCCGTGAAATGAAAATTCAAATTATTTACATTAATTTGTTCAATGAATTGGAGAGCGCTCTCTTGTGTGCTCCTCCATATCATTAACAAATTCATCAATGTACCTGTACCAAATTAAAGCATGATCTTTCAAAATGTAGTCAAATTTTAACAGCTGTTCCTCCCACAGACCCATGTGGAGGCAGGCATAACTGGGAGAAAAGCATGCCCCCATTGCTACACCCCGTGTCTGATGGAAGATCTGGTTTTGAAATAGAAAGTAATTATTTTCTAAACAAATCGAAATCATATTAACAAGCATTTCGTTATGTTGGTACATTATATATATATATATATATATATATATATATATATATATATATATATATATATATATATATATATATATATATATATATATATATATATATATATATATATATATAATCTACTGGCGGTCGCCAGTAGATAGTTATAGTTAGGACCGTGTTTCCATAGGAAATCTTAAAATTCTATTTTGAATAACTTTGGCGCCGGTTGACGAATCCTCGCGAATTTTTCAAAATAGGTGGGGCGCTCCGCTCCACTCCTACCCTGAAAGTCTCGGGGTGATTAGTCAAGCGGGGGCCGAGAAAAAAGGGGGGTCTCAAAACACGTTTTCCCCATGCATTTTTCCATAGGGACCTTTAGTCCAAGGTACAGCCCGAACGGCTGAACAGAATTACTTGAAATTTGGCAGAGAGGTAGTCCTCAGGTCAGGGATGTGCCTTTTGAATATCTGGAGTCAATCTGTTCAGTAGTTCCTGAGAAAAGTTCAGTTAAAAGTACATATATATCTATAAGCGCGCACCGTGCACGAGCGCAATTCTGATTGGTTGTTAGATGTCAGTAAACATTCACGCACAACGCATCGTGGGCCCTCGGTGCACGAAGCGCACCGATTCCCCACAGCGCGAGCACGGTGCGCGCACGGTGAAAAACCTGAAAAAAAAAATATTAATAAATACATAACTTAGCATTTAAAAAAACGTACAAATTCACTTAAAAAACCATAGGTTTCACACACGTTATAGTTAGGAATTAGCATTTAAAAAACCTTGCAAATTCACTTAAAAAACCATAGGTTTCACACATGTTATAGTTAGCTGGACATTTCCCTCGTAAAAAACCAATGAAATTCCCCTGTTATAGTTAGTGCAGGCAACTATAACTCACGCGACCGCAATCCTCTGCTGATGACGTCAGATATTACATCACTGATTACATATGTGTCTTTCTGAAAAATAAATATTTGTAATATATGTATAGCTAAAGATTAATGGAAGAAGACATGGGTAAATAGGTGTCTAAATACAGTGATGTAATATCTGACGTCATCAGCAGAGGATTGCGGTCGCGTGAGTTATAGTTGCCTGCACTAACTATAACGGTGGAATTTCATTGGTTTTTTACGAGGGAAATGTCCAGCTAACTATAACATGTGTGAAACCCATGGTTTTTTAAGTGAATATATATATATATATATAAATATATATATATATATATATATATATTACCTACTGGCGGTCGCCAGTAGGTAGTTATAGTTAGGACCACGTTTCCATAGGAAATCCGCAACATTCTATTTTGAATAACTTTGGCGCTGGTTGACGAATCCTCGCAAATTTTTCAAAATAGGTGGGGCGCTACGCTCCGCTCCTACCCTGAAAGTCTCGGGGGGATTCGTCAAGCGGGGGCTGAGATAAAAGGGGGGTCCCAAAACGCGTTTTTCCCATGCATTTTTCCATAGGACCTTTAGACACAGCTACAGCCCGAACGGCTGAACAGAATTACTTGAAATTTGGCAGAGAGGTAGTCCTCAGGTCAAGGAAGTGCCTTTTGTAGGTTTGGTGTAAATCAGTTCAGTAGATTCTGAGAAAATAGCCTTTAAATCAATATATATATCTGTGGCAGCTTACGGTGCGCTTACGGTGCGCTTACCGTACGCGTACGGTGGCGTGCGCGAGCGCGATTCTGATTGGCCCTTAGATCTTAGTAAACATTCGAATCGGTCGAAACCAGGAAGCGGCGGCCGCCATTTTCTCTCTCGCACTCTGACAGGGGGTTGAAAAACAAAGTGCAAATCATGTAAAGGGGCTGTTTACACAGCTCCCAAGCACCTAGCCATGTCGAGGGAGTCCCCAACAATCCCCCAAGTGAAAAAAGGCAATTTTAATTTTTTCGAAAATTTCGCCGATTACGCTTACCGTACGCGTACGGTAAGAAATAATAAAAAAATATATATATATACACATTCTCCCCACCCCGTGTGCAAAAGGTGCCCGAAGTGCACCTTTTGTGCATGGCTCAGAGATAAACAAAACATATATTTTACCTGTCACAACGATGCTCATCATATGACCTCCATGTGCGCACGGTGCGCGAAGCGCATCGTGCGTTCATGGCCCATCTAGCGTAACGTGGGCACGCGGTGCGCGAAGCACACCGTGCGCGCACGGAACGAACTGCGTTAAGTGGGCGCGCACGCCACAAATGGCGTAAAGTAACTTAGCATTTAAAAAACCGTACAAATTCACTGAAAAAACCATAGGTTTCACACACGTTATAGTTAGGAATTAGCATTTAAAAAACCTTGCAAATTCACTGAAAAAACCATAGGTTTCACACATGTTATAGTTAGCTGGACATTTTACTGATAAAAAACCAATGAAATTCCCCCGTTATAGTTACTGTAGGCAACTATAACTCACGCGACCGTAATCCTCTGCTGATGACATAAGTGTCTTTATGAAAAAAAAAAAATTGTAATATATGTATAGCTAAAATTTAATGGAAGAAGACATGGGCAAATAAGTGTCTAAATACAGTATTAGCATCAGCAGAGGATTGCGGTCGCGTGAGTTATAGTTGCCTACAGTAACTATAACGGGGGAATTTCATTGGTTTTTTATCAGTAAAATGTCCAGCTAACTATAACATGTGTGAAACCTATGGTTTTTTCAGTGAATATATATATATATATATGTATATATATATATATATATATATAAATATATATATATATATATACAAAACAGCATTTCCCCGTTCCAGAGCCCCAGACCCTTCAGGGCGGCCTCACGCAATGGGCATGGAGCAGCCCATCAAAAACATACTGGTTAGGCAAACAAAGTGAGGCCCACTACTGTAAAAGTGGTTTTATTTCCAAAGTTCAGCAGCGCCTGATTCCACTCATTCAACGATTCGGCACACTTGCCATGATCACAGACTGGAATTACAAGCGCCCAGGTGCGCTCAGGTATGCTTTTAAATAATTGCATCACGTGACTGAAATCACCATACTACCAATCCCACAGTGCATTGTGAATGTTTTTCAAATGCACAAGTTGGAAGTCCATGGATGTTATGACCTTAATAGCGATTAGATTTTGACACAAGCACTGTTAATACTGTGGAATATTCTTAAAGGACAGTCAGGTGAGTTGGTACATTACCGCAAATGTTCTCATGTTATGTTTGACATTGGAAAGGCAACCTTTCACAGCACGATCATTGCAGGATATCGTCCTGCTTGAATCCCTTCCACGCGCCGTTCCTTTTTGCTCTAGTGGCAATCCTTAAATGAAATATAAAATTTATATTACTAATTCACTTATAAAGCATTAAATTAATTACCAAATATATAACATATCAAAAGAAAAGAATTACATTTACAAAAAATATTATATAATTTAAAAACAAATTTAAAATATAAACATATAATATAAACTAAAAAGAGCAAATAATAACAATATATATTTAACCAATACTAAGAAAAGTATTTGAATCTAGAAATATTGGATATACTATTCCTATTCCAGTTTATGCAACAATAGTGAAAGTGTAGACTTTGGAGGGGTAACATTATTTATTTCTACCCCAAACTGCACAGCAGTAGAGGAAGTGTTGGACTTCAGAGGGAGGGGTTACATTTACTGTTTGCAAAAGTAGGGAAAGGGTTTGACTCCGGAGTTGTTAGATTTACTTTTCCCACACAAGCAACAGTAGTGAAAGCTTTCGATTTTGGAGGGGTTAGATTCCAGTCAGCACAACAGTAGGGAAAGCGTTGGACTTCGGAGGAGTTAAATGTACTATGCCCACTCCAAACAGCACAATAGTGGAGAAAATGTTTGAGTTCTGAGGAGTAAGTATAACTATTCCCACTGAAGTCTGTACAACAGTAGGGCAGTAAGGAAAGGGCTGAACTTTAGAAGTGTAAGATTTACTATTCCCACTCCAGTCTGTGCAACAGTAGGGAAAGCTTTGTACTTCAGCAGTGTTACATTGACTATTTCCACTCCAGTCTAAGCAACAGTAAGAAAAGTACTTTATTTCGAACACATTACATAATTGAGTAACCCTATTAAGTTGGAAAAAGTATTAAACTTTTAATATAATCATTATTAGCATAAAAATATTTATATATGTTTAAAAACAATCAGACAATTTACATAATTAAAAACAATTAAATAATTAGCAGTTACATTTGTATTTAGTTTCTAGTAAATTAACTCACCACCCTATATCTTTACAAACCTAGCTGCCCATACTTAAAACATAACTAAAATAAAGGAGTAAAGCAGAATTTACATAATTGATAATCAGTTAATCAAGTAACAATTGTCATTAATTGTTACATATGTATTACTTAACTTCCCACTCTATATCCCTAGAAATAGAGAGTAACCAGAAAAGTAACCCCCCACCTTTTTACACCCAATCACTGATGGCACTAAACAAGCGAGGCACATAAGCCAGACCCTCCCTAGAGGAGCTCCCTTGACTCTTCCATCCAAGAATTGACCTATTCATCCTTTAACACTTCCATGCACCCACTGGGATCAACCATTTCACCTTTACATTTTCTTACCAATTCATTCTTTCATCTATCATTCAATCTTTCATCATTCTATCCATTCATTGGCCATTCCATCCATCCATATAGACATACATGATCTAGGCTTGCATCCATCTATACATGCATTCACCTACACATTCATCATTTGACTTATCAAAGGTGAGCAACTTATTATCCGGAAATGCTCTTCTTTTGAGTCAGTCAAATTACGTTAAGGGCATAATTCTTGCAATTAACGTGATCCCTCCCCCCCCCCCCACCCCCCAGAAAAAGACCCAGGTGCAGACAGAGTCCCCATGGACCTATTGAAAGACAATCTATCACTTTGGGCCCCTCTGTTAACAAATGTCCTGGAGCTGAAATAGTTGGGGCACTATTACTTTATAGGAAGGAGCCAGTTCTTGTGCCAGTCTTTAAATTAGGGAATAGGAATCTCCTAAATTGTTTTCACCCAATCTTGCTAATAGATGATACCACCAAGATTTTAGGCAGAGTATTATTTTAAAGACTGGAGGCATGGGCAGAAGCAACTAATGTCCTGTCGCTGTGCAGTTTGGCTTTCGTCCTGGGCTGGGTATAGACAAGGAGTGCCTTAACCTCGACCTCATAATAGGGAAATATGTCAAGGCCAGGAGAGGGCTATTCACGTGGCCCTGTGCTTCTGACCCAGTACAACGTTCCAAACTGAGTGGTGTTGTGGAGAGGATGGTCACTGAAAAAGCCTTGATAGATCTGTAACGACTATTACATTGGAACACATTGGCTGAGATTTGTTTTTGTATTGAATGGCAACCTTTCTCTCAAAATGTAATCCACTCCCGTGGTCCACCAGGGCTGGGTCATGGCCTTCTTTTTGGCCCCAATTTACATCAATGGCTTAGAAAATCACTTGCATGTTGCAGGGAAATATATGCCACAGTTGGGGAACCGTCCAGTTCTGGTGCGTTTATGTACTGATGAGGTAGTCTTAATAGGAAGCTCATCAAAAGGGCCCTCATTTTTTTAGATGCCAGCACTTTTAAGAATGATTTGGGTCTTCAGTCTAAATTAACTAAATCATTCATTAGGAAATGTGTGCCCAAAACCCCAAATGAAAGACATACAGCATTGGGGGGGGTTGAGGTCACTAAACTGGAAAAGTGTACATACATGGGCATCCCTTTTGAGTCTGCTATCAATTGAGATATTTGTACTTAATCCAAGGGCACACAAATTTAAAAGGTCCATAGAGTCTGTCTTTCGCTTTGCATCAAGACTGGGCCCCAAACGAGTGACGGAAATAATCCACATTTACAAGAGCAAATATGTTGCAGTGGGGAGTTACTGAGCTGGGGTATACGTGTATGCAAATGGAGAACAACTGCAAAAGGTGGAAATAGCTTTATACGCAGGCCATCCCACAATCCTAATCTACTCCCATGTGCCATTCTGAGATGGAACTGGGTTATTTGGAACATATAATCAGATTTTGTTCCTTGCTTTGATGGATGAGGGTTTGGGGGAATCCATGAGCGAGCTTTGAGGGCAGTTATTGCTGATTGCTTATCTTTAAATAATGTGTCTGCCAATCCATGGCTGGCATACATGAAAGAAGCTTTTATTACTCTCAGATCTGTACTCTAATCCAGAGGGTATAGCAAACAAATCAAAAGACTTTGTGAGACGTTTGTTCATTAATTCTCACCCTACGACTCATGCAAAGAGGATTTAAAAAAATCACAGATTGGTAGCTACTATTGGCTTTTAAATGTATCATCAGGATTAGAGTTTTATCTAGCCATCATGTCTAATAACCAGTATAGGGTTTTTCTCACTGATTGTGATTTAATACCATTCATTTTATAGTGGTGTTTTCAATGCAGGGATGTTGGTTTTGAAATCTTCCTAGTTGCCCTTGTCACTATGTTTGGAAGCAAAGCACACTTCAATGTATGCTTTTTGCCCTCTATATATCTCTTATCAGAAACACTTTTTAGCCACAATTCTATGGGAAGCAAATATTAGACAACACAAATTAGTTCCAATCTTTTCAAAACAGCTAGGCTCACTGCGAACATGCCTTGTGGTAATATTTATATTAGATGATCTGTAACTAGGAGGAAGAGGAGAGCTCCGACCATATTTGTCATTGGCTTGTGTCTTTGTCCTTTGTAAATGCTTCTGTCTTATTCCTTAATAGGCTTATTAGTCCCTCCTTAGTACGGCCATGTCGTCATTTGTATCCTCCCATGGCTACTGGCCCCTTTACTTGGTTGTTACACAGTACGTGTACTTTTTGTGTATTGAGCCGGGTCCAGGTAGAACGATTCATATTTTAGCAGGCGTCGGTTTTAATATTTTAAAATCTCCAACAGGGTGCTTAGACAGGCAGCTTTTTCCCTCTAAATTGAACAGCAGTATTTTCTCTCGCTGAACTCAGACTTCCAGGTTGACACAAAGATTGTCCCACACAGGCCACCCAGCTGCAATCGAATTGCTGCAAATAATGCTGTGGCTCCAAGGAGACGGCGGTGAGTTTGCTCGAGCTGTCTCCCGTGACCCGTTCTTCATTGCAAAGGACAACTTTCATGCAACTCTTCTCAGCTCTGAAATCTTCTTAACACTTGATTTCCTTCTGTAATCGAATGTCTAGCATGAAGTTCTTACGATGACTGCTCCGACTTCACTCACCATTGCTCAGCTTCACCTAATCTTGCAAATAGAAATCCAGCACTCCTTTTGGCGAGCATATTCTGGATGTGCGCTGAATGAGGCAAACCTAGCAAGGGCTATTTTGAGTGTTCATCTGCTAGTCACAAACCAAAGGTTTTGAGGCTGGACCGTGAACACCCACTCATCCAGGGTGCTTCGCGTTTATTGTTACCAAAGTAAAGTTCACTTTTGAAAAGTCTATTAGTGTTGTGCAATGTTTCAAGAGAGTCCTGTCCTCTTGCTTGTTATTGAAGTCATAAAATGACGTTATTTTGAAAGATTGAAAAGATAAAATGTTGATATCAGAAACTTTTGCTGATCTGTTGAGGAAGAAGAACTTTTTGTTCTAGTAATTTTGAATCATTAATTTGAAAACGTTTGTGTACATGGACAATCATCATAAATGCTACTTGGAACCTCCTTTAAATAAAAGGGATTGCTTTATTGCCGTTTTTCAGATTTTTTCCACGTTTTATTCTGTTTTGAACTAGATTATGGCATCTAATTGGGCAATAAAACCTCAAATGAAAATGCATTCTCAAAAGCTTTTTTTCTTGTATTTGTGGCTGTTTCATGCTTTCCTTTGTGTAGGTCATGGCCACTTTCATCTTTACCTAAATGAGTAGGAATAGGTTTATGGTGAATTCTGTATTTCAGATTAAAATTGTTATATAATGTTCTAGAACTATAGAGCTAACATAATACTTGATTTCTGGTGTTTGCTTTTTCAACGTTGGTAGACCTGCAATATGTTGGGCTAAATGCTTTTGTATGTGTTTGGTTAGTTCACTCTAAATATGAGATATCCCTTACCTCAAATGCCATTGTCACTGCATCATTAGTGAATACTCATGGTTTTGTATGTAACATCTGTAGGCTTGAGAAGCCATCAGTCGACTGCACAGAAACGCGCCTCTAATTTCACAAACTTGTGAAAAGTAGGGTGACCTAGAGTACATCTTGGTTGAATTTGTTCATCCACGTTATCTGCTTAAAGTTAAGAATCCATTGAAACTGAGAAAAGAGAGCATTGTGGGAAATGTTAATTATGATGACTCTACCTCGAAGTATAGCAGGGAGCCTTTGCTTGGAATGTTCCCTTTTCACGTTCCTTTGCTTATAGTTCATTAATATGTACATTTTTGTGCTCTACGATTTGCAGTGTCAGTTGTGAAAGTATGGAGCGCAGTAAGCCCTGACCCATGTATGAACTAGATTACTTATTAAAAGTAGTTATCGCTTGCACTGAGTCCTTTTGCTCAGCTACTAAATACTCTAGACCACCCTCATATTCATAGAGCACCAAAAGCAAAAATAGCCACGCAGTGTCCTCAATCTGCCCATGCCAGCATTACACACCATTCCTCTCTCAGATCAAAAGAACTCACTGGACAGACCCTCCTGTTTCATGGACACCTCCTGTAGGAGTACATAAGTGCCTTTTGATGTCAGTTACAACAAACAGTAAATCAATTCTCTCCACCAACTCTCAACTGACCCTCGACCTTTTGTTCCCAACCGAAGTATTTCTACAACTCACTGAAACAAAACAGCACTGTCTAAAGTTTTTTTAATGGAAGTGGCGTGCTATCCAACAGTACAACCCACGGGTTTTAGGAGCTCGAGATACCATTTCTACATTCACTTTTTGAAACAGGTGGTGCTCATGGCTGTTGTAGTACTGAAGTCGTGGGGCTAATTGAGTACTCAACATGTGATGTGGAAACCTCCTGAAAGGTAGAAAAGGGTGGCTGCTACAACAAATGCAAAGCACAGTTCGGCCTTATTGCAATCCAATATTATCATTTATTGCAAAACTGTATTTTGTGTAAAACATTTGTTTTTCTCACTTCTGCCATTGGTGTAGGCTGTTTGCAAAATGAGTTGTCTCTTGGATTAGACTTTTGCTAAACACAGTCTTTTTAGCAGTGTCCTCGTCTCACTGGCTAGGAGTCTCATTTTGATGTAGCGTTTGTGTGTGTGTATGATAGATATATATTGTTGTCTTGTTGAGTTCTCAGTGTCTTGCATCTGTAACACATGGTTGGGTCCACCACTGACGAGGGACTTCTTGACATCATAAACCTGAAAATAATTTGGTAGTTATTTGTCTTACTTTTTCTTGAGTACCGTAATATGTATTATGCAGGCTGAGAGGAAAAGATTGGGACTTATCTGTGCTATCGTTCTTCCTAGTTTTAGCTTATTTACTGATCTGACTTACTTGCTATAAAAAAAAAAACCTAAACTTTAAAATAAGGAAACTGCTTTTTAGGTCGAGCCTGGGCAGCGCATGCGCTGCTCTGCGAGGCATGCTGTATTCAGGTATAAACTTCAAGCTCCGCCCACTCTCTGCCCATATTTTTCATTGCCCGCTGTAAACTGTGGCTTTTCATCGGTCAATAGGCTTAGTAGCCAATCCTTAGTACCACCATGTCTCATTTTGTAACCTCCCATGAGGACACCTCGTGTTATGTGTTTTGTTGCTCGGTAGGCTTTAATTACAGTCTCCTAGCACTATTTTCCCAAATAGCTTTGTCCTGCCTGATGTTGCAGGCAGGACACGCTCTCTCCTAACACCATTTGCAATGCAATCGGTCTTGCATTTGCGAGAGTTTAAGCTATTGGCATTGTAAATGACGATGCCTTTTATTTATCTAATTTAAAAACAATACATAAATAAAGGGCATTGGGGCATATGTATGAAAAACCAGTTTTGTGAGGCCCTAATAGCGATTTTTTGCGAATCGTATGTATGTAGGAATCGCAATATTAATTGTGATTCCTTAATTGCAGATCACAAATTGCGATTCGCAATTAAGGAATACTTTCCCATTCATTCCTATGGGCCAAGATGCCCATAGGAATGAATGGGAGGACATTCGCAATTTACGAGTACCCATTAGGTGCTTCCTGCATCGGATTTAAGGAATCGCACTTTGCGATTCCTTAAATGCAATTGCAAAATAGGTAATCGCAAATTTTGTGATTCCCTATTTTGCGATGATACATCCCAAAAGGCCTTTTCCCGTTTGCAAACGGGCCAATTCTGAAAATCTGCCCCTTTGCGAATGGGAAAAGGGCTTGATACATATGCCCCATCGTCATTTGCAATGCCAATAACTCAAACTCTCGTAAATGCGAGACCTATTGCATTGCAAATGCTTGTTTTATTGTAGTATGGGGTTAATTTGCTTAGAATGCATTTTCACAATGTCTGGAACTGGTTTTTATGCACATTTTATAATCGTATTTATGTATTTTGTGCTATTATGGCTACTTCAGCCGAATAAAGATACATTAATTGACTAACTAACTGCTTCAATCTTGTCAAATTAAACATAACTTAATTTGCCTCTATTCCACAAAACCAAATGTATTGCAGGGGCCGAGGTAGGTTGTGTTTTTAAGGTTGGGTATGATAAAAAAGTTATAGTGGGTAGGTAAGTATGGTAGGTAGCTAGTAGAGTAAGTTAGGTATAGTGGATTAGGTATGGTAGCAGAATATGATTGATAATAATAATAAAAAGTGGTTTATAAAGCGCCTGGTTACACCAGACGGTGTGTCCCGGCGCTGAGACCAAGACCAACAGATGTGGTAAGTTAGATATGGTATGTAACTAGGGATGTCAGGTGTGGTAAAAAGGTGCTATAGTACTTTAGGTATAATATGGTAGGTTAATTCGGTAGGTATGGCAGGTTAAAAATATAATGTTAGGTATGGAAGATGTGATATGATAGGTATAATAGGTTAAGTATGTTAGGTTATGGATGGTGGGTAGGCATTGCAGATTGGTATGGTAGGGTGGAAAGTGTGATGGGTAAGGATAGGTAATCGTGGTATGATATGTATGGTATGGTATGGTATGGTTGGTGAAATAGGTTAGGATAGTAAGTGAGAGATGGGAGGTTGGTAGGCTGGGCATGGTAGGCAGATATTGTAGGTATAGTAAAAATGACATGGAACCAATGTGGAGTGGTGGAAAGTTTTGAAATAGTAATAAATAAGTTTGCTAATAAATGACCATATTGTGATTCTAGCCTAAGAAAAAATTGACTGAACAAAAAGAAAAACATGTACATTCCCACCGTTCCTTCATTAGTGGTATTAGTGGATCTTTTATTAGACATGCAGTGAAAACACCAGACAACGGGAAACAGTTGTATTATATTTTCATAATGCATTTCTTAAGCAAATCAAACGTATTGTTGCATCTTTTGAAAAGCCTAACAGTATGTACATGCATCTTTAATTTGTGAACAAATGAAGCTGTAAATCCAACAAAGTTATCATTAAAGCAAATGCATAATCTAGATAGATAGATAGATAGATAGATAGATAGATAGATAGATAGATAGATAGATAGATAGATAGATAGATAGATAGATAGATAGATAGATAGATAGATAGATAGATAGATAGATAGATAGATAGATAGATAGATAGATAGATAGATAGATAGATAGATAGATAGATAGATAGATATAGTATAAGACAAACACAAAAAATTGTGTGATTTATAGAAATGAACTATGTTCTTCGGACACTGGAAATTAACCAGACAGGACAAACATAAGTAGAAAAATATAAGTAGGCCTCTGTTAGCAGCTGTCAGATATTTTTCTATGTCGAGAAAGCTTAAATTTCAATCTATCTTCCAATTACCTGCCACTTTCAACTTGTTATTGTCTGTCTTTGGATGCATTTGGTTCTCCGATTGCCCTGGAATTACTATGGTATGCTGTTCTCTTTTAATGTCATTCCCATGTGAAAAGTTACATTACTCGGGTTCCATCCTCCTTATTCTAGTACCTACCGTGGATGGATTGATTGTTGCAGTTGACTGAAGATTGCAAAGTCTACTGAGAAGTTGTGGTTGGGGGTACTCTGGATATAAAGTTCCTGGGAGGACCTAGAACAGTTTGTTTCTTTCAGGGTTTTCACTGGGGTGGCTCTCTGGGAGGCACACATACACCTTACTTCAACAAGGACCGGGACGAGGCACATGGAAGCAGAATAATGGCATTAACTTTGAGTAATACACGCATTCAGAGGAACAAGGATCGAGTCCAACTTGTTACAAATATAACTTTTAAGAGCGGCTGTGGCAGGAAGTAACAATTGTATTTCATCACGTAAACTAGTGATCCATCTTGTGTTTGAATACCTCTTACATGACTCAAAGTTATGCTGTGTAATTAAGGTATACTTAAATGCCTGTAGTTGAAATAAAGGGAATGAACTAATGACTGTTCTGTGCTCTGCCTGCTGTCATCAGATTTCAGAATGCCAAGATAATATGAGCCCAAAAACAAGAAAGCTGTCATAACTCTGTACCAGCAAATTAGGTACAACCAGCTCAGAGAGCCATCATTTAAAAGTGGAAAAGTATCAGCAGGGGCACTGTAGGAGAGTAGGATCTGCTTCACATGTATACCCAAACTTTTTGCGGGTGTTTCACTGTTTTTCAACTTGTAGTCTAGTTGGGACCCTGCTATTCAGGGCCACAGCCTAGCTGCTTCCTCTCTAAATTGATTTCATGTACTTTAGGTATATTACAGATTGGATCTGGAGTACCCTTATAAGTCCCTAGTACATGGTATACTACGTACCCAGGGCATAGGTACCCCAGAAGCCTACCACGGGCTGAAGCATGTATTATGCCCCACCTGGAAAGCCACCCAAAGTGACACCACAGATCTGCTACTGCAGCCTGGGTGAGGAGGTGCAGGCACCCCTTACTGTGATATAGGTTACCTATATCAATACCTATATACACACATATAAACCTATAAGTCACTTCTATGGCAGACCTTATCAATCCTGAAGGCAGAGTGGTTGGTTCTTATGTGAGAGGGTGCCCCTGCATGAGCAGAGCCCCTCTGCAGCGTTCGGAGACCCTTCTCTAATGCTGTTTGTAGTGCAGCCTGACCATATACTCTTAAGTGCATTATAACAAAACGGTAAATGCTAACTTTGGACTGGCTGCACGGAAACATGTTGTGTTTGGTGTCAAACACCTTGGAATCATACCCCCACACCAGTAACTGGTGTGGGAGTATGATCCCACCCTTCTAGAGGGAGAGACATGGCAGTACTGGGTTACCCGGTAGAAACTTAACAGAGCCCTGGCATCACAAAATGGATGCTGCAGCCACAGACACAGGTCTGGCCTCCTGCTGCTGACCAAAACTCCGGCACGGGAGGCCTGAACAATTGGTTTCCTGTCACAGGGAGGTGTAACCACCTTCCAGACAGGCTTATGTGTATTGGGGCTGGGTGGGAGCACTTTTAGAGTGCTTTGAGGTCCTGCACTGGAGGCACATTTGGTGTCCCTGTGCATAGTCCAGCTCAAACTGGTTCAGGGGCGTTCAGCCCCTGCTCTGGCATGAAACTGGACAAAGGAAATGGGTGTAGCCACCCCTCTTTCCAAACCCTCCCATAGGTGGGTCCCCAGAGCTAGTCCAACCCCTTCCTCAGGTATAAGTAAGGAACCTCTGTAACCAGCACTTTAGATTACCCTGGACGAAACTCTGAAGCCAAATCTTGGACCTTTGATGCTCTGCTAAAGACCAGAGGACTGAAGAAATCTCTCTTGGGGTCAAGGAGTGACTTCCCTGCTTGGCAGGTACCATCGAAGCAATTTGCTGGTCTGCATTTCTGAAGCTCCCGCCGGACTCCAAAGTATTTGCAGCTCAAGAAGAGGATTTCCAGACATCTCAGAGGCCGACCCGAGTCCCCAGCAAAGCTGAGACCTGCAGCCCTCGTGAGTAGCGTGGAACTGGAACTCCTGGTCACTGGGCACTTTTGCAAGTGCATTGACTTCTCAACGTCTTCTGAAGTCATGCTTGGGCTGAGTTTTAGCCCCCACCTCGGGCACAGAATCCACTGAAGATTGTCAGCATGGTCACTCCGAGTGACCCGTGGGCCGCCATTTTGTGTTTCTTCTCAAGGTCCCTTCGCGATCCCTGGCACGTTGACTGGTGGGTCCCTGAGGGGGTAACTTTGAACTTCCTTGGGCTTCCATGGTTGCTCCAGACATGCCCCGACTCCGTACCAAGTGGTGAGTCCCTCAGACCTTGCTGGTCTGCACTGAAGCATCTTTCTAGTTTCTGCGTGGGTTGCTGTTGCCAAGGCTTGTTGTGTCCA
This sequence comes from Triturus cristatus, assembly GCF_964204655.1. NCBI lineage: Eukaryota > Metazoa > Chordata > Amphibia > Caudata > Salamandridae > Triturus > Triturus cristatus. Next base: position 512,446,523 of record NC_140592.1, on the reverse strand, counting down.
ATCTGGGCACCGACGCTGCAGCACTCGACATCCTTTGTGGGACAGCTCTAATCCAGCTCCTGGTCATCCTCGACACCTCCGGGTCCTCGTACCTGAAGAGTCAAGCTTCACCTCTTTCACCTGAAATCACCCGACATCGGTGGGCATCTGCTTATTGCCTTCCTGGTCACTGGCTAGTAACCCAGACTCTGCCCCTTTTGCTTTCAGGTTCTTCTCATCTTCGATCCAGGCTTGGATATCTTTGGACACTTCGCATCTTCACGGCAGCAGCACTTCTTCTCCAGCTCCCATTGAAATAGACGACGCGACCTGATACCAAATGACACCCATGCACCCGAATTCCCTGGGTGAGGTAACACGAGTACTCCGGTGCTCTCGTGGGTGTTAGCCCTAGAACTTCCTAAGTTCAAAAGGGTTTTGTCCTGACTCAATTCTAAGTGTCCATAATCTTTAAAAATCTAACAGCGACTTTCCTCATAGAAGCTAACGGGAGCTCGCGGCTGTGTTCACACACTGCACACGGCCCCCGTGGGTCCCCTGTGTCACTACCGTGGGTGGTTCCTTGGGGTCCCAGTGTTTCTACAGGCTCTAGGCCTTGTGTCTAGTTGAGTCGTGGTTCTTATACCACTATTTTAGTATATGGTTTGGCTCGCCCCTAGGGCCTAACGTGTATTTGTGCTATTTTACTGTGATTGTTGAAGTGTAACTTATGTGTTTTGACCTCTAGTCTCATAAAGAGACTGGGAGGGTGTGTTTAGTAATAAATACATATATTTTATATATATACATGGTGTGGATATCTTTCATTTAGGAACTCAAGAGATTATAGACTGGTAAAACAAGCTGCTGTACATTCCTTCAAGACTTAGCCTGAAGGCTGCTCTCCATAGCTACCACTAGAATAGGTTTCAATAAAGGTTTTCTTTAACCTATAACTAATAAGGGGTTGTTTGAACTGATACAGGGTTCCCACTATAACTAGTGGACAGCATATATCAGGCCAACTTCTCACATTGGTGGCAGCGGTGGGTGGGATTCCAGCTTGCTATTGTTTTACCAGATAATCTCAATTGAGTGACTAACTGAAAACCACTAAAGGTACCCTAGGTACCTATAATACAAGCTTTAGAATACCGTAAGTTCTACTGAACTTAGAGTTGTGTGTTAAGGGCTTAGCACACCCTTTCTACAACTCAAGAGAGTTTAGTAGGCCACACTAGAGTAGGTAGTGCAATACACCACACCACACTAGTAATGTCTTCAAGGCCAGGAACCAGTAGGTCCTTGCCAGAAGCCAATGGGCTTCAAGATTCCCAGTATGATCAACTCCCATTCATGGAACTGAGAGCATTATGTACAACTAGGAAACGGAAGACAGGCAAAAGTCCAACCACCCAGCATCTCATAGAGGTATTCAGGCTGGATGACCTTAGCAGATCTTTAGGATCTGAAGGGTTAGGCAGAGTGGGTGGGACCGCACCTGAGAAAAGGCCTAGGGGGGTAACTCCCCATGACCTGACCTCTGAGGCTGGCCAGGCAGATAACAATGATCTGGACCTGGAAAATCCAATTCCCCTAGAAAGTGATGGAGAGGACCAAAATGGACCCCTCTTTGTCCCTCCTGTGAGAGTTGGTGGTGGGCCTAGAAGGTCAAGATCTTCCTCCAGGGAGTCTAACCATTCTAACTCATCCATAGGGACACCTCAATCTCCTCTCATAGGAGGGAAAGCTCTCAGGAGAGAAGGGAGAGACTGCTCAAGTATGAGGCAGCTCAGCTTGAAATCAGAAGAAAGCAGGTAGCCCTAGATAGGGAGGCCTATGGTGGCAGCAACATTCCTAGAGGTAGGGAGAGGTCTTATGAACATAGAAACCTGAATAAGATTGTCCCTCCCTACCAGAGTGGGGATGACATCCACAAATAGATAACTGCACTGGAAAGGGCCTGTAAAGTACAAAGGGTCCCCCAGGAGCAATGGGCAGCAATCTTATGGCTCTCCTTTGCAGACAAAGGTAGAGATAAACTCATCACTGTTAGAGAGGAGGAGGCAGATGATTACAACAGTCTGAAGAGTGCCTTAATTGATGGGGTTGGCCTAATCACTGAGCAATACAGGTTAGAGTTCCCAAAAGGCACAGACTCAAGACTGGGTAGACTTTGTAGATTGTGCTACTAAGGCTCTAGAAGGTTGGTTACTTGGCAGCAAAGTGCATGACTATCAAGGATTGTACAATTACATTATGAGGGAGCAGATCCTTAATAATTGTCAGAATCAGCTGTTGCACCAGTACCGGGTAGACTCAGATCTGACCTCTCCCCAAGAATTGGGAAAGAAGGCAGACAAGTGGGTCAGAACCATGGTGAGGCAGAAGGTACAGAACCAAGGTGGTGAACCCAAGAAGCAAGATTCTAAAAACTCTGACAAGAGTGGGGAGAAGGGTAAAGATCAGAAGTCTTCACAAGGCCCCCAAAAATCTTCTTCAGGTGGGGATTCACAGTGGGAAGTGGGAAGGTATGCCCAGACGTGGGTCCTGTGCTCTCCATGCCACTGGAATCAAGCTATCCTGGCTGAAGAGGGGTGAAACCCCGAAACTGGTCCTAGGATGCTTGTTTCCAGTACAGGGAGGACCTGGCTTGGCAGTTCGGGCTGGACTGTACCCATGAGGCACAGGGTCAAGACTGATTTGCATATGGCTGGGTTCAAACTGGAACGGCATGGTGAGCAAAAAAACAACGGATTTAGGCCCAGATCACTGTACTGGGGTGAATGTATGACATTGTTCTGCATTCTGTCCATCAACTGTTGCTTTTTCGGGATTCACAGTCTAACAAGGGAAAAGGCCAAAAGAAACGATGGTGCAAAATCTGTAAGCAGAAAACTCACTGGATAAGTGACTGCACCAAGTCCAAAGAATCTACTCCAACCACCACTGCCCCTAAGGCAACTGTTCCTCCTAGTACAGCTACAATTGGTGGTGGTAATGTTCAGAATAGGGGTATAGTAGGGTTGACCCTGGGTTCTGAGATGGACTCTGGCCTAGTCAGAGTTCCAACTCAGGCTGTTCTAGTCTGTGATGGAGGCATGGATATGTCCGCCTTTGTGAGTCCCAGTAACTTGGGCAAATACAGACAACAGCCTTTAATAAATGGAAAAGAGGCTTTGGCATTCAGGGACACAGGAGCAAGTGTCACAATGGTGACAAAAGATCTTGTGGATCCTGGGCAGATTATACTTGGTGAAATGTACCAAGTGACCAATGCTAGCAATGTCAGAACAGACCATTCTCTGGCATTTGTTAACTTCTCCTGGGGAGGGGTAACTGGCCTTAAGAAGGTTGTGTTAAGTGCAGACCTACCAGTACAGTGCTTTCTTGGCAATGATCTACAATCTTCAGCTTGTACTGAAGTGGAGCTCAGGACACATGCAGAAATGCTCATGTCTTTGCTGTGACTAGGTCACAGGCCAAAATATCGAACACTGGACAGGCCCTGGATTCTGGAATAATGGACCAGGTGCCTCCCAAGAGGAGGAGCAGAAGGGTTAAGGCAGTGCCTTCCCACCTGACTCAGAATGCAGCTCAGCCTCCTCACGGAGATGATCTTGAGCCTGAAGAAGGAATTGTCCCAGAGGAGCTCTTGGGGACAGGGGGCACTTCCAGGTCTGATCTGAGCCAGGAGCAGAAAACCGACCCCTCTATTGAACCCCTCAAAAAGCAAGCTGCTGATGAGGCTTCTGGGAATGCTAGTGGCACCCATAAGATATATTGGGATGATGGACTCCTTTACTCAGAGTAGAGACCCCAAGCCTGGTGCATCCAGGAGGTTGGTTATACCTCTGAAGTTTAGGGGCTTCCTATTGACAATAGCCCATGATAGTCCCCTAGCAGGACACCTGGCCAGAACAAGATTTGGGGCAGAATTGTCCCTCACTTTCACTGGACCCACATGTCTGAAGACACTAAGGGTTTTTTTCGCTCCTGTGTGACCTGCCAAGCCAGTGGCAAGGCAGGTGGAACCACAAAGGCCCCCCCCTGATACCACTGCCTGTGGTGGGGGTTCCCTTTGAGAGGGTTGGGATTGACATTGTTGGTCCCATGGATCCTCAGACAGTATCTGGGCACAGGTTTATACTGGTGGTGGTGGACCATGCCACCAGGCACCCAGAAGCAATTCCCCTAAGGACCACTACAGCACCTGTGGTGGCAAGAACTCTCTTGGATGTATTCTCAAGAGTAGGCTTTCCTCGGGAAGTAGTATCTGACAGGGGTACAAACTTCATGTCTAGTTACTTGACTGCTATGTGGAAGGAGTGTAGAGTGAACTACAAGTTCACCACCCCCTATCACCCACAATGCAATGGTTTAGTTGAAAGATTCAACAAAACCTTAAAGGGCATGATTAAAGGTCTCCCAGAGAAGCTTAGGCAGTGATGGGACAATCTTTTGCCCTGCCTTTTGTTTGCCTACAGGGAGGTGCCACAAAAGAGGGTTGGTTACAGCCCTTTTGAACTTTTGTTTGGCCATCCTGTTAGGGGTCCTTTGTGTCTGGTGAAGGAGGGATGGAGTTACCTCTGAAACCCCCTAAACAGGACATAGTGCACTATGTACTTGGTCTCTGCTCCAGGATGGCTGAGTATATGAAAAAGGCAACCGAAAACCTTGAGGGTAGCCAGGAATTACAAAAAGGCTGTACTGACTGTTTACCAGCCAGGACCGAAAGTGTGGGTGTTGGAGCCTGTGGCCCAAGCAGCCCTCCAGGACAAATGGAGTGGCCCCCATACAATTGTTGAACAGAAAGGGGAGGTCACCTACTTGGTAGACCTTGGAACCCCTAGGAGTCCCCACAGGGTACTTCATGTCAACAGACTAAAACCATATGTTGACAGGGCAGACATGGGCTTGCTCATGGCTACTGATGAAGGACAGGAGTAAGAGAGTGACCCACTCCCTGACCTGCTTTCTCAGAACCCTGATGATGGGTCAGTAGATGGTGTAGCCTTGGCAGGCAGCCTCACTGACTAGCAGCAAACTGACTGCAGAAAGCTTCTCAGTCAGTACAGGCATATGTTTTCTCTGACTCCAAGTCAGACCACCTGGTGCACTCATGAAGTGGACACTGGGGACAGTCTGCCTGTGAAGAATACGATCTACAGGCAACCTGACCATGTCAGGGACTGTATAAGGACAGAAGTCCAAAAGATGTTGGATTTTGGAGTTATTGAACCCTCAGATAGCCCTTGGGCTAGTCTAGTAGTCCTGGTACCTAAACCTCACACAAAAGATGGCAAGAAAGATATGAGGTTTCGTGTGGATTACAGGGGTCTCAATGCAGTCACTAGGACTGATGCCCATCCCATCCCCAGGGCAGATGAGCTAAGAGATACTTTGGCCTCAGCCAAGTTTCTAAGCACATTTGACCTGATAGCTGGCTACTGGCAGATCAGACTGGCTGATGATGCAAAGCCAAAGACAGCATTTTCTACCCCTAGTTGGCACTATCAATTTGTGGTAATGCCCTTTGGTTTGAAGCTGCACCTGCCACTTTACAAAGGTTGGTGAATCAAGTCCTTACAGACCTGGAAGACTATAGTGCAGCATATCTAGATGATATTGCGGTCTTTAGCTCGACCTGGGAGGATCACCTGGTCCACCTAAGGAATGTTTTGGAGGCCCTGCAAAAAGCAGGCCTAACTATCAAGGCTACTAAGTGCCAGATAGGGCAGAGTCAGGTTGTATACCTGGCCACCTTGTAGGTGGAGGCCAGGTTCAACCATTGCAGAGCAAAATCCAGACCATAATGGACTGGGTTGCTCCAACTACCCAGACCCAGGTGAGAGCCTTCTTAGGCCTGACTGGGTACTATAGAAGATTTGTCAAGGGGTATGGATCAATAGTGACACCCCTGAATGACTTAACCTCTAAGAAAATGCCCAAAAAGGTTCAGTGAACAGTTAGCTGTCAAAAGGCATTTGATTACCTGAAGCAGACCATGTGCACTGCTTCCATTCTGCAAAGTCCTGACTACTCCAAAATGTTCATTGTCCAAACAGATGCATCTGAGTTGGGGGTAGGGGCTGTACTGTCACAGTTGAATGATGAAGGTCAGGATCAACCAGTAGCTTTCATAAGCAGAAGGTTGACTCCCAGAGAGAAATGTTGGTCAGTCATTGAGAGGGAGGCTGTTGCTGTGGTTTGGGCTCTGAAGAAGTTGAGGCCATCCTTGTTTGGTACTCACTTCATTGCTCAGACAGACCATAAGCCCCTCTTCTGGCTAAAACAGATGAAGGGTGAAAATCCCAAACTACTCGGGTGGTCCATTTCCCTACTGGGGATGGACTATACAGTGGAACATAGACCTGGGAGTAACCATGCCAATGTAGATGGACTCTCCAGATATTTCCACTTAGAACATGAAGACTCAATTGGTCAAGGTTAGTTTAATGTCCCTGCGTTGGGGGGGGGGGGGGGTGTAGGAGAGTAGGATCTGCTTCACATGTATACCTCCACTTTTTGCTGGTGTTTCACTGTTTTTCAACTTTTAGTCTGGCTGGGACCCTGCTATTCAGGACCCCAGCCTAGCGGCTTCCTCTCTAAATTGATTCCATGTAATTTAGGTACATTACAGATTGGATCTGGAGTGCCCTTATAAGTCCCTAGTATATGGTATACTATGTACCCAGGGCATAGGTACCCCAGAGACCTACCAGGGGCTGAAGCATGTATTATGCCACCCCTGGAAAGCCACCCAAAGTGACACCACAGGTCTGCTACTGCAGCCTGGGTAAGGTGGTGCAGGCACCCCTTACTGTGATATAGATTACCTATATCACTACCTATATACACACATATAAACCTATAAGTCACTCCTATGGCAGGCCTTATCAATCCTGAAGACAGAGTGCTTGGTTCTTATGTGAGAGGGTGCCCCTGCATGAGCAGAGCTCAACTGCAGCGTTTGGAGACCTTTCTCTAATGCTGTTTGTAGTGCAGCCTGACCATATACTCTTAAGTGCATTATAACCAAACGGTAAATGCTAACTTTGGACTGGCTGCACGAAGACATGTTGTGTTTGGTGTCAAACACCTTGGAATCATACCCCCACATCAGTAACTGGTGTGGGAGTATGATCCCACCCTTCCAGAGGGAGAGACATGGCAGTACTGGGTTACCCGGTAGAAACTTAACAGAGCCATGGCATCACAAAATGGATGCTGCAGCCACAGACACAGGTCTGGCCTGCTGCTGACCGAAACTCCGGCAGGGGAGACCTGGACAATAGGTTTCCTGTCACAGGGAGGTGTAACCACCTCCCAGACAGGCTTATGTGTATTGGGGCTGGGTGGGAGCGCACTCTGAGTGCTTGGAAGTCCTGCACTGGGGACACATTTGGTGTCCCTGTGCATAGTCCAGCTCAAACTGGTTCAGGGGCTTCCAGCCCCTGCTCTGGCACGAAACTAGACAAAGGAAATGAGTGTAGCCACCCCTCTTTCCAAACCCTCCCATAGGTGGGTTCCCAGAGCTAGTCCAACCCCTTCCTTAGGTATAAGTAAGGAACCTCTGTAACCAGAACTTTAGATTACCCTGGACGAAACTCTGAAGCCGAATCCCTTGGGGTCAAGGAGTGACTCCCCTGCTTAGAAGGCACCATCAAAGCAATTTTCTGGTCTGCATTTCCGAAGCTCCTGCCAGACTCTGAAGTATTTGCAGCCCAGGAAGAGGATTTTCAGACATCTCAGAGGCCGATCCGAGTCCCCAGCAAAGCTGAGACCCGCAGTCCTTGTGAGTAGCTTGGAACTGGAACTCCTGGTCACTGGGCACTTTTGCAAGTGCATTGACTTCTCGACATCTCCTGAAGTCGTGCTTGGGCTAACTTGTTGCCCCTACCTCGAGCACAGAATCCACCGAAGATTGTCGGCCTGGTCACTCCGAGTGACCCGTGAGCCGCCATTTTGTGTTTTGTCTCGAGGTCCCTTCGCGATCCCTGGTCTGTTGACTGGTGGGTCCCTGATGGGGTAATGTTGAATTTCCTTGGGCTTCCCTGGTTGCTCCAGATGTGCCCCGACTCCCTACCAAGTGGTGGTTCCCTCAGACCTTGCTGGTCTGCACCGAAGCATCTATCTTGTTTCTTCATGGGTTGCTGTTGCCAAGGCTTGTTGTGTCCAATCCGGACACCGACGCTGCAGCACTCGACATCCTTTGTGAGACAGCTCGAATCCAGCTCCTGGTTGTCCTCGACGCCTCCTGGTCCTCGTGGCTTAAGAGTCAAGCTTCACCTCTCACGTGAAATTACCCGACATCGGTGGGCATCTGCTTATAGCCTTCCTCGTCACTGGCTAGTGACCCAGACTCTGTCCCCTCTGCTTTCAGGTTCTTCTCATCTTCGATCCAGGCTTGGATCTCTTTGGACACTTTGCATCTTCACGGCAGCAGCACTTCTTCGCCAGCTCCCATTGAAATCGACGACACGATCCGATACCAAAAGACACCTATGCACCCGGCTTCCCTGGGTGAGGTAACACAAGTACTCCGGTGCTCTCGTGGGTGTGAGCCCAAGAACTTCCCAAGTCCAAAAGGGTTTGGTCCTCACTCAATTCTAAGTGTCCCTAATCTTTAAAAATCTAACTGCGACTTTCCCCATAGAAGCTAACGGGAGCTCACTGCTGTGTTCACACACTGCACACTGCCCCCGTAGGTGCCCTGTGTCACTACCTTGGGTGGTTTCTTGGGGTCCCAGCGATTCTACAGGCTCTAGGCCTTGTGTCTAGTTAAGTCGTGGTTTTTATACCACTATTTTAGTATATGGTTTGGCTCGTCCCCAGGGCCTGACGTGTATTTGTGCTATTTTACTGTGATTGTTGAAGTGTAACTTATGTGTGTTGACCTCTAGTCTCATAAAGAGACTAGGAGGGTGTGTTTAGTAATAAATACATATATTTTATATATATACCTGGTGTGGATATCTTTCATTTAGCAACTCAAGAGATTATAGAATGGTAAAACAAGCTGCTTTACATTCCTTCAAGACTTAGCCTGAAGGCTGCTCTTCATAGCTACCACTAGGATAGCTTTCAATAAAGGTTGTCTTTAACCTATAACCAATAAGGGGTTGTTTGGACTGATACAGAGTGCCCACTATAACTAGTGGACACCATATATCAGGCCAACTTCTCACAGGCACCACAGTGAATCTCAGGGGACTGACAGGTAGCAAGCGCAGGCTGTAATACCATTGATATTAATGGTCTTCTGTGAACTGCGATGTATCTCAGGGCTCTCTTCTAGCCGCACCACTATTCAATCTCTACCTGGAGCTCTTATTTCGTACACTGAAACAGTTAAACATATGTATGCATCATTATATTGATGATACTCAGCTATACATTAAGACATCATGCCTGGAGGATATGCACAGTTTGAGGGACGGCTTCTGAAAAACACAGCGTTGGATGTCAATCAACTGTGTCCTCCAAAACACTCCAAGGACAAAATGGTTGCTCGTCTCTGCAAAAATGAACTGGACCTAACTGGCAGGTGCATTACTTTCTCTCAACAACTCTTAGCCTAACATCTCATCTACAGCAAAATCTTTGGGATGCGTCAACAACAGCTCCTTGACCTTGATCCCACAGATCAACAAACTAGCTCAATGAGCTAATTATTTCCTATTTGTTTACCCAGAGATATGAGCTTGCAATTGATTACCTTATAATAGCATCGATATGAATACTTGACACCATACCTTGAGAAGAAAGTCAGTACAAGCATGCTATCAAAATATTAAATTAGCGCCACTATCAATACATAGCACCATAATTAAAGAATAAATACAATACTTCATCCATAGATTTCATATATAAATTCATAATATAATAATTACATATAAATGGTCAGCATGAATATGAATATATCTATAAATGAGGATAGTAATAAAGGCCCCATACTTTGTAACCGCACTGATTGATTAAGCATATAGATATTTAAGACCTAGAGTAAGAGCCGGAGACAAGCCAGCCTCTACCATCAAGGTCACCACTCATACAATCCTGCAAAGGGCACTAGATCTTTTGTCCCCACTTCCTAGCATGTCTACCCTTACAAATATATAATGTTCTTTCTTAGTTATATATGGATATCAGTCACCCATACCACACCTGAAACGAGGGGGGTTCTGAATCATTCCATCTTGCTGCAATTAGCAGTCTAGCAACTGCAGCTGATATGAAGACAACATTAATCTGGGTCGTGTCTAGTTGCTTCTATCATCGTACCCCAATACCACCATAGATGGGATGAGACAGATCTTTCTCCTAAATAGTTTCTCCCAGAATGTCTCTAAGACATTTTTTCAAGAGTGATAGCTTATTGTAGCTGTAAAAAATATGGACCAGCTCAGCCAGGCCAACACTGCACCTGGGGCATTTATCATCCTCCCTTTTCCCCCACCCAAACAGCTTAGCCCGGGTGAAATATAAATTAAATATTGACTTATAGTGCTGAGCCTTCAGACTAGCAGAGAGGAAGATCTTTGAGGCTAGTCCTAGTGACATATCTAAATCGGAATCTGGATCCTCTAGTTTCCTGGCCCAGTATGTTTCAGTCTTCTCAAGGTCATCAGGAACACTATTCAATAAAATATTGTAAATATTCCTTATCTCACAATCAATGTGGTCAATTGCCTCTAAAACGGGGATTGTATCCAAAAACACATCCACCCTGCGTTGGTTGAAGAATTCCTTTACTTGTAACCTCTTGAAATATGAGCCAAAATCCTGCTGCAAATCTGAAAAAGAGCACAATTGCCCTGATAAAAACATGTTCCTGATCCTTGCGAGATCATGTTGCTTCCATTGTCTTCCCATTGCATCGTAAAAGAAGGGCAGCAAGAGCGGAGAACTCCACAAGGGTGTGTATCTTTTATAATTTGGGATCTTCATTCATTTTTGGACCATACTCCAAACTTTCCAGGCATTAGTTATTATCTTAAACCATACTTTCTTAAAATTGCTCAGCTTCAATTGTCGAAGCAGCATGCCGCCTACCGTCTTCCCAACTGTGAGCTCATAGATAGTTAGAGAAACCGTGGGGCATTCTATATCTTCCCTATCCTTCAATCTCTAAAGGGAGAGATCTAAATAAGTATAATATCTTTGGTAACATTATCATCTTGAGAATATTGCTCCTACCAATTATTGACAGATGTAATCCGTTCATATGTCTTAGATCGGTGGCTATTAAGGGTTAAAGTTAATCTGACTGATTGGATCTACTTTAGGATTAATCCTGACCCCCAGGTATGTAGCCGTGCCCACTCGCCAAAGATCAACGTAATCAATGTTCTCAGTACAAATTATCTGAGTCTTTTCCTTATTCAATAAGTATCCTGATCCTCGACCATATTCCCCTGCCATATCTTCAACCTCCTTCATTCCGCTTTCAGAATCAATAGTTACTATGGCGATATGCCAATACCTTTGTTTCATGGCCATTCGTGATGACCGGTTTTATTTTCCGATTGTGTAAAATTTGCTCAATTAATGCGTTAATTAGAGGACAACTAAAATTGGAGAGCAGGGACGTCCCTGTCTTGTTCCTAAGACCACCTTTATATTTTCAGATTCTTCACCCATTAATTGCAGTCTGGCATCTACATACATTGCCTTGATAGCAGTGATCATTCAGGGGCCAAATCCCTTTGCCTCAAATATATCCCATAAATATCTCCAGGCCACCCGATCAAATGCTTTTTCATTATCGAGAAGGATCATAGCCATCTGGCTTCCGGTGTCTTCGGCAATATCAAATAGCGATATGGCTCACTGTATGTAATCAGTTGTACCCCTCCCTGGTAAAAAACTGTGGCAGCTCCTGTGCAATGGTGGAAGAGCGTCACCCCCCCCCCCCCCCACCCTGGCGCAGAGCCAGCAAAGGAAAAATAAAATGATGCTCTAACATAGTTTTATTTTTCAATTGCCAGCTTGTGCATGGAGGGGTGGGGCATGGGAGGGGGAGGAGGACTGCTTGTCCACTCCCTAGTCCCTAAGTGCTCATGTGAGTTTGGCATGCCATCTCTGGCCGACCAAAACACACATGCGCACTTAGGTTTCTCCAGCCCGGCTGCAGATGCAGCTGGGCTGGAGAAACACCCACAGACTCCCTGATCTGAGCGAGGCATCTTTTCCGCCCACTCAGACCGATCACTGTGCTGGTCTGTAGCACAGGGATTGGCTGGGAGTCGGTCCCAGGGGCTGCTGGGACCCAGGAAACGGCAGCAGGAGCAACGCAACAGCGTCAGGTACGTTTAAAAAAAATTATTAATCCCATGCTCTCACGCCACCCGCCCTACCATCCTTTCTTACTGGCGGATGCCACTGCTGCCATGCTTTGACCACATGAGCTATGATCCTCCCTAAACAAACCGCCAGAATTTCTGAATATATTTTGGCATCTGTATTTATGAGGTATATTGGTTGATATGACGTGGGACTATTCGGGGGTTTGTCCTTTTTAGGAAAGATGACATTGTCTATACACTTCCAAGACTCCGGAGGAACCCATTCAGTTGTGCTCCTCGAAATAGATCTAATAGACATTGACATGACATTGACATGCCTTGTATAGCTCCAATGGTATTTTATCAGGGCCGCCACTTTTCCTGAGGAGAGTTGGTGTAATGCATTTAATACCTCTTCAGTTGAGATATTAGCTTCTAATTCCTGCCTAACGGCTTGGTCTAATTTTCTACCGTGGTCCACCCCCTGAGCTAACCCTGGTGCAGTCATCTTTAGATAGATCTTGATAGAATTCCTGGAATACACATATTACATCATTAACACCGGTTAGGATTAACCCATCCTTTTTGAATGAGGTGATCTTATTCCTAGTTTCTTTCTGTCTTGTACGTAAAGCTAGAGGTTTCCCAACTGATTCTATCTATTCATGGCTCTCATTCCTATAAGTTTGATATCTTTCAAGTTTCTGGGTAAAATAACTGTTCATTTCTGCTTTTACCATTGTGATTTTAAGCTGATTTTGTACTACATCTAACCCCTGGCTGATCCTTATCACATGCTCTTTCTCCACTTCAGCTAACTTTCCAAGCAGTCTCCCATTCTTAGTTTCTTGATGTTTCCTAGGGCAATCCACAAAGCTGATGATCTCCCCCCCGTAATCCTACTTTAAAGGCATCCCGTACAATACCCCGTGGGGCACTGTATCTATTGATATCAAAATAGCGGTCTGTCCAGTTTCTCATATGCTCTTTAAATGCTGCATTGGCCAGCAGTTTTCTATCAAAGGTCCATTTATACTGGTGCTTAAAGTTCCCTTGGACCACTACATCAAAAGCCAATGGATTATGATCTGACATTAGCTTTGGGAGTTTCCTAATCACTGCTTTCTCCAACATTCTGCTCAAAATCAGGAAATAATCCAACCTAGCATATTTTTTGTGGGGACAAGAGAAGTACGTATAGCCGGGGTCCAAAGGAGGTTTAATGCCCAAAACATCCTCTAAACCATGGCTGACCATGAGTGAAGTCCGTACTCTTTGTACACGCGTTGTTTTCCCTAATATTTACTTATGTGGGCCCTATCTGATGTATGTTCAAATCCCCACAAATTATCAGTGTATCTGGGCAGGATGCTAATTCCACCTCCAAGTCTTCCAACACTTTTGAATCATCCTGATTTTACCCATAGATAGTACATACTGTTCACCCCATATCCAACTCCACCAATGCCCATCTGCCACAATTGTCCACCAGTTTCCACCTCACCGGCCCATTTTATTACTAGCTAGGATATCTACCCCTCTGATATTAGACCTTTGAGAAAAGCAAGCCTATAAAATATACCCTTCAATCGTTAAAAATTCCTTCCTACCCCATTGGATATGTGCCCCCTGTAGACATATTATGTCGGGGCTACTGATCTCGGCAAACCTTAACCACTTAGCCTCATCATTTAGCCCACCCACATTGGGGCTAAATGATTGTTTTGGTAACAAAGATTGGCATTGTGCTCATACTCTCGATCATATTTATCCAAGATTCAGTAAAATTGCTTTTGTTCCTTCTCTGAGTTTTAAAAAATATTTTTCCCCCACCTCTACCCCTCCCATTATCTACCGTTCCACCCAGGCCTTCCGTGACCATAGGCCCCCACCCTCTTTCCCTTCCCTTCACCCCCCCCCAGCCCTGAGAAGTATAAAGATCACACATTGGTCTGTGGTAGAAATGGAGGCAAGCTCGACCCATGGCTATTTGTTACGGACAACTAACTGACAACTCTACATCACCCACCACATATTCAAACGCAGCAAGGTTCTATTCAAACAACTATTGCAAACCTCAATTCCCTTTATCAATTCATCAGTGCAACCCATAGCAAATAGTGAAGAAAAAAGAGGAAACCAATCCCAAAATAGGAAATTAGGATGCACAAACAAAGAGAAAAAATTAATGAGTTCAAAGGGAACGTAAACACACCACCTTCAATTGCACCAATGAACCCATCCCTATACTCTTATCTCATCACAAAATTCCTTTGCCTCAATTTCTGAAGCGAAAAATCGTGTCTGACAATCCCACCCCCCAGATCAGTTTTAAGCATGCAATATGGACCAGGTATGCCTGAGCACCTTTCTCTTGAAAGGGCTTGATTACTACTGCAAGCGCCACCGTCTTTCGACCGTTATATGACCAAGTCAGGTCTGACAAAGAAAGAGACCTCGCCACTAATCTCCTTCACTGCAGGCTGGCTTTCTCAAAGATTAACTTTCTCAGGAGAAAGTTCCTGAAGTATGCCAGGATGGCTTGAAGCTTTGAATCCTCTTTGAAGGGCTGTCTCATGACAAAGGGAGCCCTGTGGACTCGTTGCTCCTCTTAAGACCAGTTCCATCCCTCCAACTCTGAGAAAGCTGTGCTTGGTAGTTCTACCATATATACGCTGAGGTCCGTTCCCTCCTCGCCGTCCAGCCACCCCAGCACCTGCAAGTTGTTACGCCGTTGGTGATTCTCCTGATGCTCGAGCTACCAATGGATAATAAATCAGCTGTGATTCATGCGCCTCTGTCGGCATGCGGGTGCCTGCCAGATCTGTTCCAATGGCAATGGCTCTTGTTTCAAGGTCCGTGAAGCGTTCCCTATGGCACTAAATGCCTTAGTCAGTTTTCTGACAGCACCTTGCAGTTTTCTTATTGCAGCTTGAGAGTTACTACCATCCTGTCATGTTTCCTCTCGATGTAGCACTATAGATTGGAGGATGGTGTCGAGTGCGGGAGATTTGAGCTAGAGGTGTGTGCCGGTAATGCCGAGTGCCAACTAGTTGTTCTGTTGGTAAGTAATTTCATTTCAGATCCTTACCACCGAATGTTTGGCTACACATCTTTTCAACCATCTTATGCACTGTCATGGCAGGAGCACCTACATCAGAATCACTATCGTTATCACTAGACCCTGTAAGAGAGCCACATTCATCGACTGACCATTCTTTGCAGTAAGAGAACGAAAAGAAACAATCGTTGTGCTCCAGTTCCAAATCATTTCTCTCCCCTACCTTCAGACCCCTCAAGACGGGCCACCAGTTGCTAGAGTACTTTTGGTCATGGGCACTATCAGAATGGGGGTAGGTCTGAAGAATCGAGATGGGTCGAACTCTTAGCGGGAATACAATCTTCTGCTGTGACGCTGACCAGAGAGGGCTTATTCAGCAAACTGACCAATCCTAGTTGGGGCAAATTCCCATTTTTTCATACGGACCCCCGAACACCGCATACTTAATGCTCTCCGTACCCACGTCGATATCGGGATTTGCTTTTCCTGATACGGGTAAGCCAGCACAATCTTTTACCTTATTTACTGGAAGATGAGGAATTAAAGCAGTCATACCTCCGTCCTGGGGAACCAGAGTCCTGGTCTCTGCTGAAACCTTATCCACATTGAGCAGAATTGTCTTACGATTTTGTCCTATGAGATCTGCTATTTCTGCCGTCAGTTTCTCAGAACGAGGGAGTGCTGTCAATCAATCAATTTATCTTTATTCGGTTTTCATATGATATAAAAAAAAACATAAAAGCACAATTTTCCAAAAATAAAAACAATTTCATAGTTCATTAAAGCATTGAATGTAAAAAAAAATTTCAATTGATAATTTCGTGACACCGTCATTAAGATCTGTAAGCAAACACTGTAAACAATCGGAGGTTTCTTTAAATAGGCAAATATGTCAGTTTAAAAGGAAAGTTAAAAAATTAATCACTCTACGAAGTTCATAGTAAAACATTCTTCACAAATACTTTCTTTGCTTAATTACAGATTTTAAGTATTGTGCTATATTCCTCGTAAAACATTCTGTATCTAAAAATTGTAATGCAAGGTAGGCCGGGCGACACTCTCAGTCCCCAAATTTTTAATATAGGTTTGATCCATTTTTCTCTTTGTTCTTTATAGAATCTGAAAAAGAAAACCACATGCATCGTTGTTTGCGGCAAGACCTCGGCACAGGGGCAGTTTCCTAGGTGTTTTCTCCAATCATTCGTTTTAGGGAAGCTAGCCAAGCGATGAAATACATCCAGCCTAAAGCGTGTCAACACAAATCTATCGTCACCGCTTACGATAAACGTTAGATATGGTTGAATGCCAAGGCTAGATTGCATCGCTAGGTTGTTCTGTACTGTTTGCTTATTTGCCTCTGCGGCGAATCTCATCTCCTCCATGTGGCTCATGCATTGTTTTTTAAAGATTTTCCTAGGGATTGAGGCTAGCAGGGTGGGTTTTTTATAGTAATTTTCTAGACCCAAGTCAACTAAAAGATGTTTTACGTACTTGAGCCACCCGATCTTCAAGGCATTCTCGAGACCTAGGCTATCCTTCAGAACCTCCCGATTAAATGAGGTTTTCGGAGATGATATAGGGAATTCCCAATTCTGTGTGACAAAGAAATGTTGAGGTGCCTTGAGGGACTGCCAATAAGTATCTTAAAAAGGCATTCTCAACTTTCTGTATTTTGTTCATTTCACCATATCCCCAGATACCTGCCCCATATGTCGCTAAGCTTACGCATTTGGCACGATATATTTGGAGCATCTCTGTTAGGGGCCTCTTGCCCAAACTATGCGAAAAATTGACCAAAGCCGTTGTTGTCCTCATGAAAAGTAATTTCCTTGCTTTTATTGCTTGTCGCCATAAGCCCTTATTATCAATTAAAAAACCTAAATAGGGATATGTTTTTGTAGACTCCACCTTTATATTATCAATATAAATATCCCTCTATTTGCTTCCACCTGTCCCACAGTTCATTATAAAGGTTTTGCTGATATTTATTTTTAGGTCTAAATTTACCATGAATTTATGATAGGAGTTAAGGGCATGTTGTAATCCTACCGCAGTGCGAGCCATGATTACGGCGTCGTCTGCGTAGAGTAGGGCGGGAATTGGGCGTTTCTGCAACTGTGGTAGGTCCGGACACCCGTCCAACATCGCTTGTTCCAGACCATTTGCATAGAGTGTAAAAAGGAAGGGTGCCAGGACACAGCCCTGCCTTACCCCCCTCTCCACTTTGAGCGACCCCGTACACTCTCCATTGATGCCAAATCGCACCCTAGCAGTCGCGTTTCCATAGAGTTCTCTTAGGAAGTTAATTATGGGGATATCCACGCCCATTGCTTCCAGGATTCTCCACAATTTAACATGATTTACACAATCAAACGCGGCTGTTAGGTCTACGAAGGCCATATACAATTTTCCCCCTTTCGCGTTTGCATATTTTCCCATAAGAAGAGTCAAATTGAGACCTTGCTCTATGGTGCCCAATCCTTCCCGGAATCCAAATTGGAGATCCGGCAATACATTATTGTCCTCTGCCAATTGTTGTAGGCGGTTAAGGAAATACGGCCTGCCACTTTGCCGAGTGTGTCTAACAATGAGATAGGGTGGTAACATGCCGGGTTCTGTCTATCTCCCTTCTTAAATATGGGAACTAAGATAGATTCCGACCATGATTAAATGAGTCCATCAATACAGGAAGCTTCCAATACCCTTGTTAAAATTGGAGACCATAGCTCCAAATTATACTTAAAAAGGTCTGCTGGGACCCAATCTGGACCCGGTGCCTTTCCCCCCTTGCTAGCCCTTAGTGCAGACTCAACCTCTGCTACGGTGACATCAAGGGCTATAGGAAACTCTATCTGTCCTATCGGTTGGAGACCGGTACTAATATTACCTAACGCTGCTCCTTCATACCTGTCCTCATTGGACAAGCCAAAAATCTGGGAGTGCTGTCATATCATCAGGTAGGATGATTCCAGGAGCCTCCTGTAACATTAATAAGCCCTGCACCCATATTGAGCCGCCTAGCAACTCCACCGCCATGGAGCCAGTCGGGCACTGACTTGACACAGCCCGCCTTTCCCCCTCCTTTCCAAGGCCGTCTCCACCCTCAATACCAGCAATGCACGTCTCCAACTAGACCCCCGCATTGGTCCACCCGTGGTACTGGCTCAGCTCCGAAATGCACAGGGCCCAGCAGGGTCACCAGAGGAGGGCGGACAGCCTTCACTTTCTGAGTAGCTCCTGCCACTTTGGGACCCATCTTTGCTGCCGTCCGGTGATCGCAACAAACACCGCAGTCAGCATGGTCCAGTACAGCCACGAACTGGCGACCGAGAGCAAGCAGGCTCTCTTGAATCAGCAAGGCCCTAGTACAACCACCGGGTGCCGTACCAACCGCAACCAAAACGCCCAGAGTCATAGCCATGTTATTAGGTGAGTAGAGTCTTTATCCATTCATTCTACCATGGTTCAGAGTACTGCCGAATGACCACCTCAGGCGGCTGCCATCTTGCTTCTCCTCCGGAGACCCAGCTACTTAGTTCCTTCATACATTAATGAAAATAAATAATCCTCTTATCCTCAACCAACTAAGCAGTGCAGCCCACAGTCAAATAACATCCTCAATGCTCCTCTAGCGGGTCTTTCAATGGCTTCTCTCGCCCCGTCAAGGAGATCTTCCATGCAACAGCTCAGCAGGATTCTGCCTCAAGGAAATGTTATCATATGACCTCAGTCCTGGGGGAACTTCACTAGCTCTCCATACATGGCAGAGTACAATTAAAAATCAGATACCTCGCTCACAAGGCTATTCACTTGAAGACACCTAACCTCGCAGATTAACATCTCTGGCAGAAAGAGAGGACTTCGAAGCAGGAACTCTCTCCTCCGTTCATACATACTAATACCACTTTGGAATATACTTTAATACCATACTGGAAAAATGAATGAATTGCTTTGCAGGGGTATCTGGAAATCCTGTGGAAACCAGTGTGAAGCAATTTGTGCTTGAGATATGAGAGAATAAAACTGCATCACGATATACAAAATAACTTTGTAAGCTTGGGATGGTGGTGGCCAAACTAAATGTCAGACAACATTGGGGGCAAGCACCCCTCCAACTCTGGATAGTTGGAAATACACATGGACGGTGCATGGGGGCCGAAGATCTGTGTAGGAAGGTCGGGGTGTCCAAGAAAGTTCAAAACAAATATGGTTTTCATTGTAAATGTACAGCGGACAGCTATGATTCACTGCAATGATGTGGGTGTATGGATTGTATATCAAACGCCACAAAATGATATGCTTCCTTGGCAAGAGGTAAAATAAGCATACTGTTGGACAACTTTAGTTTGGGTGTTTATCAACGGATTGTACATTCGGGTGCCCCCTGACCCCTTTGCTATGTTTGTTTTAGCTCGGTGAGCAAATGTAAAGTGTGGAATGACTTTGGTGCCGATCACGATCCGGTAAAAACCGGGTACGAACCGTCGGACGAAGCATATTCTCCGTCCGACGCGTACCCGGTCGTCAAAATTTACAAACAAGGAATTACGATTCGCACGGAACACCATTTCCGTACGATTCGTAAAAAAGCCCGACCGAACAAAATAAACCTACCAATGCGATCCGGGAAAGGGCCGACCTGACGTCGGGACGCGCGCAGCCTGCCATTCACGAACCAGGAATCACGATTCGCACCGACGTCATCCCGCACGGTGAATATTTTCCGGCTGCCAAAAACTGCCGGGAAATCAGGACGACGCGAACAAGGACCACCAGTACGCGACGGACACACAGGACGACGCGAACAAGGAGGACCCGTACGCGACGGACAGACATGGACCCAAACCTACGGGTCATCCCGGCCCTCATAGCAGTCCACCTCCTCTACAGGTTACGACGCAGACGCCGCAGAAGGTCAGAACAACTAAGGGAGGGGGGAAAGGGGGGGGGCGTGGGGGTGGCAGGACCAGGGCAGGCCACAAAATCCCCACCAAAGTCACACACCACACATGCCCAGGACATACCTGACACCCATGCCCTGGTCACTACGAGGGGGTGGGGGCGTGTCCAGCTAAGCCAGCGACCGCCACAACGGAAGTCCGTCACCACGCGAACCGGCAACACAACCAGACCGGTACGTCCCGTACCCACGCCTCAAGAGCGTGGGTACGAGACGTACCACGCCCACACCCGCGTCACCCCAACAATGGCGGGACGGATCGTACCCACGTGGCAAAGGCCTGGGTACAGCCCGCACAAGCATCACATAGCGTGGGGATAGAGATGTACGGACCCTACCCCCACCCCCCCTATGCATGGAACGTACCCCCACCCCAACAGTGTAAGTACGACCCGTACCCTCACCCGCGTATGCATGGAGCGTACCCCCACCCCAACCGCGTATGTACGTACCGTACCCCCACCCCAACAGTGTGTAGATAAGCCATTTGGTTGTACGGTGCTGTCCTTGTGTGTGGGTTGGTATGACTCGTACATGCGGTTGTGATGTTGGGGCCTGGGGTGCGCTCCGTACTTAGGAGGTTGTGTTGGGGGTAGGACCGGAACGTACTGGGGTGTAGGTACACGGGGGTATGACACGTACTGGGGTGGGGGTGGGGCTCGAACGTACTGGGGTGTACATAGACGGTGGTACGACACGTACTGGGGTGGGGGTACGACTTGAACGTACTGGGGTGTACCTAGACGGGTGGGGGTATACATACACGGGGGGTACGTGTCGGACGTACGGGGGCTGGGGGGAGTGTTGGGCGCGTATGCGGGCACATGTCTCCATGGTTGCTATAGGAGTTCGGTGCGGACGGTGTTTTTTCCATACGGTTGTAAGCTCGGACGCACGGGATGGATCGTGATTCCTCGGTCGGACTTGGCTTTTCACGTTTGTAAGGTAAATCGTCCGAGGACGTGTCGGACACATTTTCCGACCCGAGGACGTGTGGGGAATGATTCCCAGTGCGGTTCGTATGGACTTTTTACCATGCGAATCGTGATTGCCAGTTCGTACGGCACTTGTACGATTCGTACGGTAAAAAGACCCGATACGAGTCGTACGGGGACATTTTTTACCGGATCGTGATCGGCACCCTAATGTTTTCATGTTTTTTTCCCCTTAAAAGCAATAAAGATTTTTATTAAAAAAGAACTCTCTCCTCTTGAAAACTCCAGCTTTGTACATGTTCATATCCATAGAACCGTCATTCTCTGGAACCACTTCCAGCTTCTGAAACTCCCTTGCTATGTCCATCGAAATACAACCTTACTTACTCGCCTTCAGGAAGCTTCTAAAAACCGGTTTGTTGCGACTTCACCTCACTCTACCAAATTACACATGGGGTCATGATACATTACGGGTGTACTGTGCTTGTTTGCACCACGGCACACCTTTTTACTAGGTATACCGAGCACAAATACGGTCAGTGCACCTTATTGCTGATAATGTGCTGCCCCCAGGCGGTGACAGACTTGCACTGCCCTCAGTGAAAGACTGACCGGCAAAAGCAGCCAGTACGACTTTCGTGGTGCAGGTGGCACGCGGCTCCACTTTCAAGTGAGTTAGAGACCCTCTCGCAGGTGGGTACAGTGAATAATTGCACCTGCCTGCAGGCAGGCGCGCAACACCCAGCCCCCCCCCCGTCGTGTGTGACAGCTCGGCTGAGACAGCCTCGCGGGCTGGCGTCCGTCTAATTGCAGCCGCACCAGAGTACTTCACGGGTCTTTAAAAGACCATTTACTCGTTAATGAGGCTTTTGTTGTGTTTTCGCCCCTTCTTACAGCCGCTCTGCCTATGGCTGGAAGACTTAGCGCCCCCCCCCCCCCCCGAAATCTTTTTCAGCCCCCCCCCCCCGAAATTTGGCTCTAGTTGCCCGCCTGCCTGCAGGTGCAAAGGACCCCATTTCCAGTCTCCAGAGGGGTGCACCCTTGGGGACTCACTAAGTATCCAGGAATATTATTTCTGCAGCACAATCAGTGCGCCTCCTGATGTCCTGTTTCACTGCGCCTGCGTTCATAATATGGGTGCAGAGGCAAAGCGTTTTCCTCAATTGCATGGGGGCTTGACCCCATAAAAATGAACGACTGCTATTTTAGCATACCAACAGCGCACCATGCGCATGGGGCTCTGTATTACAGAGGGGTGCACGCAAGCATCTGAGGCCAACCTCTGAAACGTGGTCCCGAGGCTCACAAAGCAGGAGCACATTTAATTTCCCCCCCTCAGCAACATTACATAATTTGGCCCTGGTGGTCCCTCTTATGTTGCCTTCCACTGTGCTTCGTATGCTTTCATTATTTTCCACTCTTTCATATCGCATCTTATTTGTTATGTGTAAAGCAGGCTTACGATTTCCCGGTAAAAAAAAAGTGCAGCATATCCGGACCATAATTAAGTATATAAATAAATAATAAAATTAAGATAGAGAACACACACCGTGGCTACACATGATGCTTCAAATAATTTTACTTAAAACAAATGTGTTGACCTCTCTAAACCAGAGAGTCAGATTCTAAATCACTCTCCGGGAAGAGAGATATGATATCATAACCCTAAAAGAGACACCTGGGGAGGCAAGATACATTGTGCCTCAGGCACAAGCAATACTCAGTCTAAACAAATCATTATTGAGTGGCTCTTTTTTATCTGGGGGTCCACATCTCCATGAACCCATCAGATCTCTACAAGACCAACTATCAACAAATCCTCATTTGTCTTTGTAATGACTTTGGAGATGGTCACTTCAGCTTTTCTCGTGGTTAGGCAGGATAAATACCATCACAATGAATGCACTCTCTAAAGTTTTATACTTTTTTCAAGCCCTCTGTGTCTATGTTCATAGAGACTTCTTCATCAAGCTTAAAAATGACTTTGAAATTAATCTGGCAAGGGAGTCACGCCGGACTAGCTTAGAGATGTTCGTGTTAACCTAAACAGACTGATGGATGGCTCTTCCAGATTTCCAACGTGCTTCAGAATGGCCCAGCTACAAAGCTTCTCATATTGGCCCCTCAGAGAGACTGATATACTAGGGCCACACCTGGAGCGGGCAGTGATGGGCACAGGGCTCGAGTCGGGGTACCACGCGGGTGGACGGCGTCCCCCCACTTATTTTACCGGGAGCTCCATAACTGGAGCAAATGGAGCCACAAATTCACTCCTAGGCCTCTCTGGGGCGAGATCGGAGCCAATTCAGAACGCTGCTCACGCGCTGGCTTCTCTGATGCAATCGCATCTAAGGGGTGAGCGAGGGGAGGCAATGAGTCTGATGGTGCATGCCACCTTTTATGACGTCACTTCCGGTCGTGACGTCAGCGTCCCCCCACTTCTTTTTTTTAGGACTTGTGCCCTGGATGGGCATAACTATATGGGACCTGATGTGGATGTCTAAGCAGGATAGGCCTTAGGTGCTTGAATAAACACGCTCACAAGCACTACCCTGACAGTCTGGGACACCTTAACAAAACAAAGAAACCTAACAACATTTGCCTCAACTCACACACCTATCAACTACAACCCTGCCTTTTCACCAGCTCTGAAACCAGGCCCTTTTTATAAATGGAAATAAGGGAATTGCATTAAGATGTCAGGCATGTTCCACCCGGTGATATTTTGCCCTTTGAGACATGTAAAAGAGCCTTTAAATTGGATGAGGCAGAATAATTTGTTTACGCCCAATACTGGTTGATGAAACATATTATTAAAGAGGCGGTGATTCACATCCTGGCCCGATTAAAAAAAAATGTATAAAATCATGACATGGCTCGAAGCATATCATTTCTGTGTTACGTAACCTTTTGCTTGAGGCTTCGTTCCACAACCAATTCTAACAGAACAGGATGGGGCGGGTCTTTCGTAGGGAAGAGGAGGAGGCTGAGTATTAGCAACATAACAAAATCTCACCTGCAATTCTGGGAGAATCCTGGCAGAGGCCCAATGTAGGATAGTATTCAACTGGTATCTTAGTCCAGAGAAGCTGAACAAATTCTTATCCCTCATGAGTGCCTTGTGCTGAAGGGGCTGAGGCCACTAACTGGATTTCAAACTTATTTAGTTGGATTGTCCCTATATTCAGACATTCTCAGTAAATATTGTTAGCGCTGATATTTTTGGGGGGATAATCCATTTTCTTCTGTTATCAACCTTTCTTCTGTTGCTGCCTGCCTGAAGGATTTCCTGCAGTGAACGCAGAAGAGTTGTCTTCAGTGCGATGCACACAAAACCAAGATTATTTTGTTCGGCAACGCAAGAGATCTGTGAACCAACTTTAATTGGCCACGGGACACTCCGTCTCTTCATTCTCTAGGCAGGACAGCTAAGAATTTAGGAGTAAAAATCGATGAAATATTATCCTTTAATACTCAGATTGGGTTAGTAGATGGGACTTGTTGTGGTCTTCTGCGTCCTTTGAATACATTTTTGGTCTTTCTTCCAGTCGAGACTCATAGGACAGTAGTCCATGCTTTGATCACTTCTAGGCTAGACTACTCAAACTCTATTTATATTGGCATGCCCAAATATAAAATTAGCAAACTTTAGTCTAAAGAGCAGTGGGCCAGCTTATTATGGGCCTATCTAGAAGAGACTCTGTCTCCTCCATCTTGCGTGAATTGCATTGGCTACCCATTAAACAAGCATTGGCATAGCCAATAGGTCTCGCCTTTGGTACCTTATAAGTGTTTAGCCATGCAACAGTTGCATAACTAAATACTTATAAGGTCCCAAAAGCGAGACCCATTGGCTATGCCAAGCGGCCGTGGGGCCGCGAAAGTGATCGCGATTAAACATCAAAGCGGCCGTGCGGCCGTGAAAGTAATCACGGCAAAGCACGGCGCGCGCGCCCGCCCACATGCACTGTAGCTCTAGGCTGGCCTGGTAGCACTTTTTAGAGCCCTCTCAATAAGTCTCGCCAGACCAGCGCATGCGCTGGGTCAGGCGAGACCTAAAAAAGGATCCTTTTCAAAGTCTTAATTTGTATTCATGAGGCTTTTATAATCGTGGCCCTAATTACTTGATCAGGAGAATCTTCCAGTACACGCCCTCTAGAACTCCAGAGCCTCCACAGTGGCAAATAACATCCTTGCCTCATGTTGGTCCCCCACCCTCCTACACTGGCACTAAAACCTTTGGGACATAATAGCAATAGAGAGACACTCAAGCGTAATGTCAGGTAAAGATAAAAGTTTTGAAGTGATATGGAGCCCACTTTTATTTTACCTGTCCATTGGTCCCTCTGCCAGTGCAATATTTAAACTTTTTACTTACTAAGCAGTGGCAGCTGGTGGATTTTGGAAGTGGTTGTGCCCCTTGAAGCCTTAAAGCTTTCTTCAACATTAGGCCCCGGGCTTTGCCAACCCCTTCAAAGGCTTTCAAATCACACGCACACATACTTAAGAATACACACACGGCTGCAGGCAAACACACAAGGAGCAGTCACACAGACAAACACATGCACTCCCTATCACACAGACAAACACATACTCAGGCTACCAAACACAACAACTTACTTTTTTAGGTCTCACCTAGGCACCACATGCGCTGTCTCTTCGAGACATGCCGTTTCTCCTTTGTGGTGCTTTGAGCATGCCCCTTGCTTGCCATTTGATCCTGTGTGCGCTTTTCAAAATTAGTTTCCTTTCCGTGGCTAACTGTTCACATTTATCCCTCCTTTCCGTGGGTGGTTTTTGCCCCTGGCGACTGGCCCTGTTACATGTATTATTGCACTCTGTCCATTCCTGTTTGTTCTATTGCACTCCTTTTTCTGGTTGCTTTGGTTAGTTTTTACGTAGGCACGAGGAGAACCGAAGCAGAGACTTGAACCCGGTTCCCCAGTTCCAAAGTCGGCAGCTCCACATGTTATACCACATCCTCTCTCCAGTAATTGCTGGTTTTCTTTCTAAATGTATTCTCAGGAAATAGGACTGCTTGGTTATGTACTTATCCTCTGACTTGTCTTACCATGCCTCCTGGTACGTCGTTTTTTTTTCATGTACTTTACTCACACTGAAGAAAAAGAAGCCTCTAGCCTTGCTATAAAACTGCGGATAACATGTGTCTAGTCCTAAAGACGTTGTCACAGTAGCTGCTCAAAATCAGTAATCAACTGATGTCCTTATGTGGGCTGCAACATGTTTTTGAGAGTTTTTCCATAAGCATTGGTCGCATTGTTTACTATTTAACTTTTACTACTTTAAACTCTATTTATGTTAAGAAATCAATATTTTTGTATATTTTTGGACGATATTAGTGTCAACGATATTTTTTTTCCAAAGTGTTGATACTTACCACTATAAGTAGAGGAGCATAGGAGCATGATACTAGGGTAAACGATATTTTTGACACAATATTTTTGTCAACAATATCTCCAAGAGACCTCCAAATGTGTGAAGATGCACTCCACAAATGTTCCTGGTCTGTTAAATTATTTTATCAAGTGACTGCTCCTGCTGAAAGCAGTCAAAATCTCTGGGTGACACTGAGGGAAAACATGTGGATTCCCCCAGGAAAAAATGATTACTGCATGATGTTCCCCACAAACCTGCAATGTAGAGTATTTTCCCCCGTGGGAATAATCAAAGCCCCCCCCCCCGTGTTTGAATCAGGAAGCCGAGAGGTTATAGACAAAATTCACTGGGTTTATAATCCTGTCCTTCATTTGCCGACCTTGATCTGTGCCTGTCAGTTCAGCACCATTAGCCGGATATGTGGGGCCAGTGAAAATTGACTGGGATTTACCCCGTTTTCCATTGCAGTTTGCTGAAGCCGGCGGGGGCCGCCTCCAGGAGAGCCCCGCCACCGGTGTGGGTGGATGGGGGTTTTGAATACGAGGTGAGAAGCATCCGCGACGCCCGCTATCGTAGGGGCAAGTTGTGGTTCTTGGTATCCTGGAAGGGCTACTCGGCTGAAGAGGATTCATGGGAGCCCTCGGAAGCGGTGCACGCCCCGGCGGCGGCGAAGAGGTTCTACGAGCGCCATCCGGAGAAGCCTGGCTTTAGGAGGCGCTTGGGGAGGGGACCTACTGTGAGGATTCGGGATCTAAGGCGCCTACCTAGCGTCTAAACACTACAAGTCCCAGCAGCCCCGGAACCAGGAAGTGGGTGTCTATAAGAGGACGTCACGCACGGCAGAAGGCGTGCGTTATTTTGAAACCGAGAATCCTGTTACCGCCTTTCGGAGCTTGGCGTCCAGGCGGGAATGGTGATAGGAGCACCGGAGGACTCCACTTTCCCCGTCCCTCGGAGCTTGGCGTCCAGGCGGGGAGCGAAAATGGAGGAGTCACGGCTACAGAGGAGGAAGCAGGTGAGAGGTAGTAGCGGAGCTCGGCTGAGCTCACTGTCCTTCACCTGCCCGATCCTCGCAGACTTCTAGACACGCCTTCCCTTTCAGACACAGGCAGAGGCTCGGACGAGCCTTTTCGAATCGCGCTGAAAAGAGCGCGTTTGTATTTCCAGCTCGGAGGAGCTTCACATTTCTGACAGCGCTCGGAGGAGTGAGTTTGCATTTCCAGCTCGGAGGAGCTTAACTTTGCAGAACAGCGCGGAGAGAGCGCGATATTGCTTTCAGCTCGGAGGAGCTCACCGGTGGTGGCAGCGCTGGGGAAGCGCGACACTGGGGTCTGAGTTCAAAGGAGCTAACCATGTCAGGCAGCGCTGAGAGAGCGCGACTAGTAGGATACTTAGCTCAGTGAAGCTAACTTTAACACTCAGCACTGGAAGAGCGCCATACGCCTTAGAGGAGCGAGACATTGGGCTTGTCTAAGGAGCACTAGCTAGGGAGATACCTCACCAGAACCTAGCATGTTGATACTCACCGGGTGAAGGAGCGCTACATCGTAGGGATTCCAGGTGGCGGTGCTTTCACCGTGGAAGCCTACTTTTGGTTGTCTTTTGTCATATACCCTAAGGAGGGGGATAACTCACTCGTAGCTGGGGTCTGATGTAACTTCCATGCTTGAATAGCAAGGAGGACAAACGCAAGAGGGCAAGGTGTTTGGTTCACAGGAGGGCTCAAACATATCCAATGTGAGGAGTCTGGTGTGGTGTACGACTGTCAGTGGAATCACAGGATGTGAGGTCCACGCCCTCAGTAACTATAGTAACCACCTATACTAGTGAGACCTAAAGAGAGTAGACTGTTAATAGTTGTTATTTGTTATGTTTTGTCTTTTCAGAATCTTGTCCCTGATGACCCTTCCCCCCCATCCTTTCCCTTGCCTGATCACCTCTGGGCTCTGTAACCCTTGGTTGGAGTCCGGGGAGATCAGGAGGTGGACCTCTATAGCATCGCCCAGATCCTGAGGAGTTCTGCCACCTGACAAATAGCCCCAGTGGTGGCCCATGGATTCCATGGGCTTAATGCAAGCAAGAAATGTATAGAAGGGTCTACAAGATAGAACACAAGCTGCACATCTGAGGCATGAAATAATGGGTTTCGAACATTAGGCAAAAACAATATTTACCACGTTTTTACATCTGGTGTAGCCAAAAGCAACCCTGCTGTGTAT
Organism: Triturus cristatus; assembly: GCF_964204655.1. Taxonomy (NCBI): domain Eukaryota; kingdom Metazoa; phylum Chordata; class Amphibia; order Caudata; family Salamandridae; genus Triturus; species Triturus cristatus. The sequence continues at coordinate 512,417,682 of NC_140592.1, read as the reverse complement.
TTAACACAGATAGATGGCTTTTGACCAGCCCTCTTCAAACACTGGTATGCCTAATTCTGGTGCGCAGCCTGGTGCCCTCAGCCATTGGCTTGTTTAAGGTGCCCTTCTCTTTTGGGTGGGCTCGTGGCATTTTGTGCATTTTCACACTGGGAGAGTCCGTATTTGGAATAGCAGCAGCTGGAGAGCTTGAGTAAGGCAATGCGTGCAGCCACACAGCGTGATGCGTGAACTTATGTCTTGCAGTTTTATATAGGATGTTCCCCAGCACTTTAAGCAATAATGACATATTACACATTTTTAGTTACAGGGAGATTTAGGGACTCATTTAGAGTTGGTTGATGGGATACGCCGTAAAAAGCATGACAGATATCATGTCAGCCTTATTACAAGTGTATTAAATTCTATGGCACTTGTAATAAGGAAGACAGGATATTTGTCATGTTTGTGTCGAACAAACTCTGAATCAGGGCTGAGGTGATTTGCCTTTTTGGGCGTGTGCGGTGTTAGGTGCATTTGTCTGCCTTCATATTTCTCCTAGTTGGTGCATTATTTTGGCCAGGACAGCTTAGAAACAGAAAGAGGCAAAACCTGGTAACTATTTCCAACCTATACTGTCTGAAATTAGGGTTTTTTGTTTGTTAAAAAGACTTTATTAAGCTCACTATAAACTGCATACCAACAGTACAAAAATATCAACAAAGATAATCAAAAGTACATAAGCAGTTTTAAGCACCATCAAGAAAACCATAAACGTCTTTATATTTTAAGAGGGAGGGGGAAAAAGAGAATGAGGGGGATAAGGGGAAGGAGAGTGAAAATGTAAATCATACAACGGATCCTGATAGTTAATAAAAATAACAATATAAATGACAATAACAAGATATTGCCTCTAGGTTGCCCTCATAGGATGAACATCATATCAATAAACATATCATAAAATCACGCTAGTACATAAAAGAAGGACAGAAAGAGAAATTCATGGAGGGCGGAAATTCTCGGAAAGTACAGAAACAGTGCCTGATATAACACTTTCAACTTGATTAACCCCTTCGGTGCGTCGGCTGTCCGATGCACCAGTGCCCATGTACGTAGGACGGCCCCCGGCTGTCCGATCACATGGCATTAGAAATCCCTCTGGTGCTGGCACCAGAGAGATTTCTTTCCACCATCAACAGCCTCGGGAGATGCGGAAGAGCTTCCCCAGCTCCCGAGGCTGTCTGTGTGGTTTCCCTGAAATGAAGATCTGCGCGCATGTTGCGCTGACGTTATTTCAGTGAAACCGAAACTGAAATGAGCCTTGATACTCATTTCAGTTTCACTTTCTACGTGCTCAGTGGGCTATCTCAGCCCCCCGAGCACATAGAAAGATGGGAGGGCGATCCCGAAGCAGGGATCCACCCAATAGGCACCAGGGAGGGGGGAGCCGCCTCTTGGGCAAGGGCCTTTGCTCTCCCCATAATTATTTGGGTGAATTCAGTGTTTCTACCCCGGGAGGGGGGGGGGGGCAGAAAGCCCACTAGAAACCAGGGACTTATTTTTCTATGTAAATTAGGGGTGGGGGCTGCCCAATATGGGCATGCCAATGCCCCCACTGCCCCTGCATAATTACAGTCTTTCTTACCCCCGGGGGAGCAGAAAGCCCACTATACGCCAGGGTTTTTTTAAGGATGAATTTAGGGGTGGGGGCTGCCAAAGTTGGGCAATACAATGCCACCACCCCTCCCCCCCCACACAATTCCAGTCTTTAGGGGCCTATCTAAATTAGGGGTGGGGGCTGCACAATATGGGCATGCCAATGCCCCCCTCCCTAGCACAATAACAGTCTTTTTACCCCCCAGGCAGTAGCCCCAATCTGCCCCCCTGGGGGACGGAAAGCCCACTAGACTGAAGGTTTTTTTTTAACGATTAATTTAGGGGTGGGGGCTGCCCAATATGGGCATGCCATTGCCCCCGACTAAATTTCAGTCTTTCTGCTCCCCCTGGGGCGCAGAAAGCCCCCTAGACATTAGGGATTTATATATATATATATATAGGCCCGGGAGGGGGCTGCCCAGAATGGGCATGCAAATGCCCCCACCCTACCCCCCCAAAGAAAACAAAAGCCTTTCTGCCCCTCGAAGGGGCAGATGGGGCAATAGCCTCTTATCTGCCCCCTGGGGGGGCAGAAAGTCCACTAAGCACCAGGGATTTTTTTTTATATAGGTAGGGGTGGGGGTTGCCCAGAGTGAGCATGTCAATACCCCCATCCCCAAAACAAATGCTACAGTCTTTATGCCCCCCTGGGAGGCAGATGGGGCAATAGCCCCTTATCTGCCCCCCCGGGGCAGAAAGCCCAACAGCCACCAGGATTGATTTTTGTTTAAAGTTCAGGGTGGGGGCTGCCCAGAAAAGGCATGCCAATGCCCCCACTCCCCCAAAAAAAGATGCATTTATGAAAACTAGACACCCAGGGGAACCCAGGATGGGGTGACTTGTCTGGCTCCCACCAGGTTCTGTTACCCAGAAACCCTTGCAAACCTCAAACTTTGTATTAAAAAAAAACAAATTTTCCTCACATTTCTGTGATGGAAAGTTCTGGAATCTGCCTGGATCCACAAAATTCCACACACCCCGCATCCTCCAAAGTCTTCCGATAAAGATAGTACCTCACTACAGGATAGGAAACGGCGCAAAAAAGCAACGTGGACACACCACATTTTTACAGTGAAAACGGACCCTTTTTTCGCAAAGTGCCTAGCTGTAGATTTTGAACCCTACATTTTTGAGAACTAGACACCCAAGGGAATCCAGTATGGGATGACTTGTGTTTTTCTCACCAGGTTCTCTTATCCAGAGTCCCTTGCAAACCTCAAACTTTGTCCAAAAAACACATTTTCCTCACATTTCTGTGATCCTTAAAAAATTCTCGTTCTGCCTCTCTTACCCAATCTATGTTCTTCCTTTATCACAGGCTTTATCTTTCCCCTGCCTCTTTAGCCCATTTTTCCTCCTCTACTGACTCTAACTGTTGGACTTGTGGCTCCTCTAATGCTAATCTCATTCATCTTCTCTTACTCTGTCCTACAGTTTCTGACTTTTGGGGGAAGGTTTGATCATACATCTCCCGACTGTTTACAATTTCCATTCCTTATTCTATACCCCTCCTCTTTGCTGGCAGCCTCTCTGACTCTTTAGATCTCCCCTCACATAATCATGGTCTTTTTGATCTCATGCTTGATCTAGCCTTCCAACACATTTTCTTTAACTGGAAATCTCTCACAAAACTTTCTATACAGCATTGGTGGAATACCCTTTGTCATTTTCATAGACTTCATGTTGCTTTTTCCTCCTCTTGTAAACCAATGGTTAATAGAGATCTCTTCTGGTTACCCCTTACCACCTATTTAGATCAAATTGTGTTAAAAAATATTTCGCATCTAACCTCTGAAAATTTTAAACCCCCTTGAATGTGACTCAGGGCGTGAAGCTTGAATCGTTTACCTTTCAGCTTGCCAAGTCCAGTGAACAGCGCCGGGAAGTCCTTCAGGATGGTTTCGACGTGGGATTCGTGGATCTGGTTCGCAAAGAATACCAGGCCTAGATCCTCCACCGTGTGGCAGCTGAGTTGTGTGCCTTTTCTCCCTTCTGTGACGTTGAACTGAGCCACCATGACATGCTTTCCACTGGCAATCTTAGCTTCGATGACTCCTCGAAGGGGAAGTGGGTCGGTTCCTCTGTAGGTGTATATCCGCGCCTTTGTGGGTGCGAGCGGGGGCCGTGGTGACAAACGATCATAATGTTCCAAGTCCATGATGTTAACCGATGCGCCCGTGTCGATGAGCACCCGGACAGCGGACCCTTCAACCAGAACAGAGCACATCGGTGGTGGCCTCCGGTGGTTGTCGGACCTGCTGACAAAAGACACGACGAACACTTCGTCATCATCGTCTTCTAGTGCGAGGCAACGCTCCCTTGGCGGGTCATCTTCTCGCGACTGCAGGTCTTCGAGTGAGACTTGGCGCAGGCGTTGTGACATCCCTCGTGATCTTTGAGGGGCTTGCTGGGGCCGGCTACTGCGACACACCCTTGTGAAGTGGTTCATCTTCCCGCTGTGAGAGCACATCTTCCCCCTAGCTCCACACACTGCTGTCGTTGGGTGGTCCTCACCACAGTTGCTGCATGTCCCTCCAGTTTTCTTCTTCAGTGCCTGGCGAGCCATGGCAGAGCATCGTTGTATCGCCTCAACCCTTTCTGCTTTGACGGACACGTATCGTGGGACGTGTGTCCCCATGACAGACTCGTGCAGAGCAGCTTCCATCTTGCCAGCCCGGACATCCGACAGCTCGGGAGACCTGACCAGTATGAGGATCTCGTCCAGCGAGATCCCTGGTTGTCGAAGTATTAGCTTCCGCAGCAGTGTCCAGTGGCATCCCTGGATGACATGGCCACGTATTTCCTCCAGTTGATCTGTGAAGGCGCACATGCTGGCTAGCCTGCACAGCCACGCGTAAAAACATGTCTACAGACTCCGTTTCTGACTGCGACTAAACTTGAACCGCTCAAAGTCGGGGTTAAGTTGCGTGCCAAAGTGCCTGTTGAGAGCGGCGACCGCCACCTCATGGTCGTCGTTACCTGTGTTGGGCAGGGTTACGAAGAGATCGTAGATCTCTGCGCCACCATAGTATATGAGCAGTGACCTCTTCATGGTACCATCCATTTCTCTGGTGCCTTTGAAATAGTGGTTCAGCCGTCCAATCCACGCTTTCCATCGAGGTGCCGCCGTGGCAGGGTCAGCAGTTTCACTGAATAGCCGTAGCGGGGAGACAACTGAGTGTCTGACCGGGAGGTGGTGCATTGGCTCCCCTGGGTGGATTGTCCACTGCAGCCTGCTGACCCGACGCGCCTGCTGCAGCTGGCGTGGGCACACCTGGGCGCGAGTGCGGTGTCGCTGTGCTGACGCTAGGGGTCCTTGATGCAGGGCATGTGCCAGCGCGTAGCAACGGGCTTGCTGGGCCTGGTGAGGAGTACCTTGTTTGGGCTTGTGTGTCTTGGGTGCTTTGACTCTGTCCCTCTGCGAGCTGTGTGTGTCCCCTTTCCTTCCATTCGCCTTTCTTTTTTTTCCTGCACCGTGTCCTTGTGCCACTCCTGATGGCCTGGGGGATAGGACCTTTCCTCTTACTGGCAGGCAGTGCAGGGTCTCACTGGGACCTCCCTCAGCTGAAGGCAGGCAGTACAGGGGCTTCCTGGGCTCAGACGGCCTTGCTGCGTGTGGCTGCCACCCTCCTTGTGCTGGACGGGGAGACACAGACCACGTGGCATGCTCCTTAGTGTGTAGCTCAATGTCCTTGCCTGCAGTACCGCCGCCCACCACCGCGTGCACTGACCCCAGGCAGCGCAACTCACCGGGCGGAGATCCTTCGGTCGCGCATGCACCACCGGCTTGAGCGCGCTCCCACGAGTCCAGGGAGGCGTGCCGGCAAGTGCGGGATGTGTGGATGATGCCGTCCCAGCAGCGGGTGACGACCCGGGGCCGTAGAGCCGGAGGCCAGGTAACAGACCTTGCGGCAGCATAAGGCTCAGGGGGCGCGGCCTAGGTTACAGGAGGCAGCGGGTGCGGGTTCCCTCTTCGGCAGTCAGACCGAGACAACGGAGCGCAGTGGGTAGGCACCGCAGGCTTCAACTTGTAGACCGATCGGCCTCATCGCCAGTGTAGCGCGGCAGGGCCAAGGTATGAGGGCTGCAGGGGCGCTATTAAATAAGGGTGACATCCATACACAGAGCGGTCTCTTACCGTTTATTTATCCCCCCGGGTCGAGCCCGCCCGATGGGTGTATGCAAGTGTGTAATGTGGTAAAGTAGTGGAGAGCCGGGCTGGCTCTCTACAGAAGAGATGTATGTAAACGGAATTTTTGAGAGATGATAAAGGCAGTAGTATTTTTACAGAAATAATCTAATTCTGATATTACTTGAGTTAGGACCGATGATGCCTCTTTAATTTAAATTAGCAAGTCATCCATATATAGTAAAAAGGCATGTACGTAATCATGCAACATCTATCTCTAGAGTCCATTTTTGTGGACAGCTAACATACATGCCAACATTGTAGAACAAAAGAGTGGGAGATTTTGAAACAAAAAATTGGGGAATGTGTTTTCCTCGTTGATTTCTGTTTGACTAAATAACAGAGATTGTGTATTATTTGGCCTGCAGACGTGCAAACAGCAAAGAAACTTCAGTATTCACCCATCAACCCTGTAGATAGCAAAAACGATGTATTATTTGGCCAGCAGCCATGCAAATAGCACAGAAACTTCATCATTTACCAGGCCACTGACTAGATAGCCGAGGATATGTGCTAATAGGCCTGCTGGCTAGATAGCAGTTATCATGTACTGTTTGGGCAGAGTACATGCAAACAACAAAGTAATTTCACTATTTATCCAGCTACAGACTAAAATAGTAGAGATCATGGACTACTTCACGAGCGACCATGCAAATAGAAGAAACTTCTAATTTCCTGGTCTCCCAATAAATAGCAGAGATTTTGTGCTATTTATCCCTAGCAGTGCAAAAAGCAAAGAAACTTCACTATTTACCCAGTCGCTATCTAATTAGCAGGGATTGTGTATAATTTGGCCAATGGCTATGTAAATAACAAAGACAATTCACTATTTACCTGGCCACCGACTGATGGCAGAGATAATTGACTATTTGGCCAGCAGCCTTACAAACTGCTAAAAAACTACACTATTCACCTGAACACCGACACAATAGAGATTAAGTACCACTTGGTGAAGAAAACCTTACAATTTATGCTGTAGACGATTAAATGGCAGAGGTTCTGAACTAGAAAGCCTGTTGCCAGATAATGACGGATGTTTCACTGTAGATTAGGTACACTTGGTGACTAAGGTGAGGGGAGGAAGTATGCTGTGGAAGTCACACAGGGATGGCTCTATTCATGCTCGGGCATGATGCACATAACTGGCGGCCTTGGGCTTTTGGTTCCTGTTTAAGACTCTCCTCTTCCTCTATGGACTTTTTTCTGCCTCTGCTCCCACCAGTTTCTGGCCAATCTCTCTAAGAAAGTATTTTATTTCTGTTTCACCAAAAGTCCTATAAACACTGTGACCTATAATTTCCTCAGTGTTTGTTCACTGTAATTCTTCTGTAGTTTTGGACTCTTTCTGGCTCCTTACCATCCCATGCTGTCCCTGGCAGTCTCTGCATATTATGACTTTTTTGCAAGCACAGACCACCTCCGATCCCCATCAATTTTGTGATAGTTCCAGATTGTCTTTGTGGTGAGTGTAGGTGAGTGCAAGATATGACTATCACTGCGTGCCAATTGATGGCTCAAAAAGCTGGTTTAGTCTTTCATTCTTCCCAGATTGCTCAGTTGACCTTGGTAGTAACACCGGTTAAGTAAAGTATTCAGTAGCAGCTGTTGTCAGCTACCTGATAAATATTGAATTATCTCTGCTATTTACTTGACTGCTGGCTAAATTGTAGAAAATATTTGCTATTTGGCTGGCGGACTTGAAAATAGCAGGTGGTTCCAGCTCTTGGCAGCAATTTAGGAGAAGGAGTCCCCTGCTGCGACAGATGGGGGGGTGCGAGGAGGAGTGAGGCGGAGTGCAGGTGGCTTGAGGGTAGGTAGACCCTCAGTTGATGTAGGATGGTCCTTGGTTGTGTAGTGCTTTCTATGCGTATGTGAGGATCTTGAACTGCCATCTATTTTGGATTGGACACCAGTGGAGGTTTCTGAGCTAAGGGGTGATGTGAGTTCATTTGAGGAGGCCCAGGATCAGTCTGGCTGTGGTGTTCTGAATGGTCTGGAGTCTTTTGAGGAGCTGGGTGGAAATTGTGGTATAGAGAGCTTTGACATAGTAGAGGCAGCTGGTGACGAGGGCCTGTGTGACGGTCCTTCTAGTGTTGATTGGGATCCATCTGAAGAGTCTGTGGAGCATTTGTAGAGTGTGGAGGCGATTTTGTTGACTTGTCATTTCATGGGGAGTTAGCTGTCAAGGATGATGGAGTTTGCATGCATGGTCTGTCAATGTGGGTGATGGTCCGAGTTCTGCCGGCCACCAGCTGTAGTACTATGCGGAGGTGTTCTTCCCAAAGATCAGTACTTCTGCTTTGTTGGAGTTGAGTTTGAGGCAGCTGCCTCTCATTGATTTGGCTACGTTTGTCATGGCGTTGCAGAAGTTGGTTTTAGCATCGAAGGGGCCCTTGGTGAGCAAGAGGATTAGTTAAATGTCTTCAGCGTAGGAGTTTATGTTGAATACATGGGATCTGATGACGTCTGCGAGGGGGGTCATGTAGATGTTGAACAGGGTGGGGCCAAGGGATGATACTTGGTGTACGCTGGTTATGATGTCCTTGGGTGCAGAGATGAAGCGAGGCAGTCAGATGCTCTGTGTGAGTCCTGAGAGGAAAGAAGCGATCCACTTGAGGGCATTTTTCTGTATGAAGTTGTAAAGTTTACCAATTAGGATATGGTGGGAGACGGTGTTGAAAGCAGCAGAGAGGTCGAGGAGGATCAGCACCACAGGTTCTCCCCAGTTGAGGAGAGTTCTAATGTTGTCTGTTGGGGCAATCAGCACAGTCTCAGTGCTGTGGTGGGTACGGAATCCTAATTTTGAGGTGTTGAATCGGTGGTTTTGTTCTAGGTGTCCGGTAAGCTGTTGGTTGATTATTTTCTCAAATACTTTGGCTGGGTAGGGTAGGAGGGAAATTGGTCAGTAATTTTTGAAGTCGCTGGGGTCTGCCAAGGGCTTCTTTAGGAGGGGTCTGACCTCGGAGTGTTTCCATCTGTCTGAGAGGGTTACTATGGAGATGAAGGTGTTAAGGATGCTGGTAAATTCTGTGCTGATTGGGTTGATGTTGAGAATGAAGAGACGGTGGGAGAAGGGGTCGAATGGTGCCCCAGAGTGGATGGATGACATGACGACTGTGGTGGTCTGAGTGGGGAGCGGTGCCCAGGTGGTTAATATTAGGCTGGTGTTTTCTAGTTGATTGAGAGTGTTGAGGCTGAGAGAAGTGGGTTGGAGGTTGAAGTTATTGTAGATGGAAGTAATCTTGCTGTGAAAGTAGTCTGAGAGGGTGTCAAAGAATTTCTGGGAGGGGTGGATGTTGTTTCTCTGTGGCATTCGGGTTGGAGCATTCCTTGACAATTTTGAAGTGTTCCTTTATGTGGTTGGCCACAATGTTGATAGGTTCCATGATAGCTGCTCTCTTGGCTTCCTTGATGCGCAGGTGGTAGCTGCTGAGCATGGCTTTGTGAGTGGCTCTGTCAGCAGGGTCCTTTGTGATGCACCATCACTTTGAGTTGGTAGCAGTTGCGCTTGGTGACTGAGCTCTGGGGTGTACCAGCTGGCATGTTTTGAGGTTTTGTTGGTTTTAGCTGGCTTCAGCAGGGCAACTCTGCCGGAGCATTTGTTGATCAAAGCAGAGAAGTTCTGGATGGCCTGGTCAAGGTCTGCTGATGTTTCGAGTTGTGTGGTGATTGAGGGCCAATGTCCATTGAGTCTTGGTTGCCTTGCCCCAGCTGCGTTGGGTGGCGCTGTGGCGATGGTATGCTGGGCATCAGAGATGGTAATGTTAACGATAGCGTGGTCAGTCCACGTGAGTCCTATGACATGGGTGAATTTGATTCTGTAGCTGGAGGTAAAAATGGTGTTAAATATGTGAGCGGCTTTGTACGTGGGATCGGTTACCAGTTGGGTGAGGCCAGTGTTGTTGAGGTCCTCCAGGTGTGAGGTAGAGTCCGCGTTGTTGGGGTCGTCTATGTGGAAACTGAGATTGCCAAGCAGGATGTAGTGGTGGGAATCGATGGCAAGTGGGGCAATGAGGTTGGAGATGGCATCGCAGAAGGCTGGTTGGGATTTTGGGGTTCTGTAGACAATGCTGCCTCTTATTGTGGTCTTAGCGTCGGTTTGTCATTGGAGGTTGAGGTGTTCCATGAGAGATGTTGTGTCGTCTTTGGTGATGGTGCAATGGATGGTTTCCTTGAAGATTATGGCAATGCCCCTGCCGTGTTTGTTGGTGCGGTCATGGTGTATCAATTCAATTCAAAATAACTTTATCCGGCACCTTGACCACAAAAGTTTAACAGACAAACAATACAATTGGTAAAAAGTTAAAATTCTTGTTTAGAAGATAATATCACAGTTAAAAATAATAAAAATAAGCACCTCTTTAGTCATAGAAACTCATGTTTCTTAAAATGAGCTATACCATGTGCATCATCTCCCCGACCGGTTACTGAGCCTCATAACGTTTCCTAATACCCATTGCAGTTTTAATAAAATTTGTCACCGCACTACAGTTAACAGGACTGGTCAGGGGTTGCAAGTATCCCCGCAACGCGAGTACAAGGATGAATGGTCTTTAATAGGGGTACCAAAAATCTTCTCCTCGGTTCCTTATAAAGTGCACAAAAGAGGATAAAGTGCATGTTACTGTGGGCTCCCATGTTGTCACAAGGGCAAGGAGTAAGGAAGTCCATCCACCCAGATTGTCTGGGGAAAGCCACTAAAAAGTGCAAGGTGCCTTTGTGGAGTCTTGTTAGTAAAAAACGTTTCTGACTATTAGTAGTAAAGGACAGGTAAAAATGCTGTTTAGGCATAAAAGAGCAGCTGGGACCAGCCGCCTCCAATTGAGAATGATGCAGGGTTGCCCAGATGTTATGCGCCTCTTTGACTATTACCTTGGCATTTATGGGACTACTCAACGGAGTATCAAAGTACTCACCCAGCCCAATCCCAAATAGCCTATCCCTCACAAAGCGAAGCCAGGAGATCGTCAATGACTTGTCCAAATTGATACAGTCTTCGATGATCTCCCTGGAAAACTGTAGCTCTTCGCACGCACACATTTTAGACCATAATAGCATGGGAGCAGAGCCTCTACGGTCTTCTACATATTCCATCCCCACTTCTTGATGAGAGAAAGAAGTGGCGGAGCTATTTGGGATCATCAATAAGCGTTTTATAAACTTATTTTCAACCACTTGCAATACACGTTTTTTTTTGGTAAAAAAAATTGACCTTCAGGTCTAGGGTCGACATAAAATCCGTAAAAGCATCCAATTACGTTTGCAGACTATTGGCCGTCAAGGCCATAAGTACGGTATCGTCCGCATACAAAAGTAGCGGGACTGGGTTACCTCCAATACGGGGAAAATCAATTTTTTTTGCCCAATAAAAACGCTTCCCAACCATTTGTGTAAATTAGGGGGGAAAAAGGAGCTAAAATGCACCCATGCCGAACTCCTTCGGTGGAAGCAATAGGCTTTGTCCTCTCTCCACTTGTGCTGAATCTTATGGAGACGGAAGTGTTAGCGTGGAGTCTTTTCAGAAGTAGGATCAAAGCCTTTTCAAAGCCCATTTCACCCGTTAGCACCCACAGTTACTCCCAGTTAATGGTATCTAATGCGCTGGACAAATCCATGAAGGCAAGGTGGATAGAGCCACCCTTTGCCTTCATGTACTTGCCTATAATCAGGGATAAATGTAAGCACTGCTTTGTGGTTCCCAGCCTCCTATGGAAACCATACTGGGTTTTCAAGTTAATCCCCTTATTAGATGCCGAGATCTCAAGTCGCGCCAATATTACCATACCCAGGACCTTAACAGTGGCGTCAATAAGGGAAATAGGCCTATAACAGGCAGGATCAATTCTAATCCCTTTTTTTAAACACAGATACAACTATGGCCTCCTTCCAGGAAGCAGGAATTGGACCAATTATCACAGATTTAAAAACGTTGGTCAGCAGGGGTGCCCAAAGACCAGTATTTAGTTTGAACAGATCTAGAGGAACACCATCTGGACCTGGGGCCTTCTTACATATTCCTTTCGCTAAGGTTTCTTTCACTTCTGCCACCGTAATCGAAGCACTAAGCTCAGTTGCTAGTCCTTTGTCTACGGGATGCTCCTCATTGCTCGCCGCCAACAGCCTACCACTAGGGTTGAAAATGGTCGCAAAATGGGATTCCCAAGTGTCTCCCAAGATCATTGAGTCCATTTTAGTTGCTTCCTCAGTAAATTGGGGTTGGTTAATGATGGCCCAAAAACGTTTGCTATCCTTTAGAGCACTTGCCCTCTCCAGATTCTTCCAGGCTAGATGCCTCAACTCCTCTTTTCTTTTAGGGATAGTACTTTTATATAGACATCCAGCACTTTTTATTAGTTCTCTATTACGGGGATAGAATGGAGGGCAATTTTTAGATTCTTGTGGGCTCTCGAATATTCTGCAATAAACCATCTCGACACTAGGCTCTGCTTGGGCCTGATCAGACGTGTTAGTCTGTTAGCTACGTTGGTACAGATTGTTTTGAAATTTTGTACAATCGATTCGGAGTGAGATTTCTGCTGGAGGCAGTTCATGATCACATCGTGGTTCGCTTTGACTATTTCCCCCTCAAGTAGTATAGGATTTACTTCACCAAAGTTTATTAGAACGCCTTTATTATGATTGTAATAAATACGACATCTGCCCCCCCCATTGTCCTAGCTAATACTATAAGTGAAGCAATGAGTGGGTTATGGTCACTCAAGAGTTTTGGTTCCATCTTAAAATCACATACAAATGAAGAACACTCCCTTGAAATAAACATAAAATCAAGCATACTTTCCCTACCCCCTCCGACAAAAGTGGGGCACTGTGTTAAAAAACTATTAGTCAAACTGTCCAGATCATTCTCAATAATGATGGAATTTAGTACCTCCCCATGCGGGGTGTGGATGAAGTGCGACAGGGGCTGTCAGCTGTGTCCACGAGACCCCAAACTCTATCATTACTATACTCACATAACGTACGATTAAAATCCCCCACCCACAAAACGCACAAAGTCTGCCATTTCCCAGAGACGTTTGAAATTTCCAATTGCAAAGCTTCTATAGCATGATAGTTCTTTGGGTCAAAAATATTGTGATACCAATTTACAAGTAAAACTTTAACCTGCAACACATTAACAATCATAATCAGTTGAAACCACTGTGACCAACCAACACATTGAGCTTTAATGGAACCAAATTTGACAGAGAGTAGGGTAACCCGCCCTCCCTTAGCCCTACCTGCCGAAGAAAGTATGGCAGGCACGTTGAAGGCGTGATAGCCATCCATCACTATGTTCTCTTTGGCCCACGTTTCCTGCACACAGATAACATCAAATCCCCGGATATATTCCAGCCAAACCTCATCCAATAGTTTAGAACGCATGCCTGCAAAATTCCAGGAGTTTAGTTTGACTCTGGGTGTTGGGTGGCCCTGGCTAATTTCCGGAGGTATGGCCATTATGGCAGATGGACTAGCCACAAATATCTGGGACAGCCCCTCATCCTGACAAATGACCTCAGTGGCTGAGTTCATGACTAGAGAGCAGTTTCTGAAATCAACCATATTCTCCTTATCAGTTGGACCAGGGAAGTTTGAGACCATATTTTTGGAGGGTTTTGTATGTGCAAAGTCCTCTGGATCAACAGATATGTAACCCCTACTACCATTATCTGATTGGCAACCAGGCTGTCTGATTAGTCAGTCAATCTCAGTTAAGTCTGAGAGTGCCTCGAAGCGGTTAGGGTGAAAGGAGGAAGGGTGGTTTGGTACGCTGGAACTTGATCTTGGCTGGGTGGGCCGCATACCATGAGATAAAAAACTGGATAGGGGGATATAAGAAACCCAAGGGTCGAGCCATTATTTGCTCACTAGGTGAATCTTTCAGCTGATTTAAGGCAAGGTGCACACACCTCGCATCAAATTGAGCACAACACAGTCCCCCGGATACTTTTCTTAGTTTGACCTACCCAACTCACCTGCCTGGCCATGATGAGGTACTCGAACCAGTTAAAATGAGATGGGATTTTCCTGGAGCACCAGTGTGCAGATTTATTTATAAGGCTCTGGCAGCTTTCAGGTTGGCCGGGAGATAACATCGGAACCCCGGTTAAAATCAAACTATAGGGGGTACATTCTGGCGGCAAGTTTAATGAGTTTAGTAAGTCACTAGTCCCTCTCCCACCTAAAGGGCCCTCTAAATGGTTGTGGGGCGTTGGGACCCCCAAAAGGTGTCTACCCCACCCCTGGTTTAAGGGTTCTGGGGAGCAGAACACCCTCACTCAGATGTTGGCTTTGTGGAGGGGGGGGGAGGGGGGGGTGATTTCCCTGAGAAACATGGTCCTCTGGTAACCTAACCGGTACGCTATTTTTTGGAGCATCCTGGTTACGCTCACAAGGGCGGGAAGTAGCACCAGGAGTAAATCTAGCCTTCCCAAGGACCAACCCTCTGGATGAAACGTCCTCTACGTTAACACCCCGCCCTTCGGCTATACTGCTTGTTGTTTCCTCTCTCTCTCTATAGAATTGTATAGGGAGGACTTTGTTGCTGGCGCTAGGGCTTGACGAACATGGGTTAATTGTTCCTCGATATTAATTAGTCTTACCAGAATAGGTGCCAGGGCCTCTTCGACTAACTTACCATATTTTTCAATTCAAATATCAGACACATCCTGTCTGGGGTTAGTAACCCCTCCTATACCGGAGTTAACAACTTTGCCTAATATTTGTGGGTTTGTTTTGGTCTTTTTATCTTGGGCGACTGACTGTTATTCTTACGTACAGCTCCTGCTCTCTCCCCCACTCTCTCAGTTCTTTTCCTCTTTCCTCCTGTTGTGGTCAATAAACCGGACTTTATCAAGGTCAGATTCTTGTTGATAGGGCTCACTTCACCGTCCTGTTTGCCTTGTGATTCCCCCGGCTCAAAACTATCACGGCGGAGGAAATGGGAACTTGGTGACTATCAGCGATGGCAGTTTCTGATATGTCCACTTGAGAATCAATGATGGGAGATGGTGATACAGAAATGGAGGGTAATTCCAGTGTAGGTGCCAAAGAGTGTCTCCTTTTGGCTTGCTCTATTTCTTTACTAATGGCTCCCACAGCCTTTTGCAGAAATCCATCCAGGGTTGTGTCAGTGGTTTTTGGGGCAAGTACAGGCTTTCTCTTCCCATGGTGCAGTACGTAGCAAGAAAAACCCTTGTGTGCCTTGAAATACAGTAAAATAGAGTTACCTGTAGGGACTGTGCTTCAGGACCTGATTTCCCACCTCAAATCCAGCTGCCGGTTGCACAGGTCACAGAGCCAAAAGAAAGGGCCCAGCCTCCTCCTGGCTCTGACGGGCATAGATGGGCCCGGGCACGGCCCGGGCACGCCCGCACGTGTCCCGCGCTGCGGGGGCCCTTGCCGGCTTAAAAGCATCTGGCACGGTCGTGTGTGTCAGCGGCATCCTTGCCGCAAGGCTACCTGGGAGCTGTAGTTCCTGCTCCCAGGCTAGGTCCGTAGGCTGGCGTCTCCAGGTGCCCCTGGTAGCCCGATGGCGGTGGCAGGTTCACGAGCACTCTTTGCTCCCCGCAGGCTCATGGCCGATCATCTTGTAGCCATCTGGAGTGGCGGTGGTGATGTCGGAGTTTGAGGAGAAGTTGAGCCACGTTTTGGTGATGAAGGCTACGTCAGGGTAGAGGGTGGTGATGGTGTCCTAGATTTCATTGGCACGTTTGCAGAGGGAGCAGGGGTTGAGCAGGATGCATTGGAGAGGTTCCAGGTTGTTAGCAGCAATGTTCCCTAAAATATTTTTCCTTTGTGTGCGGCAGAGTAAGGTCTCTGTGCACTGCAGCCAAGGCTATGTGCACACAAGAACCCGACAGCACGTGTAGACTAGGGCTTTAAGTGGGAGGAAAAAACTAGAGGAGGGTCTCTCAACGTGGCGTAGCCAATACAATTAAGGGCATGGCTTAAAAGCAATTAAGCTAAAAATCTGTGCTTAGCATAGTGTGCCACACAACTGATATTTTGCTTCTTCTGTCATTGCATCCAGAAAAATAATAAAAGTAACATTACACCTACAAGAAGCCAGGACTATTGGTTTTGTTAATGGCTGATTGTTGCATAAAGTTGGATACAATATTGAAAATGCTTCCGCTCTTGTGGCAGAGGTTGTGACTTAATGCTCGAGCTGCCGATTTAGGAGACGGGTTTGGAGTCTCGGGTCAGATTAACATCCGTTGATTCTCTGCAAAATAATAAACCTCCCCGTGCATAAAAAAAAAAAAAAAAAAAAATCATATAAATCCAACTATATAAAACTTGATGCATTTATTTTCTTAATGCAGCGTGTCTGCAGGTCTGATTGTGCCTTTTGAAAGTATATATGTTAATCACAGCGCCAATCAAGGGCTGCCTTTAACATAAATACTTTCAAAAGTCAAACAATCAGCTCCACAGTCGTGCTCTAATTAGAAAAGAAATGCATCACGTTTAAAAGCGCTACCGATGATTCTGGGTCAAGGCTCTTTCTTGTATAGTGTAGTGTCATGTGTGTTAGAGATAGCAGGACCCCTCTGGTCCCCGACGTACTCCGTAGAATAGTGACACAAGTGTTTGGGTGTGGTTAAGAAAAGCCATGGTGTAGTAAGCGCAGTTAACGGTTATACTCAGATGAATAAAGATATGTAACACCGAGCTCCGTGTTGCTGTGATTAATACCAAGCTTCCAGTCCCAAAATGCTGGCTGTCCTGATTAATCCAACAATAGCTAAAAAGAGAAATATGTCAAAAATTTTTAGAGTTCTATTTTATTTGATCAATTTTTGATTAAAGTGAAGCCCCGCTGGTTGTAAAGTCTAGGGATGGATCTGCCTGACAGCTTTTATTTGACCTCCACTGCGTCCTCAATCTTAATCTTCTTGCATTGCCCTCTTTTTCTTTAGAGGATATCTAAAATTGTATGGGTTTTGGAATAGAATCCGTTCACTGATGGCTTGTACTGGGCAGTGATTTTTGTTGGCATTAAGTATCGGGGTTAGCCCGGACAGATACAATAATCCTTCACCCTCTTTTTATTTTTGATTACGCCTATTACTGTCTGCCCATTTGGCCCATTGTGTATTGCTGACACATGGGGATTAGAGATGGCATTGCAAGAAAAATCTCTCATTGTGCCTTGTTCTTTTTGTTGCAACAACAGGAGAAGACTTAAAGTGCACACAGTGTGGAGTAAGCACAAGCTTGAGAAGGAGATGGGGTACCACACGGCGGCAGTTCACCACGTGCAGCCCCACGTAGGAGGTGCTACAGCAGCTCACATGCATAACTTGGTGAGTCGTTGTGAATACCCCAGAAATGTTGTGGGCTGATCCCAAATGTGGTGGACATCCCATGTAGCCAATGACTGAAGGGCGCTCCCCCAAACAATCCAAGAGCTTAGGAGGGCTGATCCAAAGCTCCTTTCTGTATGTTATTATATGCTGGGCAGGGGAGTCCACTCCATAACATCACATGCGTTTGGAAGTGCAAGTTTACCCTGACGAGTAACTTGACACTGAATTTACAGGTGTTTGCTTGAACAATAATATGTATGAAGAATATCGATACAGTGCAACTATAGGATTACGATCAAGCTGCATATATAACGGGGCGTCTCAGCAGTGTCGCTTACTAGGAACACATCGTTAGATATGCATATTATGAAACAACACAAATGTCCAAGCAGTGAAGGGAGAATAGCCAATTAAACATGCAAATGTGTTAGACAGACGTCCACTATGCGGACTGATCATTCCGGAACTACCTCACGGCTTTCAGGATAACATCTAAATATTTATAAAACTGCGCTACGACGAAACTTCAGAACTGCCTTGTAACACATCACATTTGGACAGTACTCCTTTCAAATCACACACGTATATGAATTTACTGATAATTTACAATGCAATAAAAGTGTCCACATAGACAGGACTAGCTCCAAGACTGAGGTTCTCTCATCAGATACATATGTACATATCTCAGTCTATAAATAGAACACTCCCAAAATGTGTGCATCCAGGAAATCACTCCAGACACCTTCTGTAGTGAGTGCAAGAATGCACAGTTTAATAGCAGGAATCACTTGTGGTACACGATCAGAAGTTCCCTGACAAAGAACAATACTTACTAAATGAACAAAAGGTAATTGTGGATTGTAGGACCCGAACACACATATATGCCCTTTCATGTTCCAATAAACTATCTCTCTTTATCCTCTACGTATCATAAGACTGAATTCATTCATTCATACTCTTCTTCAAAGAATCAATCTGTATTGTTCAGGCACAGTTACATTAATTGCTCTCTGGTCAATTTTATTCTAATTTGCATAGCTTTTTTATGCTGTTTGAGCGACCCTACTATTTTCAACACAGATTCATTCAAAAACAATAAAAATAATCAGGAATAATCAATTACCATAGTTACTACATCATTTATCCTTATGCCGGAAGCCATACTGCTCAAGGAGGTTAGAGAAGCCGGCTTCAGGTAATGCCTGGAGGAGAGAGAAGAGCGTCCTATACCGCTCTTGTACTGACGCCGACTGGAAAGCTGCGTTTCTTATCTTAAAGGAGCGCAGCTGGGGACAGATTGTGGGCCATTGTGAAAATATTTATGTTAATTGCCGCGCATGATGGTGCTGTAATTAACAAATATTTTCACAAAGTCCCATAAACAGCCTCCGGCCGTGCCCCATTAAGAAATGAATGCAGCACATGCAGGAGGAGCCACTAATTGCACAGGCTTCCAGCAGACAGGAAATTAGCATTTTTCGCGCCGCTCGCATTTTAAAAGTGGCGGTGCAAATGCTCTCCCGGGATGGCTGTGTGTGCGCGCTTCACACAGCACTGCTCGCTTGGGGGAACGGAGGTGCGTGCGCGCGCCTTACAGGGAACAGTGGTTAGCAGTATTCTGAGAGGAAGTGGCACTAGGTCCAGCGCGGACAGATAGTCCTGTGCAGCAGGACAAGTGGCATTGGCGGCAGGTGAAGAGGCCTTTGGTTCATCGCGGGGAGGCAGCACCACAGCTGTTATTACAGCGTTCAGGACCAAGAGCTCTTTGGTGGTGTAGCGGTGAATGGTGGGAGGACCATGGTTCCTGGTGTTCGGCGCAGTCCAGGCGCGGAAAAGCGCAGACTGACTTCCCTTTGGTGTACCTTTGGCATGTCAGTGGCAAAGACATGCAGCGGCCTCCATAAGTATCCCTGGGAGTTGGGATGGGCTGTTAGGGAGGCAGGATGGTCTGGGAGCGGGAACAACGGCAGGTACAGGCATGGGAGCAAGCGAGGACAAAACCACAAAATCCAGGAAGAGAGCCAATGGTAAAATTACCCCACAAAATGAAATTTACAGAAACACAACAACACCCTGGTGGTCCTCCAGGCATCAGGACTGAACTGTCGGCTGTGGGGACTCGAACGTAGTCCCAGTCAGTTAATAGCTCGGCAGGAGCTGGAGAGCAGCTCAACGACCAGAGGTTGGGTCTAATTTGCAAACGACCAATGAACTATGATTCACAAAATACTTTGTCAGGTTCCACCTTCCAGAATCCTCGGGATTGTGCTGATGCTCAAAGGGGTCCACCTCTCGACTGCCCCAAGTCCGGAACATAAATACACACGGACTAGTGAGATAGTCAAGTGAGGGAAAGAAAGGATGACACAGAAAACACACCATAAGTACCCAGCTCACTATTCCAATAACACAGGTAGGTGAAGCATTGCTACATAAACAATTGAAACGTTTTGTAAAACACTACCTGTAAAAGAAAAGAGTGAGGGAGTGATACCAGAAGAGGGAGGTTGCAATCTCCCAGCATGGAACTAAGGGTAGGAAGAAATAACAAACAAGCCTGATCTCATACCAACATCACTATTATCACACTAGTAACAAGAGAGGAGACAGTCCCCCCACCTACCCAAGGGTACATGTGGAATTGTCTGGGATGCAAAGTAGCAGCTTCCTGCTCACCCTCTAACGTCTCTCTCTCTCCTAGGAAACAATATATAAAGAACAACCAAACGTGAAGAAATGAAAGGCCGAGGTACACTCACGACTAGTACTAAGCCTAATATGGAGCAGACTTGGGTTAGTTTAGAGACCAAGACACACCCAGCAACTGTCCTTTGCTGTCCTGGGGATGCCAACTGGACAACAGTACAATCCATAACCCCCAGGAATCGGAAAGCAACAGGCGGGGTCTTACACAACACTGAGGTGTTTTCCTTTTGATCTGACAATAAACAAACTTACTGCAACATGATACCAAGTACGGGAGTAAAGTGAGCGCAGCAACAGAAGTCTGAACTGCTACGACAGTTTGATGATTAATGTCAGTAGTGCATCCCTGAACAGCCCTCTAGATAACACTCGCCAGTCTACTCACGGGAAAAGCCAAGTCCTGCTGAGTATGGTGGTCACCGACTCTCCGCACGAGACCACAGCAATGTCAGATGTCTCCAACAGGAAGATTCAGGGTGACTACGCCCCCAACAAAAGAACGACAGGCGCTCCTCTGCCTTGAGGCTGCGGGAGTGCTCGATATCTCCTCCAATTGAGGAGCAAGGGGGAAACTCTTAGACAAGAGCGGGATAGCGCTCCTCTGCAAGGGATTGCTGAGAATGCGCTATCCCGCCAACAGAGGAGAGAAGGGATGCGCCAGTTTAGGACCGTAAATCCAGTCCTCCAGAACAACGAACAAGACGGTCAAAGGGTGTGAGACTCACTCTTACCGCCCGAATACCTGTAATCCTTGGAGCAAACAGCCACGGGAATCCGCCAGGGTCCGATCGCCTGGCTGCCCCTATATCCGGTATCCAGTGCTGCGTCCGAGTCACGTGGGGTGAGACTCGTGCTATGGATGCTGGGCATTGTAGTTTTTAGGATCGGGTGAATTCCTGGATCACCCAAATGGAAGCAGTCAGTGTTTAACCGGCTGCGAGATTCTGACATACTTAATCAAGGAAGGTTTTTAAAATGACCTGCCTAATTGATATTCATTAGGCAGGTTTCAATGTGCGACTATAATCACAGGGATGGTGACCTGCAAGGAACAGCTCACCACTATCTCTATGACTGCATTCTTAAATGGAACCAGTGCTGCTGATGGAGCAGGGTTTTTACTTTAAAACCAAATATCTGTTTCATTTTCGCATGTTATAACTAAAAGTACTACTGATTAATTATTAAAAGTTTGTTGAATGATGTTTAACCAACCTTATTAACAAGAGAATTATACGTGGGAATGCTATTGCATGGCTAAATAATAAGTGAACTAAGTTAGTGAGCAAACTGACAGAAAACGATGTTGCTTATGTGATGTAATGGTGTTTTGCACTTATAATTAATATGCATTAATGGCTTTTTGATGTCGCAAATGGCTAGATAAATACACACACATAAGGGTATTAGCAGGGGAATAACACTGTATAATCATTTCCGTGCAGTAATTCTGTTTTATGTTTATTTTTGCTTAAGTTGTCCAATGAGGCCTACGCGAAAATGGCTGCCATCTACAGCCTGCACTTGAGTAGATGGAAATTTACAAAAAGGCTTCGCTCTGCCTGTGACCTTGCACCTCCGATGAACTGAAAAGCCATAGCATGATGACAAGTCCGGGACATCTGCCAAGAGCCCCTGGAAGACGGAAAAGTTGATACGAACTTGTTGTGAACCCACTATTGAAACAAATTCACCTAGTAGAGACATCCGTAAAAGTAACGAATTAGACATGGACGTTCAATTCTGCTATTCATTATTTGGGACAATCTATGCGTGAGAAAATCTCGCAGAATATCGAAAAAGTACCAAGATGACATTATTTCCGCCATTCATTCGTTCTGAATAAAGAAATGTAACTTTATAGAATGTAAATTTTAGTATAAATAATAGTAGACTAGAGAGGTCTAGCGCCACTTCTTCCCGAGCTGATGATGTGAGGTCCCTATGCTGAC
Organism: Triturus cristatus; assembly: GCF_964204655.1. Classification (NCBI taxonomy): domain Eukaryota; kingdom Metazoa; phylum Chordata; class Amphibia; order Caudata; family Salamandridae; genus Triturus; species Triturus cristatus. The sequence goes on along the minus strand of NC_140592.1, from coordinate 512,395,885 downwards.
GGAGAGGACGATGACTCTACATGACGGCAGAAAACTATAATTCTTCTACAGAGGACCGATTCTGACTTAGGATCTGACATTTAGACAGAATAGGTAAATATGAGAAAAAATGAATTTGCATTTAATTGGCTTTTCTTGCAACTTTAGATAAATGAACAATCTGTTTGAATTTCTGTCTCGGGTGATTATTTCTGGTCATGTTTATTGATTTTATTGTGTATTCTTTGAAATGTATTTTGTGAGATCTATAGCAACTAGCTGGTCGCATTGACCTCAAAGTACAGGCAGATTAGATAGACATTCAGGAAAGGTGTTTCTCCTTTACAGGGCTCAGATAGAGTGATTTAGGGTGAATGTTGGTGTAATGGGCCCCACCAGCGTGTGATGTGTGTATGTGTGTGGGACTGTGAAATCATTCCGTCCGTGGAAGTAGAGGGGATTCGGAAGCTCTGATCTGCACCAATGCTTTAAAAAAACTTTTCTGTGTTGGAAAACCTTTTTCCTCGGAGGTTGCCAACATGGTTCCCAAATGGAAATGGCCCCCATCTGGTCCCTGCTTTTTATGGCCGTAGTCCACCTGCTCTTTCCCTGACTAGTTCTCCTGGTCCTTCTCCAACTTGTCATGATGCTCCTAGTTGTCCTGATTCTGCCCTAACTTGTCCATTTAGTCTTGAACATCCTTGTTCAGAGCAACCTGTTCTAAGTCACCCAGCTTGGTCATCCTGGCCCGCCTTGCCCTGGTCCTCCTTGTCCTGGGGTCATGTCCTCGTACTCCTGGGTCTCTGTTATTTGGTCTTCCGTTTCCTCTTCGTTGTAGTTCCACTGGTCCCTCTTTGCCCTGAACCTTTTATCTGTTGTCCTGCTGACTATAGTTGCCTTGCCACCTCCTTCAGATTCTCCAGGTCCTGTTCTCCTAGCCTTCCTCACTCTTGGTCTGGTTTGCCTAACACTGGCCTTCCTATTCTTGGACCTCTCAGTTTGTGTCATCTTCCTGGTTTTGTGCCCACTGTACTGGATCCTTTTGTTTCTGCTCCTCCTTGCTTGGGTCTTTGTATGGTAATCCTCTTGGTTCTGATCCTCCAGGGCTATCCTGGTCCTTTCAAGCTCCATTCTCCTAACTCTTCATGATCCTCTTGACCTGGTCATTCTGATCCTCCTCGCCCTGCTTAGCTGATTCTTAGTACTTTAGTTCCTGGTACTTCTGGTCCCCTCAGGCTACCTGGCCTCTCGTGTCCCACCCCTCTTAGAGCTTGCTCTCTTACCGTTGGCTTCTGAGTTTATCATTGTGGTCCTCTTGGCCCTGCACCTTGTCATCATGGACATTCTGTCACTGCCCCTTGGCCCGTGTTCTGTTTGTCTGGGTCATTCTGAGCCTCATTGAGGTCCTCTTAGACATCCAGGTCCAGTCCCCTTAGTCTTCCGGTCTCTGGCTGTTCCGGTCAGCCAGAGCTTCCTCACCCTGGTCCTGCTCCCTCCAGGTCCTTGTCTCTCTGCTCCATGTGGTAGACTGGGACCTAGTCCTATGGTTATGGTACAACTGGCACTCATAGGCCTGCTCCTGGTCCTCTTAGTACTCATCCTTTTAATCCTCCTTGCTCTGGTCCTGGCCTTCAGGCTCTACCCCTACTGGTATTCTTGGTATTGGCCCCTCATCGTCCTTGTTTATTTTGGTCCCCTGGTCCTATTGCCGTATTCCTCATGTTCCTAACGTTCCTAGTCTTCCTGGATCTGGTCCTGATCCTCCTGCCCTTGGTCCACGTGCTTCTACATCAACTGATCATGGCCCCCCTTGCCTAGTTGTTCTGGTACTGGCCATCCTGCTCCTCGTATTCCTAGTCATCTTGTTTCCAGCCCTGTTGAGTGGACCTCCAGGGTGTGGTCATCCCGGTCCCGATCCTTCTTTTCCTCCTCTCTCATCCTCCTGGTCCTGGTTTCTAGGTCTTTTTTCTCTTTGCCCTGATCTCCTTGCTCCACCCATTCACTCATCCCTCCATCCACCCTTGCACTTATCAATTCATCAATCCATCCATCCTTTCACTTATCCATCCACCCTTCCTACCATACATCCAGCTATTTACCTTTTCTCTCATCCATCCTTCCACTCATTCATCAATCCATCCATCCATTCTCTCATTATCCATCTATTCAATCTTTCATTCATCCATTCACCCTTTCACTAATTCATCCAGCCATCCACCCATCCCTTCACTTACTCACTCGCCCACCTTTTCATATTAATTTTGAGCTGAGCCTTTTGAGAAGAGGCCCATCAAGAACTTCACCCTCGCTGCAGGAGCCATTCCAGGACTGGGACAGGCTCCACGGAGGGGTGGGGGGGTGTCAGGAGCCATCACAGGGGGAGGGGGGCAGGAGCCATCACAGGCGGGGGGGACAGGAGCCACCACATGGGGGGACAGGAGCCATCACGGGGGGGGGAAATCAAGAGCCATCACAGGAGGGGGAACAGAATCCACCAGGGTGGGCATGCAGTATTCTAGTAACATATTGGTCTCTTTCAGGGTGGGGTAGGGCTCGTCACCCCCTCCTGGGCAAGACAACGAGAAGACAGGCTCTCTGTCTAAAATGTTAGTTTTGCCATCCCCCACTGTGATGTACAGTACTTAAAGGAGATACTCCAAGAGAACTGATTTAACTGATTGTCCTCCATACTTTGTAAATCAGTGTGGGTGCGTTTGTGGCATTTCTTTATTTTATTACATTATAGACTGCATGTTTGAAGAACCGAGGGTTGCTTACAATTTAGTGAAGAGAACCACGTGCTGCCTCAGGGTAATCAGGGCCCTTCTACGATGTTTTGGACCCTGGGCAGAAAGGGAATGTGTGAGGCCCCTCTAAATTGCAGAGACATGCCACATTCAGGGCTGTTTGCATCTGAATAGATGTCCCTGCTCCTGAAGCTGCAGCCCCTCCCTCTCAGTCACCTTCAAGCACCTCTTAGCAGCTCATCAAGGACTGAAGGTGTGAGGGTAGCCATCCCGCTGTGCCTCTCCAATGCTGTTGGGTATCTGAGCTTTGGTGCTGCATCGGACTGTGTTACACCCGACCTCAACAGCATCAGAGTCAAGAAGGGAGGTGGGTGTAAGATGTGCCGGCTTTAGGGTGGTGCGATCAGTGCCGGTTAAAATTACAGACAAATGGCGTCCGTTAAAGAATCCTTCACGGACAACGGAAAGACGGCCGAAATTACGGACTGTCCGTGAAATTTACGGACGGGTGGTCACCCTAGACCCATCCTGTCTGGGGTTAGTAACCTCTACTATCCCTGAGTTAACAACTTTGCCTTATATGTGGGTTTGTTTTGGTCTTTTTATCTTGGGCGACTGACTATTATTCTTACGTACAGCTCCTGCTCTCTCCCCCACTCTGTTCTTTTCCTCTTTCCTCCTGTTGTGGTCAATAAACCGGACTTAGTCAAGGTCAGAGTCTTGTTGATGGGGCTCACTTCACCGTCCTGTTTGCCTTGTGATTCCCCCGGCTCAAAACTATCACGGTGGGGGAAATGGGAACTTGGTGACTATCAGCGATGGCAGTTTCTGGTATGTCCACTTGAGAATCAATGATGGGAGATGGTGATATAGAAACAGAGGGTAATTCAGGTGTAGGTGCCAAAGAGTCTCAGTTCGGCTTGCTCCATTTCTTTACTAATGGCTCCCACCGCCTTTTGCAGAAACCCATCCAGGGTTGTGTCAGTGGTTTTTGGGGCAAGTACAAGTACAGGCTTTCTCTTCCCATGGTGCAGTACGTAGCAAGAAACACCCTTGTGTGCCTTGAAATACAGTAAAATAGAGTTACCTGTAGGGACTGTCGGCTTCAGGGCTTAATTTCCCACCTCAAATTCAGCTGCCGGTTGCACAGGTCACAGAGCCAAGAGCAAGGGCCCAGCCTCCTCCTGGCTCGGACGGGCGTAAATGGGCCCGTGCACGGCCCGGGCACAACCGCATGTGTCCCGCGCTGCGGGGGCCCTTGCCGGCTTAAAAGCGCCTCCTGGCGCGGTCGTGTGCGTCAGCGGCGTCCTTGCCGCAAGGCTACCTGGGAGCTGTAGTTCCTGCTCCCAGGCTAGGTCCGTAGGCTGGCGTGTCTAGGTGCCCGGGTAGTGTGATGGCCAGAGGCGCAACTAGAGCCAAATTTCGGGGTGGGCTAAGAAAAAATTTCAGGGGGGGGGCTGAATCTTTTAAGCTATAGGCAGAGTGGAGCTGCAGGGGCTCTTAGAAGGGGTGAGCAATAGGCAGAGTGGAACTGCAGGGGCTCTTAGAAGGGGTGAAAAAACAGCGAGGCCTCATTAGCATGCAAATGGTCTTTTAAAGACATGTGAAGTGCTCGGGTGCGACCGTGTGTGCCCGGCAAGCTGTCTCATCCCGGATTGCCACACACGACGGGGGGGTGCTGAAGCCCTGCGAGTCCAATGGGTGTTGCGCGCCTGGTGATGGCGGTGGCGGGTTCACGATCACTCTTTGCTCCCCGCAGGCCGATAGTCTAAGGCAGGTATGGGCTCCCGCAGCGCCAGCTTAAAAGCGCCTCCTGGCGCGGGGCGGGTGTGTCAGCGGAGTACTTGCCGCAAGGCTACCTGGGAGCTGTAGTTCATGCTCCTAGGCTAGGTCCGTAGGCTGGCGTCTCCAGGCGCCCCGAGTAGCGTGATGGCAGTGGCAGGTTCACGAGCACTCTTTGCTCCCCGCAGGCTGATGGTCTCATCTTGTAGCCGTCTGGAGTGGCGGTGGTGATGTCGAAGTTTGAGGAGAAGTTGAGCCACGTTTTGGTGATGAAGGCTACGTCAGAGTAGAGGGTGGTGAAGGTGCCCTAGATTTCACTGGCACGTTTGCAGAGGGAGCGGGGGTTGAGCAGGATGAATTGGAGAGGTTCCAGGTTGTTAGCAGCAATGTTCCCTCTAATGTTTTTCCTTTATGTGCGGCAGAGTAAGGTCTCTGTGTGCTGCAGCCAAGGCTATGTGCGTCCAAGAACTCGACAGCACGTGTAGACCAGGGCTTTAAGTGGGATGAAAAAACTAGGGGGGCGGGGGGGGGGGGGGGGGTCTCTCAACGTGGCATGGCCGATGCAATTAAGGGTGTGGCTTAAAAGCAATTAAGCTAAAAATCTGTGCTTAGCATAGTGTGCCACACAACTGATATTTTGCTTCTTCTGTCATTGCATCCAGAAATATAATACAAGTAACATTACACCTACAAGAAGCCAGGACTATTGGTTTTGTTAATGGCTGATTGTTGCATAAAGTTGGATATAATATTGAAAATGCTTCCGCTCTTGTGGCAGAGGTTGTGACTTAATGCTCGAGCTGCCGATTTAGGAGACGGGTTTGGAGTCTCAGGTCAGATTAACATCCGTTGATTCTCTGCAAAATAATAAACCTCCCCGTGCATAAAAAAAAAAAAAAAAAAAACATCATATAAATCCAACTATATAAAACTTGATGCATTTATTTTCTTAATGCAGCGTGTCTGCAGGTCTGATTCTGCCTTTTGAAAGTATTTATGTTAATCACAGCGCTCACCAAGGGCTGCATTTAACATAAATACTTTCAAAAGTCAAACAATCAGCTCCACAGTCGTGCTCTAATTAGAAAAGAAATGCATCACGTTTAAAAGCGCTACCGATGATTCTGGGTCAAGGCTCTTTCTTGTATAGTGTAGTGTCATGTGTGTTAGAGATAGCAGGACCCCTCTGGTCCCTGACGTACTCCCTCTGGTCCCTGGCGTACTCCGTAGAATAGTGACATAAGTGTTTGGGTGTGGTTTAAGAAAAGCCATGATGTAGTAAGCGCAGTTAACGGTTATACTCAGATGAATAAAGATATGTAACACCGAGCTCCGGTGTTGCTGTGATTATTCGCAAGCTCCCAGTCCCAGAATGCTGGCTGTCCTGATTAATCCATCAATAGCTAAAAAGAGAAATATGTCGACATTTTTGAGAGTTTTATTTTATTTGACCAATTTTCGATTAAAGTGACGCCCCGCTAGTTGTAAAGTCTAGGGATGGATCTGTCCGACAGCTTTTATTTTACCTCCACTGCGTCCTCAATCTTAATCTTCTTGCATTGCCCTCTATTTCTTTAGAGGATATTCCTATCCGCAGCCGGGCCTGGATTATGAAATCCATGCAACCTGTTTTGGACATACTTTTCATATGTGATGTCTAAAATTGTATGGGTTTTGGAACATAATCCGTTCACTGATGGCCTGTACTGGGCAGTGATTTTTGTTGGCATTAAGTATCCGAGTTAGCTCGGACAGATAAAAAAATCCCTCACCCTCTTTATTTTTGATTAAGCCTATTACGGTCTGCCTATTTGGCCCATTGTGTATTGCTGACACATGGGGATTAGAGATGGCATTGCAAGAAAAATCGCTCATTGTGCCTCGTTCTTTTTGTTGAAACAACAGGAGAAGACTTAAAGTGCACACAGTGTGGAGTAAGCACAAGCTTGAGAAGGAGATGGGGTACCACACGGCTGCAGTTCACCACATGCAGCCCCACGTAGGAGGTGCTACATGCATAACTTTGTGAGTCGTTGTGAATACCCTAGAAATGTTGTGGGCTGATCCAAAATGTGGTGGACATCCCATGTAGCCAATGACTGAAGGGCGCTCACCCAAACAATCCAAGAGCTTCGGAGGGCTGATCCAAAGCACCTTTCTGTATGTTATTATATGCTGGGCAGGGGAGTCCACTCCATAACATCACATGCGTTTGGAAGTGCAAGTTTACCCTGACGAATAGCTTGACACTAAATTTACAGGTGTTTGCTTGAACAATATGTATGAAGAATATCAATACAGTGCAACTATAGGATTACGATCAAGCTGCATATATAACGGGGCATCTCAGCAGTGTCGCTTACTAGGAACACATCGTTAGATATGCATATTATGAAACAACACAAATGTCCAAGCACTGAAGGGAGAATAGCCAATTAAACATGCAAATGTGTTAGACAGACGTCCACTATGCGGACTGATCATTCCAGAACTACCTCACGGCTTTCAGGATAACATCTAAATATTTATAAAACTGCGCTACGACGAAACTTCAGAACTGCCTTGTAACACATCACATTTGGACAGTACTCCTTTCAAATCACACACATATATGAATTTACTGATAATTTACAATGCAATAAAAGTGTCCACATAGACAGGACTAGCTCCAAGACTGAGGTTCTCTCATCAGATACATATGTACATATCTCAGTCTATAAATAGAACACTCCCAAAATGTGTGCATCCAGGAAATCACTCCAGACACCTTCTGTAGTGAGTGCAAGAATGCACAGTTTAATAGCAAGAATCACTTGTGGTACACGATCAGAAGTTCCCTGACAAAGAACAATACTTACTAAATGAACAAAAGGTAATTGTGGATTGAAGGACCCGAACACACATATATGCCCTTTCATGTTCCAATAAACTATCTCTCTTTATCCTCTACGTATCATAAGACTGAATTCATTCATTCATACTCTTCTTCAAAGAATCAATCTGTATTGTTCAGGCACAGTTACATTAATTGCTCTCTGGTCAATTTTATTCTAATTTGCATAGCTTTTTTATGCTGTTTGAGCGACCCTACTATTTTCAACACAGATTCATTCACAAACAATAAAAATAATCAGGAATAATCAATTACCATAGTTACTACATCATTTATCCTTATGCCGGAAGCCATACTGCTCAAGGAGGTTAGAGAAGCCGGCTTCAGGTAATGCTTGGAGGAGAGAGAAGAGCGTCCTATACCGCTCTTGTGCTGACGCCGACTGGAAAGCTGCGTTTCTTATCTTAAAGGAGCGCAGCTGGGGACAGATTGTGGGCCATTGTGAAAATATTTATGTTAATTGCAGCGCATGACGGTGTTGTAAATAACACATATTTTCACAAAGGCCCACAAACAGCCTCCGGCCGTGCCCCATTAAGAAATTAATGCAGCACATGCAGGAGGAGCCACTGCTTGCACAGGCTTCCAGCAGACAGGAAGTGAGCATGTTTTGCGCCGCTCGCATTTTAAAAGTGGCGGTGCAAATGCTCTCCCGGGATGGCTGTGTGTGCGCGCTTCACACAGCACTGCTCGCTTGGGGGAACGGAGGTGCGTGCGCGTGCCTTACAGGGAACAGTGGTTAGCAGTATTCTGAGAGGAAGTGGCACTAGGTCCAGTGCGGACAGATAGTCCTGTGCAGCAGGACAAGTGGCATTGGCGGCAGGTGAAGAGGCCTTTGGTTCATCGCGGGGAGGCAGCACCACAGCTGTTATTACAGCGTCCAGGGCCAAGAGCTCCTTGGTGGTGTAGCGGTGAATGGTGGGAGGACCATGGTTCCTGGTGTTCGGCGCAGTCCAGGCGCGGAAAAGCGCAGACTGACTTCCCTTTGGTGTACCTTTGGCATGTCAGTGGCAAAGACATGCAGTGGCCACCATAAGTATCCCTGGGAGTTGGGATGGGCTGCTAGGGAAGGAGGATGGTCTGGGAGCGGGAACAACGGCAGGTACAGGCATGGGAGCAAGCGAGGACAAAACCACAAAATCCAGGAAGAGAGCCAATGGTAAAATTACCCCACAAAATGAAATTTACAGAAACACAACAACATTACACCCAAAGAGCAGGGAAAATAAGTAAATAAATAAGTAGAATTAGATGCCTACTAATGACAGCATCCACAGCCCACCCTGGTGGTCCTCCAGGCATCCGGACTGAACTGTCGGCTGTGGGGACTCGAACGTAGTCCCAGTCAGTTAATAGCTCGGCAGGAGCTGGAGAGCGGCTCAACGACCAGAGGTTGGGTCTAATTTACAAACGACCAATGAACTATGATTCACAAAATACTTTGTCAGGTTCCACCTTCCAGAATCCTCTGGATTGTGCTGATGCTCAAAGGGGTCCACCTCTCGACTGCCCCAAGTCCGGAACATAAATACACACGGACTAGTGAGATAGTCAAGTGAGGGAAAGAAAGGGTAGGAACAGCATGGAGGGAGACCTGAGGATGACACAGAAAACACACCATAAGTACCCAGCTCACTATTCCGATAACACAGGTAGGTAAAGCATTGCTACATAAACAATTGAAACGTTTTGTAAAACACTACCTGTAAAAGAAAAGAGTGAGGGAGTGATACCTGAAGAGAGAAGAGGGTGGTTGCAATCTTGCAGCATGGAACTAAGGGTAGGAAGAAATAACAAACAAGCCTGATCTTATACCAACATCACTATTATCACACTAGTAACAAGAGAGGAGACAGTCCCCCCACCTACCCAAGGGTACATGTGGAATGGTCTGGGATGCAAAGTAGCAGCTTCCTGCTCACCCTCTAACGTCTCTCTCTCCTAGGAAACAATATATAAAGAACAACCCAACGTGAAGAAATAAAAGGCCGAGGTACACTCACGACTAGTACTAAGCCTTTAATGGAGCAGACTTGGGTTAGTTTAGAGACCAAGAAACCCCCAGCAACTGTCCTTTGCTGTCCTGGGGATGCCAACTGGACAACAGTACAATCCGTAACCCCCAGGAATCGGAAAGCAACAGGCGGGGTCTTACACAACACTGAGGTGTTTTCCTTTTGATCTGACAATAAACAAACTTACTGCAACATGATACCAAGTACGGGAGTAAAGTGAGCGCAGCAACAGAAGTCTGAACTGCTACAACAGTTTGATGATTAATGTCAGTAGTGCATCCCTGAACAGCCCTCTAGATAACACTCGCCAGTCTACTCACGGGAAAAGCCAAGTCCTGCTGAGTATGGTGGTCACCGACTCTCCGCACGAGACCACAGCAATGTCAGATGTCTCCAACAGGAAGATTCAGGGTGACTACGCCCCCAACAAAAAAACGACAGGCGCTCCTCTGCCTTGAGGCTGCGGGAGTGCACGGTGTCTCCTCCGATTGAGGAGCAAGGGGGAAACTCGTAGACAAGAGCGGGATAGCGCTCCTCTGCAAGGGATCGCTGAGAATGCGATATCCCGCCAACAGAGGAGCGAAGGGATGCGCCAGTTTAGGACCATAAATCCAGTCCTCCAGAACAACGAACAAGACGGTCAAAGGGTGTGAGACGCACTCTTACCGCCCGAATACCTATAATCCTTGGAGCAAACAGCCACGGGAATCCGCCAGGATAATCGGCAGCGTCCGATCGCCTGGCTGCCCCTATATCCGGTATCCAGTGCTGCGTCCGAGTCACGTGGGGTGTGACTCGAACTATGGATGCTGGGCATTGTAGTTTTTAGGATCGGGTGACTTCCTGGATCACCCGAATGGAAGCAGTCAGTGTTTAACCGGCTGCGAGATTCTGACATACTTAATCAAGGAAGGTTTTTAAAATGACCTGCCTAATTGATATTCATTAGGCAGGTTTCAATGTGCGACTATAATCACAGGGATGGTGACCTGCAAGGAACAGCTCACCACTATCTCTATGACTGCATTCTTAAATGGAACCAGTGCTGCTTTAAAAAAAACTTTTCTGTGTTGGAAAACCTTTTTCCTCGGAGGTTGCCAACATGGTTCCCAAATGGAAATGGCCCCCATCTGGTCCCTGCTTTTTATGGCCCTAGTCCACCTGCTCTTTCCCTGACTAGTTCTCCTGGTCCTTCTCCAACTTGTCATGATGCTCCTAGTTGTCCTGATTCTGCCCTAACTTGTCCATTTAGTCTTGATCATCCTTGTTCAGGGCAACCTCTTCTAAGTCACCCAGCTTGGTCATCCTGGCCCGCCTTGCCCTGGTCCTCCTTGTCCTGGGGTCATGTCCTCGTACTCCTGGGTCTCTGTTATTTGGTCTTCTGTTTCCTCTTGGTTGTAGTTCCACTGGTCCCTCTTTGCCCTGAACCTTTTATCTGTTGTCCTGCTGACTATAGTTGCCTTGCCACCTCCTTCAGATTCTCCAGGTCCTGTTCTCCTAGCCTTCCTCACTCTTGGTCTGGTTTGCCTAGCACTGGCCTTCCTATTATTGGACCTCCCAGTTTGTGTCATCTTCCTGGTTTTGTGCCCACTGTACTGGATCCTTTTGTTTCTGCTCCTCCTTGCTTGGGTCTTTGTATGGTAATCCTCTTGGTTCTGATCCTCCAGGGCCATCCTGGTCCTTTCAAGCACCATTCTCCTAACTCTTCATGATCCTCTTGACCTGGTCATTCTGATCCTCCTCGCCCTGCTTAGCTGATTCTTAGTACTTTAGTTCCTGGTACTTCTGGTCCCCTCAGGCTACCTGGCCTCTCGTGTCCCACCCCTCTTAGAGCTTGCTCTCTTACCGTTGGCTTCTGAGTTTATCATTGTGGTCCTCTTGGCCCTGCACCTTGTCATCATGGCCCTTCTGTCTCTGCCCCTTGGTCCGTGTTCTGTTTGTCTGGGTCCTTCTGAGCCTCATTGAGGTCCTCTTAGACATCCAGGTCCAGTCCCCTTAGTCTTCCTGTCTCTGGCTGATCCAGTCAGCCTGAGCTTCCTCACCCTGGTCCTGCTCCCTCCAGGTCCTTGTCTCTCTGCTCCATGTGGTAGACTGGGACCTAGACCTATGGTTATGGTACAACTGGCACTCATAGGCCTGCTCCTGGTCCTCTTAGTACTCATCCTTTTAATCCTCCTTGCTCTGGTCCTGGCCTTCAGGCTCTACCCCTACTGGTATTCTTGGTATTGGCCCCTCATCGTCCTTGTTTATTTTGGTCCCCTGGTCCTATTGCCGTATTCCTCATGTTCCTAACGTTTCTAGTCTTCCTGGATCTGGTCCTGATCCTCCTGCCCTTGGTCCACGTGCTTCTACATCAACTGATCATGGCCCCCCTTGCCTAGTTGTTCTGGTACTGGCCATCCTGCTCCTCGTCTTCCTAGTCATCTTGTTTCCAGCCCTGTTGAGTGGACCTCCAGGGTGTGGTCATCCCGGTACTGATCCTTCTTTTCCTCCTCTCCCATCCTCCTGGTCCTGGTTTCTAGGTCTTTTTTCTCTTTGCCCTGATCTCCTTGCTCCACCTAGCTAGTGCTTTGTTTCTTTCTGGCTCTGGCTGTCTGTATCTTTGGTCTCACCTCCCTCGCACTCCTGGCCATGCTATTCGAGTTTTTCATAGTAATTGTCCTTCTCAAGATTATACACCAGTTGGCCATGATCCTCTTGATCCTGGTCCTTATAGTTTGGTTTCTCCTGTTCTTAATTCTCATTGACCTGCCTTACCAACTATCCTAGCCTTGGTCCTGGTCATGCTGGTCTTTCTTGTCCTATTGCGCTTGTTATCATAAACCTTGCCTTTTAGTCATCCTGGCCCTTCTTGGTTCTCTCAGTATTAGCCCATCTGGCTCTGTTCCTTTCTGATCTTCTTGGACCTGGTCCTCTTGTCTTGCTTCTCACCCTGAACCTCCTTGTCCTGGTACCGCATGTACTTGTACATCTGTCTTCTCGTGTCCTGACCCTCTTAGTCTGGGTCATCCTGGTTTAGGTTGTCCTAGTCTTCCTGGATCATTTTCTTGTCCTCTGATTCAGGCTGGTACTGCAGCCATTGACCAAGGCCCTCTTGATCCAGGTCTCCTGGAGCCTGGTCATTTTGGTCCTGGTCCTCCTGGCCACCATTGTTCAGTCCCCTTGCTCTGACACACTTTGTAATATAGGCTCTGGTCCCCCAGGTCTTGATTGTCATGGCCCTCTTAGCCCTGTTTCTGGTCCTCCTGGTCATAATCCTTTTAGTTCACCTAGTCCTCCTTGCTCTGGTTGTCTGGGTACCCTTGGTACCAGTCTCCTTAGTCTTCCTAGTTCCTGTCCTGCTTATCCTGGTTCTACTGACCATTGCACTTCAGGTTCTGATCTTTGTAGCCCTCTTCAATCTGGTCCTGTTCCACTTGGCCCAACTCATCCTGCTCCTTGCCCTCATGGTTCTGCACGCTAGCCTTTGAACTTATTGACTCTGTACTTCCTGATATGTCTGGTCATCATTTCCATGCACTCCTGAACATATTGCTTTGTATCCTGAGTCTGTTTTACAGGTTCTGGATCTTTTCACCCTCTCATCCTAATTCTAATCCATCAGTCCTCCTGGTCCTGCTTTCCTGGTTCCTCTAGCCCTCTGGTTTTCCTGTTCCTAATACTTCTGCTCTTGTTTCTCCTAGTCCATGTAGTCCTGGTCTTAGTTATGGTACTCCTTTGTTTTAGTCCTCATGTATCAGGCTTTCTGGTACTGGTTCTATTGGCCTTGGTTTCTCTAGTCTGAGTGCTCCAGTCCTCCTGCCCTATACTAGCCCTAAAAATCTTTCTACTGTACTGGTTTGCCTGTTCATGTGAATCTAACCCTAGTCCCCTGTATCATGGTCCTCCTAGTAATGGTACTCCTGGGTCTGGTCCTCTTCAGTCCTCTGGCACTGGTCCTCCTAGTTCCCATGTTGCAGCTCACCCTGGTTCATGTAGTCCTTGTCACCTCCTGAGTCTGAAACCAAAGGACCTTCTGATGCTGGTCACACTAGGCCTATACCTCCTGGTCCTTTATATCCCCCCTGGTCATTCCAACCTAAGGTCTTCAGGTCCTACTAGCCCATGTATTTTCTAGTCGTTGTCTTCAAATACTGGCCCATTCACTTCTGGCCCCTTGGTCCTCCTTGATCTCATCTGTGTGGTCTTGGTCCTTCTGTCATTGGTTCCTCTTTCCATAGGTCTCCTGGTACTGGTCCGCTTTGGACTGTCTACCTAAGTTTGCTACTCATGGCCCTGGTCAGCCTTCTTCCTCTGGACCAGGTCAGTGCTCTTGGGCCCTCCTAGCCCTCCTTGCTGTTATGGTCCAGGGCCTTCTGTTCCTTCCAACCCAGGTGTTTCTTTTCCTACTGGCCCTTGCCCACTGGGTCTAAATCCTCTGTACCTCATTCTCCTGGCCCTCCTGACCCTAGTCCAGGTACCCGTAATCCTGTTTTTCCATTGTCTTGTTCCTTATCTATTTGTTCCTGGTCCCTTTGGCATTGGTAACCTGGTCCTCATAGACTCGGTCTACCTGAGCCTAGTTTTTCTTGTCCTGGTGACTCAGATCGTCCTAATCCTCCTGGTGGTCCACCTTCTGGCACATATTCTCCTACTTCTCATCATCCTCCTCCTACTGGTCCTATTCCTTCCTTCTCCAGACCCCTTCCACAATGTCTTTATTCAGGTATAGCCTCCAATCCAGTCACCCATATTGTGTTTTTAGCTAAAAGATTTATTTTGTTGAGACAGTACTGTCAAGAACAAAAATAACAGGACTTTGCCCACTTAAAACACTGCTTAGCATGGTAAAAATCAAAGCTACCAATGCCAAGATACATTGTGCAGCTGTCAGTTTCGCAGGGGCCACTCATGACATGGAACCAATAAGCATTGTGCCTCAAATGCGCTCTGCTACTATGAACATGTGTGTTTATTCACAGACAGCATGGTGAACTCCTCCTGGGTAGTTTGCTTCAGGGATGTTGTGCCCCTGTGGACTTGTCATTTGGCAGGACAGTGCTTGTGGTGGATATACTGCCTCTCTTGAAGTATTTGCAAATTCAGCCTATGTGAGGCATCAGTGGCTCCTCTTGTTTTGTCAGCCGTGGCTTGTGCAGAGAGCAGGGCCTGGTTTTCAACTGCTTTGCAGATGTTGAGGCAGCTTGCAGATGGTTTCTTTGGGTTGCTATAAGACCTCGAGCTGGGCCGTTTGGTTGCTGTCCCCATCCTCAAGTCTCCCTGCTTTTCCTTGCTTGGATGTGATTGCTGAGTGCCTGGTTAGAGGGAGCAATTGAAATAACATTGATGGGTTGTTTCTACCTCATATTTACACCTCTGTTGATTTTCTTTTATGGGTGCCTCAGTGAGGAAGAAACAGCGGTATAGTCTATTGAGTGTTTGCTGACCGTTTAAGGCCAGCGCCTCACCTCAACTGCAGTAGACGTGATGAGGTCACCGACACAGGCCTTTGCTTTAGGTGGTGAGGCTTGGGCACTTCCGGTGTAGCATTTCTGGGCCATGGGTGGAGAGAGTTAAATCATTGGTCTGTGAAGCGCACATGTGTGCCATCCCGTAAGTTTGTGATTTGAGGGAGGCAGGGCGAGTTCCTCTGTGCCTCACTTTACGCTTTCGGGCTGAGTCAAAAGCTCCATGTCTTCCTGTGTGGAAGGAGGCAGCGGTCAGCACTGCCTTTCCTGACGGAAGTGAAGCCTGGGTGTTCGACCAAGGGGCATGCCAGGAGGTGGATAAGGCCAGCAGAGCCCCCAGAGAAAGCATCAAAGGTCAACAGCTTTCCCAGCCAGTTAGTAACGCCGTGGTGAGTCCAGCCGAGATAAGGAGGCGCCCTTGTCAGTATGTGTGACGCCAGAGAGGTGGGCGGTTAACACAAGACAGATGCAGGCACAATGAGGGCTCCTGGGGCAGCTTCGGGCAATTGGTACTGGCCAGGCCCTTTGGGTTAGCGCCCATTGACCCTTTTTTATCTGGGGGTGGGATTTTAAGTGTCGGTGGGAAAGATGTTTTGAATCTGTGTCATTTCACAATGTGGTCATTAGGCGTAGGGTGTGTTTTTCCTTTTCCCTTTTTTGTCCGATTGTTTTTTAATTCGTTATTTTTTTCGCTTTCTGCAGTTTGGAGGCTTTTTGGTTGTTGCTTATGACAGGTGGCAGATAGGGAGGAGCTCGTCACAGGCCGAAAGGGTTGGGGGGCATTGCAGGGTAGGCTTTGGCAGAGGGACACAGGGGTCAAGAGTTGAGTCACGTGTGAAAGTGAGTGGAAGATTGGAATTGGATGAATTTGTTTGGGGGATTATTCTTGTTGGGGGGTGGCTTAAGGGTGGGGGGGTAGATTTGTTCATTGTATTAGTGAGGCATGAATTTAATTCTGTAAATGTTAATGAGTTTCAAAACTGCATACCTGACCTAATAAAGCGGCCTTTTACTCTACTTTGGTCTGGGTACTGTCCCATCTTGCCCGAAGTTGACAGGCGTGTGTTACCCAGGGATCGTCAGTGTGATGTGCCCCTCTATGGAAAACCAGGAGGCAGGTCCCCATGGGCCGTACTTGTGCAATTTTTAGTTTGTTTGGGTAAGTGTGGATAGCAGATGTTTCAAAGAAAACATTTACAAAGAGGCACATCACAATGCAGAAATTATAATTATGAAATGTACGTTGCATTATAACGTTCCTCTATGTAAATTACATTTATATTGAATACATTTACATCACACGTGATGTACATTATTGAAAACATTCTATTGGTGCAATTTGTGACTCTGTTCGCACTAAATACGCAGTGCATTTTGCAGACATATTAAATGAAAAAACACTGCCATCTACTGTCTTTTGTTTGTAAATGCAACATTAATTCATTATCATGGTATATGTAGCCTAATCCAAAACGGAACAATATTCTTTTTTAACAAAAAAATTTTAGAATTATATTTTATAATTAAAATATAACAATGTATTGTAAATTAATTTAGTACCCACATTTTGCCTTTATAGCCAACACTAATCTTTCAAAACAAATTTTAACAAACATAATTAACGGTATTAAAATTAAAGATGTTAAGTATTCTTTTTATGCAATACAATATAATTAATGTTTCTATTTAAATTACAACCCACCCTTTGCATCTATAGCACTTAATCAACCCGATCATAAATAGAATGTCGTTTGTTAATAAAAATTCAAAAAAAATCAATGTTATTTAAAATTTGAAGGTTATTTTAATTTTATGCTTATTGCTTTCTTATTAAACTACTACCCCCTTTCCCTATAGCAATTAAGTTACCCATTCTTAAAGTACACAAAATTCAAATAAATATTAATGACCTGTACTAATATAGATTGATCTAATAAATGTTAAATACATTTACTGAATGTAACAACATTTTGTTTATTAAATTACTTCACATCCTTCGCCCTATTCAACTTTGAGAACGCTATTCTAAAATAAGCTATATTCTTAAATTAGGTTAGAACATTGATTAGAAAATAATCAAATAGAAGGCATTCATCTTTTAAATAGAACGCAAACAGTTTTTAAAAAATACTGACGGTGAAACCATGCAACAAAAAATGATGAAATAACGCATTGTAAAAAAATGTGATGTAAATGTAAGTCTATGTAAAATAATCAATGTAAAGGTAGCATACTGAGAAGTGTTGGTGGCAGCGTAGCACACCTTTTATCGTCCAATGGCGCAGCCCATCAAGAAAGTGGCCAGCAATCCTTTCTGGCCCCTTGTTTCGAGAGCGCCATCTCGCAGGGTGGGTTGGTTCAACATTTTGTCGAGGACAGGTCTTCACCAAGTGGGGAATCATGGCAGAGCCTCTAGCGTCATCCTCTTTTTTCTCCAAGGGTAGAGGTGAGCTAGGTCCAACAATGCGAGCCGGGTTGACCGGGTGGACAGGCCTCCTGGGCTTAATCTAGCAACCCCAACATCATGATTGAAGAAGAAATGACCAGCCATATCCAGGGGCTTCATCAGCCACGAAGCCGCAGGGCAATCGGACCAGCTCCATCGCATCAGAATAAAAGGCTCTTCACAACTGCAACGGTCTAGGCCACCGCGTGGCCACTACTGTGTCTGAGGGCTTAGGCCAGTGTTGAATGAAAAAAAGCACGCTTACACTGTAGTAGCAGTTATCTAGAGTGAAAACACAAGCACCCAGCTCCCTTATATTTGTCAGATCATATAACTGGTGACGGCGGTGGGTGATGGGTGTATGCAGGTAAGAGTGAGGACTGGAAGGTGCCTATCCATGTGATGCATGTTCTCCTATGTAAGCCTTGCACCCGAGTTATAAAGGGCTCCTGAGAGTGGGTGGATCCTTCCGCCTCACCTGTCCTCAACTAGACAGCCCTTGATAATTTTCCTTTGCCTCTGCAAAATCA
The DNA here is from genome assembly GCF_964204655.1 of Triturus cristatus. Lineage (NCBI taxonomy): Eukaryota > Metazoa > Chordata > Amphibia > Caudata > Salamandridae > Triturus > Triturus cristatus. The sequence goes on along the minus strand of NC_140592.1, from coordinate 512,378,046 downwards.
CTATAACGTTCAATCAATCAATCAGGGATTTATAGAGCGCCCTACCCACCCATGAGGGTCTCACGGCGCTGGTTCAAACACTTTCCGATGATACTCAGCAGGAGCACGGTTATGAGGGAAGTAACGGAGTGCGGCACAGCAGGACAATTTTGATGTAGCTTTTATTAAGATCACAACCTGACGTAAGTCTTTCCCAGGCGTCAGCAGCAACTGACCCCTATAGATTTTCCTCCGCCTTACAATCTATGATAGAATGATACCACAGAACATATGCACATATAAGAACTAGACACTTCATAACATATCCCCCTCCGTTCCCTGGAGCAATACCCCAAATAAGAAAAGAAAAGGAAACCAAGGGAACTGAAAACTAAAGTTAACAGAAGAACTCCCATGATTACCTAACATAATCTTCATGGTAAGAAGGTGTCCTGCATACTCTGGAACTGCTCCTGGAAATGGTACCAGCCACACTCTCGCCTCTGGAAGTTCTTTCACCATGACCCCTGTATTCGCTACTGGCCTCTACTTCTTTCATAAACATCGCAGCTGAACATCCATCATCCCCCTGTTCGAACATGCTCCTCCCCTTTGATATAGCGCAATGTTCCTAAAATTCCACTTTTCACCCTTCTCCAATGTGACAATGTACTTCCCTACACCAACAACGCAAAATGGACCTTTGAATTTTGAAATGCCTCTTTCAATTCTCCTAGATCTTCCCTTAACCCAGTCACCTGTGTTAATCTTGGCTTTGTGCTTTCTAGTATCACATGATAGGTCCTCCTTGCTTTCGCTATACCCAGGCTCTGAGCCAAGCAGGCACCAATTTTGTCCCTAGCATGCGCCCGCACATTACCTGAAAGGGAATTTTCTGTGTGGCACTATGCATGGTGGTGCAATAAGCCCACACCACGTCATCCAACATTCTCTCCACATTACACTGATTTGTTAAAGCAAGTTGAATAGTGCCTTTCACCAAACGTTTGCCTCATTCCACCAAACCATTGCCCTTTGGATTGTATAGTGATGTGCATATGTGCCTTATACCATTCTTAAGCAAGAAACCTACAATCATCTGTGAAGTTAATTGTGTACCATTGTCGGTGATCAACACCAAGGGAACCCCTTCCTCCCTGAAAATGTCGCCTATAATTGTGATGGTAGTTTTTGTCGTCACATCCTTCATGCACTTCACAATAATCCATTTCGAATGGACGTCCGCCACAACAACAGCAAACTTAAGATCAGTAGACAACTCCATCACGGGACCAATTAAATCAAGGCAGATGGTATGCCATTGCCTCCCTGGATCATCAATGTGTCTCCCATTGTCTTTGCATCCTACCGTCGGCCTCTTTTCACTCTCCTTGCAAATACAGAAAACTTTCCACCCACCCTTTCACTTGCTCATTTAAACCTGGTCACCAAAACTCTCCTTTGAGTCTTTTGCTTGTTAATCCCTGCCCTAAATGACTTTCGTGAGCCAGATCTAATAACTTCCTTCTTAAACCTGCCAGAGGAACAAAGCGATCACCTCTCATGACAAGATTGGGGTCATACATGCATAACTCCTCCGCAACTTTAAAATAAGGCTGTACAGACTGTGGCAACGTCCTTTCCCTTGTCGCCCTGCACTGAATCAACTTTCAAACTTCTTTGAGCACCCCATAATTTTCCATTTCTTCCTCCCACTGGTCAACAGTAAACGCACCCAGACCACATTGAACCAAATCATGTATGGATGCCACTACACCCTCAGGGTCAAAATTCTTTACCGCTGTGACATCCACTGTTTCCCACTTTAACGGTAGCCTAGCTAGGCAGTTTGCCTTCACATTCCTGCACCCCTGTACAAACTCCACAGTGTGAGAATATGCTTGGAGTCTGGCTGCCAACCTGGCTAACCTCGCAGAACCTTTTCCAGCCCCACTTGATGACAATATTTTCACAAGGGGCTTGTGATCCGTGTGCAAAACAAAGGAGGCACCCCAAAAGTACACACAAAAATACTCTGCACCCCACGCAGCTGCTAAAGCCTCTCTTTCGAATACAGAATAGTTCCTTTTCAGCAGTGGTGAGGGTGCAGGAGGCAAAACCACTGCCCTCTTTTTTCATGCATTGGAAGAAAACCACACATAGCCCTGTAGCACTTGCATCCACCGTCAAAATAGATTTCAATTGGTTGTCAAAAACAGCTAACACTCCTGTATTACAAATTTCACATTTAATGTCCTCGAAACACCTCTTTTGATCGTCGGTTCACACAAACCTCTCACTTTTACGTAGTAACCTCCTCTAGCTCGCTATTTTATCTGCAAACCTGTCAACACATTTTGAGTACTATTCAATGAGTCAGAGGAAGGATCATAACGGATCCTTCTCTGTGCAAGGGGGTGCCTTCCTGATAGCATCAAGCAATGAGTGCTTCGCACTAATTTTACCCCTTGATATGGAATACCCAAGATAATCTATTTGCTCAGTCAAAAACACACATTTGCCCCTGTTCAAGTTTAGACCAAATTCCTCCAACTTCTTTAGGACCCTCATCAATGTGACATTGTGTTGTTCTACAGTTTCACCCAAGACCAGAATGTCATCTTGAAATTTATGACATCACTAATACCTTCCAACACCTTCATCATAACACATTGGAAGATAATCGCAGCCGAGGCTAAGCCGAACGGCATAAGAGTGAACTGAAATGTTCCTTCAGTGGTGACAAAAGTTGTGAGTTTTTTTGATTCATGGTGAAGTCTAACCTGCTGGTAGGCACTCTTGAGATCTAATTTCGAGAAAACTTCTCCTTTTTACCTGTACCAGCATCTCACTTACATTTGGAAGGGTAAATGTGTATCACAATCTCTTGGTTGAGAGATCTCAAGTCAACACAGAATCTCAGGTAGCCATCAGATTTTTGAATGAGGACTACCGGAGAAACCCTCTGTGAACATTCCACAGGTTCAATCACACGCACTTTGAGCATGTCACCCAACAAGTCTTTGACACCATCTCTCTGAAAGTGGTACTCTCCGAAATTTATGATGCATGTGCACAGCACCTTCTTTTAACATAATTTTGTGTACGTATCCTTTCAGACAACCTAAAGATTTACTAAAAACTCTCAGCCCCATTCAAAACATCATCCACTTGAACTTCCCGTACCACCATTATTTGATCTTTGATCTCAACATGATTAAACCGAGAGATAAACTGATGCATCCACCCCAAAATCGGTGGACCATCCTCCGAGATGTACACTTTTTTAATCGTGCTTTGTGCTCCAAACTGAACTTCACCTTCCATGTACCACAATATATTGATGGGCCCCCCTTGATATCCTGAAGGGTTGATGTCCGTTGGCAACAATGTGACCCCCCTCCCAAACCACTCTAAACAGTTTTTTAGGAATGATGGCGCACATAGACCAGAAATCCACCATAAGTTCCACCTGCTTACCACACACGAACTGTGCCCTGGGTCTCACCAACCTCCTCTCATCATCTGCACACAAGTCCCCCTTTTTTTTTTGATCACCTACATCCACAACCAAGACTCTTTCACCATATCCCATGCTTCCTGCCTCCTCCACGACTACTATTCTCGACTTCGTCTCCTTATTCCATGGATTATTGACCTTACACATCTGTGCATAGTGCCCTCTGCGTCCACACTTCCTGCATTTTTTGTTTACCGTAAAACACCTCTTTGAGTCTGAGGTATGGTAACCATTGCCACACCTCGAACACTCTTTCGCTCTGCTCTTCACGAGACTCACAGGGGTCTCTTTACTCTCTCTCTCTTCTGTTTTACCACACATACCACATCCTCTCCATCCTCCTGAGAGCCATCATTGACTATAGTCACGTCACCCCCTTTCATGCATCTTTGCGATTCCTCAATCAACTTTGCCATGTCTTCCTTGAGAGATGGGTCCTTTACAGCCCATTACCTCTCCTGGATCTTTTTGTCCTTGAACTGTACTATGAGTTGATCCCGAATTAACTCAGTCATAGTGCCAAAACGACATTTGACTGATAGTTCTCTCAACCTTGCCACAAATTCATCAATAGACTCATTCTCCACCTGGGGGTGCGTATAGAATTTGTATCGTACCATAGCAAGATTAAGTTATTTCGCAAATCTGTTCTCCAATCGTTTGATGGCCTCCTTATAGACATTGGTAATGGGTTGTCCATTAGTTCCCACAACGATGGGTAGATACTTAAAAATCCTTTGCCCCTCATTACCTAAGGCACTCAGTAGCAAGGCTTTTTTTCTAGCGGCTTAAAAATCATGGCTATCCAAAGCATCCTCCCAAGGTATTGTTGCTGTACCAAGTTGATTAAAAAAAATGGAGGTGTAATGATGTGGCTGGCCATTTTTTTTTTTTTTTTTTTTTAAGCAAAAAAAAAAAAAAATTACATAAATACAACTACCAGGATAAGCAAGATAAGCGCAAGAATGTCCAGAAATCAAAAATAAGTACTGTGAGAACAACAAAGTTCTCGTCTTCAGAGACCTAGTGTTGGCTTCCAATGTCCATTGACCACTGTTAACAGTTGTACCCGTTAAAAACTAGGAATTGTCACTTTCCCCAAACCAGCAATGGAAACGCTGCGTATTACCTTGTGCTGCAGCGCGTTTATGAGTTTGCAGCGTGCTGCTCCTTTCACTCCCTCAGCTGAGGAGTTGAGGGGATCGTGACCATAAAGCAGTGTGGGTGGCAGAGTGGGCTAAAGAACAGTGATGAATTAAACCCAGATCAGTTGACTGGGGGGGGGGGGGGGGGGGGGGGGGAGTGCTTGCAATGTTCAACACTCCGTTCATCATTTCCTTTTGTTTTTGCTTTGTTCGCCATAAGTTGGCAGGGTATGCTCAGACATGAGTCCTTTGCTCACTTTGCCACTGGATTCAAGCAAGCCTGGCTGAAGACGGCTGAAATGCCAGAAACCGGTCCTAGGAAGCTTGTTTCTAGTCCAGGAAAGACATGGCTTAGCAGTTCGGGCTGGACTGTTCCCATGAGGCGCAGGGTCAGACTGATTTGCATATGGCCATGTCTGAACTGGGGTGGCAGAGTGGGCTAAAGAACGGTGATGGATTAAACCCAGATCAGTTGACTGGGGGTGAGGGCTTGCAATGTTCAACACTCCGTCCATCATTTCCTTTGGTTTTTGCATAAAGCAGTGTTGCCAGATTTTTAGACCCGTCCCAAGCCCAAAGCCGTGCAAATATAAGCCCAAAATAAGCCCAATCAGACCAGTTTCAGCCCAAAAACCAGCCCAAATTAGCAAGTCTCCAATTATGCACAAATTGTCATCAGAAACAATTTTAACGACAAATATACATTCTATTCAATATACAGATGGTGGGAGGGTGTTAACTGGGCACCTGCCTTAATGCTATTCATTTTTAAGACGAGTCCTCACTGCGACTTCTAAGAGCCCCTGCAGCTCCACTCTTTCATTGCTTAAAGATTCAGCCCCCCCCCCCGAAATCAGCTCCAGTTCGAGCGGCAAACTGTTTGCGTCAGTGCATGCCTTGGCCTCAGCAACGTGGTGAAGCACGGAGTGTCAGATCCATGCCAGGACAGTGGTAAACAGACGCACGCGGTGCCGCCAGCAGGTGCCTGCGAGGTTGGGTGGCCCCTGCACGACCGTTTTCGAAGCTGGGCTGGCATACGAACAACCGATGTGGTCAGTTTTGGTTTGGGTGTTAAAACACTCTTTACCTACGTCAACTTCCTGGCATCTATCAATATTCATCACTTCCTACAAATAGGGTGAACAACTGGCATGGGTGCAAATTCAGGACGGTGAGTGTAAAAATTCAGGACAAAGGGTCAAAATTCAGGACAAAAATTCAGGACGGGAGGTCAAAATTCAGGACAAAACTTCGGGACAAAATGTAAGTTTTACAGACACATCAAAGGAGGTCGCGTAATAGTGTATGAGTAATTTCATCTATATCCAAACATTCATCCATTTGAAAACATACGTATCTTTCCATCCATCATTTCACTCATCCATCCCTCCATTCACACTTTCACTCATCCATTCATCCACCCTTTCACCCTATCCATCCGTACACTCATCCATCCACTCTTCCACCCAACCATCTACTCATCCATCCATTTATCCACTCACCCATCCAGCCATCCTTTCACTTACTCATCCATCCACCCAGTTACTCATCCTACCACCCAGTCCCCTTTTCAGTTATCCATTCATCCTCCCTTTCTCTCTTCATTGACCCTTTCACTTAGCCATCCTTCCTTTCTTCGATCCACCGATACTTCAACTCATCCACTCATGAATCCATCTATTGACCCTATCACTCATCCATCCACCCATTCACTCACCGATCAGCCACCCTTTCACTCATCCATCCATCCTTTCGCTCATTATCCATCTATTCACCCTTCCATTCATCTATTCACCCTTTCACTAATCCATCCAGCCATCCACCCATCCCTTACTCACTCGCCCACCTTTTCCTTTTAATTATGAGCTGAGCCTTTTGTCGGCAGAGTTGCAGACAGAAGAGGCCCATCAATAATTTCGCCCTTGCTGTCTTCCTAAAGCAAGGGGTGGGGTGGGGTGGGGGAGGGTTCACTATGCACCTGCACATAGGCAATCTGAAAAAGTGGAAGTCATGAGTCATGCATGATGCACAGTGCCAGGCCATGAGGTGATTGTGACATGGTGTTTCCAGGGCTTTAAGCTGGATGAACAAAATGGGGGTCTCTCCAAGGGGCGTGTCTGATGTAATTAATGGTGTTGCTTAAAACTACTAAGCTAATAATCTGTGCTTAGCATTGTGTGTCGCCAGACTGGTATTTTGCCTCTTCGGTCATTGCATCCAGTTATATATCACAACAAGTAACGTTACACCTACAACAAACCAGAACCATTTGCTTTGTTAATGGTTGTTAGTTTCATAAAATAAAAATGCAGCAACCATGGCTTAATTGTCAGTCAGTCAATTACTTAATTGAATATAATATTGAAACTGCACTTTTCTAAAATGAGACGGAAATAATTCCCTGCCCCTATCTCCACTCTGTCTATTGCTTAAAGACTCAGCACCCCCCCCCCCCCTTCACATTTGGCTCTAGTTGTGCCTCTGACTCACTCACCTGAGGTCGGGGCGGGCGTTGAAGTCCGGACTCAGCAACTGCGGGCGCCCTGCTGCTGTTCTGCGTGACTCCAGGCTGTGCTGTCAACTGGTGGTGGGCTCACTGGGCTGGCTAGCCTGCGCTGCGCAGAGAGCACTGCCTGCGAGCACCACCCGCCGCCGCCTGTGGCCTGGGTGACCACCAGTGGACCACAGTGGGCGGCAGCAGCAGGGACATGTCACCACGTGCATCCGACTCCAGTCGGACTCCTCGTCGCCGCATCTGCTGAAGAGAAAAAGCGGTGCGCGCATATGCATTTGAAAGCACTGCGCGCCGCGGGGGCTGGACAAGAATGATGCCCAGGGTCGTCATTGGTAGCGCTTTCGCGCGCTACAAGATTGACGGCCCTGGGAACCCACAATTCGGCCCGCGACACACCACTGCTAAGTTAGGTGGTGGGTGTGTGTGTGTGCACTTACAAATACGTGATGTGCAGCATCAGCGTGTGTGTTTGGGGGGGGAGGGACAACTCGGGTCCTCCTCCAATCATTTTAGCGCTCACGAGCACACACGCGCCACTGTGATAGGCGCATGCCACGGTCGGCGCCGCCCAAGCCAGTATTTTGCGCACACTGGCTTTAATTCCACCCAAAAAGTAGCCACCCACCGGGTATGGGTTTTTCCTGCACAATTGGGAAAAATGTCGCCCAATTGTGAGGGAAATAGCCCAATCTGGCAACATTGCCATAAAGCTGCTTCTCTCTGAGCGTTAACGTGGGCGTTGCCTGAGGCGCTTGTGCTGCGCAACGACCAATGCGTGCACACATCTGGCTGTTGCGTCAAGGCTAGCAGGTATACGTCTTTTCCCCTTGTGACGACACAACACTGTCCCTCCTCTCAAGGTTTACCTGCTTGTTCAGCGTGCGCCCTGCTCCTGTACACACGCCCTGCAGCCACTCCCCGTGCGTGATTCAAATGCCGCACGGTGTCCTCAAGCCCAAAACAACCGCATGGTGAGCCTAATTTCTTAAATCCTAAGGACCTCACCTCCAGGCATTAGAATTTCTATCGCGATGTTAGCTCTCACCGGTGTTTCTCATTTCAGTGATGAAAATCGCATTACTCCACCGGTTGTGTACTTTACGGATACACAGTCCAGGACTACCCAGGTTGTGCTCACTCTGCTGCCCTTGTCCTCTTTAGATTCTCTTCCAAGTCATCGCCAAAATGTTATAAGAGAAGTAACGGAGTGCGGCACAGCAGGATACTTTTGATGTAGCTTTTATGAAGATCACAACCTGGCGTCCGTTCTCCCCAGGCGTCAGTAGCAACTGACCCTATAGAATTTCCTTCGCCTTACAATCTATGATGGAGCGATACCACAGAACATATGCAAATACAAGCTCTAGACACTTCCTAACAAGCATCATCTTCATTCTGTTCACAAATAGTAATTTTGGTTCAGTCAGTCTTCACCGAGCACACAACTAGAGCATTTAGCCATGCCTCTCCCACAGCAGTGAGAGTGGTACCATCACCAGTGGCCGGACAAGGCTTGGGACACAAATCATGCACATTGTAGCTTGCCTATATAGGCTGCAACCTCCAGCCGCCTTTCTTTCAATGGTTTTGGGACTCTCTTTTCGAAGGCTACCTCTGAATCCTGCCTCGCAGGACTTTTGGACAGAGCGCCCTTTGGCAAAGGAGGCTGTCAAGGGGGCTGGAGCCAAGTAGCTACATGCCATAGAGCGCATCACTCACCAGTGCTGGGATGAAGGGGATTCCAGTCGGATCCCGGGTCTGGCAGCTTTTATTGAGCCAGATCTGGGATCCGACTGCACAATGAAATATTCTGAGTGTGTCCCAGTGTAATTTGACAAAATAGGGATATAATTCAGCAATGCCCGCACATTATCTGCTTTTTTGTGAGAGCAGCAATGTGGAGGCGGCGAGGAGAGGACAGTGGCATAGCAAGGGGGGGTGAAGCGGTCCGCCACGGACAGCACGAGTTTTCGGGGTGGCGGCCTCCCCCCACTCTTACTTGCGGCAGTTGCGGGGCGGCGAACGCAGGAATTGCCAGCTCCCTACCCCTGCTTTTAAATTTAGCCGCCATGGGAGGGGCAAACGAAGGGGCCGCCATGCGCGGCAAATGGTCTAGCTACGCCACTGCAAGGGGGCTTCCTTATTTTAGATTCCAGCTGGGCCCAAATCACAGGCCGAATTTACAGGGTCATCAGCCCTCCTTTTGTTTGAGGATGACCCTGAATGGGAGCTATCCGGAGCCTAACAAAAAGCCAGTGCAATGGAGGGGCAACAAAGGCTCACAGCTTATCACTTCACAAGTACTTTAGAGAAACTACGATCTGGGGGCAAGCTTTTGACTTTGTTCAATCCCTGTATATTCACTGTTCATGCACTGCAAGAATGCCAGATGTATTGGTATGAACAAGTATTTACACAAATAACAATTCCTATAGCGCTTGCTATTTTTTTATTTAGTTAATAGAGCTACTCATCCCAATGTCTGCGTGGCCTATTTAACCTGGAGTAACGCAAGGCAACTCAAGTTGCTGCCTTGTAGTACTCTGCACTGGTCAGGTGTTCCATGGGGGTGGGGGGCATTGGTGTTCTCATGCATCCACCCATAGTTTTTGGCGCATTCCTACATTTACTAATAGTGGTAAGCCTGGGAATGCATCAAAATGCTAAAGCCTTCCCACAGGAGTCGTAATGACGAGAAATATGTTTATTTCTCATTATTTTTTCCTCTTTGCACTTGTGCTGTATTTTGCATCACACATAGAAAGAAAGAGGAAAAGCTTCAGAGGACTACTTTTGTTCAGAAAGGTCTCCCTTACTACATTAAAACAATCCCGCCTTCAACACAGACACCTTTGCCCCATGGTGCAAGAGTGCCTGCGTTGGCACTTGGCATCCACTAGCGCGCTGGCGCAGAGGGAGAGCAGGAATGCACCATATCTTAATAGATATGGCGCATTGCAGAACTCTCCATTTGACGCAGCACAGCAAGTTGTCTTGCTGCGTTGCGCTGCGTCAAAGGTTAGTAAATCTGCCCCTGTATGTTAAGACTTCATTGCCAGAAGAAACACACAGTCAGGGTTTAAAATGTAATTCAATGCTTGGGGTTGTCTATACTAATAATACATTACTACTCCCCGAATAAACCCTTTTAGCAGCCTTGTAATAAGAACAGATTGAGAAAAAACAATAAGGTTCCGAGCCCCTGCCTTGCAGTTTGCAACCTTGATGCCAGTTCATAGCTCACTGTGGTATGTTAGAAGGACTTCAATTTATGAACTGCAAGTAATAAAAGGAGTTATGTGTCAAGAGCAGTAAGTGTAACACGCTTACCTATTAACCTAAAATAAAAAATCTGTCATCTGCAGGTTACATGATGTGCTTTGTAGGAGACACATTAATCCTCTATGCTGCTGGTCAAAACTGTGACTAGACAAACCACTGATCTCTCCAGCAAGTGCATTAACCACTAGAGTTATCTTACCATTATGTTTTCCTCACATCTACTGGGCAGACATAGCTCTCTGCAGCAGGTGCCTTAACCCTGTAAGATTATTTTAAAATGCAGCCTTTGCAACCAATTAAGCCAAAACAGATTACTGTCACATTTCTCCTTGTTGCCAATTTCTTTGTGGCAGAGTTAAAAAAATATATATATATTTATCAGTTGACTGTCAGACAGCTTTTCATGACTCCACCCTTGTGACTCCATCCCTTTTTTGTTGACACACTCTGACCCCCAATGTATGGTAAAGTTTTTCCAATTCCAGAACTGCCACTCACAATCCTGAATTCCTCCAAATGTGACCACATTTTCTGACCCAACGCAAATTTCTATATCATCCTGTACCCCAGTCTTTGATTTGCCAAATTGGGATAGTTAACAACTTACCTTATCCTCAGTGTTATGGGTTACAGAAAACTAAATATAACTAAAGATCATATATACAAAATGAAGGCGAGTTTCTAGGTTGGTTAGAAAAGCAATAGATTCTAATGCAGGAGCGACACCTAGTGGGCTTATGCAGTTAAGCAGTCGGCTTCATGCTTCGTTCGTGAATACTTAGATCATCAATTGTGTCACCACGGAGAGAAGAACAAGCATTGGCATAGCCATCAGGTTTCGCCTTTTACACCTTCTAAGTGTTTAGAAATGCAGCATATTATCCAGAACACAGTAGGCTTTTTTATGTGCGTTGCCTGTGATTTTTGCTTTAGGCATTGAATAGCCAACTTCTAACTTGCACTGCCACTGAAACTGCACATTAAGCTAATAATATCATAATGATCTGGAAAACATCTACACCCTGTTGACAGCTGGTAAACACAACCAGACATGAGACACGAAATATGGATTATGAGTGGTATAAGTGGGGTCACACATCCTTTTGTGCAGCAAGAAAGGCACAGATTTTCACACCAAGTGGTGTGAAGCCTGCTTGTTACGCAATGGCAGCACAGCAATGCAGGCCATAACCTTTGTGGCAGTAAGACGTGTGCAAGTGTAGCATAAAAGTTCCAGAAGGGCCAGAATGTATTCTGAAAGACATATCGTAATGATGCACATTATAAGCTTTTGTCCTCAGAAAAATAAATAATAGTATGTTGATATAAAAAGTGACAAAGGCAACCTTCCAACACGGCTTCTCTCAATCTAAATTCCCTTTTCTAAAGTAATGCCGTGTAAAGTGAACAGAGAGAGCAAGTTTTTTTTTCAATGTAACTCTGAAATTTAAAAGCCAAAAGGCATAAAATTTGCAAATGAAGAAAGTACATTAATCTCTTTACATGAATAAAATACATGGACATGGGGATTGAGGAAAGCATTGCCACCTACTGGCTTGCAAAAACTAAGTATTTCTAGTAATAGCAAAGTACACCATAAATATGTTTAACATGAAAAAATGTGCTGTAAAACCAAATAAAGCGTGGTGATCGTGAAGCGGGCGTCACGTTGAGGGTGAAAACAAAACACGACCATTGATGAGATTAACAAAATGTGTAGTAAAAAGCATGGCGATCGTGAAGCGGACACCGAGGTGATGAGATTAACAAAATGTGTACTAAAACCAGATAAAGCGTGGCGATCGTGAAGCGGACACTGCGTTGAAAATGAAAAAACATGACCGCTGATGAGAAGTACTCGGTCCAATTTAAAACAATTTGGCGCATGAAGTAAACACAAACACTTATTACACAAGCAGAGGCAGGCCAACAAATAAAAGAGTGGTCCGAAAGCATGAAGAGTAAGAGTACGTAAGAAAAGAGTGTGGAGAAAACCAGGTGTGAAAAAGAAAGAAGAATCAAAAAGAGAGAGAGAGAGAGAGAGAGCACGCGCCTGGGAGTGCTGCGTGCGTGCGCAGTCTGCTGTTTTTGAAGCACATACTCGTGCTTGTGGCGCGCCGCTGCGCACTCCCGCAAGGTGTATGCCGCCACAAACACGAGTATGTGCTTCGAAAAACAGCTGAACGACGGCTAAAGGTCCTCCTAGGCAGCGCATGCGCGCTGCATAGACGAGACCTACAAATGCAATAGGTCTTGCCTTGGATTAAGTTAAGCGGTACAAAAGGGGGTGGTGATGGACGGAGCATCAGAACCAATCAAACTCACACCCAGTCAACAGATCTGGGTTTGATCCATCACCGTTCTTTAGCCCACTCTGCCACCCCAGTTCAGACATGGCCATATGCAAATCAGTCTGACCCTGTGCCTCATGGGAACAGTCCAGCCCGAACTGCCAAGCCATACCTTCCCTGGACCGGAAACCAGCTTCCTAGGACCGGTTTCTGGCATTTCATCCGTCTTCAACCAGGCTTGCTTGAATCCAGTGGCAAAGTGAGCAAGGGACTCACATCTGAGCATACCCTGCCAACTTATGGCGAACGAAGCGGTACAAAAGGGGGTGGTGATTGATGGAGCATCAGAACCAATCAAACACTCACACCCAGTCAACAGATCTGGGTTTGATCCATCACCGTTCTTTAGCCCACTCTGCCTGGGTGTGAGTGTTTGATTGGTTCTGACGCTCTGTCCATCACCACCCTCTTTTGTACTGCTTTGTTAGCCATAAGTTGGCAGGGTATGCTCAGACGTGAGTCCCTTGCTCACTTTGCCACTGGATTCAAGCAAGCCTGGTTGAAGACGGATGAAATGCCAGAAACCGGTCCTAGGAAGGTGGTTTCCGGTCCAGGGAAGACATGGCTTGGCAGTTCGGGCTGGACTGTTCCCATGAGGCACAGGGTCAGACTGATTTGCATATGGCCATGTCTGAACTGGGGTGGCAGAGTGGGCTAAAGAACGGTGATGGATCAAACCCAGATCTGTTGACTGGGTGTGAGTGTTTGATTGGTTCTGACGCTCTGTCCATCACCACCCTCTTTTGTACTGCTTTGTTCGCCGTAAGTTGGCAGGGTATGCTCAGACGTGAGTCCCTTGCTCACTTTGCCACTGGATTCAAGCAAGCCTGGTTGAAGACGGCTGAAATGCCAGAAACCGGTCCTAGGAAGCTTGTTTCCGGTCCCGGGAAGGCATGGCTTGGCAGTTCGGGCTGGACTGTTCCCATGAGGCACAGGGTCAGACTGATTTGCATATGGCCATGTCTGAACTGGGGTGGCAGAGTGGGCTAAAGAACGGTGATGGATCAAACCCAGATCTGTTGACTGGGTGTGAGTGTTTGATTGGTTCTGACGCTCTGTCCATCACCACCCTCTTTTGTACTGCTTTGTTCGCCATAAGTTGTCAGGGTATGCTCAGACGTGAGTCCCTTGCTCACTTTGCCACTGGATTCAAGCAAGCGCTGCATAGACGAGACCTAAAAATGCAATAGGTCTTGCCTTGGATTAAGTTAAGCGGTACAAAAGGGGGTGGTGATGGACGGAGCATCAGAACCAATCAAACTCACACCCAGTCAACAGATCTGGGTTTGATCCATCACCGTTCTTTAGCCCACTCTGCCACCCCAGTTCAGACATGGCCATATGCAAATCAGTCTGACCCTGTGCCTCATGGGAACAGTCCAGCCCGAACTGCCAAGCCATGTCTTCCCTGGACCGGACACAAGCTTCCTAGGACCGGTTTCTGGCATTTCATCCGTCTTCAGCCAGGCTTGCTTGAATCCAGTGGCAAAGTGAGCAAGGGACTCACATCTGAGCATACCCTGCCAACTTATGGCGAACGAAGCGGTACAAAAGAGGGTGGTGATTGATGGAGCATCAGAACCAATCAAACACTCACACCCAGTCAACAGATCTGGGTTTGATCCATCACCGTTCTTCAGCCCACTCTGCCTGGGTGTGAGTGTTTGATTGGTTCTGACGCTCTGTCCATCACCACCCTCTTTTGTACTGCTTTGTTCGCCATAAATTGGCAGGGTATGCTCAGATGTGAGTCCCTTGCTCACTTTGCCACTGGATTCAAGCAAGCCTGGTTGAAGACGGCTGAAATGCCAGAAACTGGTCCTAGGAAGCTGGTTTCCGGTCCAGGGAAGGCATGGCTTGGCAGTTCGGGCTGGACTGTTCCCATGAGGCACAGGGTCAGACTGATTTGCATATGGCCATGTCTGAACTGGGGTGGCAGAGTGGGCTAAAGAACGGTGATGGATCAAACCCAGATCTGTTGACTGGGTGTGAGTGTTTGATTGGTTCTGACGCTCTGTCCATCACCACCCTCTTTTGTACTACTTTGATTAAGTTAAAGCCATTTGCTTTGCTAATGGTATTGTATAGCAAAGAAAATGGCTTTAACTTAATAAAAGGCGAGACCTATTGCATTTTCAATGCTTGTTAAAATGTACTTCGACCACGGGTAGACACTACTTTATTGCTAACATCAGGAGTAGTCTTCACATCACCCCACTCCCTCACACAGTTACAGCAAGAACTCCTGTGACATCATTCGAATTTGAACCCCCACTGGAAAGACAAGTTCGAGTTAAATGATCGCCGCTAACACGGCGGTGGTCTACAGGTCAGAGGTCAAATTTACTAAGTTACTCTGTACACTATCCTTGTGAGGTCTGTCATTTAGTGCCCTTATATTAGGTGATAGTAACATGTGTTGATTGGAACGCTTTGAAACCATAAATGTGGATTGAAGAGCTATATATAAAACAAATTGGCACCAGTTAGCTGTTAACACAACAGGTCTGTATCTGCGCAGCTGTCACCTTCGTGCACAACCACATTTTGTGAAAACACTAACCTGGTGTGTCAGAATATTCACTACAAAGATATTGGCCGAACCGCGGCAAAGTCAAGTACACAATTACTATTCTTGGCTCCAAACCAATGGACCACGAAGATGTATGTTGGTATGGCACCTATAAGTAAAGCGAAGTATAATAACCCTATAATCTAGTTATGGTGTTTTTGTAGCACATATTTAGGAGTCGATTTCTCCCACGGTACACCATACAAAATCTCATCCGGTTGTGACCCTAGCACTTCATACCTTTCTAAGCTTTATAATTTAAATGACAAATATTTGCCATTTGATGGCGGTTCCTACCACAGAAGGGTGGAAGGCTTGGGATGAGATCAAGAACCTAACATTTGGCAGCGCGAGAGTTCAGCTCACTGAGCTATCCTTGGGCCTAGCAGCCTGACATACCACACCTAGCATGTCAAAACCCATTCCAAGTTCCACTGGCTCCAAGGAGGCGTCAGACCCAGCAGAGACGGGTGCTGTTTACACAGTATATCGAACAATGACTATGTGAAACTCAAGAACTTTAGAGTAGAACATCCAGAAGTCTGGAGCGATTATGGTAAATAAGGCACCATTGGCATCGAGTAGACCCCATGTTTAAATACCCAAGTTTTAGCAGGGGGGTTCCCTCCTTCCACACCCTAAAGTTGTAAAAACAGTGAAAAAACTTCAACGCCTGGAAACAGTTGCTACTAGCAGCTCTCCATAAAATCGCGCTCAGCCTACAAATATACTTTTAAAAACGCTGGCCACATTGAACCGTTGACAACCTTTACGCAAGGTTGTGGGCAAGACTAAAGTACGAAGTAAATATTCTGAGCAAAACAAGCACGGCTCAAGCCGTCGAAAGCGGGAGTTTAAGAAACATCTGGGCTGAACTTCACCCACGCACATCTTAGTAATGCATTCAGAATGTGTGTTCATACATCCCACGCACGGAAAAGGGTACGAATATTAACATTTAGGAACGTAACCGTTACAAATTGTGTAAACAAAAATAGAAATGCATTATTTAAAAGTGCCCAGCAGTACAGGGCTGCTTCGCCCAGGGGTGCCGCACATGCTCCTATACCAGAGGAAGTCACAGGCAATTAAAATCTGGGTGCCCAGTGTAGCATTTCTAAATGCTCTCATTTACATATTAGCGCGCTCGCGCTTAAATGACGACAGGAGCCGGTGATTAGTTTTAGACACGCGGCTCCGACTGCCGACGCCTCTTTATTTTATACTCGCTAGCATCTGACATCGCGCGTCAGCGCTAGCGCACACCGGCAGCGCGGTAAGCTAGACCGACTCCTCGCGCGCCGGACATTACACTCCTTCCCAACTTTATCAAAAACAGCAAACAATTAACACAATATGCAAATGAACGATGGATCTGTTACCAGTTCGCCAGCCCTTCCGGGTCACACCAGATAGTCAGCCAGCTGGGAGGATGGTGCTGGGTTCCTCCGCAACCCATACCGGGACTGGCCTCCTCTGTATCGGATCACCTCCGGAGTCCTGCGCCTTGGGGTGTTGTGCTCGTCCTGGGGCGAGGAGCCGCGGGGCAGGTTACTCCCGGGCGTAGCCGGTGGGGATTGAGGGTCATGCTCCATTGGATCGTGATCACCCTCCAGAGCTTCCTCTCTCTCCTGGTCTCCACACCGTTGGCTCGGGCTCCGCACCTCCGGCTCAGGTCCGGGACTCGGAGGTGTTCCCGGATGGGCTTTTTTGAAGGACACATTCCGGGTGACAGTTTCATCTCCCCTCTGGGCAGTCACCATCGTGCCGGTCCTGCAGGTGACCGTCCACGGTCGTGGCTCGAAAGGAAGTCGGAACTTGCTTCCCGGATATCGGTCTTTAACATACACTTGATCTTGCATTTGGATTGTTGACTCCTTAGCTCCTCTCCCCTTGCTGGCTTGATCATTTGAGCGAGTTCGATTGGCCAGAGTCCTCTTGTCGCTGATCGGTGCCGGGACCCACGTCGGGTGGTGGGGAATCGTGTCACTCATTATTCGGCCCATGGTGGCCGGTCCTGGCGCTGCCTCCGTTGTGACGTGGGGGGTCATCCGGTACTCCCTCAAGAAACTATAGATCGCCCTTTCCACCGGGGATCCGTCCGCCATGGCTATGAGTATTGTCTTGTTGAGGGTGCGCATAAAACGTTCCACCTCTCCGTTGGCTTGGGGCCAGCATGGTGTCACCTTGCGGTGACGGATTCCCCAGCTCTTGAGGTACTCCGCAAACTCTTGCCCCTGAAAAGGGGGTCCATTGTCAGTCTTGACTACCTCAATTATGCCATGAGTGGCGATGGTTTTCTCAAACTTGGCGATCACTTCAGTGGCCGTCTGGCTCCCCACTATTTCGACCTCTGGATACTTGGTGAAATCATCGATGATGACTAGTGCATGACGCCCATCTGGAAGGTGTCCAAAGTTGGCACTCACACATTCCCACGGCCTCCGGGGGTTGTCTTCCGTCACCACAGGGGGAGGCCGATCCGGCTGTCCTGCCGCTTGGCACCAGTTGCAGGTTCTCACCGTCTGCTCTACCATTGCGTCCATGCCCGGGAACCACACCTTGGCTCTGAGCCTGCTCTTGGTCTTTACCACTCCCTGGTGGCCTCTGTGGGCCAGGTCTACCACCTGTTGGGTGAGGCTAGCCGGCATTACCAGTCTGGGGCCCCGTAGCAGACATCCCTGGCTGTCGACGGACAGTTCATCCTTTATCCTCAGGATGGAATCCAATGTCATTTTGGCATGGGGTGTCCTCCGGGGTAGTGATTCTTGGATGGCTCTCCAGTCCCCCGACCTGACGGCAGCCGCCGCCATTTGTAGACATTCGTCTCTGCTTGATGCGTTGATGATTGCATCTAGACTCATAGGAAGGGGTCGTGAACGTTCGGTCACTAACCGGACATATTCCTCTGTGTCCTCCGCCTCATCCCTTTCTTCCTTGGTTGCTTTACGCGGGTGTCTCGACAGTTAGTCCGCCGGATTGGTGGCTCCTGGTTTGTACTCCACCCGGTAATCGTACCCTTGTAACTGGAGTATCCATTTCTCGATTCTGGGTGGAGGTTTTGAAACTGACCCTTGGAAGAGAGGTATGAGTGGCTTGTGGTCAGTCGCCACCGTGAAGTGGTGGCCATACACATACACGTGGAAATGTCTACAGGCCCAATGGATGGCGATGGCCTCTCGCTCAATCTGTGAATATCGCTCTGTCTCGGTCAGCGACCGGCTGGCGTAGGCGATGGGGGCCCACTCTCCATTACTTTGAAGTTGCGCTAACACCGCTCCTAGACCATAAGGGCTTGCATCTACCGCTACATTGGTGGGCTTCCCAGGGTCGAAGTACGAGAGGGTGGTGTCCGCCGACAGAGCTACCTTTGTCGCTTGGAACGCTTGCTCCTGTTCTGGGCCCCACTGCCAGGTGGTCGTATACTTTGTCAATTCTCTGAGCGGCTTGGTGAGGTTGGAGAGGTCGGGGATTAAGCGTCCACAGAAGTTCACCATGCCCAAAAAGCTCCTTGCTTCTGAGATGTTCGTCGGGGCTGGGGCTTCTTGCACGTCCTTCACTTTGTCTGGGTCTGGGGCCACTCCTTGATCCGAGAATGTATACCCGAAGAAGCTAATTTTGTTCTGTAGGAATTGGCATTTCTCCCGGTCTAGAGTCAGGCCTGACTCCTGAATTCTCTTGAGGACTCCCCTCAGTCTCTGGTGATGTTCCGCCATGGTTGCCGCATAGATCAGCAGATCATCACTTACATTCAGCACTCCCTAGAGTCCGCTGAGGACCTCTCTAATGGTATTCTGGAACACCTCAGCGGCACTTGAGATGACGAAGTTCAGGCGCCGATACCGTCTGAGGCCCACATGGGTGGAGAAGGTGGTTATATACCTAGAGTCTGGATGAAGCGGTAGCTGGTGATAGCCTGATCGGAGGTCCATCTTTGAGAACCACCTGGCCCCATTTAACTCTCCTAAGATGTCGTCGATGGTGGGCGTCAGGTGCCGTTCCCTCTTTACGGCGGCGTTGGGGAGGCGCATGTCCACGCAGATGCGGACCTGTCCGGGCTGCTTTGGCTTCCTTGCGATGACGATCGGAGACACCCATGGGGTTGGTCCGCTGACCTTCTCTATGATGCCTTGTCGTTAGAGAGCCTCCAACTCCTCTTCGACCTTTTGCCTCAGATGGAACGCGATTCGTCTGTGCCTCAGCGCCACCGGTTGAACAGATGGATCTATATGCAGGGATACTTCCTTCCCCTTCAGGCACCCGATTCCTTTGAACACTTCCTCGAATTCCTCCATGATGGTATCCAACTCCTCCTTTAGAACAGCCATGGTGAACGATATCAGTTTTAGCTCTTCGGCCGACTGCCCGCTCAATAGCATACCACTGCCTTCCTCCGTGACGTAGATGGTGGTGTCTATCTTCGTCCCCCCGTGTTGCAGTTCCGTCTTGAAACACCCGATGAGTGGGATGGGCGTCTTTTGGCCGTATGCGAAAACGCGGATCCTTGCTTCTCGTAGCGGGGGTTTTGTATGTAGCTGGTGATAGACGTTGGCGGCCATCAGCTTGATGGACGCCCCTGTGTCTATGGTCGCTTTTACTTCCTGCTGGTGGATCAAGACGCGACATTTTGGAAGTCGGCGTTTCTTCCGTTGTGGCTGATTAATCGCGAATACGTAGTGGACTGGGTATTCCTCGGTGTCATCGTCCATGTCTCCGCTCTCCGCCTCTTCCTGCACCGCATGTGCAGCTTCCTTCTTGACTCTGGTGGATCTGCACACCACCGCGAAGTGGTTCATCCACCCACACGCGCTGCATTTCTTCCCTCTTGCTGGGCACTCTTGCATGCGGTGGGGCGGGCCTCCACAGTCTTTCTTCTTTGTGTCCGGTTGTCTCTTTCCTCCCGCTGGTCTCCCCTTAGGCCGTACCACATTCACCTTCTCTGCCACCTGGGCTTGTTCTGTCTTTACGGGGCGGTGTAGGGCTGCTTCCATGTGCGAGGCCCTCGCCTGCGACAGCTCCTTCGACCGGCCTAACGTGAGGATGTCCGCCAGAGGCTTGCCATCTTCCTGGAGAACAGTGACCCGGAGCTTGGAGGAGTAGCACCCTTGTATGATCTGTCCCCGGATCTCCTCTTGCTCATCTCGGAACCCACATGTACTGGCAAGCTCCTTCAGTCTGCCGTGGAACGCGTCGAGAGACTCGTCGGCCTCCTGCTTGGCTTGACGAAAAATGAACCTTTCATAGTCTCTGTTTGCCATGGGTTCGAAATGGGCATTGAGAGCGTTCAGCAGCGTGAAATATGTCTTTGGGGTGGCTTCCACGATGGTCTTGTAGATCCGGTGGATGTCCTTGCCGCCAAGGTGAAGTAGCAACGCTCTGCGGCGTTCCCTGGATATGCCTGCTCCCTCAAAATTAATTTGTAGGTGGTCTGTCCAATCCTTCCAGCGCGGGGCAAGGGACGACGGGGCACCATCAACGACAAACGGCTCTATGGCGGGAATCGACACCATCTTGGCACGTGCTCAGCGCGCGGCGGAGGCCAGCTGCCTCTCTCCCCTCGTCGAAAGCGAGTGGTGGGCACCTCCTGGTGCGCGTCTAGCGTGGTCCCCCTCTGTGCCTCTACACCATTGAGTGGGCTCACGTACCTCAGGGAGCCAGCATCAGGGTTCTCGGGGGCCTGGACACTCCCACAGGGCCTGGGCCTGCTCCGGGGTACAGGCGGCCGGCGTCTGGTCACTCGTGGCATCAGCCCTGCCACCACACAGGCGTGTTGTACACCTCTTGGGCTACTGGGATGGGGCTCTCAGGCTCTCACCGTGTATCCCACAGGTAGCACCAGCTGGCTCTTCAGGGCCCACTCTGGGATGGAACACCACTCTCTGGCCCAAATACATGGGTGGTAGCTGGGGCCACATGCATCAGATGCAGGGTTCAAAAACACTCCCTCGTCGCCAGTGTAGCATTTCTAAATGCTCTCATTTACATATTAGCGCGCTCGCGCTTAAATGATGACCGGAGCCGGTGATTAGTTTTAGACACGCGGCTCCGAATGCCGAGCCGAGGCCACGCCTCTTTATTTTACACTCGCTAGCGTCTGACGTCACGCGTCAGCACTAGCGCTAGCGCACCCTGGCAGCGCGGTAAGCTAGACCGCCTCCTCGCGCGCCGGACATTACACCCAGTTCAAGGCACATGGTCCGGTCTTTCTGCTGGCTCAATAACCGAGCAGGGGGCGGGGCCCTGCGGGAGGACGACCTTAACTTTTCCCCCCACGTCAGATCATCTTCATCAATAACAGGTCACGCCATCTTCATTAGAAGCGGCGCCAAGAGCAGACACTGAATTATACGGCACCCAACGCAGCGCCAATCCCGCACGGACTCTAAAGAGTCGTGTAGCGCCTAGTAACCACGGTCCTAAAATAGTAAGCAACGCGGCGCCAAGAGCAGCCAGTGCATTAAAACCAGTAGCCAATATAACGCAGAGACCAACCACCATGTTCAAATGACACACAATTCGGCAGCAGTAGCAGCCCCAGGCTCAACACGGTGCCTCCAATATAGCGCCAAGAGCAATAACTAGTTTAAAACCGCAAATACGTAGAGTCACTGTATAAAACAACACTTTATTCATTAGCTAAAAAGGATTAAATACTGCGCCAAGGGTAATTGTAATTAACACCGACCAAACGCAGCCATGTATTGGAAACCCGATGGCACCTAGTGTAAGGAAAACGCTCCTAATGCAGTTCGTATTAAAACCGCAAAATGCAGCGCCTAGACTGGCCACTCAGTACAGCGCTATATGCAGCCTATTTATTAAACGAGGGCTCCTTGCAGCTCTGTGGACAGACAGTGAATGAACTTTATTTAAGCAGTCAGCGCTGCCACAGAGAAGAAAACTTTACCACACAGCAAAGAGACGCGTCATCTGTTCGATACCAGTGTTTGCCGGACAGCCTTGTAATACCACCACCACCCCCTCAAGATAACCCTTACTTTAACGCTTACCTCTCCCACAAGCCCCTCCCCAAAGTTAGGTACCCACAATGTATTCCGACAGGGTCCGGGAGGCTAGCTTTGGGAGAAGATTTGTTTTGAACCCTGGTGCGCGTCTCGCAGCCTTGGAGGCTACCCAAGAGCTGGCTGCTGCTCGCGGCCATTTCTTCTGAGCCCTGGTGCACATTGAGGCGGCCTCAAGTGCTACACCACAATCCATGAACCCCGGTGCGAATGGCCGCACACACACACAGGACTTATTTCTACGGCCTCCTCCCTCCTTGGATAGCCTCAGAGGCTGCGAGAATGTTTCACTCAAACCTCAGCTGCGGAAAACTAGGACATTTTGTAAATAACTGGGAAAGCTGCACTTTCCGCAGCCCGAACAGCCATTTTAGTTTTGAAGGCAACGACCACCCAGCCCCACATGGAAGGCCGCACCCGCGGCCTCCACACCTCACCCAAGGGCCTGTCCCCACCCCTCACCCCTCCCCACAGAGGCTGGTGGGACATGGTGTGGAAATCGCAGGCCCGCATGGTGCAACGCAGCCCACGTGGAAGTGATTGCATTTATTTTACTAAAATAAACACAAAAAAGTGTTTTGTGTACTGAAAGTCAGGCCACGGGAATGGAAAGCGAGGTAGCATAAAACCGCACAAGTGACTCAAGGTGCTAGGGGAAGGGCTAATAATCACACAGAGGCGGAGGGTGCTGAATCCGCGGTACCAGCGCCCAAGGTCATCTGTGCAGGACACGGCAGCCGCTGCGCCGGTTCTCTGCGAGCGGCTCTATGGTGCCACACCACTCCTTCTAGCCCCCGAAATCAAAGCAAGGTAACACCCGTGAAGTTTCCTATACTTTGCCAAATACTTCAGCGCAGTTACACGTCGTAGCACACATTCAAGTCTTTCTATGATGTCCGCGATTAATTTATTGTGTGAGAACACCCATTTTTAAGTACATTTCCCTTCAAATTACTAAGACTTTTTGGAAGCAGTAAAAAAAAAAAAAATGCGGGCAAAGAAATCGCCAGTCCAATAACCCCCTCTAGCGCTTCAAAGCATAGAGTGCCTGTCTCATTCTAGAGACAAGCCAGTGGGGTTGCTCAAAATCTCAAATGCGTTATGAAATTGGAGGACAATGCACGTGTGTGCAAATACCATACCTTGGGCACCCCTTGCCTTTACCCGCTGTAAAATGTGACGTCTGCCCTCCAGGTAAGGTGGGATGGTATGTAGCCTGACTAAAGAGCCCTAGAGGGTTTGCGGTGCGTGCCTCCTTGTATATGGAGGCTGGGGGTCGACCCCCTCTCTGATGTCTTGAGTCCCTAGGAAGGCGAACGCTTTCAAGGGTCATGGAACAGTGTCTGACAAAGCGCAGCTCTACACACCCCAGCCGACACAGCTGATAATATCTGGATGCGGGCATCCTCTTGGTTGTGAGGTAATTACCACCCACTCTGCAAATTTATTATGTGTGTAAATATACACAGAGAAGATACTGCAAAAACCCACGGCGCAGACCTAGCTAGGCAGCCAGACAGATCAGCGGCTTTTACCAGTCATCATAGTAACTTTAATTACTGTTACAGTTACTTACATTTTTTATGAATAAATACATTTTCGCGACCCGACATAGGCATACACTAATGACATGAACGTGGACATGCTTTTTTACATTTTAAACATCAATTAGTTACTCCGCAACCTCTCCTTATTCCTTTTTTACTATATATGTATCTTGTTTTAACTTTATATCTATAAATAAATGTGAAAAAGTTTCCTACCTGGACGCAGATCAGCTTCCTGCTGCTTCCTCCACCGATGCTCTTCAAAATGGCGCCTTACGTTTACGTTCACGTCATGACGTCATCGCGTGCATCAATGTTAAAAAAGGACTATTTTATTTACTATTTCAATAAATATGTTTAAAATTAGTAATAAATTATGTATATGTTTTCTAAAATATGTACATTATGTTATTAAAAACAAATCAAAAATGTTTTTTCTATGTTTTTTCAAATAAAGATATATTTAACCCCTTCCCTGCTCATGACTGAACCGTTCCGTCATGAGCCACGGTTGGCGTGTGCTCATGACGGAACGGTTCCGTCATGACAATCCTGTCGGCGGCCGCTCCGCCTGCGCGGCGCTGTTTCCCCGCCTGTGCGGGGCGACAACGCAAATGGGCGGAGTCATGACGGAACCGTTCCGTCATGAGCACAGCTCAACTGTGGCTCATGACGGAGCGGCTCCGTCATGAGCACAGGCCCACCGCGCTGCCCCCCTGCCCCCCCCAGCGCTGCAGCGGAATGTCCGCAGCAGCGAAGGGGTTAATAAACCTTATTTGTTTACTGTTATTTATTATTATTTTTTTATTTAAACATGTAAAATGTAAATTATAATATGTAAATGTACTAAATGTGTTCCTTACCTCGACTCTATTTTCTTTTTCCTTTCAAACTTGCTTTTTCTTCTCTTTTCGCTCCTTCTTTTCTTGTTCCGCGGGTTGTATCTTCTTAAGCTGCCAAAATAAATGAAGGACAATTTAGCACATAGACTTCAATGCAAAAGCGTGGGAATTTTTTTAAAGTAAGTTCTATTTTCTTACTTCTATTTTATTTTGGTATAATTTCATGATAAATTCTTTTATAATAACTCTATTAATATTTTAAAGATAATATTTTTTTTTTTATTTTTTTTTTAAACATTATTCATATTTAATATTTCAATACTCCAAAAGTACTCTCTTTTTTTAAATATTTTATTTCATTAATTACATTTTAAATAACAAGGTTAAAAATACTCAAGTATTAATCATTCATAATACTACTCATTAATTATACTTTTTTTATTTTTTTATTTTAACTTAAAAATTACTCTTTCATATTTAAAAAATACTCAAGTATTAATCTTTTAGAATACTACTCATATATTTTAATTTTACTTATTTATTAAATAATTTATACACAATAATTACTCTTTCATATTTTTAAAATAAATATAGTATTTAATATAAATAAAATATTAATTAATTATTTTTTAAATACTCCAAAAGCACTCTTTTTTTAAATACTTTATATTATTAATTACTTTTTTATTTAGAAAGATAAAAATACTCAAGTATTAATCTCTCATAATACTAATTTATTATATTTTTTTATTTATTTAATTAAACTTAAAAAATACTCATTCATATTTTATAAATACTCTAGTATTAATCTTTTATTATACTACTCTTTTTTAAATTTTTCTTAATTATTAAATAATTTATACTCAATAATTACTCTTTCATATTTTTCAAATATAGTATTTAATATAAATAATAAAATCTTAATTAATTATTTTTCAAACATCATTTTTCTAAAAAATAAAAAAATTTAAAAAATGCGTTGTAATGGTATATGCGTTGTAAAAGTACTTACCATATAAAAGCATGCGTTGTAAATGCATGCGTTGTAAAAAATGCGTTGTAATAGCATTGCGTTGTAAAAGTTGCGTTGTAAAGGTTGTTTCCCCCCAGAAGCAGACCTTAATTTTGAAGTCTCCTCCCGAGCGAAAGAGTTAATAAACAAGCGCTCGGCATCCGCTGTTTATTTTTGCATCGCGCTTTCACTTTAAAGTGAAAGCGAGATGCAAAAATAAACACGTGGTGCCATGTCTCCTTTTTTGTCCGGCCCAATCAGAGAGCCGACTGGTGCGTGCAAGGCAGCGTGACGAAACTTCTGATAAGAAACTTCGTCACGACAGCCGTAATGCAGGCGATCCAGTCCGGATGGGCCAGGCAAAAAAGCGAAAAGGAGGCACACTAGAAACCTTATTTCCAATGGCAACCTAACATTTAACATAAACGGTGACGCGAGCCAATGGGAATAAGGGGCGGGGCTTCAAGCCCTTTTCACAAAGTACTCATCTGCAATAAATCTCGCAGAGCGAGCTGCACATGTGCGCAGCAAGGCTAGGCGAGACCTAAAAACATGAAATATGATGCAAGTGCCAGAGGTAATTCTTCTAACATTCGGAACTACGGTACCATACATATCAATGTTCTTGTGGATCTCTCAAACATATTGATTGACTAACTGTCGAGAAATCAGAAGGATCGCTGCTATTTGATGCAGGATCACTGGGTGTTGCTAGAACTCTAGTAACTTTGGGTCCTCTAAGAGATCAGGGCAGTGACACAAGTCGGTGGGTACACCTTGGTAGATGGCATCCACCCACTATTTTCACAGAGTGTGCGGCGTCCACCCGGTCAAGAAATTGGGCCCCACTAAAATATGCTTTCAGCAGCACCTGCATGGTCTGCTTTCATTTGGTACAGCAATTTGCAGACGGGGAGAAGTTTACTCATTGTATATTCTGCTGGCTCAAGGCAAAGGCCGAAGTTAAGGGGCCATCAGGCCTCCTTTTGTTCAAGTATCCTGGCTGGGAGCTATCTGGATCCTCACTCTTAAAAGCAAAGGAGGGGAAACAAAGGCACACACAGTGGCGGCTCCTCTGCTTAGGCGGAGGAGCGTCGCCCCACTGCTCGTTGAGCAGTGCAAAATAAAAATAAAATGATAACAATAAGTTATTATCATTTTCTTTGCGGAACTCCAGCCAGGTTGGGCGGGGCTGGGCTCGCTGCCTTCAGAGGGAGCATGAGTGGTTTGCACTCCCTCCCTAAGTGTGCATTACAGCTTGGCCTGCCCTCTAGGGCCGACCAAACAATCATGCGCACTTGGCATGTTCTCCACTGGGCTCCATAGCCCAGTGGAGAAAATGCCCAGCCTCCCAGGTACTGTCTGAGCGGCCAAACAGGCCCCACAGACCAATCATGACGATGCTCCTGCAGCGTCGTAATTGGCTGGGAGAGTACCGGAGCCTGGGTGCTTCCGGTGGCCGAGAGTGAGGACGGAGGAGAGACATGCAATGGTGGCAAAGAAGGTAAGTTAAAAAAAAAATAATAATAATAGCTCCCCCCCTCCTGCTACCCCCTGCCCCACTACCCCCATACGGAGGCAGCCGCCATTGGGCACACAGCTGATCAGTTCATAGATAAGGCATGCTTTTGACTTTGTTCAGTCCCTACATATAAGAGATATGCATGCACTGTAAGAATGTCAGATGTGTTGGTCTATCTCACTATTTGCTCAAATAATTTAAATACCACTATTTTCTTTATTTCTTTTATAGAGCTCATCCCAATGCAAGGTGTCAGAATGCTTTACATCATATGTAAACATTATACATTGACAATTAATCATGTGTGTGTAAATCAATATCCACAGTGTGTTACATAAGACAGAGGGGGTTACAAAGTGGAAGAGTCACAGGTTCTTCATAGCTCACTGTGCTATATTAGAAGGACTATAATTTATGACCTGCAAGTAACATAAGGATCTTTGTGCTAAAAGCAGTAACCCACTTACCTAGCTATGTAAAATAAAAAATCTACATGTCACATAATGTGCTTTGCAGGACACACATTAACCCTCCATGCTACTTTGATTAAAAACTGGGGCTAGACAAAGCACAGCTCTCTCCAGCAAATGTGTTAACCTACAGAGTTATCTTACAATTATTATTATTCCCTGAGATTTACTGCGCACACACAGATTTCTGCAGCAGGTACCTTAAGCACAGAAGATATCTTAAAATGCACACTTTGCAACCACTTAAGTAGAATAGATTTCCTGCCACATTTCTCCTTGCTGCCAATTTCTTAGTGGCAGAATTTTAAAAAATAAATGTATAAGCTGTGGTCCAGATTTTGTTAAGGGGTTGTGTCACTTTTTTGGCAAAACCTCACCGCAAACTCTCACTTGTTAAATTTCATAATGCGCTCAAATGTACTCACGATAAAACTGCTAAATATGTGTGAGGTTTTAAGGTCTGATGTCACTTTTTGTGATGTCACTTCTGGTGAGGTCAAGAGTTGTGATGTCACTGCCAGCGATGCCTTGCGCTATGTTAAACACCATGATGTGACGCGCCATGATGTCACCTGCATAATGCCTAACTTGGTTAGTCCCCTAACTTCTTTTTTAGGTCTCGCCTAGGCAGTGCGCATGCGCTGTCTCTCCGAGACATCTAGTACTCTATATGCGTGGTGAAACTCTGCCTATTGCTGTGCAATTTCTCGCCGCTTGCCATTAGTTAACTTTTGCCTTTTTTTGTTGGTAGGGTTGTTAGCAGGCTTATTATTGCCTCTTCATCCAATAGGTAACTTCCGCCTAACTTCAGTCTCCTTATCTTACACAGCATAATTGTTTTGTTTTTTTAAATAGTGCGCATTAACATGTGCGCGCAACCTTTCATTCAGGAGGCAGCTCTGTAGCGGCAGAAGGAGTGAATGTGTCTGAGGGTCTGCGGGGGAGGCCGGCTTTATGGGAGCCAGTGGTGGACGGTAGAGGCTGTTCACACAGTGTCCTGCCTGCCCTTTGTCTCCCTGCCTTTAGAGATACTGCCGCGAGTGTGCTGGCAATCACCCCCTGTACAACTGGACACCAAAGGGCAGCTGCTGACCCCCCCAGACCCTCTTTTATCCCATGCAAATCCGACCGCAGGTAGAGATTCACTTTTATTTTATTCAGTAACGCTTTGGAGTTAAGGGGGGGACGATGACAACACCAGCCCCAGCGAAAACTACATTTTTAAACAAAGGAGAAATAACCAGATTTCCCTGGAGATGCGAAGAAAGACGGGATTTATTTAAGAATCTTTGATATGGTGCAAATATCAAAACCGGACTAGTCAGTTTTTCGCTATTTTTAATGATAGCGCACTTGAAAATTCTTCCTAGAAAGGTAACGCCCGACCATTTGAAAGACACATTCTTACACGCATGAACAAAATGGAGCGAGAGCCATTGCTTACACTTACTTTATATCAAATGGATGAATGTATCCTTGTGTAACGTAACTGGTGCTCATGGAAAGCGCTCCAATACCTTCGGGTCGAGTTTGCGCTATATAAATCTGCAACAACAAAAAATGAATTATAAATCAATGTGCAATTACAATTCAAGAGTTACAAAACCATTTGTAGTTCATAAAGGGTCATTTTAATTTTCATCACCGCTGATACTTAGAAAGGGACAAAATATGTTGCCTCGAGCTTAGTCTCTGCTTTCACGTTTGAAAAGCTGTATATACCTAGTCAGTTTATTATTATTTAAACCAAGCGAAATAGCTTCATAGTGATTTTTTTCTTATTTCTCTTATTTATTTATTTTGGCATGGTTGAGCAAATACAATTTCTGCGTTTCTTATCTTACAAGGCAAAAGAATGGAGCAAATAAATTTGCACGCTTCTGCCCCAGCACAAAGTTATCCACAAACGACACTGAAAAAAAGCAGCGAGGTTTGCACTATTTTTGCTACTTATGTAATAAAAATAAAGGGCTAAATATTTTTCTGAAACAAAGTATTGCATTTCCCAGTCGAAAAGTGGAATACGTTTTCTACGTCAATATTTACATCTTCCCCCAAAATTGTGTGAAATCCGTTACCTCTGCTTTTGACCAGGCTGGGTAAATACCATGTTCTATATTATCTATTCCACACGCAGTCTGAATGAATGACGTCAATTAAATGCTCCTATTTTTTGGTGGCAGTTGAAAGTTTCGGGTGAAAGCCTCTTGGTTTCATCGGACTCCAAGACACCATTTCTCTGTGAGCGGGGGTAAATGTGAATTTAGGATAGCCTGCATTGTTTATCTAATTCTTATTTACACACGACAAAAATGTGAAATTAGTTTGATATCTGTGTTGGCCTCGTTTGTACAAAATTCGGTCTTCTCTGTTCCGTGATACTCACGCACCAAACGGGCAATGAAATGAATTTGCTCCATTTCAAGTACAAACGAATTTGGGGCTTATTCACAAGCCCCTTGTGCCGTCGGTGCGCCAGTTTTTAATATGGGGAAAAAGTGAGGTAGCGGCAGCGCAATGGGCTTGTATATAGGGCCCGAATTGTTTGTTTGTTAGCTCCTGTGGAAGTGAGGTACATACATACACCCTGTTCTCATCCAATCAGATTGCCCGTATGCGGTAGCGTATGGATTTTGGGAGGTGCTACTCAACATACAAGATGGGTAAAAGTGGAGGAGAGGAGCCTAGCGCGCAACCAAGATGGCCGCGTAGGTGCGAGCTCCCGAGGACCTCCGCGACCTCCTATGACTATCCTGAACATATCCTGTCCCAGATGAGGGGACTGTGTTGGTGAGCCCGAGCTGAGGTGGCGCCCGTTTTCCGCTTCCAAATCGGACCTCGGACACCGACTTTAGCACCGATTGAGGTTTGCGGCCTTCTCCTAGCCGAACCCCGGATTTGCGTTGTGGGGCGATCCAGTAACGAAGTGAATAACAGCGGCGGACAGGGCTTGGTGGCTCGCGTAACCCGCACTTTCACTTTCGCTTTCGCACCCTCCTTGCTGTATATGCGAGGTTGGGTCGCGGGGCTTTGTGTGTTGGTGTGGCCTCGCTGGGGGGCCCTGCCTGCCCGCCGGCTGTGATCCGCCCTGCAGATCTGGGGTGGCACCCCCCCGGAGCCCGTGGACCGGCTTGTCCGCCCTTCACGACGTGGCTGGTGCGATCGGGAGACTGGGACCATGGCCACGAAACAAGATGGCGATCGGGCAAAGGTAAAATCGACCCGGCGTGGCGCAGCCCATCAGTCCAACAGCATGGATCGCTATACCCTCCAGAAGGGATCTCCTGAGGTGTCACGCAGGTCCCCTGAGGGCCCTACTGATGCCCCCGATCTACCCACGGATCTGACTCTGCGGGATGTCATGGGCGCCATCGCCGAGATGAAGGCCTCTGTGGGCCAGCGTTTTGACACACTGGCGCAGAAGATCGACTCGGTCCTCGTAGATGTTGGCCTGATAAGGGCCGATCTCTCCAAGACCAACGACCGAGTCGATTCTTTGGCCCACACCGCATCGGGCCTTACGACAGATGTGGCGGCCCTGCAAATGGAGGTGCGCCGGCTTGCTCGGGCGAGTGCGCTGATGGATCGTCGCCTGGAGGACTCCGAGAGTCGGGCCCGGAGGAACAACATCCGTATCATCGGGGTGCCTGAGGGACGTGAGGAAGCGGCGGCGGACCTTTTCGTGGAAGACCTGATTGTTACCCATCTCCAGCCACGGGGGCTGAGTAAATTCTTTGCTGTGGAGAGTGCCCACAGGGTTCCCGGGGGAAGGCCTAAGGTCGGAGCCGCTCCGAGACCTCTCATCGCCCGGATTTTTAATTTTCGGGACAGAGACGCTATCCTGCAATCCTCCAGACTACAGGGACCGATTAGACTTGACAATATGGATATTAATTTCTATCCTGATTTCACCCCTGCGGTCCAGAAGCAGAGACTGAGCTTCCTTGGTGTCAAGCGCCGTCTTCGGGACCTAAATCTCAAATACGCCATGCTTTTCCCAGCTAAGCTGCGAGTGGAGGTGGAAGGTCGCACACACTTTTTTGATCGTCCCGAAGCGGCCGGGGACTGGCTGGATACTCTGTCTGGAGATCGGGATCGGGGTGGCGGAGGGGGAGCGGCCGGGGGAGAGGGCTCGCCGGATCAAGACTGAGGCACTAATATTGGGCCTCGCTCGGGACAAAAATGATGCCACTTTTGACTATACGTCGGATTGCTTAAGTTCCCCTCTTATGGAGGTTGTGTGGGGTCTCTTGGGGGTGCTCCCTCCTCCTCTGGGGGTCTAGTTAGTTTAACTATCTATGGGGCGACAGGCACACTGCACGTTGGGGGGGCTGTCTGGGCTCATGCAGGGGTGCAGGGAGGGGGGAGTTTTGTTGGGGTGGGTGGGCAGGGATGGGGTGTTGTTCGTTATTATCACAAGGCAACCCTTTTTTGTGTTGGTTCTACTGTGCTCTCGGGGGGACGAATGATGGTTTCTGTGTATGATGGGGGGTAGGGAATTAACTTTGTTGTCTTGGAACGTCAATGGACTGGGGGACAGGATCAAACGAGGTGTGGTCCTACAGTATCTGAAGCGACTCTCGCCTGATGTGGTCTTCCTGCAGGAGACACACCTTATTGGCAATTCCTTCTGCGCCATGAATCGGCGTGGCTACCGCCTCGTGGCCCACTCGGGCTTCACGTCAGGCTCGAGGGGTGTGGGTATCATGGTAAAGAACTCGCTCCCGTTAGAAATTGATGAGGTGCTCCACGATGACAGGGGACGTTACACTGTCTTGGTGGGGAGAATGGAGGGCAAAGTGGTTGTCTTTGTGTCAGTGTACGTCCCACCGGGGTTGCAGTCGACCACCTTTGCAGATCTGGGGCGCCTCCTCCTTGGCCTTCCGGGGGGGCTTCTGGTGGTGGGGGGGGGATTTCAACGCGGTGGTTTCTGGGACTGTGGATCGTCACCCCCCTAGGGACCTCCCCCGGGCACAGGCGTGGCTATCCGGCCTCTTGGATACACTGGGATTGGTGGACTGCTGGCGCTTAAAACATCCCACACAGCTGCAATACACTTTCCACTCGGGGGCCCATGGTAGTCTCTAACGGCTTGATTATATCCTTGTCCCGGCGGCCCATGTCGGGAGGGTGGGGGAGGTGCGCCATTTGGCACGGGGTATCTCGGACCACTCCCCGCTATTGTTACATTTTGATGTCTTTCCGAGGGCTGAGAGCAGGGTGGTCCCAATCAATTCCTGGTACCTGCGCGACCCCACCATTCGCGCTGACTTGATTAAATCCCTCCAGCGCTATTTTGAGGAGAATGTGGGGTCAGTGCCTTCAGCTATCTCCCTGTGGGAGGCCTTCAAAACAGTACTTAGAGGGGAGGCCCTATCCCTTATTTCCCACGCCCGGAGGCGCGAGCGGGAGGAGGTGACCCGGGTGGAGGCTGAAATAGCTGAGCTGGAGGGTAATCTAGAAGATGGGGTGACGGATGCTGCACTACATGTCCTCCAGCTCAAGCAGGCGGCTTATAGGGCCCTCGTTACGGAGGCGGCCAGGGGCCTTAGTAGAGAGCAACAGGGGCGGCTGTATGATGTGGGTGATAAGGCTGGTAAACTGATAGCGTGGTTGGATAAAAAGGAGAGAGCGAATCGTGTGGTCCCGCTGATTGAGAAAACGAATGGTGTGTGTGTAACTGAGCCAGAAGAAATTGTCTCCTGTTTCGCGGAGTATTTCCGCGAGGTGTATTCCCCGGTCTCTTCTTGCTCGGAAGAGGATTCCCGTACCCTGCTCAGGGATATCGCGCTGCCTTCCCTGTCCGGGGAGGACAGGGTGTCGCTGGACGCCGCTCCCACCTCCGACGAAATCGCCCTCGCCATACGCTCGGTCGCTTCTGGCAAGGCCATGGGCCCGAACGGTATCCCTATCGAGCTGTATAAGCTGCGACCGGATACATTGGCGCCTCACCTCCGCGCAATGTTCCTCGCGGCCCACTCGCTGGGCTCCCTCCCGCTTGACCAGCGTCTGGCTACAATCGTGGTGATCCACAAGGAAGGGAGACCTCGGGATCGGGTTACTTCTTATCGGCCTATCTCACTACTGAATGCGGAGCCCAAAATTCTCGCTAAGGTACTCGCCAATCGGCTGGTCGGTGTGGTGGGAGATCTGGTTCATCAGGACCAGTCTGGCTTCATTCCCCATCGCAATACAGCCCTTAATCTGCGGCATTTGCATGGGGTGCTTGCGCGCGTCCCATTTATACGGGAACCGGCCATTTTGGCGTCCTTAGACGCCACCATGGCGTTTGACACGCTTGAGTGGCCATACATCTGGGCGATGCTTGAGAAGTTCGGATTTGGCCCAGGATTCATCAGTTGGGTCAAATTGTTGTATGCGGGCCCATTGGTGCAGGTGGTCGTGAACGGAAGAGTATCTGCCCCGTTTGAGCTGGGCCGGGGCACGCGACAGGGCTGTCCCTTGTCGCCGCTTCTTTTTGCGCTTGCCTTGGAGCCCCTGGCGGAGTGGGTGCGGTGGGAGCCTTCCATCCGTGGTCTCCGTTGGACCCCCGAGTATGAGGACCGCGTATCCCTATACGCTGATGACATCCTTCTGTACCTAGCCTCCCCACGTAAATCACTTATAGTGCTAGTTGATGTTTTACACTCGTTTGGTCGTAACTCCGGTCTCGTCATCAACTGGGCTAAATCGTGTGTGTATGTTCTCTCTGGGGAGGCTCCTATTCTCCCACGGGGCTGTCCGATCCAGATCGCCCCGCAGGGATTTCGGTACCTGGGTGTCTTCATTACTCTGGACCCGGAAGCCCGGTATGAACGGAATCTGCTTCCCCCCCTCCAGCGTCTGCGGGTAGATGTCGCACGCTGGCGGCGCCTGCCGCTTTCGCCGCTTGGCCGGGCGGCATTGTTCAAGATGATGTCTCTGCCGCGTTTTCTGTACGCTTTGCAGAACACTATGGACTTGGTCCCGGCGCGCTACTTCCGTGAGGTGGAGAGTCTGCAACGCCGCCTGTTCTGGGACGGGAGGCCGCGCATTGCTCTGGCTAAGCTGACGCTCCCATGGTTTGACGGGGGGATTGCCCTCCCGGATATTAAACGGTACTATTGGGCCTCCCAGCTCGCTGCCATTAACCATGGCCTCTACGGGCCCGCCTTAAACCCGGCATTTGAAATGGACAAGATGCTCCTGCCAGGTGGCGACTACAATCGAGCGCTCTACTCTAGCGCGCCCGACGCTCGTCTGACGGGCCCCACGCGTGTCATGGTGCAAGTCTGGCACGCGGCCAATGCAGCTATGGGGTGGAAGGACCGTTTGACCCGGGCATCACCACTATACGCGTCTGAGCGGTTAGGTTCCCTGTGGACCTCTAAGGGCTTCGAGAAGTGGGACATAATAGGTATCAGTAAAGTGGGGGATCTTTGGACGAGGGGAGGATTTAAAACGTTCGATATGCTGCAGACGGAATTTCAGTTGCAGAGCAGTGAATACTTTCGGTATTTGCAGGTCCGTCATGCGCTGGGCTCCGTCTTCTCGGACGTTGCCTCCATCCCGGAATATTCCTCCCTAGAGGATAGAATGCTGGATGGGCACGTCCCGGACAGCACGATCTCACTTATATACAAAAAGCTCATAAACGACCGCTCGGGCCTGTTGACTGCCCTTCGTGCGGCTTGGGTTGCCGACGGGCTGGAGTTGGACGACGAGGACTGGACCTCCGCGGTGGCCTCCCCGAAGAAGGTGGCCATACCGGCTCGCCTTCGCTTCGTCCAGCTCAAGATACTCCACCGGGTCTACATGACGGGGCCAAAGCTTCTGCGTATGGGCTATGCTGGAGATGGGTTGTGTAAGCGTGGGTGTGGTGCTTTGGGGACCTTTATGCATATTTTGTGGGAGTGCCCGGAGGTAGAGGGGTTCTGGCGTGGTGTACATGAGGTGCTGCGACTGGTTACGCATGTGGCGCTGTTGCCTGAAGCGAGGAGATGCCTGTTGAATGTGTGGGAACCGACTGATTACTCGGCGCCGCAGACGTGGTGGGTGACTCTGGGATATATGATAGCCAAGCGTGATATTGCTCAACTGTGGGGATCCCAGAGGCCCCCGACGGTCTCGGCCTGGAAAGAACACATGGACTGGTGCATGTTTCGCGAAAAGGTGGTGTATGTGGCGAGGGGTAAGCCTGGGACATGGGTGAAAGTATGGGGCCCCTGGAACGCCTACCGAGGGGGTATCTGCGCACCACCGCTGCTGCCTGATGCCTCACCAGCCCCATCCCCTTAGCCGACTCATTCCCCCGCTGCCGGGCATTGGGTTCCCCCAGTCCTCGCTTTGTTCTCTTCCCCCTCCTCACACCTCTGTGTATAGTTGGGATCCCCCCTCTCGGGGAGCACGTGCTGCTATTTTTGATTGTGGGTTGCCTTGTGGGTGTGGTTTTAATTTTTTGTTGTTCTTAATTTAAAATGAAACCGCATAATGGGGCCTGGATGATGTGGCTTTTGACATTGTTACCTACTGAGAAATGCTCCTCCTGTAATACCACGTGTCCCATAAATGTATGTCGTATGTTCCTACCATTGCTAGCGGCCGGCCGGAAGGTTGTGGGCCCATACTTGTATACTTTTAAGACCTGTAATAAACGGTTTCAAAAAAAAAAAAAAAGATGGGTGAAAGTGGAATTTGTGCATTTAACCAAAGCAAAATGGTGCACAATCCCACACATTTTCAAAAGCTCAGTGAAGCATCCAAACAAGTACTGACATGCAAATGCTTGTTTTAGGACGTGTGCCCTGCTAGAGATGGTTTTGTTCGCTTCATAGTTGTACAAGCGGCTAAAGTGGTTCTTGAGATATTGCCAAGGCCTGGAGTTCAGGGCGACTGACAACTTTCTCCCAATGGTGGCTGGTGATCTTTGAAAATAATACGTTTTAACACTTGGCCTGAATTGCAACAAGCAAGCAAAGCTTATCTAAGGAGTGTTGCCTGAAAAAAAAGTAAAGTATAGTGTAAGGTGGAACATTTTAAGCACTCTGCCCACATTCATTTGGTACCACAAGGTCAGAAAGAGGACTCATGAAATATTCAAGTAGGCAGATCCAGTTGCCCCAAGATAATCTTAAAAACATTGCTGCATAAGGTCACTGAAAATAGCTACAAACTCATAGGTGACACAGGCAGATTATAAAATGAATTTCCATACTGCCTAACATTAACCACAGCAACTATGTAAACATGTATGTGTAACCTCCATTAGCTTTTCCAACCTGCCCCATCAATGTAGATCCTGAATCATATTTAATGGCTGAGCATGTCATTAGGATGGGAAAAGTGGAAAAGTAAAGAAAATACACAAATTTTACAGTGTCAAGCATTGCTGTAAACTGACCACATTTTACAAGCTCATACAGCAGTGCTATTGCTTGGGTTATGAAGACCTTATAGGCTCGAACAAAAAGCAGGTTACATCAGTTTTACAGATTAAGGGTTCAAACAGCATTGTGGCTTATCATTCCAATATCTCCCTTAAATATTGAATTAAAAATACAAATCCGTCATCCGTAGTTTATGAAAATTCAGGCATTTTGCTTCTAAAAATAAGATTTTATTTTGGAACTGTATTCCCTCAAACAATAGCATATATAATGTTCATTAGAAACGCAATGTCCTCTAATATGACGTTTCATTTTTTTGTAGTATGTACGTATTCGGTGCACAAACTTCAATTTGTCATTTTCATCAAGTAATCACATGTACAACTGTCACATTTATTTGCTGCATGCTCATTTTAATACATTTAATACCAAGGAGGGCCTTAGTATGCCAAGAATTACTAGTGTATCAATAGGACCTACATTACACTAACTGTGGGCCTCATCGTGCCATGAATATCCACACTATGCAAGGTGTGAGAAGTTGGCCTGGTATATGCTGTCCTCCAATTACAGTGGGCACCCTGAACCAGTCCAAACAAACCTTATGGTGATTTAAGAGGTCAAAGATAACCTTAGACAGCTATCCAAGTGGTATCTGTAGAGAGCAGCCTTCAGGCTTAGTCTTGAAGGAATGTTAAGCAGCTTGTTTTACCAGAATACAACCTTATAGTATTGGTTAAATGAAAGGAGAACAACACAGTAGTTGTGAAAATATGTATGTATTGCTATAATACTCTTTGAGTACAACACAGTATCTTTTGCACGAAGATACTCACAAAGCACACAATACTGTAGCACAGAAACAATAGTAAATGGCACTAATACACATTGGGCTCCAGTCTGAGACCAAACCATATACTAAAATAGTGGTATAAGAACCAGGACTCAAATCAAGACAGTGTCTAGAGGATGTAGAATCGCTGGGACCCCAAGGTGAGTAAGTAGGGACCCCACGGAGGACGGGTGCAGTGTGGGAACACAACCACGTGCTCCGTACAATTCTATGGGAGAGTCGCAGTTAAAGTTTTAAAGTTTAAGTACCCTTCCCAGTGGACTTCGTAGAAACCCCATGGAACTTAGGAGGTTGGAGAGCCATCCACCTGTGGATACCGTAGTACCAGAGTTACCTATCCCGGGGAAGCTGGTTGCATAGGTCTGAAGTGGCGTCAGAAACCGCCGAACTCAATGGAGGACTATGAAGAAGAGCCGCTGCTGGAAGGAAGAAGAGTGTCAGTTGGAATCAAAAGGTGGATTCTTGTTGAACGGTACCTGAAAGCAGAGGGGACAGAGTATGGATCACTCAGGAGTGACCAGGGGCTCGGTAGACAAATGCCCACTGATGTCACGTGTTTCAGGTGTGTTGAGGGGGTTCTTGACTCTGCAGCCACCGGGAACAGGAGATGTCGAGGACAACCAAGAGCCAGATACGAGCTGTCCCACAAAGGATGTCGAGTACTGAGGGTTCGGTGTCCGGCTGGAGTACCAACAAGCCTTGGCAATGGCAACCCATGCAGAGGGTCAAAGAAAGTTACGGTTCGGACCAGCAAGATCCAGTAGACTCACCAAACACAGGGGAGTCAGGGCAGGCCTGGAGCAACCAGGGGAGCTCAAGAAAAACAAAGTTGACCCTCATAGGGACCCACAGACCGGAGGCACAGTAGTCACAAGGGGACCTCGAGCAGTTTCACAAAGCAACAGCCCACGGAGAACTCGGTGTGAGGCGGCCGGAGTTCATTGTAGGAAATGGTGCCAGAGGTTGAGGCTACTTGGAGCCCAGTACACTTGTTTGGGCAACGCCAACAAGCATTTGCACTTGCAAATGAACACGGTGCACAGTGGCAAGGGTATTGCAGCCCTCACAAGGGATTCTGACCTCAAACTTGGAGAGAGGGCAGCTCAGACCTCAAGGGAACTTGGAAACCCATCTCCTGTGTTGTTGGAGCCTTTGGAGTCCGTAGGAGCTCAGGAGCAGCAGACCGGTCAATCAGGATGTGGTGCCTGCAGCTGCACGGAAGGGACTCCTTCACTCCAAGGGAGATATCTTCAGGTGTCCTTGATGCTCCACAGGTCCTGCACGGAGCCTGTATGGTGCACGGGCACAGACGATGCTTCAGACTGAGAGGGAGACAAAGTCGGGCCCAAACGAAGTCCACAGTGTCCAGACGCTCGAAGTTCAGTGGTTTCTGGTTCAGAATCTTGTCCACGTCGAATCTAGGGTCTTACAGCCAGGTAAGGCCTTTTGTACCCATGGGAGAGGGTTGGACAGATTCCGGGGACCCTCCCAGGGGAGGGTCTGAACAGTGGGGAGGTTACTCCCATATCTTTTGTCCAGTTTCGTGCCAGAGCAGGAGCCAATGGCTCCCAGGACTGGTTTGAACAGGACTATGTACAGGGACACCAAATATGCCACTCATGCAGACTCAGTTGCTGGCAAACACTCCCACCCAGGCCTAATACACTAAATCCTGTCTGGGAGGTGGTCACACCTCCCTGTGACAGGATGCCTATTGCTCTGCCTTCCCCTGCTTGAGCTTAGCTCAGCAACAGGAGAGCAGAAATGTGATTATAACAATCATTACTACAAATAACCAGAGCCAGTAAGGCCAAGGGTGGACTCCATCATGTCAGATGTCTACAATTTGCCAAGAATAAGCCGGTTAGTTATTTAAAAGTCTTCTTTATAATTGACTGCGGGCCGGATGTGCTAACATTAGGAATACTGATGTCCAAATTGCGATTAACTCTGAATCACAATTAGAAAATCGCAGTCGTGGCCATCATGACTCGCGGGGGAAGCGGGCACGTGGGGGGGGCTTATTTAATAAAATAAAAAAATAATAAAACTTAACTTTGCCTCAGGTCCTGCGTTGCTTCTCCTGCTCTCTCGCTGCTCACAGGAAGCAGAAGCAGGCAGCCTCCCTCTCCTCCCCTTAGCCAATCACAATGCTGCAATGGCAGCGTTGTGATTGGCTGGGATGCCATCCGTACAGGCGTCTATAGGGAGGCTGTTTTCTCCATGCAGGCTGCATGCAGCCTACATGGAGAAAAAGGGAGAGTGCTCATGAATGGTTTGGTCGGCCCTGGGGCCAACCAAACAGTCAGTGCCCATAACATTGGGCTAGCCACTCCACCCCGACCTGCCCACCCGCCCGCCCGCCCCAACCAAACCCTTCTGCTTTTTTGTAGTGCCAGAAGCAGAAACATAAAATGGGAATTCTACTATTTTATGTTTCTACTTCTCGCACTGCGAGAAAGCAGTGGGGCAACGCTCCTCCACCACACGTAGAGGAGCTGCCCCTGGTAAATCGTCAATCCTAATGTATGTATGAAATGCTTTATTCCCGAATAGTAATTCCTAGTATGATTCCTAGTAGGTCGAATATTAATAAGGTAGGGCGTAATTTGCGACCTATTAGGAATCGCAGCCATCATAGAATGGTGGTCTGCTGACGTCAGTGACCACCATGTCTGTGATTGCTTAAGAATTTTTTTTTTTTTTTAATGCAGCCTGTTTTTCTTAAAGGAAAATGGTATGTGTTTAAAAAGGAATAGTAGGCAGTTGTCCATGGGACCACTGCCTGCACTTAAATATATTTTTCGACATTCTCAAAGGGGAAGCGTTCCATTTCAGAACCTGGATTGAGGGGCAGGGGTGGGATGAAGGAGAGGAACACCTATCATAATCTGGTACAGCACCTGGAGCACGCTGTCCTCTCACTAATCCGGTCCCTACTGCTCAGTCTAGCTTTGCCATGGATTGGGGGCTGTTGCTGAGAATCCTTGGTAGCCTCGTTTGGCAGACCTGCTACATCTTCAGGCATACACGGTACCTCTGGTATGGATTGCGCTTATTTGAGGGGTATGGGAAAGAATTATGCCCCTAACACATGCACAATCCAGATAATGTCTCTGTCTACATCTATATCATGGTTGAGATCTCAGGC
The DNA here is from genome assembly GCF_964204655.1 of Triturus cristatus. Classification (NCBI taxonomy): domain Eukaryota; kingdom Metazoa; phylum Chordata; class Amphibia; order Caudata; family Salamandridae; genus Triturus; species Triturus cristatus. The sequence goes on along the minus strand of NC_140592.1, from coordinate 512,336,898 downwards.
ATCCTTCTCCTGAATGATCTTGTTGCCACCAGCTGGTTGTGCCAACATACGCACTGATATTGCGCATGATAACACAATGCAACAATGAGACAGATTGTGAGTTCATGCAGCACCAGCTGATGAGCACATTTCTGTGGTTGTTGATAGGGTGATGCTCTGACACCCGTATGCACCGGCCTCCACTGCTTTTCCTGCTGGACTGGCCATGCTTTGGCGACTATGCTGCCTCACCTTTCTCAAGGATTCCTTCAGGACATTATTTAAGTATTTTTGTAAAGTGCTGCACACACAGAAGAGATGGCTATCACAGGCTACTCTTTAGATGAGAATAGGGAATTACATGGGGGTACAGCTGGTGCAGCAGTGATGTTCCAAAATGTTGGGATTCCAAGTCTATCATTGGAAGGCACATGCCGTAGAATTGAATCATTCCTGAGGAACATCAGTAGCTAGGGTAAATCAGATGGCCAGGTAGATCAAGGAACAGCTAGAACTATGCTAAATAATTCTACAGTCAATTGCAAAAAGGATGGTAAAAATACATTAAATCCTTGGTGGCGGAGGAGGAGCCTAGCGCGCAACCAAGATGGCCGCGTAGGTGCGAGGCTCCCGAGGACCTCCGTGACCTCCTACATAAATCCTGGAAATATCCTGTCCTAGATGAGGGGACTGTGTTGGTGAGCCCGAGCTGAGGTGTCACCCGTTTTCCGCTGCCAAATTGGACCTCGGACACCGGCGGGAGCACCGATTGAGGTTTGTGGCCTTCTCCACGCCAGCCCCCCGGATTGGAGTTACGGGGCGATCCGGAGACAAAGTGATCAACAGCGGCGGGCAGGGCTGGGCGACTCGCGTACCCCGCACTTTCACTTTCGCTTTTGCACCCTCCTTGCTGTTTAGGCGAGGTTGGGTTGCGGGGCGGTGTGTGGTGGTGTGGCCTCGTTGGGGTGCCCTGCTGGCCCGCCGGCTGTGATCCGTCCTGAAGACCTGTGGCTGCCCCCCCCCCGGAGCCCGTGAACTGGTTTGTCGGCCCTTTCCGAGGTGATTGGCACGATTTGGGGACTGAAACCATGTCCTCAAAACAAGATGGCGACCGGGCAAAGGTGAAATCGACCCGCCGTGGCGCAGCCCATCAGTCCAACAGCATGGACCGTTACACCCTCCAGAAGGGATCTCCCGAGGTGCCGCGTAGGTCTCCTGAGGACCCGACTGATGCTCCTGCGCTGCCCGCGGATCTGACCCTGCGAGATGTCATGGGCGCTATCGCCGAGATGAAGGCCTTGGTGGACCAGCGCTTTGACACACTGGCGCAAAAGATTGACTCGGTCCACGTGGATGTTGGCCTGGTGAGGGCTGATTTATCCAAGACCAATGACCGGGTCGATTCTTTGGCCCACACCACCTCGGGCCTTACAGCGGACGTGGCGGCCCTCCAAAAGGAGGTGCGCCGGCTTGGCCAGGCGAGCGCCCTGATGGATCGTCGACTGGAGGATTCCGAGGGTCGGGCCCGGAGGAACAATGTCCGCATTGTCGGGGTGCCGGAGGGACGTGAGGAGGCGGCGGCGGACCTGTTTGTGGAGGACCTGATTCTCACCCATCTCCAGCCCCGGGGGCTGAGTAAATTCTTTGCGGTGGAACGTGCCCACAGGGTTCCCGGAGGAAGACCTAAGGCCGGAGCCCCTCCGAGGCCTATCATTGCCCGGATTTTCAACTTTCGGGACAGGGACGCTATCCTTCAGACTTCTAGGCAACAAGGACCGGTCAGACTTGACAATATGGACGTAAACTTCTATCCTGATTTCACCCCAGCGGTCCAGAAGCAGAGACTGAGCTTTCTCGGAGTCAAACGTCGTCTACGGGACTTGAACCTCAAGTATGCGATGCTTTTTCCAGCTAAGTTGCGGGTGGAGGTGGATGGCCGCACGCACTTTTTTGATCGTCCCGAGGCGGCCGGGGACTGGTTGGACTCCTTGCCCGGGGATCGGGGCCGGGGGGGTGGGGGGGGCGCGGTTCGAGGGGAGGGCTCGCCGGATCAGGACTGAGGGATTAATAGTAGGCCTCGCTCTGGACAACATTGTCGTCATTTTTTGACTGTTCGTTAAGTCTCCCTCCTGTGGAGGTGGTACGGGGTCTCTTGGGGGCTCTCCCTCCTCCTCTGGGGGACTAGTTAGTTTAATCATTCATGGGGCGACAGGCACACTGCACTTTGGGGGGGCTGTTTGGGCTCATGCAGGGGTGCAGGGAGGGGGGAGTTCTGTTGGGATGGGTGGGTTGGGGTGGGGTGTTGTTCGTTTTTACCGCAAGGCAAACCCTTTATTGTATTGGTGTTTTTAAGGTGCTCTCCGAGGGACGAAGGATGGCTTCTGTATGTGATGGGGGGTAGGGACCTGACTTTATTGTCCTGGAAGGTTAACGGACTGGGGGATAGGATTAAGCGAGGTGTGGTCCTGCAGTATTTGAAACGACTTTCGCCAGATGTGGTCTTTCTGCAGGAGACACACCTTATTGGTAATTCCTTTTGTGCCATGAATCGACGTGGCTATCGCTTGGTGGCCCACTCGGGCTTCACGTCGGGCTCACGGGGGGTGGGCATCATGGTGAAGAACTCGCTCCCGTTGGAAATAGACGAGGTGCGCCATGATGAGAGGGGACGCTACACTGTCTTAGTGGGGAGAATGGAGGGTAAAGTAGTTGTCTGTGTATCAGTGTATGTCCCACCGGGGCTACAGTCTACGACTTTTGCAGACTTAGGGCGCCTCCTCCTTGACCTTCCGGGGGGGCTTCTGGTGGTTGGGGGGGGACTTCAATGCGGTGGTTTCTGGGACCGTGGATCGTCACCCCCCTAGGGACCTCCCCCGTGCGCAGGCGTGGCTGTCCGGCTTCTTAGATACACTGGGATTGGTGGACTGCTGGCGCTTAAAACATCCCACGCAGCTGCAGTACACTTTCCACTCGGGTGCCCATGGTAGCCTCTCACGGCTTGATTATGTCCTTGTCCCTGCGGCCTATGTTGGGAGGGTAGGAGAGGTGCGCCATTTGGTGCGGGGTATTTCAGATCACTCCCCGCTCCTGTTGCACGTTGATGTCTTCCCGAGGGGGGAGGGCAGGGTAGCTCCAATCAATGCCTGGTATCTGCGCGACCCCACTATTCGCGCTGATTTGATTAAATCCTTGCAGCGGTATTTCGATGAGAATGTGGGGTCTGTCCCTTCGGCTATCTCCCTGTGGGAAGCCTTCAAAACAGTTCTTAGAGGGGAGGCCCTCTCCTTTATTTCCCATGCCCGGAGGCGCGAGCAGGAGGAGGTGACCCGGGTGGAGGCCGAAATCGCTGACTTGGAGGGTGATCTAGAGGGTGGGGTGACGGACGCTGCACTACATGTCCTACAACTTAAGCAGGCGGCCTACAGGGCCCTCGTCACGGAGGCGGCCAGGGGCCTCTATAGAGAGCAACAGGGGCGACTGTATGATGTGGGTGATAAGGCTGGTAAACTGCTTGCATGGTTGGATAAAAAGGAGAGAGCGAGTCGTGTGGTCCCGCTGATTGAGAGGATGGATGGTGTGCGTGTCACCGAGCCAGAAGACATTGTCTCTTGTTTCGTGGATTATTTCCGCGAGGTGTATTCCCCGGTTTCTCACTGCTCGGAGGAGGACTCCCATGCCCTGCTTAGGGATATCGCGCTGCCTTCCCTTTCGGTGGAGGACAGGGTGTCGTTAGATGCCGCTCCTACCTCCGACGAAATTGCCCTCGCCATACGCTCGGTCGCATCCGGCAAGGCCATGGGCCCGAACGGCATCCCTATTGAGCTGTATAAGCTGCGACCGGATGTACTGGCACCCCACCTCCGTGCGATGTTCCTGGCGGCCCACTCGCTGGGCTCCCTCCCGCCGGACCAACGTCTGGCTACAATCGTGGTGATCCACAAGGAAGGGAGACCTCGAGACCGGGTTACATCCTACCGGCCTATCTCGCTCTTGAATGCGGAGCCCAAAATCCTCGCCAAGGTGCTAGCCAACCGGCTGGTCGGCGTGGTGGGCGATTTGGTCCACCAAGACCAGTCCGGCTTTATTCCCCATCGCAACACGGCCCTTAATCTGCGGCGCTTGCACGGGGTGCTCGCGCGTGTCCCGTTTGTGCGGGAGCCGGCCATATTGGCGTCCTTAGACGCCACCATGGCGTTTGACACGCTCGAGTGGCCATACATCTGGGCTATGCTGCCGAAGTTTGGATTTGGCCCGGGGTTCATCAGCTGGGTCAAATTGTTGTATTCGGGCCCATTGGCACAGGTGGTGGTGAATGGAAGAGTATCGGTCCCATTCGAGCTGGGACGGGGCACGCGACAGGGCTGTCCCTTGTCGCCGCTCCTGTTCGCGCTGGCCTTGGAACCCCTGGCGGAGTGGCTGCGGTGGCACCCTTCCATCCGTGGTCTCCGTTGGACCCCCGAGTATGAGGACCGCGTGTCCCTATACGCAGACGATATCCTATTGTACTTAGCCTCCCCGCGTAAATCACTGATTGTCCTGGTTGATGTTTTGCGCTCATTCGGCCGCAACTCAGGCCTTGTCATCAACTGGGCTAAATCATGTGTGTATGTGCTTTCCGGGGAGGCTCCCGTCCTCCCGCGGGGCTGTCCGATCCAGATTGCCTCGCAGGGGTTTCGGTACCTGGGGGTTTACATTACTCTGGACCCGGAGGCCCGCTACGAGCGGAATTTGCTTCCCCCCCTCCAGCGCTTGAAGGAGGACGTCGCGCGCTGGCGGCGCCTGCCGCTTTCGCCGCTCGGCCGGGCGGCATTGTTTAAGATGATGTCGTTGCCACGCTTCCTGTACGCTCTCCAGAATACTATGGATTTAGTCCCGGCGCGCTACTTCCGTGAGGTGGAGAGTCTACAGCGCCGCCTGTTCTGGGACGGGAGGCCGCGTATTGCCCTGGCGAAGTTGACGCTCCCATGGTACGATGGGGGGATTGCCCTCCCGGATATTAAACGGTATTACTGGGCCTCCCAGCTAGCTGCAATTAATCATGGCCTTTACGGGCCCGCCTTAAACCCGGCATTTGAAATGGACAAGTTGCTCCTGCCTGGTGGCGACTATAATCGAGCGCTCTACTCTGGCGCGCCCGGACCCCGCCTGACGGGACCTACGCGTGTCATGGTACGAGTATGGCACGCGGCTAACGCAGCTATGGGGTGGAAGGACCGTTTGACCCGGGCATCACCATTGTACGCGTCTGAGAGATTGGGCTCCCTGTGGACTTCGAAGGGCTTCGAGAAGTGGGACACGATCGGCATCAGTAAAGTGGGGGACCTTTGGACGAGGGGGGGATTTAAAACATTCGAGACGCTGCAGACGGAGTTTCAGCTGCAGGGCAGTGATTACTTTCGGTACTTGCAGGTCCGTCACGCGCTGGGCTCAGTCTTCCCAGACGTCGCCTCCATCCCGGAGTCTTCCCCCCTGGAGGATAGAGTGCTGGATGGCCATGTTCCGGACAGCACGATCTCCCTCATCTACAAAAAATTGATTAATGATCGCTCGGGCTTGCTGACTGGCCTCCGCGAGGCTTGGGTTGCCGACGGGCTGGAGTTGGACGACGAAGACTGGATTTCCGCGGTGGCCTCTCCGAAGGAGGTGGCCATACCGGCTCGCCTTCGCTTTGTCCAGCTTAAGATACTCCATCGGGTTTACATGACGGGGCCAAGGCTTCTGCGTATGGGCTATGCTGAGGATGGGTTATGTAAGCGTGGGTGTGGTGCTTTGGCGACTTTTTTGCATATTCTGTGGGAATGCCCGAAGGTGGAGCGATTCTGGCGTGGTGTGCATGAGGTCCTGCGAGTGGTTACGCATGTCGCGCTGCTGCCTGAAGCGAGGAGATGCCTGCTGAATGTGTGGGAACCAACTGACTACTCGGTTCCGCAGACGCGATGGGTGACTCTGGGATATATGATAGCTAAGCGTGACATTGCTCAACTGTGGGGATCCCAGCGGCCCCCGGCGGTGTCGGCCTGGAAAGAACACATGGATTGGTGCATGTTCCGAGAAAAGGTGGTGTATGTGGCGAGGGGTAAGCCTGGGGCATGGGTGAAAGTATGGGGCCCCTGGAACGCCTACCGCGGGGGTATCTGCACGCCACCATTGCTGCCTGCGGCCTCACCAGCCCCGTCCCCTTAGTTGACTCCTTTCCATAGCCCCGAGCACGGAGTTCCCCCAGTCCTCGATCTGTTCCCTTTCCCCTCTTTAGACTCCTGTTGATGGCTGGGGTCCCCCATTCGGGGAGCACGTGCTGTTACTTTCGATTGCGGGTTGCCTTGCGGGTGTGGTTTTTGTGTTGTGTGTATAAAATGAAACCGTATTGTGGGGTCAGAGTGATGTGGCCCACGACGCCGATACCTCCTGATTTTGCTTCTCTGCACCGCCCAGTGTTCTTGTATGAATGTCATATGCTCCTGTCATTCTAGCGGCCGGCCGGAAGGTTGTAGGCCCATACTTGTATATTCTTGAGATTGCAATAAACGGTTTCAAAAAAAAAAATAATAATAAATAAATAAATCCTTGGTGGCGAGAGATGTGATTTTAGTGCATAGGCCAATATGTTGGCAGGAGATGTTGACCAGTGTTAGACACCCGTCTGGGCAGCAGCATGGCATGATGGGAGAGTCTTGTGTGAATGAGCACCAAGTCGATGGTCACATAGAAAGGTGGTTTGCCATCTAACATAGGCCTATATGAAGATGATTGCCCTCCGTCCCTTGCAGGATTTGATAAAGTGTGGATGTCGTTTCAGACGTTTGGTAAGGGTATTCCAGATTGAAGAGTCGTGCACGTGAAGGGATCTGCCTCCAATTGTTTTAAATATGGCTGTATGGATGGTGACTTTGTTTTGGGTTTGTCTTGTGGGAACCTCATTGAAATTTTCACCGTCTAGTGCTCAAGGGCTAGTGTAACCTCTTTGTGCATTTCCCCAGAAATACTAAGGAAATACAAGTATAAAAACTCACCCTAAAATGAAATAGGTGGAAAAACAAACCAGTGTGGGGAGGCATGCTGTCACTGGGAGCACTGAATTGAAGCCCTTCTGGTCTACAGGAATTAGGGTCTATCATATGACTGCAATAAACTAAACAATAGTAATGTAATGTTGCATGACTAATAAGGAGCTTCGATTTCGACTAATTAGTTATAGGTGTGTGAGGACCATATATATTTGTTGAAGTGGTCATTTTTATGACAGCAATTCTTATTCATGATTCACAGAAGAATGCCACGTTAAAATCGAATCATCATAAAATACCAGTGTTTGTGAGTGAATTGATTTTGAGGGTGCAGGTTGGGACTACTTTATATTTCCCCTGTGAAAACCACAGATTCTCTGACAGTTTTATCAGATGCTAATCCACCCACCACTTCTATAAGTGGAACTCATAAGTAGAAGTGAACAACACCTGTCCATTTTATTTTCTCTACAAAGGTCATGGTTTCCTTCAGAGCTAGGGAATTCTGCCCTGATGAGACCCCAAAATATTCTCCCCAGGAAAGTCTTTCCTTTATTCAAGAGGGATTTTTTAACTTAACGGTTGCAAAGAATAGTTACCTTCATCAGGACAACCAATACTTGAGTCTTTGGCTAATGATGTAGAATTTCCGAAAACGTATCATCTGTCATTAAAGCAACTTTAACAGGAAGGAGGTGCCCATTAACCGAGAAAGACAACAAGTTTGTTAAAGAGACAGATCTAGATCTTTTATTTGTGCGTTCATGTAGAGTCTGCAGATGGTGCAGAACTATTTACTAAATAAACTCAATAGATCATTCCAGTGGAATATATTCCTTACAACTACATAGAAGAGCCCTTTAACATATGATCAATTAATCAGGGTTCTTATAAAGCGCGACTACTCACATGTAAGGGTCTCGAGGCGCTGGGATGAACACATGAGAGGCATTAAACCCACTGAAAATGAGTACATCCACTCTGCGCAGCACAATCAGACAGAAATTCCAATCCATTCAAGAGTACCCCTTCCATCACAGGGACCCGAAAACAGAATCAATCCCAGCAGGGGTAGGGGAAGGGAAGAGGATCAGGACCAAAACAATATTGTCAAAAGTAGAAAATAGCTACCATCAAGGGGCAGGATGACCAACAAAAATAGGGTTTCCTGATGACTGAGGAGTGGGTGATGGCCATCCATTGAGTGCAGTGAAAATCACAATAGTCCTGCATCTTAAGCCCTTTCTGACAACAGACGAGACTAAAAACCACATTTGAGATTAGACTCGTGGTGGTCATTTAGGTGAACCAGATTTAATCTGCAGAGCCCAGATTTGAATTTAAGGGGGCATTGAGCAGACAAGTTCAATATCTTGGGATCAGTTAACACCCATTCTTAGGACACTATTCTGGCTGAGGTGGTATGACCTTCATATGTAATCGACACTCCCGTTGGGGATGAAGGTATAATGGGCGTATTCTCTTCTCTAGTACACCAATCGTTAATGAGTAACTGCTACAAAACAGGCAATGAGGTCAGCTCCAGGTGTTTACAAAAAACAAGCTGTTTAGGATAAGGAAGCAATTCCACATGAAGTTGCTTCATATTATAAATGACAAGTTCAAGAACAGCACTCTTTGAAGCCAGAGGGTAAGAAGGACTTGAATATGTCTTTCGATGAATTGCAATAGCAAAGAAAAGTTGCCTCTAGATCATAGTCACTGAAAACACCGGTGTTTCTAGTTTTGAAGCGTATTGAGTTCTGGTGATTTGTTTTGAATCATAGATCTCAAACAAGCCCTATAAATAAACAGTTCACAAGGCATACAGTAAAGTTGATGACACAGCATATGCAAAAAAATAAGAATGCAACAAACGTAGCCAATGGTTTCTTCATGTAAAGCACTGTGACCGAGTCACAATACTTGGCAGCATTCACATTTGGACACAGTATGAGTTTACTTGTTTAGCTTAGGGGTTTAACCCCTTCCCCGCTCATGACGGAACCACTCCGTCATGAGCCACGGTTGCGCTGTGCTTATGACGGAGAGGTTCCGTCATGCTGTGGCCGCTGGCGGCCGCTCTGCCCACGCGGCGCTAATTCCCCGCCTGTGCGGGCGATTAGCGCAGTGGGCGGAGACGTGACGGAACCACTCCGTCATGAGCACAGCTCAACCGTGGCTCGTGACGGAGTGGTTCCATCACGAGCACAGCGCCACCGCGCTGCCCCCAAACCCCCCCCCCAGCACCGCGGCGGAATTCCTGCCGCGATGAAGGGGTTAAAATACTAAGGGCCTGATTTAGATCTCGGCAGACGGTTACTTCGTCACAACGGAGAAGGATATCCCGTCCACCGAAATAGAAATCTCATAGGATATAATGGGATTTATAATGTGGCGAGCTGCATATCCCTCACCTTTGTGATAGAGTAACATGTGTGCCAAGATCTAAATCAGGCCTGAAGTCATTAGTGTAGTTTTGTAAGTGGTTAACTTATACATAACTGATGACCATTTAGAGGAGTACCTTCAACATGTAGGGAAGATTGTCTAGCCAGTATGGAAATCAAAATACATTTCCAAAACTTCAAAATTATTTTCTAAATGTAATTTTTGGGCTTTGATGTATTCAGTGAATAGCAGGGATTATCTCCAGAGTTCCTACAGAAACCTGCTGCACTTGACCTCCCAAAACTGTTAACAAATGGCTAGCATTACTGGGTTTCTTAAATTATGGTGCCAAATTCCTTGCACATTATGCTTAAAGAGTTAAGCTGTTTTACCAATTAAGCTCATCTTAACAGGAAAGAACTTAACAGCAGAGTATCCTTGTATTTTAAACAAATCTCAGGGAGAGGTGTGCTACAGCTTACGTTAGACATGTAGCAACAAATGTGATCACGTAATCAGGGTGGCTCCAAGTCAGTGAGGCGTCAAATACATAGGGGCCGATTACGATGAGGCTTTGCAAGCCTCATCGCAGTTTCAGATCCGACCGACGCATTCCGGCTGCATTCCGACAGGATCAAGTAGCCTGACGGCCAGTCGGAGACCTGCATGTAATCCCAATGGACGGCGATTTCACCGTTGAGATTACGATGTCGGTTTCCGACAGGCTTTCCATGACGGGCTTTCTGACATGGAAAGCCTGTCGTAAAGCAACATTGGGGCTAGCAGGGCCCCCTCCAGTTGGCGGTCAAGGGGGCCCCGTCCCTGCCATACAGTGCAGGGATTCACACAATCTCCCATTTCTCTATGGGAGCTTGTGCTACGGCAGGTTTACAGCCGCAGCACAAGCTCGATTAGGGAAATGGGAGTTTGCAACCGCACCATGTGTGGTTGCAATGTAATTAGGTATGTGGAACCACTGACCAATGGCCAGGCGGTTCCTATACCGATATGGTGTCGGGCGGCTCCAGAAAACATTGTTTTAATTTGAAACCGTATAGTAAATGAAATTGATCCCCCCCAAAAAGCTGGATAAATTGAAGCAAGTTGGGTCCTTTGGGCTATATAGCAAGCAAATGATAATTATTGTCACTAATTAGCAAATAAACGCTTATCACTGCCAAATATTATATGTCTTAAAGAAAACAGTACCAGATTTATGTTCGAGTGACATTAAAGCTGGTTTTAAAATAATCTCACTCTCGAGTGTTGCTTATTCACCTCTGAACGATTGCATATCGAATTGGTCGAAGAATGTGCAGGTTAATAAAAATTGAGTCACCTTGGCCAAACTAGTGTAGAAACTGAGGCTTTGCCAGAGTTCAATTTTGAGGGGCTTGATTAATGGGGCAACCGAGCAGTGATAATAGAAGCCATTATAAGAATGGATTCCACAATCCAGGGTAAAAAATCTGGAAAAAACCTTTTGGACGGTCTCTTAAGAGCAGAAGTGGAATGTAACATCTATGAGAATGTAAAGGATGAGTTAAGTCAAACAAAACAAGCATTGGCATAGCCAATAGGTCTCGCCTTTGGGACCTTATAAGTGTTTAGTTATCCAGCACAATATCCTTGGTGCAATAACATCAAGTGTTGCATGGATAAACACTTACAAGGTCCCAAAGGCGAGACCTATTGGCTATGCCACTTAAGAAGGAAAAAGATAGAATTAAAAATGTTGCACGTTGCTGTATAATTAGGTTTGTATAACAAGTCTCAGAAAAGCTACAAGTCTCAGAAAAGCTTATGGTATTGGGGCAGAGTGCTTAGTAGAGCAGAATCAACAGATGCCAGATTTCGAGGGCAGATTGCATTCATGGTAATGTGGTAAATTAGAAACTGCGTGGACAGAGTCTGAAATCAGTATGGTATAATAAATATTGAAGTACTGAGGCCAGAGATAGAGAGATACACTGAGGTAATGTCTGTGGGGGAAGAAATAAACGTGAGAAAGGTAGTCTGAGTTAGGATGAGAGGCGAGCAACAGAATAGAAATAATGATACCCACAGGAAGGATAAAGGGTGACAGAGAAAGAGAAGAAAGAGTAAGAAATTATGTGTGTGTATATGCTTGAGAGAGTTAGAGGAAGTGAGAGAGAGAGAGAGAGAATTAGTGAAATTGAGAGAGGGGAAAAAGATAAACCATGTCAGAATGAGAGTGATCACATGCAGATTAAAGCAAATAGAGGATGAGTGCCTAGGTGATGGTCAGACAGAGAAAGAGACGAGGCAGAAGACTAGCGACGGAGAGAAAAAAGAGCAACAAAGAGGAAATTAAAAAGAGGAGAGGGGAAATAATGAGAGGAAGAGGGGAAAGAGATAAACAGAGGAGAGGAAGATGAATAAGAGAAAGGGTGATGGAAGCATTGCAAAATGAAGAGAAATGAATATACAGGAAAGGGGGAATGAGAGGAAAATACACAGAAAGCAGGGAGAAAAAGCAAATGAGTGAAGGGGAGAAAGTGAAACTGACTGAGAAACTAAATGTGAACTGATGTTTGTCAATGAAAAAAGACAACGCTTGAGAACAAAAAGATTAGGTAATGTTAGAATTGAAAAGTAGAAAGACAGGAGAAAAAAGTTATGACAGAGGGAAAGGTAAGAGGGGGGGACACATAGATATCAGCAAAATGAGAGCAATCTATAGAAAGTGTGAGAAGGGGTGCTGTGCCACCAGGGTTTGAAGCTTTACAATTACTACACACTGGGTCATGCAGCCTGATTAAGGAATACATGCTTGCTTCAGGAATCAGGAATGCATGCTTGCCTCAGAAAACATTAAACAACTCAAAAGTACTCATTTCCCAGTGAGAATAGGTGTTTCTAGGTCAGAAAAGTCTGGACTTCTGATCTCATGATTATACTGATGATGTTGTTAGGAAATCAAGTAAAATCTTAAACCCTTTGAGGTACTTAACATACAGAACGTCCCAAGTTAATTCCCATGGTAATTTTCCTTTGTTCTCGGTAAATAGAAAACACGCATAGAAACAGTAAAGTTTGTAAAAAATATGACCTCAGCGGTTCTGTATGAACACCTCACCAGCGTGTACGTGCTCTGAAATGGTGGGACACCGATTAATGGGGGTTGTTTAGCTGTACGGCAACCCCAATAAACATATGCTGAGAACTTGCTTTGATGCACTAGTTAAGCAGCTAAGTGCAACTTATTGTCCATGAGAGCACTTCCGAGAAAACAAGAGCCCAGACTGTCACTTGCCTTTGCAGATAAATGGCTTGCACTACAGTAGGGCAAGAACCCTAAAGAGGGCATTGTTAAAACTCTTTTCTCCAAGAGATTTTCCTTGCAGATTTTTCACCTCTGACCTTTATAAATGATGGACCGTTTTAGGAAGTGATATGCTGACTCCCAGCTTAGATGCCTCTTGGAAAAACCACTCCCCAAGTAGCATTCCTTCAGTAAGGAAAGGGAGAGGTGCCCTCAACACTATTGACTCCACACTCATGTTTATAAAGCAGAAGACTGTACCTTGGAGTAAGGTAGGAGATGTTTTTTGCAAAAACAACAGTTGATGGACAGAATGCAGAACAATGCCATACATTCACCCCAGTACAGAGATCTGGGCCTAAATCCATAGTTTTTTTGCTCACCGTGCCGTTCCAGTTTTAACCCAGCCATATGCAAATCAGTCCTGACCCTGATGTTTTTTACCTGCTTTGGAAGAGGTTTATATGCTAACATTCTGGAAATTAAATATTCTGTGCAATATTAGAAAAAAGTACATGAAGTCATCTTTTTTTTTTTTTTTTTTTGAAACCGTTTATTACAAGACTCAAAAATATACAAATATGGGCCTACAACCTTCCGGCCGGCCGCTAGCAATGAAAGGAGCATACGATATACATTTATAGAACACATGGTGCTGCGGCTGAGCATGCACAGGAGTTAACATCGTTGCGAGCCACACTATCCAGACCCCACTATACGGTTCCATTTTAAACTTAAAGAACGACAAATACAAACAAACCCACAAGGCAATCCTCAATCGGAAATAGCAACACGTGCTCCCCCAGAGGGGGGATCCTAGCCATCCATAGGAATCTCAAGAGGGGGGAGAGATCAGAACTAGGGCTGGGTACACCTAATGCCCAGGTACCGGGGGAATGAGTTGGCTAAGGGGACGGGGCTGGCGACGGATCAGGCAATAACGGTGGAGCACAGATTCCCCCGCGGTAGGCGTCCCAGGGGCCCCACACTTTCACCCATGTCCCAGGCTTACCTCTCGCCACATACACCACCTTTTCCCGAAACATGCACCAATCCATATGTTCCTTCCAGGCCGAGACAGTCGGGGGCCTCTGGGATCCCCACAGCTGGGCAATGTCACGCTTGGCAACCATATACCCCAGAGTCACCCACCACGTTTGCGGCACCGAGTAATCGGTAGGCTCCCACACATTCAACAGGCATCTCCTCGCTTCGGGCAACAGCGCCACATGCGTAACCACTCGCAGCACCTCATGCACACCACGCCAGAACCCCTCCACCTCTGGGCACTCCCACAAGATATGCAGAAAAGTCCCCAACGCACCACACCCACGCTTACACAAACCGTCCTCAGCATAGCCCATACGCAGGAGCTTTGGCCCCGTCATGTAGACCCTATGGAGTATCTTGAGCTGGACGAAACGAAGGCGAGCCGGTATGGCCACCTCTTTCGGGGAGGCCACCGCGGAGATCCAGTCCTCGTCGTCCAGCTCCAGCCCATCGGCCACCCAAGCCTCACGAAGGGCAATCAACAAGTCTGAGCGGTCGTTGATCAGTTTTTTGTAGATCAGTGAGATCGTGCTGTCAGGGACGTGTCCATCCAGCACTCCATCCTCCAGGGGGGAACACTCCGGGATGGAGGCAACGTCCGGAAAGACGGAGCCCAGCGCATGCCGAACCTGCAAATACCAAAAGTACTCGCTGCCCTGCAACTGAAATTCCGTCTGCAGCATCTCGAACGTTTTAAATCCTCCCCTCGTCCAGAGATCCCCCACTTTGCTGATGCCTATTAAGTCCCACTTCTCAAAGCCCTTCGAGGTCCACAAGGAGCCCAACCGCTCAGACGCGTATAGTGGTGACGCCCATGTCAAACGGTCCTTCCACCCCATAGCTGCATTGGCCGCGTGCCACACTCGCACCATGACACACGTGGGGCCCGTTAGGCGAGCGCCGGGCACGCTAGAGTAGAGCGCTCGATTATGGTCACCACCTGGAAGTAGCATCCTATCCATTTCAAACGCCGGGTTTAAGGCGGGCCCATATAGGCCCGGATTAATCGCAGCTAGCTGGGAGGCCCAATAGTACCGTTTAATATCCGGGAGGGCAATCCCCCCGTCATACCATGGGAGCGTCAGCTTAGCCAGGGCAATACGTGGCCTCCCGTCCCAGAGCAGGCGGCGCTGCAAACTCTCCACTTCGCGGAAGTAGCGCGCTGGGACGAGGTCCATAGTGTTCTGCAACGCGTACAGGAAACGCGGCAGCGACATCATTTTAAACAATGCCACCCGGCCGAGCGGCGAAAGCGGCAAACGCCGCCAGCGCGCGACATCCTCTTTCAGACGCTGGAGGGGGGGAAGCAAGTTCCGATCATACCGAGCCTCCGGGTCCAGAGTAATGAAGACACCCAGGTACCTAAATCCCTGCGGGGCGACCTGGATCGGACAGCCCCGCGGGAGGATAGGAGCCTCCCCGGAGAGAACATACACACACGATTTAGCCCAGTTGATGACCAGACCGGAGTTACGACCGAATGAATGCAGAACATCAACCAGTACTATGAGTGATTTACGTGGGGAAGCTAGGTACAAGAGGATGTCATCAGCGTATAGGGATACGCGGTCCTCATACTCAGGGGTCCAGCGGAGACCACGGATGGAAGGCTCCCACCGCAGCCACTCCGCCAGGGGGTCCAAGGCAAGTGCAAAGAGGAGCGGCGATAAGGGGCAGCCCTGTCGTGTGCCCCGGCCCAGCTCGAACGGAGCCGATACTCTTCCGTTCACCACCACCTGCGCCAATGGGCCCGAATACAGCAATTTGACCCAACTGATGAACCCTGGGCCAAATCCAAACTTCGCAAGCATCGCCCAGATATATGGCCATTCAAGCGTGTCAAACGCCATGGTGGCGTCTAAGGACGCCAAAATGGCCGGCTCCCTTATGAACGGGGCACGTGCGAGCACACCGTGCAAACGCCGCAGATTAAGGGCTGTGTTGCGATGGGGGATAAAGCCAGACTGGTCCTGATGAACCAAATCGCCCACCACGCCGACCAGCCGATTGGCCAGTACCTTGGCGAGAATCTTGGGCTCCGCATTCAGTAGCGAAATGGGCCGATAGCCTGTAACCAGGTCCAGAGGTCTCCCCTCCTTGTGGATGACCACGATTGTAGCCAGACGCTGGTCCAGCGGGAGGGAGCCCACCGAGTGTGCCGCCAGGAACATAGCCCGGAGGTGGGGTGCCAGCGTATCCGGTCGCAGCTTGTACAACTCGATAGGGAGACCATTCGGACCCATGGCCTTGCCGGAAGCGACCGAGCGTATGGCGAGGGCGATCTCGTCGGAGGTGGGAGCGGCGTCCAGCGACACCCTGTCATCCCCGGAAAGGGACGGCAGCGCGATATCACTGAGCAGGGCACGGGAATCCTCTTCCGAGCAGGGAGACACCGGGGAATACACCCCACGGAAATAATCCGCGAAACAGGAGACGATTTCTTCTGGCTCAGTTACACACACACCATCCGTTTTCTCAATCAGCGGGACCACACGATTCGCTCTCTCTTTTTTGTCCAACCACGCTATAAGTTTACCAGCCTTATCACCCACATCATACAGTCGCCCCTGTTGCTCTCTACTGAGGCCCCTGGCCGCCTCCGTGACGAGGGCCCTATAGGCCGCTTGCTTGAGTTGGAGGACATGTAATGCGGCATCCGTCACTCCACCTTCTAAATTACCCTCCAACTCGGCTATTTCAGCCTCCATCCGGGTCACCTCCTCCCGCTCGCGCCTCCGGGCGTAGGAAATAAGGGATAGGGCCTCCCCTCGGAGTACTGTCTTGAAGGCCTCCCATAGCGGTACAGCCGAAGGCACGGACCCCACATTCTCATCAAAATATCGCTGAAGGGATTTAATCAATTCAGCGCGAATGGTGGGGTCGCGCAGGTACCAAGGATTGATTGGGACCACCCTACCCTCACCCCTCGGAAAGACATCAAAGTGCAGTAGGAGCGGGGAGTGGTCCGAAATACCCTGTGGCAAATGGCGCACCTCTCCCACCCTCCCAACATAGGCCGCCGGGACAAGGACATAGTCTAGTCGTGAGAGGCTACCATGGGCTCCCGAGTGGAAAGTGTACTGCAGCTGCGTGTGGTGTTTTAAACGCCAGCAGTCCACTAATCCAAATGTATCCAAGAGGCCGGGTAGCCACGCCTGTGTCCAGGGGAGTTCCCTAGGGGGGTGACGATCCACAGTCCCAGATACCACCGCATTAAAATCCCCCCCCACAACTAAAAGCCCCCCCGGAAGGCCAAGGAGAAGGCGCCCCAGGTCCGCAAAGGTGGTCGACTGCAGCCCCGGTGGGATGTATACTGACACAAAGACAACCACTTTGCCCTCCAGTCTTCCCACCAAGACCGTGTACCGTCCCCTGTCGTCGTGGAGCACCTCATCAATCTCCAACGGGAGCGAGTTCTTCACCATGATGCCCACACCCCTTGAGCCAGACGTGAAGCCCGAGTGAGCCACTAGGCGATAGCCACGCCGATTCATGGCGCAGAAGGAGTTGCCAATGAGGTGTGTCTCCTGCAGAAAGACTACATCGGGCGAGATTCGCTTCAAAAACTGCAGGACCACACCTCGTTTGATCCTGTCCCCCAGTCCATTCACATTCCAAGACAACAAAGTTAATTCCCTACCCCCCATCATATACAGAAGCCATCATTCGTCCCCCGGGGAGCACTTTAGAACTAACACAAAAATACATTTGCCTTGTGATAAAAACGAACAACACCCCATCCCTACCCACCCACCCCAACAGAACTCCCCCCTCCCTGCACCCCTGCATGAGCCCGAACAGCCCCCCCAACGTGCAGTGTGCCTGTCGCCCCATATATAGTTAAACTAACTAGACCCCCTAGAGGAGGAGGGAGAACCCCCAATAGACCCAACACAACCTCCATAGGAGGGGAACTTACAAAAACTGACGCAGAATCGAAAGTGGCATCATTTTCGTCCAGAGTGAGGCCCAATATTAAACCCTCAGTCCTGATCCAGCGTGCCGTCTCCCCCCGCCGCACCCCCCCGCCCCCCCGATCACGATCCCCGGGCAGAGTATCCAGCCAGTCCCCGGCCGCTTCGGGACGATCAAAGAAGTGCGTGCGACCATCCACCTCCACTCGCAGCTTGGCTGGGAAGAGCATGGCGTATTTGAGGTTTAGGTCCCGAAGACGGCGCTTGACGCCTAGGAAGCTCAGTCTCTGCTTCTGGACCGCTGGGGTGAAATCAGGATAAAAATTTACCTCCATATTGTCAAGCTTGACCGGTCCATGCAGTCTGGAGGTTTGCAGGATAGCGTCTCTGTCCTGAAAATTGAAAATCCGGGCGATGAGAGGTCTCGGAGGGGCTCCGACCTTCGGCTTTCCCCCGGGAACCCTGTGGGCCCTCTCCACAGCGAAGAGTTTGCTCAGCCCCCGTGGCTGGAGATGGGTAGCAATCAGGTCCTCCACAAAGAGATCCGCCGCCGCCTCCTCGCGTCCCTCGGGCACCCCGATAATGCGGATGTTGTTCCTCCGTGCCCGACTCTCGGAGTCCTCCAGGCGTCGATCCATAAGCGCACTCGCCTGACTAAGCCGGCGCACCTCTGTTTGCAAGGCCGCCACATCTGTCGTTAGGCCCGATGCGGTGTGGGCCAAAGAATCTACTCGGTCGTTGGTTTTGGAAAGATCGGCCCTCATCAGGCCAACATCCACGAGGACCGAGTCGATCTTCTGCGCCAGTGTATCAAACCGCTGGCCCACCGAGGCCTTCATCTCGGCAATGGCGCCCATGACATCTCGCAGAGTCAGATCTGCGGGCAGGTCTGGGGCATCAGGAGGGCTCTCAGGGGACTTGCGCGGTCCATCGGGAGATCCCTTCTGGAGGGTATAGCGGTCCATACTGTTGGCCTGAGGGACGGCGCCACGCCGGGTCGATTTGGTCTTTGCCCGTTCTCCATCTTGTTTCGTGGCCATGGCCACCAGTCTCCCAGCACCAGCCACGTCGTGTAGGGCAGGAAAGCCGGGCCACGAGCTCCGGGGGGGGCCCCCTCAGAGCAGCGGGGTGGATCACAGCCTGCAGGCAGGCAGGGTCTCCCAGCAAGGCCACACCAACACCAAGGGCTCCGCGTCCCAACCTCGCAGAGACGACAAGGGGGTGTGAAAGCGAAAGTGCGGGGTACGCGAGTCGCCAGGCCCTGCCTGCCGCTGTTGTTCACTTTGTCACTGGATCACCCCACAGCGCAAATCCGGGGTCCGGCGAGGGGAAGGCCGCAAACCTCAATCGGTGCTCACTCCGGTGTCCGAGGTCCGATTTGGAAGCGGGAAACGGGTGCCACCTCAGCTCAGGTTCACCAACATAGTCCCCTCATCCAGGGCAGGATAATTTCAGGATAATCGTAGGAGGTTGCGGAGGTCCTCGGGAGCCTCGCACCTACGCGGCCAT
The DNA here is from genome assembly GCF_964204655.1 of Triturus cristatus. Classification (NCBI taxonomy): domain Eukaryota; kingdom Metazoa; phylum Chordata; class Amphibia; order Caudata; family Salamandridae; genus Triturus; species Triturus cristatus. Next base: position 512,317,765 of record NC_140592.1, on the reverse strand, counting down.
CTTGGTTGCGCGCTAGGCTCCTCTGAAGTCATCTTCTTAATTTGATTTCTAGGAGACAGACCATTCATTGTATTATCTATAACATCTCAGAAAAGATACATTCACAGGAAAAAATAGACATCCAGGGCCTTTTGGTGAGAGGGATGCCGGTCACACTCACCACAGCACAAAGTGAGCCGTCCTTAGCGACTGAGTAACACGTAATAAGAATCAATACAATGGTACTCGTATTTTCTTTGAAATGCTGAACAGCTGAGTCAGCCCTGCAAGGTATACAAAGATGTCAAAGAGACAGCGAAAAAATGATGGCTGGAAATGCCCGAATTAATGATTTTTAACTACTGGGAAATCCACTGGCAGCATTCCACTCCATAATTTTTTGCCCGTCAAGTCATTACAGCAGGGGTCTAACTAACCAAATGCAAAATCAGTCTTGGCAGCAGAGAACCAATCATATGCAAATCAGTCTTGGCATGAAACGTTTTGGTGCTGGCCAGGGTTGCTAGGAGCCATCCCCTGGGAAAAGAAAAAGCTTTTGGCTCATCAACAAAGCAGGCCACCTCCTCTTAACTATTGTCCTATCACTTCCCAACTCCTTGCCGCATTGTTGTCAATGCAAGCCAGCGGAAATGAAATGTTCACAGCAGGTCACCTCCTGTTTCACTGGTAGTACTCGCCGCTTAAACTTCAACACACCAAAACTTGGCTCCTCTAGGTGCTTAAATGCAGGTGACATCACGCGACTCAATGGTTCCTTTTAAACTCGGACTCTGACGGGTGAAAGGCCCAGTCGGCCCTGCAGGGATATAGCACTGACCTTTAAGTCACAGAAACATCTCTGCAGCCAGCGCGCAGCCGACTGAGTGATCATGACACGACCCCCACTAAATTCGGAATAAAGAGAAATGTACATTGGCTAGCAGTGGAAGGGGGTTTATGGGATAGCCCCTTCTCCCATTGCTCCTTTACACGTTGTTAACACCTTCACTGCGGTTCTATCACATTCATACAATATTTACCTGACAAAAGTAGTCCCTGGGAAGGCCACATGCAAGCTATCGGTTTTGGGGTTGCGGGGCACGGTGACGTCAGACGAGGGCCTACATTAAAATCGAAAATGCGGAGGGACACAGTTGGTTTAGTGCAAGGGTCGGAAGGGCCTCGTTTAATAGCATCGGGGGGTATAATGCGAGAGGAAGGTGGGGGCAACTTGTTTAATGGCACACCTTATTTCACTGCATCAGAGGGGGCGCTGGGTGGGAGTTAGAGGAGCACCTTGTTACTTGTACCAGTGGGGGTGCACATTGTTTCTGTGGCAAGGGGCACTGTTAGTGGTAAGAGGTGCCTCGTGTTTACTGATATCCGTGTGGCGCTATGCAAGAGGTAAGAGCTGAGCTTGTTTGCTGGCATCAGGGTGGCACTGTGCAACTGTGCTCAATAGCGTCATAACCTAATAAAAACCCAGAATTCAGTAAATAGCTAGATCCTGTGGTCTGTGTGGATTATGTGTGCATCGTTCGTTTCCACTGCAGTTAGCGTGTACGATTTTCTTCCGCGCTCTACGATCGCGGTGTGATATTTACAGCCCAGACCAGGGTGGTGCTTTTAAATTGGAGACAAGTGTCTGCTTCATGGTGGCGCTTTCCCATTTTGACTCTCTGACTGACAGTGTACTCAAGTATGGGCTACGTACATCTTCGTTAAGGCCGGCAACGCGCAGAACAAGCATTTACAATGCAATGGTCTCGGTATTGTTAAAGTTAGAGCTATTGGCATTGCTCCCGACATTGTTTTTGTTTTTAAAACATTTAAAGAAACTGCATTGTTATTTACAATGTCAATAGCTTAATCACTCTCAAATGCAAGACATATTGCATTTGCACCCACACACAGAGCCACACACACAAAGCCACCCACACACACAGAGCCACTCACATAGCCACCTACACACACACACAGAGTTACCCACACACAGACAAAGCCACAACGCATAGAGCCACCTACAAATAAAGCCACCCACACAGAGCCACACACACAGAGCCTCCCACACGCACACAGAGCCACCCATACTCACACAGAGCTACCCACACACACACACACAGAGCCACCCACACACACAGAGCCACACACATCACACACACAGCCATCTGCGCTCCCTCAGCCGGCTTGTGAGTGTAACGTCCCATGTGCTTGTGCTGGCGTCACTAGGATAAGCTAGTCCCCATTGTTTGGTTTGCTGCGCGCCTTAGTGACAACTTTGCGGTAATTGTTCATTGTATGCAAGACATCAGGTCAATCTGAGCTGTTAGCCGAGACCTAAAAAACAGCTTAACGTAATATATCACGTGTGCTTTGTTTACAGCGCGTCTGTTCCAGGTAAAGAAATTGGATTTATATGTAATCGGTGCAATCAGGAAACTCTGTGCGCTAATTGCCAACAGATCAGCAATTATAGCGTATTTACGTCATGCCCTCAAAATATCATGGCACGCTTAAAAATCAAAGCGGAACCCGTGTGCAGGCCATTACATTACTCCTGCGTTGGATGAACAAGTCCTAAACTCCTTTAGCTGCATAAAAGGCAGCTTTTAATAAGCGTCTAATTCCCTCAGCTGGGTATTTATGCCAAGTTAAGGAATGGTGATGAGCTCTGCGCAGACTGTCCCCCTCCCCTCTGTCCTGACTCCAATGTGCTAAAAACACAAAACAACCAAAGATAAAAGGGTTTTAAAAAAGGAATACATACTTTTAAAGGCGGGTGCGTTTGGGTCGCTCCAGAATGTTCTCTTTCCAAGGGCAGTGGGTTTACCCTGAGGGGTGTTCACCATGTGGAAAGTGTGTGTGTGGGCTAGAGCCCCCTGAATAACGCGGCCTGCAGCACACGACCTGCAGAAAGCGTAAACTCACAGAAAAGGAAGGCCATTTAGGGGCGTGTCCTTGAGCCACCTGTCACCTCATGAATAACCCCGGGTTAGAGTGGTGCCACAGTGCAGGCCCGGCTACACTACGGCGCCAGTGTGCCCCCCATATCCCTGATTGTATACGTGCAATTGGACCAGGGTACAGCACTGTGTGGGGGTTTGTACATAGTGCGAGTAGGTATCTGTGTGCGAGTGTGTCTGTGTGTGCGTGTAGTTACAGTACATGAATGTGTGCATAGTTTAACGTGAGCACTGTGCGACAATAGGTCTGTGTGTTCACATACCTGCAACTTCACAGGGTTGAGTGTGGGTATAAATATATATTTAAATATGTATAATATAGGATCTTGGAATTTTGGCGATTGTGGGAGCATGCATTATCTAGTTGTCTTTGCAGATGCGCGTGTCGGGGCGTGTGTGGTTGTTGGTGTGTTCGTGAGTGCATGATTCAAGATTGTGTTTGAAGTTAAGGTAGAGGGAAGCATATCTAAGTATCCTTATTTTAACTTTCAGCATCCGTATGTATTTGTGTGCTGTGTGTGTGTTTATGAGAGAGAGAATGAGTTGACAGGTGCAGGAGTTTGTTTGTAGGGATGTGCCCTATAACGACATCATGTGTTTGTGAGTGCCTTTTGGTAGTAGTTTGTGTTTTTTCAGTCCCATATGTCTGTGAGTGTATTGGCATGCGTTTTTATGTATTTTGCCATGACTGTGCGTGCTCAATTATGTAATTGTGAGCGCCTGTATTTGAAAGTGGATTGTCTGTGTTGTGTTTTTTTGTATTTTCAAGTGCATTGTTTGAGTGTATTTGGTAGTGCCCATGTGTTTGTATTAGGCGTATCTGTGTGTCTCTTATGTGTATGTGTATGCACTTGCACGTATATTTTTTTTGTATGCGAATGGAGCGCTTTCATTTGCAGGTGTGTGTGCTGCTGTCTACCCGAGCCTGGGCTTTTGTTTGAATTTAGTTGTGTCATAGTCTGCATTTGCATGTGGTGTGCAATGTGTTTCTATATGATGTGGATTCCTTGCCCATGACTCGTGCGTCTTGGTTTGGGCGCACGTTTGTTGGTGTCTATCGTGGACCTGCGTTTGTGCGTGCTATTCGTTGTTTTTGACTGCATGTGGTGAGTTTTTGCATGTTTTCATGCGCCTTTGTCTTGAGTGCCAATGTGTGCGTGAGGGAGCTGGCCTGTTTCATGCGCCTCTGTTTGTGTTTCTGTGTGGAGTGTTTTGTCTAGGTGTGTGACTGCAGATGAGCACCCCTGCGGTGCTGGGAGTCTGTAGACCCTCACCCACTCTGGCCTGCTCCCCCAGGCTGCGCCTCCTCTCCCCGCAGCCCCTTTGTGTCACAAGTGCCCCCTCCAGTGTCGCCCTGCCCCAAGAGAGGCTGCAAAGGGTGCTCGGCTTGTCTCGTGCCCGCGCCCGCTGCCCTCTTGTACAGCTGAGAGGTTAAAGTGCCGGCTCTGGATAAAGAGCTGCACACGTGGGACCCCACATTCTGCGTCCGTGTCAGCACACACCCTCTTCTGTTTGGGGTGCTGATGCCGGAGCAGGCTCATAAACAGAGCTGGAACAGGGGTGAGAATATGGTAAGACATGGGGGAGGAGGGGAGGGAGGTCCGGGGAGAAGGGCGCTCGCTTTAGGGCCAGTGCTCCGTGGAGTGTGAAATTGCAGGCCGTGGTGCTCCATATTGTACCAGAAGCTCTTATCCAAAAACCTCTTCCGCCGGCGAGAACAGAGGGGCTCCGAGCTCCCCCTGCCCGAGGCCAGGCTGTCTGGGGATCAGTGTTTATAAATTATTTTACGTCCTCACGCACTGTCTGCGAGGGGACGTACACAAAGTACGGTGCGCAGGTCTGGACGGGCCGGCAGCCACGACTTTAGCAAATATACTTTATTGCGAAATGTGGTTAAAGCGCTGCAGCGCCGACATGGACAGAAAGCGCTAAACAAATCTCAACGCGATACATGTGCGTCTCTCGTGTCAGTCCAAGCTCCCCAACTGCCCCACCACTCTCCGCCCGTACACAAGCTGATCTTTTTAAGGTGGGTCCAACCACATGTTCTTAAAGTAGCAGTAACCACGCGTGACAGGATGTCTTCAAAGTCAGGTCCTTAAGTCTTTAGCAAAACCAAAGGTATCTTCTCCCACCCAACTGCGATAATAAAAAAATCACATCCTCAAGGCAGGCCGAGGTCTGAAGAACTGGAAGAAGAACTGTGGGCAGAGAATCAGAGGGAGAGGACGAGCACGCCACTGCCTTTCTCCGAGGCGAAGCAGAAATGCCTCGAAGAAAGGCAGCGGCGTTTCCGGATTCGGGGGCGTGTTTTTCTTTCCTCTCCTCTTGCCATTGGCTGGAGGAGATAATGAGAAAAGTAGTAAAAAACACGCCCCCGAATCCGAAAAGGACGGGGCCTGTTCGGAGAGACAAACCTCTTCTCCAATGGCTGGCCAGCATTCAAGAGGGCAGCCAATGGAGAAGAGGGGAGAAGAGGGGCGGGTTCAAGCCCCTCTTCTCCAAGTCATTAAATCCTGGAGCGAGACTGCGCAAGCGCAGCCCTCGAGCCGAGACCTAAAAAAGGAATCTTTCAGGACGGCTTGACAGGCAGCTTCCCATCAATGTGCCAATGTTATTTAATAGTGAGATATACCTTGCACAATTCACACAAGTGACTCACCATCTGATCCCGGTCCTCAGAAGAAAACTAGTCGGACTTGTGACTTTTCCCCAGGCAGTCATTAAACGTGTGACCACCAGCGCCGAGCTCAGTCCAAAGAGGGGGACAATCTGGGAGCAAATAAAACCAGACAAGCCCAGCGGAGCGTGGCGCGCGCGCTGGGCGGGGGAGCGCATTCCAGGCGGGGGAGCGGATCCTTTGAAGTAGGATGCCAAACGGATTGCATGGCGGCACGATGCACGTGATTGTGCGCGTGCTCGCCATGCAATCCGCTTTTGGGAGCACTTTTGGGAGCCCCGTTACAAGAGTCTCGCTGAGCGATCACTTACGCGATAGCCAGCGAGACCTAAAAAGCATATGGATTGTGGCTACTATGGTGCAAAGTCTTTGTACAAGAAAATTATTTTCTTTTTTAATTTGGCACCTAGGTTGAATTAAGTTGAAAGATGTGGACCAATATTAACAAACAGTTAAAACTGTTACCCTCACTTTATCCTTGAAATCCCACTGCAGTAGCTCGGCTGTAACCTATGGGAATACAGGGTCTGACAATTTTAAAATAAACTACAGAGGATATTCAGCTGTTCCCGTAAGACAGTCAAGATACCCAAGACATATAGTAGATGGGTCACTCTACTAGAGGGCAGTCCCCAATTTAAATGTATTGAGAGAAAATACCTTAAACTCAGCTGGGGTTTTGCTGAAAATGCCATGAAGAGGCAAACAGGCTTCAGCTTCATCTACTTAACTGCAGTAACCGAAGTTGGTATGAGATGTAAACATTTGGCAAATTACCTTGCTGCTGGAACACACAAGCTCAGGCAAGATCAATCATGAGAAAGAGATATTTGTAAAGGGCAAACTTCTTGCTAACAACAAGTGATTATGAAAGGCTTGGTTAAAAAAGGCAGTCCACTTTTGTAAATTTTCATGAAATGTAGACGTAAAAACATGGGAGTGTGGCCAACCGCCGAACATGGCGGACATGCTCTAGCAGAGCTCCTTGTCCGGACCAGAGAATTTGGTACATATCTGTGAGGAGATGAGGGCATCCGTGACAATACTTTGCCCAACTATGTGTGGGCACTGCAAGGCAGCGAACCGAGGTGCGATCGTCCCGCTGGGAGCTATAGGCTGAAGCGGCGCGAGCAGTGTGTCTGGCGGATGGCCACCATGTTGTGAGGGCCGGGCCGTGGAAGGCCATGAGGACATTGAAAGTTTGCGGCGCCATGCCTTCCGGAGCCCAGGTGCAGCCTCCGGACATGGAGATGCCTCTGAAAGAGTAGCCGCTCAGCATAGAGGCCCTGAGGTTAGAGCGCGACTGGGCAATCAGGACCGGAGACCTGCCTGAGGCTGGGAGCGGAGTGCCGTGTGAGGCCAGAGGCTCCAGCACCAGGGCGAGGCAACGGAGGTGACCTGTGCCTGGGCCGGGCGAAGTGAGCCGGCCTGCGCGCCTTCCTCTTAGACTTTCCCCCATCTGCTCAGAGTGCCTGTTGTTGAGCTGCTTGGCCACATGGAGGGCGGCAGACACTGGCATCCATCACGCGCTGCTTGAGACTGGCACGTGGCGACTCACCTGAAGCCAATGCGGAGGTGCTGTGCCTGGTGCCGTGACCGACAGGTGCGGCCTATCCTCTCCTTCCTGACCTCGGACGAGGGGGGCCGCCTGCGCTGCCATAACTCGCTGTGAGTCCTGCTGGAGCTGGCCTGGCCAGAGCACCTATGGGGCGGAGTCTGCGTGTGGCAGTGAAGAGAACTGAGGCCTGGCCGAGGTGGGTGATCTGCTGCTCGGCCTGAACCCAAGGAGCATCTGGTCTGGTGCTTACTCCAACCCCTCCTTCACATTTGGGGCGATAGTGCTGTTGGGGCGGACGCTACTACCAGCAACCGATGCGGATTGACTGCGCTGCGCTGGCCGGTGGGGTGCTGTTCCTGCGCTGTGACTGGACTGGACCAATTACGGGCATTGCAACATAGCTACGGCCTGGGGTCTTGCGGACTACCCCATGGGTGCTGCACCACCAGGACCCTGATTCCCGTTGTCCCTGCCGGTGTGTTCCATCGCCCACGCCGTTGGCTACTGCGCTGCCATAGCGCGCTGTGTGTTCTGCTGGAGGTCGCCTAAACTGAGCGCCTGTGGGGCAGTGACGGCGAGAGGCAGCAAAGAAATCCGAGGCCTGGCCTGGGCCAAGGTGGGCGGTCTGCAGCTTGGTCTGTGCCAGAGGAGCGGACTGACTGGTGCTTCCCCCAACCCCTCTCCTCCACACTTGGGGTGCTGGTACTGTTTGAGCGGGTGCTATTGCCTACAACTGCTGTGGTCTGACTGTTGAGTGTGCTGACTAGCGTGGTGCTGGGCCCCACCCTGGATGATTAGGCAGGATCTCATTGCCTAGCTATTCGTAGTCTGCAGATACAGTCAGTTTCCCCACCTCCTATCATAATATACACCTAGCAAGTGATCATGGTCTGTCAACTGAACGACAATCAAACCACGAGTGCTCTGCTTGGAACAGGATCCATTTCCCCCAAAGCAACTGCAAGCCGATTTCAGTTGATTGCATTACAATTTGGATTCTTTGTTTGGTCCAGCACTGTTAACTGTCTGGACCTAGTATTAGGTAGTTACATGGGTTGTTGTTTATCTGGCTCACCACAAGCATGCAGGACCCCTTCCACACGAGGAGGCAAGATATCCAACAGCGTATGCGCAGTTATGGCCACACCGGGGAAGTACACAGTAGTTACCTGGAATGTTAGGGAGCTGGGCTCAGTGCATAAAAGGCATAAAGTACACGCTAAATTGAATAGAAGGTGTTAGACGGCGACCTCAGAGGAGCCCGGAAAGGGGGTCCTGACTACCCTGAGACCCACCCTCAAAGTATCGTAGCCGGGTACTGGCGGGAGACTCCCCAGGGGGAGGAATCTCGCAGCTAGGATCGTACTTCTGGCGCCACACGACACAGAGTAATCACACCGGTTATTCTCAGAAACAATCTTTATCAAGTAGGTTATCACGGCAAATATGTACACGGTGTGCACGGGTGCAAGAGTCTCGGGAAGGTAGGGGGGTAGCGGGACAGTCTTTGGCAAAAGTTCAAGCAGGGACGTATCCGGCGCACAGCTCACAATCCTCGAGCCGGGGGATACGGGGTCGTAGTCGGGGTCCGGCGGGGCCGTGAGAATCTGGGGGAGCCGCGAGTCTCTCAGCAGGCTTAGGCGCAAGTTCAGAGATGTTACGATCTTTCAGGAGCCGCGAGTCACTCAGCAGGCTTAGGCGTAAGTTCAGAGATGTTACGATCTTTCAGGAGCCGCGAGTCACTCAGCAGGCTTAGGCGCAAGTTCAGAGATGTTACGATCTTTCAGGAGCCGCGAGTCACTCAGCAGGCTTAGGCGCAAGTTCAGAGATGTTACGATCTTTCAGGAGCCGCGAGTCACTCAGCAGGCTTAGGCGCAAGTTCGGAGATGTTACGGTCTTTCAGGAGCCGCGAGTCACTCAGCAGGCTTACGTTGTTCCAGCGTCGAATCTGCGGACCGGCCCGGAGCACCCCTTGTTATAGGTCGACCCCTCTTTGATGTCCGGGGTCGGTGGAGGCAGGGGTCTTGTCACCTGGGGGTCGCTTGTCGGGGTTTCCTGCTATTGTCTTTTGATCTCGTTCAGGGCCGGGCCGGGAGGAGTCCCAGACACCCAGCAGGCGTGGAGCCAGCTCCCAGGGAGGCCGGAGGGCCGATCGAAACCCATCGTCCCAGGGGAGTCCAGAGGTGCGATAGAAACTGCTCCTCCCTCTCTCATCCCCCTGGAAGTGTGATGTCCTCCAGCCGGAGTGGCGCCTCTAGGCCAGGGTCGCGCTGGGGCCGGGCGGCCATCTTGACGCATGAAGTGGGCATGCGGGCCCGGGGTGGCCGAAAGGAGGGAGGCCATGGACGGGGATGTCCGGGCCGGGTGCGGGTGTTCTGGTAGGAGGGGCCGGCTGGGCCGGGTGGTTGGGGCTGCAGGTACCAGGTTTCGGTGGTGCGGGTGCACGGAGGGCCGTTCTGCGAGGCCGGGTCCAACACGCGTCCCCCCCAGCTGAAAGCCGGAGAGAACTGCCCATCATCTTGGGGGGTTCTCTTCGCTGAGGCGGAAGAACCGGGAGAGGCCGTCGGCGTTGGCGTGGTCCGTACCAGGGCGGTGTTCTACGGTGAAATCCATCCCCTGGAGGGAGATTGACCACCGCAGTAGCTTGGGGTTTTCTCCTCGCATCTGCATGAGCCACCGCAAGGGCCGATGGTCAGTTTGGACTCTGAAATGCGTGCCGAACAGGTAGGGTCGTAGCTTCTTGAGTGCCCAGACCACGGCAAAGGCTTCGCGCTCTATGGTGCTCCACCTCTGCTCTCGGGGCAGCAGCCGCCGACTGAGGAAGGCGACGGGCTGGTCTAGGCCTTGGTCATTCACTTGGGACAGGACGGCCCCAATGCCATGTTCGGAGGCATCGGTCTGGACTAGGAACTCCTTGGCATAGTCGGGAGCCTGGAGGACGGGAGCAGTGCACATGGCCTTTTTTAGAGCATCGAAAGCCTCTTGGCAGGCAGCCGTCCACTGCACCTTCTTTGGCTGTTTTTTAGATGTGAGTTCGGTGAGAGGGCCGACCAGGCTGCCATATCCCCGAATGAAGCGTCGGTAGTATCCTGTGAGTCCCAGGAAGGCTCGGACCTCCGTCTGGGTGATGGGTGGTTCCCAGGCCAGGATGGCGTCGATCTTTGGTTGTAGAGGGGCTACCTGGCCGCTCCCGACCCGGTGCCCCAGGTAGACTACGGAGCCTTGCCCGATCTGGCACTTGCTAGCTTTTACTGTGAGGCCTGCCTGGCGCAGGGCGGTTAGCACCCTCCGGAGGTGCTGGAGATGCTCACTCCACTCCGAACTGAAGACGGCGATATCGTCTAGATATGCCGCGCTGAACTGTTCCAACCCGGCCAGGACCCTATTCACCAGTCGCTGGAAAGTTGCCGGGGCATTTTTCATCCCGAAGGGCATCACGCGGAAGCGGTAGTGCCCGTCGGGGGTGGAGAAAGCGGACCGCTCCTTGGCTCCTTCGGTGAGCGCAATCTGCCAGTATCCGCAGGTGAGGTCGAATGTGCTGAGGAACCGAGCTGCCCCTAGTCGGTCAATGAGTTCGTCGGCTCGTGGAATGGGGTGGGCATCGGCTCGGGTAACGTCATTGAGCCCCCGGTAATCCACGCAGAATCGGAGCTCGGGGGCGACACCGGGGGCCGCTGCCTTCGGGACCAGGACCACGGGGCTGGCCCAGGGACTGTCAGAGGGCTCAATCACCCCCAGGGTCAGCATCTTCGAGACCTCATCTTGAATGCAGGCCCGGACCCGGTCAGGAACCCGGTAGGCTCGGTGTCTCACCGGCGGGCTGTCCCCGGTGTCCACGTCATGAACACACCAGTTGGTGACCCGGGGGGTCAGAGAGAAGAGATCGGCAAATTGTCTTAGGAGCTGGCGGCAGTCCGCTTGTTGTTGGGCCGTGAGGGCTGGGGAAAGGTTCACTCCCTCCACGGAGCCATCCTGCTCCTTGACACACAGGAGGTCCGGGAGGGGATCCGACTCATCTTCGGCCCCGTCATCGGTGGCCAGCAGGAGGCTCAGTTCTGTCCGCACGAAGTGAGGCTTGAGTCGGTTCACATGCAGGACCCGGAGGGGGTCCCGGGGCGACTGGACGTCCACCAAGTACGTAACTGGACTCTTTCGCTCCACCACCTTGTACGGCCCAGTCCATCGGTCCTGGAGGGCGCCAGGCTTCACGGGGGCCATGACCCACACCTGCTGGCCCGGCTGGAACTCAACCAGAGTGGCATTCTGGTCGTACCAGCGTTTCATCTCTTCTTGACTCGCCTCCAGGTTGGCCTCGGCCAGTTCTCGGAACTTCCTGGTCTGGTTCCGGAGGGCCAAGACGTATGGGAACACATCTCGGGGGGTGGTCTGGGGTGCCGCCTCCCACTCTTCCTTTACCAAACTGAGGGGACCTCGGACGGGGTGCCCATAGAGTAACTCAAACGGGCTGAATCCTAGGGACTTCTGGGGGACCTCTCTATACGCGAACAATAGGCAAGGGAGCAGGACGTCCCACTTCCGCCGGAGGGGTTCGTCTAGGCCAGCGATCATCCCTTTCAAGGTCCTATTAAATCTTTCTACTAGGCCGTTTCCTTGGGGATGGTACGGGGTGGTGAACTTATAGGACACTCCACATTGTTGCCACAGGGACGTCATATACTTTGAGATAAAATTAGTGCCGCGATCGCTCACGACCTCGCGGGGAAACCCCACCCTGGAAAAGATCCCCATCAGGGCCCGGCCCACCACAGGGGCCGTAATGGTGCGCAGGGGGATAGCCTCTGGGTAGCGGGTGGCGTGGTCCACTAGGACCAAGATAAAACGGTGGCCTTGGGAGGTGGGGGGGTCCAGTGGTCCCACGATGTCGATCCCGACTCGTTCGAAGGGGGTACTGACGACCGGGAAGGGTTGGAGGGGAGCCTTGAGTTTCCCTCCACTCTTTCCACTAGCCTGGCACGTGGGGCAGGACTTGCAATGGGCCTCTACCGCTGCTCTCATCTTAGGCCAGTAAAAATGGGTCACAAGACGGTTGTACGTCTTGTCCTGTCCCAGGTGACCGGCGAGGGGGACGTCGTGGGCTAAACCCAGGAGGAAACCTCGGAAGCGGAGGGGTACCACCAGTACCCGTCCCGATCCCAGCTCCACCGACTTCTGCTCACTGTACAGGATGTTATTCTCCCAATAGATTTGGTGCGTCCCGGTCTGGTCACCTGCGGCTTGGCCCTCGGCTAGGCGCCGCAGCCCGACCAGGGACGGACAAGTGGCTTGCTCCCTGCAAAACTCCTCCCGAGTGGGTCCGCCCTCGTGGCGCCATTGGGCCAACTCGGGTAGATCGCCTAACTCAGGGACTGGGTCCGGGTCGGATGGTGTGGGTTCATCGCTAGCGACGGACCCTTCTGATGGGGGGACGGAAGGACCCTCGGCGGGGACTGTTCTGATCTCTTCGATCGGGATGCTCTCGACCTCCCTCTGGGGAGTGAGTCGGGCGGACATAGATCGGGTGGTGGCGCACACCCACTCGGGGAGTCCCATCATTCCCAGGTGGGCCTTACGCTCTACGTGCTTCCATGGGGAACTCTCTAGGTCGTTCCCTAAAAGGCAGTCGACCGGCTGGGAGGTTCTTACGGCCACCTTGAGTTTGCCTATCACCCCTCCCCACTCAAATGGCACCAGGGCTACCTGGCACATGCTCTCTCTATTGTCTGCGGATATCACAGGGCAAAAGACGTTGGGGAGGATCTGCTCTTCGGGGACTAGGTGCCTGAGGACACCGGTGATACTGGCCCCGGTGTCTCGCAGGGCCTCTACTTGGTGGCCATTGATTTTGACAAGCTGCCCATACTTCTGGGTGTTGGAGGGGAGGAGGCTACCAGGGACCATCTCCCTATCTCCCAGGGATACTAGGGCCATTGCTGCGGGTTCCCACTCTTCGGATTCCTCTACCCCCTCCCCCAGGGCTACGCTGGCTATCTGTCTCATCGGGGGGACTTGGGGGGCCATGGGGCACTCTGGGTCATTGGCGTAGTGCCCGGGTTTCTGGCAGCGAAAACATGTGACGGTCACCCGGTGTCCCCGTTTCCCAGGGGGCCCGGTTACTGGTGGAGGGGGCGCCGGGAAAGGTGGAGGTGGTGTCTTCGGGGGGCTAGGCTGGGACTCTCTCGGCCCTCCCTGGTTCCCTCCTCCTCTCTGGCGGGGTGGTCCCTGACTGGTTCGGGGGTACTCTCCTACCATGCCCCGGGAGACCCGGGTGTTGGTCCAGCGGTCGGCCTCCACAGCCAGCTTCCGGGGATCTGTGAGCTTACTGTCCAGCAGATGTTGACGTAGCTCTACGAAGCAGTTCGCAGCTAGATGTTCCCACAACATGAGATCAGTGAGTTCGGCCAGGGTGGTGACCTTGCTGCCCTTGGTCCACCCATCGAAGGCCCGACTGAAAAAGTTTACATATTCCACCCATGTGGTGCCCGGGATCTTCCTGCAGTCCCGGAACCGCTGACGGTACATTTCTGGGGGGAGGCCGTATCTTGTGAGTAGAGCCTCTTTCATGTGGCTGTAGGAGGTCTGCAGGGAGAGGGGTAGGTCGAGCAGGGTGTCCCTTCCTTCGCTCAGAAACCGCCCCCACAACCCCGCCCCCCAGTCCTTCTCCGGGATCCGATGGGAGGTCATGGCGACCTCATAGGCCCGAAACCATTGCTGAATGTCATCGTTTTTATAATATTCCTTGACCACATCCTTCGGGATGTGGACCTTCTGTTCCGCTGGGGAGACCGTCTCTCGGTTACTTGGGGGCCTCCCTTCCTCGTTTCGGGCCTTGAGCTCGAGTTCCTTTAAGCTGCGTTCGTGCTCCAGCTGGAGCTTCCTTCCTTCGTGCTCCCGTTGGAGCTTTTTCTCCTCCAGTTCGCCTTGTACACGCATTTGTTCTACCGCTAGTTTTTTTTCCGCTAACTTCAACTCGCCCTCAATTTTGAGTTTGGCTAGCTCTAGTTCATGATTGCGGCTTCTCTCTCTGTCCGCGAGTTCTTCTGGGGAGAAGCCCCCGTCTGGTACGCCTCCTCGCACCTGATTGCTGCTGCTTTCACTTTGGGGAGGTTCGGTTTCGTCGGGGCGCTCCCCCGGGCCTTCCGGGCGGGAGGCCCCGGTCTCCACCCAAGTTTTCAGTGCTTTCTGCAAATCTTCCTTCGTGTTGAGACCAGTGGTAGCGATTTTAAGTTCTTTGCAAAACTGCTTCAGCTCCTTGTGTGTATATTCTCCTAGATGCTCCACCTGGAACACCCTGTTGGCGTTGGTTTCTGCGGGGCTCATGGCGCTTCCTTCTGCCATCCTTGTCGGTGGTGCGTCCGTTGTTCACGGTACGATCTCTAGGTGATGGGCCCGAATCCCGTCGCTGCCACCAATGTTAGACGGCGACCTCAGAGGAGCCCGGAAAGGGGGTCCTGACTACCCTGAGACCCACCCTCAAAGTATCGTAGCCGGGTACTGGCGGGAGACTCCCCAGGGGGAGGAATCTCGCAGCTAGGATCGTACTTCTGGCGCCACACGACACAGAGTAATCACACCGGTTATTCTCAGAAACAATCTTTATCAAGTAGGTTATCACGGCAAATATGTACACGGTGTGCACGGGTGCAAGAGTCTCGGGAAGGTAGGGGGGTAGCGGGACAGTCTTTGGCAAAAGTTCAAGCAGGGACGTATCCGGCGCACAGCTCACAATCCTCGAGCCGGGGGATACGGGGTCGTAGTCGGGGTCCGGCGGGGCCGTGAGAATCTGGGGGAGCCGCGAGTCTCTCAGCAGGCTTAGGCGCAAGTTCAGAGATGTTACGATCTTTCAGGAGCCGCGAGTCACTCAGCAGGCTTAGGCGTAAGTTCAGAGATGTTACGATCTTTCAGGAGCCGCGAGTCACTCAGCAGGCTTAGGCGCAAGTTCAGAGATGTTACGATCTTTCAGGAGCCGCGAGTCACTCAGCAGGCTTAGGCGCAAGTTCAGAGATGTTACGATCTTTCAGGAGCCGCGAGTCACTCAGCAGGCTTAGGCGCAAGTTCGGAGATGTTACGGTCTTTCAGGAGCCGCGAGTCACTCAGCAGGCTTACGTTGTTCCAGCGTCGAATCTGCGGACCGGCCCGGAGCACCCCTTGTTATAGGTCGACCCCTCTTTGATGTCCGGGGTCGGTGGAGGCAGGGGTCTTGTCACCTGGGGGTCGCTTGTCGGGGTTTCCTGCTATTGTCTTTTGATCTCGTTCAGGGCCGGGCCGGGAGGAGTCCCAGACACCCAGCAGGCGTGGAGCCAGCTCCCAGGGAGGCCGGAGGGCCGATCGAAACCCATCGTCCCAGGGGAGTCCAGAGGTGCGATAGAAACTGCTCCTCCCTCTCTCATCCCCCTGGAAGTGTGATGTCCTCCAGCCGGAGTGGCGCCTCTAGGCCAGGGTCGCGCTGGGGCCGGGCGGCCATCTTGACGCATGAAGTGGGCATGCGGGCCCGGGGTGGCCGAAAGGAGGGAGGCCATGGACGGGGATGTCCGGGCCGGGTGCGGGTGTTCTGGTAGGAGGGGCCGGCTGGGCCGGGTGGTTGGGGCTGCAGGTACCAGGTTTCGGTGGTGCGGGTGCACGGAGGGCCGTTCTGCGAGGCCGGGTCCAACAGAAGGAAAATGCAATTCGCACTCATGCAGGAGACTCAGAGGCTGCTAAACTACGCAAGAAATGGAAAGGGTAGCTATACAACACATCATACTTCGTCTTTGCGATGGGGGCTGCTATCTGGGTCAGACATGGTGTCCCGTTTGAGGCAGTGGAGAAGGAAGTGGATGTAAGCGGCAGATATATTCTGATCCATGGCAAGCTAGATGGTGCACACATAATTATAGGCAGCATATACACCCCAAACTATGATCAGGACAAATTCTTAGTAAACTTGAAGACAGTGTTGGCAGATTGGGCGGGATACCCATGGGTACTGGGGGGGAGGGGACTACAATGCGGTACTGGACACACATCTAGATCGCTCGCACCCCATCCCTTCCGGGAGCGGCCTCCGTGATGCAGGCAGATGACCTCTGCGGGTGGGCCGAGGGTTGATCGCCTCAAAAACCCGGACAGCTGTGAATACTCATTCTACTCGCCACCCCAAATGCTTCACACGAGGCCGGATAGGGTGTTCTGCTCTATCACCCTTGCAGTCCAAATTGCGCATGTTATATTTCTAGGGAAGACTTTCTCTGACCACAATCCTCTGGAGGTTACGCTATCCTGGGGGAGAGTCCCTATGCCAGTTCCCACCTGGAGGCTGCGTCCTCAGTTACTAGAAAATGCTGCTTTCGGTGGCGCAATGGCCACAACCAGTCAACTTTTTTGCCGCATGGTCAGTGACTGGCTACCACCCTCCCCCTGTAACCGCACCACCCCCGGACACAGCACATAGACGTGGTATCTTTGGAAGGCGGGAGGTCGCGAGACCCCCCGGCCGTATTTATTAAGTACAAAAACAATAAATTTTTAAATTTGCATGATAAACAGTTATACAAAAATTCAGCAGGACATTAGATACATCATTGTCAACAGGTGTAAGTGACTATCCTTAACAGAGACTCTAACACAGATTGTTTCCTAACCGAGTCTAACATCCTCCTCTGCATTTTTGTATACTAACATTTCTGGCCATATGGCAAGGTCGCTAACCGGTGTCAGGTCCTACTAGCTGCGCCTCCCCTACAAGGAGTGCGCATGCGCAGCCGGGCCCGGTAATTACCCGGTCCACGCCGTGAACTTCATTTACCCACTAAAGGAGGGCCCTTACTCTGCGCCATCCGGTGACGTCATGAGTATGCGCGCGCGGGGTGGCTACCAGCCTAAGGAAAGCGTGACTCCCCAACCCGCGCCCCTTTGAAGCACCAGTTACCTTGCCCCTGAAGTTCTAGGAGGGGCCAATGGCCCCTCCCCCTGGGCGGGCACCTCTGTAGGATGATGCCCGCCCCCTCAGACCTTCAAATAGTTGCTCACCGGTCATGACCTTACCGCCACAGGCCAGCATTGTTAACCGACGATCTGGCCTCCCCCTCTACCCAGACCTAAACCAGGAGCGCGCTTATTTTGCAAATCCCTCCAACCAGGCCCAGACATTATTAGACCACAAGACGTTCGCTGCCTCCGTCAAGTGCACCCCGTCCCTCAAATAAAAATGCTCGCCCCAGAT
Source organism: Triturus cristatus (assembly GCF_964204655.1). Taxonomy (NCBI): domain Eukaryota; kingdom Metazoa; phylum Chordata; class Amphibia; order Caudata; family Salamandridae; genus Triturus; species Triturus cristatus. The sequence continues at coordinate 512,300,387 of NC_140592.1, read as the reverse complement.
ACACCCATGTGGAATCGTCTGCAACTGGGGGGTCCGAAATAATTTGTCCAACTGTGTGTTGACCCTCCGTACCGAGTGATTCAACGCCCTGACCGAGACCCCCCCTCGCCACTGCCATCGAGGGATAAGTTGAGACCAAACTACTGTGGAACCCGGGCAAGCCCTGGCCACCCAACCCGCAGTGGAAATGATCTCCTCAATAAGCACGCGCCTTCCCAATTTTGCCAAATCATTCTCCCCCAGGTGAAGTATCACCACTGACGGGGGGGCCGCTGCTGAGCTAAGAGTCCCTGGAAAAAATCCCGAAACTGGCTGAGGCATAAACCCCCCCTCCCAAAAAATGATATAACAAACCCCTGTTTGAGTGCACGCGTCCTACGGTCTCCTGAAAGAAAAACATGTTCCGCCCGCCTAACATAAGAGTGGCCCACAATCCAAGTCACCAATTTCTTGTGTCCTCCGTGTTGTGCCGATGTCGGTCGTTGGCGCCCGGTGACTAGTTCCTCCCCTGCGTGACAGGTTTGAGAAACTGCCAAAAAAACAGAAACATAACCGGCGTGAGCACCATTCGGTCACAACATGTCAATTCGTACATAACTTTTGTAACGTTCCGACGACCATCTCCCCAATGTCTTCACATTCTCCACTGAGAGACCCCTCGCTATTGCCTCAGTTACTGCCCCAATCCTAAATGAATGGGTGCCGAATTCCCTTGGATCGAACCCTGCCAAACTGACCGTTAACTCCAAGACTCGCCTAAACTGGTACCTAGTCAGTGGTGTACCATCGGCGTGACACAGCAGCGTGTCCCCTGCTGTGTGCTCCCGTTGCCTGCAGAAAGCCTCCACGTGAGAAACCGGGCAGCATGGGTTGGCCCGCGCCCGGTGGAGCACTATGGTGTGACCCCGAGAGTCCTGATCAGTTTTCGACCTCTGAATTGTTATTCTCATAACGTCGTCCCTGATCTCCACCCCGGCCCACCGTAGACCGCCCACTCTGTCTGCTTTTGACCCAGCAACTAATTCCCCAACCCTCAAAGCCCCGTAAAAGGCCAGGGAAAATGCCGCCTTGAACAAGATAACCTCCCACTGGGAGCTACAAACACTGTGCAGTCAGCCGTGCCAATCCAATGGGCCTTCTCCTATCGCTCCGATAACCCTGTAAACTGCGCCAACCCCTCAAGACCTTGCGCACCAGAAAGGTGTTAGTGGGATCACGCATACCCTTACCCTGCGCAAAGAAGGAGACCGCTGCCCTATGTCTATTCGCAGTTGCTACTGTGCGCCCTTCCCTGTGCATTGATTCTAGGTAAGCTGCAAAGCTGTCCTCCTGGGCCCACCTAGCCTCCCATTCCTGCCCCAAAAAAGCCCGGTAAGACAAAAACGCCCCTTCGTAAGCTGTCTTGGTCCTGGGGGCTAAGCTAGCGACCACGAGGTCCTGTAATCTGGGGCACCAATCTGCCAAAGTACTGCCGGGAATTGCGCCGGCTGGGGATCTGCCGCCGGAAGATGTTCCCTGAAGACCTGCATTTTAAAGCGAGAAAGGGCATCAGCTGCATTATTGAGGACGCCAGGGACATGCTTAGCTCTGAAAACCACATTCCACTTTAAGCATTGCAAGACAATCTCCTTCAGTAAACGGAGTATGAATGGACAGCGTGCCCCCTGCTGATTTATGCATTCCACAACCGTCATGTTATCCGACCAGAACACCGCGGATTGGTCGCGTAAGTGTTCTGGCCAGACCATCAATGCTACCCAGATCGGAAAGAGCTCCAGAAAGCCAATATTTGTAGTCAGTCCCTGTGTTCTCCATTCCGCTGGCCACCGCTGAGCGACCCACCTGGTACCCAGAATGGCGCCAAAGCCGGTACCCCCAGCAGCGTCCGTCCATAAGCCCAATTCCGCCGATGTGGAGGGAAGACCCGGCCACACTACTCTGCCATTAAAATCCTCCAGAAATGCCATCCAAATAAGCATATCCTGGCGAACCTCAGATGACAACCTCGTGCGGTGATGTTTCTCCCGCAGCCCTTTCATAGCTTGGGCAATAGAGCGTGAAAAAAGGCGTGCCATTGGGATGACCCGAAGCGCAAAATTCAATTGCCCCACCACCTCCTGTAGCTGTTGCAATGTAACCTTGTCTTTGCGTAAGCACTGTCGTAGGGCTGCTCTAAAGCTAGATACCTTAGCCATGGGTAACCTGAAGCATCCTTCCACTGAATCAATTTCGATACCAAGAAATTCCAAACAGGTGGACGGGCCAACCGTCTTCCCCGGCGCTAGCGGGACCTCCAAAAGCCCGCATGAGCACACAAAATTCCTGCAACGCCCAGGCACACTCCTGAGATCCCGCCGCGCCTAGGAAAAGGAAATCGTCCAAATAATGCATCACCTGCCGGTGGCCCGTGACCTCTCTCATGACCCATTCCAAAAATGAGCTAAACGCCTCGAAGTAAGCACATGAGATGGAACAGCCCATGGGCATACATTTATCCATATAGAACTTGCCATCGAACGTAAAACCTAAGAGATGGTGGTCCAGAGGATGGACTGGGAGGAGGCGGAAGGCAGATTCTATGTCTGATTTTGCCATCAACGCCCCTGGCCCCAGTGCCCGCAACAAGTCCACTGCCTGATCAAATGAAGCATACTTTACACTACAAATCCCCTCATCAATCGCATCATTCAGTGACGCACCTCTAGGTGCCGATAGGTTGTGGATCAATCTGAACTCCCCTTTCTCCTTTTTGGGCACTACCCCTAGTGGAGAACACACAAAATCAGGGACAGGCACCTGCTGGAAAGGGCCAGCGATCCTACCCAGGGACAGTTCCTTGCTAATTTTAGCAGCCACCACTGCGGGGTTATGTTGCACCGACAGTTGGTTCCTGCAATGTGCGCTACCTGTGTAGCCCCCCGCCGGGATCCTAAAACCTTGAGAAAAACCTTCCTGCAGTAGAGTGGCTGCTGTGTGATTCGGGTACCTGTTCAACCAAGGGATCATTGCCAAAACATCTATAGGGGTTGGGATATCCCGAATATCTGCACTACACTGGCTTCCCCCTCCCCCTCTGACTGTGGTTGCCCTGCTTGGACCTGCAAGATGACTCGGGGTGGGAGGGATGACCGCAGATCGAACATGCATGCCTGAATTTACAGGTGCCCGTGGCCCTCGTGCAAGTGCGCTTATTAAAGTCCCAACACACCCCTTTCCTCTCAAACCCTCCCCCCCCCCTACCCCTACCCGGGACCTCACTCCCCTGAGCCGCCCGAAAGGGGTGTTGAGGTCTGGTGGAGTACCCCCTGACCGCAGTGGTGGACTGAAGTGGGGCAGAGTTCCCTGAAAACTGCCTATGCCATGACACAGAGTCCACCTTATCCCATGCCAATGCTGTGTCAAATTCCTTAGCTTTCCTGAAATTTACATCATATTCCTTCCAGGCATCCCCCGGGTACTGCTCGCTCCACCCCACAATTCTACTCTGGTAGCAAGCCAATGGCGCCTGCACATTAGGAGGCCGTTCGGCCATTATGGTCGTGAACACTGCAAAAGCCCTAACCCAATTGAGCAAAGATTCCTCTACCCTAAATCTAGCACACTGTGCCCTCCACTCACTTGGATGCATCCACTCTTTCAGTGTCTTTGCCTGTTCCATCTCCCTGTGATCCAGTAGCAATGAAAAAATGTAAACATATTTTCCCGCCCAAATCAATTCCTTCGTTGCCTGGGACACGTGTTGTGCCAAATTCTCACTCCTAGAGGGCAATGACCCATCGCCCAAGAGGGGCAGTGCCGCCTCCTTACCATTTTCCTGCGCCGCGGCCGGTTGACCACCATCTGCCTTCGGTAGGGCGGGGCTGGATTTTTTTTTGGCGGGGATACTGACCACTATACTAACGAGGATGAGCGCCGGGGCACGTCCGGTGTGTGTGGGAGCGTCCAGGCAACAAGGGGGTCACCTGGGCGCTCCCCACCTCTTTATCCCACCCCAGTGGCCCGCCCCCCCTCCCCTCCGACCCGGATGTCGATTAGCGACATCCGGGTCATGTAAACAGCCAATCAGTGGTGGGGCGCGCCCCAGTGGACACGCCCCCACCACCGAGAGGTCCGGGGGAGGTCGCCGCACCGCCATGCAGGCGGGGGGGCCAAGAGCCCCCCCTTTCCAAGAACACCGACTGGGCGTCCTCACAGCTAATAGAATGAGAGGTGTTTAAGACTGTTGTACAGGGGCAGCTATTAGTGCCACTGTAGGATCCCGGCTGGAGACTCATAATAGCCTAAAGGCGGTAGAAAACACTGAACAGACTTGAGCAGGATGCGGTGATCGACATTTCTAGAGCGGAGGCGGTACAGGAGGCACGTATTAAGCATACAGAACTTCTGGAGCGCTTATACATAATAGACTACCAATCCTATATCCAATTACAAAATACAGAAGCAGACTAATCCGGTGCGCTCCTCGCAAGGCGCCGAACCACCCCACTATACAGGTCTCACCCAGTGGCACAGCAGCGAATACGCAATCAGACATCAATGAAGCTTTCTGTGAATATTATGAAACACTGTACACGGCCACCTCGCGAATAGAGGGGGAGGCATTAGAATCATTCCTGGGCAACCTCTGCTGCCCCTACTTATCCCCGCAGGACCGAGAGGCTTTGGCTGGCCTCACTCAAAACTGAATTTAAAGAAGCCATCCTGGCACTCCCACGTAACAAAGTACTAGGTCTAGATAGCCTGCCAATCAAATTTTAAGATACCTTTTCAGACAAATGAGTCCCTCACTTGGACCATTTGTACCGATCAGGTCTGGAATCGGGCACCTTGCCCCCTACCACAATGCAGGCCCTAGTCACTTCTCTCCCTAAGCCAGGCAGGGATCCAACAGACATCTCGGGCTACCAGCCGCTGTTGTTAAATACTGAATACAAAATTCTAAGTAAAATCCTGGCCCGTCGCCTCCTCCCGTATCTGTCACAACTTATACATACAGATCAATGCAGCTTTGTTCCAGCATGCAGTACCTCTCTGAACATCAGGCGCTTCTACCATGTGATGGAAGCCACCCCTAAGGAACTTCTCGGGCTGGTCACATTTTCCTTGATTTACGCCATGCCTTCCATACCCTCAGCTGGGAGTACAAGCTATTTGTCCTTGATAGGTTGGGTCTCCCTACTGCATTTGTACGCTGGGTTACCCTACTCTACGGGTTGCCCACAGATAGAGCCCGCACAGGAGCGCATGTATCGCACCCATACCCAGTGTGCAGAGGCACGTGGCAGGGCTGCCCACTGTTGCCCCTCCTGTTCGTGCTGGCACTTGAACCCCTGGCAATCAAGCTCCGAGGGTCGGCAGCCGGGGAAAGGGGTTCGGATTGGCAACACTGCGCACGTATTGCGGACAATCTCATCCTTTATATATGGGATCTATAGGGCAACCTGGACTTGATACCGCACATCTTTAGTCAATTTGAGCAACCATCGTGACTTGCCATAAACGAAAACAATTCCCACGCGCTCTTCTTCCGGCCCAGCGCCCACCCTGATGCAGTTCGATTCAGGATGCTTACTCTCCCAGTGGCACCGACTACCTTTAAATATCTGGGCATCCAAATATATAGGTCCCCCAAGACTTGCTGAAAGGTAACCTGTTGAGAGCAATCAAGTCCCTCTGAGCGCAGGTTACATTCTGGATATCCTTACATCTCTCTGTGGCGGGTAGGTTGGCCATCTCCAAAATGGTTATGATGCCGCGCTTGCTACATTTCTTTACGAACCTCCCGGAACTGATCCCTGCCTCCTTTTTTAGAACACTAGATTCCCTCCTGTCGGACTTGATCTGGGGGAAAGGCAGGAGATGGGTGGGACTGGCCAAGCTGCAGCTTGGGACGGACAGAGGGGGCTTGGGGGCTCCAGACTTTTCAGACATATTTTCTCGCGAGTCAGCTGCAATGGCTTGCGTACTGGATGGCGGTGCTTAATTTACACGAGCTAGGTTATACGCCGCAGTCTCTGGCCTGAGGCACCCTTCATAAACTACTTTTACCCCAGGGTCGGATTCCAATTGCAGCCCCCTTCTGCTCCGAATAGCCCTAACAAATTGGAGACGAGCGCTACAGTATACGAGGCGAGGGGCCCCATACGCTCCTCATACCCCGCTGCTTGGGATCCCCACGCCCTCAGGGTTGGTAACTAGTCAGAGCATAAGGAAGTGGGTGGAGGGGGGGTATCCACAGTGGGGGCGTTGTTTATGGATGGTGCATTGATGGACCATGAGAATTTTGCACGGGAGCAAGGTGCCCGAGATCTCTTTTTATACTACACGCAGCCATCAGCAAATATGTGAAGAAACACTGGGCCTCGGGAGGTGTAGAACCCGCTACTCACGAGCTAGTCCGCACTCTGTACTTGATGGGAGAGGGTCATCACCTGGTAAGATTGTTTTACAGAGGCGTCCGCGCACATGCAGCGGTTCCCCTCTCGACACTGAGAGAAATGGGCCAGAGACCTTGTGAAAGACAAACCAGACAAGGACTGGGCCACTCTCCTTGAATACCCCAAGAGTATCTAGCAATGCTAAATTTAAGTTCATACAGTATATGATATTACATAAGGCCTGCCTTACACCGCACTACCTAATTTGCATATACCCGGAGGTGCAGGAACGCTGCCCAAGATGCCATGCAGACTATGCCGACCTACTACACATGACATGGACGTGCCCTCGATTGGCAGGCTTTTAGGCTGGGGTTGCAACTATACTAGGAGATGTGACAGGGACCCATGGCTGGGACACAGGACAGCATACTGGGGCTGTGCCAACGCCCTAAGGCAAATAAGGTACAGCTCCGGTTTGCAGATTTGGCCTTAATCATAGCGAAGCATTCTATCACCATGAGATGGAAATCAGCCTCGGCCCAAACAGTGCAGGGTTGGCAGGAAGAGTTGATACAATGGGGTAGAGCAGAAAGTGCAGCTATCCGTAGGGAGGAGTACAAGGGGTTACACAAAACACTGATATCCATGGAATGGGACATGATGTTGGAGAGTCTCAAAGGCACTGACCCCTTAACATTAAGACTCACCTTCCAACAATATCTCCATATCCACCTGGTAGGACCATGTTACCGGAGTATACACGGGACCAAGGGATATGGTTACTGAAGTTCCTATTATTGACCATAGTAGCCACCAGAACTCTAGGCTGTTTTCCTCAGCTGAAATTACACTTAGCATAAAATATATCGTAAGAAATAAAGCTCCAGGGCCTGATGGCATCCCCAGCGATGTCTTATTAAGTGACATCGCCAATTGGTCCAAGTACATCTGGACTTTGGCCAATGGTATTGCTGCAGGGGCCCCCATACCACCTTCATGGAAGGGTGTGGAGGTGATCCCAGTTTTCAACAAGCATTTGCAATGCAATCGGTCTCACCTTTGGGACCTTATAAGTATTTAGCGATGCACCACCTTATTGCACATTACTGCAACGAGGCTGGTTTTGTTCGTGCTTGCCAACTGCTAATAAGGACTATTAATGACGGCATCACCAGCCGTGACAATGCTACGTGTTAGCCTGGTAACGACATAATCTATAAAGTCAGGTCTGTTCATGTGATATCAATTTCGGGGATGTCATAATTAACTTGCTAGCCTGCATAAACAAACCTCTTTTGGGGCACAAATGTTGAAACTATGCGTATTTGAGCAACAAACCATTATAAGGACTGCCATCGTAATAGAAATTGCATTTTAACCCTAATGGTTGTTTTCACTTCCGGAATAATTATTTTTGCTGCATGTTGAGAAGACACCACGTGTCCAGGTTCTCATTACTCTTTGTAACCTATGTAAATAGTATTGCTGGTAACCAAGCAAACCACTAACATTCAGGTTACCTGGCCAAGTCTGATGGGATTCCAGCAGTGTGCCAGAATCTTCAGTGTCCGGGCCTCAAGCGTCCAATTTTTAGTCTGTAGATGACAACGTATATCCAGTCAGTCAATTATCTTTATTCGATTATTAAAAATCATAAAAGATCGAGCAAAAATACATAACAGCATTTCATCAGATCACTAAATTTGCATACAATTATCACAAAAAGAAACATTAAATTTATACAATAAAACATACATAAATATTTTAAAAGGGATAAGAAGAAGGGTTTGTTAAAAAAAAAAAAAAAGAGGAAATTCATTTTTCAGAAATAAAGTGCCTGTTCCTTATTTGAAACTTATTTAAACGTGCTCCTGCCACTAGAAAACTAGCGACAGAGAAGGCTACTTTTATATTAGGAAGAAGTTGCAAAAACAACAGGGCTGGTTTTACCTGAATAAAGCCCTGAGTACGTAAAATAGGGAGCAAGTATCTTTTTCTAATCTCGGTATAATGACCGCAAAACATAATAAAATGCATCGTATCCGGAATTGAAAAACAATCGCAATCGCATGGTTCAGCGTCATCAGGTCTAGCCCAGGTTCCAAAATTACCCAATATAAAATGAATTAAGTCAAAACGAAATCTCGTTAAGAGAAAACGATGGTAAGGGTTTGTTACCCAAAGAAGGTATGGTTCCATTCCAGGAACAGAGGTAAGCAAATAATGTTTCCTTACCGTGGGTTTTTTTAGCTCTTGTGCTTCCCTTTCCAGGGCATATAGATTTATCAGAGTATTTTTAACTAATTTTAAATCTTCCTGAGTTATTTCATCTGGAGATGAGAAGAGCTCCGGACGGCCTGCTAAGGACAGCTGAGTTCTCACGTATCTTACCCATGGGATTTTAAGTGCTCTGTCCAGGGCTAAACAATCTTTTAAAATGATGTGATTTAATGTGAGCTCCTGGTTAAGCCAGGTTTTTAGCCAGCCAATCACTGGGGCTAATTTTAAAGTATCAGATATGTAGCCCAAGCCTACCTCTGTATATAATGCAAATGTCGGGGTTGATTGGGGAACAGAAAGGAGAGATCTTAAAAATTTATTTTCTACATTCTGTATTTTAGCGGAGTTAATATATCCCCAAATGATAGAGCCATACTGGGCGACTGACAAGCATTTTGCTTTATAAACTTTAATTATGCTTTCCATAGGACGGGCGCCCAGTTTTTTGGCAAAACCCAACAATCCTGCGGTCGCTCTAGCAACAGCGCTACTTTTAACCAGAAGCTGGGGGCCCCAAGTGCCCTTTTCGTCAAAAGTCACACCTAAGTATGGGAAAGAAGGGACTCTCTTAACCTCCTTCCCCACGCAATAAAATGTTAGCATCTTTTTTTTTTCTACCTGCGTGTCCAGCGATCATTACATGTGATTTTTCTGTATACGTATATCAAAAGAGGCCACCCCTCACAAAAACACACACTTAAAGCAGGGTGAACAAATAAACCAACCAACATATACAAACTCTAAGCAAAATACGCATCTCTACACACATACATGCAAACACTTTCAGCAAAGCAGACACACACAGGCAGACAAATAGACACACACAGCAAAAAATAGGGAGGAAAACAAACACAATCAGAAAAGCAGTGAAACGCAAACAACAAATGTAGAAACATCAACAAACTGAAGAACACATACAACAGTTTCTCATCCTCTCTCACTTAAGCACACCCAGATACACAGGCTAGCGCACATAAGTAGACGCACGGCAACTTTGTGTTTCCCCCGCACACACACGGACAGATGGTCACAAACAGGAAGAAATACAAACAGTTACAAAAGTACAGACCAGCATAGAAAATGATTCAAACACTTCCACATGTAGATGTGTAGCAACAAACAAGGATACGCGCATACACTAACTGAAACACACCAACATCAAACATGCAATTCGCACACCGACAAAAACCAACAAATAGACAGCAGAACATACACACCAACACTATAGGCAGCAATCAAACGCAGTTACTGCCACAACCAACTACAAACACACATACCAAGAGAAACATGGACACCACCATACTTCCAGGAAAATGAAAATCTGTGTAAAAAAATTAGAAACCCCCAAACTCACACAGCAACGTGCAAGCATACTCACACAGACAGCCACATACACATCAACACAATATACGTAAACTTAGACAATTCTGCAGCCAGAATCGCAAATACCTGTACATGCAAACATTTACTGAGAGCCACACGGAGGGAAACAAAAACAACTTCGGCCCTCTCTTCCATGTAAACACAAACACCAACACATACATTATCCCGAGTGCAACGGAGGAACCTTACAAAATAAGAGCTAGAATAGGACAAAGAGAAAGGGGGAGCCAGACTAAACATGGGCTAGAACAGGTACTGGAGAAGGGGAGAGGGAGCGAAAGGATGACCAACAGAGTAAAACATGGTCCATGAAGAGGGAGAAGAACGGGGGAAACTGTGCAGTGAGAGCAAAATGAGAGAGCAACAGAATAAAGGGGGGACTGAGGAGAGGACGAGTGAAAATAGGGCAACTGAGATGGCATGAGGAGGGGTGATGAGACAGATGAAAGGAAAGAATGTTTGTAAAAGGGATGGGGGGAGTAAAAATAGAATAAAGGGAGAGAAAATGTGTAATAGACAAGAAAAAGAAGGCGAGAAAAAAGATGAAGAGCAATTGAAGGGAGGTTGAAAAAAGAAACAAGAGGAAGGTGGAGAAGGGGAAAATTAAATAAGGAGCAAGAACGGAGAATAGACGGGCTAAGGGGAGAGATAGGGTTATGGGGTGAAAGTGACAAGGGATAAAGACGACCTGAGACATGTGAGGGAGGGGATACACGGGGTAAGAGAAGGAGAGAGGAGGGGCGGAATAAAAGATGAAGAAAATGAGCGAAACACTGCAGCAGAGAGGAAGGACAAAGGACGAGAAACAAGGAACGTGACTGCGATGGGAGACAGGACAAACCAGGTATGTGTCAGAGATGTAGAGAGTTGGAGAAACTGGCTAAAAAAGATCAGGCATGTTAGGAGAGATGAAAAAGCATGAGTAGAAAGAGGTTGAAACTTGGAGGGAGAACTGAAATAATGTGAAGCAATAGTGAGAAAATCAAGTTTGACAACAGATTAGATAAATTCTAATATTAAACTGATTAAGTAAAATGGATAATATTTTAAACGTGGACTTTGTTTTATCATAAACTGTAAATACTGGTGAAGAGTTGGCAGATAATGGCAAAATGTCCCGTAGTGAAGTTACTGTGTCAGAAACGCAGCCTCCAGAACAAGGAACGTGATGAGACGGATGAGCACCTCCTCAGCTGTTGAGTTGTAAGGCCAGCAAACACAAACCCATCCTGAATCATTTATAGATACAAGAAAGAGAATACGTGAGAAAACAATGCAAGGTATTGAGAGATGAAATAGGGAAGAAGCCTGTGGATGGCTATCAAACTAGAGGTGCAAACACTGGAAAGTGTTCACGTTACAGTCTGATTGTGCTGAAGACGTAATTTGGCCATCAAACTGTCAACCCAAATGTAAGATTAAATTTATGAGTAAGCTGAAACCCTTATTTGCCATCTTTAAGAAACTGTAAAGACGCCCTAGCAGTTCAAACATTGTCATTCAACTAAAAGTGCACAAATAAATACTAAAGTATGCACATATACGTACATTTTCACCACGAACTGAAAATGCAAAGTTCGTTCCAAAAGGTATGATTAGCACCACCCTTTGGTTTAATTACCTGCACTTTTGTATGCATTAACTATGGCCAATTGAAAGCTTGCAAAGTAATTAAGAGATAACTTATTTGACTTTTGTATGGTGAATGTGCCAGAAGGGAGCACTGGAATGCACTGCATATATGTGGAGAGTTCAACATGCCCCCAATGATGCATATATTCACACTTCAATGTGAAAAAACACAACCTTTCAGTTAATGTAAGATATCGAAACACCCGTTATCGGCCGACTTGGTTCTATTAAACAGTGCCAAAATAGAAAGCTTCTGGCTGCATTTTAGCTGATCACCCCTTTTTGCAGTTTAAATAACAGAAGAGGGTGAGTAGTGGTGATGGTGGGAACACAACACGGGATGACAACTTGTCATTGTCAGTGTGCAGGGTAGGCTCGGCTCAGAAGGGACTGCGGTGATCTGGGCCGATGTTAGTTGATCAGACATGCAGTGTGGAAGTAAAAATAAAAAATAAAATAACACAATTTGGCGATGAGCAGATGGCCGGCTAGGGGGTGATGGCAGCTAAAGGCCTTCTCCGCCCCATCCTCCAACCTCAGGCTTAGCTCCCCGAGGGGTGCCCTTCGTCTCCGCAATAAAAACAGGCATTGGCATAGCCAATAGGTCTCGCTTTTGGGACCTTATAAGTAAGTATAAGATTTCACGTTCACATTTACTTCGTATTTAGGATGCAGTAAATGTAAACGTGAAGTCTTACACTTCAGTTTTTTTTTTTTTACTTACAAGGTCCCAAAGGCGAGACCTATTGGCTATGCCAATGCTGGTTTAATTTGTTTGGAGTGGTAGGAGGGAAGGGGTTAATTATCAGAGGCGTTTGCTAGTGCTTTATACCTGGGCTGCGAGGAGCTTCTTGCGAGCAGGAATGGGAAATATATTTGTAGTCTTTTGGAAGGTTTTATATAGCGCCCTTGGGGGAAGTTGTAAAGAATTAAAGTAATCCGTGTTACCCTCCCTGGGAACGTGGCCGGCATAAACCCACCTCATTTATTTTTTTGTTTGTTTGATTTTATGATTGAACTTTTTGCAAACTCAATGTAAAATGATCTACAAACATTCGGACCGACAGAAGATCGGTACACGCAAGTAAAAATATTGGGTAAGAGGAAATGAGGAGGCTGTCTGAATGAACGTGACGAGAGAACGGCCTAAAAGAAAAAAGTTAGAGGTGACATGGTTCGCGCACCTAGTTTGACAGAAGGCAGTGACACCATTCACTCGAGCAGACGGGAGATTCCCACACTTACCAGGACAACTGGATACCTTGAGGAAAGCCATCTGCAACAGTGCTGATGAGCTGGGAAGACGCCATCTTGGAAACAAAACCTTTTGCAATTGAGGGAGCGAAAAGAGCTGTGTTACGCCCCGCCTACCTCCTCACATATGAAGGAGCCGATGCTGCCTCTGCTCCTTGTGGCTGGACCGGAAAAAAGCGAGCCACGCAGAAAGAAAGGTGCATTCCCGCCATTGTGAATGTGTGCATGGCACGCTGAAAATAAAAACAAGCGCAGCGTCCCCGGGGCTGTATACAACATACGCGGCCACCAATGCTGAAGCGCGGATGCTGGGCTGCGTAAAGAATTAATATTTAAATTCCAAAGGGGAGGGTGGACGCCACGCTAAAGCACTGCTTTAAAGAGGCAGTGCGTTGTCGGGTTAGATGTAAAAGCGGCCATCATTGCTATGCACTCAGACAGCATGTTCGAAAGTGAAAGTGATCACCCGTGACGGAGGAAAGAAGCATGCGTGAAAGTGAAAGTGATCACCCGTGATGGAGGAAAGATAGATGGCAGCTGCACACGTGCACGCGCTCGTGAACGCAAGCTTGAGGCCAGGAAAAGCCTCTGGTAGCACTTTGAAAATCCACTAACTAAATGTCTCGCAGAGCAGCGCATGCGCTGGCTCAGATGTGACCTAAATAGAGTGCAGAGAAAAAGATGAATGGGTGGGGCTCAGGTCCCCTTGTGTTACTCCCAGCTATAACACACAAATTCCAAAATATATTTTATTGCAAAGAACTGCAGACGAACGACAAAGCCAAATTGTCTATAGAAACGTCCAGGAGACAAAACAGCAGCGAACACAAGTGCACTTATCACATCTAAGCAGGAATGGGATTGATTATTTTTAAAAAGGGTCCCAGTTTAGCAAAATACTACTGAGCCACTTTCTTTTCTATTTTTAAACATTTCGGTACGAGCCCAACTCAAAAGAGCGCCCTCTTTTTCAACAAAGAACGGTGAATGTGGAAAGTCACTGCTCACTGACACAAAACAATACGCCATTATGTTAGGCGGTAAACTCCGAGGAACAATTATCTGCCTGTACCTGATATGCAGACCCCTATTATACCCAGATATGTGAACAGAAATACGTGCACACATATAGTCTCGTGTAGGTTGACATGCTTAGAATACTTACAACTTTCTGCTACTGCCCGCCTGTGCACCTTTCTCACCTCATTAATGTAAGGTGCTGCGCTACATGGCCGGTTCCTCGGGCAGGAGAGACGCAACGATCGGGGCAAGCTGCATCATGGGGAGCAAGCAAAAAAAATAAAAAATGTAAAATACTCTCCTTAAACCGTGCCCCGGCCCGTGCCGCAACTGCACATCTCTCCTTATCTATCCAGCAGTCTCCTGTCCACGAGCCCTGTGCAGGGCTTTGTGCTTCCTCAATCTTTATGGATGAGGCCTGGGGATCTGTCCCGGGAATGGGCGCGCCAGTGAACGGATGACTGCTCAGGAAGATCATGCCTCCTCCGAGCCTTGCAGTTACAAGCAGAGAATGAGTGGGGGATTTAATGAGAACATGATGTGATTTACGACAAACGTGAACCACTGCGGTCGGAGCCACGAGCAGAGCCCTCCATATGCCGGAGCCAAGCCCACTATGAAGCAAGACTGCTGGCACGGCTACATATGATGGCGTCTCCAGCGGTTGCCATGGCAGCCGAGCACAGACCATCTTTGACGACACCCCTAAACTACTTCTTCCTCTTCGTGCGCAGGAGCGTCTGTATAGTGGCTGGACGCATGCGTAATATAGCCATCTGGACAGGTCAGGCAAAATATAGTGCGAGACTCAGCCAGCCAATCCCAGGAGAAAACAAGCATTTCCAAATGCAATAGATCTCGTATTTATACGAGACCTATTGCATTGTAAACAAAAGTGCGGGCGTCCAAGAACGTACGAACAGGAGTGGGAGGGGGGTGGTGGTGGGCAGAGAAGTTACAATCTGCGGGAGGGAACGGGGGAGGCAGGGGAACAAAAGAGTTTTTAAAGTAAAAGGGCATATAGTCATGGAAGGAGAAAAATTATGACATGGCTGTCAGGAGGAGGGACTAACAAGCTGAAAATCAATAAGAATGCAGCATTTACAACTTAAGCCAATGAAAAAGATGCTCGGAAAGTGGGCGGAGCTTCTCCCCTGTATACTGTATGCCTCGCAAAGTGTGCAGCGCGTTGCACTGCAACGCTATGCGAGACCTAAATAGGGTGATCGCTCGCAAGCAACGAACTGTAGACCCATCAGCCTGATCAATGGTGCTCAGAAAGTTCTCTCGGGCACTTCAATTAAAAATCACTGCGTGAATGGAGAAGAATAATATTCTCGCCGCTTACAGGCAGGGTTCAGAAGGAGGATCAGCACCATTGATCAGGTTTTTCGTTTTAATCAATTGGCCTGGAAAACTATGAGTATTGTAAAGGGGAGCCTCTACATTGCATTTATTGATCTGAAGTCAGCGTTTGATCTTATCCCCAGGTGTAAGCTGTAGTATGTCCTGCAGGAGTTGGGTCTCCCGTACGAGATCCTGGCGATGGTTGTCCGCCTTCATGAGGACAATTACGCCAGGCGGGGCATGGCTAGCCAGCCTAACATGGCGGACGTGAGCTGATAGAGCTCTGTCCACGACCCCTCGTTTATACTGCCTAGAAACGGTATACCCAGCCATCCAGTTGCAGCAGGGAGCAGGCGAACACTCGTATTGTGGTAGCCCACGTCCAAAGCCAAACAGACACAGAGGATGCAGGAGAAGCTCGCCGGACGGATCCTACAAAGCCGATAACCGTGTGCTCACATGCAGCAAAGTGCCACCAGCTGCAAGTGCAGCCTTTGGGGACAGGATTACACTGACCGAACAGTGGAGGTAAGGCGAGGGGTTTTCCCCCTCCCCTTCCCCCCCACACTGAGGTAGCGGTCTCGGGGCGTTGGGAGGGCTCCTTTCCCCCCCCTCCGAAGATGCAGCGCAGCCATCGTGGGAGGTAATGGCCGGAGACTGTACTTGCGCGCTCTGGGAATTGGCGCCCCTTCGAGAAGGCCTGGAAGACCACGATAAAACCCACAGCCGCCAACACCGCCCCTGCGCCACCAGAGCTACCAGAGTCTCACAGATCCGTCCAACAACGGAGTGAGTGGGACATAGCGGAGAGGGTGGACAGCCTTTCCCATCCCCGCCTTCTGTCCGCCATTTTCTCCCCTGTTGAGACTTATTAAACACGAGCAGCCGTATGGAAGCGCCGAGGGAGAAAGAAAGGCCCGGGGGTCAGATCGGGCCCAGGCCATACACGCTCATAAGCTGGGGTGGGCGAAGAAGACGACGCTGGGGAGCGGTGTGCCTCCCCTGACTTCCCGACATCACAACACCGTCAGGGATACTCATTAGTGGGCCAAGCTTCAGGAACGGAGCACAGACATTCCCTCACTTTAAGTGAACACGCTGGGGCGGGGGGGGAAGAGAAGAAACGCATGCTCGGGCCTGCGACTACTTTTGGGTGACGCGCACAATCCCCCTGCCTCGTCCCGGCCTATGAGACCTGGTGGGATGAGCAAGAAGTAAGGGCTGCACGCAGTGCAGTACTGCCCCAACAACATCTGCTTAACAGGTCCAGGAACAGCGGCACTATCACAAGGCACTAGAAAGAGCTAGAACAACATGCACTGGCCCCGCAACACGCTCAGGGGTCGGATCAGGCCTAGGCCGCGCACGCACCGAAACTGGTGCGATTGGGGACGACGCTGTGGAGCGGTATTTCCCCCTCTCCCCCCCCCCGACTTTGCACCTTAGTAACAAAGTGGCACCTCCAGATACAGACAATAGTGGGCCAGGCCGCAAATACAGGGCACAGAAATTCACGCATATTGCTCAATAAGCTACCACCCTGAGGTACTGTAAAAAGAAGTAACGCCTTATCGGACCCAGATTGCGACCATGCGAAGACAAGGCACGAGACCCCCCCTGCTTCATCCAGGATATACCTGACCTGGTGGGGTGAGTGAGGAGTACAGGCACCAAACGGCAAGACACTACCCCTAAAACGCCCGCTCAACCGTGCTAGAATTGCCTGACTGAGGAGAAAGCAAACTAGAAGACGCGCTGCTGTGAAAAGAGGAGGGCAGCACAGGCCTGCCTTGCCCCTGGATGAGCGCAGCGGGCTGGGTCCAGGGCATAGCGACGAAACAGGTGGCGGAGACGACCTCCTCGCCCAGAAATATGAAGAGGGAAACCACAAGGCACGAGCCAGGCCCCCACAGGCTCTGTATTGGGGGTGCATGCAAGCCCACCGTATAAAGCCCTACGACATTCAACCTCTCAAAGACACACAACCAAGAGGCAAGAGTCACATGCCACAAAAAGAGTAACGCCCGCCCAGGCAACTACCAACTAACAGACGGGGCCCGATACACTAGAGAAGCCACAACACTGGCGACTGGTTCTGTTCACACGGAGCCCATTCAAATGCCGACAGCACAACAGCTAGTAATGGGCTGTCTATGCACCAACACCCAACAGCTCAATGCATGCATTGGTGCCCCAGAAACGGTGGCTGCAAAGGGGGACAGGACTTCAGAGACACCACACACAGCACTCGCTGCCAAACTCGACTCGAGCAGCGGTTGAGAAGATCGGATCCCCTCTGACCAGACTCGCTCATCGCTGGCGTCCAAAATCGACAAGGTGACCTCGAACTTCATCCTTCTATAAGTTGACTATCACAAGTTAGGGGATAAAGTGCGACAGCAAGAACAAGCGCTCACAGAACTAAAGCTCGTAACACAAAGTCACACTGCTGCCCTACAGGACCTAAATGATCGAGTACATGAGCTGGAAGACAGGGTGGAGGACGCGGAGGGACGCTCACAAAGGAACAATATCCACGTAGTGGGAATACCTGAGGGTGAAGAAGGACAAAAACCGGAAGAATTTAGCGAGCGCTGGATTCGAGACCTACTGCCTGCCAACACCCTGGGTCCCCAATTTGTAATTGAAAGCGTACACCGGGTCCCTGCACAGAAGCCCCCATCGGAAGCCTGGCCACGTCCATTCCTGTTCAAAGTCCTCAACTACAGGGACAGAGACTTGATATTGCGTAAAACCCGCAAGATGCCAGACATAAAACTAGGAAGTAGTCAGATCATATTTTTCCCAGATTACACTGCGCTTTACGCTGCAGGAGCGCATACACAGCGGTGAAGCTACAGCTGCGAGAGCTCGACCTAAACTACTCTCTGTTATTCCCTGCATAAATGCGGGTAGTTGCAAAAGGAATTGCACAATTCTTTGACTAGCCCGGCGAAGTTTGGGACTGATTGGAGGAGTCGGGAACATGGACAGGGCCCAGACCCTCCACGGAGGGGAACTACTAAAACCCAGCAGAAGACCACAAAATCGTGGTGGGCGCGGCAGACTCTGGTCAAATACCACTGTAACCACCACTGCCCCCAAAGTGGAACAGAGGAGAATGGAGAGACAAGAGGCGATCCATGTGCTGCCGCACTAGGGACTACACCGGAAAACCCTGAACGCCAGCAGAGTCCATCTAGGTCCTCCGACGCTGGCTCCTCCACACCCTCCAGACTAGGTGATCCAGAAGAGTATCAACTACCAGATGTCACACCGCAGACGGCGGATGACATTATATGACTTTGGACAGGCTATCGCACAGTGACTGGAACAAGAACACACAAGTATCTGCCTTCCTGGCAAAAATGTAGTGTTAAATAATACAACCCCCTTATTTCAGTACTTGCCCTGTACGAGCGATGGCACTCCCCTGCACACCCCCGCAGTCAGTGCTTGCCCAGTGACACAACACAGGTCACGCGCGGCACGCATGCTCCCCTGGCGCAACGGACTGGCTGAGAGGATGCTCAGTCAAAAATACAACACCAAGGGTTGATATAATCCACACCAGTCACACACCTCACGCGTCCACCCCGCAAATCTTAGTGTCACAGTTACAGCCTTCCATTAGACAGTTTAGTTTGGATGAACATTCAGTTGGAATTCTCCCCAGATAGTTATGCATAGTTCAGTTTATACCGATACATTGTTATCAAAAGCACTGAGTTAGAGCACACTCACACAAATTAAAAATTATAACTCCACCCTCCTGTTGCTAATTTTACCAATCCAAGAAAGAATTATAGTGCAAGTCAACATAGTTACGTAGAACGTGCACGACATACACTCACCGGCGCGTAGGTATTCTATCCACTCCGATTTGCAGTGCAGATCTGCTGGAATTGCGCTGCTTCAAGAAACACACATGTCCCAGGTGGAGCTCGGGCGGCTGCACAATAGATGGAGAGGCCAAGTGCACAGCACAATCTACTCGGCCCATGCGCGAGGCGTTCTCATTTGGGTAAGGACTGGGATTCCCTTCACAAGTGAAAGGGTGGTAGTCGATCCTGAAGGAAGATTCAAGCTCGTCAGTGGAAGACTTAATGGCCAACCCATACTCCTCTGCTCCATCTAGGCCCCAAATGTAGGCGAGCCGGCCTTCTTGAAAAATCTCACGAAGACAATAGGCGGGTGGAGCGGCATTCCCATGCTCCTTTTGGGGGTCAATTCCGTACTTAACATAGATCTGGATAGATCGTTCCGTCCCTGTCCAAGACCACAGCGGCGTCCAACGCACAGGCCCTCACAGACTAGCTGGCACACTGGGCACTCAGACATATGGCGCGCCATCAACTCAAACGCCCGGGTCTACTCCTACCACTCAGCGGTGCACAGTGCTCCTCCCCGAGGTCCACCAGACAGAATATTTAAGCCGGACACACTCTGACCACAACCCGCAAATAGTACAACTCACCTGGGATTTTGAGCACCCCCCAGTCCCCACATGGAGACTCCAAACTGCAGCGCTAGAGGACCCAACATTCCGTTCCTCACTGGGCACGTACCTACTCACATATTTCGAGATTAATGGAAACACAGTAGAGGGTGCGTTGGTGGAATGGGAGGCCTTCAAGGTCACAAGAAGAGGAAATTGCATGGGTATGACCTGTAACATACGTGGGCAACTATCTTCCGACCTAAGCAATATAGAAAAGCAGCTGCTGCGATAGGAGGTGGAGGGGGAAGGTGAGGGCAGGGACAAGCAACCCCTGGAAACACTGAGCACACAGCATGCGGATCTACTAGAGCGCCTTTGCTGTCACAATTACACAGCGCATACAGCCCACACCCATGCCACCGCCGATAGGGCAGGTCGACTTCTAGCCTGGGTAATTCGCCAAGAGCACACCCGCAAACCCATTGAAGCACTGCAAACCAGTACAGGAACACTAATGCGCACACAGCGAGACATCCATGAAGCTCTGACACAGCATTACAGTCAATTGTATCAATCCCAATGCAGTTACGAATCACATGCCCTGACAGCCTTTTTAGATCGCATACAATTGCCTGAGGTAGAGCCGACCCATTGCGAGATGCTAGACAAGCCAATATCACTCGAGGAGACTGAGGAAGCGATATCTTCCCTGGCCACGGGGAAGACCCCGGGAACAGACAGGCTCCTGGCAGAATACTACAAGACGTAACGGGTGACAATAGGCCCAAAACTGCATGCCCTCTTTGCAGCTGCCGCAGACACGAGACAACTTCCCCCCTCGCTTTGCGAGGCACACCTGATTTTACTGCCCAAACCCGACAGGGACCCAAATGACATGGGCTCCAACAGGCTCTTCGCCCTACTCAACACCTACTATAAGTTGCTAGCGAAGGTATTGGCTGACAAGTTGACGCACGCGGTTCTCGCACTGGTACACGCAGACTAAAATGGTTGTGTGCCAGCTCGCAGCACCTCACTTAACCTGCACCGCATCTTTAGAATAGCCACATACTCTGCGCACAGATGGCCGTGGACAGGCTGCCTCGGGCTTGATCTCGAGAAAGCTTTTGATTCCCTCGAGTGGAATTACATGTTTACCACTCTTGAGAAGTACAAGCTAGGCCCTGCCTTCTTGCAATTAGCCCGCATGCTTTACACAAACCCAGTAGTAAGGGTAAAGACGGGCCCATACATCTCAGAGGCGATTCCAGTGTGACGGGGGACGAGACAAGGCTGCGCATTGTCCCCCCCCCTTCTCTTCCCGCTTGCAATGGAGCCACTGGCGGAGTCGATAAGGACGCAAACCGAAAAGGGCATACTGTTAGGCGATGGCATACAAAAGGTATCGCTATACGCGGATGACTTATTAATTTACCTGCAGGACATCAACAATGTGCCAGACAGCTTAGCCCAAATCTCGGGAATTTGCGGCCATGTCCGGGATAGAGGTAAATATTGGCAAATCAAAGCTCTATGCCTTTAGCTCAGGAGTCCCTGACCCAGGCCTCGTACTCAATGGTGTGAGGGTAAAGTGGCATGCAGATACATTCCACTACCTTGGAATCCGGATATACTGCCAGCCTACAGATCTCTTTGATGGTAATCTAGGTAGGACGCTAACGGTCATCAAATCCCAGATGCAATTCTGGAGCACACTTCCCCTTGCAGTGATGGGCAGAGTGGCGTTGGTGAAAATGGTGGCCCTACCGAGATTCTTCTACTATTTTACAAACCTACCCGTTCACATACCGGCCTCCTTTTTTGCTACACTAGAGAAGTTGGTCAGGGACTTCATATGGGACCCTAGTCGGCACAAAGTGGTGATTAAAAAATTGTATCTGCCCACTGACCAAGGGGGTCTGACTGCGCCATGTCTCGAGCACTACTTCCTGGCAACACAACTCCAGTGGGTGGCGGGCCACCAATGTAACGATACTGCGATCATGCTCCCACCGCTTACACTATCCCAGATCCTCCAGCTCTTCCAGCCCGGCGCAGGAACACAGCCTCCAGAGTCTCTGTGGCTGAACATAGCATACAGATGCTACAAAAGGAACCTCGAAATAACCCGAAACACAACACCCTACACCCCCGCTCTCCCCATAGAAGGTGCTCCTAAAGGACAGGGAACATTTACCGCTACAGAACTACAACAGTGGCACACAGTGGGGATACAGACTCTGGCAGACCGCTGCCGTGAAGGTGCTTTGCACTGATAGAAGGGGACAGACTCCCTGTGGGACAATTTTACCTGCACCGGTCTTCGTTAGCCACACTCAGGGTGCAATGGGGAGACCTAGCCACTGAACCGCCCACACACCTTACTATACAATACTTGCATGTAATGGGACTAGGCAGACACCTGACGCGGTGGTTCACAGCCTCGCCGCGCCAACACTCTGCGATCAATTTAGACCCCCTCAGACATAAATGGGAGCGCGACTTAGGCAGGCAATTCTCGGACAAAGAATGGGGGCAAGTGGTAGCCAGCCCGGTTCAGATCCCCAGGACCATGAGATTCAGGCAAATCCAATATTACATTACACACAGAGCGTACTACACGCCAGCCAAAATCAACAGATTTTCTCATCGTACCGATTCTGCTTGTCCTAGATGTTCCGCTGTAGACGCAGACTTGAGACACATGTTGTGGAGCTGCACCAGCCTTCGTACATACTGGAGAGAAGTAGCGGAAGCACTGCAGAACTGCACTGGGAGACAGATACCCTTTGACTGGCCAATGTACTTGCTGCACAGATTCGTCAGGACGCGTAACACCAAGGTCACATCCAGATTCTTGGACCTGGGCATAATAGCTGCCAAACGGCTAATCACGAAAAGATGGAAGGCGCCTGACTCCCCACACTTCCAGGCTTGGAAGCATTCCACACTCGCATGGGCTAGAGCAGAAGGCATAGCAATTCGCTGTGAAGAAACCATAGGCCTTAGGAAAATACCAATAGCTACACATTGGGATGCGATCCTCATAACACTACAACAGCGTGTAGGCCAGCCAATTCCGCTCACACTGGTACCTGGCCAGGATGGGTAACGTTGCACATGTGAGTCGAATCCCTGAGACACCCAAAGCCACCAATTCCACAGCTGACATTGGTACACCGACGCCCTGATACATACATTTATGGGGGACCTATGGTTAAAGTAATGGGCACAGGTGCAGCAGAAGACATACCCACACATGCACACAGACAGGTGGGGACACTCCAACTCAGCTCCAAGTTCTATGTCCTTCCCCCCGATTATTGAATGCGCTGTTTATCATGGTCACCCATACAGTTCCAGACTCTCAATGTTACTTTCTACAGGCAATGATTGTAGAAATACTAACAGTATTGGACTCTAAATGATGATACCGACCTAGTACAACGTAATTGGAACGGTCACACCATTGGATAAATAATTGTAATGTTCTTATTGTCTAAACAAACTGCTGTAAGAGATCTAATGACACTATATGCAAGCCATGTAAAGCTATTTATTTCTGTTACTTTTGTAATAAAACAAAAACAAAATATATTTAAAAACAAAAAATGAGGACAATTACGCCAAGGTCCGTTGGGGAGACCAGGCCCAATCGACAGATCCGATCAGTGTGGACAGGGGGTCAGACAGGATTGTGTATTGGCCTCCACTTTATTTTCTTTATCAATGGTGTTGTCCAATACCTAGCGAAAGTACCAGCTGACACCCCTGTGCTGGGGAGTGACAAAGTAACAACGTTATTGTTCTCGGACGACACATTGATAGTGTCCAAAACGCCCAGTGGTCTGCAACTGCTCCTGGATTGCTTCAAGGCCTTTTGCGATCAAAGAGGTCTTGAGGTCAACACCTCGAAAGCCAAACTTCTGCTAATGCATGCACATAGAACGTTCAAGGGTAAAATGCTGCTGGGGGGATCCCTCTTGAGAGAGTGGCCACCTTTCAGTATTTGGGCATAACTCTACCTGAGAAAATGGCATGGAAAGATCACTTTGTGAAGCGGAATTTCCAGCAGAGGCAGACCATTGGGGCACTGATTAAGGAGCATAGAACTTCCAAAACGAAGCCAATAGCTGCCCATCTTCAGATTTATGACCATATGGGAGCGAGTTCTGCTCTGTATGGGGCTGAACTCTGGGGATTTGAAAATAATGAAAGCCTATTTATCACAGAGAACACATTTTTAAGATCCTTATGTTCACGTCCCCAGAGTACACCTCTTCAACCATTACGGCTAGATATGGGTAGACACTCAATATGGATAAAGCTAGGTTGCGCCCCCTGCTTTTTTGGCTTTGACTCAAACTAACTCCCGAACTCTCCCATTATTTATTTATTTATTTTTTTTAAATTATTTTTATTGCAGGAATTAGTAAATCTTTACATAATCGGCCAGCATTACATCTCAAGCCGGAGCGTTGAAACCCAACTCTCCGATCCCCTCCGGAAGTTGCTTACACAGCCGTTCAGCCCACAACCCTGGGGTCGGGCGGCGAAAGTCCGTGGGGGCTCAGGAGGTTGTCGAGGTCGGCCCGGAGGATTCGTTGTCCTTCATCTGCTTTTCTAAACAACCCTATAACTCCAAAAACACCCCCCCACCCTTAAAACCCCCCAATCCCAGAAAACCCCTCCCCCCCACCGCCATCAGCGCGCGGCATCAACCGCCACCGGATCTTCTTGGGGACCCATGGGGAAAACAATAAAGCTGAGAAGTGCAACCGTCTACCGGGACTCAGGGCGCGCCGCTACCTCATGTTCGGCATCGCCGGGGGCGCAGTACTCCCTAAGGGCCTGCACGAGCATCTCCCACTCCAGCGCTGTCTCCTCGGCCTTCTCGTTACGCTGCCTCCAAGCTAGCTGGTATCTAAGCGTACTCTCCCCCGCCGCCCACTTCAAAAATTCGCTGTGCCACCGGCTCCCTGTCGGGCCGGTCCGTGCCTTCCAATTCCTGGTCACCTCCCGTTTAGCAAGGAAGCGAACTCTCCCATTATGCTGCAGCACTTGATGAGATCTCCAAGCTTGACCACTTCAGTAAGATTGGGTGGTTTAACGAGGTATAGAAGCAATACAGACGTTTGTGGTATACAATCGCCGCAAACTATTAATCCAAATTATTCTGCAGTGCTCACTCTTCGGGTTAACCGTTACCAAAAAAGAACCGGAATTTACAAATTGCAAAACAACAGGGGTAGAGGAGCACGGTAACCATACCTGCTATTTATATTAGTTAAAAATCTTCATCTTATATATCAAAAAGCATATATTATGCAACGACAGTAGAGATCTCTTTTTTAAAAAAAGACAACACAACAACTTTCTTTTGAAAAAGATTTTTTCATATCCTTAATCTTTTCTTTTATTCATAGATCATATTGTACATGTATAACAAAGTACAGCCTACGCGTTTCGTTTCAATCTCACGGGGCTTCTTCAGGGCAACGGTTAAGTATTAGTTGGTCCAATTCCTCAAACAGATGAAGCATCAGTCACTCCAAAGTTAATCAGATCGATAGATACTTAATTCGTATCTACAGACCGCATCGACAAACGCTGTGTGCTCCACAGTGTTTCAATCGTATTCACCAATCTAACGTCCAATATAACTTGATTTCAGGTTTAATAAACCAACCGTCTCCCATATCCCTTCCTGTAGGCGCCGTCAAAGCGATATTCTTTCAGCCATCTTGAAATTCCTGATAGTTTCTCATTTAAGTCACTCTCAATGGTGAGGCAGACACCTATTCAGGTGTTGAACATTATCTGGTTAGAGCAAGAAGGGATCCTCATTCAGTAGCGAGCTAGTGTCTTGCCCAGCCATCTCAAGTATTGTCTTTACCCTGCTGTTCCCTGGCCAACGACGCCAGGACCGCTTGGCGTTTTAGTGCCATTGTAGCATGGTCGGGTTTCATGCTCCCTGCTGCCCCCTGCCATCGTGGGCACCTGCAGAAAAGGGCCTCCTCTAAGCCTTATCCGTGGGCCCCCAATTCCAAGGATTTGGCAGGTCTCCGAAGAGAGCGCAGTTGATACAGCTTGCCTTCCAGGTGGAAGATAAGGCAAAAGGGGTGGCCCCATAAGTAGGCGACCCCCAAATTCCACAGATGTGAGGTCGCCGGGCGGAATTCTCGTTGCTTCTGAAGAGTGATCGTAGCAAGATCTTGATAGAGCGTGTGTGTGTGTCCCTGGAATGGTAGTGGATGTTTCTCCCAGGCTTTGCACAGGATCGTTTCTTTTAGTTGAAAATCGTGGAGGCAAGGCAGGCTATCCAAGATAGAGGCAGATGGAAGACTCAGTAGGCCGACCCTGTGTGTGCGATAGATTTTTATCTCAACGTCGGGGGAGGCCTTCAAGATGAAGCGGAAAAGGTCCCTTAGGTAGAGACCCAAGTCAGAACCTTCTGCTGAGGGTGGCGCACCCCTAATGCAAATGTTATGACTGGAGCAATTCTTTAGGTCCTCTGCATGTGCTTGGAGGTCAATCTGTTGTTCTCGCAGTTGGATCACCTCATGTTGTAATTGTTCCACTTCCTCATCACAAGTGTATTCCTGGTCTTCTAATGCCGAGACCCTCTCTCCGATAGAGTCAACGTCATGCAGAAACTTCTTGATGTCGCTGGAGAAGTCCCTCCTGAAGGTCTGCATTTCCTCCAGAAGGGAGGAGAACAATGTCTTCAGGAAGGACTGGTTGACAGGCTCCTGAACCACCTCCGCTTCATGCAGTTGACTTGCATTTGTCGCCATTTGTCTGTCCCCAACCGCCCAAAGCCGGAGCTTGGTCAATATGTCCTTAAGGGACCGGTGCTTCTTTTCCCTCGCAGATGCCATTTCTCTCGGTGGTTGCCCTGTTTCTCCGGTGTCCCGTTGATGAACTGCCACTGGTTGCCCAGGCGTGGCTATTTCGATCCGCTGCGTTAGGGTGGTGCTGCGACCTCAAGGGGACCCGCTCCCAGGGCCAGGGTCCACCCCGAATGACAGGGGGGCCCTGTGAAGGATCCCAAACTCCTCCATCCAGCTGGCTGGCTGGTGCTGGGGCAGTGAGCAAACATCAGTTGCCCACGACTCCAAAGAGGTCCCCCGGTCTCTGGTGATTGCTGCTGTGCTCTGCTATTTCTGCCCAGCATTGGGACGCCCCCCAGTCTGTGCAGTTTAGTCGCTGCTAACCTTTCAGGGGCCAAGGGCCAATCTATCTTGTGGAGCTAGCTCTGCTTTCAACCGGGAGCCCCCTGTTAGTAGTGATGAACAGGGCCTCCGCTCTCCTTGCTGCTTCCAGATTGTGTCCTCACTGCCTAGGCCGCTGCTCGGGGTATCGCGTGTCCTCCAGCCCTCAATGCTCTGTCCTAGGCCTTTCGCTGCTTGTCGCTAGGGGACGAGGATGGCAGCTGAGACAGCTTTGCACCCTGCAGGCTCACCATGTCATTATGCAGTGCCCGCCTATCTCTGGATTCCTGCGGGTCAATGTGTTCCAGCCACGAGGCCACACTCAGGGCCTCCCTTCCGGGCCTCTCCTCTGCCCCCTAAAACGTGTTTATAGGGGCACTCTTTGACACTCCTGGGGCCCCTCAACAGCTCACCAGTCTGAGTCTGCTGTTGGCTCTGCTCCCTCTGGCCGTCCGCCCGTGTCTATCATGCTTGGGTGTGCACTCGTCCTCTGCACTGGGGCCGCTGCCCCCAGCCTTTCCACTTGCTCTTACGCAGTGGGTCTCAGCACCTGTCCTATGCGGGGCACTGCTGGGATCCAACGGCACCCTTGCAGCAGTCCGCCTCAGCTCGACGTTCCCTCTCTCCAAGGGGGCACAACCACCAGACACAGCAGGATCCTCCGGCCACATGTGGTCCCCCACGGGAACCTGCAACCCTGACTAGATCGGGGCCGCCATCTTGCAGTGCTGGCCGCCGGCTCTCTCCCCTCAGAAAGCTCCATATTTCGGGCTCAGGCAGGTGGAAACAGCTCACCGCCCAAGCTCTAGCATTCCGAACTCCCACTGGTGGCGATCAGTGGTCTCGTCAGGCAATTCTGACATTGGTTATGGCAACGGTGGGCAGCGTGGACGAGTAGATGAGAAAGACACATCTTACTCGCCCATCTTGGCCACACCACAACAACATTTTTAGAGAGTACTTATCTCCCATTTGTATTCCCCATATCGCTTCAATAAATGAAAAAACATTCCAGCTCTTGCTTGAAATAGAAGTTGCAACTGGGGGAGGTGATGAAAAGTGCATGGTTTGCCTATTCTTAGAATGTAAAAGCAGTTGGCCGACAATGGATGGGTTGCAATCCCTTGTAGGGTGGAAGTTCAATTTGGAATCCTATAGGGCTCATGCTGGTCTTCACTGTTCCTTTACCTCCTCCATTAGATGCTTCTGGCTCGAGGTACGTTTTCTTATACATTCTGCTGAAACAAGGTAATATCTAGGTTGTCGGGAATATTTTGTTTGATATCGCCAAACTCATGTTAATATATGTGCAAGTTAGAAACTAGATACTTGTAAATCGGCTCAGATTCATTGATGCCAATATAGAGATTTGCTATTAGCTGCTGATCAAAATCATGCAGACTGGAATTCTTGCTATCCACGCTTAAATTTCATAATTGTCACATTATTTGCATATCTATAGTTAAAACCTTTGGTTTTCTCTTCATCTTCTGACTATAAAATCTCAGGTTAGTTCAGCAGAGATCAAGCTTTTGCTTCCTGAAGCTAGCTGCTCTTGAAGGTAGGACCTTGTTTGCCACAGAGGCGTCTGGCTACAAGAGCCGAGACAATTGTTGGTACAGTAGGACAAGCTTCCAACAACTGTCTACAATTGCATGTTCTCTTATCTCATCTAGAGCTTCAAACCGTACATGGCCGTCATGCCCCATCAGGCAATCTTCCTTTGGTATCTTTCCTCAAGTGAGCTCATAATTTGTTCTCTATTTGTGATAGTTAGATTCTCGGTTGATTCAATTGGGCAAATTAGTTCCTCATGTCCTTCTAGCAGCTGCTTCTTGTATCTTGGCTGCTCCTCACAAGCATCCTCGATACGAGTTGCTCAATCGAAACCCATATGCTTCATCCAAACCTGGTATTATAATATATTTTCATCCCATATGGAGTGCTCCTTGGTTCCAGATCCCCAGATGCCTCAAGTCTTGTAGTGCATCTTTACCATGGGCCTCTTTTCTTTTCAGTGCTTAAGCCTCGCTCTGACCACTTGATCCTCCAGCAGTTGCCTCTTTACTCAAAACGTTTCAAATTTAGTGAGGAGGCATGCACCTTTATTTTAACAGCTCCGAAATAGCAACCTGTTGGGGACTCTTTGGTTAGTAGTAATTCAAATCCAATAAGATATTTTCCATTTTCTGTCATTAAAAATGAACATATGCAATCCCTGCATGTGGAGGTGCTAGCTTTTGTAAATCAGTACCAAGTATAAGAAATACCGGTTTTGACATGGCTTCAGAACAATGGGACATATTGCTAACAGATGTTCCAAACTCAGTTAAACCATTGAGTCCCTATCCCATATCAACACAAAATGGAGACATAGCAGTTCATTCCTGGTCCTGGTGTATGGCAGGCCATCTGAGTAACAAGTGGCTGGAATTAGCTAAACTGGCCATCTTTTCCATATTTTCTATTCATTAAGCAGGAAAATGTTTTTACTTCTACATTTTTTTAAAACATTTTATTAATTCTCTCAAGACATAGCACCTGATATGATTCTTATTACATACAGTATATGGTTTTTCACCATGGGTAGGATAGAGTTCCTAGATCTTGCATATAAAATACAGTCTACGGCGGGGTAGCCCAGCCATGTGACATTTAGCAGTCTAGCATTCAATCGGTGCCATGTGGCAGGTGCTGGTTGATAGACAATAAAAACAGTAAACCATAACTACCCGGACCCTCTACCCCCTCACCGGCTCACCTCATGTTTGGCCGACTCGGCCTAGAATCTGGCTCAGGCTGCGTGAAATCCCATTGTAGAGGCTTAGAGGCACATACAGAACTCCTGAACAGGTTGTGTCTCCGTTGGGCATCGGGAGGCCATATGGGGCTAGGGGGCACCGTGCCCTGATGCGAGTTTGTAGTAAACAAACTTTATTCGGTTGTTACGACCATAAAAATGCGAGTGCTCACAGTACTGATATCCAACAATATACATAAGAGATTAATTAGATAGCATACATCTTTTGTCATAAATCTTAAATCATCAGTTTAAAATATTTAGAAAATTATGAAAGGATAAAATCTATTATAATTTTGAAAACATATACCGTATTATAAAAGCAATTCCACCAACGTCAAAACTTGATCAATTTCCAAGAATAAAACATTGCAAAGTTGTTATAAAGTCTGGAGCTTGTTATCTAATACAATTATCCAATGCAGACTATCGTGTTTTAGACGCATGCCTTCTGATAATCCCCATTTTTCCATGGAACTTTGCAACTCCACATGCTACAGAAGGCCTACAATCGGATTTTAAAATGCGAAGAGCTTCCTGGTGGCAACAAGTTCCCAATAATCTACAAACAGGAACTAGCCACTTATGTCTTTGGAGTCTATACAAACGATAAATAAAATAAATGTGGCCAATTGTTTCAATCATTGCAGGACATCCCGGGCAGTGCCGTGTTATTGCCAAGGGCTGCCTGCACGCAGCTGTGAAGGAGTTTACAGGGAGGGATCCATATCTAAATTGGATATAGAGTCTCCTATCCTGGGGGATGGTAATAGACTCCATATACTGTTCAAAAGGGCTTTGTAATTTGAATTCCATGAATTCTAGCGTGAGACGGCCCACAAGTGGTTGAGCAACAAACGACTGTGATACCCAGCTCTAATATTGGTTTTTACCACTTCTTTGCTTGGCAGTTTGCCAACATCTTTGGTTTCCCATGAACTTCCCAGACCAATCACTGATAATAGTGACCTAACCTCATTAAACCGCAAAACAACAGGGGTAGAGGAGCACAGTAACCATGCATAATATTTATATTAGTCAAAAACCTTAATCTTCTAAGGCAAAAGGCATATATTATGCAACCACAGTACAGATCTCTTTTATAAAAAAAGACAACACGGCAACTTCTTTGTTTTGAGAGAAAAACAATTCATATCCTTCCTACTGAAGGGGAGAGGGGACAGTGGGCCACGATATGCACCCCTCATTATACTTACCTGGGCACTGCGAGATACACGCTCTGGTGGTCCTGGACTTACATTAGTTCTTTCATGCTTACACATTTGTTTGTTTTTGGATTTGTTGGGGTCCAGTACTTAGCTAGGCGGTCAACAGCAGATGGGATGGCCACACAGGGGACGGGGAAGAGGGGAGGGAACAAGGTCTCTCATGAGGGTCGTACACAACTAACGATGCC
The DNA here is from genome assembly GCF_964204655.1 of Triturus cristatus. Classification (NCBI taxonomy): domain Eukaryota; kingdom Metazoa; phylum Chordata; class Amphibia; order Caudata; family Salamandridae; genus Triturus; species Triturus cristatus. The sequence goes on along the minus strand of NC_140592.1, from coordinate 512,269,219 downwards.
CCTTTAACCACTAGATATGTTATCTCAACTAGTTAAGGTCTTTTCGCCTAACACAAAGGGCCTCAACAACCCCATTAAGCGTCGCACAATACTATCCTACCTAGAACACTCAGCGGCAGACATATGCAAACTTCAGGAGATTCATCTTCTGGGCAGAGATTGGCATAGTTTCCTCTCCCGAGCCTTTCCTTACCAGTTCTTTTCTTCTACCTTCTCTAAAAAAGCAGGGGTAGCGATACTGATCACAAAATCCTTCATGGGATGGGTGGGACCTAAGGTAGCGAAATTAAAGTGTAGACTCCTCGCAAACACTGTATACATTGGAGACCGCTTTCTGTTGCTGGGCTCTATCTACGCTCCCAACACGGGACAAGAACAGTTTCTACACTCAACGGTGTCAGGGGTGCCAACCCTGCAGACTCGGTGGTTACTACTTGGAGGGGATCAGAACCTTGTGTTCAATGCAGATAAAGATAAATCCGGAAATCGATTTAGTCAGACGGGGGCACTGTCAAAGAGAGGGGGCAGCTGGCTGTAGGAGACAGAGTTGCTGGACCTGTGGAGGGAATCCCACCCACATACCCTTCAGTATCCCTTTTTCCCGCATACTCATAAAACATATGACCGGATCAAATATTTGCTAGGGACTAGGAATGTACACAATCTCATGAAGGCATCAGATATAGAGCCAGCGGCATTATCAGACCATGAGGCTGTCACCCTTACATTGGAACACTCTCCATGTCCCAGAGCGTCTTTCTAGTGGAGTCTTAGGGACACCCTGCTCCATTACCCCACGGTCTTACAACACATCACTACAGAAATACAAAAATATTTAGGCTTCAACGAAATCCCGGAGACCTCAATCTCCACGCTGTGAGAGGCTCTGAAAGCGGTGGTGAGGGGTGAACTCTTAGCAATCTTGGCAGCAGACAACAAGACCCATAAAGACAAGAGAACAATTGACCAATCAGGTCAAAGAGCTAGAACACATACACAGTCGAACTAGGGCCCCGAGATTATGGCACCAACTATGCGCAGCATGTTCTTAACTTGCGGGATTGGACCTAGACAGGGCGGAATAAGAAGCCCTTCAGCTGAAACATTCCTTCTATATCAGGAGAGATACACCCAGGTGGCTTCTAGCCAATAAGCTAAGGGCCCAGCGACAGCAAACAGGGGCCCACTCCATTCTCGAGCCCTGGCTCTATCCCCCCCAGCTATGTTGTCGTCAGCCATTGTGGTCAACCCGAAACCAGGGAAAGACTGGCACAAATTTAGTTCATATTGTCCAATGTCGCTTTTAAACATAGACATCAATCTCTTCACGAGTATACTAGAATGGCTTTTGGGCCCCCCGATGCCAGGTATCATCGACCCTGACCAGGCGGGGTTTATTCATCAAAGACAAAGCAGCAACAACATAAAACAAATACTGCACCTGATCAACAAAGTTGATCATTCCGACATCGAGGTTCTCTTACTCATGGTCAACGCAGAGAAGGCGTTTGATCGGGTACACTGGCACTACCTGGAGCAGACTCTCGTCCACTTCGGTCTGGGTGACCGCTTCTGCGTCTGGTTGGTGAGCTGCTACAGCTCACCTACAGCAACAGTCTGAGTGAATGGTGTCACCTCATCAACCAGGGCACCAGACAGGGATGCCCTCTGTCGCCCCTGCTGTTTGCCCTGTACATGGAGCCACTGACTCAACGGATTAGAGATAACCCAGAGATCATGGGAATCCCCTTCAGAAGGTAAAGACAAACAATCTGCCTATATGCGTATGATGTCTTAGCCTTCTTAGTCAATCCTACTACAACCCTTCCGATCTTTCTTGAAGAGCAGTCCCAGTTCAGTTCGGCCTCGGGTTTCTGCATCAATGTTTACAAATCACAGGTTCTGGCCCTGTAAACCACTCATAGCAGACTGTCTCATCTTAAAGATCGTTTCCCATTACAGTGGGCTACTGCATCACTTCTGTACCTGGGGATTCAGCTCGCCCCCACGACTGCACAGACCGTCACTATAAATTACGACACCCTACTCCGTAGGATCAGGGAAGACTTAAATAGCTGGAATACGCCCCAGCCTTTCGTGGCTGGGGTGCATTGCCGCCCTTAAAATGACTGGCCTGCAGAGGGTCTTGCATCTTTTTCAGACAATACCGGTCGCTCCCCGAGGAGGATGCTTACCATGTTGCAGAGGGAATTGAATCATTTTGTGTGGTTGTTAGCCCGGCCTTGAATGAGCAGGGAGTGGAGTTACTTAGCCGCAGTTGAGGGGTGTTTGGGGATACCCAATCTTCATCAATATTTTCAAGCGACGCAGATGCGCTACCTCTTGGAGTAGAGACGAGACGAGTTGGAAAAGCATGAGCTGTTCCAGGACAGGGAGATAGTAGGATATCCCCTGAGGAAAGTACCTTTCCTCAAGAGAGCGAACAGACCACTGAGCTTGCAAAAGTCTCTCATCACTAAGACTATCATAGATGTGTGGGAACTGGTAACAACTAGACAGGGGCTTGCCACATTTCCCTCCCCTCTGGCACCCTTGTTCGATAATGAGGAAATTTCTCTGGGGTTACAGCAGGGGGCATTCGAGGCCTGGCACCAGATACCATGCCACGCTGCGGGCCATCTTTTCGACGAGGACGGTATTATTGCATTTCCGCAATTACAGCAACAAACGACTTACCTGATAAAGACAACACTACCTCTAATTAAGAAACTGCCTCCTACATCTTTCTAACTTCCCTGCAGTGGGTAGACAGCTTACACGATATGAGAAGTGGCTGGTTACTAACAAACAGATGAAAGGCTTATCTCTGATTTATACACCTTTCTGCACCGGCCCACCCAACCGCAGAACATACCCAGTCAGAAGCGGTGGGAAAAGGAACTAGGGAGAGAGCTATCTCCTTAAGAGTGGATCGAGATTTATTACGGGGCACGTCACACAGCCTGAAACACAACTAGGATAGAGGATGCCACCAAGATAGTTACTCATTGGTTTCTGACCCTGGTGTGCCTCCACAGAGGAAACCCGAACCGGAGTCCGGATTTCTGGCAGGGCTGTGGCTCCCCAGGCATGCTCCTTCCCTTGCTCTGGGATTGCTAGTGCCTCACAGCTCATTGGACCCAGACCCTAAACGAAATAGACCTATACTTTGATATCCAGATACCTTGATTTCCTTCCTATACGATCCTAGGTCTCTCCAACCCGCTTCTGTACCCACTCAAATCTCGTAAAGGAAGGCAAATGGGGCTAGCATTGGGGGCAGCGCTCCAGAATATCCTTACACATTGGGGGACCCGAAACTCACCCACACACCAGGGATGGCTCCACAGATTATGGTACATCTTGGGGTGGCTATGGTCGGAAAAAACATTGAAGTGTTTGAAAAAGCAGTTGAGAGTGATATTGTGAATCTCCTCAACAAACAGAATAGGATGAATCATGGACTTAATATCAACAGAACTGAGAGACAGGCCCTGAATTCCCTTAAAGCAGACAGAAGTATAACTATTAAGCCTGCAGATAAGGGTGGTGGGGTAGTTGTCTTCAACACTAGAGATTATGAGTGTAAAATGCTCAGATTGCTCAATGTTGAGGAACACTACAAGCGCACAAGTGTGCATAGCCTTGATGCTGTGTCCAGAGAGTGCACTGATCTTCTTAAAGAAGCAAAGGAGAATTCTTGGATCTGTGATGATGAGTTCAAGTTTCTCAACAATGTTGAGTCCAAGACCCCCGCCATATATGGCCTACCAAAAATCCACAAGAATTGCACTGATCCACCAATGAGACCTATTGTGAGTAGCATTAATTTCCTTTTGGAACCTATGAGTAAGTATGTGGATCATTTTTTACGCCCTATTGTCTGCAACTTACGATCCTATGTGAGAGATTCTGCTCATATTATCTCTCTTGTTGAGGGTAGACCGTTCTGTGGAGAGACTCAGTGTCTAGTCACTCTGGACATTGAGTCTCTCTATACGAACATTCCACAAAGTGATACCGTGGAAGTCATTCGAGATATTCTTGTTGATCAGGATTTGGGTGGAGCCAATGCCGATTTTATTGTTAGCTGTGTGAACTTAATTTTGAAAAATAATGTCTTTCTGTTCAAAGATGAATACTTTAAACAACTGAAAGGAACCAGCATGGGGGCCACCTGTGCTCCTAGTCTGGCCTGCCTTTATGTAGGCCAGTTTGAAACTAAGCACATCTATAACGAGGTGGCCCCGTTCTTTGAAAATGTAGCGGGCTGGTATCGCTACATAGATGACATTTTCTTCATCTGGGAGGGCGATACAGAAAAACTAACTGAATTTCTAGATTGGCTTAATTTGGGTGATGCAAACTTAAGGTTTACATTCCATCAGAGCAAAACAAAGGTAGACTTTTTAGACATTACCATTAAGAATTCTAATGGTTTTCTGGAGGTTGAGCTGTTTACTAAACCTATGGCCAAGAACACTCTCCTCCATTTTTCTAGTTTCCGTCCTAAGTCTCAAAGAGAGAGTATTCCCTTCAGCCAGTTCCTTCGCTTGCGAAGGAATTGTTCAGATCTACAGGATTTCTATAGACACGAGGATGATCTGAAACGTAAGTTCAAAGACAGAGGATATCCTAAAAAACTTTTGACACATTCCCTCAAACGTGCTAGGTTTTATGACCGTGAAGCTTTGGTCAATAAACCCGCAGCTAAAAAGGAACTACCCAAAAAGGTAGTATTTGTGAGTACATTTTCCAATCTGAGCAACCAGATTAAAAATATTGTCAATAAAAACTGGCATATTGTTAATTATGATGAGGAGTTGAAATTGGAAAGACCTCTATATGCGTTCAAGAAAAACAGCAATTTAAGAGATATGCTGGTGCATACATATCGTGAGGACAGTACCTACACACAAAGAACAATTACTAACACCCCAGCAGTAAGTAATGTCAGATGTGGTACTTGCAATATATGTCCACAATGCATACAAACCAAAGAAATTTCGTATAATGGCTGTACCTTTCGACCTAGAACTCTCAACAACTGCAGAAGTAAGAACGTTATCTATTTCCTACGTTGCCCCTGTGATCTGGGGTATGTAGGGGAAACAGGGAGAGAGATTCGAGTCAGACTACAAGAGCATAGATCAGCTATTAAGACGAAAAAACTGACGGCACCGCTTGTATCGCATTTTCTTGAAGCTGGACATGGAGAAAATGACTTCTCTTTGTTTATCTTGGAAAAAATTAGATTAGATAGAAGAGGCGGGAATATTACCAGTAAACGAAAAGCACGGGAGCAATGGTATATTTCTCATCTGAATACAATACGGAAAGGTTTGAACTCAAGAGAAGAGTGGGAACGCCTACTAGTGATTTGATTGTATTGAAATTGGGTATCTCGTAATTGACGAGTTCAGGTGAAGTGGGGTACTCTCTAAATAGCCTGTCTATTGAGATTGTGGACCGTATCTATCTGATTATTCTTCCCCAGGGTGGATTCTCCCAGGGTGAAAGCCGGGCTTGTTTAAAACTGCTCTCAGTAGTCAGATATAGACCTTGGGCACACAAAGGTATAGGGACATTAGCGATTTAACAGTACATTAATCAATATCCAAATTATGTGTCCATTTATTAGGTATTTGAGATTGGGTCCCATGTGACATGATTATGATATCCAAATGATGACCGTCACTATGTGGTAGAAAATTTTCCCTATGTAATATTTGGTCTTTGCCAATTATGTGCTTTCCCAACATGATAATGCCATAATTAGGATTGGCTAACAACGGGCTTAAGATATCATGAATGAATAAATGCAGCTTTGGATCCAAAAAGAATAGGAAACTAGCATTTCGATAGTATTTTTGCGTGTCGTAACGTTCTAATCACCACGCTATGATGGCGTCCGCCTTGTAGAGTAGTTCCCCCGGTGCTTTGCGAGTGCTCATTTTTTGCCCCGGAAGGACTACTACAGTTCCGGGTTATTCATTACATGCCGGAAGATATTTAAACGTGCCTGTTTCAATGTACCGCGTTCAACTGAATCAGAGGAAACCAGTGTGGACACTACCAGACCCTATTTAGGTATGTGGGCAGATAGCACGCTTAGTATACTGTGACTATGGTGGGAGCTAGAGACCTCACTTTATTTTTTATTTTTTATTTATATTGGTTTTTTCGTTTCCCCCCGCTGCAGGGAGTGATTCGATCCCAGGTTTGGGACGCTTCGTATCTCCTCTATCCTCGGTGTATGTAAAAGAACCGACTTAAGGTAATTGGTGATCTTTTTGATTGTTGCAAATATTGGCAATACAGCTTAGCGAGTCGGTGTCTGTCCCTTACGCAATTATATGTGTGCCCACAGTATATTTAGGATATGAGGTCAGAGAGGGGAGCTAGATATTTCACTCCATTTATGTGATGTCTGCTGTTCTCTCGTTGCAGTTAGCGTCTTTGATCCTATGCCTGGGACGTTTTTTATCTCCTTCACACGTTTTTTATCTTCTTCACCCGTTGTGTGTGGAAAAGCACTTATTTAAGGTAATTGGTGATTTTGATGGTAGTCATATATCGGCTATTTAGCTCAGAGAGCCGTTGCTTGCCTCATGTGTGACATTATGAATACCTTTGATTACCACCATAACCATGAGTGTTGATCAAGGGAATGACTTGATATGTATAGCTAATCTACCATTTAGTAGTTGTTCTAAGCAGCGATTTCTTAGAGAGGCGTTGTCCGCCTCCTGCGTGACAAAAAGAATATTCGCGAGTACCACCTTAATGATGGGAGTCTGTCAATGAATAGATTTGATACTTACAGCTAAACTACCGCATGAGCAGTTTCATAATGCAGCGATTACTTTAGCCTACCACTGATAAGTGGGTCTGAGCAGCGTCATCTATAGTGAATAGTAAATTCATGAACACCTGTAGATGACATGAATTATCTATGTAATACACCACTAGTGGAGCTGAATGCCGTTGTGCAATATAGACTTCCCTTACTTTTATTAGATCCTTGGAGACATTTATGCAGTGATCTGGGGACCAGGCGTGTGCTAAAGGAGACTATATGAATTACTGCCCCTGAGGCGCGATAAATTAAACTACTTCAAGACGTTGATGAGGTAAATTCAGGAATGCCTGTAGATTATGTGAATTAATCATAAACCTAATTATCAGTAGAGTATAATGTTATATCTCTACCTAAATAGGCTTTTCTTACCCTATTAGACCTTTGATGGTACCAGTGTGCTGAAAAAGTCGACTGGGTCTATACAAGAGGAATTCGATAATATCCATGAGCCAAGGGTTCTGCATTTAATAATTGTGAGTCTAACTATTACAAAAACCACCCTCTAATATACATGTAATGCTCTGAGCCTCTAACTAAGAGAGAACAATGTGTCAGACTGTTTAGCCTAATATGTCAATTATAAGGAGCTGATCAAATATATCCTAAGATATAAAATGTTCTTAAACATTTATCCAATATCGGTTTGATTGATGGACGGTATTAGTACTGACAAATCCATGTATGTGTGTGTGTTTGTTTTCTATGAGCTAAAGTATGGGATGAGTTTGGGACATCAAAATGTATAATAATAGTATAAAGAATGTATTGTTGGAAACATTTCACATAGAAAGTCACTTATAGATTTTAAACACATAGAAATTGGGATCTACAATTAATCCGGAGGAAGGTGTTGGCTGTATACTAGGGCCTACCGAAACGCGCCGATGCCCTTAATACAAGGAAATCGTAGAAAATCTATGATAACAATGGTTCTGTGACATGTAAATTATGATTGAGTCTCATTGTGGTCACAACCGATGAATCTTTGATTTGGCGATTCCTTATTTTTAGATTAGGATTAATTTGTCCTTTTCTTTTTTCTGTTTTCCCAATTTTTCAATGTATTGTTTTATATAAATATTGATGTTGACTGGTTTCACTACCGGTCTATGAATTATAACAGATAAGTCTTATGTTTTTACTTTTGGAAAAGTGTTATTCCTTTTTTTGCAAAAATATTTGTGTAACATTATATATATTCTGTGACATATGTGATTAAGTTTAATAAACTTGTTGAGAAGTATTTTTGATTGCACTTTTGGTGTCCATTCTCATCCTGTGACTGAGAGATTGGTGTGTCTGAGTGACTGTTTACACATATTGATCCAAGGGAGATCTATTTTCTGACTAAGGTCTTGTTTGGTACCCCTCTCCCTTGGTATTGGGGTCCCTCTCTTTTTGTTACATACATCTTGGAGCGGCTGACTCCTTCCCTCACTGCATCCAAGACCTCTTTTTGGGAGATGTGGCCCCCCATTTATCGCCCTGCTATCTACAGAATGAAGAGAACTCACTTGCCCTAAATACTTGTGTATTCTCCAATTAGCGGAACTCACCCCAACCCGACCATAGGCAATGAGTAGGTAGCCATGGTATGTCTTCGCCACCGCTGACACACTTAACATTTTATTAGCGAGTACTGGAGGGGCGGGAGGAGGACGGGAGTGGATTCTGGGAATTGTTTAGATTTCTTCATTTTGTTTTCTAAAACACCCACATGTGGAGTGCTGCAACGTTCCCGCATAAGGGACATATGCAGAGTGTAGTGTCATTTCTACGCTGTGGTAACATTGTTTGACGCATATGAATAAAAAAGATTTAAACCATAAAAAAGTTGTTAAAGTTTTAGTGAGCTGATGCAGTTTACGAATGTGCCAATGATAAATATTATAGAACGTGCAATCAGTAAAATGTTTCAAATGCATTTTTTTCTTTGTGTAATTATATTTTATTGTAAGAAAATTTATTTTTAGAGGCAGAAACCAGTTAGTATTCCTCAATAATCTGTAACCAATCAGTTAGGTTATCCATGACCAGCTTCTGTTTCCTGTAACTATATGTTTATACTGAAAATAATAACTCAGAATGGAAGTGTACTTTGCTGATACTTTGTGGGTAAACTTACACTGCAGTTAATACAAAAACAGATTTTTGTTGCTTTAAGTATCTCCAGTGACTATTATTATTTCAACCTGCCAGGTTGGCATTTCAATTTAGTCCTTTATATCTTCAAATTCATTGTTTTTGTTTGCGATAAGACCAGGACCCTGTTACCTTTTCACTCAACTACCATGAGAATAGCAGAGTACACATATAGATGTAGCTAAATACTATATTTAGCAGAATGTCCATGAAAGGCTAATTTTTACCATTCCTGTTTTACTTATGCTTTCCTTACCCAATGCGTATATATTATTTACCTAATCAAGAACTGTACAAATTTGTTCCCATGCTTATGGTTCCTTCCCACTTTTTTGCCTTTTTCCTTTTTACAGATTACAATCTATGCATTTTTGCCTTGAAAATGTGTTGCACAAATTCTTTGTACCTAAATCGATGGAAATGGCATACTGCTGTTATGTTTAACCAATAAGGTACATCTAAATGTTACTCTTGTATAATGGCTCTATTGACTGTTCACGCACTAAGCATGCGGCTGAATATATAAGTGCACTACCACAGGATCTAATCCAATCACTAATCTAAACAATTGTAAATGACACCAGATTTTGTCTAATTCTTTGCAGGATCATTTTATTAAGTATACATCTAGTTAATAAGATGTATTGCATTCAGCAATTTCTCTTTTCTCGATAGCACAACCGGGTACTTTTTAAATTTTGACTTTCCCTTTTGCCAGCACCCTAGTACGTAGTCCCTTTTCCCCCATTATTATTATTTTTTTAAGCACACTTCTTTTGCACCATCTTGCTTGTTACGAAACTTCGGAGCACCCTATCATCCATCACCTTTTGGACGATTTTTAGAAATCTCTAGCCCTGTAATGGTGTTATTCTCACTCTTATCCCAATTTTTCTCATTACTCTTTCTTTATAATTCCACCATCAGGCACCTATAAACAGCTTAGTTTGTGCACCTGGTGGTGGGTTCACAAATGGATTCCTTGGTAATTCGTTTTTACTCAGTGCTTGAAATGGAAAAATAGAAGTGCAGGTACTCTGTACCAGAGTCTCTGCTTGTTTCTGAAAAGTGCCGGTACTCTCCAATTAAAAGTATAGCCTTTCTCTTGAGAAGTGTTAGTACTCTGCCGCTCACAATGAAAAAGTGCTGGTACTCCGTACCGGACAGTACCGGCCCATTTAAAGCACTGTTTTTATTGTTATGATTACATCTCTTTGAAGCCTTGAGAAAGCCCTGGTCCAATAGACCAAGTAGGGCGAAACATGTGTCGGCTGTTTCTGCACATCCCAAAAAACATTGAAGTAAGATAAAAACAAGAATACAATTAATAAAAGACTCTTTGAAAAAAGATCATACTAAACTTGCCTTTCTTTCAAATTATACATCAAAACCAAACAGAATACTTTTTGGGAGAATTCATTCTTAAAAAAATGAGGAGACAACACTCAAATTTTCTTTACTATTATTTGAGTCTCTTTACCCTTTTGATGCTCTGACTGACCTGGTCTGTAGTAAAGATAAATCATAAAATAAAAATACATTCAGAGACCATCTGAGTACTTGACTTTTGTTAGACCAAAATCACCTTGATAAAATAAAAAATTAAAAAGGAGGACTGTTTTTATTTAACAACATACACACACAATAGTTCAGTAAAGTATTTCTATAGTGAAATATTTTATAAGCACCCACCCAGACAAAATGAAATTAAATACGCGGCACTATGGAGTAAAAACAGAAACCCCCTAACATTTAAAGTAGGCAATATTACACTATATTTATAAGACATCACTTCGAAATATATTACAATTTAAAATTGAAAGTGGCTAAACATAGGGAAATGCCCTGTTATGTCAAAATTAAAATGCACATGCAAAAGGTATTAGCATGCAGATTTTTCTGAACCTCAGTCATTTGTATGCATCCATAATTGTGAACTAAAACTTGGCACAATGTCGGAATAGAAAGGCAGAGCCACTCTAATCATGGTTAGTTATCATGGTTTAATTCTAAAAGAGGGGTTACCCTGTTTGGGACTAAGTTGTATGGATTATTTGACATGCATTCAGGGTTATGAAGATCGTGCTAAATGTTACAGCAAATACAATGCAAAGTGGAACATATAATGCGCACACAGACGCTGACGGCCGCCAGTAACAAAGTTAATAGTGCCAATATCGGCAACAGTTATCACAAAACACATAAGTACATAAATGAAACACACGACACTGAATGTAAGTGGAGAAATATTGCTGCAGGTTTATTAGCATAAGCAATATGCAAACATGGTGGGTTATCTTACGGGCGATCCCAGGGCAGGCCAGCCCCTATGCCGCCTGCCCGTCTGATAAGCCTAGAGTCACCATGGCAACGCCAATTGGTGTCTACCAAATGTTGGGAGGGTCCCCCCCTCCCATCCGTGGACCACCAGTCCACTTGCTTCACACGCCCCCCGTGATGGGTGGGCGGAGCATACATGGCAGCCCCCGGTTGCTCAGACCCACAACCGCCTGTCGGATAGCGGGGCGCCGTCGGTCTTCCAGTGGACACGCTAAACATCCCTGGGTATCCTGGCTTAGCACCACGCGGTGCTGCTGCATGCTATACCCCTTGGTATGTGCAGACCCTGGATCGCCCTGTAACTCCTCCTGCAACACAAAGTGAAAATTGTTAGAAAACCTGGCCCCCCCTTTGTCCCTCCGGACGCCGGGTAAGCGGATGGGCGGGCAAGGCGAACGAGCGGACAAGAGGGCGAGGAGGGGGCGGAGACAGAATATGTACCCCCCTGGCTCCTCCCCGCCGGAAACAGCTATCTGCTGGGGTCTCCCTTGGTCTATCCCAGGGACACGACCTCCCACCCCTGTGCCTTCCTGTGGCACTAAGGCGGCCGCCCTCAGAGGGGCGGGCCGCTGCGCAACCCCCCCCCCGGGCAGCCTTACAGTCTTCTCATACCTGCAACCTGTGCTTTAAATGGGACGGTACTCACCGGCACAGAGTACAGGCACTTCCGAGTGGTCTACCCCTGAGTACCGGAACTCCTTGTGCTAGGAGAGTACTGGTACTCCTAGAGACAGCTGGACGCAGGCTCTTAGCTATGGGTACGTGCAGCAAAGGTGCTGCTGAATGGGAGGCTTTGAGATGGGCGTGAGGTGCTCTGGCAGTCAGTGGAGAGTGTATTCCAGCGCTGCAGTGCTGCTGCAGCCTTATATTCCAACATGAGAGCACCACAGGAAGGACAAGACAGTTAGAGCATCCGACAGTGAAACTGTTGCACTAAATGCCTGCCTCCAGCCCGAGCCACCCCGATCGTTTTTTTTTCTCCATTCAAAGCACTCCCAACAGGTAAAAACGTGACTTAGTAGGAACTCAAATTGACTTTCTTGATCTTCAGGATCAACACATCAAAAACTAAAGTGGACAGAAGATAAAGCTTCACTCACAATACTTCTCTCATTTGATTCACCTACTGTTATGACATTTTCAAATCCGCAAGACTTCAGCGAACCCTAATTGCGCAAACAGTTGAACCCAATACGTGACTTTGTAACAATTACAATCAAATCTATGTACATATCTTGAAAACTGCAACATTAAAAAAATATATATTTACAAATAATTATCAGGTAGGTTCAGGGGTCAGAAAAAACATTTCTATTTAGTGGTTAACTGACAAATGCAAGGGGGGCGTGGCCAGCTGCGGAAGATGGCGGACGCCTAACTACGGCTCGCAGGACAGGGCTGGACTAATCCCTGCCATCCCCAATTGAACACTGCACATCTGCCAGAATTCAGCCTAGTAACTCAGCCGCATGCGCGGCAGCTACCAGCCGGAGTGCCCTGCAACAGCTGAAGGGGCTAGTCCTGCACAAACTGATCGGATCCGAAATCGGGCCTACGCACTTTGCTAAGCCACTGGCCCAAGCATAGGGGCGGTAACATTGCTTACCCTAAAGGAGGTGTGCGACTGCCTGAGTGCCCGCGGATTACTGCTTATACTGTAGCATTGCGCTGGAACGCTGGCCGTTAGGACCTCCTCGGCTGAGGAGGCGTGGTGAGGGCGGGATAAGGGAGGAGGCAGAGTCATGCCCGGGAAACGGCAATAGAGAGTAAGATTTAGAAAAGGAAGGTTGTGAATAAACAAGGCTACTAGAATCCTGACCTTGTGTCCGTGTCCTTTGTGTGTAGGACACTACAACTGGCGACGAGGGTGGCCACAGCCCATGCGGTGTGGGTGCGTGCCCTGTTGAATGCAGCTGCCGGGCTGAGCTGCCCGAGCGTGTGGAGCGCTCTTCAGGATTCACGTGGCGCGGTTCGGGAGCCTACCCCGACCGCGTTTATTCCGGCGTGCTTAGATGCGGGAGCCCACCCCAGTCGTGTCTGGATTGCCGACAGACTGAGGGGTAGCTGAGAGCCCCCCGACGCTGGAGTAGCGCAAAGAGTGAGGGACACATGCGGGGCCCCCCCGACGTTGGAGTGGCGTGGAGGTCCCACGTTCCCTGCATGCAACGACGATCTGGGTGCCCACCCGAGTCGCATGTTTCCTGTGCCCCGGTACCTGTGGGTGAGTGCCTTCCTTCGTGTCCGAGTGCTGGGAGAGGCCTGGTTGCCTGAGACGCTGCTGCCGGTATGTGCAAGGCTGAATCTCGAGGGGCGCATGAGTTTGTAGCGGCCATCTTTGAGTCAGGCGCCTGCACCAATGCCCTGCGAGGAATCTCTGGCGGCCAACTTGAAGTCAGGCGAAGTTCATAAACCAGCATCAAGCACTGGCAAATTCAACTGAAAGAGCATAAAAGTCATCAAGCATTGGTATATGCAACTGAATGATCTGGAATTCATCAAGCACTGGCAAAATCCAAATGAAAGAGCCTAAGAGTCATCAAGCAATGGTAAATGTAACTGAATAACCTGAACGTCAATCAAGCATTGATACATTCAACTGAAAATTGTGAAAACTCGTCAAGCCCTGGTAAAGTTAACTGACAGGCCGTTTCATCACCATGTCTACCTCACCATCTCGTCGAGCAGGTCCGGCGCAAGCCAATGCTGGACATATGGGGATGCTTGGAGTGTCGTTTCTGCACCCACCTGAACCGCTGGTCCTCGAAACAGGAGGAGGTATGGGTCTTCGGTGGAAGGAGTGGCTTGAGGATTTTGAAGACTTTATGAAAGGGTCACACGTGACGGACGCCGGTCAACAGCTGATAGCACTACGTAATTTAATAGGAAAAGATGTCGGCCAAATAATAAAAGAACTACCTGCAGCCGATGTGGCATCCTACACTGATGTGTGTGTAGCCCTAAACCGGAAATTCTTGCATAAAAAGAACATTGATTATGAGAGATACACGTTTAACCTGGCGGCTCAAGAAAAAGAAGAGCCCATGTGCGCCTTCATCACTCGCCTTAGACGTCTGGCAAGCTATTGCGAGTTTGACTCTTTCTCGACCGAAGATGCCCTTCGTCTGAGGGTTATTGAAGGATGTCAGTCTGAATCATTAAGACGGAAACTGTTAAAGAAAAGCTATTCGCTGGACGAAATCGAAGAGGTGACACGGGTGCATGATCAGGCTGAAGAGCATGCCAAAAAAATGGAAGCAGGGAGAAGTGAAAAGCGTGAACAAGCTTTCAGGCTTCAATCCCGAAACACACGCAGATATTCTTCAGCGAAGCCGAGGTCATCGCGGTCCAAGATGCAACAGCAGCCGGTGCACCGACGACGTCGTAGCTCCAGTCGAAATAACAGACGACGGGAGCGGCATCTCAAATGTTATCGGTGTGGCTATTATTTTCCCCACACAGATGGGTGCCCCGCTATGGGTCAGAAATGCCGGAAGTGTGGAGGGGAGAACCATTTCTAGAACGTATGCGGAAATTACAGAAAAAACAAACAGAAAGATCAGGAAAGGTCATCTCGATCTGTGAGCACGCGTCATCAGGCCAAAGCAGTACGTGATCACAGAGACTCGTCACCAGGATCCTCCCGCTCCAGCTGCCAATCTCGCCGAAGTTATCGATCTCGACACACGTCTTTTCAAGAATCAAGGTCACTGTCTCCCATCTCGCAGGACAGGGATGAATATGTGTGTATGGTCGCTGACCCCGACCGATTGAAGAAATATCCTCAGCTCAGCATCCAAATCGGCAAACCATGGACCAAATTTGTGATGGACAGCGGAGCTTCTTTAAACTATATACCAGTGGCGGAATATCAGAGGATGAAGCGACCACCGCGTCTAAGCCCGGCTCATGTGAGAGTTTACATGTGGATGTCCAAAAAACCACTCTCGTGTTTGGGGAAGTTCTCAACGCATCTCACATATCAGGATCACACCATTCCTGCGTACATCCATGTCATTAAAGGGCCAGAGGCTGACTGCCTTCTGAGTCTACCGACTGCCGAGCGGCTAAGACTAGTGGACATTTTGTACAGGGATGATGACGAACTTGATGAGGCTCAAAAATTTTCAAAGCTATTTGCTGGCCTGGGAAAGATGGCTCATTGTCAAATTCGATTACACATCAACGAACAAATAACTCCAGTAGCTCAACACCATCGACGGATCCCCTTTCATCTCCAACACGCAGTTGAACAGGAGCTACAAGATCTGATCAAAGCTGACATCATTGAAAGGACAGGTGGACCTACACCCTGGGTTTCTCTGGTAGTCGTTGTGCCGAAAAAGGGAGAACCTGACAAAGTCCGGCTGTGTGTTGACATGAGGGCGCCTAACACCGCCATTGAAAGAGAAAGACACCCAGGGCCACATATCAGCGACATGATTGCGTCACTCAACCGAGCAAAGATATTCTCCAAACTGGATCTCAATAAAGGTTACCACCAACTGGAATTACATGAGCAGTCGCGTTACATTACAACTTTTTCAACCCACCTTGGCCTCTTCCGATACAAGAAACTCAGTTTCGGAGCGTCTTCCGCTGCTGATATCTTTCAAGAAGCCATTAGGAAAACGATTCATCACATCCCCAATGCCCTAAACTACAGTGATGATATCCTGGTATATGGGTCCACAACATGAGAACACGACGCTGCCTTAGAACGAGTCTGTCATGCACTAATGGAAGCCAATCTCACGTTACATAAAGCCAAGTGTGAGTTCCACAAGTCCACGTTGAAGTTCTTTGGCCATATCTTCTCCCAGGCGGGAATGAGACCAGATCCCGACAAAGTGGCGGCGCTGAATGACACCCCCAGGATGCAGGAGATGTTCGCTCCTTTTTAGGGATGGCCAGCTACTGTGCTCGGTATATCCAAGATTATGCAACCATCAGCTATCCCCCGAGACAGCTCACAAAACAAGGTCACCCGTTCCAGTGGTCAGCGGGATGTGAACAAGCCTTTAACGAAATTAAAGCGGCTGTGGAGTCAGCCGACAACATGGCTTACTTTGATCCGAAAAAAAAGACAGATTACGGTAGATGCCAGTCCTGTGGGGTTGGGAGCAATTCTAGCTCAATATGACTCGGAAGGTGATCAAAGATACTTAATTGCCTATGCAAGCAGAAGCCTGACTGAGACGGAGAAAACATATTCACAGCCCGAAAAAGAAAGCTTGGCTGTTGTCTGGGCCTGTGAGCACTTCCACATATTCATATACGGAAAACATTTTACATTAATCACTGACCATCAGGCCCTCATTACCATCTTTGGTAATCCTCGAGCTAAGATGCCACCGAGTATAGAACGCTGGGGCCTTCGCCTCCAAGAATACACGTACACAATTGTGCACAAGCCCGGCAAAGCAGAAAACCCTGCTGATTACATGTCAAGGCACCCCAAAGAAACAACCAAGTGCAGATCGTCTGTAGCCGAGGAATATATATGCTTTGTGGTGGATCAGGCCCGACCACCCGCAGTCCCGCTGGAGGCCATCTTAGATGCCACTCTTGAAGATGTCACTCTGCAAGAGGTAAAGCGCCGTATACAGAACAATGACTGGAGACACTTAGATGTCGACACTCCAAACAGTGCAGTTGACAGACAGGAACTTGCAGTCTTCACGCACGTGAAGGAGGATCTGTCAGTAGCCACAAATGGTCTGATCTTAAGAGACAATCGAATAGTCATCCCGAAACATTTACGGCAAGGCATCATTAACCTGGCACATGAAGGTCACAGAGGCATTGTGGCCACCAAGAGAGCCCTGAGGGAGCGAGTATGGTTTCCGGTCCTAGATCAAATTGTAGAGATCACATTGAAGGACTGTCCCCAATGTCAACTGGTCAGTCGACCTCATCCTCCCGCACCACTGCAAATGTCCCGATTGCCGGAGGGTGTGTGGCAGCATATTGCTGAGGACTTCTTTGGGCCATTTAAGTCTGGACAATATATCCTGGCTATCATGGATGAGTACTCACGGTTTCCGATTGGACAACTCATTGCATCAACCAAAGCGTCCAGCACAATACCTGTTTTGGATGAAGTGTTTGCCGACTGGGGCATTCCCAAAATAGTGAAAATGGATAATGGGCCCCCATTCAACAGTCAAGATTTCGCAGACTTTGCCAAACATCTCAACTTCAAGCATCACAAAATTACACCTCTGTGGCCACAGGCTAACGGAATGATTGAGAGATTTATGTCCACCTTAAAGAAAGCCATCCAACAGGCTGAAGTGTCGCGACAAGACATTCAATAGGTCTTAAATGAAGTCCTGCGGGCTTATAGAAACACGCCTCACTCCACTACTGGTAAGTGTCCCGCGACCCTAATGCTGGGCTGGCCAGTGCTCACCAGAATACCCATGGTTGACTGGACAGATGAATCAGTATTCCATGATTTTGACCCAGATGACATAGCTAGCACTGATCGACTCAGGAAAGAGAGAATGAAGACATATGCAGATCGTCGTAGAAGAGCTGCACCACCTGTGATTCACGAAGGTGACTGGGTACTAGGGACACAAGAACAGCAAAAGAAGACTGATTGTCGTTATCATGAAACTCCCCTAGTGGTCACCAAACAAAAAGGAACTATGATCACTGCGGAATCGGATGATAAGAGAATCACCAGGAATGTGGCGCACTTTCAGAAGTGTAGTCCTAAAGTCAAAGAACTACTCGATGGTCCTACCACCGGAGTAACGAAACTAAATGCAACTGAAATCAGTGACCATTCACCGAGAACGATCCCTGGTGGAGAAGAACCAGACGGTCCAGACGTCAATGGTCGTCCCCGCCGAACTATCAAGAGACTGAGTCGTCTGATCGAAGAACTGTAACTATGTGACATTACTTTTGGTTATTTAAAAAAAAAAAAAAAAAGTGTGATTTAACTCATTTTGTTAAGAAAGGGGGAGATGTAGCATTGCGCTGGAACGCTGGGCGTTAGGACCTCCTCGGCTGAGGAGGCGTGGTGAGGGCGGGATAAGGGAAGAGGCAGAGTCATGCCAGGGAAACGGCAGTAGAGAGTAAGATTTAGAAAAGGAAGGTTGTGAATAAACGAGGCTACTAGAATCCTGACCTTGTGTGCGTGTCCTTTGTGTGCAGGACACTACATATACCACGGGCTGCCGGCTTTAAAGGCAGACTCACCGTGCGAGAGGTAGAAGAGCCTCAAGTGGGCGGGGCCTGGGGGACCATCAGTGAGGGGGCAAGGAGGGCATGAAGAGACGCCTGGACTCTAACCCCCCCCCCCCTTCCCCCGAAAAAAACGAACCCTTGATTGTACCACGGAGGTCAGTGAACAATTAAAAACTGAGCTGGACACGCTCTCTGCAGCCCTTTCCGGCTCAGCTTCCCTTGCACTGTGTGATCTCGGCCTCACCAGGTGACCTTGTGAGAGAAGCCGAGATGGCGGGGCACAGTGTGCAGCTGTGATTCTATGATTGAGTGTCTGCCATTTATTGCAGTTTTTTTTTACCTCTACGTGTACTTTGTATGCTTTTGTAACCTGCACACGTCACTTTTTCCTTTTGTAACGTATCGTTTGCTACCTCTTGTATTGTGTTTGCTCTTGATAATTGCACAATTGTCACTTTTGCCTCATGTAACGTAACGTTTGCTTTTGTAACATGCTCACTTGTAATTTTTCTCCTCATGTATCATTACTGTTCCAATTGTGAAGCGCTCTGACACCTTCGGGTAAAGTCCACGCTATATAAAAACGCATTAAATAAATAAAAATTCTACCTGCACCCCTTCCCTTCCGGGCTCCTACAGCTGGGACTCGGTGCGCTAGGCGCTGCCTCCGCCTATCAGACCCCGGAGCCCAGGTCTCCCGGTTGGGGGTCATTTTTAGGGCGATTATTCGAGACCTCTTGTATATACTTTAGTATATACTTGATATATACCAATATGTGTATGTACTTTGTGGGCTCTGGAGATCAGCCCTAGGACTGGTCTGCTTCCGCTTAGGGACTGTTTTTTCTGTTCAACTGCCTCTATTTAACTGTCTTGATAGAAAACGACCAGCAGTGGTCAGTAAAAAACCAGAATCACTTTAGCATTCTCTATATTCCAGCCCATAGAAATGGAATTCCACAGGCACCCGTAGACAATATTTTTTTTTAAATCTTGTATTTTCAGTGATCTTACCACCGAAGGCCCTGGTTTTATATTAAAAACAGACTTTGGACAATACCATTTCAAGCTACAAGCCAAAATGTCTCTGCATGCGTTTCCATACCTGGCGTCTCACGCAGTTTGGTGCTTACTTTCCCTCCATGTTAAAGAACAGTAGATGTTTCAGTACCCAGGCTAATGTGCTGCATAGCTAAATACATATAAGGTCCCAAAAGTGAGACAGATTGCATTGCAAATGCTTGTTTGACTTGGCTGACTGGTGCAGCTGCACCAACCGCTGAATCTGGCGTCAACCGGAAGGCAGTCACCGACACACAAGGCGGGCCTACATCCCGTAAGAACCCGAGGAGGGGGGGGGAAATACGGCCGGCCAAAGTGGACATTGGGGGACAACTGATGCCTTGGCGAGGGGACTGTGGGACGAGGCCTCCCCCCCCCCCCTCTTTTTCTTGCTAAAACACTGAAGTGGGACAGAGCAGTGTAGAACCTGAATCTGCGCCTCCTGGTGTGCTGAGCGGGCAGTGTAGGCACTGAACTTGGTGGCAGTGATGGCTGACTGATGTAGGCCTCTACCAGAGCTCCTGAAAGGTGAGGCCTGAGCATGAAACTTGCTGGGGGGCAAGCCAAACTGCTGGGGCACACGGTGAGCACTGGAGCTGGCCGCGTCTATTGGATCCGGTGTGGGCCAGGGCGGAACAGGGAGGAACGGCACTAAGCAGACAGCACAGATCGTGAGCCACTATGGGAGACTTGCTCGCCAACCTGGTAGACATTGCGACTGCATCCATGGCTGCAGAGGCCCACATATAGACACAGAGCAGTATGAACATTGTGCAAACCGAGGTTCCGGCGGGCCGCAGTGGGGACTCTCCACCCCCCCCCCCAACTGGATACTGCCCCCTTCCCCCCAGAAAACACCTCCCCATGTGCTAATATGGGGTGACCCAAAGGAAAACAAGCAGACCAGGGCCACTCAGGAGAGTCGAATTCCACTGCCACAAATGATTCTCCCGTGTTGGTGGATGAGATTGCAGACACCCCTGCCCAGGAGATTACACCCTCAGACAAAGTAGACTTTATACTTAAAGAAATCAGAGAATTTAGGATGCTACTGGAGCAACAACTGGACACACTAACCACCAATGTGAGTTTGTTGTGGGCGGACCATAAAAATCTGTCGAATAAGTCCAAAAGCACTCAACTGCCCTGGCAGAGATCAATTCCTGGCGCAAATAACAAACAGAGACTGTCACACAGCTACAGAAAGAAGTAGCAGAATTGCAAAACAGAGTGGATGATGCAGAAGGGCGTGCACGTAGGAACAATATTCGCATAATTGGCATGCCCAAATAAAGTGAAGGACGCAACCCTACGCAATTTATAGAACATTGGTTGCGCATCACAGTGGCGGTAGAAGGCCTGTCCGAAATGTTCAGCGTTGAGAGGGCACACAGAGGGCCCACTGGGAATCGTGCACCTGGAGCGCCGCTGAGGACAATGGTGGCTAACATATTAAATTATAAAGACAAAGACACACCACTCCGCAAAGCACGAGAATGCACACCTATACTGTACAAAAACGCCAGGATTTCCCTCTTCCTCGACTACACCAGACAGGTTCAAAGACAAAGAGAGACTTTTCTGGGAGTCAAAAAACATCTGCAGCAACTTAATCTGTATGCCTTGCTTTTACCAGCCCGTCTCAAGGTCATGCACAAACGTGCCAGCTACTTTTTTGAGGATACAAAAGCAGCCTGGTCTTGGATTAAAACAAATTTTCCTGACTTGGAAAAAATACTGGAAAAACACAGACAGCCCCGGAAACTAAACCAGAGCCGTAGATGAAGAAAGCAGAGAAGCGCAAATCGAACGCGACCTCGGGGAATGCCGCTGACCGCGGCCCCCGCAGGGGGCCAATCGGCGGTCGGCGCCTTAGTGCCCCCGGGGCACCGGTCACCCCTCCCCTCCCCACCGGGGGGGGGGCGGGGTCGCAGTCCGGAGCCCCCCTCCTTGGGATGGCCGGAAGTGACGCGCAAGGCGTGTCACTTCCTGGCCCTGGGGTGAGGGGGAGGCTATTTAGCCTTCCCCCACTCTCCTGGCGACCTCTTTGTCGCCCGCTTCGCCTTTTCCCTCCCTACCGCTTACCCGGCATAGGCGTTGGGTGGGGGGGTTTTTCTGAGCGTTGTAATGTTTTCTTTTTTCGTTGCAGGCGGAGTTACAGGGCGATCTGGAAGCAGGCCGGTACAAAGGGTACCTCTGCGCGGCACCATAGGGGGTGCCTGAGCCAAAACCGAGGAGCCTCAAGGGAGGTCCCGGAAGCCGTGTCGGCGCCCCGCTAGTCCTGCGGGCGGTTGTGGGCCTGAACAACCGGGGGTTTGCTATGCGACGCTCCGCCCCGAGAGGGGGGGCGTGAGTAGAATTACCAACGGCACGTGATCGTAGAAAGAATCACCTGGGGGGCAGCAACGGCGGGCAACGCTCCCGCGCTGCCCGGCTCATCAGGCGGGCAGGCGACCCAGTTGGTTGCCTGCCCTTGGATCGCCCGTAAGATAACCCACCCATTACATATACTGGAATTATGTAATAAACCTGCAGCATTGTGTTACCCAACACCAACTGTCTTGTGTGTGTCATTTGGGTAACCTATTATGGGGGAGAGGGGACAGCGGGTTGCCCCTGGGGGTACTATAGGGATTACCCATTCTGGAACAAAAAATGGTGAGCAAGAGAGTGGCGCTACAGACGGCAGCAGCAATGAGGAAGAATGGGTCCCACAGCAGACTAGACATCATCCGATGGGGTAACACTCACGGACACTGACAGTAGCCAACCATTGTTTCCATCGGTTACACCCTCCCCCCCCCCCACCCCCCAAACAGCTCGGGGCATGCTAGGCTGAAAAAGACGACCTCTTAAGTACTGAAAATCGCAGCTCCCTTAAATAGGGTCCATAGGCTCACGCTGAACATCCGTGTACTTCGAAACAAAGAAGGTCCCAACAAGGTCCAAAAAGGGAGCACTACCTGCAACAGATAACTGTACGGATGAACTAACTATATCAAAATGAACACACTTTGTGGTGGGGATCGGCACCCTCTCTCTTCCCTCCCTATTTGCTGGCACCCCCCTGGAGCACTAAAATATAGCTGCCGAGGAGCGAGGATGACAGCCGCTGGCTTACTTTCCCTACCGGCGATTGCTTGTGCTGTTTTTAATATGTTGCCACTAATGACGTATGCTTGGTCGAAAACACGTTCAAGGTTGGACCGTCGTATCGGGATAGTTCTGATAAATGTTAGCAATTGTTATGAAGGGTACACCCTCACACAAGATGCCACTCTAGCTATGGAAGGGCGAGAAGTAGAAAGGAGCGTGGCGAACGCACACACACAGCACAAATGACAGCACCGTCCACATATAATTTTACAACCTGGAATGTGAGGGGCATGGGCTCTATCCACAAACGGCATCATATTCATGCACAATTGGGCAGGCTTTAATCCCAGATAGGGTTCCTTCAAGAAACACATCTAAATGCCGCTGATGTCTGTAAACTCCGGAAAAAATGGAGGGAGCAATTATACCACCCTACCTATTCGACGTTTGTGAGGGGTGAGCATAGATAGGGATGGCAGATATGCACTGGTGAGAGGAAAACTGGATGGTATGCCAGTGGTACTAGGTAGCATTTATGCCCCAAACTCAGAACAAGGAGCCTTATTAATAAAAGTTGGTGCAGCGCTAGCGGAATGGGCCAATTACCCATGGAGTGGGGATTACAACAGTTTTAAACACGCAGCTAGATAGGTCACACCCCCGCTCCCTGGGGTGGCGGCAATACGGTAGGCCAAAGGGTTGGAGGCTTGGATGCAAGGGTGAGCACTAGTAAAAATGAAAGAGCGCGCAAATACTCTTTCTATTCCTCAGTACATACACTGCACACACCGATAGACCGCATCCTATCCACCCCCACCCTACTGTTACAAATAGCAGACACAACATATTTGGGTAAAACACAGTCGGATCATAGCCCTCTTGAACTCACTCTGACATGGGGCGGATACCCACACCAGTCCCGACAGGGAGATTTAGCCCCCAATTGCTTGAATATGGCACCTTCCGTGCACATATGGACGGCGCAATTGGGGAATACTTTTCCAAGAATGCCAATACTGCCTCTACACGCATAATGGAATGGGAGGCGTTCAAAGTTGTGGTGAGGGGAACAACGATTGGAGCTATAGTAGGAGCGAGGCACACGATTACCCGTGACCTCGCTGAAGTGGAATCCCAGCTTGGAACACTAGACAAAGATGCTGTAGCATCCCCAACAGGGGCTGTGAAGCTACAGAAGGCGAGTATAGAATACGCTGAGCTGCTAGAAAGACTGCAGGTAATAGACTACTGCGCCCATACACCGAAAGTTCACACAGAGGCTGATAAGCAGACACACAGCTTGGCCGGATACTCAGGGACCCTCCTCCAGCCACCCCAATAACGAATATTTGCTCCCCGCTGCGGACCACAGCAACTACCAAGGTGAAAATAAACGATGCATAACGGGAATATTATGAGTACTTGTATAAGGCCCCCCAAACAGCGCCTTCCCAAGCGATGTATGACTTTCTCCAGGCTGTGCAGCTCCCTACTCTAACTACAGATGACCATGAACCACTGAAATTACCAATCACAGCGGCAGAAATTCAGGAGGCGATTTAGGGATCTCCCGCGCAATAAAACCCAGATATTAGATGGCCTCCCTGTAGAATTTTATGCAGAATACGCTAAAGAGTTAGTGTCTCAACTAGAAACACTATATAAAGTGGCTCTGGAAAAGGGTGCCTTGCCCCCAACCACGATCCAAGCACTCATAACCTCCTTACCAAATCCTGGCAGAGATCACTCGGATATAATAGCATACAAGCCCCTACCCCTCTTAAACACTGAATACAAAATACTAAGTAAGGTACTAGCAGGCCGTCTCCTCCCACATCTTCCTAAACTAATGCACACAGATTAATGTATGCAGATTATACCAAGTGATGTGGGCTCTTCCGGAGCGTTTGCCACATGCAGGCTGTCTCTCATTGGATTTGCATCAAGCGTTTGACACTCTGAGCTGGGACTATATTCTAGCTGCCCTGGAAACATTTTGGATGCCCGCGGAATACCTGCGATGGGTTAAGCTACTGTACACCGCCCGACAGCTCAGGCGCGAACAGGTGCACATATTTCTAACTCGTACACGATCCATAGGGATACTAGACAGGGATGCCTGCTTTCACCCATGGTCTTTGTGCTGGCATTAGAGTCTTTAGCGCAAAGACTATGCACGATGGCTGCGGAATGGGGCATACCAATTGGACCTAGGACCAATGCAATATCCCTATATGCAGACAATATTATCCTCCATGTTAAAGATCTGCACTGTGGGTTCCACTATATTGCGCCAATATTCACTCAATTTTGCACGTTATCTGGCTTGGCCATCAATTTAGATAAATCTCTTGCCTTCCCCCTTTGGAACAATAGCCCAATCAGCACAGTTCAATTTGGAGGGGAAGAACTTGAAGTTGCCCAGAACATGTTTAAGGACCTGGGGGGTGCGGATATACAGAACCCAACAAGACATGCTGGATGGGAATGTGCAGAGTACGATTGCTTCTCTGCGGTCCCAGACAGCATTCTGGATCACAATCCCGCTCTCAGTAGCCGGCCAATTGTCGATAGCAAAAATGGTTATGCTGCCACCGATGCTATATCACTTTACTATGCTCCCAACAGTAATCCCTCCAAGGGTCTTAAAACTTTTGGATTCTATCCCTGTCGAACTAGTATTGGGCACATGGAGGCGCAGGGTTAGCCTAAAGAAGCTTCAACTACCAATCAGTTCCGGGGAATGGGGACCCCTGACTTAAGGGCTTACTGCATAGCAAGACAACCACAATGGCTTTCAAACTGGTTGGTGGGGCACAACCTACATGAGATTGCATTCACACTTAGTTAGATTACATGAGGGGCTCTGCACTCTTTATCTCACACTGGGCGATCAAAACGTGGGCACATCATCACCATTACTACAAGTGGCACTACATTACTGGCAACAAGCGCTAAAACACATTGCACCAAAGATACCCTAGGCGCCTAATATCCCATTACTGGGACTCCCTACCCCAGAAGGAGTCAATCAGGGCACCAGCTGGCTGAATGGGAGAGAGAGAGGGAGGGAGTGACCACCGTCTGAGCACTATTTAATGACGGCCCTCTACTGGTTCAAGCAGACTTTATTCACGCTCAGGGCCTGCCCAACACGCAATTCCTACTGCATGCCAGCATAACCCAATACGTCAGGAGGAACTAGGCCCTGGAGTGACTGGAACCGCCAATGCATGAACTAGTACACATGCTACACTTGATGGGAACAGGGAGACACTTAACAAAATGGCTCTACATAAGCATAAGGGTGAATTTACCCTCACCCCAAAACACGCTGCGGATGAAGTGGGATGAAGATTTGGGAGAGGCCCCAATAGATAGAGCATGGGAATGCCTTCTTGCCTACCCAAAAGCAGTTTTACGCAATTCAAGCTGTAAATTCATTCAATATATGATCACGCAATGGGCATACCTTACACCGCATCATTTGCACAAGATGTTCCCCACAGTGGCAGTGAATTGTCCCCGATGGGTGGAGGCAGATACAGAATTCATCCATATGATGTGGGCCTGTCCTGCACTGTCCTCATATTGGCGCAAATAGCGCAAGCACTGGAGGAATTGGTAGGTGGGCAAACATGGAACACAGCAAAGAACTGTCTACTGGGGCTTTACCCACACCCCAAGGGATGTAAAGTACAGGCGCGATTTGCAGACCTGGCATTTATACTTGCAAAGCGTCACATAACCAGACGTTGAGAATCAGTAAGACCACCAACACTCACTACTTGGAGGGAGGAAGTAGAACACTGGACCTGGCCAAAAGCAGGGCGATATATATTAATGGAGGCATTCAAAGCCCGGGACTGGGATGAACAGCAAGGGAATACAACCAATACGCCTGTAGTACCATCAAACAATTAATAACGCCACGCTAAATATGTACAGAGGGGCAGACTGGCGGGGTGGTATGTGTCACTGCAGTCGACAGGGTTGGGGTGGAGCCCAGCTCCTCTTGAAGCAACCCCGCATATTAACTCAAAGTGTTCATAGTGTGGATATTAAACTCTAAATGGAAAGAATTTGGCCCAGGTTTACTGTATAAACAATCGTGAGTGTTGTTGCCCAGTTAGTTAACTCTTTGGGGGGTGTGGGGGAGTTTGAATAAGGGCTCAGTAGTAATAAGGATGCACTGCACCAGTCGATGACCTTCAAAAATGTCACAACCGAACTCACAGTTACAAGATATTGTCTGTACCAATTATTTTCTTTTTCATATGAAGGACACCATTACAAGTGTACTAGAAAATGTTTATCTTGGACTGTTCATTCATATTCTATATCCATGCATGGTGTCTAAAGCATGTAATATGTTGCTCCTTGCTAAAATCAATAAAAATGTGTTAAAAACAATAAACCTGACGAACGCAAGCAGCTGCTATGTGGCATGGGGTTGGTTTTCAGTGGACATTGTTCCCTGTTGGCGGCGAAACTGAAAATATCGTTCACCTGCTCAACAGAGGAGAAAAAGGTGGGAAGAGTGTGAAGATTGGGAGAGGGAACAAGGGGGGGGGGGGGAAAGAAAGAAGAGGAGAGGGGAGTAGAGGTAGGATGAAAAGAGGCTAAGAGAATTTCCCCAGTCTCAAGGATCCACTCCTGAAGGGGAGGACTCTATGAAGCCTCTCGTGAGCCCTCACACACCCCGAAGGATGTCTTGCTTCATCATTGGGCTAGTTGTTGCTCCTCGTCGGGCCGGCGCTGCAATGCCCGACGGTCCCCCGAAGGGTCTCTCTATCGGAGGTCTTTTAAAGAGAAAAGCCGTAAGGTGAATGTGGGTGTGTGGGCAAAAAAAGAAGCGGTGAGATGGATCCGAGAGGTTAGTGGTAAGATGCGTGCAAAGTGTGTGGGTTTAAAAATGCCTAGGGGGTGTCCAAAAAGGTGGATATTTAATAGTATGGACCCTCTGGCAGACTAAAAAGACCAAAAGGTCACGGGGTCACTAATCAGCTCAAGGTGCTGGTGTGACTATTATTAAAAGGTCGACATGTTTCACGCCTTGGATGCCCAGACGGGTCAGTGGCGTTTCTTCAGGACCGTAGACAAGTGAAAAGTAGTGCACGGTGAAGACGGTGAGTGCCAGAGATTGGAAGGGTAACTCACGTCTAAGGAAAAGGTTAAAAAAGGTACGGGACTGCGGGGTACAGTGACCTGGTCAGCAGTAACAAGAAGAACGTACCAAACTAGTGTAACCTGTAGGGGAAAAAAAGGAAACGGGAAAGGGGAGGTGGGGAGGAAAGGTTTCGAGAGAAAGGGAATGGAAAAAAGGGGGGGGAAAGGGGGGGAAGGGGTGACAATACACACATGAATAGTTAGGATAGAACTGGTACAAGCTGGACACAGTTATTACGAGAAAGCACAGCAAGATCTGGATGTGCCCCTGCAAACCATTCACATGGTGATAGTGTGGTCACCCCGGTGACCATGTCAACAAAAACGAGTAATCGAGGTCAGGGCCTAGACACCATCAACTTAATGTAGCGAACATACCAGTGTAGCGAATAGCGTACACCACAATGCCAAGAAAAACGGACCCACTCAACTAGTTGCGGGGGACCCGGATGTGGAAGGTTTATGTGCAGTGAGCAGAACAGATGGATGAAAAACAGATGAACCAGACACGTAATATACACACATCATGTTGCTCGTAAACATCGAGCCCACTGGACTGGATGAGGAAGGGGCTTGGCCGGATTAATTAGTACGGACAGAGAGCGGGCGCTTAAAAAGAGAGTCATTTAAGAGGGCAGTGTCTATATACAGGGTCGTGAGGATATTTAAAAACATGAAACTTCTAACAAACTTCTATAGTGACTAACAAGGTTATCCCATCCTTACCCTCGTGTATCTGTACGGGGCTGCATAGGATCCGCCGAGGCTGCCAGCGCCCTATTTGCTGGTGGGTCAAAACAGAGCGTAGAGAGCATAAGGGAGTGACTCCTGCATGGAGGTGGACTTCGTATATAAGATAGTCCCTGTAGGATCCTGCGTGTATGTACTCACGGTTGCGTCGGAGGCCGGCTCAGTCAGCACCTACCCACTGCCATCGGCTGCCTGGAGATAGTGTCCGTTGCTTGCAGGCTTCATTTAAAGGCGTCGGGGAAAGGGAGTGAACCATTTCCTGTGGGAGGGCCGGAGGCGTGTGCCGTGTGTCGCGCATGCGTAGGTGAGTGTGTCCATGGTTGTGCGCATGCGTGAGTGAGTGTGTCCATGGTCGTGCGCATGCGTGGAGTGTAGAAGCGAAACAACGCCAGATGCGTGTGCACTATAGACACCCCATGGTGTCCTGCTCGAGAATGGTGAGTTGTCCTAAGGAGCTCATGAGCCCATGCTTCACCCCAGGAACAGACAGGACTGGAGAGGGTGGTATACATGGGTAGCCCGGACTTGGTATGTCCCGTGATGTGTACTGTGGGTCCCCGGTGTGTCCCTGGTGCAGCCTAGAATAAAAAGGGGGGGACAGATGTGTGTATCTTGGACACGGTGTGTCCCGTAGTGAACAATGAGGCGAACACGGGTTCCCTAACCTGTACAAACTTAGAACAGGGGCAAGCGAAGGTGCTGGAGAAGGGAAATCCATGCCATATGCCTGTATGCAGCCAAGTATAGCGCGCCCCTGTGTATTCTATTACTCTCTCATAAGTGGTGAGGAGTATCCACCGGGGTCAGGGTATGGCCAATGTGAGTTACAGTTCTACCCATGGTATCTCGTCATTAAGTCCCTGCGTGTTGGTACGGAGGCGGAACACCCAGCGTTGCTCCTGGCGTAGTAGGGCTTGAGCATTCCAGGAGGGTCGTGACTCTAGTATGGTCCATGTAAGTTGTTCGCTGGTATGCCCTTGGTCAATGAAGTGGTTAGTGAGCTTCGTGGCAGTTCGTCCACGACGGATGGTACTCTTGTGTTCGCTGATGCGGACTTTAATGGAACGTGAGGTCATGCCGACATACCTTAGGCCACACGGGCATGTAATGAGGTAGACGCAATTTTTGGTGTTGCAATTAGTGTGACCTCGTTGTTCCCATGTGAAGTTGCCCAGAAAGAGTTGCTTACTGTGCGTGGTCGTGGAGCAAGCGTGGCAATTTCCACACGGGTAGTGGCCTGACACAGGGGTTGAGTTCCACAGTGTGTTGTTGGGTTGATCCTGTCTACGTTGCAGCGGCCGTGTGTTGACCAGTCTGTCACGTAGGTTCGCTGTTCTTTTGAAAGCGAAGCGTGGTAATTCTAGGTTCAGTGTGTCGGTGTTCAGAATTTTCCAGTTCCGTTTTATGATCTGTTTGATTTTGTTGGACTGGGGTGTAAAAGTGGTGACGCATGTGATGGACTCGCTGGGTGTCTTTGTTCTGTGTTCCAATAATGCGTCCCTGTGATTGTTTCGGGCTCTTTTTCTTGCGTATCTTACTACTCTCTTGGGGTAGTGTCTGTCCAGGAGGTTTTGCTCAAGGTGGTTGGCTTCCTTCTCATAGTCCTGACTGGTTGAGCAGTTCGGTCCTGAAGAAACGCCACTGACCCGTCTGGGCATCCAAGGCGTGAAACATGTCGACCTTTTAATAATAGTCACACCAGCACCTTGAGCTGATTAGTGACCCCGTGACCTTTTGGTCTTTTTAGTCTGCCAGAGGGTCCATACTATTAAATATCCACCTTTTTGGACACCCCTAGGCATTTTTAAACCCACACACTTTGCACGCATCTTACCACTAACCTCTCGGATCCATCTCACCGCTTCTTTTTTTGCCCACACACCCACATTCACCTTACGGCTTTTCTCTTTAAAAGACCTCCGATAGAGAGACCCTTCGGGGGACCGTCGGGCATTGCAGCGCCGGCCCGACGAGGAGCAACAACTAGCCCAATGATGAAGCAAGACATCCTTCGGGGTGTGTGAGGGCTCACGAGAGGCTTCATAGAGTCCTCCCCTTCAGGAGTGGATCCTTGAGACTGGGGAAATTCTCTTAGCCTCTTTTCATCCTACCTCTACTCCCCTCTCCTCTTCTTTCTTTCCCCTCCCCCCCCTTGTTCCCTCTCCCAATCTTCACACTCTTCCCACCTTTTTCTCCTCTGTTGAGCAGGTGAACGATATTTTCAGTTTCGCCGCCAACAGGGAACAATGTCCTCATTGATTTAACTGTTACGAGTGGAGCACGGACATTGGACCATAACGAGCTCCTGGTCCCCCCCTCTCTTTTTTTTGACTGAGTTGGTTTTCAGTGCCCAGCACCTAAAATGCACACATTCCATACTCTCAGTTTCATCTGCATTGAAAACAGTCATCCACACCTAAAAACATGTCAAACATAAATGCTAGAAAAAAGAAAAAATCTAAACACATGTGTGGGGAGAAGGGCCGCAGCGGAAAAAGAGTTCTCCCAAACAACAGTTAATGAATGCCAGCGTAAGGAAACGGAACTTTGCTTGTGCTCCTCAGCCTTGAACGGACACAGGAGTCAACCTATGGAAAGCATCCAGCGGGATTACACTCCGTATAGTGGACACAACATGTCTCGCAGACAGCGCATATGCACTGCCGTTCGACCCAAAAAAATGAGTCGAGCAAGAAGTAAAGCCAGAAGAAACTCCAAATGCAAGAAACAGAAAATCAAGGACCAAAACAGTACCAAGCGGGTGAGGAAGACAACAAATATAAGGAAACAGCTACATTGTAATGCATCTATCACTTATGAACACCTCCTTATATATGATTCAAACAGGAACTGACATGATAGGAAAGGACTTTAATTCATATTGAACGGTACTCTCAGATAGAATCTTCTGAGATAACCACAGTTTTGGAAAGAGATGTGTTAGACCTGGCACCATTGGCTTGGGTCTCCCTTCCATTTTTTGCTGTTGCCTCCTGTGTTTTTGCTATACGTTTTGCTGGTCTAGATGCTGTGGGCACTGCTATTCAGTGCCACAGTGCAAGTACTCCCTATGTAAATTATTGTAATGGATTAGTGACTCCATGATTGGCCCTTTTGATTTACTTGTCAAACCCTAGTACAATGCACCATGTGTGCCCAGGGCTTGTAAATCAAATTCTGCTGGTGGGCTTGCAGCACTGATTGTGCCACCCACCAGAGCAGCTTGTAACCTATGGCTCAGGCCTGCCATTGCAGAGCCTGTGTGCAGCCTAGTGCTGCCATGTTGACTTGGTAATTGCACCCAATTGCCAGTCCCCAAACCTTCCCTTTTCTACATATCAGACACTCCTAAAGTATGCCCAAGGTCAGGATGCATTGTATGTAAGAGGTAGGACAGGCCCCGATTTGTGTGACATGACCCAATAATGAATTACAGCCAATTTCGTTTTTCACTATTGCAAGGCTACTTGTCCCCATAGGCGAGAATGGGCAGTTTAATTATCACACCTTATAATCATAACTGACCCAGGGAACATGGTAGAAAAACAAATTTAGTATGCCTGAACTCAGAATGATAAAATACATTTTTTAGTCTAGTTGGTTTTAACATTCTGTGTTTGAAAATACCACTTTTAGAAAGTAGGTATTTTCTTGCCTAACCATCCAGCCTGCCTCTGCTAGGTTTGTGTATTACATGTCTGGTTTGTGAGTGACAGGGGCTGGGGTGGGTTCAGGAGACAGGTGGAGTCAGCACTAGGCTGAATAGACCTAGCTGCATTGGAAGTGGTGGGAGGAGTAGCACCTGGACCTGAATAGGGCTTTGCCTGCTTTCCACAATGCTGGCACCCCCTCCTGTGGGCGTATGATGACCCTGGCCAACACTGACAAAGGAAGAGTTATGCGCTGGCAGAATGCACCCAGAACTGGTTTGGACTAGGTACAGACACACTCTGCCTTCAGAGACAAAGGATTTGGGTGTATAAAAAGGGGGACCCAGACCCCAGAACTTAAGATCACTTCTGGGAATCAAGACGAACCTTTGCTGAGGAGAAGAACCAGGAAGCTGAAGGAGGAGACTACCCCTGTGCTGTGTGTTTGGGGGGTTGGTCTGCAGTGGTTGCTTCATTGCCAAAGAAAGGAGAAAAAAAGGACTGAGTGTGCTTTCATCATCTTGAAGAAGAATGTGCAAGGGCTTGAACTGTGCTTGTCTCCTGCCTGAAGTCTCATAGATACAAGACTTCACCCCCAGCTCCCCCCTGAATTCCATTACTGGGAATTGAAGTGCCTGCTGTTGTGCTGGGCCTTCTGAGAGACTGCATGTCGCTGGGAGCTAGAAGCGTGACTCAACGAAGAAGAAGCATGTCGCCGCCGCAGCAGTTGCCATCACTTCCCCGAGGAAGCGTGCTGCCATCGCATCACCGAAGCGCGTTGCGTCACCGGAGAAGCGTACAGCCGCCGTGGCAGAGGTCGCGGTCGCATCACCGAGAGAAGCGTGTCACAGGGCCTGTCGCAGCTCAGAAGATCACAGAGTCACCGCACGGCCGTCATGCGTGCACGCACCGCACCTACGTTGTTGCATCGTAACCAAGATGCCATTTTGTCGCATCGCAACGCCACGTCATCGGATCGCACTAAGAAACCGGCACGTCAACTCCGCACACAGTAAGGAAGCGAGCCTCAACTCCCCTGCGCAGCATTAAGGAACCAACGCATCCACTCCCCTGAGTGTAAGGAACCGACGCATCACCTTCCCTGCGACCCTTTTGTTTGTTTTGCGTTATGCATCCAAGGTACTTTGAGGTTAAAGTGTCACATTTGCAATCTAAAGCGAACTAAGCTATTTTCACAATTTTAAGGTCTATTTTTGAATACAGTATTGTGGATTTTTGCCGTTGGTCTCGTCTTAAGTCTAGTAAAAATACTTATTTTTCTAAACCTGTGTGGTGTCCATTTGTAGTGTTTTTACTGTATTACTGTATTTGTTCACAAATGCTTTACACACTACCTCTGAGATAAGTTTGCCTGCTCGTGCCAAGCTACCAAGTAGGTGAGCATTGGTTATTTTAGGAGTGTAGCCCCTTACCCTGACTAGACGCAAGGGTCCCTATTTGGACAAAGGTGCAAACCATTGCCAACTAGTGACCCTCAAATCTAACATTGGTGGTCAGCGGTGAGGATTTGGACTTGCATTTGTGACCCATATACAGTGATTGGTGTACACTACTAGTGAGTGCAGACCATAACGCAACCACATACATTTTGGTAGAGTTTTTTTCCTTGGAACTTCTTTTCTATTTTTGATTCTTGAGAACTGCCAGTCTTTTCTACCATGAGTATGCCAGGATCCATTGCATCTGTAGACATTGAATTGGAAGAAGAGAGAATTGATGCTTACACTGGTCCTAACCTCAAAGCTTTGTGCAAGAAATTTAAAATCTCTGTGAAAGGCCTCACCAGGAAAGAGGAATACCAAAAGGCGCGGAGGGCCTGGTTGGAATCTAGGAATGCCAGTGAGCATCCTGAAGAGCTGGTGGTGGAGGCAGAGAATTTAGATGGGCAGCTTGAGGGGCCATTGGGCACAACCGGGGAGAAAGTACCTTCCAGGGCGGGCAGCAGTGTTTCTTCCAAGGGCCTGACCCCAGGAGAGTTGGAGGAGAGGGAGAGAGTGCAAAATGTTGGAGCTAGCCAGGCTCAAAATAGATGGTAAAACAGAGCTTGGGATGGAATTAGAAATTAAGAAGTTAGCCTTAGAGGAAAACAAAATGCATTTTGAACATGAGAGTATTGAGGGAATTGGAACTCAAAGCCAAATGTTTATAGGTTCCTCCCTCTGGCCAGGTCTAAACTGGGGTGGCATGGTGAGCAAAAGAATGATGGATTTTACCCAGATCTCTTGACTGGGGGTGAATGTTTTGATTTGTTCTGCATTCCGTCCATCAATTGTGTGTCTTTTGCTTTCTCACCCTAAGTGCGCCAGGTATGCCCAGACGTGGGTCCTGGGCTCACTGTGCCACTGGAATCAAGCTATCCTGGCTGAAGAGGGGTGAAACCCCGAAACCGGTCCTAGGATGCTTGTTTCTGGTCCAGGGAGGACCTGGCTTGGCAGTTCGGACTGGACTGTTCCCATGAGGCACAGGGTCAAGACTGATTTGCATATGGCCAGGTCTAAACTGGGGTGGCATGGTGAGCAAAAGAATGATGGATTTAACCCGGATCTCTTGACTGGGGGTGAATGTTTTGATTTGTTCTACATTCCGTCCATCAATTGTGTGCCTTTTACTCCCTCTGGTGGCAGCGCACCGCCAGTGCCTGTAGAAGCAAGGGCCTACATCCCTGATAGAGCGTTGTGATACTCTGGAAATTGTAGAGGTACATTATATTCATGAATAGTCTGTACCCACATATATTCTTATGTGTGTTAATTTTAGTTAGTAAATTGTGTTGTAATAATCGATGGTAAATGAAGTGTTAGAATGAGTCGTGCCATTCAAGAAAAGTATAATGGCATTTAGATTGATTCATGTAATTCGACGTTTATTGCAAACTCTTAATAAGGTAGCTCATATGCAATGTAATACATTAGAGATAAACGTGAATCATATTAAAGTCTGCACACGTAGAGATGATTTGAATGTGCTTTAAAATGTGATGAAATGTAGTGCTTGCTGATGCAACATATATCAATGCATGTTTAATTTGATGTCAAAGGCTTAGCTGGAGTATTTATTCTTATGTTAGCTGGTTTGTGTGGGCCTGAAATGCATTTTCCCCTGGTAAGGCTCTCATTTTGAGGCAGTCAGCGAAATTCATGTGCGTGCAAGGTTGTTCTGTTCTCAT
Source organism: Triturus cristatus (assembly GCF_964204655.1). Taxonomy (NCBI): domain Eukaryota; kingdom Metazoa; phylum Chordata; class Amphibia; order Caudata; family Salamandridae; genus Triturus; species Triturus cristatus. The sequence goes on along the minus strand of NC_140592.1, from coordinate 512,233,761 downwards.
GTTTCTGTTGCAGGTGCAAGGACACCGTCCTCGTTAGTTAGACTAACGCCTTTTGTTTTAGGAGTTAGGAATGGAGGAGACCTGTTACAAAGTATTCAGGAATGCCGATAATTGGGAGCCGATATTCTCTCTCGCCTGAAGAAGCCTGAGACCCAAGGACACATCAAACGTTGCTGGACCAAGTACAAATTTTGGTGGAAATTTCCTACGAGAGGTGCCTGGCCAGAGGAGGCGTTTCAGGGGCGTGTTTATCAACTGTGCATTTTGCATCAGGGACAGAGCCCCGAGGGTTGAGAGAGCAGAAGTAGTTAGGATGGCTGAAGGAGAGGATCGACTCTAGCAGAAGGAGGTCTTAGAGTGAACTCTGTGGCTTTGGCTACTGACCCTTACAACGTGAGTTCTTCTTGGGAAGTCTTCACGAGCTGACACCTTTTCTTGATTTTGCCTGGGAAATGCTAAGTAGGGATGCCACTTTAGTGAAAGTGTAGGGATAGATAAATGGATTTCTTTTACAGAGACTAATGAAGACTAATAGATGTTGGGGCAGTTATTGCTTGTTAAGTATTTTTGGAGTTGCTCACTCTTTTTATGCTGCACCAGATTAGATTTATTCGTAGGATGAACTTTGTATTAGTGCCTATGTATTTTTTCAACCTCTTCATGATGTGCTTGTATGTTCAGTTGTTTTTGGCTTTGTAATAAAACCCCTACATTGGAATTCGGAGTCCGTGATCCTTTCCGAGTCTTAATTGATTGGTCCATGCTAGTTAGTCATGAATGTATGGTTTCTCCCCTTTACACTTCTCAGCAGGTAATAAAGATCTAGTTGACCGAGGATTCTCACTGAAAGTTTATAGTGGAATCCGGCGTTATCAGTTGGTAGTGAGAGGATGATTACCTCTGTAGTAAAAGGAGATGTAGAAAATGGTAGTCATTGAGTCCCCATAGAGCACAAGTGATGGTTATCCAGTGTTTGTGAACTGAGGAGGACGGCGTTTGATGGAAATCGACGGAGATTGATGGTGCGGCGGAAACAGCAGTTCGTGGTAGAGTGAGTATGAATAGGGATGTGTGTCTGTTAGATTGAGGTGTTTTGATTGTGTGATGTATTGCAGAGGTGGAATGAGAGTTGAGTGATTGTGGTTTTGGGTCGAACGCGTGCGGTCCATGAGATTTGATCTATTGATATCCCGGTATAAGAGATTGTGGTGTAAAAGACACCCAGAGTTGAAATTGTCTGACCAGTGATTGTGGGAGTCATGAGACGTCATTGACTGACCCACCGGTGATAGGGAAACGTATGTGTGAGTGCGTGACTAACTGACGCAGGTCGTGGGTTACTGAATGTGGAACATGTAGTGATTGGATCCTATCGATTAAGTACATGACTGTCCGGCCATTCGTGGGCAGATAGTTTGAGGCAGTTGTGCGGTTGTTTTGTGGACAGACGGTTGCCAGAGTTGATGACGACAATTGCGTGAGACTGTTCAGTCCTTTGGTGGACAAACCGTTATTTCATTGTATGAGCGAGACGCATAAGTGTGCGAGAGACCAATTGTAAAGGAGGGGGAACTGCTGCTTGAGGAGGAAGAGTGACATCAGAGAGTGCTGCTCTGCGATAGGTCGGTTAGTGTGAAGCCGCGCTGGTATTGGTGGATTGACATCAGGAAGTAAAACGAAAACCCTGTGTGTAAAAGAAAGTTGATTTAATCATGAAATGTTTTAAAGTTTTACGAGATATGTGTAGAGGTGATAGAAGGGTGGTTACTCGAGGAGGAGAAGAAGAAGCTCCACCTGAGGATACCCCAGCCCATTACATGGCTATGAATGTGGGATTGCATACCATAACTTGGCTCGAAAATTGGCATAAAATGACTGAAAAAGAGAGAGAATTGGCTTTTCCGAATTATGGTACTTTCAGGTTGGAGGTGTAGTACCAATTGAAAACAGTGTTGTCTTCATTACGACCTTTACCCAGACTGACACAGTTTGAGTCGTTAAATGCATGGATGATAGCAGCACATGACAGGAAAAGGGACCGAAGTCAGGAAAGGTTGAAGAAGTCGATCAGGGCATTTCAAGATGCGCAAAGAGACCCATTGGAGAAGAGATGGAGGGTGGAGACTATTGAGGGGGATAGGCTATTCCCGTTGATGGTGAAAGTAGGAGGTACCCAGAAGAAGTATGGTGAGGAAGACGATAGTGACACAGATGACAGCCTGTTAGATAGATTGCTATCAGAAAGACCACCTCCAAACAATCCAGATTCAGAAGAGGGAAAGGCAGTACCAACAGAGGGGATTGGAGAATTGCAGACTCAACCTAGTGTGAGAGTAGTTGGAAGAATCTCAACAGGAACAGAAGGGATGGGAACACAGACACCAGCAGGTTCCGAAGCTAACAGTTGTTACAAGGCTACCAGATGCTCTTACAGTGCCGGTTACCATCAGCCCCATAGTATCAGTATATGACCCAGATCAGTCAGGAAATGGAAGTCTAGCACAATCAGTAGCAGGAGAGGGGACTAGTTCTGGAGGTAATGGCATAGTGAGTGGAATAGCTCACCTTCCGAGACCTATGGAATCAAGTATGCCATTGCCAGCCACTGCAGACTCCTCTAGAGGACAGGTGGATGTAAGAACGGCGAGACCAAGGTCTTTGGCCGATTCAAGATCTGACATAAGGATGTGGGAACCACCAGTGAGAGACCCTAATGATAGGAAGACAGGAGATTGGGATCACGGAAATTCGGGAAGCCGACCAGTCCTTGGGAATATGGCGGAAGGGAACCAATGTAGAAATCAGAGCAGTAAGAATGGAGAATCGAGTGGTGCATCTAGTCGAGGGACCCTTAAAGTTGCTATAAGAGCAAAGATGTTGGACGTGATGAGGTTAAAAACTGAGGTAGATGAGAATTAGCGGGAACCTGCCTTTGGAAAGAGTGGAGCTTTATGAACCAGATGAGTTGCTGTTTGTAGCAAAGGATGTAACTCGCAAGGTAAGGACAGCACATGAGAAACTGACAGACTTGGCAAAGAGATATGAGGTGGATCCGTCCAAAACAAAGATGTTGCAGGGAAGTCACAGATTGCAGTACAGTGATCAGGAACTGGAAGAGAAGAGTCATAGGGTTGAAAACTCACATTCGAGAATTGATTATAGGGATACGTGCATGGAGCATGCTTGGTAAGTGGGAGGAAAGATGGTCCAAAAAGAAGAGCACCAAAAAGAGCGCACGAGAGACACCGCCTCTAGGAGGGGGGATAATAGGAGTGGAGAATTACGCTTTGCGAGTGGTACAAAACGGAGGGTATGTGCATGTGCCTTGGAGTAGAGGTGTTTTAGCAGCATTTACAAATGGATTTCATCAGCTGAGGGAGAAGCCTGTTGAGTGGTACAAGCAAGTCTCCAAAATCTCCAAAGTGTTGTGGGGAGACCTGAACACATTGTTTGATATCGTAGTACCAAGTGATTTGTGGGAAGCATGTAAAGTTGCAGTTGATTGGCCAACTTCCGAACCCGACAGGGGTTCTGTTACCAATGGTCCTTCACCTATTGTTATGAAAAAGTTTGAACAGGTAATCCCATGGCTGAAATACAAAATCTCACCACAAGATATTGATTGGGTTAAATTAGATCGAACTGTCCAGGAAACGAAAGAGTCCGTACATGAATATTATGAGAGGTGTACGAGAGTAGGACTGCTTCGCATGGGTACCCCCACTTCTTGCTGCTGTTTCACTGTTTTTCGACCTTAGTCTGGCTGTGGCCCTGCTAATCAGGACCACAGCCTAGCTGCTTCCTCTCTAAAATGGGTTGCATGTACATTAGGTACATATCTAATTGGATTCTGGAGTGCCTTATAAGCCCCTAGTATATGGAATACTATGTACCTAGGGCATAGGTACCTCAGAGGCCTACCAGGGGCTGAAGCACGTATTAAGCCACCCCTGGGAAGCACTCCAAAATGGCACCACAGGTCTGCTACTGCAGCCTGGGTAAGGGTGTGCTTGCACCCCTTACTGTGGTATAGGCTACCTATATCCACACATATATACAGACACATATAAACCTATAAGCCACTCCTATGGCAGGCCTTGACAATCCTGAAGGCAGAGTGCTTGGTTTTATGTGAGAAGGTGACCAAGCAAGAGCTGAGCCCCTCTGCAGCTTTCGGAAATACTTCCTTATGGCTGTTTTGTGATACAGCCATACCATATACTCCTAAGTGCATTATAACCTCGCGGTAAATGCTAACTTTGGGATGGCTGCATCAAAACATGTCGTGTTTGGTGTCAAATGCTTTGGAATACTACCCCCCCCCCCCGCCAGTTCTGGCGGCGGGGGTAGCATTCCACCCTTCTAGAGGAAGAGGCATGTTCACACTGGTCAAACCCTGTAGGACTTTCCTGAGCCGTGGCATCACAAAATGGATGCCTCTGCCACAGACACGGGTCTGGCCTCCTGCTGCTGACCGAAACTCCGGCAGGGGAGGCCTGGACAATAGGTTTCATGTCGAAGGGAAGAAAGGCAGATGTGTATTGGGGCTGGGCGGGAGCACTCTCTGGTGCTTTGAAGTCCTGCACTGGGGGCACGTTTGCTGTCCCTGTGCATAGCCCAGTTCAAACCGGTTGCAGGGGCTACCTGCCCCTGCTCTGGCGCGAAACTGGACAAAAGAAATGGGTGTAACTACCCCTCTTTCCAAGCCCACCCATAGGTGGGGCCTTAGAGTTAGTCATCCCCTAAATTTACTATATTTATAGGAATCCAGTCTCTAGGACTTTAGATTACCCTGGACGAAACTCTGCAACGTACATCCTGGACCTTCGACGTTCTATCCTGACTAGAAGACTGAAGAGATCTCCCTTGGGGTCAAGGAGTGACTCCCCCCGCTTGGCAGGCACCAAAGAAGCAACTGACCGGTCTGCAATTCTGAAGCTACAGCCGGACGCCGAAGTCTCTGCATCCCCAGAGGTAGATTTCTAGACTTCCCTGAGGCTACCCTGAGTCCACAGCAAAGCTGAGGCCTGTGGCTATCGTGGGTGACGTGGAACCGTGACCCCTGGACACCGTGAACTTTTGCAGCAACACTATCTTCCTGGTCCTCCTCAAAGTTGTGCTTTGGGCTCAGAGTAGCCCCAGCCTTGAGCACCTCCTGCACCGAAGATGGTTGGCCTCCCCTCCACGAGTGACCCGTGGGCCAGCTTCAAGTGCGACCGCTCGAGGCTCCTTTGCGATCACTAGCCTGTTGGCTAGCAGGTCCCCACGAAGGCAACTCCTTTTCTGATTGGGCTTAGCTGGTTGCTCCAGACGTGCCCCGACTTACCCTCGCTGGGTGAGTCCCTCAGACCTTGCTGGTATGCACCGCAGTCCTTTCTCTAAATTCCAGTGACTTGCCGTTGCCAAGGCTTGTCGGGTTCATTCTGGTCTCCGACACCGCAGCACTCGACAGACTTCGTGGGACAGCTCGAATCCGGCTCGTGGACTTAGTCGACGCCTCCTGGACCTCGTGGCTGGAGTCAAGATACCCATCAACTCACCTGAAGCACCCGACATCTATGGGCATTGGTCCATCCTGCCCTCGGTCACTGGCTAGTGACCCAGACTCTGTATCCTCTGCTTTCAGGTTCCTTCCATCCTAGATCCATGCTTGGATCTCTTTGGACACTTCTCTTCACAGCAGCAGCAGTTCTTTGCAGGCTTCCATTGAAATAGACGACGCGACCCGACACCAAAAGACACCTATGCACCCGGCTTCCCTGGGTGAGGTAACTTGAGTACTCCGGTGCTCTCGTGGGTGCTAGCCCTAGAACTTCTTAAGTCCGAAAGGGTTTGGTCCTGACTCGATTAGAAGTGTCCCTAATCTTTACATTTCCAACCGCGCCATTGCTTATAGAAGATACCGGGAACCCGCAGTTATGTTTACACACTGCATACAGTCCCCGTGGGTCCCCAGTGTCACTACTTTGGGTAGTTCCTTGGGGTCCCAGCGATTCTACAGGCTATATGCCTAGTGTATATTCCAGTCTTGGTTCTTGTACCTCTTTTTTGGCATATGGTTTGGTACGCCCCTAGGGCTCAAATGTGTATTTGTGCTATTTCTGATTGCTATCTTGTAACTTAAGTACTTCGAACTCCAGTCTCATAAAGAGACTAGAGGGGTGTGTGTTAACCTAAATACATATATTTTAAATATATACATGGTGTGGTTGTCCATTCATTTGATCATTCAAGAGATTATAGACTGGTAAAACAAGCTGCTTTACATTCCTTCAAGACTTAGCCTGAAGGCTGCTCTCAATAGCTACCATTAGGATAGCTTTCAATAAAGGTGGTCTTTAACCTATCACCATAAGGGGTTGTTTGGACTGATACAAGGTGCCCACTAGAACTAGTGGACAGCATATATCAGGCAACCTTCTCACATTGGTGTGCAGCGTGTGGGATTCCAGCTTGCTATTGTTTTACCCGATAATCTCAATTGAATTGATCAACTAAAAACCACTAAAGGTACATATAATATCAAGTTTAGCTACAGTAAGTTCTACTGAAGCTAGAGTTGTGTGTCAAGGGACAGCACACCCTTTCTACAACTCAAGAGAGTTTAGTAGGCCACACTAGTGTAGGTAGTGCAATACACCACACGACATTAGTAATGTCTAACCAGCCAGGAACCAGTGAGCTCCTTCCCTATAAATAGGAGGATCTCTCCTTTGCTCAGCTTAGGGCCTTATGTTCCATTAGGAAGCTGAAGACAGGCAAAAGTTCATCCACCCAGCATCTCATAAAGATACTGAAACTGGATGATATCACAGGGCCTAGTGGGCCTGATGATGGAGACAGTGTGGGTGGGGCAGCAGGTGAGGGTGGGCCTAGGGGTAATCATTCCCCTGACCCTACCTCTAATGCTGACCAGACTGGTGACAATGACCAGACTCTGGTGAACACAGACCTCCTGGATGAGGAGGATGACAATGCCACTTCCTTTATTCCTCCAGGTAGGCCTGACAACAGGGCTAGAAGGGATAGATCTCTGTCAAGGGGAGCTCTCCAGTCTAACTCCTCTATAGGAACCTCTGTTTCTTCTCACAGAGGGAGGGAAACCTCCCAGGAGAGGAGAGAGAGCCTGCTGAAGTATGAACAAGACAAGTTCAACCTCAGAAAGCAGCAGATGGCCTTAGATAGGGAAGTCCTGGAGCTCTACAGAGCTAGTAAAAAGGAGAGACTAGAGTCCCTTGGTGGCAGCAATTTCCCTAGGGAGAGGTCTCATGACCATAGAAACCTAAGTAAGATTGTCCCTCCCTACCAGAGTGGGGATGGCATCCACAAATGGATAACTGCCTTGGAGAGGGCCGGTAAAGTACAGAAGGTCCCTCAAGGTCAGTAGGCAGCAATCTTATTGCTCTCCTTTGCAGACAAAGGTAGAGACAAGCTCCTCACTGTAAGAGAAGAGGATGCTGATGATTACAAAGTCTTGTAAAGTACACTAATAGATGGGTTTGCCAAAGCAAGACATAGTGGACTATGTACTTGGTCTCCGCTCCAGGATGGCTGAGTACATGAAAAAGGCAAACAAAAACCTTGAGGCTAGCCAGGAACTGCAAAAAGCCTGGCATGACCAAAAGGCTGTCCCGACTGTTTACCAGCCAGGACAGAAAGTGTGGGTGTTGGAGCCTGTGGCCCCAGCAGCTCTCCAGGACAAGTGGAGTGGACACCACACTATTGTTGAACAGAAGGGAGAGGTTACTTATTTAGTAGACCTAGGAACTCCCAGGAGTCCCCACAGGGTTCTCCATGTCAACAGGCTAAAGCCATATGTGGACAGGGCTGACATGGGCTTGCTCATGGCTACAGATGCGCAGTGCGCAGTGTTGGAACATGACCGCGTTCTCCGTACAAATCAACGTGTAAGTCCCGGTTGTAATTTTAAAGACTGAGGACCCTTCCCAGTGGAATCTGAAGAAACTCTGTGGAAGACAGAAGGTTGGAGAGCCACCCCACCCGTGGACACCCTTGTACCCATGTTACCTACATCAGGGAAGCTGGGTACATAGGCGTGAAGTGGTGTCGGAAACCGCACTCAAACCCAATGAAGGACTTCCGGAAGTGCCGCTGCTGGAGATGTAGAAGGTGACCGGTGGAATCCAAAGGTGGATTCAGGATGAGAAGTACCTGCAAGCACAGGGAACAGAGTCTATGTCACTCTGGAGTGACCTGGAAGACGGATGCCCACCGATGTTTGGTGTTGCAGGAGATTGGATTTTTATTTTAAACATATTTTATTGAGTTTTTATGGTACCACTTGGGCAATTGCCCAACATAAACCATCTTGAGACAGGATAAAGACAAATTACCAACTATGGAAATATCATTGGGTACAGTTTGTATATATAACAAAAATGAAAAACAAAACTTTACGCAGACTTTCCCATCCCACCCACACTGACTAGCATGTTAAATTGCAAATGTGCATCCAAAGAAAGAGAACCCAATTTCATATAGCATGGCCCTTAACATCTCGTAGAAGCTGCTTTTTAGGGGGTCTGCGAAGGAAGAGAAGAAAGGTATATGCCCCTGTATGTAGCCCATCACGACCAGATTTTCCTATGCTTTTGAGGGCAACCCAGCGCTTGAAAGACTGCTAGCTCTGCACCCATGCAGTCGTCTAGTTCCTTTCGCCATTTCCCTATTGTTGGTGGGAAATTTCCTTTCCATAACTGGGCAATATTTCGTTTGGCAATTATGAGAGCAAGGAAGAGGAAGTGTTGTTTCCCTCCTATGTCATCTGTGCTGTGAAGGAGGAACAGTTTATGCTCAAGTGGGAGGTCCCAGGACAGCACCTTTTTTAGGCAGGTTGAGACTTGCGCCAAAAGGGCTGTATTGCAGCACAGCGCCATACAATGTGAAAGAACGACCCCTCCTCCCCGTCGCAGCGAAGGCGCTGAGGGGATGCTATGACCCCCATCCTCCAAAGACGAAGGCGTGTGTAATATACGCGATTGACATATTTGAATTGAATAAGACGGTATCATCGGTGAGTTCTGGGATATCATCTTGCCATGCCTTCCTAGTCTTATGAAGTGTCGTGGTGGAGTGTGTAGTCAATGTTTGATATATCTGTCGAATTTTCTGTGCGCCCAAATCACCCATAAGGAGGCGACCCTCTAATGGATAAAACTCATGGAGGTCATCCAAATTTGAAAGCAATGGGGTAAGAGCATGGCGTAATTGGAGATGCTTGTAGAACTGAGTTTTATGAAAATGAAATTCCTCTTGTAGTTGCTTAGAATTTTTTAGAGTGGTGCCTCTCATGATGTGTGGGGATGCCAATTTGATCCCACTGACGGAACCCTTGCAACTTTGCCACCTGGGGGAAGTATGTACCATGCCACAAGGGCGTTGCCTGAGTCAAACGCCCATGCCACCCCATTCACCGGACAGTATATCGCCACAGCCGAATTGTCGCTCTGCTGGCGTGAGGTGGAGGATCAAGAGACTGCGCGCTGTATAGTAACCGAAGGAGGGGAATCCCTTCTATTGCCGTGTTTTCAAGAGCACAAACAGGGTCTGTAGGTGTGTTATACCACCAGTTATTGATGACTAGGAGGTGAGAGGCCACATAATACGAGTACACATCTGCAGCAGCGATACTGCCGCAGTATGTAGATTGCACACGTCTGTATCTGTAGCGCCACTCTAACTGCTCCTCCACCCCATAAGAATTTGTTAAGTATGGCGTTTATTTGTGCGAACCAAGACCTTGGTATATGATATGGGAAGTTTTGAAGTCGATAAAGCACTTTGGGGAGAGAGACCATTTTAAAAATTCCCGAGCGGCCATACAGCGAGAGAGGCAGGGATGACCATATGGAGGTGACCATATGGAGGTCTCCACAAGGAGGCCAGCCAGGAGAGGGTTAATATTGCGCGCCCATGAGGTCGTAGGGCAGGGAGATATTGGAAACCGCCCGTAACATGTTGGAGCCGGGATGCCAATGTACCTCTGCCCTGTTGCCCGCATACTGGGAATAGCACCGATTTCGAAGGGTTAGTATGGAGTCCGGTGGTCTGGCCGAAGACACAGAGAATCTGTAAGATTCTCGGGCCCGAGATCCATGGATCATTCATGAAGAATAAGACATCGTCTGCATATAGGGCAATACGATTTGGTTGCGATCTCGGCCATTCAAAGCCGCGGAGCACCGGATCCCGGCGAACCCATACCGCCAAGGGTTCCACCGCCAAGGCGAATAAGAGTGGAGACAGGGGGCAGCCCTGTCGTGTGCCTCGGCTAATGGGAAAGAAGGGAGAACTATGCCCAGCAACACGCACGGAGGCCATAGGCTCTGTATATAGTAGGCGCACGTATGCTAGAAAGCGCGGACCAAAATTGATCGCCTTCAAAAGCTGGAATAGGTACTCCCAACTCAGGGAGTCAAAGGCACTTTGACTATGTCTGCAAGGAGTATGGCCGCAGGGCGTCCCAGCTCTGGGACCAATACCATGGCATTATGGACCCGGTGAATATTATTGTCGGGTGGCTCAATTCGGCATAAAGCCAGATTGATCTAGGTGAATTAGATCTTGAATGCAGGTCTGCAGGCGATCTGCAAGGACTTTCCCCAGTATTTGGATTCAAAGTTAATAAGGAAAATAGGGCGATATGAGTATGGATCTTCCAGCGGGCGACCAGGCTTTAAAAATAGGACGATCTCGGCCTGGCGCCAATCCCGGGGCACGTTTTATTCCTTCGCGGGACTTTTCCACATTCAGTTATACTCATTACCGTTCCGGGACAGAGTGTACACTCGTATCAGGGAGTTGTACCAAATGCTAATATAGCGTGATTGCAGCTTGTCGTTTACTAGTTGGTCTACATTTCTACTCGAAACTACGATTTATTTCAAGATTCATGGTCTTCTTTAGTCAAACGCTATTTCGGTTTGACTGGACGATTTGCTTATGGTCGCCTACAAGTACCAACAGAGATGGTTGTTATACACTAATCGCCTTGAAAAAGTCTTAGTAAAAGACGAAACACGTGTCGGATAGATCGTGTGCTGGGATTTCTGTTTTAACAATAAAGATGACAATCAACTGAAACTGAAGGCGTTTGGAGTCTTTGACAATGGAAAGAATTGAGGAAGAGGTGTGGCCCCGTGGCCAGGGCGACTGACTCCGGAATCTTGGGATCACGGTTCGATCTACAGCGGCAGATTAGCCCAGCACCATGTGACTCTGGGCAACAGCTTGCTTAATCTTCCCGACGGCCCCCAGCGCCTAGAGACCCTTACGGGTGATTGTTGGCGCTTTACAAATGTGGATATTATTATTATTATTGGTTGATGGAACCGATCTTTCCCACGTGTTCTGATGAGTACATGTTATTTTGGATGCAGTGATCAACCTACATTAATGTTGGACTGACATTTTTTTTATACAAGGGTGTGCTGTTCAGGCTCTCTGATTTTCAATGTATGCATGTTTTTTAATATGCTAGTGATGTCTCTAGGTAGTAGATGTCAATATTTGCCTTGAGCACCCCGATTTAATTGTGAAACAATTTAAACTATACGCCGAAAGATAACTTGTTCTAACTAATAATTTGTGTTATATTCTGGTGTGCGGTTATTCCTTTGTAAGGAACACTACTACCTACTAGTGGTTATAAATCCCGGGGTAATAGTTGCCATTTGAGGGCCTCATGTATTGTCTCCAATAGGTGTGAGCCCAACGAGGACATATGAGAACGGAGGAATTCTATGAGGAACCCATTGGGGCCCGGTCTGGTCGCATCGCAGTTAGTGCCAGCTTTAAGTCGTCTACTGTATTGGGGGTATCTAATTGGTCTCTTATCTGGTCTGTTAATCTCTAGGGGGGAATGTCCCGAAGAAACTCAGCTATGATGTCTTCGGAGAGCTATTCCCTCCGGGTGTATAATGTGGAGAAATGATGCGCAAATTCCGTAACTACTTCTGTGGGGGATGAACGTAGTACGCCATCGCTACCTCTGATGGTGGGTACTGTGGCTGGGGCACGCTCAGTTTGACATAGTCTGTGTAACATTTTACTTGATTTATCCCCCCACTGGTATATCTAATGTGGAGACGCCAACCAGATCTTTTTCGCCTCCTCCATAAGGTGTGGTGTAACTGTTGTGTGAGGGACAGGTTTCGCTGAAGGGTTGGACTCGGATCCTGTCTAGTATGTGTAGCCTATCTCAACAGGATGGTATTCACATCATATGTCAGCCCATCCCAATGTACTGGCAAGCAGTGACAATTTAGAGGCCACGCCGGAAGGGTTTGCACCAGATCCCCACCTCCTATCAAGCAATGACATAGCATCATTCCAATCGCCTCCAAGGAGAAACAGGCCCTCTAGAAGTTCGCTCCACTGACGGGTGATACTATCCACAAACGTGTTCCCCAAAGGCAGGGGTGCTTAGATGCTGCCTAAATTAAGTGATTCCCCATAGTGTGCGCCCGACAGAAGGACATGTGTACCCCCGGGATCTACCCAGTGTTTAATATGGATGAAGGGGACACGTTGATGAATGAGGATAGCTGTCTCTTAGGAGCCCCTAGTGAAACCTGCACGATATACCTGCTGATACCCAAACATGGCTAGGCAGGGAGCCTTATTGCCCAATAGAGGAGTCTCCTGGAGGAGAAGAATGTTGGCACCATACCGTTTAGCTTGCCGAAGGACAGCACCCAGTTTTATTTTATTAAGCATCCCTCTGACGTTCCACGTTACTACTGTGAGGTCACCTACATGAGAGGCAGCCAGCTGTGTGGCCATATAACGATTTTGGGTCTAAAAATTCTGGCCTACCTAATGAAGACTGGGATGAGAGTTTGCGTGTGAAAGAACTGGAAACAACAAAACTGTAAACTCCATAAACACCTTCCCTTTTGTCCCCCCTACCCCCCAGATACTGCCGAGAACTAGGAGCATCTGTCGCGGTATGGAACACCCCAGGACCCCAACTGGAGATCCCAGGGCTCCCCTGCCAATGGATCCCAACATTCCCATAGAACATGATCATTGGGGTACAGGTGTCCCGGTCAGGCCAGCCACAATGTACAATGTCCACCTCTACTTGGTGCAGGGTAAATAGACTAATTCCAACCAATGGACAGTTAGACACGAGCAAATGGACGCTTCACAGACAGTGGAGTGATCAGGATACATGCTCGGGGCTGGAGGAGCGCCGGTGCGAACCCGAACGATGTGGTCGCCTTGATTTCATCCTGCGCAACTGGTTTCATTGCGAGCCCCTGGAGGTGTCGGATTCTAATGGCAGCCGGGAATGAGGTTTCAAATGGACTCTTTCATCAGACCAGGCAAACACTGCTTCAGTCGAGTCGAAAAAGTGGGTCTTACAGTTATACACAACACGTAGCCTGGCAGGGTAAAGCAGCATGTATAAAATATTAAGGTCACGCTTTCTCCGTTTTGCTGCTGTGAAGGGCTGTCTTTGCTGTTGTACTAGACAGGTGTAATCCAGAAAAATCATTAAAGGCCTGGAGTCAAAGATAAGTTTAACCTTATGTGACTGAGCAAACTGTAACACTGCCTCCCTGTCCACAAAGTTAAGCAACTTGGCAATGACCGGCCGTGGATTTTCCCCGGGGGTGGTTTCCTCGTAAGTGCCCGGTGGCCACAAATCACATGGGGATCATATCAGCAGGCAGATCTTTGAGCCACGAGGTGAGGAAGCGATTCATAGAGTTGCCCTTGCCTCTCTCCGGTAAACCAACAAAATGGAGATTATTGCGCCTAGCGCAGCCTTTGGGGTCTTCAGCCAGAGTATCTCGCTCCTGAGAGATGACCGTTAGTTTATTGACGCGCTGCTGTAGGGTCATCACATTATCCTCCACGGAGGACACCCGTGTCTCAGCTTGGGTAATGCGGTCAACGGCTTTCCTCAGGTCTTGGCACAAGAAGGAAACTTCGGTTCCAACTCCGCCAAACTTGCCATCTAAATGTGTCTCTCGCTTCTGTAATGGCTGTCAAAAGAGCCGCATTAACTGGTAATGGGCCAGGTGTGGATCCTCCGCTCACTGTCGTGGCGTATTGGTCGAAGGCACTTTGTTTCGGACCCACAGTGCCAGGTTTATCTTTCCCCATATAGTGTTCCACTAATGAGTCACCTTGAGTATGCCAGGGGAATACTGTTCAGGCACTTGAAGTCACTATAGAGCCGATTCACCACTCTGGGGGCTCACCAGGGAGACTGCCACGAGCCAGTCCTCACGGAAACCCCCTACTGCCAGGCCACAAGCCGCACCGGGCCTAGCCCAGCCGCCTCCGCAACCCACAGCAGAGAACCAAGCAGGCCCTTCTATCAGGACCTAGCTCGCCGGACCACCAGCACGCCACACACCCCGACTATCCCTGTACTGCAGGGCTCACATCTTATGTTGTGCAATAATCAACTGCACTGCACGTGCCCCATGTCTGCAGGGCACAGTATGGGGTCCTACTGCTTCTCCCTGCTAATCGGCTCGAGGGTATTGCACCACACCTCAGGCCCCAGTAGCGAAGCCCCGCGTCAGCAGCAAGACCTGTTCGATGTGGCCAAAATGGGGCTAGAATCAGCTCCCGATGACCCACAGGGGAACCAGGATGGAATCACCATAGTACCCCCAGGGGCACCCCGCTTACCCCCCTCCCCCAAATTAGGTTACCCCAAAGAAGACACAAGAAACAGTTGTAGTTGGGTAACAAATGCTGCAGGATTTATTACATAATTCCAGGATATGTAATAGGTGGGTTATCTTACGGGCGATCCAAGGGCAGGCGGCCATCTACTTCACCTGCCCCGCCTGATGAGCCGGGCAGCACGGGAACGACCCGCAAGCGCTGCCCCCCAAGTGATTCTTTTTTCGATCACGTGCCGTTGTCATTCTACTCACGCCCCCCCTCTCGGGGCGGAGCGTCGCATAGCAAGCCCCCGGTTGTTCAGGCCCACAACCGCCCGCAGGCCTAGCGGGGCGCCGACCGGCTTCCGGGACCTCTCTGGAGGCTCCTCGTTTTGGCTCAGGCACCACGTGGTGCCGCGCAGAGGTACCCTTTGTACCGGCCTGCTTCCAGATCGCCCTGTAACTCCGCCTGCAACGAAAAGAAAACATTAAAACGTTCAGCCAAAAACCCCACCCCACCACACCACGCCGGGTAAGCGGAAGGGGGGGAAAAGGCGAGGTGGGCGACAAAGAGGTCGCCAGTGAGGGTGGGGGAAGGCTAAATAGCCTTCCCCTCACACCTGGGCCCGGAAGTGACGCGCCTTTCGCGTCACTTCCGGCCCCTGACAAGGAGGGGGGCACGATCAGAATCCCTGCCCCCGCCCCCCCCCCGAAGTAGGGAGTGGGGAGGGGTGACCGGGGCCCCGGGGCCACTAAGGCGCCGACCGCCGATTGGCCCCCTGCGGGGGCCGCGGTCAGCGGCATAGTACCCCCAGGGGCACCCCGCTTACCCCCCTCCCCCAAATTAGGTTACCCCAAAGAAGACACAAGAAACAGTTGTAGTTGGGTAACAAATGCTGCAGGATTTATTACATAATTCCAGGATATGTAATAGGTGGGTTATCTTACGGGCGATCCAAGGGCAGGCGGCCATCTACTTCACCTGCCCCGCCTGATGAGCCGGGCAGCACGGGAACGACCCGCAAGCGCTGCCCCCCAAGTGATTCTTTTTTCGATCACGTGCCGTTGTCATTCTACTCACGCCCCCCCTCTCGGGGCGGAGCGTCGCATAGCAAGCCCCCGGTTGTTCAGGCCCACAACCGCCCGCAGGCCTAGCGGGGCGCCGACCGGCTTCCGGGACCTCTCTGGAGGCTCCTCGTTTTGGCTCAGGCACCACGTGGTGCCGCGCAGAGGTACCCTTTGTACCGGCCTGCTTCCAGATCGCCCTGTAACTCCGCCACAGCCCTGGAGGCGGCTAACCGTCGCAACCAGGGCCCCCCACCAACCTAGATCTTTACCTGCACCCGCTATTCACCAATGCTTCGCCTAAATCCAATAAAAACAGGTCCATGCCTATTTGGGAGAGGTGTACTCCATCCATGTCGAAGTACCCCTTCACATTCCCCCGAATCATTTCATGGCGAATAAAGCCCAAACCCCTTTGGGCTGTGAACTTACGCATTGCTCCATTAATGCGCCTCCTGGAGTGCTCTACCGCCTCTAATGATTTAGCTCCCCGCCAAGACCTGCGGGGGATGATCTCTGACCACACGATCTCACACTCGCCCAGACGTTTGCATATTTCCCCTAAGTCTCTTTTCATGGCTAATAACAGCAATCGTCTCCCCAGGGTAACAAGGTCGTTACCGCCCAGGTGTATCACCAACAGGTGGGGCAAGGTGGACCCGTGTGCTCTTAGTCTCTGCTCGATCTTATTCCTGAGTTCGAACCATCTCATCCCCGGCACCCCCATCCATTCCACTTTGGTCTGAGGGAAGTGTCGCATCCACTGTCGGTGCAATGCCCATTGGGCCGCCCGGGCGACAAATGAATGGCCGATCACCCACACCACTCGTCCTGGGGCCAGAGCTCTTTCTCCCATCGCTTTCAGGCTCAGTCCCACTGCAGGATCCTCCATAGATGGTCCGGGAATGGGGTCATCTGCGCTCTCGCCCGCGGCCAGGCCTCCCTGAATCGGAGCCACTGAAAACGAGAAAGAGCGTCAGCTGCACATTTTGAATCCCCTCAATGTGCCTGGCTTTAAACTCCACATTGATGCGCAGGCAAGCCCGGACCAACTCCCTTAGTAGGCACAGCACCAGCCGGCACCTGGCGGACTGGTTGTTAATTGCCTGAACGACCGCCAAGTTGTCGGACCAGAAAACCACCTTTCTGTCAGACAATGCCGCCGGCCAGAGGTGTAATGCAACAACAATCGGGTAAAGCTCCAACACAGTAATGTTTTTGGTGATCCCACGCCTGCGCCAAACATGACCGGCCGTGGATTTTCCCCGGGGGTGGTTTCCTCGTAAGTGCCCGGTGGCCACAAATCACATGGGGATCATATCAGCAGGCAGATCTTTGAGCCACGAGGTGAGGAAGCGATTCATAGAGTTGCCCTTGCCTCTCTCCGGTAAACCAACAAAATGGAGATTATTGCGCCTAGCGCAGCCTTTGGGGTCTTCAGCCAGAGTATCTCGCTCCTGAGAGATGACCGTTAGTTTATTGACGCGCTGCTGTAGGGTCATCACATTATCCTCCACGGAGGACACCCGTGTCTCAGCTTGGGTAATGCGGTCAACGGCTTTCCTCAGGTCTTGGCACAAGAAGGAAACTTCGGTTCCAACTCCGCCAAACTTGCCATCTAAATGTGTCTCTCGCTTCTGTAATGGCTGTCAAAAGAGCCGCATTAACTGGTAATGGGCCAGGTGTGGATCCTCCGCTCACTGTCGTGGCGTATTGGTCGAAGGCACTTTGTTTCGGACCCACAGTGCCAGGTTTATCTTTCCCCATATAGTGTTCCACTAATGAGTCACCTTGAGTATGCCAGGGGAATACTGTTCAGGCACTTGAAGTCACTATAGAGCCGATTCACCACTCTGGGGGCTCACCAGGGAGACTGCCACGAGCCAGTCCTCACGGAAACCCCCTACTGCCAGGCCACAAGCCGCACCGGGCCTAGCCCAGCCGCCTCCGCAACCCACAGCGGCCAGGCCTCCCTGAATCGGAGCCACTGAAAACGAGAAAGAGCGTCAGCTGCACATTTTGAATCCCCTCAATGTGCCTGGCTTTAAACTCCACATTGATGCGCAGGCAAGCCCGGACCAACTCCCTTAGTAGGCACAGCACCAGCCGGCACCTGGCGGACTGGTTGTTAATTGCCTGAACGACCGCCAAGTTGTCGGACCAGAAAACCACCTTTCTGTCAGACAATGCCGCCGGCCAGAGGTGTAATGCAACAACAATCGGGTAAAGCTCCAACACAGTAATGTTTTTGGTGATCCCACGCCTGCGCCAAACATTGGGCCATCCCTGCGCGCACCATTCTTCGCCCAGGATAGCCCCAAAACCTTCCCTGCCTGAGGCATCTGTGAAAAGGCAAAGTTCCTGACTATCAATCCAGGGCTGCTTCCAAATAACCGTCCCGTTAAAGCAGGCGAGGAATTCGCTCCATACCACCAGATCCTGCTTCAGCCCTGTCCCCAGCTTGACCCAGTGATGTTTCTTTTTTACACCAGCAGTCGCCCTAGCCAGCCGGCGTGCAAAGACCCTCCCCATGGGTATGACCTTTAGCGCAAAATTCAGGGTCCCTAGCAGGCATTGGACTTCACCTAGAGTAGCCTTGTCCCTACCCAGTAGATCGCAGATCTCCTGACGCAGGGCCTGTACCTTATCCGCAGGGAGTCGGGACACGCCGTTTACCGTGTCCAACTCGATGCCCAAGAATACCAAAACCTGCGCCGGACCCTCGGTCTTACCAGGAGCTAAAGGTACGCCCAAGTGTCCTGCCAATTCCTTGAAACATTGCAGCGCCCGTGCACAATCTTGCGAGTCAGCTCCCCCGATGAACAGGAAATCATCCAGGTAGTGGGTCACTCCCTCAATGCCATACCTGTTTGTTAAGGCCCACTGTAGGAAGGAGCTGAACGCCTCAAAGTACGCACAAGACACCGAGCATCCCATGGGCATACACCTATCATAAAAGACCTGGTCCCCCCACCTGAAGCCCAGAAGGTGTTGGCTGTCCGGGTGTACTGGCAGGAGCCTGAAGGCAGATTCGATATCAGACTTAGCCAACCAGGCTCCCTTCCCTGCCCTCCTGATCATGTCGACTGCCAGGTCTAGGGAGCAGTAGGACACTGAGCATTTACCTCCGTCCAACCAGGAATTCACGGAGTCCCCTTCTGGGTGTGAAAGGTTGTGGATAAGCCGGAAAGCCCCCGGCTCCTTTTTAGGTACCACCCCCAGTGGGGAAATCACAAAATGGGGCATAGGGGGTGAGGAAAAAGGGCCCGCCACCCTGCCCAAAGACACCTCCTTTGCTATTTTATCAAGCACTACCTCCGGGTGTTCCCTAGCTGATTTCTGATTCTCCGCATCCCTGCTCACTAAGGGGCCTTGATAAGGAATGCGGAAACCGTCTAAGAAACCCTCAGAAATGAGGGACCCTTCCTTGCTAGTGTAACCGCGGAGTGCGCTGAGGAGGTTCTTTACGCAGATGGGAGAGGGGCCTTTCACATGATCGTGCGGGGCTAGGTCATGCGCGCTGGCAGCTGAGTACGCAGGGGGCCAAAGCGCAGGAGGGGGGGAAACCCCCGGGCTACTTGCTCGATGAAGGCTTGTCGGGGGTGTCGCGCTTGGAGCATGCGGTAGCGGCGTGGGGAGCCCCGCACACGCTGCAGTTGTGGGCAAAACGGCATGATTTGTCCCAGGAGCAGAACCCTGCATTGAAGAGCCTGCAAGTTCCAGGAGACCGTGCCCGAAAGCCAGGCCTGCGACCCCCCCCACGCCCACCCCGAAAGGACTTCCTGCTCTCCCATTTCTTCTCTTTTTTATCCTCTTTCTCCTTGCTCTTTACACCGCTCTCTGCACCTGACTTCGTCGTAGACCCCTCAGTATGCTTGCCCATGTGTTTTACCCATAAGCGGACCTCCAACTGGTCCCATTCAAGATCTGGGCAGATTGCTCTCTGTCTGCGGAAGTCACAATCGTAGTGGTACCATCCCATGCCCCCACCCTTAGCAGCCTCCTCAGTAATCACACTTGCATAGTGGAAGAGGCCCGGCCCTTCATCTGGGAATTTCTCCACTATCACTGCTGCAAAAATGGCAAAGGCCTGACCCCAAGTCACAATATTTTTGGTGGGATACACATGGTACCGCACCCGCTTGTCCTCTTCCTTGTTGCCCATCCTCCTAGTATCTACCCCTTCCGCCCCATGCATCAGAAGGGTGAAAATATCAATAAATTCCCTGCGCCAAATCCCTTCTTTGGCCACTAGGGGGACCATCCAAGCGAGAGAACAGCGGCCCGATACTAGCGGGGCCGTGGTAACTAGAGGCTTAGGTGCTACTGCTGGCGTTGGTGCCGGCGTCGGTACCACTGGGGGAACCACTACTGCAGAGTCAACCGCACTTGCCGCGCTCTCGGCCACCGCAGCAGCTGGGGGTGTGGGCCGCGGAGGAGGTTCCAACGCAGCCTGCGGCGGACACCAAACCTGCGTGAAGCCCCCCGGCGCCGGGAGGACAGTCGGCGGCGGTGGGGCGGGCGGACCAAACCCTAGGGGTGACCTGGCAAGCAGCAGACCGGATCTGACCTCAGCCATGAAGTCTTTTAGAGTGTCTGAAAGCTTACCCAAATCCTCTGCCGAGGCAAATGTCGCCTGGGGCGGGCCGGGCAGTCCGTTGTGCGCCCCCGTCCCCAAGCTAACCGTCGCCTGGGGGGGGGCTGGGGCTTTGTGCGGAGGGGCCGCTCTATTCCGAGCCGGTGGTTGTTCGACCGGAAAGTCTTTGCTCGTGGGGCGGCGGATTCTTTTTGACCGTGACGGGCCCGCAACCTCCCCTACATCCTTATCCGTAGCCGGACCGTCCATCGCTATCCCAGAATCTGGGGGGGTACTGGCTTTCAATAGTTCCGTCGCCCAAGCTAAACCCTTGGACCTCGTCAGTTCCAAGAAAGCGGCAATCCGAGATTCCTCCGAAGTGTCCGGCACGGACTCCTCAACCTGAGTCCCTGGTGTGAACAGGGGGGGGGATAATCCTTGGCTGTCCATCACTTATCAGTTGCTCTCTCTTATCTGCAATTGGGAAAGAGAGAAAGTTAACCGCCTATTCACCCCTTTTGAGGTTAGTTCTTCGCTCCTGAGTGGCACATGCTACTCCGAGAGGTACCCCCATCCCCCAAACAGCCCGTACTTACTCCCGTCTGAGCCCCGAATGCGGATGGTGTGTGTCTCGCGTCTCTCGGTCACCGATTGACAAGCCTCCGGCCAGTGAAAGCAGACGTATGTACTGCAAGAGAAACCAGCATAAGCGCAAGAGAAGCATACACGAAAAAGGCGTGGCTGTACCGCCCGAAAAAAGGGCGGGGGGAGAGAGGGGGGGGGGTGGGGGGGGGGGGGGGTGAGAGGACACAGGTGCTCGTACACATCACGTTAATCATGTAAAAACCTGCTCGCGTCTGCCCTCATCCCCACCTTGAACCTGGCAAGCATCCCACCCCCACACTACCTTCCTTGGGGCCATTTGCCCCAAAATCACAGACTCGCGTGAACGAACATAACCAAATCCCCGTTCATTTGTCTTTATTGTAGCGTGCCCGCAAGATTACTGACGCACTTTACATTACATATTCAGGCACGGGGCCACTACACTGTCCTCACTCTAAATTGTACAGTACCCGCGCTGCTCGGACGCCATGCATTGGCCCCCAGGATCGGCCCCTTGCTACTAACTACCCGCACACTCGCGGGCAAAGCGGAGGGAGGGCGGCTACCCGCTCCCAACTGGGACACCAGAAACCGGCCTACTGTGGGACCAGACCTTCGCTATGCTTGCTGGTGCCGTCCCCCCACCGCGACCCCAACAAACCACCAAACAAGGCAGAGCCAGGCCACAAAGGAATACATTGCCCATTCATGTGGCGCGAATTCGCCCCGTGTATATTCGGTGCTTACGTGTGGGCACCGTATTTACATAGCACAGTCAGGCACGGAGGGTAGTCGCTGATTAGACAGGAAAACCGGGAGCACATGCCATACCCTGCACAGTCAGGCCCGGTGAGATAATTAATTCAGCCCGAAACCCCCGGAGCGGGCGCAAAACCTTGTACGTTCTAGCCCCGCTAAATAATCCTCGTTTAGCCCCAATTCACCGAGTCCCGCGCCGTCCCTCGCACTTTCAAAGCCCAGGAGATAAGACGCTTGCCCAGAGTTGCCGGTGCAGGCACGAGCGGGCGCAAAACCTTGTACGTTCTAGCCCCGCTAAAGAAACCACGTTTAGCCCCAATTCACCGAGGCCGGCGCGACCCCTCGCACATTCAAGGCCCGGGAGATAAGACGCTTGCCCAGAGTTACCGGTGCAGACACGACCCAGAGGGTCAAAGGTAATAATTTCCTGTCCCTAGACGGCAAACCTGCCTGCACCAAAACCCCCGAAACCATGGGCGGATCTCAAGCCCGGCCCCCCTGCCCAAAACCGGGGTGGACCGCAAGCCCCTGTGACCCGGTAACACCCTGCAAGGCTATGTTCAATAACGGCTTACGCATATTAACTGCGGATGTGTCTAGCGAAGCTATTAGAGCGCTTTAAATTCGTACTGATTACATGTGTTACACATTTATAATGCGCAAGGTGATGTACCCCGAATGCGCACCGCCTTTACATACCGATAGGCACTGGGTGATTAAGTGCTATACCCCGCGACGCAAAAGCGACCGCGGCCCCGAGACTCGCTGACGAAACCCCCAGGAGACACCAAAACCCTTTGGGGGTGAGGACCTGTGCCCCGGTCCATATACTTTGCTCCTACGCATAAACCTTTTTCTAGAGCGAGACTCGACCCGAGGTATCAGATTGCATCACACTGTATTATTAAACATATAAGCCCAGGGGAGATTATTCAGTGAACGGAAAGGGGCCGGACAGGGGCACTCGCTGACCCCCGCGCCGAAGGAGAAACGCTCAGCCCCACACCCAAGATGGCGGCCAGTATGCCGATGGACGCCGGGTAGCCGGCGCGGTTGCGTCCCCCCCTGCACTAGCAAACAGTGGCAGCGGGTAACGCGCCAAATACAGTATTTCCTCAACGATTGCACGCGCATTAAAGGAAATCAACACGAGTAGCATCCCGCGATCGACTCCTCGCGCCCATCCGCGCTAGCCATCGTGGCCGGGAAACAAACAAAACACAGCTTCCCCAATGAACGCACGCCCCGTTCAACGTAAATAAACACGAGCCTTGCTCCGAGCACGGTCCCCCCCCGCCCGTGGCACTCCGACCACAGGGCCCCGTCTCCTGGTACTGCCCAGGGACAGGGCCGGGGCGAGGGGGCAATCCGGCAACTCACCGCAAATATTAGGAGTTCCACAGCAAGGCAACGACGACGACCCCCGCGAAACGACGCTGCGTCCGATTCGTCGTCACAAAAGGCGAGTTGGGCGACAAAGAGGTCGCCAGTGAGGGTGGGGGAAGGCTAAATAGCCTTCCCCTCACACCTGGGCCCGGAAGTGACGCGCCTTTCGCGTCACTTCCGGCCCCTGACAAGGAGGGGGGCACGATCAGAATCCCTGCCCCCGCCCCCCCCCGAAGTAGGGAGTGGGGAGGGGTGACCGGGGCCCCGGGGCCACTAAGGCGCCGACCGCCGATTGGCCCCCTGCGGGGGCCGCGGTCAGCGGCAAAGATGGTGTCACCAGTGCCTTTTGAATCCAGGGAGGCATGAGCGCAGGCCCCTGGTCCACGGGGTCCTCTCCAGCCAAGGGGCAAGGGCAGTGCACCCAAACTGTAGGCAAATGTGGCACTTGTGTTCCGCAAGTCGAGAAGGCAAACTCTCCGTGCCGGATCCCCGCGTATCTCGCCCTGGGGAGCGCTCGGTCACAGAGAGCGCCGGGAAGGCCCCGCGAGCACGGTGGGCCGCACCACCCGCCCCCACCTCCGGAGGCCTCGACTAGCTACCCCCCCCACCCACCGAAATAAAGGCCCGAGCAAGTCCGCGGCCCCAGCAGATAACCAGAATGGGCCGCGGGCTCCCCTGTAACCAGGACCGCCGTCAGAGGCAAAGACAGCCACCCAAAAAAAGGCCCCGGCGGGTGCGAGAAACCAGCACAACCGCCACACCCGTCCTAGCCCCCACGCGTTACCACTCTCCTCACCGCAGGGCTTGATCCACGGCCCGGGTCCCAGCTACACCCCATCAGGGCTCAGGCAGCAGGCTGGCGGCGTCAGGCCCAATTCTCGAGGCGTCCCACACAGCTCCAACGTCTTCCCCCGATCTAACGCCGGCGATCAGATTTCGGCACCGCGCCGGGTGCACTAAGCAAATTGGCAGTCCTTAGGGCTTCGGATTGACTGCACCAAGTCTATAATGACTGGATTTACAGCGGATTAATGAGTTGGATGCGTAGAGCTTTTTCAAGCCGCGTCTACCATGTTGGCTGACCAAGCCACGCCCCCGTGTTGCAGGAGATTTGACGGTGACCTGGACTCTGCAGCTGGGAGGACCAGCCGGTGCTGACGAAGTCCAGTAGCTGTGCATGAGCTGTCCTACAACGGATGTCGAGAGCTGAGGGGTCGGTGTCCGGCAGGAGCACCAACAAACCTTGCCAACTGCAAACAGTGTGAATGTCGAAGAAGGTTCAATGTGTCAGGAACCCTCAAATATGCTATGTATGTTATCCATCATGTATTCGTATGCAGCAAACTACAAAAGAGAAGGTAATTAATGGTATAATACACATGGTACACATCAGGAAGCTAAAGTTATCTAAGTTCCAGCAGGTCAGTGCTATGACGTCTAATAGCTGACCAATTCTAAAGCAGATTGTACTTAGGCTGGAACCATTACTCCGCTTTATATCTATTGTGCCGTTTTATATCTATTGTGCTGTGAGACACTATAGTACATTACGAGCAGCACAGTGTTTGCAGTAAAGCGAATTGGATTAGTAGTGTACGCTATTGTCCTTTTGTTAAAGTTCTCCTTTGCAGTTGATAGTTTTTTGCAGGCGTGTGTGTGTGTGAACAAGTCGTCCCTGCCGTCATCCTATTTAAGCGACCGCCTGGTGCGGATTGCCATTTGTCGATAGCTGCGGTTTGCAGTTAATTGAGCTGGCTGGACGAGTGATAGAGCAGCAGAGATGCTTGGAATTCGGACATCAGGAAACCGGTAAGGGAATTTTCCTATCTCTTCCTGAAAGCATGAAGCAATTCAGAGTAGCACGAAGGCACGCAAGGAAAAGAGCCTTTGGTTTTGGGACTTCGATGTAATCGAGTGGTTCTTTGGCCTTCATTAGACTCAGGACTCCTTGCGTTAACAAAACAAGTACATGGGCAATCAGGGAAGTCTTGAGTTTCCGGAAGAGCTTGGTGAACATTAACCATTTTATCCCGGATATTTCGATTATGATTATCGTTGTTCTTTAGCCTTCATTAGACACAGGACTAATTGCGTAAACAAAACAAGTACATTGGCAATTAGTGAAATCTTGAGTTTCCGGAAGAGCTTGGTGAACATTAACCATTTCATTCCGGATATTTTGGCCAAGATTATCGTGCACTAAGGAACAGTGTTCTGTTCAAACTATCTTCTGATACTGATTTTTTGGACTAAGCACACATATTGTTTTAAATAAAAGAACTCGGATTATTCTGGATAAAAAGGCACAAACCGTTTTAATACCAGAAACTATTATTTCTTTGCAGGCAATCCTTACTTGTACATGTCAATATATTTGTATATATGTAAGCTCTATATCTGCCATTGCACTTAAGGTGATGTTTGTTAACGTGTTGAAAACATCCGTTTCAGGTCTCCCTCCCTGCAGTACCCTTCCTAAACCCTTCCCCTCATCTGGCCATTCCGATCCTCTGTTTTTATATCAATTAGAGTCGGAACTGCCAGAAGGTGGGCCTCTTGAGGGTACTGCTCCTGAGGAACGGATCTGGTCTTGACACAATGTCAGGACCAGCAAGGTCCAGGGGACACACCACAAGCAGGGGAGTCAGGGCAGGCCCCGAGCAATCAGGGGAACCCAAAAGAAACAAAAGTGACCCTCAACAGGACCCACAGGCCAGAGGCACTGGAGTCGCAAAAGGACATCGAGTAGCTCATCAAAAGATGCAGACCACGGTGCAAGCAATGTGGTGTGGGCGAAGATTCTGGTCATTGGATATGCTTTAGGTTGGGACTACTTGGAGCCCGAAAATCTTGCTGGAAGGAAGCCAACAAGCCTTTCCAATGGAAAGTCGACGCAGTGCACAGGGGTTTAGTTCTTGCTGCTCCCACAAGGGAAACTGGCCTCAAACTTGGTGAGAGGGCATGGCATGCCCCGAGAGCTGTGGAGAACCACCACCTGTGTTGTTGAAACTTTCGGAGTCCGTAGGAGCTCAGGATCAGGAGACCGGTCAGCTTAGTTGCGGTGCCTGCAGATGCAGGGAAGTGACTCCTTTACTTCAAGGGAGATTCCTTCAGGTTTCTTGGATGCCCACAGAGCTTGGAAGGTTCCTGTATGGTGCACAGGCAATGCAGCAGTCAGAAAGGGGGACAAAGAGCCCAAATGAAGTCCAGAATGCCCAGACGGTAGAAGTTGAAGTGGTGTCTCAATTGAATCCTGTCCCATGACGTATCTAGGGACCCACCCACAGGTAAGCCCTTAAGTACCCTAAGGATAGGGTTGAGACGATTCAGGGGACCCTACCAGGGGAGGGTTTGGACAGTGGAGAGGATATTCCCATGTCCTTTTTCCAGTTTCGCGCCAGAGCGGGAGCCAATGGTTCCCGGAGCTGGTTCAAACTGAACTATGCAAGGAGGCACCAGATGTGGCCCTCACGCAGACCGAGTGGCGCTGGCAAGCGCATCCACCCGGCCCCAATACACTAAATCCTAACTGGGAGGTGGTCACACCTCCCTGTGATGGGATACCGATTGTTCTACCTTCCCCTGCTCAAGCTTGGCTCAGCAGCAGGAGGGTAGAATTGTGTCTCTGGTCGGCAGCAGCCATGTTGTGCTCTCCGGGTCTAGAAGACTGGTACCGGGAGCATTGAGAGTCTAACAGAGGCCTGTTCCAGTGCTTGGAATCATATCTCCTACACCATTTACGGTGTGGGGGTTTGATTTCAACATGTTTGATACCAAACATGATAGGACATGCTGCAGCCGATTTCGAGATGTTCGAGTAATTGTGCAGTGCCCCTCTTTATAGTATATGGCTGCTTCACTTACAACCCAGGAGAATGGACTCCGTAGGGGGTCCTGCTCTTGCAGGGGCACCCTCACACTTACAGCCAAGCACCCTTCCATCAGGATTGTAAGGCCAGCTATAGGGGTGACTTATAGGTTTTAAGAGCAGTGATCCTAGATATGGGATATTTATATCTTTTGTAAGTGGTGCAAATACCATCTTACACAGGCTGCAATGGCAGGCCTGTAGTTATAGTTTGAATGGTCTCCCAAGGGTGACATAATACATGCTTCAGCCCATGTGGAACCTCTGGGGTACCTATGCCCTGGGTACCTTACTACCATATACTAGGGTCTGATAAGGATACTCCAGTATCCAATCTGGAGTGTACCCAAGTACTGAACATAACAATTTAAGAGAGAAAGCAGAGAGACTGGGGTCCTGATCAGCAGGATCCCAGTCAGACTAGTCAAAAACAGCTTAGCACCAGGCAAAAGTTGGGGTATCCATAAAAGCAAATCCTACTTCCCTACACAACACCCCCCCACAAACCTAAGGAGATGAGACTAACCTTGCCGAGTGGAGTCTTCATTTTTTAAGTGGACATATCTGGAGAGTCTATCTGCATTGGCATGGTTACTCCCAGGTCTATGTTCCACTGTATAGTCCCTCCACTATAGGGAAATGGACCACCTCAATAATTTGGGGGTTTTCATCTGTTTAAGCCTTAAGAGGGGCTTATGGTCTGTCTGCACAATAAAGTGAGTGCCAAACAAGTATCGCTTCAACTTCTTCAGGGCACAGACCACAGCAAAGGCCTCCCTCGCAATAGCAGACCAACTTTTCTCTCTGGGGGTCAACCTTCTGCTGATAAAAGCTGCTGGTTGATCCAGGCCCTCTGCATTCAGTTGTGATAATACAGCCCCTACCCCCAACTCAGATGCATCAAAGTTTTAGAGTAGTCAGGACATTGCAGAATGGGAGCAGTGCACATGGCTTCCTTGAGGTCATCAAATACCTTCTGACAGCTTACAGTCCACTGAACTTTCTTGGGGTTTTTCTTTGATATCAGGTCATTCAGAGTAGTCACTATGACCCATATCCCTTCACAAATCTTCTGTATTACCCAGTCAGGCCCAAGAAAGCTTTGACTTGAGTCTGGATAGTTGGAGCAGTCTATTCCATTATGGTCTGGATTTTTTATCTGTAGTGGTTAAATCTGGCCTCCACCTGCTAGGTGGCCCAAGTACACAAACTTGCTCTGCCCTATCTGGCACTTAGTGGCCTTGATGGCAAGGCCTGCTTTCTGCAGGGCCTCCAAAACATTGAGGTGCACCAGGTGATCCTCCCGGGTGGAGCTAACAACAGCTATATCATCCTGATATGCTCCACTATAGGCTTCCAGGCCTGTGAGAACTACGTTCACCAACCTCTGAAATGTGGCAGGTGCATTCTTCAAACCAAAAGGCATTACAATAAATTGATAATGCCCACTAGGGGTTGAGAATGCTGTTTTTGGCGGCATCCTCAGCTAGTCTGATTTGCCAGTAGCACGCAGTCAGGTCAAATGTACTCAGAAACTAGGCTGAGGCCAAAGTATCTATAAGTTCATCTGCCCTGGGAATTGGATGAGCATCAGTCATAGTGACTGCATTGAGACCTCTATAGTCTACACAAAACCTAATTTCTCTTTTTCCACCCTTGGTGTGAGGTTTGGGTACTAGGACTACTGGGCTAGCCCAAGGGCTATCTGAGGGTACAATAACTCCAAACTCCATCATCTTCTGGACTACTGTCCTGATGCAGTCTCTGACATGGTCAGGCTGCCTGTAGATTTTATTCTTAACAGGTAGACTCTCACCTGTGTCCACGTCATGGGTACACCAGGTGGTTTGACTGATTGAGGACGTTCCTGCAATCAGTCTCCTGTTGATCACTGAGGCTGCCTGCCACTGCAACTCCATCTACTGATCCATCATTAGGGTTCTGAGATAGGAGATGAGGGAGAGGGTCACTCTCTTCCTCCTGTCCCTCATCAGTTGCCATGAGCAAGCCCATGTCAGCCCTGTCAACAAAAGGTTTTAGCCTGTTCACATGAAGTACCCTAGGTGACTTCTTGGAGTACCTAGGTCAACCAAGTAGGCGACCTCACCCTTTTGCTCAAGTATAGCGTGGGGTCCACTCCATTTGTCTTGGAGAGCTGCTGGGGCCACAGGCTTCAACACCCACACTTTCTGACCTGGTTGGTAAACAGTCAGGACAGCCTTTTGGTCATGCCACTATGTCCTGTTTGGGAGGTTTGAGAAGTAACTCCCATCCCTCCTTCACCAGACACAAGTGACCCCTAACTGGATGTCTAAACAGAAGTTCAAAAGGGCTGTAGCCAACCCCCTTCTGAGGAACCTCTCCGTAGGCAAAGAGAAGGCAGTGTAGTAGGACATCCCATTTTCGCCTAAACTTTCCTGGGAGAACCATGATCATACCCTTTAGGGTCTTGTTGAACCTTTCAACAAGCCCATTGCATTGAGGATGATAAGGTGTGGTATTAACTCCACACTGCTTTCACATTGTAGTTACATAACTTGACATGAAGTTTGTACTTCTGTTAGTTAGAACCTCCTTAGGCAAGACCACTCTGGAAAAAATTCCCGAGAGGACCCTGGCCACTACAGGGGCTGTAGTGGTTCCAAGGGGAATGCCCTCTGGGTACCTGGTGCATGGTCCACCACCACTAGAATGTAACTGTGCGCAGATGCTGTTGGAGGGTTCATGGAACCAACAATGTCAATCCCTACCCTCTCAAAGGGGACCCCAACCACCACTGAAAGTGGGATTAAGGGGGACTTTGTGATGCCACCTGACTTACCACTGGCTTGGCAAGGGGCACAGGAGAGACATAACTCCTTAGTGTCCTCAGACATGTGGGGCCAGTAAAAGTGAGGGACAAGCCTGTCCCAAGTCTTGCTTTGCCCTAAATGTCCTGCCAGAGTAATATGTACAAGAGTGAGTAAGAAACCTCTAAACTTCTGGGGTATTACGAACCTCCTGGTGGCACCAGGCTCAGGGTCTCTACCCTTTGAGTAATGTAGTCCTTCATCTCAGTAGATCTTATGGGTCCCACTGATATTCCCTGTAGCCTCAGCAGCAGCTTGCTGTCTGAGGGTTCAAGATAGGTGCAAGTCTGCTGCTCCAAACTCAAGTCTGCCTTGAAAGGGCCCCCTGCCCCTAAAAACTCAGCCTGATCAGGCCCAAGTTCCTCTGGAGCCGTACCTTCATAGGGGCTCAGATCATCTCACTCAAGAGACTGATCTTCACGGTGAATCTGTGAGGAGGGCAAAGCCTTACCCATCGTGCGCCTTCTCTTGGAAGGTACCTGGTCCATTGTTCCAGGATCCAATCAGTGATAAGCTGTTTGGCCTGAGTCCTGGTGACAGCAAACACAGTTGTAGAGATGCCCAATATTTCTGCATGAGTCCTGAACTCTACTTCAGCCCAGGCTGAAGTTTCCAAATCATTGCCCTACAAACAATCTACAGGTAGGTCTAAAGATGCCATAACCTTATCAGGTCCAGTTACCCCTCCCCAGCTAAGATTCACAACTGCCAAGGAATGGTCAGTCCTGAAATTGCTAGCATTGGTCACTTGGTACACTTGTCCAAGTATGATCTGGTCAGGAGACACAAGGTTCTCTGTTACCATAGTGACATTTGCTCCTGTGTCCATGTAGGCTATTGCCTCTTTTCCATTTATTAAAGGCTGTTGTCTGTACTTGCCCAAGTTAGTGGGACTTACCAGTAAGGTGGCAAAATCTAGGCCACCATCACAGAACAGCCTGAGCAGGAGTCCTGACTAAGTCAGAACCCATCTCAGAACGCAAGGTTAACCCACTAATCCCTTGTTTCCTGTACTACCACTTGTACTTGTGCTAGGGAGGCAGTTGCCTTGGGGGGTGGTGGTAGTAGTAGTGGTTTCCTTGGCTTTTGGACAATCAGCATCCTTTGTCCAATGGGTTTTTAACCTTACAAAAGTAACACCAAGATTTCTTCTTGCCTTTCTTTGAATTGTGAGACTCCCCCCAGATGCAGGTTTTTGGTGCCCTTCGGAAGAATCTCTCTTGTCTTTGCCCTTGTCCCTAACCTTATCTGGAGTTTTAGAAGCATCTTGCTTCTTCTGGTCACCATCATTGCCCTGGTTTTTCTGCTTCACCCTGGTGCAAACCCATTTGTCTGCCTTCTTTCCCAATTCTTGGGGAGAGGTCAGATAATATTCCACCAGGTACTGGTGCAAAAACTGGTTCTGACCATTATTAAGTATCTGCTCCCTCATAATCAAACTGTACAATCCTTGGTAGTCATGCACTTTGCTACGATGTAGCTAGCCTTCCAGAGCCTTAATGGCACTATCCACAAAATCTACCCATTCCTGGATTTGTGCTTTCTGGGTGTCTCGACTTAATCCTATACTGTTCAGTGGTTAAGCCAAATCTATCTGAGAGCATTCTTCAGTAATGAGTAATTATCAGCATCCTCTTCGCTAACAGTGAGGAGCTTATCTCTACCTGTGTCAGCAAAGGAGAGCCACAAGATAGCTGCCCACTGCTCCTGGGGGACCTTCTGGACTTTGCAGGCTCTTTCCAAGGCAGTTATCCATTTGTGGAGGTCATCCCCAACATGGCAGGGAGGGACTATCTTGCTCAGGTTCTTATGGTCAAAAGAAGTTTCTCTACGACACCGTTGCTGCCACAATGGGACTCTAGTCCCAATTTCATCCTAGCTTTCTGGACTTCTAGGGACTCTTTGTCAAGGACCAACTGCTATTGCCTGAGTCTAAGACTTGCTTTCTCAAGTTCAAGAAGTTGGTATTTCCTGTCCAAAGAGTTTTCCCTCTTATTAGATATGGAGATCCCTGTTGACTGTCTTGAAGCATTGGATTCTCTAGAGGATCTAGACCTCCTTGGTCTACTCTGAACCCTCCCTGGAGGAACATAGGGGCCACCCTCTGGGCCACCTGCAGCATCCTCTGGGAGATCTGAGTTTTCCAGATGGGAGTCATCAGGCTCCCCCTGGTCAGGGTTAGATTCAAGGTCATAGAGGGGTTCCTCTCCTGGCCTATCGTCTGTCCCCTACCCACTCACTCTTTCCTGTTCTTCTGACCCACTGGCTTTCCTTAGGTCATTTAACAGTAATACCTCTAGGAGGTGTTGAGTTTTTAGCATTTTTCCCTGCCTTCAGCTTTCTAGAGGCACACAGTGCTTTCAGTTCGGAATGAAAGTTCACTGTCACTAGAGGGAAGAGAGCCACTGGCATCTACTTTAGAAGACATACTAAGTGTAGTGTGGTGTTGCACCTACCTAACCTAGTGGGAACTAAATTCGCTGAGGTTAAAGAAAGGGTGTTCTAGACCCTTGGCTTACCCAACCCTACATTTAGTAGAACTTACTATTCTAAGCTTGTATTATATGTGCCTAGTATTTGTGAAGGTTTTTCAATTAATCACACCAAGAATTACCTGGTAAAACAATGCAGGCTTGAATCCCAACCGCTGCACACCAATGTGAGAGGCTGGCCTGGTATATGATGTCCACTAATTTAAGTGGACACTCTGCACCAGTCCAGACAACCCTTATGGTGATTTAAGAGGTCTTAGACAACCTTAGAAGCTCTCCAAGTGGTTGCCGTGGAGAGCAGCCTTCCGGCTTAGTCCAGGAGTGTAAAGCAGCTTGTTTTACCAGAATGCAAATTTATAAGTATAGATTAAATGAAAAGGAACCACACAAGCACAAGGTATTTATAAAAATATGTTTTTAACATACAATACTCTCTAACACCTTTAGATATCTCCTATCTGGAGATAAACACAATGCACACAATACTCTGCATAGAAATCACGTAAATAGCACAGAATACACAGTGGACCCCAGGGGGGACCAAACCATATACTAAGAAAGTGGTTTTTAGAACCACGACTGGTGTCAAGAAAATGTCCAGTTTGTAGAAGTGCTGGGGACCCAAGGAACCACCCAAGGTGAGAAACTAGGAGCCCCACGGAGATCATGTGCAGTGTAGGAACACAACCGGGTTCTCCGTGCAAAACAACGTGTAAGTCGCAGTTGCAATTTTAAAGATTAAGGACCCTTCTTAGTGGACCCTGAAGAAACCCCGTAGAAGACAGAAGGTTGGAGAGTCACCTCACCCGTGGAGACCCTAGTACCCACGTTACCAACACCACAGAAGCTGGGTGCATAGGTGTGAAATGGTGTCGGAAACCACCGTCGAACCCAGTGGAAGACTCCAGGAAAGTGCCACTGCTGGAGAAGAAGAAAGTGTCTGGTGGAATCCAAAGGTGGATTCAGGATGAGAATTACCTGCAAGCAGAGGGAACAGAGTCTATGTCACTCATGAGTGACCCGGAGCCCTGGAAGACGAATGCCCACCGATGTCAGGTGTTGCAGGAGATTTGACAGTGACCTTGACTCTGCAGCTGGGAGGACCAGGTGATGCTGAGGAAGTCCAGGAGCCGTGCACGAGCTGTCCCACGCGGGATGTCGAGAGCTGACGAGTCACTGTCCGGTAGGAGCACCAACAAGCCTTGGCAACTGCGAACATGAATGTCAGAGAAGGTGCAGTGTCGGGACCAGCAAGGTCCAGGGGACTCACCACAAGCAGAAGCGTCAGGGCAGGCCCGAGCAATCAGGGGAGCCCAAAATAAACAAAGGTAACCCTCAACAGAACCCACAGGCTGGAGGCACTGGAGTCGCAAGAGGACCTAGAGCAGCTCAAAGGATGCAGACCACGGTGTAAGAAATGCGGTGTGGACAAAAGACACTGGTCACTGGAGATACTTGAGGTTGGGGCTACTCGGAGCCCGAAGTTCTTGCTGTAAGGAAGCCAACAAGCCTTTGTAACGGCAAGTCGACGCGGTGCACAGTGGTTCGGTTCCTGCAGCTCCCACGAGGGATACTGGCCTCCAACTTGGTGAGAAGGCAGAACAGGCCTTGAGAGACCCGTGGAGAACCTCCACCTGTGTTGTTGAACATTTCGGAGTCCGTAGGAGCTCAGGATCAGCAGACCGGTCAGCTTAGTTGCTGTGCTTGCAGATGCAGGGAAGTGACTCCTTCACTTCAAGGGAGATTCCTTCAGGTGTCTTGGATGCCCACAGGCCTTGTCCCACAACAAATCTAGGGACCCACACACAGGTAAGCTCTTAAGTACCCTAAGGAAAGGGTTGGAATGATTCAGGGGACCCTCCAGGGGAGGGTACGGACAGTGGGGAGGATACGCCCATGTCCTTTGTCCAGTTTCACTCCAGAGCGCTGGTTTGACCTGGACTACGCAAGGAGGCACCAAATGTGCCCCACCTGCAGACTGAGTGGCACTGGCAAGCGCACCCACCTGGCCCCAATACACTAAATCCTGTCTAGGAGGTGGTCACACCTCCCTGTGACAGGATACCTATTGTTCTGCCTTCCACTTCGAGCTTGGCTCAGCAGCAGGAGGGCAGAATGATGTCTCTGGTTGGCGGCAGCCATGTTGTACTGTCCTGGTTTAGAACACTGGTACTAGGAGCACTGAGAGTCTAACGTAGGCCCGGTCCGGTGCTTGGAATCATACCTCTCACACCGTTTATGGTGTGGGAGTTTGATTCCAACATGTTTGATACCATACATGATAGGATTCGTTGCAGCCGATTTTGAGATGGTCATCTAGTAATTACACAATGCCGCTCTATATAGTATATGGCTGCTTCACTTACAACCCGGGAGAACGGACTCCATAGACTGTAGGGGTGTCCTGCTTTTGCAGGGGCACCCCTACTCTTAGAACCAAGCACCCAGCCTGAATTGATAGGGCATGCTATAGGGGTGACTTATAGGTTTTAAATGCAGTGACCCTGGATATGGGAAACCTATATCTTTCATAAGTGGTGCAAGCACCAGCTTACACAGGCTACAATGGCAGGCCTATAGGTATAGTATGAATGGTCTCCCATGGGTGGCATAATACATGTTTCAGCCCATGGGAGACCTCTGGGGTACCTATGCCCTGGGTACCTTAGTACCATATACTAGGGACTGATAAGGGTACCCCAGTATCCAATCTGGGATGTTCCTAAGTGAGGAACATAACAATTTAAGAGAGAAAACAGATACTCGGGTCCCGATTAGCAGACTCCTAGTCAGACTAGTCATAAGCAACTTAGCACCAGGCAAAAAGTGGGGGTAACCATAAAAGCAGATCCTACTTTCCTACATCGTCTCCATCTTCATCCATGGTGCGACATGACTATCTACATATCCATAACATCACAAATCTAGATGCTCATCACAAGGCTGCTTTCTATTATAAAAAGATGAGCATCCCAATAGATTATCACAGGAGGCAATTCAGCTGACACCGAGGGTCCCTGCATGCTGAGACTTCACCACACAGCAGTCTGAAATCTCCATGATGAGGTGTCCAGTTCATGACCAAGACTGGCTCCTATACTCTCTCCCATCAGGAAATGGGGTTGGATCGTCCCCACTCTAGGTACACTTAGAGTAGGGTTTGCATAGTAGGGGTACGCTCAATTACTGCCTAGTTTTAAAAGCCTGCAAATATACACTGTTTTAGCACCATGGTAGAACTACATGTTGTAATTATTTTTTTGGTATTTGTAATCACTTTTATCTGCTTCTGTCTATTAATCATTGCAGCACACGTATTTTATACAAGAATAACATTGGTTCAATAAACCTATTAAAAGTGTTCCATGTAGTCTCTGTATACTTCTCTGAGAATAAGTGAGCACGAGTGACTGAGCAAAAGGTTCTGTACTGTTTCCATGATCCCTGAGGAGTCAGGGTTATTATGTTAAGTGTTTGCCAGAAACTCTTCTCTCACTGATAAGGTTAGGGGGGCTTACAGTAGCACTGTGAGCTAGCTGGTCTTTAGGCCGACATATCTTGCTGGGGTATCAGTCTAGACAGCAATCCCCTAGTTGATGTTGTCCAACAAAGGCGCATATCCTGCGGATCAGTAGGAACTAAACGACAACCGTTAATGTAAGTGCCACAAGTGAAAATAAAAGGGTGTTCTATCATTGCCCGCGGTCGAGCGCCAGCATTTTGCTGCTGTCTCCGGTCTGCGTGTCAAGTGTGGCAAGGCTTGCTCTCCTCTTTGTCTACTGAGGCGGTGGACCCTGCCCTCTGGTTAGGTGAAGAATTGGTGCAGTAGCAGCCGGGCACAATCCACTTCCTTGATATCCATATTTACCATGATGCAGCGGCCCAGGAGGATGGAAATGTACGTCGGGTACTGTCCTCCCTCTGTGGGCACATATCGTTCTGGCAAATCTTGCTGCTCTCAGTGGCAGGACACATTGCTCTATCCAAAATGGTGATGGTGCTGCACTTACTCTACTACTTTGTTAACGTCCAAATATATCTGCAGAAATCTTTATTTGTCATACTCAAGTATATGCTTGGTGACTTTATCTGGCACAGTAATTGCCATTGAGTGGCGTTATCAAAACTGTGCTTGCTGATTCAAAAGGGCGGGCTTAGGGCTCCCAACTTTGGGCACTAATACCTTGCTGCCCAGCTGCAATGGGTGTTGCAATGGTAAGCCGAGCACAATCTGGATGACATGGCAACACTGAGATCTCCAAAATGGGCAATGGAGTACCTGCTGCAATTCATTCATTCCCTTGTCCGCACTCCTATTTGACCCATGCGGCTCTTGTCCACGGTTCTTTGTTGCTTTTGCCATTGCCTACGTCTCGGTAAAACATCAATGCCATATGCTCCCTTGCTGCCACTGCTCGGTACGCCCAGAGGGTATGCGTATCTCATAACAGTGGCTATTGCCCTTGGCACGAGAAGGGCTTACATACTCTGGGCGATCATTTCTTTTACACTGCACTCCTCCCATTTGCTGAAACGAGAGACCAACATGGTCTTCCCCCCCCCCCCCCAGGCAGTTCCGCACATACAACTCAATTATAGATACAATACGGGCACACTGGGGTACACTGCAGCATGAGCTGAGCACCCATCAGGTGCTTCAATATCTACTCCTACTGGGCATGGAGTGCCACCTGATCACATGGTTTATTAAATTGCTGCGAACACACCTGCTTGCCTCTCCCACCACACCGCGACCGGTGGAGTGAGGATCTGGGCAGGGTGTGCAGCGACACGGAATGGGCTGCGGTCCTGGCCTGTCCTTCCATTGTCTCGCGGAATGCACAGTTCAAATTAATTCAGTTCTATATTCTGCACATGGTGTTTCTCACCCTGCGAAAGTCAACCAGTTCTTCCACCATACGGATGCTTTCTGTATCCGTTGCCCGCGTGGGGATGCAGAGTTTATGCACATGTTACCGCCGTGCCCCAAACGGTTTGATTATTTGGCGTTGTGCACTTGGGGCATTTGCGCCCTTGGCCAGAAAAACAAGATTGCTGTCAGATTTCTCGATCTTACACTTATTTTGGCTGAAAAGGGAGGATTACGTGTTCCAGGTTCAAGCCTTCTAGTCCCTGACAGCAGAAAATGGTTGCTGCCGACCAGAGACACATTTCTGCCCTTCTGCTGCTGAGCCAAGCAGGGGAAGGTAGAACAATAGGCATCCTGTCCCAGGGAGGTGTGACCACCTCCCAGACAGGATTTAGTCTATTAGGGCTGGGTGGGTGCGATTGCCAGTGCCAGAAAATCGGCCCGAGGGACACATTTTGTGTCCCTGTGCATAGTCCAGTTCAAACCAGTCCTGGGAGCCTTTGGCTCCCACTCTGGCGAGAAACTGGAAAATCGACATTGGAGTAAACTCCCCCCTGTCCCAACCCTTTCCCTAGGGTACTTAAGGGCTTACCAGGGTGTAGGTCTTTAGATTCGCCATAGGATACGATTCAGATCAGACACCATTGCACTTCTACCGTCGGTTCACTCTGGGCTTCCAGTCTGCTGCATCATCTGTGCCTTGCATCATACAGGAATCTTCCAAGGAATGAGAAGCATCAAGGACAACCGAAGTAATCTCCCTTGGAGTGAAGGAGTCACTCCCCTGCATTTGCAGGTACCGCAACTAAGTTGACCGGTCAGCATGATCCTGAGCGCCTCCAGACTACGTAGACCCTGCATCACATGTGGTAGTTTTCCACAGCTCCCGAGGCCTGCTCCACCCCTCACTAAGTTTGAGGCCAGTAGTCCTTGTGGGGGGTGAAATAACCGAACCCCTGAGTACCACGTCCCCTTTGCAGTTGCAAAGGTTGTTGTCATCTTTGCAAGAAGATCTTCAGGCTCCAAGTAGCCCCAACCTCGAGCACCTCCAGTGACCAGAATCTTCGGGCACTCCACATTGTGTGCATCATGGCCCACGTCTTTTGTTGAGCTGCTTGAGGTCCTCTTGCGACTCCAGTGCCTCTGGCACATTGATTTCATTGGGCTCCCCTGATTTCTCTGGGCCTGCCCTGACTCCCCTGCTTGTGGTGAGTCTCCTGGACCTTGCTGGTCCCAACTTTGCACCTTCTCGACTGCCTGTGTAGGTTGCATTTGCCAAGGCTTGTCGGTGCTCCCACCGGACACAGACCCCTTAGCACTCGACATCCTTCGTGGGATAGTTGGTATCCGGGTCCTGGTCTTGCTCAGCATGACCTGGTCCTCACAGCTGCAGAGTCAAGGTCTTTGACAGCTTCCCTGAAGCACCCAAAATCGGAGGGCATTTGTCTTCCAAGTCTCCTGGTCACCCCTGAGAAACAGACTCTGCCCCCTCTGCTTTTAGGTACTCTTCTTCAAGAATCCACATTTGGAGTCCTCAGGACATTTTCTCCTCTTCAGCAGTGGCACCTTCCTGAAGTCCTCCATTGGGTTCAACGGCGGTTTACGACGCCACTTCACACCTATGCACCCTGCTTCCCTGGTATAGATAACTTGGGTATCATGGTATCCACAGGTGGGGCGGCTCTCCAACCTTCTGTCTTCCACGGGGTTTCTTCAGGGTCCACTGGGTCCCTCTTTGAAAATCCAACCACGACATGCACATAGACTTGTACGGAGCATGCAATAGTGTTCACACACGGCACACGCTCTCCCTGGGGTCCCTATCTACTTACCTTGGGTGGTTCTGTGGGTCCCCAGATATTCTACGTCGTCTTAACATCGTCCTGACTCAAGTCGTGGTTCTTATACCACGTTCTTAGTATATGGTTTGGTCCCCCGCAGGGGCCCACTGTGTATTAGTGCTATTTACTGTGATTTCCCTGCTAAAGTTTAGTGTGATATGTGTATATCTCCATGTGGGAGATAAAGTAACATACTACATAGAGTTATATAATAAATACATATTTTTATAAATACATTGTGTGGTTCTTTTTCATTTAATCTCAACTATAAGATTGCATTCTGGTAAAACAAGCTGCTTTACACTCCTTCAAGACTAAGCCTGCTCCCCACAGCTACCACTTGGATAGCTTTCTAAGGTTGTCTTAGACCTCTTAAATCACCATAAGGGTTGTCCGGAATGGTTCAAGGTGCCCGCTTACATTAGTGGACATCATATACCAGGCCAGCTTCTCACAGGTGGGTAACGAAAGATTCACCTGCTGGAAGCCAAGATTCAGTCTGTGATGGAGTGGGAAGGGCCTACTGTGCAGACTGAGGTGAGGGTCTTTCGAGGTCTCACTGAGTATTATATGAACTTTGTGGCGAACTATGGAAGTATTGTTGCCCCGTTGGCTTTGTTGAAGCAGCCCAGAAAGGTGATCTGAGATGAGAAGTATCAAAAGGCTTTCGAGGAACTAAAGAAAGCCCTATGCAATGCACCTTTATTGGTATGCAACAGTCAAGCGTAGTGGGTTGCAATCTATGGAAGCAGAGCACTGATACAACTACCCCAACCCAGAAGCACCCAAGACCTGCTGTCAGACCCCAGACGACTTACCACATACTGGAGGAGCATTGTGGATACCTGCTACCTCGTCTGCAGCATCTAGACTTCTGATGTCTGACGGGCTGCTTACATACGCCTGACCTGCCGAACTTTAGCTCCAATGAGAGCCAATGGGACTGACTTCCAGGCCACTGAACCTTTGGAGGAAATAGTCCTGACTAAAAGCCCTACAGTACTGGGAAGGATGTATGTCGTTACAACGCACACTTTTACAACGCATGCACTTACAACGCATTTTTTACAACGCAACATCCACTACAACGCATTCCATTACATAGCATGACACTACAACGCATTTTTAAAAACTACCTTTACAACGCATTCCATTACATCGCATACTACCTTTACAACGCATACCATTACAACGCATAATATTAAATTGCATTTAAGGTAAGTATTAGATAGTATAGGGGTAAAAATTACTATTCTAACTCCAGGGGGTGCAACAGTAGGGTAAGTGTTGGATAGTATAGGGGTAAAAATTACTATTCTAACTCCAGGGGGTGCAACAGTAGGGTAAGTGTTGGATAGTATAGGGGTAAAAATTACTATTCTAACTCCAGGGGGTGCAACAGTAGGGTAAGTGTTGGATAGTATAGGGGTAAAAATTGCTATTCTAACTCCAGGGGGTGCAACAGTAGGGTAAGTGTTGGATAGTATAGGGGTAAAAATTACTATTCTAACTCCAGGGGGTGCAACAGTAGGGAAAGTGTTGGATAGTATAGGGGTAAAAATTACTATTCTAACTCCAGGGGGTGCAACAGTAGGGTAAGTGTTGGATAGTATAGGGGTAAAAATTACTATTCTAACTCCAGGGGGTGCAACAGTAGGGTAAGTGTTGGATAGTATAGGGGTAAAAATTACTATTCTAACTCCAGGGGGTGCAACAGTAGGGAAAGTGTTGGATAGTATAGGGGTAAAAATTACTATTCTAACTCCAGGGGGTGCAACAGTAGGGTAAGTGTTGGATAGTGTAGTGTAATATTATGCATTGTAATGGTATGCGTTGTAAAGGTAGTATGCGATGTAATGGAATGCGTTGTAAAGGTAGTTTTTAAAAATGCGTTGTAGTGTCATGCTATGTAATGGAATGCGTTGTAGTGGATGTTGCGTTGTAAAAAATGCGTTGTAAGTGTAGTGTGTTGTAAAAGTTGTGTTGTAAAGGTTGTTCCCCTACTGGGACACTTTGACTTTGAAGAAGCTATGGTGGAACTTCTAAGTCTTGTACTTACTAGCGGGGCCTAACCTGAATGATGCTTTAAATGAATGGGGAATAACCACCATCCTTAGACAGGGAAATGAGAATAAGTGACTTACCCAGACAACACTAGAGTGACAGCCTTATGAAGACTGCGTGTATTTGTTGTGTGCTAAATTTCACTTTGTGTTCATATATATACACTACTTTTTTCAGAAAAAGAAAGTATCTGGCTGGGCATTCAGTTAGCTGGGGTTGCTGCATGGGTTTTTGAGTTGTGAATCTTCACACACTTTGCACCTACATCCCCCATGACAGGTCATGAACTATCTGACCTGCGCTACCACTAAAAGGCAAGTGCTGAAGGCGTAGTACTTGGCCCAGTTCTTCAGAGTCCAAGGTAGGTCAAGCCCCAGCACATCAGGAGTAAAAGGCCAAAACCCATACATTTGGACCCAGCAGCAACTGCTTGCCCCGTTGCCTGCTGAAAGAGGGGCTGATAATAAGTGTGCCTGCTGTCAGTCTGACAGCCATCCTATTAACAAGAAAACACTTGAGTGTCAGATTGTAGGACCAACAGAGGCAATACAAGTGCCACACACTTCCCATCTCAGCCTAGATGATGCTGTTGCGCTGGGGTTTTGCCAGTGAACAGAACATTGGCTTTGCAAATATTTTCCTTACAAACCTACAGGTGTATGCTTCTCAGCATGATGCTGATCCACATAAAAATGGATAACAATAAGAAAGTATTGTTTTAACCCCTTCCCCGCTCATGACGGAACCACTCCGTCATGAGCACACGGCACCCGTGGCTCATGACTGAGTGGTTCCGTCATGCTGCGGCCGTTGGCCGCCGCTCCGCCCACGCGGCGCTAATTCCCCGCCTGTGCGGGCAATTATCGCAGTGGGCGGAGTCGTGACGGAACCACTCCGTCATGAGCACAGCGCCACCGCGCTGCCCCCAAACCCCCCCAGAGCTGCGGCGGAATTCCTGCCGCAGCCAAGGGGTTAACAGATAAGCAGACTGGTTCTGCCACATCTCAGATACCAACAGAGTAGAGCAGATCAACAGAAGCCCTGATGTATCCTAGTATGGATAGCTCGCCTGAGTTTACAGCTATATTCCCTTACTTTAAAGTTACAATGAGGTTTAGATTTACTCCAGACATAAGTTTCAATAACCAAAAAGGTATGAAAACTTGTATTGTGGCCTTTTTTCTAGCCATGAAGTGTAACATGCACCTTTGTTTTTAAATGTCTATACAGAAAAGGGTTTTGAGGATCCGAATGCTGCTATGTTTTTTTACAAGGACATGTAGAACAAAGACATGGCGTATTCAATGGTCTGATACTCTTTTCCCTGCATGCTAATATCCATAAGAATTTCTGGTCTTGAATGGCCTGATAGAGCAGACCACATGCTTTGACTTTGCTACTCTTGATCATGTCACTGTCTGCTTAACACCATGACAAACTATTTGTGTTTTGTTCTGATGGGAAATTGGATAGAGATTTAGAAGGGTCTGGCATTAGTGCATCACCTGCTAATTATACTTTTCACACTGAAATTGACGCACCAAATGGAACATGCATTCGAAATGTATATAAAGATTAGTGTCATCAGGGATTTGCCAAGAGGATTCCAGTTCCGCTCTCAAACAAGGCGGGTTCCATTTACGGTGTGTTTCAAGTCACAACATAGAGCCCTGGTAAGTTCTGAAATATGTGGTCTCAAGATCATCCCTTGATGTAAATTACTCAGCAGGTTTAATACCTTAATAAACATTGTGATGTAAGCCAGGTCTCACTGCAATGTTTGTAAATTGTATAATGCGTGTATGTTATATAAAGGCAAATAAAATATGTTAAAAATAAAAATAAACATTGGGGTGTAAATCTTTTCTTAAGGATTTACAATAATCAAGTATATCTAAGCAAAACTTGATAATCCCTGCAGCTCTGGCACTCATGCAAAAATCATCATACTAACTAGGAGAAGAAGTAAGTCAATATGAAAAAATGATATTGAAAATATTAGACGATTACTTAAAATTTTAGACAATAATCTCCAAAAGACAAATTGAAGAATGCATTTAGTTTCTCAACTTTCATACTCCGTGTATAAAACTGTAAAGGAGCGTGTGTGGTGGCCCGGTAGACAAGATGTTGGACATCTTTTTCTAGAGCTTTCGCCCAGCTGCCATGGTCATTGAGAGGTGGAGCAGCCCAGTGGACTACATGATGTAGATAGCACCTAGAAAAACTGCCACAACTGGTGCTACGTCTGTCAGAGGCGAAGTCTACGCGGAAGGATCCAACAGCAGAGAACAAAGGCTGCATTGAGTGC
Source organism: Triturus cristatus (assembly GCF_964204655.1). NCBI lineage: Eukaryota > Metazoa > Chordata > Amphibia > Caudata > Salamandridae > Triturus > Triturus cristatus. The sequence continues at coordinate 512,190,423 of NC_140592.1, read as the reverse complement.
CTCAGAATGCCAGACTCCCAATAGTGAGTGCCATCAGCGGAGACAGTGGGGCATTCAGAAATGTGTCTGTGATCTAGGAGCTTTTGAGCTCACCAGCCTCGGAAGACGATTGGAGCAGCAGGGTTCCAACAAGTGAACAGTGCTAGTTAAGATACAGGCCCGCCTTGGAAGAAGACCAAGAGAAGGTATAGCTCCATCCTGAGCACTGAGGGGAAGCGGGGGGGGGGGGGGGGGAGACTTTAAGTCCACCTATACAACAGACCCTTGTTCCTCTGACTAGTTAGCTGTGCTTCGGGTGCTTGCTGGTTCTGCTGGACAGATTTAAGTGCAATTGAGGGACCAGATGTGGCACATGGTCTTTCTGGTAGAGAGCTGAATCTTCTGGGAGGTTCATACGGCACTGCAATGGAAAGAGGGGTAAGGGCTGGGGAATGTTAGAGTCCATCCTAGCCCGAATGAATTTGAACGTGGCCCATTTGGTAAAAATGTCAACTTGTAGCAACACACTAGAGTTGGAACAGCTGTGGCTATTGGAGGAATAGTTGAACTAAGTGCTACACAGTAAGGGACGATTATTGAAAATTAAGGCACTACTGGTGTAGTAGAAAATAATAATAAGAGACCTCTGCAGTTTGAGTGGAGGTGGCCGGGTTCTGCGTCCTGGGCACACCAGTGAGATGCATGTAGCAACAAAGGAGGAACAAAGAAGAAGGATTAGCCACTAGCAAGCAAGCCTTTTTGTTGGAGATCGAAGTGATGAATAAAAAGGTAACGGGAGGGCTGTAACCCACAGAGTGAATACAGCACGCCTCAAAGTGACAGCGCATGCACTGTCTCGGCTATACCTAAAAGGCCTCAAACATCAAAGACCTTGCTCCTACAGGAGGCTGCTCACGAAAACTGGAAGCGAAAGTGGATGCTGGTACTGACCCCAAAGAAAAGGATAAGACAGGCCATCTCCAAAAACATTTTGTTACATTTATTTCCTGCTTGATCTCCGGGAAATCTTGCAACTAAATTGGAGGTGGAGCACGATATGAAAGAAATCTGAAAAGATGTTAGCGAGATGGGAGACAGAGTCAACACTGTTGAAGACACCTTCACTATTGGATCATGGCCTGTTTTTGGCAGTGTTTACCTGGCTCATGTCAGGGAAATTAGGGACCTGGGCAGGCATGAAATCTGAAGGATTCCCTTCTAAAAGATCTAGTAGTTATTGTAACTATTGAGAAACACATATGTCTCATATAAAGACATGGGAGATGTAAATAAGGGAATGTAGAAGACGCCTTGAAGACTGAATTGAGGTGCATTATTACTAAAAGTGACTTGCTTCAAAATAAAATAAAATGCGCTGCTCCGCAAGTTAATGCAGAAGCTCTGGTAGCTCAAAAGAGAAAAATAAAACTAACCCTTCCAAAAAAAATCTGCAGTGGCAACACCAAATAAGCACTGCATCTTACAGATAAGGGGCCAGATTCACAAAGGTACTTACGTGTAGTAAAGGTACGAGTGCGGAGTCTCCGCAAACAAGATGGACTCTCCACACTGCAGTTCTCAGTGTGGAAATTCCGCCCGAGTGCAGAGACTAAGCAACAAGTGCAGAGTGTCACGAGACACTCTGCCATGAGTGCGGAGAATCCACACTTGTAACTTAACTACATATAAGTACCTTTGTGAATCGAGCCCACAGCCATGAGAGACTCCACCACGAGTGTGGAGAATCAACACTTGTAACTTTACTACACATAAGTACCTTTGTGAATTGGGCCCATAGCCAGGAACAGGAGAATGGACTTTTTCCTCCTCTCCCTTTCGACATTGAAAAAGTATTCGACCTTGTGAGTTGAGACATGATGACAGATACGTTATGGACAATTGCATTTAGGTATCGTTTATAAAGATGACCATTACCTAACTGTAAATCCCTGCGAGTTACAATTTGAATGAATGTACAACACTCAGGATATATCAACATCTGCAGGGGAGCACCCAATGGCTGTACTCGCTCGCACTTACTTTTTGCACTTACTCTAGACCCCCCTACTGTAGATGATCAGGAATAACAATGGGATCAAGGCAATTAACATGAAGCTTGACATATGCAAACGTATGGCTTATGTGGACGGTACATTAATAACTTTGAAAGACAAAGCTAATGTTTGAACAAGAAGCATTTCAACCATTGGCGGACTTCCAAATTAATTTTAATAAACCTGAGAGCTCACCTTTAAATGAATAACCTTTTTAAGTGGTGGACAGCAAGAATTCAATACTTAGCATGTGGCTAACCCCTAAACTACATTTATGTACAACTGACAATTTTATGGCCCTACTTACTGAGTTCAAACAAGAATTGCATCCTGGCACAATCATATATTTTCCTGAGCGGGATAAATTATGACTTTGAAGATGTAGATCCTACCCAAAGTCCTTTATTTGTTTCAGGCCCTTCCCTTAACTGTTAAAGAAAGCAACATTAGCAGCCTGTAAGAATTTGGCAATTTCTTTGTGTAGGCGAGAAATAAACCTTGATATAAAAACAAATGTGATGAGCACCCTAAATCAGGAGGATTGGGGGTTCCTTGTCTCCTATCCTACTGCCAGGCCTTCAAGCTTAAATAAGTGATTGAATGACTGCGAGGTGATATGTCTAAATTATGATGCTTTACTTGACCAGACCATGGCTTCTCCCCCACTGGAGGATGTCCCATGGGTATCAAGACCCCAAAGAGGTAGGAACCTGTACATATCCCCTTTCACTAGGCCCACCTTGGAGGTGTGAGATTACTTCCTCCACAAAATGGGTCTGATTATCCACCCACCCCTGCTTACACCTTTGGAAATGTTGATTTCACCTCCAGCTTAGACACAAATTTCTGATATGGGGGGTACCAGGGGTGCTTCAGATTGTGGGACCTTTTCAGTAAGTGATCAATTCAAACCTTTTAGGAAGTCAAAGGAAAACATTGGAGACCTATTAAAGTTTCAACTATTTACAGGACATTGGGCTTTCCATCTGGTAGTTCAGAATGTGCCAACAAGAGATCTCATACGTTTTGAGCAATTTCTCCAACCACTCATCTCCCCCAAAAAAGGGCCCGATTTAGAGTTTGGCAAATGGGTACTCCATTCTAAAAGTGACATATATCCTGTACGTCTTATTACAAGTGCCACAGGATAAAATGCATAACCTATCCACCAAACTCTAAATCAGGCTCTTAATTACTCAACTCTATACCGTCCTAAATTCACAACAAGCCTCACACAAATTCCCAATCCAATAGTAATGGAAAAAGGATCAGAAAAAATCCTTGAACCAAACACTGGGAGAAATATTTAACTGAGACACAAACAGGGACAGGGCGCAATATGCAAGATCATATATAGGAAAACTATATTAATTGGATGAGAGTTCTAGAAAGCATCACAGAGGGGACGAAGTCAGATGTGGAGCGAAGCCCTGAAATGATCACCTTGGGTTGACTCACTCAAGAATCGTATCTGCTCCATTCAATCAGGTGGAAACATTTTGCATCTCTTATTGGCCACAAAACAGGTGATCCTGTCCTTGTGTAAAAATCCTGGGACCAAATCCTGTGGTTCTAGACATTAGGGGTTTGTGGAGTCATCAAAAACTGGCATAGAGCATATGAGAATCTGGCCTGTTATATGATGTCCACTTCTAAGTGGGCACCTTGCACCAGACCAGACAACTCTTGTGGTGATTTAAAAAGTCTTAGACAACCCTAGGAAGCTTTCTAAGTGGTAGCTATGCAGAGCAGCTTTCAGGCTTAGTCCAGAAGGATTGTAAAGCGGCTTGTTTTACCAGCATGAAATCTTATAGTATAGCTTAAGTGAAAAGAACACCACCAAGTGTTTATAAAAATATGTATTTATTACATAATACTATCTAGTACTTTCAAATATCTCCTACATGGAGACAAACACAATGCACTCAATACTTTAGCAATAAAACACGTTAAATAGTACAGAGTACACAGTGGACTTCGGGGGGGGGACCATATTCTAATAAAGTTGTATAAGAATCACGACTCGGGTCAAGACAATGTCGGGAGGACATAGACGTGCTGAGGACTCACAGAACCACCCAAGGAAAGTAGATAGAGACCCCACTGAGAGCATGTGCAGTGTAGAAACACAACTGTGTGCTCCGTACAAGTCTACGTGTAAGGCACAGTTGGATTTTTAAAGATTAAGGACCCTTTCTAGTGGACCCTGGAGGATCTCCTTGAAAGACAGGAGGTTGGAGAGCCACCCCACCCATGGATACCCCAATACCCACGTTACCTACACCAGGGAAACCGGTGCATACGTGTGAAGTGGTGTTGGAAACCACAGTTGAGCCCAATGGAGGACATCAGGAAAGTGCTGCTGTTGCAGAAGGAGAAAGTGTCCGGTGGAATCTGAAGCTGGATTCTAGATGAGGGGTACCTGCAAGCAGAGGGGACAGAGGAGACAGAGTCTATGTCACTCAGGAGTGACCAGGAGAATTGAAAGACGAATGCCCTCCGATGTCGGGTGTTGCACGATGGGTGACGAGGATCTTGACTCTGCAGCTTTGAGGACCAGTCGATGCTGTGGAGGACCAGAAACCAGGCAAGAGCTGTCCCATGAAGGATGTTGAGTGCTGAGAGGTCGGTGTCCGGCAGGAGCACCAACAAGTCTTGGCAAATGCAACCAATGCAGGAAGTGAAAAAGGAGCAACGTTGGGACCAACAAGTTCCAGGGGACTCACCACCACCAGCAGAGGAGTCAGGGAAGGCCCCGAACAACCAGAGGAGCTCAAAAGAAACAAGTTTGATCCTCAAATGGACCCACAGGCCGGAGGCACTAGAGTCGCGAGAGGACCTCAAGCAGCTCGCCAAAAGATGCAGGCTAAGATGCACACAATGTGGTGTGGCTGAAGATTCTTGTCACTGGAGGTGCTTGAAGTTGGGGCTACTTGGAGCCCGAAGATCTTCTTGGAAGGAAACCAACAAGCCTTTGCAACTGCAAGTTGATGCGGTGCGCAGGGGTTCGCTCATTGCAACCCCCATGAGGGATACTGGCCTCAAACTTGGTGAAAGGGCAAGGCAGGCCTCAGAATCTGTGGAAAACCACCACCAGTGTTACAGAACCTACGGAGTCTGGAGGAGCTCAGGATCAGCAGACCTGTTGACAGTTGCGGTGCCTGCGAATGCAGGGGAGTAACTCCTTCACTCCAAGGGAGATTCCTTCAAGTGTCTTTGATGCTTCACAGGCCTTGGTAGGTTCCTGTATGAATCACAGACAATGCAGCAGACTGGAAGGGAGACAAAGTCAGGCCCAAACGAAGTCCAGCAAAGTCCAGAGTGCCAAGACGGTAGAAGAAGAAGTCGTATCTGATCTGAATCTTATCCCACAACGAATCTAAGGACCAACACCCAGGTAAGCCCTTAAGTGCCCTAGGAAAAGGCTTCGGAAGATTCAGGGGACCCTCTCAGGGGAGGGCCTAGATAGGGGGAGGTTACTCCCATGTCCTTTGTCCAGTTTCATGCCCCCAGGACTGGTTTGAACTGGACTATGCACGGGTACACCAAATGTGCCCCTCATGCAGACTGAGTGGCGCTGGCAAGTGCACCCACCCTACCCCAATACATAAAATCCTGTCTGGGAGGTGGTAACACCTCCCTGTGACAGGATGCCTATTGTTCTGCATTCCCCTGCTAGAGCTAGGCTGAGCAGCAGGAGGGCAGAATCGTGTCTCTGATCGGCAGCAACCATTTTGTGCTGTCTGGGTCAAGAAGGCTGGTACTGGAAACACTGAGAGCCTTTTAGTGCTTGGAATCATACCTCCCACACTGTTTACGGTGTGGGGGTATGATTCCAACATGTTTGATACCAAACATGATAGGATTCGTTGCAGCCAGTTTCGAGAATATTTTATATGTTTCCAATACAACGGAATATATCAATTTTAGGTCAGCCAGTACCGGATTACTTATGGGCTTATTTTGGGTTTGGCAGTCTGCGGCTGGGACCGCCACCACGGCAGTCTCAGGAAGACCGCAAAGCCTGTGGTGAAGCCGCCCACCAGATTATGAGTTTAATCCAGGGCGGCCGGTTCGGCGGTGGTCTCACAGTGGCAGGTATGTTAGGCTCATAGGAGAGCCTTAACAGCATATCGCTGCCGTGAGAGAGCCTGCAGCATGTTCGTGCACAGTGTGGCATGCACCATGTCGTGTAGCCACACCTTGCAGAAATGAAGGTGCAATTCCAGGGGGGCACAACATGTACCCCCATGCACCCCCATGCCCAGATTCACACGGGGTCCTGTTAGGGCCCCTTTACCTACATGTCTGCCACCCTTTTCATGGCAGGGTCCCTACCATGAAAAGGGCGATGGCAAGTCAGGTCGTAATATGCCCGGCGGTGCTGACATTGGCACCGGCAGCCTTTTCAGCCCTTTTTCAGACCTCCACCGCAGCCGGATCCCGGCGGAGGCGGTTGTCGTGTGGCAGACCCACCAACACACTCGCAAAATAAATCAGTGGTTGAACCACCAGGATAGTGGCGGTTGGACCGCAATCGTGAGTGAGGCGGTCCCAGACCACCATACTCTTAATATGCCCTTAACTGTTTTTCACTACCTCCAGGGTAAGGAAACTTTATAAGCTTGCGATCCATAGGCGGAAGTCTGAAATTAAAGCAGAAACCTGAGATGCCCTTCTATCTGTTAACATCTTAAAAGATAGTGCCAAGTTTTGGTCCATTGTTAATACTCCCCTATTCTCAGGTCTGGATAACAACTGCCAGGATAATAATGTTACGGAAGCCCAATGGCTGACCCATTTTGAAGGGATTTATGGCTCTGATGACTTAAGTGATTTCTTGCCTAATGACTCTTTACAGCAAGGGTTACCCCCTCTTATTTTTGAAGTCGAGGATATAGAAAAAGCAATAAAAAATACTTCAAGCCATAAAGCGCCGGGCCCAGATCACGTCCCAGCGGATATTTATAAGTATAATCCCAGCTTCTGGGCAAAAATTTTGGTTAATGTCTTTAATGCTGTGGCCGTGATCGTGCCTCCTGCATCATGGGGTCACTCAACAATTATACCAGTTTTTAAAAAGGGCCAGCGGAGTGAACCAAGATGCTATAGACCCATATCCTTGATTGACTCGGTCGTAAAGGTACTAGGTAAAGTCATATTAGGTAAGATCACAGATTGGGCTGATGATAATAAAATCATAAGTAACCTTCAATACGGCTTCCGTAAACGTCGAGGTACCATGGATCAATGCTTGAACCTCTTCCTGTTAATAGGGAAATATACTATGGCGAAGGAGGGCACGCTGAAGTTGGCATTTATGGACCTGACTTCAGCTTTTGACCTAGTTAACAGGTCGAAATTGTGGACTATTTTGCTAGTTATGGGCCTGGATACGGCTTTGGTCTATTTTTTAGGAGACCTCCACCGTGATCTTACTGCTTCGATCAGGTTGTCCCAGGACGGTAGGTGCTCTAAACCTTTTAAATCCAGGAGAGGGGTTCAACAGGGGTGCACTATGGCACCTCTGCTTTTTACCTTATACATTAATGCCCTGGATAAAACTCTGGTTAAAGCGACCTTGGACATTCCGCGTGTCGGTGATACTTTAATTCCAGTTCTCCTATACGCGGATGACGCGGTCCTACTGGCTAGAATGGCGGTAGGTTTTGTCTACAGGTCGTAGAGCTACAAAACCAAGATCTTTTTACTGTAATGGAGGCTTAGTGTCTTCTGTCCCTTCTTTCACTTATTTAGGGGTAGTTTTTGATGAAAGGAGTACTTGGGCCCCACAGCAAAAATCAAAAAAGAATGCTGTAATTAGATCAACTTCTGCTGTACTAGGTTTTGTTAAACGTTTGGGGGCAAGACCAATGGATGCCATTATTAACATTTACATATCCAAGTGTCTGGCCATAGCAGGATACGGTTCCGCTATTTGGGGATACAAACCCCAGTTAGAATTACAGATAGCGGAAAATAGATTTTTGCGGAATCTTCTTTCAGTACCGCAATCTACCCCTATTTTTTCTTTACATCAGGAACTGGGTTTGGGATTTTTATCTGACACTCTGAGCCTGGCGCCGTTACTCTGCTGGATCAGAGTGTGGCTTAATCCAGAGTTAACCCTGAATCAAGTGATACTTCGGGATTGTGCTAAATTGGATAAAGTGAGTTATATTAAGTGGCTAGTTTATGTTGAATCGATGTTCTCTAAATTAGGTCGTCAGGAATTATATGATCACCCAGAAAATATTAGGAAAGATGATCTGAAATGGGTTAAAACTAACTTTATAAAAATGAGGATGGCAGAAAGGGAAGGGATTGAGTTGCAAAAACCTCTAGTTAGGGCTCATTCTCTAATTAAAACAACACTGTCAATAGAACCCTATCTGCTAATAGTTACTAAACCGTTTCATCGTTGGCTCCTGACCAGATTTCGATTCAATTTGATACATCTGTCCTTGGGGGACTTTGTGAGCTGGTCTAAACCGGAGGATGCAGGATTATGTTCCTGTGATAATTACTCTATCCAAGATACTTTACATTTTTTACTGTTTTGTAAACATTACACTGCCATTCGGAAGAAGTTTTTGGTTCCCTTACTTCGTAAGAGGGGGTTTTTACAGGCCAAACCTGCTTTATTTTATTTACAAATGTTAACCAACACGTGGGAAATTTTTAACATTGCTTCTTTCTTAGTGGCCGCAGTTAGGCTGAGGGGAAGAATTATAGTCAACTGATATTTTTGTATATCTATATAAGATAGAATATATAGCGATTTCTGGTCCCTTATGTATTTTTGTAACTTGTTTTAATTCCTACTGATCAAATCTGATCAATGAGTTAGTTAAGTAACTTTCAAATTCTGAGGGTCTCGGATGGTTCGGTACTCCTTCAGTGACCATCTTTTTGTATGCACTTTAGCTTTGAGAGTTATGAAATAATTTTTTATGAATGTACTTATGATGAACATAATATTGTTATTTATTGTATTTGTCTATGAATGTAAATGTTGTCTTGTACTTTTATGATTTTAATTAATCGATTAAAGTGGATTGACTTGACACTACCTCCAGGGTCAGTATCAAAGGCTCTTACTTTTTTCTCATTCACATTTTGTTTGCTTGATGCGAACATTAATTGTTGGCGGACCAATTTTCATCCTGCAGCTGTTCTTTTGAAAATGACTTTAATAAAATATATAGCAATGTAATTATACTCCGTGGACCATGTTGGTGCTGAAGTGAGGAATGCTGGAACAATCTTCATCTGAAATCCATTCATGAACTGTGCTCAAGATGGCCCCCATGGTGCTGCTGCAAGCGTAGGGATTAGTTGCAAAGCATTGACTGTGCAGGAGAAAAGCTTGTGATAAGTCATTACACAATCTCTAAGATGTTATGAATGTTTCTTGGAGGGTTGTTATTTCAAAGTTATTGAAAAGTTGTATAATCTTGTGCACTTTAATAATAACGCTGTGTTCTTAAATACGTGATGCAGTTCACTGAAGATTAGTAGCAAAATAAACTAATTGAGGGATTTTGCCATTGAAGTGCTTATTGCTACAATAGGAGCTCATACTGACTAATTTTTGCCGCTGTCTTGCCCACTTTATTTTTATACTGAACACTAAGAGCCTCATTTTGATGGCCGAAGGACCGCCACCGACGGCCTGTCAGTGGCGGTCCTTCGGCCATCCCACCAGGGATCTCCATCCGCCATATATCATGGCATGGGGATGTGTGGCGGTCGGAAACACCGACCGCCATGGTCCCAACTGGTTGTCTTTATCCGACCGCTTGTCGGATCTTGCTGCATTCCCTGACTGGTGGCGGTGCCTGACAGGAACCACCGTAGAGATTACAATATCCCTTTCTGCAGGTCGTTCTGCGACGGTCAACCCAAACCAAAATGGCAGGCGGAAACAGATTTGGGGGCACATAGCAGGTGTCCCTAACCCGCTGGGCCAGTGACATAGGCCCTGGGGGGTACCCTACATTTCCCTACACCATGTGGTAGGCACGTAGTGCTGGGATATGTCTGGGGTGTCCGTTTTGTCTTGCGGCAGGGGCTGCAGAGCGCAGCAGCCGCCGCAATACAAAACATGGGCAATGAGACTGCCATGATGGCGGTCGCATCCTGATTTGCCCTGTGAGACTGAAGTCTGTCCGCCATCCGCCATCGTAATCAGCCCCATAGTAAAACATTGCACACATTCACCTGTCAAGTTCATGTTTGCTTACAGGAGAAGGATGAACTGTTGGGTGACAATTTTGCACAAGACAGGTGTATCACATTACATGAGCTGACAAAGTTAATATGTGTTAGACCTGGCACCTTGGCGTGGGTCCCCCTTCCATGTTTGCTGTTGCCTCATATGTTTTTGCTGGTGTTAGATGCTTTGTGTGCCACTGCTGTCCAGTGCCACAGTGCAAGTGCTCCCTATTGTAAATTGATGTATGAATTAGTGATTCCATGAATGGTTGGTTTGGGTTACCTGTCAGACCCTAGTACAGTGCACCAGGAGTGACCAGGGCTGGTAATCCAAATGCTGCTGGTGGGCTTGCAGCACTGGTTGTGCCACCCATAGAAGCAGCCTGTATAAGTGTGTCTAAGGCATGCCATTGCAGAGCCTGCGAGCAGTCTGGTACTGTCATGCTGACTGGGCAAGTGCACCCACTTGCCAGTCCCTAAACCTTCCCTTTTCTTCATATCAGACACCCCTATGGTAGGTCCAAGGGCAGGGTGCATTGTAAGGATAAAGTAGGACATGCCCTGGTGTGTGTGGCATGTTCTAATAGTGAATTACAGCCATTTTCGTTTTTCACTATTGCAAGGCTACCTGTTCTCCATAGGCCAGAATGGGCAATTTGATTATTACATCCTAGAATCCTAAGAACATGGAACATGGTAGAAATTCGAATTTAGAATGCCTGAACTCAGACTGACAAAATACATCTTTTAGTGAAGTTGGTTTTAGCATTCTGTGTTTGAAAATACCACTTTTAGAAAGTAAGTATTTTCTTGTCTAACCATTCAAACCTGCCTCTGCTAGGCTGTGTATTCCTTGTCTAGAGTTTGAGTAACAGGGCTGGGAGATTCCAGGAGACAGGGTGAGTCAGCCCAATGGTGAACAGAGAGATCTGCCTCTAGATGGGAGGGAGGAGTTGCACCTGGGACCTGAAAAGGGCTGTGCCTTCCCTCCACAATGCTGGCTCCACCTCCTGTGGTGCGCCTGATGTCTCTGCCCTGCTCTCTGAAAGGAAAGAGTCATGTAAACAAAGTGCTCCAGGACTGACCAGAACTGGTTTGGACTAGGCAAAGGCCTCTCTGCCTTCAGAGAACAAAGAGAAACTTAGTATAAAAGAGGGGTCCCAAACCTCAGATAATTAGATCACTTTTGGACAACAAGAAGAAACCTTTGCTGAGGAGAGAAACCAGAAGAAACTGAGGAGAGACTATCCCTAAGCTGAAGTGCTGCTTGGGGGATTGGCCTGCAGTGGATGCCTGACTGCCAAAGAAAGGAGAAAGGACTTTATGTGCATTTTCACTCAACTTGTGAAGGATCTCCAAGGGCTTGAGAAAAGAGCTTGCCTCCTGCTGAAGTCTCAGGGACAACAGACTTCAACCACCAGCTCCCCAAGACTTCTTTGGAAGTGCCTGTAACGGTATTTGGGCCGTCTGAGGGACTGTGTGTCGCAAGGAGCTAGAAGCGCGACTCAAGAAGAAGAAGCGTGTCGCTGTCGCAGCCGTTGCCGTCATATCACTGAACAAGGGTGTCGCCGCTGTAGCTGTCGCATTGCACCGCATCACAAGAAGCGTCTCGCAACACCGAAGAAGCGTGTCGCCGTCGCAGCCGCCACATCACTGAACAAGGGTGTCGCCGCTGTAGCTGTCGCATTGCACCGCATCACGAGCAGCGTCTCGCAACACCGAAGAAGCGTGTCGCCGTCGCAGCATCACTGAACAAGGGTGTCGCCGCTGGAGCTGTCGCATTGCACCGCATCACAAGAAGCGTCTCGCAACACCGAAGAAGCGTGTCGCCGTCGCAGCCGCCACATCACTGAACAAGGGTGTCGCCGCTGTAGCTGTCGCATTGCACCGCATCACGAGCAGCGTCTTGCAACACCGAAGAAGTGTGTCGCCGTCGCAGCATCACTGAACAAGGGTGTCGCCGCTGGAGCGGTCGCATTGCACCGCATCACAAGAAACACCTCGCATCCACGGAGAAGCGTGCCGCCGTCTCAGCCGCTGTCGTCTCATCACTGAACAAAGGTGTAGTCGCTGCAACTGTCGCATTGAGCGGAAGCGTTTTGCATTGTTGGAGAATAGTGTCGCCGCCAAAGCCGCTGTTGTCGCATCACTGGACAAGGGTGTCGCCGCTGCAGCTGACGCATCGAGCCGAGACATCTCGCAACATCGGAGAAGCGTGTCGCATCAACAAGAAGACGCCATCTTTGTTTCTTTGCACCAGATCTTCAACGCATCACCGCCTTTGCGTGTAAGGACCTACCGCATCACCTTCCCTGCAACACTTTTGTTGCCCTGCGTGTCGCATCTTAAGGTACATTGACTCAAAGTGTCACATTTAAGATCTAAAGAGAACCAAGCCAATTCTACCCTTTTCAGTACAGTATTGTGGATTTTTTTCGTTTGTGGTCTTGTGTTAAATCTATATAAAGAATACTTATTTCTAATATACAACTGTGTGGTGTCCATCTGTAGTGTTGTCACTTGATTACTGTATGTGTTCACAAATGCTTTACACACTGCCTCTGAGATAAGCCTGTCTGCTCGTGCCAAGCTACCAAGGGGGTGAGCAGGGGTTATTTTAGGAGTGTATCCCCTTACCCTGACTAGAGGCAAGGGTCCCTACTGGGTCAAAGGTACCTACCTGTGCCAACTAGAGACCCCTAAATCTAACAATATGCATAACAGGCCTTGATGCATTTGTCTGTGTGCATTGAATAGAATATTTTGTGTGTGTTCATTTACTACAGGTGCAGTAGCCCTGAAACTCGGACTTCGAAATAACCACCATTTTCTTTGCATTATTTCCTGTAAACAGGATGAGATGTTTCATGTATGTACAAATTTGCCAGCTCTTCTGTTGTTGCAGTTAGAGGAATCTTTTCCATTCTGTTGAATATGTGCAGTGGCTGATGTGAGCTCTGCAGATTAACCTTGTGAGAATCTTCAGCTTCCTTGGCTGTACAATGCAGAGCAACAAACTCATGTTTATGTGATGAATCGAATGAAAGGCTTGTTCTACCGTGGTGCTGCTAACATGGCGTTTTCAGCAAGTTGGCCCAACTGCTCCATAAAAATACTGAGAAAGAAAGGTTATAAAGTCACCTTAATTTTGGGAGGTGCAAAGAGAGAAACATGTTGCTACCTGCTATACTGAATGGAGGACTTTATTGTCCAGAGGTATACAGAGGTCTTACAAGACTCTGAAACAAGTTAAACAATAATAATGGGGTGCAGCAAAGCCCATATGAAGTTTTACATTCATTGGTTAAGGATTTGTGAAGAAACTTTGGGGCGAATCTTTTATTCACTCTAACAATATTTATCATTGTTTTAATAGTGTTTATTACGAAGGTAATTCTTATACTGAGGATTTGCAGAAAAAACATAATAAATTCTCCTTATTAAATACTAAATTACATAACGCTTCTGGACGAACAAGGGACTCCAAATACCCCTATCACTTCTGTAATCACAACTCAGACGTAGGGGTGGAAACACCTGATCCATTAGCTTTTTTTATGCAAAAGTTGCAGTTTCCTTTGGAGGCAAGATAAATCTAAATGGGTGTGTCCCCTAAAATAATGGGTTGTATGAAAAAAGAGGGGCTGTGCCATCTATTTTAACAGTATCATGTGACAGCTGAATACCAACTTGCCAATTCCTGAAAATGTGATTTACTTTTCACTGCTACTCCTAAGGTGAGATTTAGTCTGGGTATGAAGAACCCTTCGCAACGCATGACATGGGTATGCCTACTTCTCAGGGCTGCACTTGCCAATCTGAGAAGGCACAGTGCCCTGCTCATACTGTATGTCATTGGCTGAATTTGCATATAAAAATAGTATTGTAATTGTATTGGAAACGCATTTATATAGTGCTTACTACCAGGGCACAAGTCCTAAAAAAAGAAGTGGGAGGACTAACCAGGATTGGCCGTCTGCAAGTGAAATCATGATTCGTGCCATCACAGCGCATGATGTCCCAACGCGTGACATCACAGAAAGTAACCTCACTGGAAGTGACATCATAAGAAGTGACATCAGATATTAAAGAATTACACATATGTTTATCAGGTATATCAGGAGTACATTTGAGCGCATTGTAAGATTTAACAAATGAGATTTGGCGTCAGGGTTGTGCCAAAAAAGTGGCGCAATCCCAACGCAAAATATGCGCCTCAACTAATACATACATTTTTTTAAACCCTGCCACAAAGGAATTGGCAACAAGGAGAAGCATGTTAGTAGATCTGTTATGCTTAATTGGTTGCAAAGTCTACATTGGAAAATATTTGATTGGGTAAGGCATCTGCTGTGAAGGTGCCCAGTAAATCACGGGGAATAAAAATAACGGTGAGATAACTCTGGTAGTTAATGCACTTGCTGGAGAGATCTGTGTTTTGTGAAGTCCCAGATTTGAATCAAAGTAGTAGAGAAGGTAAATGTGTCTCCTGCAAAGCACATCTAACACGCAGATGACAGATTTTTATTTTATGTAGATAGTAAAGTGGGTTACTGCTTTTAACATCGAGATCCTTTTGTTACCTGCAGTTCATAAACGGCAATCTTTCTAAAAGACCACAGAGAGGTATGAAGGACATGTGACTCCTATACCTCGTAACCCTCATTGTCTCATGTAACGCAAATTGTACATCAATTTGCTCATGTACATGATTTATTCTCAATGTATAATGTGTATGTTACATAAAGAGCTCCGACATCCTGCATTGGGTTGCATAGCACTATCAAATAAATAAAATAGAGCTAGAGAAATTGTTATTTGTGTAAATACTGGCACAGACAAATACATCTGACATTCTTACAGTGCATGCATCTATTATATACTGGGACTGAACAAAAGCAAAAGCTGCCTCTCTTAAGTACATGAAGAGATAACAAGCAGTGTGCCTTTGTATCCCCTCCGTGGCATGTACATTTAAGTGCAAGGTTCCAGGCCGCCTCCAGTCAGGATATTCAAACAAAAGTAGGCCTGATGACCCCTTAACTTCGGCCCAGCTGGAGGTGAAAAAAAGCTCCCTCGCTGCCTGCACGTTGCTGCTGGAAATCGATAGACAATGTGCAGGCGCTGCTAAAGGTGTCCTGGTGTCTGAGAATTACACCGGGACACGTTCCGCATATTTCTGTGAGGCCCAAGTTCTTGGCAGGGGGGACGGCGTCCACCCTGTGAAAAGAGAGGGTGGACGCCCTGTACCTGTGTGTACCCCCGACTCGTGCCCTGTTTACAACCCCGGACGAGGCGTCAAAGCGCTTTTTTGGTGAGTAGCACGCTACTCCGGAAGTAAAGCGACTGGAAAGACGTAAGAGTTCACCGATAAGTGCACTTAACATTTGGCTTCAGCTAGATCTTCATATTGCTTTCTATATGGGTGCAAAACACCCCTCATCAGGGCTTTCACTGGGATTAAAAAACTGGATGGTCTCTCAAGGTGAGGTGGTGGATGTAATTAAGGGCATGTCTTAAAAACACGGTGAGGCTTAAAAACGCTTAAGCTAAAATCTGTGCTTAGCATAGTGCGCAGCCGCCTGGGATTTTGCTGTTTCTGTCATTGTATCCAGATATGTAATGCAATAAGTAACAGTATACCTACATCAAGCCAGGACTATTGGCTTTGTCAATCGTTAGTTGCATTCGAAAAAAAGCAATAACTATGGCTTCGTCGTATATAATATTGAAAATGCTTCCCTTCTGAAATGAGACTGAAATAACTAAAACGATCCTCTATGAAGTTAAATCAAATGCTTTGAAGGGTGGCACTACTGCAGAGTTAAGATTGTTTTTCCACTCTGAGGTGAGGACAATAATAGAGAGCTCGAAGCGGACCCATCTCAGTACCTGCTTTTTAGGTCTCGGCTAGCGTAGGCTGCGCAGACATGCGCAGTCTCGCTGGCGAGATTTAACGTTTTCGGTTAGTTTTCTCTAGTGGGCTTTAAGCCCCGCCCCTCCTTTCCATTGACTGGCGTCACCATTTATGCTAAACGGTGGCCAGCCATTGGAAAAGAGAGTCTCTGACGTACTCTTTTTCTCTTTTAGAGCCGTCCCAGTTGGACTGGCTGCCCCGACTTACTGCTGGCGTAAAAGGTTTTTTTATCTTTATGGGGCCAAACACAAGGCCCCATAAAGATAAGAAACCAGTCATGCGAGTCAGTCCAACTGGGACGGCTCGCGAGCCAGTCCAACTGGGACGGCTCTAAAAGAGAATAAAAAGCGGGAGGCGTTGTTGGCATTGCTTGCATTCCCTCATGTTCAGCATTGAACCTCGACTCTTCTACCATGAAGCAATACCGCGAAAGAGTCATGCGGGAGGAACAACGCGCCGATAGGTGTGCACCTGCATCAGACGCTGTGCACACAGCACCAATGGGAAACCGCTAAAAATGGCATTGAAGCGCGAGGGACACAAGGCGAAAAGACGCCTACAATACTGTTATAAGGTGTTTGACAAGTGTTCAATGAAACTAAGAAAGGACTAAGATGTCAAATTGATCCCTAAATTATAGTAATCTGAAAACAGAAGTAGGGCAAGGATACCCGTTAGTGGAAACACGGTGCTTTACTTATAGTGCTATTTGGAATTTGAACGGTCGTCTGTCCTTCTTGTGTCTTCTAATTAGTATGCTTTTTGTTTCCACGATGTGCCCCGGGACGCGTTGCAGATCCATTAGAAGCAATTTCAACACACATCGAAAAACTCATGCTTCGTTAGTAAAATCGGATAGAACTGGGAAAAAAAAAAAACTTTTACTAAGGTGCCAGAGTCGGAAGGAAATATATGCTTGCAAAGCCGTAGGATCCCTATTCTTTTAAGTTTTTCAGACCAGTGCCCGTGTAGAATCTGCTGTTCGATGCCTCATTTACATGCATCACAAAGTAGTGATCCACTAAGGGACTACGGCAGGAAAATGCGAAGCTTGGACTAACTTGGGTTATCGTCGGGCGAGGAACGGAGACCCTTTACAATTCCTTTCGTACATCATGTACCAACTCTAAGCGAGTCGGTTTACTTAAATGATATGTTGTTATAGGTAAACAATTGGATACGGAAAGGTGTTTTCCCTTTCTTTGAAATCTTGTTATGTTTAGGGTGCAGGAGTGTTTGATTCAGGCACTTAATAAATGGATTGTGTTTTTATTTTATTTTTTAAAATATGCTGATCTTTTTAAAGAGCAACATGGAGACAGCCTGCTGTCTTCCCTGCCCCTTTCAAAATTTGACCCGCCCCCAACTGTTTATGTTCGGGATCTTACGATCAAACGCCTGGAGTATGTTTGTTTTCCGCAAGATTGGTTTCATGGACAAGTGTACGGCTTCCTACTTTTGAAGGTGCTGTTGACTAAAGGCACTAGAGAACAATCAAAAGCTTTTTACGCTTGCTTTTATTACTGTTGTTCAATATTTCATGTACTTCATATGCATATGTATGTATATATATATGCGTATGCATTTCTAAATATGTATGTTTATATGTGTACATATACATACATCTAGGAGCATAAATATATACAGCCGCATAGTTATATTAATACAAATATTAATGCAGCCATAAATATACATAGAAACATATGCATATTAAGGACATGAAAGTATGAAAAACACTAATAAAAAGCAACACTAAAAAAACAATAAATGAAAACGGCATTGCTTACACTTTAATAAAGACGAGACCTGTTGCATTGTTAATGCTTGTTAGAACTGCCGTTACTGAGCACGGGCAAGACCCGGCCCACTTAAAGCCCTGTCCCTCATGGCCACATAATACTGGCCTGCTGTAAAACTGACAAAACGTACCCCCACTCAGCATATGGGGAGAGCCCTCTGCTTGCACGTGATTAGACTCATTTGAACTTACGATATGTGCAACTGCTGTAGGAGCACAATGGCGCATCAGTTCCTACAAACGCTGAAACAGAGGTCGACTAACACTTATTTTGGACCCCACTGACTAGTATGACTAAAGACCCTTGTTTTCATGCAGCCTCCCAGGGGCGCATATAACAATGTATGCCCAAAAATACAATGTTCATACAAGAGTGAGAGTTCTTACATTTTTAGCAAAAAAACATTTATTACGTTTATACCGTCCTTACTTTATCCCTTGGGCAGTTTTGCATGATGTTTATCGCCCAGTTTTCTTTGCCCACCATTGTCTTCAGATTTAACAGTTGCAACACCCATGGCCTTTAAACGGCCCTGGTCTGACATGTCCTAATTACTGCTCTTTAATCCAGATGGTAAAGGTTACAGCATTCACTCACCCGCCAGTCATACAACTTAGCCTCAGTCCTTCAGCCAGATGGCACAAGGCTGCTGCTAGTGCCCCGTAGTTTTTAATCTGTGTACAGCAATCATGAGCACAAGTTTGAAAGTACTAGTTCCTTTCCAGTCAAACTAGACAGCTTTCAAATTCAATTTGCCCAATTTGGATAGGACAATATAATAAATCACCAAATATGGCTGAGTGTCTGATCCTCCTGACAGTAAACTTTATGCTTTATTTGCTGTATAGAGCATCAAGATTTTCAGATATTAGTACATGGCTGGATTTGTCACAGAGCACAGTGCATCTTCCTAAGTCAACGCCACCAGCACAGATATGATAGGAATGTTGCCTTTGTCGCCAATTGTTGGTGGTTAATGCTTGGTCATTTAAACTACTGATTCAGAGGGGTGTAGCAGTGCTTAGAACATGATGGATGAGTACAGCTCCAAGGCCAGACCTTCTCTGCTGAGGAACAGGGCCGTCTTAAAAGCATTATTGGACCCCGGGCAAAGCAGTGCACTGGGCCATGCCTACACAACCACTCACGGGAATAAAAATGTTTAACAAGAAATTAGTGTTAAATTGTGGTCTGCATGGGGCCCTATGCTCGTGGGACCCCCAGGCAACTGCCCACCGTTGCCATGTGTTAAGACGGGCACTGCTGAGGGATAACCACAGAAAGGTAACACAACTTTAGAGCCCAGTACCCTGTCACACCAGATGGTGCTACTGTGAATGCATAAAGATTCAGTGGTAACAACCCAAGACTGTGAATGACATGCAATGAGCACACAGATTACTGCAGCAAACTTTGACAGCAGAGCCATATGTCATTACAACTCCTCCAAGACAGGTAAAATTACCAAAAAGGCACATGTAAGCACACATCCCCGGAGACATATGTGGGCCTATAGAAGATCCAGTGGCCAGACACCAGTTAACAGAGAACTAGCGTTAGAAATGGGGGTCTCTAGTTGGCAATGGTTTGCATATTTGTGCAAATATGGACCCTTCTTTCTAGTCAGCATAAGAGGGTACTCTTACCAGTCAGGCTTATCGCAGGGGCAATTTGTAAAGCGTTTGCACATAACACAGTAATACAATGAAATCACTACATAAGCACACCACACCAGTTTTAGAAAAATAACCAATATTTATCTTTAAAAATAAGACCAAAACAAAAAAGTCCAACATACAGTAATCAAAAATATGCACTTTGCAAAAATGTCTTTAAAATGCAGGTACTTAATGCCCGTAGCTCCGTCTGGGGCTACCGCGGTGCTGAAAACAATGGAATCCAACAGTTCCTACCGACTGAGTCGGTGCGGGCCGGTCATGGCAAGCATCGTGGTTGCGATGTGAAGCATAGCGGTGCGGTGCACTCAAGTCGCGGTGCAGGCAGCGGCTCTGTGATGGTCGTCCAGCAGCGTCAGTGAGGCTAGGGCTGTGGTTCAAAGCGGGTGGTGCTCGTTGCTGTGCTGACAGGTCACGGTGCAAACGGCAGTGCCAGTTGATGGGAGCTTGCATCGGTCTGCCCAGAATGCGGTGTGGGACAGGATGGAGCATCGTGTGACTTACGAGCTGTGCCCCCGATCCACGATGCAGACATTGGAGTCAAGGTCAGCAGACAGCGACATAGTCGGTGAGACCGGGCCGGTGAAGTGAAGCAAGGCGGTGCAGAGTGCGGTGCCCACAGCATGCGGTGCGAGCAGCAGCTCAGTGGCAGTCATCATCGGTGTGACCAGGGTTGCGATGCAACTGTGCCCTCTGCAGTGCATTCAGGACACGGAGCCCGCAGCCATGTTGATGACGGTGTTGGCTGCTTTCCTCCTCTGTGGCAACTAAAACCCACAGTTCCAGAGGCGGTACCCAGAGGTAAGTGAAGTCTTTGCGGTCCCTGAGACTTCGTGAACATGAGGCAAGCTCTATTTCAAGCCCTTGGAGATACTCAGCAACAAGTGAAGAAAGTTCAGTCCAGTCCTTTCACTGCCCAAGGCAGAAGCAGCGACTGCAGGCCAACCCTGTAAAGCAACAACACAGCAAAGGGGCAGTTCCCCTCCTGGCAAATCTTCCAACTCTTCTGCTTGTCAGGTTCCTTGATCCAAGCGAGTTCTAGAGTTCTGGGGTCTGGGCCCCAATATTTCTACTCCATTTCTCTTGTGGATAGAGTGTCCGTGCTCAGTCCAACCCAGTTTGGTCCTCTCTGGCCCAGCTTCCTGGCAGGAGGTGGGAGACAGCAGTGTCCAAGGCAGACCAGGCCTATTCAGCTGCAAGAAAACCTCCTCCTACTACTCCAAATGCAGCCCAAGTCTATTAATCTCAGCCCTGACTCATCCAGGAAAGGAAGGACACACCTCAACCCCCGCCCCCCCCCCCCCCAGTGGTTGTCTGAAGAGAATGCACATCCCCAGCCCCTGTCACTTCAAAGCCAGACAGCCAATCCACAACCCAGCAGAGAGACACAGGATGGCTAAGCAAGAAAATACCTACTTTCTAAAAGTGGTATTTTCGAACACAGAACATAAAAATCATCGTTACTAAAAAATGCATTTCTACATTCTGAGTTCAGGCATACTAAACTGCATTTCTCTATCTTGTCCCAAAGGTAAGATATACTTGTCAAATGTTACCCAGAACTTCCTATGTTATCCTATGGGACAGATAGTCTTTCAATAGGGAAAAACAAAATATACTGTATTTCACTATCAGGACATGTCACACACACCAGTACATGTCCTCCCTTTCAAATACACCGCACCTTGCCCATAGGGGTACCTTGGGCCCACCCACATGTAATAAAAAAGGGAAGGTTCGGGCTTCAAAATGGCAGTAAATTGTCAGGACGCAGTCCGGGACACTGGCATGTGTCAGGGACTCTGGCAACGATTGGTGCCAGGTAAGATAAAGTAGGCAGAATACTAGGTACGGAGATGCCCAAGATCACACAGTAAGTCAAAGGAGAAAGGGAATCCAAAGAGGAAGTTCTGTATAAGAGAATAAGAGAGGTAAGACTCAGAACGGACAGGCCCTCAGACGTGATTAAGCATTCAGACTAACTACACCCAGGACGAACGTGCAAGACAAATATATAATACAACATTAACAATAAAGGAAATGTGAGGTAAAGCACTCAGGAGCTCTACACAGTAAGACTGAAGCTCAGTAAGTTCCTTACCCACAATTGCTGTTAAAGATACTGACGGAAAATAACCACATATAGGATGCAAAGGCAGGGTCTGTGGAGCTTATACCTATGGTGATGTAACTGTAACTCAAGACAATACTCACAGTGAACGAGAAACACCACCTAGGTAGTCAGCTGTGCCCACAGAGCATGACGATCAAACAGGAACACACAAGCCAGTAACAGCAAAGGGATATAACTAAACACAAGCACAATGGACAAGGAGCTAGCAAGGAGGAGTGCTTAACAGGAAAGGAAGGAAATCACAGGGCACACTCAGCAGAAAGCAGGTAACATACAAGGTAACAGAAGCAAGATAGCAGAATAGAAAGACAGCAAACTAGAACTGGTCAGTGGTGGCTGGTGACATTTTAAAGTGGTGATGCGTAAAAGGTGTGGCTGAGTGCAGTATGGTGATTGAGCCTAGCCAGCATGCATAAGAGGGATTTGGGGGTATCCTCCCCCAAGAAAAGTTTGAAAAAAGAGTGGGCAAATGATGCATTTTCAAGCAAATTTGAGAAAACCAAAAGGTTAATAAAACAATTGTGAAAGAGCACACACATAGTCATGGCTCATAACTACTTTGTAAAAATAAAATAGTATCAGTGCCCTTCCTTATACCCAAAGGTTGTGAAAAGCAGAAAAGGAGGTTGGGTTCTTTCCAACCCCTCTCTGTCCAACTGTCCAAACGTGCACTTCATCAGGCTGTCACAAATGCATTAAAGGAAAATATTACACAATTAGCAGTGGCAATCATTTCTTTGAGTGGCATTGTTCCCATTCCATGCTCTCTAATTCTACTATATATGCAAATCAGTCTTGACGCTGCTCCATTGGAGCAGTCCAGCCTCGGAGAGTGAACACATCTGTTAATGCGCTGAATACTACCAATCCTTTAATATAGGACACTGGGATGATACATTTCTAAAGTGAGGCTAGCAGAGCAAATTGATGTAACAAAAGCAGCCATGTCAAGTAGAAAAGTTAATAACTCTGGAAAGAACTTTTAATTGCTTACATTGTGGATGGAACGGGCCGAGCATGGTATTGTCCAATCTTTCATGGTCGGATGCCACATTTCTTGAGTGTCACAACAGTCGGCAATTCCATGAAGAGCAGACCTTGTGCAAAACACAGCGAAAGGAGAGCACACTCTGCTACTGCTGTAACACCCAGCAGGTGGTCAACGTAAAACCAATACTGTATTTGCACAAAGATTGTGTCGGTATTTATAAAGCGTGAACCTAGCTGGCAACATCAAAATGCAGCCTTTCTGGGCATCAGGGCACTAGAATTTGGAGGGGACACGATTTAAGAATGAGGAAGTCCTCAATCCCTTGGTAGATGAAGGTGATGTTGGCCCTTATGTGTGGATTAGCCTTTCATAGTGTTTTTATGTCAATCGGTGGCCGCACACTGGACTGAATGTAATCGCCAGTTAGCAACAGTGCATTCACTGCAGCTTTTGCAAGCATGGACTGGTAAATCAGTTGACATTAAATCCACAAGAGATGGAGCATGCAAGGCTTTCAAAAAGTGTCCCTGTACATAATGGTAACAGAAACAAGTAGACTAACACACAGACACTCACAGCCCCACACTCACAGCCCCAAAGACACATCCAATTACACACGCTAAAACATCCACACACCCTAATGTACACATAAATATAGTGTCATGTGAAAAAGTGCACCGCTCACACACAAAAGCAGCGTTCAGGCACATGGGTACACACCAACTCTCAGACACATTCTCCCACTATGCATCTGTACAAACGGATAACTCTGCTCTGTTAAGAGCTCTGCTGGTTACTCTGAAATGCTCAGAAGTTTCCCGTGTTGATACGTGGTCCTGGTTGTCTATTTAGTGACGTGTCGGTCCGGCAGCTGAGGCCTTCAAGCATTTTTCTTAGTACATTTCATTTTGCCCCACATCCAGGGCCGGACTGGGGGGTAGCTGCAAAATCGGCCCTGAAACAAAATCGGCCGAAAACCGGCCCTGGCAAAGAGCTAAGCGGCACACCCAACCCCACGCAGGGGGGGGGGGGGGGGGGGGGGCAGCCAAGCACTTTGCCAGGGCCGGTTTTGGTTCTCAGTCCGGCCCTGCCCACATCGCAGGAGCACCGGCCCAACGCGGCCCTCAAAACCTTCTTACCATGGAGATAAGTGCACAGGAGGCTGAGGGACAGGGAACAGTTCAAAGAGCTGCCGTATGAACAAGGCAAGTTTACAGATGAGAAAAACTGCAGTAATGATGTGAAGCATCGTCGCTGTGCATGTGTGCGTGCGCGTTTATGAAGCAGGGTTGTAATGGAAGGGGATAACTGGAAAAAATGCACAAATAGAAGCCCTGCTTCAAAATGTTCTGAATTTGCACTCATTTTGAGTGGTTTGAACAATCGCATCGTTAAAATCCAATGAATGGTGTTTTCTCCCGTTTTTGGTGTTTTAAATAGAGAGGCCTTCTTTTCCTCCACAAATTGTGCAGCTTGTCTTGTGTTGTGTAGCCTGGGATGGTTCTGAGGCAGGCGCTGGGTAACGTGAAAGGAATAATTGGGGAATTATTCCATCAGTGGGCTGAACTACAGAAAGGAGTCGCTTTTACATTAGCATGAATTTGTTGCTTTTACTGTGCACAAGAGCGAGAGAGGTTGAGAAATATGTTTGCGTGTGCATGTAGATATGACTATAGAATGAACAAGAGAAGGACTGCAGATCCCCGATAACATTTTTAGGTCTCGCCTGACCCAGCGCATGCACTGGTCTGGCGAGACTTATTGACAGGGCTCCAAAAAGTGTTACCAGGCCAGCCTAGAGCTACAGTGCATGGGAGCGCGTGCCGCGCTTTACTGCGATTACTTTCGCGGCCGCTTTGATGTTTGATCGCGATCACTTTCGCGGCCGCACAGCATAGCCAATAGGTCTCGCTTTTTGGGACCTTATAAGTATTTAGTTATGCAACTGTTGGCTAAACACTTATGAGGTCCCAAAGGCGAGACCTATTGGCTATGCCAATGCTTGTTTTGCAAGTGAACAAGAGAAAATCGGAAGTGAAGAAAGATTAGAGTTGGGGAGAAAGGGAATAGTGCTGAGAAAGAGGACCAGAGGAAGCGAGAGGGGAGTAAATTAGAAGATGGTAGAAAAGGAGACAAAGAGTAGGAGAGAAAGCAGTGATGTAAGAGGTATCGATTGAAGGAGACTGATGGAGAGAATTGTGAGAGGGGCATGCAAGAAAGAAGGGACAAAGAAAGACAGGTGCCTAGGGACAGAGGGGGTGGTGGGAGAAAAGATAGCCATGAGAGAGAAACAAAGTGCTAGGACGGCAAAACCATAAAGGAACAGACAGTGCATGACTGCGGAGAGTAAAAAAGGCATGAGAAACACGAATGAACATTCAGTGGGCAAAAAAAGTGCAACTCCAAAAATGTAGAAATTACGGCAAGGTCAGCCAGCAGGGCCTCAAACTACAGCCCATTGCACAACAAACAAAATCAACCTACGCCACCAGGGTAGGGCCCCTAAGCCCTCCCCCACAACAACTACCGCCACGGGCCACGGTACAGAATCAAAGTCACCCCCCAGCCTGGAGTGACGTCAGTAATTATCACAGCAAAGTAGGCAGCAGACGCAGAGACAAAAACACTAAAACAACAACAGTGCCCCTATAATTAATTAGGAGGTTAATGTGGGGGTGGATTGTGACTCGCTTTCACTTAATCACTTACCTTTGTCACCGTGATGTTCTTGAGCCGGGCTCCTTGTCGTGACCAGGACTCAGATGACTGCAGGCTGTGCAGACACAGACTGCAGATAGCATGCCAGTAGCCAGTAGAGCATGCACAAGCCAGCCACGATGAAGCCAAGGCCAAAACTGGAAAATACTGGTCTTTGGACACCTCCCCCAGACCCCAGGAAACCAATCACTTGCAAAACAACATTCAAGTGTTGCTGGGTCTCCTGGAAGAGGCAAAGGCCACTGCCACACTCCCATACATCTCTAAGCCTGCCGGACTGCCCCGCCCCCAGCCATTGTAATTAATGGAGGGCCTCCTACTCCTCCCTGGGCCAAGCGAATAACCCCCAAAATCCAAATGCTATTTTGTCAGTGAGACACAGATCCTGCCCACCTGTGTGTCGTCACTGCCCTGCTTTCTGGCTCCAGGTCGGAGAAATCTTCGCCCAGCCAAAAGCATTCGCAGAGCAAGGGCCATCCTCCCCCACCCCCTTCAAAGAAAACCACAGATTTTCGAATGTTTGTCACGAGCAGCCAGCACAATTTATTGCTAGCTGTTCAGTGTTCCAGCAGGCATTTGTTTTAGGCCCCCAGAGTGGCAGGGTGACGCCCATCTCGCAAGTGTACACCAGCCGCCCCTGGAACTGGTACCAAGGAAATGGGAAGAAAGACAGGGACTGGAAAAGGATATAAAGAAGGGGAGGCTACAAGGGTATACTAGAATAGTGCAGGTTCAGGAAGCAAGAAAACAAAGTAGCATAGAAGGCTGTGCTGGGGCAGGAATAAGAATTGAGCTAAGGCTCAGGAGTCAAGGTAGCACTGCAGGCAGTGCTAGTTCAAGAAAACAATAAATAGCTACAGCTCAGGAAAATTGAGTCAAGAGAGCACTGCAAGCAGTGTAAATCAGGAACAAGAAATAGCTGAAGCCCAGGAACACAGACTAACTGTAGCTCAGGAAACAAGGTAGCACCGTAGGCAGTGCTAATTCAGGGACAAAGAATGGCTAAAGCTCAGGAATCAAGGAATAGTAAAAGCTCAGAAACAAGGACTGGTCTCACCGGATAACAGCTACAATGACCAACACTGGACTGAAGGGAGCTGACACAGTAATCCTGTGCATCAGGTGTGAGCAGGCTAGCAGCAGCCAGCCACAGGTGAGCTGAATTCCTCCACCCATCCTTGGCCTGCAGGGGTGGAGACAAAGCAGTGAGCAGGGGATTATAGGTAATGTAGTTTGCAGAATGAGCAGACTGGCTCCCACAAAACCCGGCATGGATAGGGTATGGATGTCAATTCCCAAATGGTGTCCAAATGCCTGAAAGTCAGGATATGCATGCAGGGGAGTGTCTGGAAGCATATTAGAACACTGGAAAGCCCCACAATACAGCCCCCTGGTGGTAGGCACGTGAATGCAGGGAGTGAATCGTGACATGAATACTGAGTCTAGACACTGCAGTGGCAGGTCAGAGAACCCTTTGAAAGACTGTTTGTGTGGGTGGTTCAATCAGTGCTACAGGTGCACTAGCAGCATTTGATTTACAGGCCCTGGCACTCTCAGTGCACTTTACAAGGGACTTACTAGTAAATGAAATATGCCAATCATGGAAACACCAATCCATACTACAATTTACAATAGGAGTCAAAATCAGGAGGTCAGAAAGCAAAAAGACAGGGGAAACACGCCAAAAGACGCCAGGTCTAACAACCAGATTCCTGCAGAAGGGGCTGAAGAATGAGCCACTGAATCCAGACAGAATTCAGTGCCCGTGACTGTGGGCCAGCACCCCTGCCCTGTCTGGCAGCCCATTCCACTCCCCCAACTGAGAATAGAAGCTAGGGAAAGATGGGTACATTTGGGGCCTTTTCTGCAAGACTTGTTCAGGGGCACAAAGAGAACAGTCCTATGAAATGCACCATAAGGACACCAATGACAGAAAGTGGAGACCACAAGATGTGAAAAGCACCTATGGTGACTGACAAACATGCGTATTCTCCTCCAGTAGGTATTTTCATAAATGCCCCCTGATTACCTGAAACCGAAGCAGGGGGGACAAGATTGGTCAGGATATGATCTTTCCATAAGGGTATATTACTGGGTGTCCTCCCACTGATGTTCACAGGCTTTGTACAAGCATTCTAAAAATAGGCTGATGAACTTTAGATGTTCAGATATAGTGACATAATACTGGTACCCTTTCATAATTCTGGCCCAATGAAATGCTCCTCTGACCCATGAGGCAGTTGTACGGCTAGGGCACTTATGCCACTAACAGTGAAAGTGATGACAGAAGAATGAGATTGGCATTGTCTCTTTAGGGAAGTCTGTCCTAATGAGCCTGAATCCCTACTCTCACACAAAAGGTCATGAAACAGTTAGGTGTGATGGCAAAAGACAATAAAGCAACCTTCAGCTAACTGGCTGTGGTTACTCCTAAGGCATCCTGAACCTTCCTCACCAATACAGGCATGGTGTTGAAGAAGAAACTTCCCTGACAAAAGGTGACCTCGATGCCTGCATGTAATATCTCTAGAAAGAGTGAAATAAATAAATAAATCTGACATGGATAAGGATAGGGACGTTTTGCTTATGTTATTTCTACACTTAAGTTATTTAAATTTGTAGAGCGCCAACACATACCTGAAAGTGTCAAGGCGCTATTGCAAAGGGCAGAAAGACCACAAGACCAGCAAAATTACTCAGGGAACCCCCATGTTTTAAGGTTGTTCCTAAATAGGGTAAAGTTTGGAAAGGGCTTGATGGACAGAGGGAGTGTGTTCCATTCCTTTGCAGGAGAGTTTACAAAACCTCTACCTCCCCAGTTTGTTTATTTAAATCTTTTGATATTTCATTTGTAGGTACCTGAGGATCTTAAGCATCTTCCAGAAACATACCATTGAAATGAATGCCTAAGGAACTATGGGCTCATTTTGTGTAAAGCTTTATGAGCAAGGCATAGGGCTTTGAATTTAATCTGTTGCCTTACAGGCAGCCAGTGGAGATGTTTAATAGCTGGTGCTGCAGATTGGTATTTAGGGGTTCCAGTTAGTAGTCTGCCTGCTGCATTTTGCAGGACCTGCAGCCTGTGAAGCTGTTGCTGCTGTGTACTCAAATATAGAGCATTACAATAATCGATTTTGGAAAGTCCAAAGGTCAGCTTGTTATCCATGATCGCATATTTTTGGCCTTAGACACATGTATAGGAAGGGAACCCAATTCGACTGGGCAGCAGGACAGTGTCCATAAGGACGGGGCGTTGCCAAACAGGATGACCTCGGTTTTCCCAGAGTTAGGTCTTAGTTTTGGGTCATCCTGTTTCCTCCTGCAGTCATACATTCACAAAGAAAATATACCTACCTGGTTGTTTAAAGTAGAGAAAGCCATCACAATTTGGGTATCATCTGCATAAGAAGGAAGATTGAGCCCGAATGATCTGATGAGAGAGGCCAAATGTTTAATATAAATGTTAAAAAACGTGGTATTGTCTGCTAAGCCCTGGGGGACCCTGTATCACAGATAGAAGGGTTTGGACGCAAACGGGTCCAAAGCTGCAACTTGTAATCTTTCACACAAAAAGGATTTTAAGAGTTTAAGCGCCAACCCCTCTATTAAGATCTGATGTATAGTAGCTTGGAACCAGGACTATGAACAATGAAGAAAAGATGCAGGAACTGGCATCTGCAGGAGTGTCAATGGATCAAAGCGTTTCAGTCATGGAATCCAGCAGAGGCATTCCAATTAAAGTCTGGGGAATTGCAGAACCGACAACATTGGAGTATGCTATGTGAAGGAGGAAGCAAAATATATTGTTCTGGATCACTTGCAGCTCCTACTCAACTAAATTATTCTGCTAACAGAGGGAGTGGGCCAACATAGACAGAGTTTACACTGTTAGTACTGGGAAGACCTGGAACGATGAAAGACCCAGCTACATTATAGCAAACATGGGATCCTTTTGTCAACAGGAATATACACTAAGGGAAGCAAGTAATGAAGCACCGGTGGTCTTTCTGAAGGACGAAGGGATCTTATTCAAAGAACTGGTACAGGGAACAATTTTGAAGAGGAAAGCAATTAAGCAGTGATAGAAGCACGACAAAAGAAGATTTGGTAGAGATGAGCGCTAATTTACAGACTCCTATTTCAAGTAAACTAGACAGATCATGTCACATCAGAGAAGATGGCGGCATTCGAACATAGCACTGTGATGGCGGGTGAGCTGCTCTATTGATTTTGTCTCTGTCAACAAGGATGAACGCCAGAGATCCTGAGTGTATTTAGCACAATAGCAAATCTTTCAAGTAAGAGGCTAGCTTGACTCGAGCAAGGGATAGAGGGGGTTCCCTCTACGTTCATTCAGATTGTGACCTGTAGCTTATGCTTGGTGTTGATCCTTGGTTTTCACTTTTGGGCACTTGTATCCCGTTGGTCCTGAAGAGACCTGGGAAAAGGGACTGGGATGAAAGCATCGACCTGCACTTTCGCTAGAGGAGCCAACACAAGGTGAACTTTGTTTATAACATTTGAGTGTAAGAGGCTCGAAGGAACACATACCTTGTCTTGAACCTCTCTCTACTCTGGCTACCTCAAGGTGGATGACGGACTTTAAGGAGTTAGGCACACCGCCTGTTGTTTATAAATTGGCAGGGATTGACGAGAACTGACCCATTTAATTTTTTTTAATGTGATTATGTTATTTAATTTGTATTCTTATTTTTGCTTTTACAAATATAAGTATGAATGAGTGTTTTATTTTTGCCTTCTGTTTTGATGAATAATGGACTAATGCACTAGAATATAATATATGAACTTTGTAATAAGATATAATATTTGGTAAATACATACAAGTGGTCCAATTTAGATGTGTGATGAATGTGAGAAGTGGCGGGAGACGAATGCCCACCGATGTCGGGTGCTTCAGGTGCGAAGAAGAGATGCTTGACTCTGCAGCCACAAGGACCAGGAGATGTCGACAATGACCACGACCCAGATGCGAGCTGTCCCATGAAGGATGTCGAGTGCTGAGGGGTCGGTGTCTGGCTGGAGCACCAACAAGCCTTGGCAAAAGCAACCCACGCAGGAAGGTCAAGCAGGTTACGGTGTGGAGCAGCAAGGTCCAGGAGACTCACCAAGCAATGGGGAGTCAGGGCACGTCTGGAGCTACCAGGAAAGCCCAACAGATTTCAAGATGACCCTCAGGAGGACCCACAGGCCGAATGACCAGAAGTCGCAAGGGGACCTCGAACAAGATCACAAAGTACCAGCCCACGGAGCACTCTGTGTGAGGAGGCCAGAATTCTTTGGTGAAAATACTGCTCAGGGCCAGGACTACACAGAGTCCAATGCACAAGCTCGGGAATTGCCAACAAGCATATGCACATGCAAATAGACGAGGTGTACAGGGGTACGGGTTATGCAGCCCCCACAAGGGATACTGGCCTCAAACTTTCTGAGAGGGCAGATCAATGTCAGGGACCTTTGAAACCCACCTCCTGTGTTGCTGGGAAGCAGCAGACCGGTCAGTTGCATTGAGGTGACTGCGAATGCAGGGGAGTGACTCCTTCACCCCAAGGGAGATTCGTCAGTTGTCCTTAGTGCTCCACAGGTCCTGCAAGCAGCCTGTATGGAGACAAAGCTTTGGACGGAGAGGGAGTTGAAGTCGGGCCAGTCGAAGTCCAGCGAAGTCCAGACGGTCTAAGGTCAGTGGTTTCGTCTTGCAGTATCTTGTACACGTAAAATCTAAAGAGCTACAGTCAGGTAAGCCCTTTTGTACCCACGGGAGACGGTTGGACAGATTCGGGAGACCCTCCTAGGGGAGGATCAGGGCAGAGCGGAGGTTACTCCCATGTCCTTTGTCCAGTTTCATGCCAGAGCAGGAGCCAATGGCTTCCAGAACTGGTTTAAGCTGGACTATGCACAGGGACACCAAATGTGCCCCAGGTGCAGACTTTCAGGCACTCTCAGAGTGCACCTACCCAGCCCCATTACACTAAATCCTGTCTGGGGGGTGGTCACACCTCCCTGTGACAGGATGCCTATTGCGCTGCCTTCCTCTGCTTGGCTCAGCAGCAGGAGGGCAGAAATGTGTCTCTGGGCGACAGCATCCATTTTGTGCTGGCCGGGTCGAGAAGGCTGGCACCCGGATAGACCAGTAACCCCACTAAGCTCACTTGAGAAGGGTGGAATCATACCTCCCATACCAGTTACCAGTGTGGAAGTATGATTCCAAGGTGTTTGATACCAAACACGACATGTTTTATTTGAGCTGTTTTCAAGATAGCATTTACAGCAAGTTTATAATGCACCACTACCTATATGTCTGGCTGAGTCACAGACAACGAGGGAGAATGGTCTCCAAAGGCTGCAGAGGGGCTCTGCTCATGCAGGGGCACCCTCTGATACAAATCCCAGCACCCTGCCTTGAGGATTGTTAAGGCCTGCTATAGGGGTAACATAAGTTTTAAGTGTAGGTACCTATAGATATAGTGAACCTATATCTAAATTAAGTGGTGCAAGCACCAACTTACACAGGTTGCAGTAGCAGACCTGTAGTTCCATTTTGTATGGCCTCTCATGGGTGGCATAATACATGCTTCAGCCCATGGGAGGCCTCTGGGGTACCTTTGCCCTGGCTACATGGGTACCATCTACTAGGGACTCATAAGGGTACCCCAGTATCCATTCTGGGGTGTACCAAAGTACATGTATAAAAGTTTAAAGGAGAAAGCAGATAGACTGGGGTCCTGATTAGCGGGATCCCAGTCAGACTAGTCAAAAACAGTGTAACATCAAGCAAAAAGTGGGGGTGACCATAAGAAGCAGATCCTACTTTCCTACAATGAATATTCTATTAGAGCTATGCTGGTGACAATGAATGGCATGCAAACAAATTTGTTTTGCAAGATTGCCGATCCAACAGAATTATCCTCACGCTCTTCGTTTTCTATATGACATCAGAGAAGATGGTCAGCGAGCCTTTCAAATATCAGATGGGGTAGAGGATGGTAACAATATAAATGGGCATGGAACCTGGAGAAGGGTTGATGCCCCTAAAGATACAGAGATAATGCTCTGAAGGAGAAGAGGGTCAAATGATGCCTGTAAGAAATTACCTTAATTTCCCCAGCCCTCTCCCTCTGGGAAGTAGAGACATGATGTAAGGACAGGACCCAAAAGCCTACTCTTCCTTCTTGGAACCTTTGGGGGTTCAAAAATGACTAAGCTGTACAACAAGTACAAAAGTGACCCTGGTAAGGAGTATCTCAATTCATTGAGAGGAGACAAAAGCCTCTTACCTTACGATGGGGGAATAGGCAACTGGGAGGGAGACATGTTTTTGATCAGGCAACAACCCTGACACCCATGATTCAAGTAGTTTCACCCAGCAGGATTCAGCGGGCAAGAGAAGGCTCCAAAGACATGAAGGATTTTCATATATCGTAGGTGAATACGTGAAATCCACAGAGGAGAGATACTTTACAGAATACAGAAAGTTAAAGTTTTCGTTCCATTTATTCTTTCTTTTAGTTTATTCTCTGTGGCTTTACTGGGGCTTGGTTAGGTGGACTGAGGGTGGCTACTGGAGGATGATTCAGAGGATGCTCAGATGGATTTACTTAGTGGGAGCTCTGGCAGAGAGCATGTCTATTTCAACTAACACCGATTGTGAGGGGGTTAACGCCATGACTTAAAGGCAGGTTACTTAACAGGGGAAAGTAAGAAGTGTCAGCACTTGAAGAAACCTGCCTCATGAAGAAGGTGGTGTGTTTGTTGCTCAGTAGGGCTGACAAGACCTATGTAGGGTCTAACACAATACCTGACTAGGCTTTGGTCATCACATCTGTGCACTGCAAGATGGGATCCTAAAGGACCATGAATGGATAATGGGGCTTTAGCTGCTACAAGATATGATGATTATGGCCAAGATACGCACAGGTGTAAGAGAGTACCTGATGATTAAAGATACTCAGGATTTCTCAAGAGCAACTATTGGATGCTATGGAAGCAGTTTTTAGGGCGAAGGTGATATTAATAGCAGGAGTACTATAATAGAGATAGTTATCCAACAAGGAAATGGTAAAGAAAAGGTTATAGGTAGCATAATTGGCTTTTAAAAAAGTCAAGAGCTAGGAAAGAGTTTAGAAACATGCTGAGGAGAAGGGAGAACTAGATGTGTTCTTGGTTAACAAATCAGAAACAGCTTACTGGCATTTCTGTGAGAAAGAAGGATAGGCCCAGTAATTGGTGGCCAGGTGATTTAAGGACAGAACTAATTGGGAATATGTTAGAGCAGTGGAAAAGCAGGAGGGACACATGGAATATGAAAAGCATTATAATTCTAAACATTTTGGGGATCTTCATGAACCCCTCTGCTTTGAAGGTGCAGAATAAGAAAAAGTACATAATTAAGGTCTATATAAATTTCAATGCCCAACAATGCCTTCTTTTCAATGAGAGGCATGGAAAGCCACAATCTCAAGGCAGGAGATACCAAGAGTGGTGAAGCTTTAAAAAAGTAACAAAGTTCTGGGTTGCTGTACTTCTTTACTGACCTGCCAATATATAGCGGGCCTCCTATCTTCTGCTCCTTCTGATGCATCATGTGTGAGTTCATATGAAATGGGTCGCGGTGCAGGGTCGAGTTGTTCAAGCTGTACTTACCGGCTGGCCAGGGAGGCCTTGCAGTGCCCAACATGGAGCACTACTATCTGGCGGCGCAGCTAGAATGGGGCCAGTGGACTGAATCTCGAAGACACAACTGCGCTCTCGCCTATGTGGATGCACTCATCGGTTCTAGTGCTCTTTTATCCTGGGAGAAGAGGTGGGGCGCCCATCCAGATAATGCTAGAGGTGGCATATAAGTGCTTCCTTTGCAGCTTGTGCCTCGCCATGTCATCCTGTATGCGCCAGCGCTGCCGATGCAGGGCATGCCAAGAGGTGGCCGAGCCACCACCAAGACGGAACTTTCCTCCTGGCAAGAAGTTAGCCTGCAGACTCTTGGGGATCTACACCAGGATGGACTGCTGGCACCCTTCGATATCTTAGTAAATGGTGCTGGATTACAGCGAGGTCAGTTCCTACTTCACACCTCACTCCTTGCAGCGCTGTGGACTCTGTGGGGGGACGTGTCACAGGAACCTGCTATGCATTTCACAATCCAGTACATACACGTTACGGGCACAGGAAGACATCTCACAAAGTTGTTTACCAGCTCACTACACACACACGGCACACACGTTGTTACCTCTCCGACATCGCAGGGAAGCAAACTTGGCTTGCCCGTGCATGGATTGCGAGTGGGCAACCATATTGGAGGGACCTATCCATATACCCAGAAATGCCAGATTCCATCTCCTTCAGTATTATATACTACAGAGAGCTTACCTGACCCCAGCTAAGATCAACAGATACTTTAGGTGCACAGATGCTTGTTGCCCTAAATGAAGACCGATTGATGCGGATCTCATCCATATACTATGGGGCTGCCCCACACTTGATTATTGACGCAATGTTACAACCCACTTGGCTAACTGCACTGGACGAACAGTGGCGTGCACCTGGGATGTGTGTTTCCTGGGCCTCTACTGTGGATCGACTAGACACAAGGTAGAGTCCAGGTTTATAGATTTGGGGTTACTCGCAGCTAAGCGCTCAATTACCAAGCAATGGAAACGTTCCATGGTAAAGCTATTGCTCTGGTCTACTTTCCCCTTCCTCCACCCCTCTTCCCCCCGCCTTAATCATAATCCAGAGGTATGACTAACTATGTATCTCATTGATACTACAGCTGTGTTGGCCACACAGGCAGTGGGGGAGTGATGAGAAGTATCAGAGACCTGAGTTGGGCAACAGTTAACATTGTTATCCCCTAGACCGAGGTTTCGCTCCATTTCCCTCTAAGCGCCATACTAATCAGCTCATGCTACTGACGTAAGACACAGCAACCAATCCCTATATGCCCTGCAGCGCATACCGGCAAACGATCATGCGGTAGTCACTGTGGGCTGTATTCAAGACTATGCACAAACTGTTGCCTGAATTATTATCACCTGTGGTGTATACGCCTTGGCGACTAAGTTGAAGTTCTACATGTATCTGTATGGCATGTTATGTTAAAGAACTAATAAAGAAATTTAAACAAAAAAAAGTAACAAAGCTCTGGGTCTGAAGGGTCTACCCAACCAATGTTATTGGATCTTCCACATAGATCTGATCATAGTGCAGAATGCCTTGTACAATTCTTACAAGGATACAGGAAAGCTGCTGCATTCCAGAATATCAAAAAACCCTGAGGGGAAGGTAGCAATTGATTAACGTTTTTGTTAGGAAATAAAACCTGGATCATGACGAGCCAGTGTTTTGCACCACTCTGCATTGTACAATCGCTTGTGTAGCCAATCCATGACTTTTGGAGAGACACTATGTGCTACTAATTTTGGCCAACATTACAACCCCAAATTCCACATGGCACAATCTCTAGATGCACACTGTCAAGTAGTGCTGCCACTCACTGTGTCTGTTCTCTGATATGTAAAATCTGGGGGAGTAGCCTGGTCAGACCATGCAGTCATAGAGTTTGTAACCAAAATGAGACTCTAGCTGCTTCAAGGCCAACAACTACGTGTGGCAGTCAACAACACCCCTCAGTTGTTGCTATTATTTTTCCAATAAAAATAAAGATATGCTGCCGTTCCTCGTCCCTCTGTGTCCTGTGGCCTGCTTTGTCTCCCTGGACCCGGCCCTCGCGGCCTCAGCCTTGTCGTGCCGCACGTCCGCTGGATCATCCATCGCTGCGGCTCCCGCCTCGCTGGGCTAAGAGATGGCAGTGTCCTCGGGACTCTCAGCCTTGGGGCCCATCTGTGCTGGAACGCTTGCCGCCCTGAACACCATGTTTCGCCGGCTGCCTGCTGTACCCGCTTGCAAGCCACAACTCTGCGCTCTGGGCGGGGGTCGCCCTGTGGGGGTCATGCGGCGGGTTTGGGGTGTGCGGGCCTTTTCGCGGGGCCTGTCTGTCAATTGCTGCTGCATGGTCTCCCTGACTCTTCCTAGCCAGTTTGCCTGCCGAGTTGGCCCTGCGCTGGAGGCTGCCTGCCCCCCGCTCGCGTCTCCCTGCCGCTTTGGCCCCCATCGGTGGTGCCTACTCCCATATCGCCTGCTCCTTGGTCAACCTTCTTCTGGGACTTGGTCGCGTTGGGTGGCCCCTTGATACTGGTGCCTCCACGCTTCCCCGGTGGCCTTACTTTCCTCATCGCACCCCCCACCTTATCTTCCTAAGTTTGATCCTCTGGGCTCGCTGGGCACCCGCTTTGGCCCCGTGGGTGCCGCGGCCTTGAAGCCCGCTTGTAGCGTCTGTGGCACCTGCCTCCACGTCTCTGCCACACCCCCAAGCTGAAGGCCTTACCACATTTCTCAGTTTGCCCCCTCCTCTGTTGGTCTCCTGGGCCCGACGTTCACCTGTCTAGCCCGCCTTTTCTGGGGGCGCCGCAAGTGCTGCCTCACCTGACTGGAGCCTAACCTTGCCCCCTCCTGCTTGCTCTCCATACGGGACATCTCCTTTGGCCACTGGCCTCCACTTTTGCACTCTCCTGCAGTGGCCCGCCTCGGGTGCCCCTGGGGTGGCGGCTGTCTTCTACCAGCGCAGCTACCTCCCCTCTGTTGCTCGACTGTGCTATCCCCCCGGTGCTGCCAGCCATGGGGAGAACCGACCCAAAACATTCGAAGATCGGTTTCGACCAGCGCCGCCCCACGCGCCAGGAGGTTGCAATTTCTGATGCAGTGGACCCTGCTACCTTTCAGGAGGCGGCCCCAACATGCAAGGGTGACCTCAAGGCAATTATGTTGGACGTGAAGTCCACAGTCACGGGCATAGCGGCACAACTGGACCAGCTACCAGCCCGACTGGATACAGTTAAGGCCAGAGTCGATTCCCACGACGCCCGTCACCTCCACGTTGAATCCAGGGTCTCTGATGTCGAGGACGCTGCCACTCGGGACCGCCAAAAACTGCTCCAGTTGGATAAGGTGCTTGATCTCATCCGTAATAAAAATGAGGATTTGGAGGCACGCTCCCGGAGGAGCAACCTCCGCATTACTGGAGTACCAGAATCCACCAATATTGCTCGAATGGAATACTTCGTCGAGCAGCTCATCAGGGACCTATTCGGTGACATCCTTTCTTCTGTCTTTATAGTCGAGCGGGCGCACCGCTCCCTCGGTCCCCGCCCAGCCCTGGGCCTATCAGCCCACCCCATCATTGCTAAAATCCTGAACTTCAGGGACCGTGATGCCATTCTCCGGGCTGCCAGGGAAAGGGGTGAAATCCGACACCAGGGAAACTCCCTGTCGTTCTACCTTGACTACACCGCCACGGTCCAGGCGGCTCACCGTGAGTTCCTACCGGCGAAGCGGATCCTGCAAAAACATGAGGTCCCTTACTCTCTGTCGTATCCTGCCAAACTGCGGGTCCGGCAGGACTCCAAGCTACACATCTTTCCTGACGCAAAGGAGGCTCTCGCCTTCGCCAAGAAGTTGGATCGATCGCATCGCTCTTCACCCGCCGGTGCCCAGGGCACCGCTGCGGATACCCTCAGTGACAATGACTGATTTGCTGTCCTCTCTTATATGTTCGCTATTTGTATACCATGTGGCCACTCCTATTTAGCACCTTGAGCTTCTGCAGACCTCCTGGGCCTACCAATGTCAAAATTGTGTTCTGGGCCTACTATTACAGTTTATATGTAATCCTTCCCTAGGTGTCTGCTATTGGTACAGGCCTGGCCACCCTGTCTTTATGGCAGGGATGTACGCTGGGCGATGCCATGCCTCCACGGGATGATTCCCATTTTGGACATTGACTCTTCCCTTCCAAGTTGTGGGTCCCTGGGGTGGGTGCGGGCGGTGTCTCAACCTATTTGAGGGGTTGGTGTGGTTGGGGGGTGGGTGGTGTTTTTCTGGGGTCTGCTGCCTCCTTCCGAGGCGTGTTTGTTTTTGTCAGCATGTATTGCTTATTTCTTCCATTTGCATTATTACACCAAGCTGCACTTGCTCTGTTATGTCATGCCACACTATTCTGCACCCATCCTCAAGATTTGGTTCCCGTGCACGACACTAATCAGCATCATACCCTCTGGGATTCACGCTTGTGGTTTCCCCTTGCAGCCATGTTATTTGCTGCGCCCAGTTTTGGGTCGTCCTTCCCCATCCCCTTTGATGTCGCACTGTTCTTCGTCCTCACGGATGAATACTTCAATCTTACGCACCTGCACGAGAGCCCTGGCCAGATTCACCACACTCCCTCCCCTCACACTATGACGATATGACAGACACTACTTTCTGGACATGGAACATCCGTGGTCTAAACGACCACCGCAAGGCTCGATTAGTCCATGCGCATCTCCTTCGGCACAAGGTGGACATCTGTCTGCTACAAGAAATTCACTTGCTCCCTGCCTCTGCTGCTAGACTCTACTCCCAGCCCTGTGGAGAATCTCACTCCTCTTTTTATTTGAACTATTCTCGGGGGGTCTCTATCCTTATACGTAGGAGACTCCCTTGGCAAACCTCCCGTGCAATCACTGACCCTGCAGGGCGTTTTGTTATTCTTCACGGCTCCCTCCAAGCCCAACCCTTGACAATCACTGCAATCTATGGTCCTAACAGTGACGACCCAGACTTTTTCACGCAGGTTTGCCAACACATCTCCTCCTTTGGCCCTGCTGCGCTCCTTTGGGGGGTGGGTGACTTTAATGTCACATTATCCACTGTCCTTGACCGCTCCGGCCCTCATGCATCACACCCACGCGCTGCTTCCCTGTTATCATCCATCCTCGCTGAAAACACCCTGTACAATGTTTGGCGTCAAATGCGTCCTGATGCTCGAGAGGGTACCTGCGTCACTGGCACTTGTGGCTGCTGGTCCCGGCTAGATCTGTGGATCTCCTCCCCGGATATTCTCTCTTGGCTCTCCTCCGTCGATCACAAGGCCCACACTCTCTCAGATCACGCGCCGGTTCAACTTTGTCTCCGTCTGCCACAGTCCCCTCGGCGCGCCTTCTCCTGGCGGCTCCCCTCCAACGCACTGTGCGACTCCGTCTTCTGTGACGAGATCCAGACCTCGATCACTAACTACTTTGAGCTTAATGTGGGCTCAGTGGACTCTCCCTCCACTCTCTGGGAAGGCTTCAAGGTCGTCATTCACGGCGAGTGTATTTCTAAACAGTCCGGGGTCTTGAGCTCTATCCGTAACGCTCTCGATAAATTGGAGTCTGAGATTAA
Source organism: Triturus cristatus (assembly GCF_964204655.1). Classification (NCBI taxonomy): domain Eukaryota; kingdom Metazoa; phylum Chordata; class Amphibia; order Caudata; family Salamandridae; genus Triturus; species Triturus cristatus. The sequence continues at coordinate 512,150,667 of NC_140592.1, read as the reverse complement.
AACTATGGACTCCTCTTTTGCTCTTGACTCCAACCCCACCACACTCGCCCGTCTTCGTGAAAAACACACCGAATTCACCGAGGAGGCCAACCGTGAGCTCTCGTTCCTCGGCAGAGAGGCCCAGGCGCGCCGCTATGGCGAGAGCAATCCTCCCAGGAAAACCTTGGCCAACCTCCTTCATCCACCCCGCACTGCATCCTTCATTACAGCGCTCCAGGATGGTGGCCCAGGTCGCACCACCTCTCCGGAAGAAGTCAAGGTGCGTTTCATAAACTTCTATACGCAACTTTACACTGCAGGACCAGCCCCCTGCGTGAGGTCTTTGATCAGTACTTCGATACCACCGGGCTTCTATGGCTCGAAAACTATCATTGAGAATACCTAGACGAGCCCTCTCCAAAGATGAAATCTTGGCCACCATCAATAGCATGCCCGGCGACAAGGCCCCCGGTCTGGACAGTCTGCCCGTCGCTTTTTACAAAACATTCGCTCCTCTTCTGGTACCACATCTGGCCGCCATGTATAACGAATCCTTCGAAAGCGGCCAATTCCCACCCTTGCTCCGAGAGGCTATGCTGACTCTGCTCCTAAAGTCTGACAAACCACCCGAGACCCATGATTCCTATCGCCCTTTATCCCTCATTAACACTGATAACAAAATATTCACCAAACTGCTTGCATCGCGTCTTCTCCCTATCATGCCGCGCATAGCTCTCCCAGATCAGTCCGGCTTCATCCCAGGCCGCGCGACCTCTCACAACCTTTGAACCATCTTCTCCGTCCTCCACCAAATCAATCCAGCGCTCCCTGCTGTGGCCGCCCTGCTGGACGCCACCAAGGCCTTTGATACTCTGGAGTGGCCCTTCTTATTTTCTCTCCTTCTGCGTCTTGGCTTTAACCCAGTTTTTATTCAGAAAAGTTTACTGCTGTACACTCTCCCTACCGCCCGCCTCCGGATCAATGGCCTGATATCTGATCCCAACCCTATCGGTCGCGGTACCCGCCAGGGGTGCCCGCTTTCGCCTATGTTATTCGCTATCGCGATAGAACCACTTACGGCTAGACCCTAGCAACACCACACCCAGAAGGGGATCGGGTTTGTGGCACGCGCCCTCTTGATCTCCATGTATGCGGACGACATCACTCTATATGTCCGCCACCCTCAAGAGAATCAATCCTCTTTCCTCTCACGGACGCCACCTTTCCCTTCACTTCGGACTACCCTTTAGTGTGGGCATCGGGCCCCATACGCTATTTAGGAATCTGGTTGAGTAGGGACGTGAACAAACTCTGGATAGCCAACTTCGGGCGTACAGTGGACTGGCTCGAATCGAAGGTGCCGCTCTGGAGCCGGTTGCCCCTATTGTTGGTAGGTCGAATCACGATCGCCAAAATGGTGTTCCTCTCAAAATTCTTATATTTATTCCTGAACATTCCTGTTCCCCTCAATGGTCATTTTTTTCACAGGGTCCATTCGTTGATCATCTCTCTCATCTGGGCTGGTATGAAACCCAGGATTGCGTAAGACATTCTCACTCTTCCGATGGTGAGTGGCGGTCTCGGTGCTCCTGACTTCAAACGTTACGCGATGTGTGCTCAGGCCAGCTTCTTGCACTTTTGGCTTCACCCCACTCCATTCCAGCCGCACGTTGTGGTCGAGGAGGATCTTGCTGCCCCATGGCCGCTCACTACTGCCCTGTTTGCCCCGGCCAAACTCCCACGTACTGAAATAGACATGGTCGAGACCCTGTGATGGGCCTCCGAGTGACTTCGCCGCTGCCCTCTGCTCTCAGCAAATTCAGTGCTGATAGTTCGTCACCCGGCTTTCCCTTCTCTCCAACCCTCCGGTATGGTTAAACCATATTAATTTGTTGGTCGAGGAGTGTGAAGCTATTCTGGAGTCAGAGGAGAGAGTATCAGGTGCTCCTTCTGGGGTGCCTGTTGATGTCCTGGTGCATACCATTCCTAATTCATCCCCTAGTATCCCGGCTATGTTTCGCACTAAAGCTAAAAAGATATCTAGGGGTGAAGGGAGCGTTGAGGTGGGAACTGCACCGGGCGGTGGGGTGGATTTGTTTTCTGCCGTCTCTACCCACTCTGGGGATGCTGTGCCTGTTGTTTTATGCTCCAATAGATTCGCACCACTTATGAATAATTCTGGGGTGATTAGTGTTGAAACTATCGACCCCTTACTTCCTTTACCAACGACTTCACCATGTAGTACTGCCAGGACCCGTGAAGATTCTCTCCAAGCTCTTGTTAAGCTAATTCGCTCATTACAGGAGGAAGTTAGTGCCTTGAAAGTTGTGATCAATACCCTGACTGTGGCCGTTGGTAACCACACACTTGTTCAGCAACCCCTCTCCTGTATTCCCAAGGAAGCATCCATGCTACCTGTGAATGCTAGGTTACCTTCCCAGGCTAACCCTTCGGGATTGTTAAAATCTGGTGTCCAAGCCAATATGGAGGTATCATATAGTGATGCACTAAGGGCGGGGAATCTTTGCTCCTCATGACACTCTGGGGGCATTCCTGCTGCTGTTCCACAGTCTAATTTGAACTATAAGAGGAATGAAGGTGAGAGAGGAACCCCTGCCAGTACCATTCAGAGATCTCTAGTAGAAAGGGGGCAATGTGTGGACCGTTATACGAATGCTGATAATAGTTGTACCAACAAGAACATTTTTATGACCAATGTTCCAAAATTATGCAATAGTCAGGGTCTTGAAAGTGCTGATTCACTGAAAAATAAGGCGATCCACTGGTTGAGATATGTCAGAGGTTGTCGCTCTGTCATTAGAGATGACATTATCAGAGCTACTAGACTGACTTCTCCATTGTCGCCAACCGGTTGTATTGAACTAAGTCTTTGTTCTAGTGATCTTGTGGAGAATTTATTTACCTTGGAGTTTAGGACATGCCCCCCCAATGGATCTCCCATCCAGCTAAGAAAATCTGTTTTGTATGGTCCAGGGTTGGCTAAGTGGGACCAGCAGAGTACCAACAGAGAGGATGGGTCTGTACTGGATAATGTTGATTGACACGATGTCCTGGGGGCCACTGGTTCTATAGACGAAGGGATCCTATTGCATAGTGTTGATAGCTGTCGTACTGGGTTTAGTACTATCTCTAACCCGCCCATGGATCCAGGTTCTAATAATTGTTTTCATACTGTTACAGAGCAGAGTCTGGACCCCATTCTTTCGACGAATATTGTTAGCTCTGTTCCCCAATCCACTACACTTATTAATAAGTTTGTATCCATGGGGGGCGGCTCATTACTTTCTTGGAATATAGCTGGGTTAAATGCTAAGCTACCCATTGTTGAATGGGTTGCATTTATTAATAATGTGGATATATGCTTATTCCAGGAGACTTGGTTGCTGGAACCCAGATTCTGTATAGGTTATTTAAATTACCACATTCCGGCAACTAAAGGGACGCATGGCCATCCTTCTGGGGGTTTAACGATATGGCTTCGGCAAGATCTGAGTTTAAATAGCAAGCACATTTCTACTGGGAGTGGAGATATACAATTACTTAGGTTAGAACTAGGTTCTGTGGGCACAATTGATATCTATAATGTCTATGCTAGGGGCTCGGGTGGGGCGAGATCACCAGTCTTTGACGAGCTACTGAGGCTGCTTGATCTTAACTCAACTGGTTCTTCCGTGGTTGTCGTTGGCGATTTTAATGCTACCTTCGACCCTTTGGTACTCTATGAGGGGGATAAATATGAGAATGAGGAGGCACTTTGGGGTATCCCCCCTCAAGAACGGCCTCCTATAAATAGGTGGACGGAAAAAATAATCCAGATTAATTCCCTTTGTATGGAGAAGAGCTTAAGGGCATTGAATGGTAGGATGCCTAGCGACCGTAATGGTGCCTATACTTTCAACAATGGTCAGAGTAGGAGTCGCATTGATTATATCCTTGCGGCTGTGAGTTTTTGGAACTCCCTTGTTGATTTGAAGGTTTTCGACCTTCCAGAAAGTGATCATAATCCCCTCTGTTTATACCATAACTGGTGGAAAAGGGATTGCGCTCTTTTGCCGATTGGAGAATTGCCCACCTCGAATGTCGTGTTATCTAATGATATGCGTCGTCTGAGGTGGTCTTGTTTTCAAGAGAATCCCTTCACCTTGCAGAATATTTCAAGTGAGGTGAATAGTGCTATTCAAGAAATGGAACGGATTCTTTCTTCCAATGGTGATATAGGGGATATAACATCAATTCATACTAATCTCTTTGCTTTCCTGAGAACCCTCTTTCATAAGAAGAGAGAATCTGGTCCGAAATTGGCCCCGAGTCGAGTTAGCTGGTTTAACGAGGACTGTAGATGGTCAAGGCTATTGCTGGGGAAAGCTTTAAAGGAAGGCGATGTAGGTGCTGTGCGTACTACCAGAAATGATTATAAAAGTTGCATTGCTAGGGCAAAGCGTCATTGGGATGAACTTAAGTGGCTGGATCTTTTAGAAGCGAGTACCAAGAACAACAGCAAATTGTTCTGGGGCATCGTCAACTGGGGATATGGTGGCCAGGCAGAGCGGCCTCAAAACAATGTTCCCCCGGAGAGGTGGGTGGAGTATTTTAAACCTCAGTATGCTTCCCTCCTGGATAGAACAGCTAGCGAAGGTATTGCTGCCCCGAATATCTTGGTTCCTGATTTTAATAGTGCAGAAGTGACGCTGACCCTTACCGGTGTAGCTCCCGGGAAGGCTCCTGGCCCTGATGGGGTTCCAGTGGACCTCCTTTTGAGTGATAAGGTTAAATGGGGGAGATACATTCAATTGGTTGCTAATGCCCTGGCGCGTGGTGCTCCTATACCCGGCGCGTGGCAATTGGCTGAGATAATTCCGGTATTCAAAAAGGGGGACCGGTCGCTTCCGGAAAACAGGCCCATTAGTTTGATCGACGCTACTCAGAAAATCATAGGTAGGTTGATCTTAAATCGTGTTCATCTGTGGTCAGCCTCAAACAGTATTTTGTCTCCATTCTAGGCGGGCTTTCGTCAGCATATTAGCACGGTTGACCAGGTATTCCGCTTTGTCCTTCTATATTGGAAATTCGTGACATTGAGTAAAGGGAGTCTTTATGCGGTCTTTGTGGACCTAAGGGCAGCCTTTGATTTAGTCCCTCGTCCTAAATTATGGAGGGTGTTGAAGGATCTGGGACTGCACCAAGGGCTGTTGTCTTTAATACAGAGGCTCCACGATGATAATACTGCCAGAATTAGATGGGGGGGTCAGGGCGAGACAACCGAGGCCTTCCCGGTAGAATGGGGGGTTCGCCAGGGTTGTGCAATGGCCCCCACTTTATTTTCCCTTTACAATAATGGAATAGCCGAACGTCTTTTAGAAGTAAGCACTGATGCCCCTTCTCTTGCAGGCGTGAAAGTCCCGATCCTAATGTTCGCGGATGACACGCTTCTAATTGCCAAGACTCCTAGCGGTCTACAGCGGGCATTAGGTATTTTTGAGATTTTTTGTGAGGACCGTGGACTTGAAGTAAATGTAAAGAAAACAAAGTTCATGGCTTTTAACCCTCATAGACATTTTAAAAATAAGTTTTTATTGTTTAACCAATCCCTTGAACAAGTACAGGCTTTTACTTATTTAGGGGTTATTATACAAAATAACCTTAAGTGGACGCACCAGAAAGAACTGGCAGCTTTAAAACATAGACAGCTCACTGGAGTTATAAGTGGTGAATTCAAGAAATCCCTAACAAAACCAATCAAACCTGTGCTCCAGGTCTATAGTGCTAAAGCTGTTAGTACAGCATTGTATGGAGCTGAATTGTGGGGCTTCGAGAACTTGTCCTCCCTTACTGTTTCTGAGAACAAGTTCTTTCGAGGCATCACATCATTGCCTCAGAGTACGCCCTTAGTTCCCCTTAGGTATGATCTGGGAAAGAGTTCTATTGCAGATATAGCTAGACTACGTCCAATTTTATATTGGCGGAGACTGTGGTCAACCCCGGAATTAGCTCAGTATGCAGCGGGGTTCCTGGACGTTTTGTCTATAGCTGGATCCCACAAAATTGGGTGGTTCAAGGATCTTCAAAAAACTTTTGAGGCTCTGGGTCTGAGCGATCTAGGGGTGAAGCCCTTGGGTGCTTCCTTTCCATCAAAAAACCTGCTAAAAGAAAATTACTGGGAGTGGACCAATATAAAGACAATGACCGATTGTAACACCCTTTCTCTAACGGATGTTCTTTTTAATATAAAATCTGTCCCAAGGCTTGAGCCTTTTTGGGACCTTATCACTAAACCATTAGATAGGAAATTGTACTTCCAGCTACGGGTGGGATCATTGCCCTTGAATTCATTCACTGCCCGGTGGTCTAATAATGTAAATAACCTATGCCCTTTTTGCAAATCCCATGAAGAAACGATAACTCACATGTTTTTTGTATGTCCTCCCAATTTATCTCCGAGGCATGTCTGGCTGAGACCAATTTCTCAACTATTGGGTACTAGACATAGTGGCGAGGCAATAAGGATTCTGTGTACTAGTTCAGAACCGGTCATTGTTGTGGCTGTGGCAAAATTCTTAGGTTGGGCGTGGATAATAAGAAACCGGAACATTAGAGAGCGATGTCCTAGCTGATTCTGATGTGCACCTGTATTATCCTTGAGTATGTTGAAATATGTTTCTTTTTATAAATTTTAGAGTTTAGTTTTTAATTCTATTTTAAGTAATTAATTTAAGTGTATACATTTTATATTGCTATTATGGACTGTGTACTTGTTTTGTATCGCTTTTATGACAATTGTCGAATAAAGCTTTTTGGATTGGATTGGTTAAACATGCCACCCGTTTGAAGCTGACCCCTGTGGTGGATCTCTATCCAGGAAACACATTTTACTCTCATGCTGATGACTCCGGCGCCACGGATACTCTGCTTTTTATCAGCTATGGGTAATCTGCAAGGATCTACACTCTACGTTCCCTTTGCCTCCTCCCTCGATGACCGCTCTCGAGTTCCTATATTTGTCTCACTCTCCGCGGAAATTGGTAACCAAACTTTACGCCCTCACGCTGGCAACCACCTCTATCTCCACTGATCGCGCCCACGTGGCTTGGGGCGTGGACCTTGGTATAGAGATCTCCCAAGCCGACTGGCTTTACTGATGCAAGCAGACCAGGCGACTGTCCCCTAATTATCGCTTGTGCCTTATTCACTTCAAATACTTGCACAGGCTCTATCACACTCCCGTTCAGTTGCACAAACTGGGACTTATCCCCAGTGACAGATTTCTACGCTGTTCTGCTCCTGCGGCGGACTTTGCTCATCTTGCCTGGTTGTGCCCCAAGGTCTCCGCTTACTGGCGCGAGGTCTGATCCGCTATTTCGGAGATCACTTCCTCGTCGGTTCTACCTGACCCCCCGCTCTGCCTCTGCGGCTTTGTTAAATTCTGCCCGGACGCTTCCAGATGCCTTATTGCCATGCTGCTCGTCCTTGCGTGGCGCAGGGTTGCCATGTGTTGGGGCCGCAAACCTGCACCCAAATTCGCTCTATGGCTCGAGGACGCATCGCGCTGTCAGACCCTACTGTCTGAATTTTGGGACCTTATGCCATCTAGAGCTCACCCACTTGACATATGGGGACTGTGAGAAGTTGGCCTGATATATGATGTCACTAATTCTAGTGTACACCCTGTATCAGTCCAAACAACCCTTATGGTGATTGGTTGTAAAGTCAACCTTATAGACCAGCTATAGAAGAGCAGTCTTAGGCTAAACTCTGAATGGCATGTGAAGCCAGCTGTTATACCATTTGTAATCCCTTGAATACCAAATGAAAGGACACCACAACAGATATATATAAAAATAGAATGTATTTATTCTAGTCAAACCCTCAGCACTCTTTATGAGATTCGAGGTAAGTACAACACAGTCTTATTTAAGCATACATTAAGTCACACAGGTAAGTAATACAGCTAGGCCCTAGGGGCCACACAAACCATATACTAAGTAAGTGGTATAAGAACCACCGTCACGAACACAGGATAGGCCTAGGCCTAGGGAATCGCTGGGGCTACACTATACTACCAAAGGTTAGGAAGTGGGAGGCCCACGGGATTCAGGTGCAGAGTGGAAACACTCACGCGTAATGCGTAAAAGTCGATAGAAATAGTAGTTATTAGAATTAAACAGTTTTAGGACACTTCTGGAATAGCTAGAAAGTCGAGACTCGGAAACTAGACCCTAGGATAGTCAATACCCTTGTGAGCACCGGAGTACTCAAGTTACCTAGCCCACGGGCTGCGGGTGCATAGGTGTGAACTTGCGTCGGGTTTCGTCGTTGACTTCTATGGATGCCTGAAGGAAAGTTGCTGACAGGCGGTCAGTGAAGAGTGTCCGGTGGATCCCAAGGATGGGATCAAGAAGGAAGGATACCTGCAACCAAAAGGGACAGAGTCTAGGTCACCAGCCAGGAGCCGGGAAGGAACCATGAAGGAACCAGGCGATGTCGTGAAGATGCAGGTGAAGAGGTGAAGCTTGTCGCAGCAGCCACGGGTACCAGGAGGCGTCGTGGACGACCAGGACCAGGAGGTGAGCTGTCCCACGAAGGCTCTTGCTGTCGGCGGCGTCGATGTCGAGTCAGGACCCAACAAGCCTTGGCAAGCGGAACCCACGCAGAATGGAGGACTTGCTTCTGGTCTTTCACAGAGGAGTGGCTGCCAGTCTGGAGGAGCCGGACCAGCAAGATGAAGCAAAAGGTTCGTCGTCGCAGAGGCTACTAGCCAACGGGCCAGCAACCGGACAACACGTCGAGCAACTCAGGTGCAGAAGGGCCCCATGCAGAACACGTGACGTGTGGGGAGCTGATCTTCTTTGCAGATGGTGCTCGGGATTGGGGCTTCTCAATTCCCCAAGCACAGCCTCGAGGAAGCCTCAGAAGTCGCGCTAGTCAGTTACTAGCCACTTTTCCCAGGTCGCCGGTCCCACATCCCTCGTCGCCTCCACGGGTCTCAGCTTCGCTGCAGATGTGGATCTGGGTCAGAGGTGTCTGGAAGTCTCAGCGCTGGTCAGTCTCTGCAGTCGTCCCTCGTAGGATCAGTCGCAAAGCAAGCAGCGGTCGCTGGATGGTGCCTGGTTGCCCAGGGTGGTCACTCCTTGGCCACAAGGGAGATTTCTTCAGTCTTCTTCCTGAGGTCGAATGTCGAAGGTCCAGAGTCTCTGTTCAAGTTGCAGATTCAGGTTAATCTAATTTAGCAGGGCTCAGCTACCTACTGATATACTGGGCTAGTGGGCTGGGCTACCTGCAAGGTCCCTCCTATGGGTGGGACCAGGAAGGGGTGTGGTTACACCCCCTTTCCTTTGTCCAGTTCCGCGCCAGAGCTGGGGCTGGAGTGCCCCAGCGCCGGTTTGAACTGGACTATGCATGGGACTCCTGTGTGCCCCAGGCAGTGTCTAGTTTCTTTCATCCCTCCCTGCCCCAATACACTAACTCCTGTCTGGGGTGGTGCTCGCACCTCCCAAGGCAGGAAACCTATTGTCCAAGCCTCCCTCGCTGGAAGGACTCCCAGCAGCAGGAGGTCAGACTTGTGTCTGTGGCAGCAGCATCCATTTTGTGATGCTGGGGCTCTGGTTAACTTTAACCGGATAAGTAGGTTTCAACATGTCTTCTCCCTCTAGAAGGGAGGAATAATATCCTCATTGCCAGAAATGGTATGAGGGTATTATTCCAAAGTGTTAGACACCTTACATGACATGTTTTGATAAAGCCAAACCATAGTTACCATAACTGTTTAAGATTATAAGGTACTTTAAGAGTATATGGTAGGCTATATCATAGAACAGCTATAAGGACATGGTTCCGAAAGCTGCAGACAGGCTCAGCTCATGCTAGAGCACCATCTCACATGTTACCAAGCACTCTGCCTCCAGGGTTGTTAAGCGTTACAACAAACTCCATGCCACTGGAATCAAGCTATCCTGGCTGAAGAGGGGTGAAACCCCGAAACCGGTCCTAGGATGCTTGTTTCCAGTCCAGGGAGGACCTGGCTTGGCAGTTCGGGCTGGACTGTTCCCATGAGGCACAGGGTCAAGACTGATTTGCTTATGGCTGGGTTCAAACTGGAACGGCATGGTGAGCAAAAAAAACGATGGATTTAGGCCCAGATCTCTGTACTGGTGTGAATGTATGACATTGTTCTGCATTCTGTCCATCAATTATTGTTTTTGCATTTGTCACCCCGAGTGGGAAGGGTATGCCCAGACGTGGGTCCCTTGCTCTCCATGCCACTGGAATCAAGCTATCCTGGCTGAAGAGGGGTGAAACCCCGAAACCGGTCCTAGGATGCTTGTTTCCAGTCCAGGGAGGACCTGGCTTGGCAGTTCGGGCTGGACTGTTCCCATGAGGCACGTGGTCAAGACTGATTTGCTTATGGCTGGGTTCAAACTGGAACGGCATGGTGAGCAAAAAAAACGATGGATTTAGGCCCAGATCTCTGTACTGGGGTGAATGTATGACATTGTTCTGCATTCTGTCCATCAATTGTTGTTTTTGCATTTGTCACCCCGAGTGGGAAGGGTATGCCCAGACGTGGATCCCTTGCTCTCCATGCCACTGGAATCAAGCTATCCTGGCTGAAGAGGGGTGAAACCCCGAATCCGGTCCTAGGATGCTTGTTTCCAGTCCAGGGAGGACCTGGCTTGGCAGTTCGGGCTGGACTGTTCCCATGAGGCACAGGGTCAAGAATGATTTGCTTATGGCTGGGTTCAAACTGGAACGGCATGGTGAGCAAAACAAACGATGGATTTAGGCCCAGATCTCTGTACTGGGGTGAATGTATGACATTGTTCTGCATTCTGTCCATCAATTGTTGTTTTTGCATTTGTCACCCCGAGTGGGAAGGTTATGCCCAGACGTGGGTCCCTTGCTCTCCATGCCACTGGAATCAAGCTATCCTGGCTGAAGAGGGGTGAAACCCCGAAACCGGTCCTAGGATGCTTGTTTCCAGTCCAGGGAGGACCTGGCTTGGCAGTTCGGGCTGGACTGTTCCCATGAGGCACAGGGTCAAGACTGATTTGCTTATGGCTGGGTTCAAACTGGAACGGCATGGTGAGCAAAAAAAACGATGGATTTAGGCCCAGATCTCTGTACTGGGGTGAATGTATGACATTGTTCTGCATTTTGTCCATCAGTTGCTGTTTTTGCATTTGTCACCCCGAGTGGGAAGGGTATGCCTAGACGTGGGTCCCTTGCTCTCCATGCCACTGGAATCAAGATATCCTGGCTGAAGAGGGGTGAAACCCCGAAACCGGTCCTAGGATGCTTGTTTCCAGTCCAGGGAGCACCTGGCTTGGCAGTTCGGGCTGGACAGTTCCCATGAGGCACAGGGTCAAGACTGATTTGCTTATGGCTGGGTTCAAACTGGAACGGCATAGTGAGCAAAAAAACGATGGATTTAGGCCCAGATCTCTGTACTGGGGTGAATGTATGACATTGTTCTGCATTCTGTCCATCAATTGTTGTTTTTGCATTTGTCACCCCGAGTGGGAAGGGTATGCCCAGACGTGGGTCCCTTGCTCTCCATGCCACTGGAATCAAGCTATCCTGGCTGAAGAGGGGTGAAACCCCGAAACCGGTCCTAGGATGCTTGTTTCCAGTCCAGGGAGGACCTGGCTTGGCAGTTCGGGCTGGACTGTTCCCATGAGGCACAGGGTCAAGACTGATTTGCTTATGGCTGGGTTCAAACTGGAACGGCATGGTGAGCAAAAAAAACGATGGATTTAGGCCCAGATCTCTGTACTAGGGTGAATGTATGACATTGTTCTGCATTCTGTCCATCAATTGTTGTTTTTGCATTTGTCACCCCGAGTGGGAAGGGTATGCCCAGACGTGGGTCCCTTGCTCTCCATGCCACTGGAATCAAGCTATCCTGGCTGAAGAGGGGTGAAACCCCGAAACCGGTCCTAGGATGCTTGTTTCCAGTCCAGGGAGGACCTGGCTTGGCAGTTCGGGCTGGACTGTTCCCATGAGGCACAGGGTCAAGACTGATTTGCTTATGGCTGGGTTCAAACTAGAACGGCATGGTGAGCAAAAAAAACGATGGATTTAGGCCCAGATCTCTGTACTAGGGTGAATGTATGACATTGTTCTGCATTCTGTCCATCAATTGTTGTTTTTGCATTTGTCCCCCCGAGTGGGAAGGGTATGCCCAGACGTGGGTCCCTTGCTCTCCATGCCACTGGAATCAAGCTATCCTGGCTGAAGAGGGGTGAAACCCCGAAACCGGTCCTAGGATGCTTGTTTCCAGTCCAGGGAGGACCTGGCTTGGCAGTTCGGGCTGGACTGTTCCCATGAGGCACAGGGTCAAGACTGATTTGCTTATGGCTGGGTTCAAACTGGAACGGCATGGTGAGCAAAAAAAACGATGGATTTAGGCCCAGATCTCTGTACTGGGGTGAATGTATGACATTGTTCTGCATTCTGTCCATCAATTGTTGTTTTTGCATTTGTCACCCCGAGTGGGAAGGGTATGCCCAGACGTGGGTCCCTTGCTCTCCATGCCACTGGAATCAAGCTATCCTGGCTGAAGAGGGGTGAAACCCCGAAACCGGTCCTAGGATGCTTGTTTCCAGTCCAGGGAGGACCTGGCTTGGCAGTTCGGGCTGGACTGTTCCCATGAGGCACAGGGTCAAGACTGATTTGCTTATGGCTGGGTTCAAACTGGAACGGCATGGTGAGCAAAAAAAACGATGGATTTAGGCCCAGATCTCTGTACTGGGGTGAATGTATGACATTGTTCCGCATTCTGTCCATCAATTGTTGTTTTTGCATTTGTCACCCCGAGTGGGAAGGGTATGCCCAGACGTGGGTCCCTTGCTCTCCATGCCACTGGAATCAAGCTATCCTGGCTGAAGAGGGGTGAAACCCCGAAACCGGTCCTAGGATGCTTGTTTCCAGTCCAGGGAGGACCTGGCTTGGCAGTTCGGGCTGGACTGTTCCCATGAGGCACAGGGTCAAGACTGATTTGCTTATGGCTGGGTTCAAACTGGAACGGCATGGTGAGCAAAAAAGACGATGGATTTAGGCCCAGATCTCTGTACTGGGGTGAATGTATGACATTGTTCTGCATTCTGTCCATCAATTGTTGTTTTTGCATTTGTCACCCCGAGTGGGAAGGGTATGCCCAGACGTGGGTCCCTTGCTCTCCATGCCACTGGAATCAAGCTATCCTGGCTGAAGAGGGGTGAAACCCTGAAACCGGTCCTAGGATGCTTGTTTCCAGTCCAGGGAGGACCTGGCTTGGCAGTTTGGGCTGGACTGTTCCCATGAGGCACAGGGTCAAGACTGATTTCCTTATGGCTGGGTTCAAACTGGAAAGGCATGGTGAGCAAAAAAGATGATGGATTTAGGCCCAGATCTCTGTACTGGGGTGAATGTATGACATTGTTCTGCATTCTGTCCATCAATTGTTGTTTTTGCATTTGTCACCCCGAGTGGGAAGGGTATGCCCAGACGTGGGTCCCTTGCTCTCCATGCCACTGGAATCAAGCTATCCTGGCTGAAGAGGGGTGAAACCCCGAAACCGGTCCTAGGATGCTTGTTTCCAGTCCAGGGAGGACCTGGCTTGGCAGTTCGGGCTGGACTGTTCCCATGAGGCACAGGGTCAAGACTGATTTGCTTGTGGCTGGGTTCAAACTGGAACGGCATGGTGAGCAAAAAAAACGATGGATTTAGGCCCAGATCTCTGTACTGGGGTGAATGTATGACATTGTTCTGCATTCTGTCCATCAATTGTTGTTTTTGCATTTGTCACCCCGAGTGGGAAGGGTATGCCCAGACGTGGGTCCCTTGCTCTCCATGCCACTGGAATCAAGCTATCCTGGCTGAAGAGGGGTGAAACCCCGAAACCGGTCCTAGGATGCTTGTTTCCAGTCCAGGGAGGACCTGGCTTGGCAGTTCGGGCTGGACTGTTCCCATGAGGCACAGGGTCAAGACTGATTTGCTTATGGCTGGGTTCAAACTGGAACGGCATGGTGAGCAAAAAAAACGATGGATTTAGGCCCAGATCTCTGTACTGGGGTGAATGTATGACATTGTTCTGCATTCTGTCCATCAATTGTTGTTTTTGCATTTGTCACCCCGAGTGGGAAGGGTATGCCCAGACGTGGGTCCCTTGCTCTCCATGCCACTGGAATCAAGCTATCCTGGCTGAAGAGGGGTGAAACCCCGAAACCGGTCCTAGGATGCTTGTTTCCAGTCCAGGGAGGACCTGGCTTGGCAGTTCGGGCTGGACTGTTCCCATGAGGCACAGGGTCAAGACTGATTTGCTTATGGCTGGGTTCAAACTGGAACGGCATGGTGAGCAAAAAAAACTATGGATTTAGGCCCAGATCTCTGTACTGGGATAAATGTATGACATTGTTCTGCATTCTGTCCATCAATTGTTGTTTTTGCATCCAGGATTGTTAAGGCCTTCCATAGGAGTGGCTGATAGGACACATGTGTCTATATATAAGGTAGGTATAGGAATACTACACCTAAGCAAGGGGTGATTACACAACCTTGCCCCAGATGAGTGATCAGCCAGTTGTGTCATAATGGAAGGCCAGGCCAGGGGTGGCACAATACATGCTGCAGCCCCTGGTAGGCCTGGGGTACACCTATGCCCTGGGTACCTAATGTACACTATACAGGGGCCAATAAGGTGATCCTAACCAATTGGGTTATGCACCTAAAGTACATAATATGAATTTAGAGAGAGAACAGCTGGGCTGTGGGTCTGATTAGCAGGCCCACAGCCACATCTAAGTCGAAAACCAGTGAAGCAAAAGCAAAAAGTGGGGGTGAACATAGAAAGCAGACCCTACTCTCCTACACAACCCCCCCAAAAACTTAGGGACTGTGAGGATCGGTATGGTGGGGGGAGTGGTTCGCCTAGTATATCAACACAGGGACCCGCTGATGAGGTAATGAATCGGATTTTTATTAGCTCAATAAGTGTCCTTCTGGTAAGATTCTGTATGCGGTCTGTTGCTCCAGGGGTCAATGTCCGGTTTGGGTTCCTCTGTAGGGATCGTCTCTCCGTCCTGTTCAGCCGTAGGGACCGTCTCCGCCTCCTCCGTCCGTGACCCAGGGAAGAGATACAGAGGGATACAAAGGTGAGTAGGGTTGTAGGGACCAAGGGCGCTTTGAGGGGAAAAAGGGTTGTGAGGGATCACCGGGGACTACCACCAACTCGTGCGACTCGTGCAACTCAGGTGAGGTAAGGAGGTGAACGTAGGCAGAGAAGGCTGGAAGTGTTGAGCGTGGTTGACCCACAGAAAAAAGAATCCTCAACACTCCCCGTACTCCCGTGACCTCCCTCGTCTCATTCACTTCGACCCTCCCCGTACTTGTGACAGACTCAAGATACGATCACGTACCTTTCCCAGCCACGCTCCTCCAGGAACGTGGCGGGGCGAGTAGCGTATCCGTTGGCCTCCTGGCTCCGTCGGCGCCGTCTCTCGGATTCCGCACTCTCCTTCAGTCGTCTCTCCTTCTCCACTGCTCACTCGATCCTGCTCCGTCTCCTTCTCTCGGCTCTCCTCACGTCCTCCGGCTTTCGCGCCCTTCTTCTCTTCCGGGTTCGTTTTACCAGGTCCCGAGCTCTCTGATTGGATGACGTGGTCAGTCGTGTAGACAGTCGGCTCCTCCCCACGGGGTTCTCTGGTGGAATTAAAGGGCCCGTACCAGTCCTGTGGCCAAGGCGTAAAGGAACAATCAGCCCTCCGTTCGGGTTGGGTGTCAGAAGCCGTGCCCCCAGTGGTGCCCCCGTGACAGGGACATTAAACTAACCTTGACCAGTTGAGTCTTCATGTTCTAAGTGGAAATATCTGGAGAGTCCATCTGCATTGGCATGGTCAGTCCCAGGTCTATGTTCCACTGTGAAGTCCATCCCCTGTAGGGAAATGGACCACCTAAGAAGTTTGGGATTTTCACCCTTCATCTGATTTAGCCACAAGAGGGGCTTATGGTCTGTCTGAATCTTGAAGTGAGTGCCAAACAAGTATGGCCTCAGCTTCTTCAGGGCACAAACCACAGCAAAGGCCTCCCTCTCCATAGCTGACCAACGTTTCTCTCTAGGGGTCAGCCTTCTACTAATAAAAGCAATGGGCTGGTCTTGACCATCTACATTCAGTTGTGAAAGAACAGCTCCCACACCCAACTCAGAAGCATCTGTCTGGACTATGAACTCTTTGGAGTAGTCTGGACTTTTCAGAATAGGTGCACTGCACATGGCCTGCTTCAGGTCATCAAATGCTTTTTGACAGCTCACTGTCCACTGAACTTTCTTTGGCATCTTCTTAGAGGTCAAGTCATTAAGTGGTGTCACAATGGACCCATAGTTCTTAACAAACGTTCTGTAGTACCTAGTCAGGCCCAAGAAAGCTCTGACCGGAGTCTGGGTAATTGGAGGAGTCCAGTTCTTTATAGTCTGGATCTTGCTCTCCAGTGGTTGAACCTGACCCTCACCGACTAGGTGGCCCAGGTATACAACCTTGCTCTGCTCTATCTGGCACTTAGTGGCCTTGATAGTGAGGCCTGCCTTTTGCAGGGCCTCTATGTAACGCCCTGAACGTCTCAGGATCGTTTAACAGACACGACAATGAGGACGCAACCACTAGTGAAGGGTTAGTTGTTTTAATGAAGGCAAATATAATACAAAGAATAAACAAGTTATAGTCACTGGAATCCTCCAGGCTAAGTACGTTACCAGCCCACAGCACGGATGGTCCTAACCGTCCTCTGCATATACGCCGGTCCCGGCGTATGCCAACAGAGGGCAGAAATGAAATGGCCGACAATGCCAATCGGTAGGCTGTGAGGGGCACGAAGAGTGTTGGGGAGAATCGAGGAGTCAGGGAAACACCCAGCCGGGGTCTCTACCTGAAGGGAGCAGCCGCTCAACCTCTTCCTCAGACTGCACCGGGACGCGGAGTCACCTCCTGGTGATGCGTCACCGATACCCCAATCACAAGCAAGAAGACTGAACCGAGAGCAGCCGCTCGATCGATCCTGTGGACTTCCGAGTCTGTAACGCGGCAAACACCTCCTGGTGTGCGTTACAGCTGGCAGTCCCTGTGTCTCTGGTCGGGCTGGGAGTTACGACTCCAACCAGCAAAAGCGCCACTGCGCTTGGACTCAGCCGAGTCAAAAAGCGAAGCTCAATGGTTGACCGGTAGAGCTTCCGGGTCCTTCACAGGTGACGATGGGGCAAGACACGGCCCAGGGAGTAACGACTCGACCTACCTCCGTTCTTGCCTTACTGGAGCACCACTCCGGAACACTGCTCTTCACGAAGCAGGTACGTCGGTGTGAACACAATATCCGACAGCGTTGTACCTCCCGGTTCCTCCCTTTATAGGGCGTGTTTTCCTTGAGTTATGTAACAGCTCTCCTGTTTACATAAGGGCGTGTTTCCTTGAGTTATGTAACAGCTCTCCTGTTTACATAAGGGCGTGTTTCCCTTGAGTTATGTAACAGCTCTCCTGTTTACATAAGGGCGTGTTTCCCTTGAGTTATGTAACAGCTCTCCTGTTTACATAAGGGCGTGTTTCCCTTGAGTTATGTAACAGCTCTCCTGTTTACATAAGGGCGTGTTTCCCTTGTATGACAGGAATTGTTGACACTCTAAAACATTCCTCAGGTGGACCAGGTGATCCTCCCAGGTGGAGCTAAAGACAGCAATATTATCAAGAGAAGCTGCACAGTAGTCATTCAGGCCTGTAAGAACTTGATTCACCAACCTTTGGAAAGTGGCAGGTGCATTCTTCAAACCAAAGGGCATTACCACAAATTGATAATGTCCTCCTGGGGTCGAGAAAGCAGTTTTGGCCTTTGCATTCTCAGCTAGTCTGATTTGCCAGTAGCCTGCTGTCAGGTCAAATGTGCTAAAAAACTTAGCAGCTGCCAGTCTGCCAATGAGCTCATCTGCCCTAGGTATTGGGTGGGCATCTGTCCTAGTGACAGCATTGAGACCTCTGTAATCCACGCAAAACCTCATCTCTCTCTTACCATCTTGGGTGTGAGGTTTTGGCACAAGAACTACAGGACTAGCCCAAGGGCTCTCTGAAGGTTCAATGACTCCCAGCTCCAACATCTTTTGTACCTCAACTATTATGCAGGCCCTGACATGGTCAGGTTGCCTGTAGATTTTACTCTTCACAGGCAGACTGTCACCAGTGTCCACCTCGTGGGTGCACCAGTTTGTCTGACTTGGGGTCAGAGAGAACATATGTCTGTAGGATTGCAGAACTTGTCTGCAGTCCTGTTGCTGATGATCAGTAAGGCTGTCAGAAAAGACCACACTATCAACTGAGCCATCATCAGGGTTCTGAGTCAACAGGTCTGGGAGAGGGTCACCCTCTTCCTCCTGCCCCTCATCTGTAGCCATGAGTAAGCTCATGTCTGCCCTGTCAACATATGCCTTCAATCTGTTGAAATTAAACACCCTGTGGGGGCTTCTGGGAGTCCCAAGGTCCACCAAGTAGGTGACTTCTCCCTTTTGCTCAACAATAGTGTGGGGTCCAGACCATTTGTCTTGGAGTGCTGCTGGGGCCACTGGCTCCAACACCCACACTTTCTGCCCTGGCTGGTACACAGTCAGCACAGCCTTTTGGTCATGCCAAGCTTTTTGGAGTTCTTGGCTTGCCTCAAGGTTTTTAGAAGCCTTCTTCATATACTCTGCCATCCTGGAGCGGAGACCAAGTACATAATCCACTATCTCAAGTGTGTGTTGTCTGAGAGGTCTCTCCCATCCTTCCCTTACTAAACATAGGGGTCCTCTTACAGGATGCCCAAACAAAAGCTCAAAAGGGCTGTAGCCAACTCCCTTTTGTGGGACCTCTCTGTAAGCAAACAGAAGGCAGGGTAAAAGGATGTCCCATCTTCGCCTAAGCTTGTCTGGTAAACCTTTTATCATCCCTTTTAGGGTCTTGTTGAATCTCTCAACAAGCCCATTGCATTGTGGGTGATAGGGGGTAGTGAATTTGTAGTTTACACCACACTCCTTCCACATTGCAGTCAAATATCCTGACATGAAGTTGGCACCTCTGTCAGACACAACCTCCTTTGGAAAACACACTCTGGAGAAGACTCCAAGCAGGGCCCTTGCCACAACAGGTGCTGTTGTGGTCCTCAGGGGTATAGCTTCTGGATACCTGGTGGCATGGTCCACTATCACCAGTATAAATCTGTGCCCAGATGCTGTAGGGGGGTCCATTGGTCCTACAATGTCTATCCCCACTCTCTCAAAGGGAACCCCCACCACAGGTAGTGGTATGAGGGGGGCCTTTGTGGTGCCACCTGATTTGCCACTGGCTTGGCAGGTGACACAGGAGCGACAAAACTCCTTGGTATCTTCTGACATGTGAGGCCAGTGAAAGTGAGGGACAAGCCTGTCCCAAGTCTTATTCTGGCCTAAGTGTCCTGCAAGGGGAATATCATGGGCCAAGGTAAGAAGGAAGCCTCTGAAACTCAAGGGTATGACCAACCTCCTGGACGCACCAGGCTTGGGGTCTCTAGCCTCTGAGTACAGCAGCCCTTCATCCCAATACACTCTATGGGTACCTTGAGCATTCCCTGCAGCCTCAGCAGCAGCCTGCTGTCTGAGGGGTTCAAGAGAAGGACAGTCTAATTGAGCCTGCCTCAGATCTGCCCTTGAAGGTCCCCCTGTCCCAAGAAACTCAACCTGACCAGGTTCCAGTTCTTCTAGGACAGTTCCTTCAGGGCTCTCAGAATCATCCTCCTGTGAGGGCTGATCCACCACCTGAGGCAGGGGGGAAGGCATAGCCTTTACCCTACTGCTCTTTCTCTTGGATTGTGTCTGGTCCATTGTCCCAGGATCCAGCACTTGTTCAGTGTTACACTTTTTGGCCTGTGACCTGGTTACAGCAAGGACATGTGCATCTATCCCAAGCATTTCTGCATGGGTCCTATACTCCACTTCAGACCACACTGAAGTTTCAAGGTCATTTCCCAACAGACACTCTACAGGAAGGTCTGAACTTACCACAACTTTCTTGAGGCCAGTTACCCCTCCCCAGGATAAGTTAACAATTGCCACACTATGGGAGGTAGTGGCATTGCCAGCGTTGGTCACTAGGTAATTCTCACCTAGCATGATCTGTCCAGGGTCCACAAAGGCAGGTGTCACCATTGTGACACTAGCCCCAGTGTCCCTGTAGGCCTGAGCCATTCTATTATTGATAAAAGGAGTCTGTACTTGCCCAGGTTACTGGGACCTATAGTAGAGGACAAAGCTATGTCCCCATCACAGATCAGAACAGCCTGAGTAGGTATCCTGACTAAGCCAGCATCCTCCTCAGTTCCCAGGGTTAGCCCTACTACACCCTTTTGCTGGGAACCACCACTTACAGCTGGACTAGGTGGTACAGTTGCCTTAGGGGCAATGGTGGCTGGGGGCTTATCCTTTTTGGTGCACTCACTAAACCAATGTGAGTTTGACTTACAATAGTTGCACCAGGGTTTCTTTTGGCCATCTTTCTTCTTATCCTTTTTGGAACCACCCTCCCCCTGAGCCTTTTGGGGGCCTGGTGAATACTTCTGGTCTTTTTGTTTCTGATCATTACCCTTCTGGTCTGCCTTTTTCTGATCAACGCCCTGGTTCTGGTTTTTCTGCTTAACTGTAGTCCTGACCCACCTATCTGCCTTCTTTCCCAATTCCTGGGGAGAAGTTAGGTCAGAGTCAATCAAGTGATGATGCAACAGCTGGTTTTGACAGTTATTAAGGATTTGTTCTCTCATGATCAAATTATACAATCCTGTATAGTCCTTAACCTTACTACCCAATAACCAGCCTTCCAGAGCCTTAGTGGCACAATCTACAAAGTCAGTTCAGTCCTGAGTCTGTGTCTTCTGGGTATCCCTGAACAACAACCTGTATTGTTCAGTGGTTAGGCCAAACCCATCAATCAGAGCACTCTTCAGGACAGTGTAATTGTCAGCATCCTCATCACTAACTGTGAGGAGCTTGTCTCTACCTTTCTCAGAGAAGGGAAGGAGAGCCACACGATAGCTGCCCACTGACTTTGGGGTACCTGCTGTACTTTGCAAGCCCTCTCCAAAGCAGTTATCCATTTGTGGATGTCATCCCCACACTTGTAGGGAGGGACAATCTTGCTCAGGTTTCTATTATCATAGGTCCTGTCTCTATCCTTAGGGATTGTTGCGTTTTAGGTGAGGGGAAAAAGATCCACATCCCTTACTAATCATATAATAGGCATGTATCGTTTTTGTGCTGTTTCTGGCCCAGAAACAGGGGGAGAAGCCCCTATCCCCCTAACATGAAGTAGGATGAGTTCAGTGTGTCCGGGCAAGAGTATAAATTTGTTGGTTGATTGGGATAAAATATCCAATTGATGCAAGTATATCAAATGATAATGGTGAGAAGTTTGTGCTTTTATTTGTCTGTAAGAAAAGAACAAGGATGGCACAGCCAACACGTGTTTCACCCTCTAAATGGCCATCAGGCCTAGGGCTTCTTCAGGGCTGAACAAGGGTAGTATTACCGCAAGAGTTCATAACACCGAGTCAAGTGGGTCAAGTGTATAGTATATGAGGGTGTGGTAGGTGGGAGTAGAGGAGGAAGGGTGAGGAAGTGAAGAGTTATTAAAGGAGACCAGGGAAAAGAAAGAGGAAAGAGAACAGAGTTTAAAGTTCGAAAAATGGGCAAGGGTTGTTTACCGAAAATTAAGGTGTAGTTGCAAGGAAAAGTATATGTGTGGGGCGATAGAGGATAGATATTAGGTGGGGGTCAGACATAGTAATTGGGGTGGACGTGCAAAGAGTGATTAAATGGTATGGAAAGAAAGGGGGATGTGACAAGGGTATTAGGATCATTTGGACGGTGAGGGAGGGAGATAGAAAGTTATAGGCGGGCAGGTTGGCATTTACAGAAAACATGTCATACAATTAGGATATTTACACGTTTGTTTAAGTCCAGTCAAATACAAATATAATGACAAATATGATTGAAGAATGTAAATTGTTATAAATGTTGAGAAACCACAATTCAGGGTGGCGCGCGTATGCAAAAAGACATTCAAAGCAGTTAGCAGTTAACGATGTACATGTTTGTGATGCAAAATTCGGGACAGCGTATGTGTCCAGGACAGGAGCAGGACAGATACCCGTTCCCAACATACATATTTGTGACAACATCATGATGACGAAAATATATTATCAGTTTAAAAGTTCAAGCGATCATTTAAGGAGGGAGAACGAGGAAAGGGCATGTCATGCAGAAAGCGGGGTAGTCGGGAGAAACAATAGTTTAGATACAATTCAAGTAGTGTTCAAAAGTAGTAAAGTGATGACACGGTCATGAAACGTTAGAAACAGATTATGTAAACATAGGTGAACAAGTGTCACGATGGCCGGGGAATTCTCTCCTCAGGATGACGCTGATGCTTAATGGGGTCCACCTCCCATCCGTCCCCAGTCCGGAGAACGTGTAACACACGCGGACTATGGAGACAGGTGGGCGAGGGAAGGAAGGGAAGGAGCAGCTGGGAGAGGGACCTGAAACGAAACAAGCACACCGTAAGACACCCGTCAGTAGTGACCCACTCGTTGTCTCCCCCCCACTTCGCAGTGATTCCTCACCTGTTACCTTCCAACCCGTGATACTGAGGGTTCTCTGGCCTGGCCTGCGTGAAGCTCAGTTGAGATTAGCACTGACGTACAACCGCAGAACCAGGGCGGACCCTTTGGATGGGTCCGGTAGGGCAGAGGGGCGCTGCCTACTGGGAGCAAGAACCAGCACTTCGACGGCAGTGCTTGATGCCCCCCAGAGCGCGTCCCGGATCTGGGTCACTCCCAAAAGAACGAAGAAATCGCCTCCCTGAAGGCTAAAGGAAAGAACAGTACTCACAGTTGTGCAGTGCTGAGAAAGGAGCGGGCGCTGCTACTCCAAACCCGGAACTCCATGGGCCGAGGAGCGCCCCAGTTCGCGCTTCCACTCTGGACCCGGTTCTCCGAGGGCAGAGGAGCGCACCAGTCCGCGCTGCTACTCTGTACCCGGAACTCCGTGGGCAGAGGAGCGCGTGAGATGGATGAGGGAAGAAAACAGGAACGTGGAAGGTTTTTCGGACGCGTACCAGCGTCGGGGCTCACCGGCGAGGTTTTCACCTTCGCGCTACTACTCTGGACCCGGTAATCCTTGGGCAGAGGAGCGCCGATGGAGTTTCCCGGGAGTCTGACGTTGAGGCTTGAGAGCTCCCCGCGGTCTTCCTCGCGTCAGAGAAGGCGGCGAGGTAACACCGCTGGAGTCGGAGAGTCCGGATACAAGGACGAGGGTGAGGCCGAGGACGCAGGGCTGGAACGTTGCTTCCGGAACAAGAGTGCGAACTGGACTGGCAGGAATCATCGGCACCGCTCGTTGTTTGTTGGCGGTTTTAACCGCTGTCGCGCTCAGCGCAGGACACGTGGGGCGTGTTCTGCCGGGCGTCCTGGGAAACGTAGCTCCCCCGCGTGGCGGTGATGCGAGCGGCGTACTACCGGTTCTCGCCACCTGACAGTACACCCCTCTCCCCACCGAGTCAGGCGCCGCGAGGAGCACCGGGCTTCTCGGGGCAGCGGCGGTGGAAGGCAGCCACCAGGCGGGGGGCGTGGATCACCGACGCCGGCTCCCAGGAATGCTCTTCCGGACCATACCCCTTCCACGCCAGGAGGTACCACACCCTGCCCCGCACCAGCTTGGAGTCCAGCACCCTCTCCACCACGTACTCCCGCTCATGCTGCACCCAAACCGGAGGAGGGACTCGTTTCACAGGACAAAATGAGGGTTTGAGCAACGAGACGTGGAACACGGGGTGTATGTGCATGTGTTTAGGGAGACGGAGCTGCACAGCCACGGGGTTGACGTGGCGAACCACCGCATAGGGGCCTATAAACTTGGGATTGAACACACTGGGTTTCTTGAAGGTGATGTGTTTTGTGGACAACCATACTTTATCCCCCTTACGGTACACGGGATTGGGCCTACGGTGCTTGTCGGCCTGCGCCTTGTACCTGTCCTTTGCTAAGCGGAGATTTTCGCGGGCCGTTGTGAGGGTCGAGCGTATCTGCGCGAGCCGGTGTTGGAGATCGGGCAGAGTGACGCCAGAGCAAGGGAGCAAAAAAGGGGTGAAACGAGGGTGAAACCCAGAGGAGAGGTAGAAGGGAGTGTGTTTTGTGGATGCAAGGACGGTGCTGTTGTAAGCTATCTCAGCCACCCATAACCACTCCACCCAGGCTTCCGTGGCTTTGTTCACATAGTAACGGAGGTACTGCTTCAGGGTTTGGTTGAGGCGCTCGGTTTGACCATCGGATTGGGGATGAAAGCTGGTGGACAGGGACGATTGAATTCCCAGCTCGGTGCACCAGACCTTCCAAAAGCGGGCGGTGAATTGGGACCCCCTGTCCGACACGATCTCCAAGGGAAGGCCGTGGAGCCTCACGATGTCCTTCAACATGAGTTTTGCCAAGGCACCTGCTGTGGGTATCTGCTTGCACGGGATGAAATGTCCCATCTTGGTGAGGTAATCGATGATGACCACAATAGCCGTGCAGTTCTGATCTTTCGGTAGTCCCACTATGAAATCGACGGAGATTTTTTCCCACGGAGTCATAGGGGTTGGTAGTGGACACAGGAGGCCTTGTTGCTTGCAGTGGTCGGTTTTCATCTGAGCGCAGACTGTGCAGTTCTTGACCCATCGCAAGATATCCGGCCGAACCGACGGCCACCAGAACTGTCTCAGTACCTTTTCCAGGGTCTTGGAGCCACCCATGTGACCGGCGCTGGGGGCATCGTGACACCAGCCGAACATGAGTTTACGGAGGCGGAGTGTAGGGACTAGAACTCGGGAGCCACACAGGGGGATGCCTTGCAACAAACGCCACTCCCTGTGGCTGCGCAACCAGGACGACCAGGCGAACGATTTGATACCCCGTTTCACTCCGTCGAGGAACGATCCGGTTTCCACTCCCCCCACCACGTTGTCGGGGGTAATGATGGCTCATTCGGTGTCTGCCAAGGGGAGACAGGCCATACCTTGGCGGGACAAGGTATCTGCCTTTTGGTTCTGGGTTCCCGGTCGGAACGTGACAAGGAAGTGGTACTCCGCGAAGAAGAGCATCCACCGTTGTTGTCTGGGGGTGAGATGCCGAGCAGACCGCAAAAACTGGAGGTTGCGATGGTCGGTATAGACCGTGACCTGGTGTTGCGCCCCCTTCAGCCAGTGTCTCCATTCCAGGAAGGCTTCACGAATGGCCAGCAGTTCTTTTTCGGCGATCGTGTAGTTCTTTTCGGCTGGGTTGAGTTTTCGGGACAAGTAGGCCACTGGATGGAGGTGGCCGGTGTCTGGATGCCGCTGTGACAGAACCGCCCCGACTGCGATGTCAGAAGCGTCCGCCTCCACTATGAACGGGAGTTCAGGCTTGGCGTGGCGTAGGACCGGGGCGGTGGTGAATGCGGTCTTGAGCTGCTCGAAAGCACTCTGTGTCTCGGGTTGCCAGGAAAACTGAACGCCTTTGCGAGTCAGTCTCGTAAGAGGTGCCACCAGTTGGGAGAAATGGTGGATGAAGCGCCGGTAGAAGTTGGAGAAGCCGAGGAAGCTTTGTACTTCCTTGACCGTTGTGGGTGGCGGCCACTTCACCACAGCTTGCACTTTCCGATCCGACATGACTTGTCCGGCGGGAGTGAGGAGAACGCCCAGGAATTCCACTGACGTCACGTGGAATTCACACTTCGTGAGCTTGCAGTATAAACGGTGCGCGCGGAGGGTTTGCAAGACCTGTCTCACGTGGACGACGTGTTCCTTCGAGTTGGTCGAATAGATAAGGATGTCGTCGATGTATACAATGACGAATTTATCCAGGTAGTCTCTTAAGGCCTCGTTGAGGAAGAACTGGAAGGCGGCAGGGGCGTTGCAGAGCCCGAAGGGCATCACGAGGTACTGGAATAACCCATACCGCGTCTTGAAGGCCGTCTTCCATTCGTCCCCCTCTCTCATTCGAAAAAGGTGGTACGCCCCACGGAGGTCCAGCTTGGTGTACAGGGCTGCCTCCCTGACCTGCTCGAGCAGCACCGGGATCAACGGCAAGGGGTATTGATTCTTTATTGTCACTGCGTTGAGCGCACGATAGTCAATGCAGCAGCGCAACTCACCGTTGGCCTTTGGGATGAAGAAGAGCGGAGAGGCTGCGGGCGATCGAGAGGGGCGAATGAAACCCAACGCGAGGTATGTGTCCAGGTACTCTCGGAGGTGGCTCGTTTCGGGTCCTGTGACAGCATAGACACGGCAACAGGGGATGACAGCTCCAGGTTCCAGGTCGATGCGGCAGGCATATGCCCGATGGGGTGGCAGCTCTTCGGCCTTCCGTTTGTCGAAAACGTCCGAATAGGCGCTATACCATGCCGGGAGCACCACGTCTTTCTCCGCTGCCGTGGCGATATGTTGCTGAGAGACCAACAGAGGGGTTGGTGGTGATTCAGGCACCACACAGTGTTGACGGCAAAAGGTGGAGCAAAAGGAAAGGGTGTTCGCGGACCACTCTATGGTTGGCTCGTGTTTTCTTAACCAGGGTAGCCCCAGAATGAGCTTGCACCGGGGAGCTTTGATGATGTTCAAGGCCAACCATTCGCCATGGGTCTTCCCGATGGTCATCCAGAGGGCTGGGGTGACATAACGGATGGGCCCCGAGTCCAACTCTTTTCCGTCTACTGCATAGACGAGTTCAGGCGTGTGTTTGGGGAGAAGAGAGACCCCCAACTTCTGGGCTTCGGTCTCGTCCAAAAAGCAGCCAGTGGCACCAGAATCGATCATGGCCCGAATGGTCCGAGTAGTATGATCTATCACGACTTGAAGCGTGAGGAAGAAGTGATCCGGCTCGGCCTCAGCATCTGCTTCCACCGAAGGGATGGAGTGGTAGCTTGAAGGCTTCCCTTCGAGGTCCTTCAAGCCCGGGCATTTCCCGCCTCCCCATCTCCCGTCACTGCCGCGGCTTGGCCTGCGCGAGACCTCCCGACCTTAGGTCGAACGGGACATTCTCTGAGGTAATGGCCTTTCTTGCCACAGTACAGACAGAGGCCCTGCTTCCGGCGGTATTCTCTCTCACTCGATGTTAGGGACGCTCTCACTGCCCCTATCTCCATGGGTTCGGGCCGGGCCGGCCCGTGATCAGGTGCTCGCGCCAGGTCCGAGGACGGAGGGGGTCGTTCCTTTCTCCTATGGTCTCCTTTCCTTTCTCGGAGGCGGTATTCCAACCGCGAGGCAAGTTCCATCATCGCGGCACAGGAGCGTGGTTGGGGGTCTATTTGTGCAATGACGTCCTTCAATTCTTCCGTCAATCCCCGGTAAAAGATAGCTGACTGTTTTGCTTCCGGCCAGTCTGTTTCCGCTACCAGTCTCCTGAAACTGTTGAGGTATCCTAGAAAATCGGAACTGCTCTGTTTGAGGTCGAGAAGATCACGGTCCGCGGAGAAGGTGTCGGCTCGTCGGTCGAAGGTTTTCTCGAACTCTTCGCGGAACGTATCCCAATCATAGAGCAGGGCGTCGTCCCTCCTGACGATAGGAACCGCCCATTGGGCCGCCTCTCCTGACAGGTACGAGATGAGGAACGCTACCCTAGCCTGGTTAGTAGCGAACAGCTTGGGCTTACAGTGGAAGTTTAGGAGGAGCTGAGTCATGAAGACCTGTACTTTCTGTATATCCCCATGGAACCGTTCAGGAGGGGCCAGGGGAACATGCGCGGGCATCTCTACCACTACCTGGGGCGTGGAGGCCGGGCCTATAATCCCGGCGTCAAAGGGATTCCGTTGGATACGGTCCATCCGGGAGTGTAGGGCAGCAGTTTCCTGACGTGAGGCGGCTAGTTCACCCTGGACCAGAGCCAGGGCCGCCACCACATCCTCTAAGGTGGTCATCCCCTATGACAGCGTGATCGGGAGGAGCGGTAATTCGTGGGCCGATGATTCTGTCACGATGGCCGGGGAATTCTCTCCTCAGGATGACGCTGATGCTTAATGGGGTCCACCTCCCATCCGTCCCCAGTCCGGAGAACGTGTAACACACGCGGACTATGGAGACAGGTGGGCGAGGGAAGGAAGGGAAGGAGCAGCTGGGAGAGGGACCTGAAACGAAACAAGCACACCGTAAGACACCCGTCAGTAGTGACCCACTCGTTGTCTCCCCCCCACTTCGCAGTGATTCCTCACCTGTTACCTTCCAACCCGTGATACTGAGGGTTCTCTGGCCTGGCCTGCGTGAAGCTCAGTTGAGATTAGCACTGACGTACAACCGCAGAACCAGGGCGGACCCTTTGGATGGGTCCGGTAGGGCAGAGGGGCGCTGCCTACTGGGAGCAAGAACCAGCACTTGGACGGCAGTGCTTGATGCCCCCCAGAGCGCGTCCCGGATCTGGGTCACTCCCAAAAGAACGAAGAAATCGCCTCCCTGAAGGCTAAAGGAAAGAACAGTACTCACAGTTGTGCAGTGCTGAGAAAGGAGTGGGCGCTGCTACTCCAAACCCGGAACTCCATGGGCCGAGGAGCGCCCCAGTTCGCGCTTCCACTCTGGACCCGGTTCTCCGAGGTCAGAGGAGCGCACCAGTCCGCGCTGCTACTCTGTACCCGGAACTCCGTGGGCAGAGGAGCGCGTGAGATGGATGAGGGAAGAAAACAGGAACGTGGAAGGTTTTTCGGACGCGTACCAGCGTCGGGGCTCACCGGCGAGGTTTTCACCTTCGCGCTACTACTCTGGACCCGGTAATCCTTGGGCAGAGGAGCGCCAATGGAGTTTCCCGGGAGTCTGACGTTGAGGCTTGGGAGCTCCCCGCGGTCTTCCTCACGTCAGAGAAGGCGGCGAGGTAACACCGCTGGAGTCGGAGAGTCCGGATACAAGGACGAGGGTGAGGCCGAGGACGCGGGGCTGGAACGTTGCTTCCGGAACAAGAGTGCGAACTGGACTGGCAGGAATCATCGGCACCGCTCGTTGTTTGTTGGCGGTTTTAACCGCTGTCGCGCTCGGCGCAGGACACGTGGGGCGTGTTCTGCCGGGCGTCCTGGGAAACGTAGTTCCCCCGCGTGGCGGTGATGCGAGCGGCGTACTACCGGTTCTCGCCACCTGACAACAAGATGCAGTTAATCACAAGGATCCAACGGTACGATTTAAGGATTAAATCAGATGCAAGATGGTAGAAAAAGAGCATATATTTACAGAGTTAATGGGAGTTCAGCGTCAAGGAGGTCCGGTCAGGTATGAAATGAAGGAAGAGAGATTTTCTTTAGTAACATTTTATACAGGTGGTTAAGTGAGAGACGCGGGTATGGGTGCGTGGCGTCAAGATCAATGAGGCGGTGATAATAGTGGACCGCGGGACAAATGTGTCATCAATCAAGATCAAGGTGATTTGTAGAATGCAATAACATGCAATTACCAATTATGAATATTCTTGTGATATCAATAGAAACAATGGGAGGAGTAGTCTTGAGAATTACAGCAATAATGTGGAATGGAGCTAATTCAAGGCATCGGAAGTGCTCATACGCGCTCGATCGAGGTTAAAACGTTGGAGTGGTACGTGAATGCCAACCGTTGCGGAATTACGGTGTATTTTTAGGTGTGTATCGGAGTTGTGAGACATACAAGTGCGCTCGGCGGATTCATTATGCAATACCATGTGAGGTGCACAAGGAGATCAAGAGTCCCTTGCCGGGTAGTCAGTTAATGGGATATCATAATGAACGGGAGGGTTTGTCGACCCGAAGATTCTAGATAGGGAAATCAAAAACAATGAAGACCAGAAATGAAATACGAGTCAAAATGGCTGAGGTCGATTGGGACATGAAGGGGGTGGTGAAGTAACTCTTACCTACTGTCTCGGCTAATGCCAGGTTTCGATGGGTTTCTGCGGTCGCGGCGTAATGTGAAGTCGGTAAAGGTGTGCACAGATAAGGTGGTCGTGTGTAAGAACTTCCGGGTAAACCGGAAGTGTGATGTGCTTACGACAAGCGCCATTTTGGAGCGGGGTGTTTGGAGAGGATCGGTTGACAGATTGATGAGTAGGACGAGAAAAGGCGGTTGCCATCTTGGAATGGGGAAAGGAATTTAGGGAGAGACAGGCATAACAAATGAACATATAGAGCTAAATAGCGCTATTAAAAGAAACAACAGTATTACACCAAATATTTGATACATGTAGGCTTTTCTAGATATTCTGTATTGTTAGGACATCTATCAGTTCATAATAAAGGTGAAAAGAAGTGGCAAATATATATTCGGTACAGCATGGCAACGTATAATTTGTATATCTTAGTGTTCAAATACAGTATCTGTCAATAGAGGAATGCTGCGTATTCCCTGGTAGCGTAGAGGGTGCACTTCTTGTGGAGGATTTTCGGGAGAGGCACAGAGACGAAGTCATGGGGCTCGGGGGTATGGTTTGACCAATACAGGGGGAAGGAGAAGCAGTTAGTCATCTCCTAACCATACATGCATTTCCGCATCTTTATTGAGTCCCAAAGTTGTGGTTTTGTAGTTCATGATAAGTTCACTTTCGCGTCTTCGTAGTTTCAGTTGCCTCTGAATATATATTTGCCACTTCTTTTCACCTTTATTATGAACTGATAGATGTCCTAACAATACAGAATATCTAGAAAAGCCTATATGTATCAAATATTTGGTGTAATACTGTTGTTTCTTTTAATAGCGCTATTTAGCTCTATATGTTCATTTGTTATGCCTGTCTCTCCCTAAATTCCTTTCCCCATTCCAAGATGGCAACCGCCTTTTCTCGTCCTACTCATCAATCTGTCAACCGATTCTCTCCAAACACCCCGCTCCAAAATGGCGCTTGTCGTAAGCACATCGCCACTTCCGGTTTACCCGGAAGTTCTTACACACGACCACCTTATCTGTGCACACCTTTACCGGCTTCACATTACGCCGCGACCGCAGAAACCCATCGAAACCTGGCATTAGCCGAGACAGTAGGTAAGAGTTACTTCACCACCCCCTTCATGTCCCAATCGACCTCAGCCATTTTGACTCGTATTTCATTTCTGGTCTTCATTGTTTTGGATTTCCCTATCTAGAATCTTCGGGTCGACAAACCCTCCCGTTCATTATGATATCCCATTAACTGACTACCCGGTAAGGGACTCTTGATCTCCTTGTGCACCTCACATGGTATTGCATAATGAATCCGCCGAGCGCACTTGTATGTCTCACAACTCCGATACACACCTAAAAATACACCGTAATTCCGCAACGGTTGGCATTCACGTACCACTCCAACGTTTTAACCTCGATCGAGCGCGTATGAGCACTTCCGATGCCTTGAATTAGCTCCATTCCACATTATTGCTGTAATTCTCAAGACTACTCCTCCCATTGTTTCTATTGATATCACAAGAATATTCATAATTGGTAATTGCATGTTATTGCATTCTACAAATCACCTTGATCTTGATTGATGACACATTTGTCCCGCGGCCCACTATTATCACCGCCTCATTGATCTTGACGCCACGCACCCATACCCGCGTCTCTCACTTAACCACCTGTATCAAATGTTACTAAAGAAAATCTCTCTTCCTTCATTTCATACCTGACCGGACCTCCTTGACGCTGAACTCCCATTAACTCTGTAAATATATGCTCTTTTTCTACCATCTTGCATCTGATTTAATCCTTAAATCGTACCGTTGGATCCTTGTGATTAACTGCATCTTGTTCACCTATGTTTACATAATCTGTTTCTAACGTTTCATGACCGTGTCATCACTTTACTACTTTTGAACACTACTTGAATTGTATCTAAACTATTGTTTCTCCCGACTACCCCGCTTTCTGCATGACATGCCCTTTCCTCGTTCTCCCTCCTTAAATGATCGCTTGAACTTTTAAACTGATAATATATTTTCGTCATCATGATGTTGTCACAAATATGTATGTTGGGAACGGGTATCTGTCCTGCTCCTGTCCTGGACACATACGCTGTCCCGAATTTTGCATCACAAACATGTACATCGTTAACTGCTAACTGCTTTGAATGTCTTTTTGCATACGCGCGCCACCCTGAATTGTGGTTTCTCAACATTTATAACAATTTACATTCTTCAATCATATTTGTCATTATATTTGTATTTGACTGGACTTAAACAAACGTGTAAATATCCTAATTGTATGACATGTTTTTCTGTAAATGCCAACCTGCCCGCCTATAACTTTCTATCTCCCTCCCTCACCGTCCAAATGATCCTAATACCCTTGTCACATCCCCCTTTCTTTCCATACCATTTAATCACTCTTTGCACGTCCACCCCAATTACTATGTCTGACCCCCACCTAATATCTATCCTCTATCGCCCCACACATATACTTTTCCTTGCAACTACACCTTAATTTTCGGTAAACAACCCTTGCCCATTTTTCGAACTTTAAACTCTGTACTCTTTCCTCTTTCTTTTCCCTGGTCTCCTTTAATAACTCTTCACTGCCTCACCCTTCCTCCTCTACTCCCACCTACCACACCCTCATATACTATACACTTGACCCACTTGACTCGGTGTTATGAACTCTTGCGGTAATACTACCCTTGTTCAGCCCTGAAGAAGCCCTAGGCCTGATGGCCATTTAGAGGGCGAAACACGTGTTGGCTGTGCCATCCTTGTTCTTTTCTTACAGACAAATAAAAGCACAAACTTCTCACCATTATCATTTGATATACTTGCATCAATTGGATATTTTATCCCAATCAACCAACAAATTTATACTCTTGCCCGGACACACTGAACTCATCTATCCTTAGGGATATTGCTGCCACCAGTGGGATCTAACCCACTTAACTTCTGCTCTCTGGCCAGAGCAAGCTTCTCCTTGGCAAGGGCAAGTTCTTCCCTCTCAATCCTCAGATTGGCTTCCCTCATTCTGGCCTGATGCTCTTTTCTCTGTGGAGAAGTCATTCCCCTGTGAGAAGAGGCATGGGAGCTATTAGAGACATGGGAGTGGACAGATTCCCTTGAAGGGGATCTGTCTCTCCTGCTTCTCTGGTTAAGCCCACTTGAGGGTCTGAATGGGTGGACCCCAGTCAGACTCCCATGTAGACTTAAGTTAGCCTGGCTAAGTCTCCCAACTTGGACCTGGCTGTCTACCTCATCTTCTGAAGTCCCATCTGACTCATCTGTAGTGGGTAGACCCTCACCTGTACCTAGGGTACTAGCCTGGGAGGCCCTACGAGCATCATACTCCTCTAGGATCTCCACTAGCTGAATGAGGGTAGGGTTTGAACCCTGTTTTAACTTTCTGGAGGTACACAATTGTCTCATCTGCTGAAAAGTTAGGGTATCATATCTAGAGGGGATCTTTCTAGGATCTACCCTTCCTGAGAGAGAATCAACTTGATCTCCTCTCAGAGACATGATCTAGTGAGGGTGTTGTGTGTGCACCTACCTACACTAGTTGTATCTACTAAACCTCTCTAGTAGTTGTAGTCAGGGTGTGCTAGGCCCTTCAACCTACAACAACTAAGTCCAGTAGGACTTAAGTATTTATAATCTATGTTATATGTACCTAAAGAATATCTGTGTGATTTTTCAATTTAGTATCTCAAGATTACAATGGTATTACAACAGCAAGCTCAGATCCCAACCGCTGTTCACCAATGTGAGAAGTTGGCCTGAGATATGATGTCACTAATTCTAGTGTACACCCTGTATCAGTCCAAACAACCCTTATGGTGATTGGTTGTAAAGTCAACCTTATAGATCAGCTATCCTAGTGGTAGCATGGACAAGAGCAGTCTTAGGCTAAACTCTGAATGGCATGTGAAGCCAGCTGTTATACCATTTGTAATCCCTTGAATACCAAATGAAAGGACACCACAACAGATATATATAAAAATAGAATGTATTTATTCTAGTCAAACCCTCATCACTCTTTATGAGATTCGAGGTAAGTACAACACAGTCTTATTTAAGCATACATTAAGTCACACAGGTAAGTAATACAGTTAGGCCCTAGGGGCCACACAAACCATATACTAAGTAAGTGGTATAAGAACCACCGTCACGAACACAGGATAGGCCTAGGCCTAGGGAATCGCTGGGGCTACACTATACTACCAAAGGTTAGGAAGTGGGAGGCCCACGGGATACAGGTGCAGAGTGGAAACAGTCACGCGTAATGCGTAAAAGTCGATAGAAATAGTAGTTATTAGAATTAAACAGTTTTAGGACACTTCTGGAATAGCTAGAAAGTCGAGACTCGGAAACTAGACCCTAGGATAGTCAATACCCTTGTGAGCCCTGGAGTACTCAAGTTACCTAGCCCACAGGCTGCGGGTGCATAGGTGTGAACTTGCGTCGGGTTTCGTCGTTGACTTCTATGGATGCCTGAAAGAAAGTTGCTGACAGGCGGTCAGTGAAGAGTGTCCGGTGGATCCCAAGGATGGGATCAAGAAGGAAGGATACCTGCAAGCAGAAGGGACAGAGTCTAGGTCACCAGCCAGAAGCCAGGAAGGAACCAGGAAGGAACCAGGCGATGTCGTGAAGATGCAGGTGAAGATGTGAAGCTTGTCGCAGCAGCCACGGGTACCAGGAGGCATCGAGGACGACCAGGACCAGGAGGTGAGCTGTCCCACGAAGGCTCTTGCTGTCGGCGGCGTCGATGTCGAGTCAGGACCCAACAAGCCTTGGCAAGCGGAACCCAAGCAGAATGGAGGACTTGCTTCTGGTGCAGACCAGGAAGGTCTGGGGTGCTTCTCTTTCACAGAGGAGTGGGTGCCAGTCTGGAGGAGCCGGACCAGCAAGATGAAACAAAAGGTTCGTCGTCGCAGAGGCTACTAGCCAACGGGCCAGCAACCGGACAACACGTCGAGCAACTCAGGTGCAGAAGGGCCCCACGCAGAACAAGTGTGGGGAGCTGATCTTCTTTGCAGATGGTGCTCGGGATTGGGGCTTCTCAATTCCCCAAGCACAGCCTCGAGGAAGCCTCAGAAGTCACGCTAGTCAGTTACTAGCCACTTTCCCAGGTCGCCGGTCTCACATCCCTCGTCGCCTCCACGGGTCTCAGCTTCGCTGCACATGTGTATCTGGGTCAGAGGTGTCTGGGAGTCTCGGCGCTGGTCAGTCTCTGCAGTCGTCCCTCGTAGGATCAGTCGCAAGGCAAGCAGCGGTCGCTGGATGGTGCCTGGTTGCCCAGGGTGGTCACTCCTTGGCCACAAGGGAGATTTCTTCAGTCTTCTTCCTGAGGTCGAATGTCGAAGGTCCAGAGTTTCTGTTCAAGTTGCAGATTCAGGTTAATCTAATTTAGCAGGGCTCAGCTACCTACTGATATACTGGGCTAGTGGGCTGGGCTACCTGCAAGGTCCCTCCTATGGGTGGGACCAGGAAGGGGAGTGGTTACACCCCCTTTCCTTTGTCCAGTTTCGCGCCAGAGCTGGGGCTGGAGTGCCCCAGCGCCGGTTTGAACTGGACTATGCATGGGACACCTTGTGTGCCCCAGGCAGTGTCTAGTTTCTTTCATCCCTCCCTGCCCCAATACACTAACTCCTGTCTGGGGTGGTGCTCGCACCTCCCAAGGCAGGAAACCTATTGTCCAAGCCTCCCTCGCTGGAAGGACTCCCAGCAGCAGGAGGTCAGACTTGTGTCTGTGGCAGCAGCATCTATTTTGTGATGCTGGGGCTCTGGTTAACTTTAACCGGGTAAGTAGGTTTCAACATGTCTTCTCCCTCTAGAAGGGAGGAATAATATCCTCATTGCCAGAAATGGTATGGGGGTATTATTCCAAAGTGTTAGACACCTTACACGACATGTTTTGATAAAGCCAAACCATAGTTACCATAACCGTTTAAGATTATAAGGTACTTTAAGAGTATATGGTAGGCTATATCATAGAACAGCTATAAGGACACGGTTCCGAAAGCTGCAGACAGGCTCAGCTCATGCTAGAGCACCATCTCACATGTTACCAAGCACTCTGCCTCCAGGATTGTTAAGGCCTGCCATAGGAGTGGCTGATAGGTACACATGTGTCTATATATAAGGTAGGTATAGGAATACTACACCTAAGCAAGGAGTGATTACACAACGTTGCCCCAGCTGAGTGATCAGCCAGTTGTGTCATAATGGAAGGCCAGGCCAGTGTTGGCACAATACATGCTGCAGCCCCTGGTAGGCCTAGGGTACACCTATGCACTGGGTACCTAAGGTACACTATACAGGGGCCAATAAGGTGATCCTAACCAATTGGGTTATGCACCTAAAGTACATAGTATGAATTTAGAGAGAGAACAGCTGGGCTGTGGGTCTGATTAGCAGGCCCACAGCCACATCTCAGTCGAAAACCAGTGAAGCAAAAGCAAAAAGTGGGGGTGAACATAGAAAGCAGACCCTACTCTCCTACAGGGACCCCTGGTATCATACCTCCTTGCTCGCTCCCCCCAGCGCCCGGCTCCCTCTCCCACGCTCCTCGCCGGCACTCCGCTCACGGCGGCCGCCAGTGTTGGATAGTTATCGGCCTCCCCTCCCTATTCCTTCTCCTTCTCAGCGGGGTCTATCCTTCCCTCCGCACCCCCCACCCCCCTCGACCTGTGAGCCTTATTCCAATGATTGCTTATTTTCCAAACGTGCCTGTTCAACATT
This sequence comes from Triturus cristatus, assembly GCF_964204655.1. Lineage (NCBI taxonomy): Eukaryota > Metazoa > Chordata > Amphibia > Caudata > Salamandridae > Triturus > Triturus cristatus. Next base: position 512,114,015 of record NC_140592.1, on the reverse strand, counting down.
TGCTATGCTGTCGTGTCATGATGTTTTGTGCTACTGGTCCTCCCTGGACTTTCAATCATGTCCATGTGCATGTTGCTCTGATTCAGTGCTAGAATGCAATTTGTCTATGCAACTTTGTTAATAAAGGCTTTTGAAATAAAATAAAATAAATAAATAAATAAAGATATGTTAACCGAAATTGATCTGTGAGTATTCCATGAGGTCAGATATTGGCAAAAGGGAGATTTTCATAACTAGGCTTAGTTTCCTGATGTTGGCCTCCTTCCGTGTAGGGCATACCACTGTGCCCAGTCCCTGCTTTACCATTTTTCAGCAATATTTTCATCTAATAGCAATCAGGTTTTATCCAGGAAAGAAAGGGTTTCACCAATAATGAGTTTAGAAACATGGGTTCCCAGTGTATCCTTTGGATTGGGCAATTGAAGACCTTCATTGCTGCCGTACGTGTGGCAGATGTTAATAGATCCTCTTGATGTGCTGAGTTGGTCTTCAGAAAAGGGACACTATTTTAAGGTTCTCGAAGACTGACACTTTCAAAGGTTAACAAGCATTTACAATGCAATGGTCTCGGCATTGGTAAAGTTAGAGCTATTGGCATTGCTCATGACATTATTTTTGTTTATGTTTTTGTTTTTAAAACATTTAAAGAAACGGCATTGTCATGAGCAATGCCAATAGCTCTAACTTTAACAATGCCGAGACCGTTGCATTGTAAATGCTTGTTACAATTAAAGCTGGCATCATGGTGTATTTTAAATATACGAACATGTCACGCCACCTTAGTTGAGTGCATGAAAGGTGAATCAGCGCAGCTGGCAGCCCGGTTTCTGAAATATTTGATGACAATAAGGGCTTCTCTGAACTCCCCCATCGTATAGAACTTTAACTTGTAAAGCTGGGCCATGTTATGTACTCCTTTTAAGGTTTTTTATGTCTATAGTAACCAAAACGATGTTTCCATTTTCTTAACTTTTGCTTAATTGATTGAAACAACCTGTCTTTTTATCTTGTACAATAAGGGAAAAAAATGTATATTTATTTGTGAATTCATTGCAATGGTTTTAATTAATTGTGCAATAAAAAATTATCTATTTATCTTATAGTCGATGTCCATAAGCTGTTTCTAACAAAATGAAACCTATGTACTTTTACAATTTCCTAGCATGGGTGCACGCCCCATTCCAAATTTATGGTATTAAAAAGCACAAGCTGCAATAAAGAACATTACTTTCGTGACAAAAGTGAATTTCACGTCCAACATAGTCTACTTCCAATTCCAACTACTATGGGGTAGTTATTTTTTGTTTGACAAATACACCATAGGAGTTTCATCTTGAGCTGTATGGTTGTCAAACACCATGTGTGATCTCTTGTCTCTTTCTCCACAACACTCACCCCTCCAGCACCCTCTTGCTCCCCTCCCTTTGTGAAACCCTGCCTGATGAGCTGGCCTGTAGGTAGCATCTGTCTCGATCCGAACATATAAGCTTTGGTCAGCCATTCTTCAATCTGTCTGCGAGCAATGTTCAGTATTAGCAGTATATTATACAACATATCATACTATTCGTTGTTGCTTGTGGTATTTCATTAAATTTAGTCCCGTTAGATGTAAACTACGTCTTCCTGAAACGGTTAGGCTGGATACGAGCAAAAGAAAAAATAAGCAGGCATCAAAAGGATACTTCTGAAAATCTGTAAAGGGCACAAGACATTACGTTTACAGCGGTAATGTCTGTTACCACCCTTTGGCAGCACTAGTGGCAAGGACAGCACTTGTATCAGTGGCTAGTGAAGTAAATTAAGTTATAAGAAGAGCCAAGGTGCCAAGATGAGGAAAGGATACACGGACTGCATGGCCGTGCCAGTAGTGGTGGGGATGGGAGGGGTGAAGGGGAGCAGGAATGCTTGAGGAGGTAGACTTAATCTCAACGCCCTGACAATCAGGTAAGTTAAACAACATGGACTTTTCGAATTCTTAAAAATGCTATTCTCAAATACGATGTCCTTTCGCCGCCGTGTAACTGGCAGGAAGAGAAAACTACATCAAAACTGAGAGGGCCAACAGAGCTATAGAGAAACTCAAAACACGAGGACTAAGAGAGAGTGAAAAACATTCCATTTGTGAGAAAGGAAGAACCTGGAGGAAGAGGATAAAAAGACGAAAATAAATGATAAAATATTTGGTGAGCTCAAGGGTAAGGAGAGGAAGAAGGGGAAAGCAAGAAAAATAGTGCCAGGATAGAAATACATGGGGAAAGAAGACCGAGTGGGATACAAAGAGGACAGAATATGTGCGAGCGCTGAGAAGATTCGGACATACCTACAACCGTCTTGTCGTTTCATCACATATTTAGTTTAGGCTTAAGTTTTAATGCATCTCAATGTTTTCTAACTGCTTCAAAGATGAACCAAGATTGATAGTTTGTTAGTAAGGATTTTTGTGAAGTACAAGATTCAACTTAAAACTCAATTAAAATCAATTACTGTGGGAACATTTGCAATGATTTCATAATACTTATATAGATTCCTGCAGCTCTCATCATATGCATGCCTTCTATAGTTCTGTCCAGACAAATCTACATTTCTAAACAGAGTTTGTCTAACACTAAACAAAGAGAATGAACAAATATAAAAAACAAAATTCTAATTGGCCCACATGTACTTCACTTCAAGTCACCACTGCACCACGTCTTCTCTGGCAGATAGTGACACACTCACACTCTTCTGTACAATATCAGTAAGAGCCAATTCCAAGCTCTACAGTTTGTACATGGCAGATACACTTTATATCGGCATTCAATCATGGAATCGCACTGGTCCAGCACAATTTCAACTGTACTGGCTCACAATTAGCAAATTAACTTGAAATGCCTGTGACATGTCTACATGAAAATCCACCCGGAAAAAGTCCCTTTATGGCTAACACGGTAGTACATCTCACCCACTAAAGTAAGTCACAATAGTTCCAGTGTGCTTTAGGTACAAGGAAAACTGCTTAGGGGCACAATCCTTAAGGTTATTGCTCACGCCGTGTGGAAATATGGATTTTTATGATCAGTTATGTCCCCTATCTTGGACCCCAACGGTTTCATGTATAAATCACAAGTACATGTATGTTCCCTCCAGTTCCAGTTTTGAAGACGCAAACACATGTGCGTCCACCGTCCACATGTCCTCTTTCAGATCCGCCATGAATGGGCCGGATATTCTATTCCTAAGTATGAAAGGCCACCGGCTTTATATGGTTCATTTATGCCATTTTACAGTCCAGGCGAGTAGGCCCTGATTCTGCCATTAAGCCTTTTCCTGCCTTCTGCCTCTGAAAGCTCCAGTCTGAGCTCGCATCTGTATCCATGAACTTTGTCCTACTCCCTGCGCGGCTAACGGTGCCTGACTCGACCTGTCTGCCTGCCAAAAACTGTATTTCACCTTCAAGATTATCTGCTCTGCTCCGCTCCTCACCCAATGCATTCCTGTCTAGCAGTTTAAGTAAACATTCCTCTAGCTACCGTGCAAATGGGCCCGGCTTCTCTGTCTTTATGCAAGTAATTCATAGCCCTGTTACTATGGAAGATTTCTGCCCTCGCATCTAGTGTAGACACTTAGACGCTTGTACACGCACTAACAGTCAGTATAGTCAGTATAGAATAAGATTCTATCCTAAGAGACCTCTCTTTTTGGATAACACAGTTCTTTAAACATAGGATGTAAGATATGATTTAGGATTAGGTTGACATAACCCCAGACTTCTGTCTCCACATGTAGAGCTAAATGTCAAGTCCCATTCACCCCCTAGTTGCACGTCAATCACACGTCATGCTGCTGCGCGCGCATCTCTGCCAAGTATTTTTGCTGACATTGCGAAATTCTTTCATGGAACCACCCATTTGTGACATCATACCTAATGACGTTCTTTAGTTACGCCTAGTTACACCCATTTTAGTTACGCATGTATGCCTTTATCTCTGTTATCAACTGTTACGCCTCCTGCATCTGTTTCACTGTAATGCCTCTTCTATAAGAATGATTACCTGTCAATAAAGTATTGTCTTTCACTTCCTGAACCTTCGTGGTGATGGAATATGAAGCCCACAAATTCGAATTGTGTTTTGGAATAAAGCCCGTTCCGAACCTCTAATACCACGGATTCTGCCTCTTATTTTATTGAGCTATTCTTATTAATTTTCCGCATCAAATTAAGTACCGGTAATTAAATTATTTACCACATATATGGCGCCCGAACAGGGACACTTTCTCATCTCACGCGCCGGAGGTGCGTTGCAGGCCCGGTCTCCTGCCACAGCTGGACGGACAACAACGCGTACCCACAGGATTTCCTGTATCTCCCTCCTGCCGAGCGGGGGTAACTGAGGCTGCGATCAACACCCAGACGAGGCGGTGAGAAGTGCGAAGTATCCCGACCAGAGCCTAGCTGAGAGAGCAAGATCCGAGGTATACAGAGGCCCACCAGTTTCCGAAGTTCCGAAGTTTCGAGTCGAGTCCAGTCCGGTTCAAGTCCAGTTCAGTTCAGTTCCGAGGCCTTCCGTTCCGAGCTACCCGGTGAGTACCATTGCCGGGGAGGCGTTCTGACGTGCACATAGGTTGTGCCGGTAAAGACGGGTTTGGGTACACAAATCCGGTCTGCACTGTTTCAGCAGTGTATCTGTACTGTTTAGCAGTATATCAAGTATGTCTAGTATATAATTCAGAATTACCTAGTTAGTGCCGAGTATTATGCTTAGTGACTAGTTCCCTAAATGGCCATCATTGTTGTTCATTAAATGTTAAATGTTAAAATGTTTTAAATATGTTCTGCATATTGTGGTGTGAATGACTGTTCATTATTGTGTTTTTGTTGTATTAAACGTGTTCAAAATTAGGTATCAGATCAGTTTTCAATATGCCGCTCTTTTCGAGATTAAGACAGATCAAAACTAGAAAAGGGGTACTCGAAGAAGCTGTTCCCATTCCTCCTAGGGACACTCCAGGGTACTTCATGTATCATAAACATGGCCTAGACGCCATATTATTTCTTGATTTATGGGTAGACTACACCAAGGAATTACCAGAAAGTCAGAGGTGGCCCGCAGCTGGGACCTGGGATGCAGATTGCATCATGAAAGTAGAGGAAGAATTATGGAAAAAGAAAGCTAGACAATCACAGAAAGATGCCATTGAATTATGGCGTAAAGAATCATATAGACGTACAGAAAAAGCACTCAGACAGGAAGAGAAAAGTAAAGAGAATTCAAATAAAGTCCAAGAAAATCTATTAATTGAAGAAGGAACCCGAGCAAAATCAGAACAAGCAGACAGACAAAGAAATGCCCTTATGAATGGTATGTATCCTCTTCTGGCCGAAGGGTTACCTAAGGCTACTCCGGAGATACCAAAAGACTTGCCACCTCCATTGTTTCCGATAAAAGCACATCTCAAAGGGCATCCCAGAACCGCAGAAGATGTTTTCCTTTCCTCTTATTTAGACGACGCAGCTCCCGAGTATGCTAATACTGCGCCACATAGACCGCCTGCCGAGGGGGTTCAACGCCAAGACCCTCCTCTGTCTGTACCTCCGCAGCAACAAACTCCGACACAAGTTCCGGCAAGCACATCTGTTTCTACAGCTGTATCCACACCTATGGTTGCTATATCACGTTCAACGAATCCTTTCACATCCAGCACCCCAGGCGGTGCTACAGGAGGTACAGCAAACGTTTTTTCTACGCCACCCAGAGTAAATAAACTTTCCTTTCAAGAATTAGCCCACCAACGTACGCCTAAACTAGTAACTCCCGACATGCTTAAGGAACTTCTAGTAGATTGTAGATATGACCCTGTGCCCGGCAAAGAGGACGAAATGCTGCTGGCATCATTACGTATCCGACGAGCTGCAATATATTTAGGGAGGCTACCAGGAATGACTACACATTTAGAAAATATATATCACTTTGTCCAGTCAGGACGAGATTCTGAAAGTATTAATAGAGCCATGGAGTACCAGAAAGTAGAAATACAGGGGGAACTGTTACGCTTCCTCATAAATTGTGTGATCAGAAATCAAGACCGACCAGGGGTAAATCCGGAAGAAATGCAAATTCTTACCACATGGAGTCGGAATATATCAGAGGGGAGACATGATAAACGATTAAGTATAGTAGCTATGTGCCGAAAGATCCGCAAAGAAGTAGAATGAATACACGAAGAAAGATTAGCGGTAGACCAGCCTGAACAAAACGAGGAGGAGGAAGAATTAGAACTGCCCACAGGACAGTTAGAAACCATGGCCTATGTAGGTAGAGGGAGATCTTGTAACAATACTAGATGCTTTACTGATCCGATACGTCCCATACGTCCAGATAATAACAGAAATTTCCAAACCCCTATAATAAATATAAGGTCCCCCGAACATGCGTTCCAAGCCGCTGACAAATTACTCCGAGAACGAAGGGGTTATCATATACTCGATTCTATGGACGAACAAGAATTAGCCAGGTCAGCCGTTCACTGGGTTGACAGTCCCGGAAAATATAGTGATGATACACTAGCACATACGTTTTTGAACCTCACCCCAGATGAACAGCGTTTAGCTGGTATCTATATGATTCAACAACTCCTTATATTATATAAAAGCCAACACTCCGATCCTGGTCCCTTACCTGATATATTGACTGAATTACTCACGAATAAATGAAGAGGTTCAGGTACTGAGTTAATTAGAGAAATACTGGAATCCAGAAAGCAGTACATTCTTTTTGTATGCCCCGAACATGTCTCACTGCCCATCAAGGAAAGAACGACGTATTATATGGATAGACAGAATCCCTTACGCGAAGTGCACCCGATAAAAGGTGATGACAATCAGTTTAAACGTGTGTTTGTATACACACCCATATCTAAAATGGAACTATTAGAAATGAAGAAAGTGGTACCCAGTCATGACAAAGACCCAGCGGGTTTCCACCGTGAAATTAAAGACATGTTGCTCATGGGAGAGTATACCTATCCCGACATTATGAAAATATTAAAGGTATTAATGCCTGCGGGCATTTACGAAAAACTCAAAGAAAAGGATTGGGAGGTGGGAGACCAAAAGATAGATTGGACAGTATTAGAAAACGAAGAAACAGCTCGAGGTCCAGGTTTAGGGCTCGGGGAAAAGACCAGAATACTACCAGGTTTATTAGTACAGGTATTGCCACGTTTATTAACTACGAAAAAGGAAGACTGGGGTGCAATCTCAGCCTGTAAACAAAAGCAAGATGAAGACACTAGTGATTTCTATGCCCGATTCGAAAAATGTTTTGGTATAAATAGTGGAATAAAAGCAAGTAGCGAATCGTATCCACATCTGTTTGTGACAAAATTAGTTGAAAATGCCTTGCCCCAAGTTAAGAATAGAGTATTGAAATTCGAGAGTACCTGGCAAGGTAACACTCCGTCACAAATGTTACAAATGCTACAGTACCATCACAATAGAATTAGAGAGGAACAAGAACATGAACAAAGACGCATGAAAGACACGAAAATGAAAATGCTAGTTTCCCAGACAGTTCCAGCTGACGGTCATAAAAAGGGTATGACACAGTCCAGTGTTTCAGCAGGTCCTGTAAAAGGGACATGCAACTATTGTAAACAGCCAGGTCATTATGTACACGATTGTCCAGTTTTAAAACATAATATCGCCATAGGTAATACAAAAGAAAGACCACGGCCACTTAGACAGGATCAGAACCAACAAGGAGCCCCGCAGCATGCACAGTCCATGCCGGCTCCGCAACAATCTATGCCAGCTCCACCACCGCAGCCTATTGCTGCCACACAGACAACGACACAACAGATGTATCAGACCGCACAGTATGACTATCCCGATTATCAACGATACTCATGAAACAGCCTAGAGAGGGAAGTTGGCTTACCCCTTATCGAGGTCCCTGTAGATCAAGAAGGACCTTATGTACACAGTGAATTATTAGGCCAAGATAGAAAATTTTTACTTGATACAGGGGCAAGCCGAACAACCATAAAACGTAGTGAAGTTCCAGGGGCACCCCTCTCAGGCTCACAGAATATTTCCCTTGGTTTTTCAGGAAAACCTATCGTTAACGAAGTATCACAGCCTCTTCCCCTTACGATTGGTCCCTTGACACGAACTACAGATTTATTGCTTACTAAATCATGTCCAGAAAACCTGTTAGGTATAAAAACATTGAAAGCTCTAGGAGCTATAATATGTTGTTCTCCGGAAGGAGTAAGATTGTTTTTACGTGATTTCAAAGGGCACTACGTGTCCCGAGACATGGATCACCGACTGCAGACTTTACCCACACATTTATGGGCACAAGGCCCTACAGATGTTGGTTGCATGAACATTACACCATATCGAGTCACACTAAAGACAGGAGTGGTACTACCACGAATGCGACAATACAAGTTACCCCCAGATGCTGTAATGGCTTTACTGCAAATCATTGACGAGCTTATTACCCAAGGAGTGGTTGTGGAAACCGACTCCAATGTATGTAATTCACCGATAATTCCGATTCTTAAACGAACTGATCCAAAAGCCCCGCCAGTATATCGATTGGTTATTGATCTGCGCGAATTAAATAAATGTATTGTACCACAATACCCCGTAGTCCCAGACATTTCTTCATTACTGACAGCTATTGATTCCGAAGCAACATTCTTTACTGTAATTGATCTCAAGAATGCCTTTTTCAGCGTCCCAATAGATCCGGAAAGCCAATACTTGTTCGGATTTAGTTTAAATGGACGAAGCTTTAAATTCACACGCGCACCTCAAGGATTCACAGAAAGCCCCAGCATCTATAGCCAAGCACTGAAACGAGAACTTGACAGTATACACATGCCAGTCAACACTGCCCTGCTTCAATATGTCGATGATCTGCTGATCACCGCTAGAAGCGAACCTGAATGTGAAAAAGCCTCACTGACGGTTTTACAATTCTTGGCCGAAAAGGGGCACAAGGTGTCCCCTTCTAAGCTGCAATTCTGTGTCCAGCGAGTTGTTTACCTTGGGCACTCGCTGTCCAAGGAGGGAAGGCAGCTTACATCCGATCGCATCCAGTTAATTGCTAACATGCCAATACCCAAGACACAAAAGGAGGTGCGGGCTTTTATAGGCCTCACTTCATATTGTAGGCAGTGGATCCCTCAGTATGCATTTCTAGCAAAACGACTCATTCAGTTGACAACACAGGAGGCAGCCACATCGACTGTCCTCCCTTGGACTCAGGAACATACACAAGCTTTTGAAAGCCTAAAGAAAGCTTTATGTCAAGCACCTGTTTTAGCAACACCATGTTACAATAAACAGTTTACACTCTTTGTTACAGAACGCGAAGGTACTGCCTTGTCAGTACTCACACAGGAACAAGCAGGATCACACAAACCATGTGCTTATTTCTCTAGTACATTAGATCCCGTAGCTCAGGCTCTGCCTGCGTGCCTGAAATCAGTGGCAGCGACAGCTTTAGCAATCAGACAAAGCGATGCCATAGTGTTAGGACATCCATTGACAGTACAAGTACCACATGCAGTAGAGGTTCTCTTGAACAGAACGCAAACACAACACTTGACTATAGCAAGACTCACTGGTTACGAATTAACATTGTTTCAGCCACACATAGAAATCAGACGTTGTAGTACATTGAATCCTGCCACACTTTTGCCAGTAAACGGAACAGACCCACTAGCACATGATTGTATTGAAGTTATTACTATCACGACGAAACCTAGACAAGACTTGACAGACGTCCCATTGTCAGACCCAGACCTGACGTTGTATGTAGATGGTTCATGTATGAGAACAAGTACAGGAGAGTTGGTGGCCGCTTACGCAGTCACAACAGACACTGAAGTCATTGAAACAAATTGCATAAATACCTTGTCAGCTCAAGCAGCAGAGCTCATCGCTCTGACACAAGCCTGTATTCAAGCTACGAATAAGAAAGTCAACATATACACTGATTCACGTTATGCATTCGGAGTTGTACATGACTTCGGCGTGCTGTGGCGAGAGAGAGGTTATTTAACTTCTCACGGTGCCCACATTCAGCACGGACCCCTCATTCATGCCTTATTAGATGCAATACATCTACCCACTGCAATATCAATTATGAAATGTAAAGCTCATACGAAAGTTACTGATATCATTTCCCAAGGCAATGATCTAGCTGACAGAACAGCTAAACAGACTGCTCAAACTCACACATCTGACATGACAAAGACAATAGTTCCGACACCAACACATTGCATGATGGTTAAGGATCCCGCTCTTGACGTAATTGACATACAGACACATGCTACACCAGATGAAATAAAGAAATGGACTGAGTTAGGAGGGATCCAAACGGATCAAGGATGGATGACGAAGGAAAAATCTGTATGGTTCCTTCCTGATTCTATGGTTCAAGTTATCATTAATACAATACATAGTCCAGCACACCTAGGAGAAAAAGCTATGCTAGACAGCATTCAACACATTTGGTTCAACAAACATTTACGAGCAGCAGCTAAACAAAAAGTTCGCACCTGTATGATCTGTTGTCAGTTTAACCCAGGTAAAAGCATTCCCGTAGAACAGGGTGGATTTCAGCCTCCTGATCACCCTTTTGAAGTCCTCCAGATGGATTATATCCAGATGGAACGATGTCGAGGATTCAAATATGTTCTTGTAGTTGTCTGTGCTCTTTCCCGTTGGACAGAGGCATACCCGGTTTCAGATTACACTGCCCCGACTACTGCCAAACAGTTGGTTCGAGAATTCTTCCCACGGTACGGTTTACCACGTGTTGTCTACTCAGATAACGGCCAGCCGTTCTCATCCGAACTAATGAAACACGTTTCACTTTTGTTAGGCTATCAATGGAGATTTCACTGTGTCCGACACCCCGAGGCAGCAGGTCTCGTGGAACGACATAATCAAACTCTGAAAATTAGATTGTCCAAAGTATGTAGGGAAAAAGGTGTCGATTGGGTAGTAGCCTTACCAGTTGCACTCTTTTACATGAGAATGGTAGCACACTCTCGAACAGGGCTATTCCCTTATGAGGTGATCTTCGGTAGACCACCAAATATGTGGGGGACGCCTATACCACGCAAAATAACTGATGTTGACTGTAATATGCTGACAGATTACCTGGCTTCCTTGATGTCTGCACTACAATCTTGTCGTTCACAGGTAGCTGCAGCCTTTCCCGACAACACCGAGGTGAAACCCCATGACGTAGTTCCCGGGGACCTGGTGTTAGTGCGAAATTTCGACCGAAAGACTCAGCTGGATCCTAGGTGGAAATCGCCTCAACTTGTACTACTCACCACGAGGACAGCCGTGAAGATCGAAGGTCGCAAAGGTTGGATACATTCAAGTCATATCAAGAAATTTCATGGACTACCGTCTGATGTAAATGATACACCTCGCGTGTCTTCACCGATTGACTCAAAGCTTCCTTTGGTTGAACTAAGCAATAAGGAACTATACAAACTAAAACTACGGTCTAATAAGTCAGACAATTTGATTGTTTAAGTCCTCTCCAAGGTGAATCGGTCGAATTTGTCTCTGACATGTATCCCTTAGACCTGAATAGAGAAAGAAACCGAAAGATGCAATTGAAACAACATGCGTACTGTAAATCACTGCGTAGTCATTGCACAGTGACATTATTAATTTTGTTTTTCTTAAGTCTTTTAATAATCGCTGCAAGTATATTGTTGCACATATATTATCCTATTTCTAAACATGTTTACAATGTTACTGCTGAACATTCTTTTAGTGAATTACCCCCGCATGAGTTGTCCTATAGATTTGCGCTGCGCAATAACACTTTTATTAGTATGTTACATCATTCCCATCAGACTAGCAATGCTACAGATTGTTGGATATGTGGCCGACTCCCTCCCTATCAGAACTATAAGGGAATTCTGCCTCTCTTTCCATATCCGTTCACACACAATGGCTCCTGTGGAGCATGGTTCAGTTTAATTAATTCCCTAGATTCGAATTCTGCAGTTTATCAAGATAACTGGGTATGGGGAAACCTGAACTTAGTTTTGCTTAAAGTCTGCTACCCTAACAAGGAGGGACTTCCCAAAAGAACAGGAACTGATCTAGAAAATGAAGTATACGGATTAGGTAATTTCACGCTTAATCTCATGATCCTGAATGTTGAATCCGAAGCTGCACCAATTTTGCCCGCTATGTCAGTATTTCCAGTTAAAGGTGAATTGTGTGTAAGAAAGAATGGTTCCATACATATGGGCCATAGTAAGTGCACCACTGTAATAGAATTCAGTGATCAAGGCAAGTCTACATTTAGAGCTTCTCGCCATTCCTACTTCGTATGTGGTCAGACTGCATATACACGTTTGCCTCTAGATTGGGATGGTACCTGTTACATCGGATTCCTTTTGCCACCTGTTTTCCTAGCTCCTCCTGATTATCATAGAAATACTCATTTAGTACACAATAGAGAACGGAGAGATCTCCCAATAGTCGATTACACTGAAACAGCATGGGAAAAATACACAGATTTCAATAAAGGTTTCTTCCCCTATATAGGTACAGTCACTAATAGTAAGCTGATACGTAGATTAACCAGAACCCTTGAAGCAGTAGTGAACGAAACTATTTCCGCCTTAGGCAATTTAACAGAAGAGCAGTCTGCTATGCGGATTGTTGTGCTTCAAAATCGTCTTGTCCTTGACGTCATCCTGGCCGATAGGGGCGGAGCTTGTAGGGTCATCGGATCAAGTTGTTGCATTTTCATACCAGAAAATTCGCCGTCTGTATATAAAGCCATAACCCGCCTTCATAAGATTGTAAGCCAGATACACCAGAGTCCAGGCACCTGGACTTGGTCCGGTTGGTTCTGGGGCGTGTTGTCAGCCTGGGGATGGAGAATGCTCTCCTTCCTAGGTATTGGCTTTCTCATATTATTCAGTTGCTGCTTATGCCTACAATGTGGACCAGCGATTTGTGGTCTGTGTGCCACCTCGTGTATCCCACATCCGAGTTTTCGTTCGAGATCCCGGAAGAAGAAAGAAGAACAAATGATGTTATATGAACAGATCAACGGATTGATGAAGATTGATATCTCTTAAGGGCAAGTAGGGGACAAGGAGGGAATGTGGAAATATGGATTTTTATGATCAGTTATGTCCCCTATCTTGGACCCCAACGGTTTCATGTATAAATCACAAGTACATGTATGTTCCCTCCAGTTCCAGTTTTGAAGACGCAAACACATGTGCGTCCACCGTCCACATGTCCTCTTTCAGATCCGCCATGAATGGGCCGGATATTCTATTCCTAAGTATGAAAGGCCACCGGCTTTATATGGTTCATTTATGCCATTTTACAGTCCAGGCGAGTAGGCCCTGATTCTGCCATTAAGCCTTTTCCTGCCTTCTGCCTCTGAAAGCTCCAGTCTGAGCTCGCATCTGTATCCATGAACTTTGTCCTACTCCCTGCGCGGCTAACGGTGCCTGACTCGACCTGTCTGCCTGCCAAAAACTGTATTTCACCTTCAAGATTATCTGCTCTGCTCCGCTCCTCACCCAATGCATTCCTGTCTAGCAGTTTAAGTAAACATTCCTCTAGCTACCGTGCAAATGGGCCCGGCTTCTCTGTCTTTATGCAAGTAATTCATAGCCCTGTTACTATGGAAGATTTCTGCCCTCGCATCTAGTGTAGACACTTAGACGCTTGTACACGCACTAACAGTCAGTATAGTCAGTATAGAATAAGATTCTATCCTAAGAGACCTCTCTTTTTGGATAACACAGTTCTTTAAACATAGGATGTAAGATATGATTTAGGATTAGGTTGACATAACCCCAGACTTCTGTCTCCACATGTAGAGCTAAATGTCAAGTCCCATTCACCCCCTAGTTGCACGTCAATCACACGTCATGCTGCTGCGCGCGCATCTCTGCCAAGTATTTTTGCTGACATTGCGAAATTCTTTCATGGAACCACCCATTTGTGACATCATACCTAATGACGTTCTTTAGTTACGCCTAGTTACACCCATTTTAGTTACGCATGTATGCCTTTATCTCTGTTATCAACTGTTACGCCTCCTGCATCTGTTTCACTGTAATGCCTCTTCTATAAGAATGATTACCTGTCAATAAAGTATTGTCTTTCACTTCCTGAACCTTCGTGGTGATGGAATATGAAGCCCACAAATTCGAATTGTGTTTTGGAATAAAGCCCGTTCCGAACCTCTAATACCACGGATTCTGCCTCTTATTTTATTGAGCTATTCTTATTAATTTTCCGCATCAAATTAAGTACCGGTAATTAAATTATTTACCACAGCCGATAGGATTCAATTTAACTCCCCCTTCACACACACCTGGCACTTAGGACCTTCCTGGAAAGCCTCTGCTTGAATCAATCTTTCTCCTCCAAGATCTCCCATGTCAATGTAAGTAGCGATCTTTTGCAACATCACCCCGTACATGAATCATATTGGCCCTAACACTATTATGTACCAAAATAATTAACTTTGTAGCATTAACTGAAGCGTCCTGCTGCTGCCTCACGCCTAGAGGAGCAGTAGGGAGACACGGAGCAGATCGGAGAGGTTGCTGGTCCCGGGCTTTAGAAGTGGTACTCCCCGACGAGGCCTCGAGGGGCGGAGGCTACTCCGCTGGAAGGCTGGGACGGTCCTGCCGACACACGGCGCCCCGGCTGAGGAGCTTCATGCAGGCCCACGACTTCGCCGATGAAGGATCCCGGGACTTCTGCCGAGCGCGCTGCAGGGGAACCTTGCCCGGAAGTGATCGGCACTGCGGGGGCACGCTTTTCTCCACGGTGAGCACCAGCGGGGGAGAGCGGGCGTGTGAAGCTCCTTGTAACAAGGAGGAAGCTACAAGCTGCGAGCTGCACGAACCTGATGCTGGACACCACCGCCTTTCTCCGAGGTCAGCCAGAACTGCCTCGGAGAAAGGCAGCGGCGTTTCCGGATTCGGGGGCGTGTTTTGCTTTTCTCTCCTCTTGCCATTGGCTGGAGGAGATAATCAGAAAAGTTGAAAAAAACACGCCCCCGAATCCGAAAAGGACGGGGCCTGTTCGGAGTGACGAAGCTCTTCTCCAATGGCTGGCCAGCATTCAAGAGGCCAGCCAATGGAGAAGAGGGGAGAAGAGGGGCGGGTTCAAGCCCCTCTTCTCCAAGTCATTAAATCTCAGAGCGAGACTGCGCAAGCGCAGCCTTCGAGTTGAGACCTAAAAAACAGATGCTGAAGTACTTTTTTTTTTTTTTTTACTTCAAAACATGTCCATAGCTACATGTTCCATTCTATTTGACAGAATTATGGTCTGCCCTCTTAACCGCAGTCTTTCCGCATACCTACTTCATAGATTGGAGATTGGCGGTATGACTATTTCTCAAATTACCCGTGCTTACCTCCATTTACAATCAATGCAGAGCTTTTCAGAGGCTGCCAAATCAGTAAGGTATCCCTTTTATGCCTCTCTGTTTTGTTCATCAAAACCATCTATATGTCGGGCCCGCTCTACTTCAGGGCAAAATTCATTCCTTCCCAACCTTCTCAGGCTCCGAGGTCTTCTTCAGCTTGACAATTATCCATTCCCAGAATCCGGCGAAGCTGGGATGGAGGTAAACCATTTCAGGTCCCAACAGCCATGCTCTGCCTTTCAGCAACAGGGACACTGTGACTCATTAACTATTCCAAAAACAGCTGAAAACTTGGCTATTTCCACACAATTAGCATACTGTAACCCTCTGTTTCGGTCCCTTTAGTGCCAGGAAGCCCAATCTTTGTGCAATTAAGGCGCTTTATGGAAATGACTTAATTTATTCAAGTTGGACCGACAATGAATTTATTACATGCTAGAAGTGATGCGTGTCGGATGGCACATTTGAGGAGTATAGTTGAAAAGAAGTGCTTAAGTTCCATGAGTAATCCTTGTTTTGGAAGAAATAGTAGCAAATACAAAGAAAATTAAAAGACATTCAGAACATGTGAAATCAGTTCACTTTGCTGATCTTATGGCTGAGACAATGAGTTGCTCCAGATGTCCTGATGCCATGCATGAAGTAGTTTCCCCCCCCCGAACCCCCCCCCCCCGCCCCCAAAGAGGCCTGTTCCACCGTTAAGACACTTTGCTTCGTATACTCCAAGTGTGGCTGTCAGCTTCCTGCAAAGGGCAGGAGCATGGCCCTAGGGGCAAAGAGCAGTGTATGTGGACTGAAAGGTCGTTTTCAGAAAATATGTAGGTCCCAGAAGACCATTAGAAGTGATGAACGCTGCCCGCCACCTCCAGGTTCCTTAAGAATAAAAACGGACTGTGAAGTTGAAATACTGAATAAGGTAAATCCCAATGGAGGGTAGCTCATGTGAGTCTGTCTGTCCAAACTAGGCAGACCCCAAAAAGGCATTGTATTCCAGTGGTAGCTGTGTTCTGACAATGTGTTGATATGGGATGTATGACATTACAACGCACACTTTTACAACGCATGCACTTACAACGCATTTTTACAACGCATAATCCATTACAACGCACTACACTTACAACGCATGAAACTACAACGCATTTTTAAAAACTACCATTACAACGCATACCATTACAACGCATAATATTTAATTGCATTTGAGGTAAGTATTAGATAGTATAGGGGTAAAAATTACTTTTGTAACTCCAGGGGATGCAACAGTAGGGTAAGTGTTGGATAGTATAGGGGTAAAAATTGCTATTCTAACTCCAGGGGGTGCAACAGTAGGGTAAGTGTTGGATAGTATAGGGGTAAAAATTGCTATTCTAACTCCAGGGGGTGCAACAGTAGGGTAAGTGTTGGATAGTATAGGGGTAAAAATTGATATTCTAACTCCAGGGGGTGCAACAGTAGGGTAAGTGTTGGATAGTATAGGGGTAAAAATTGCTATTCTAACTCCAGGGGGTGCAACAGTAGGGTAAGTGTTGGATAGTATAGGGGTAAAAATTACTATTCTAACTCCAGGGGGTGCAACAGTAGGGTAAGTGTTGGATAGTATAGGGGTAAAAATTACTATTCTAACTCCAGGGGGTGCAACAGTAGGGTAAGTGTTGGATAGTATAGGGGTAAAAATTACTATTCTAACTCCAGGGGGTGCAACAGTAGGGTAAGTGTTGGATAGTATAGGGGTAAAAATTACTATTCTAACTCCAGGGGGTGCAACAGTAGGGTAAGTGTTGGATAGTATAGGGGTAAAAATTACTATTCTAACTCCAGGGGGTGCAACAGTAGGGTAAGTGTTGGATAGTATAGGGGTAAAAATTACTATTCTAACTCCAGGGGGTGCAACAGTAGGGTAAGTGTTGGATAGTATAGGGGTAAAAATTACTATTCTAACTCCAGGGGGTGCAACAGTAGGGTAAGTGTTGGATAGTATAGGGGTAAAAATTGCTATTCTAACTCCAGGGGGTGCAACAGTAGGGTAAGTGTTGGATAGTATAGGGGTAAAAATTACTATTCTAACTCCAGGGGGTGCAACAGTAGGGTAAGTGTTGGATTGTGTAGTGTAATATTATGCGTTGTAATGGTAGGCGTTGTAATGGTATGCGTTGTAAAGGTATGTTTTAAAAATGCGTTGTAGTGTCATGCGTTGTAAGTGTAGTGCGGTGTAATGGATTATGCGTTGTAAAAAATGCGTTGTAAGTGTAGTGCGTTGTAACAGTTGCGTTGTAAAGGTTGTTCCCCGTTGATATGTGAAAATCTCTTTCCTGGTAGATACTGGGGTCATCATTAATGTCAAGGGCGATTTTGGGATTGCCAAGCTGTTTAAAGGGATGCAGCTGCTTCTCTGAAACGTAAAAATCTATTTATTTGGTATACACACACCTCCACCTCCTCCCTACGAGGGTACTTCGAACCCTACGCTTCCACAAAAGTCATTGTAGCGAACTTGATATTTTTATGACATCAAAGTAGTTACAGACACAGCGTTAGCTCTGAGCTCGGTATCTGCTGTCACATTGGGCCTGCAACAGGTGCTCAGCTAGCTTACAGCAACGACTGAGACATCCTCTAGCAAAGAAACGGAGGGAGGGCTGTGCTGTCGAGCGCCTCTGTGTAGAGCGCATATAGACGGGGTACCAGGGTCTTAACGTAAGCCTTGAAAAACTCTGCAGGGAGCCCATCTGGGCCTGGTGTCTTTCCCGATGCAAGGGACGGTAACACTTCCTTGATTTCCTCCTCAGATAAAGGGGAATCTAACTCTAGAAGTTGGTCGATGGATAGGGTGGGCAGCTGTCCTGAGTCCAGAAAGTCACTGTGCGTGCTGGATATGTAGAGTGAGGTGTAATGCTTGGTCATGGTCTCATGGATGCCCCACTGTGTGTATCTCATCTGTCTGATCTCGTCCCTAACTGCGTGTATGGGATGGTGCGGATGCTCCTGCCTAATAAGCAATGCAAGCAGTTTACCTGCCCTGTCTGATGAAGAGTGGGTGCAGGCAGAATGGGATAGGTAATTGGGACAGCGTACCTTTTCCAGTAGTTCTAGCCGGTTCAATTGCAGAGCCTCAAGCCGTGCCACGAGGTATGTGACCGACAGGGTTTCCCAATGGAGCAGCTTCCGTTCAATGGAGGCAGGAAAGGTATCCAACTGTTTGTGGATGCTCCAGGTTAGACCCAGGCAGTGGCCTCTATTAGAATAAAAATGTTTTTGCTGTGTTGCTCATGTATTGTTCTATGTAAGTTAGCATTCGTGGCACCATTTTATGTTTGGCCGCCATTTTGAACCATGATCGAAACAAATTTTTCCTTTCGGTAAAACACAGCTTTTGGTAGCTCTCGTTTCTCCAAGGTTGGGCCTAGTTTCGTTATTCTCTATGAATACACTGTTCTCATTAGTGCATACCTTTCCCACTAGATAGAGGCCTTCTCCCACTAGTCTAGAGGTGGGCACGGACAGAACGACCTTGACTAAGAGATAGTGTGTGCCCGGTCTCAGGATCGAAACTTATCCTTCTGTACTTCTTTTGTGTAGCGGCATCAGCCTGGAAAATTGCATTCTGGGCGTTCCTTCATTGGTTACTTAATTGTACATAATGTGTCTCCATGTTTGCTGATTTCAGTCGCTCTGCAGCAGCCCTAGGAGACTGGTCTCCACTCGAGAGTATCTGAATAAATAATTTGGTTTGTATTCTCTACTGTCTGACCGACTCTTCATTTGTATGGAAGGCTGAGAGGTGGTCATGAGTGACCAGGGTGACCTTAATCGGGTCGCTTCCTTCATCTCTTGTAGTGGCCTTAAAGGCTTCCCATTCTATTAGGGGGGAACTTGTAGAGCCGAATTTGTCCTTGAAACATCTGATCACTGCCATTTCCATGGAGCAGCGGAAGGCCTGATCCTACAGCGCCGCTGTCCTCAACCGCCAGGTGGGGATCGGAGGGAGTCTCTCCTCCCTGCTTAGCATCATGATTTGCGGGTTATGATCTGAATGAGTCCAGCCCAGATAGCCGGTGTCTCTTATCAAGGGGAGCAGTGCTGCTGTTGCCAGAATGCGATCCAGCCGCACATGGAGATCATGGACTGATGAGTAGAAGGAATATACCCTCAATTCAGGATTGCGTGCACGCCATACATCTGTTAGGGACCAGACCCCAAGCTAGCTACGCAGTGCCTGCGTGTTAGATGAGGCAGTGGTGCGGGTAAGGGGTGGTAAGCAGCGATCAAGTGAGACATCTAGGACCTCAGTTGAAGTCCCCGCCCAGCAGCCAAGTGTCACATGCCTACTCACCACACCGGCCACCGAGCGGGGGGTCCTCCCGTCTTCCGCAATCCCGACCATTCCAGGGACGATGCACCGAGCATGGTCGTGGGTAAATGGGTGGTGGAGCTGCCCGAGAGTAATGCGGGAGCTTTCCGATGTTTGCGTGAGGAGCGCGAATACGGGAAGACAGCAGAACTACAATTCCCATGAGGCATAGCGGAGGTCCGCGAGTGCCTCTTGGGAAGAAACATGTGACCCGGAAACGGAGGAGCATAAAGGGAGCCTCCGGTGCCGGGCTCGATGCCGATTATTCCTTTTGAACGCAGCGCAATACGCTGCATGCCCCAGGTTCTACTCCGGTACCAGTAAGGGTGCACATGCACCGTTTCACTCGAGTCATTGTTAGGTTTAAATCTTTTATTAAGGTTTTCAACAAAGGAAAGTATGGCAACAGGCAGTAACACTCTCCCTGGCCCCAGCGGGGGCAGGATAAACACGGCTCGCTTCCACCGCTAACAGTCGGGTGGGAAGTCGAAGAGATGCTTGCCAGGCCCGTCAGCCGCTATCCTATTCTCCCCGCACCCCTAACCCAAACCCCCCTAGAACCCCCCTCCCACCGGCCCTCCCCCCCCTCCCCCATCCCCGTTAACAAGATAGCCAGAAGAGCGAAGGAAAGAAGAAAGAAGAAAAGAATGAGACCCTATCTCGGGGTCAAAGGGACCTGAAGGCCGAGCATAAAGGGCCGCCTCCGGGCCAGTAGGCCAGTCAGGACGTCTGAGCGGGTTCCCTATCCTCCGGATCTGTACTGAGCCGTAAGAGGCGTAAGTATCGGGGACAAGTCAGCTCCCTGAAGTCCTGGGTCAGGAGGGACCGGAACGGCTGCCACAGCTCCGAAAAGGCGGCGCCCTTTCCTGCCAGTGTCAAAGAGATACGCTCCATCCCTAAGATATGCCAGAGGCGGTGCAGCCATTCCAAATGTGTGGGTATGCGGGGCGTGTTCCAGCAGTCTAGCAGGCACTGTGTGGCCGCCCCTAGAGCCAGGGCCATCTGTTTCCCCCTGAGAGACTTTAAGGGGTAGGTAATGGCATTGGAGACCCCCAGGATGATGTATGCAGGCAGTCTGGGCAGCTCGGTGGCAAAGTAGCGGTCCACCTCGTCCAGGATTTGTCACCAATACGAAGATAGCAAGGGGCAATCCCAAAGAATGTGTGTTAAGGTGCCCAGGTGACCACACCCCCTCCAGCAGTCTGCGTTGCGTGAGCTATCCATGCGGTGTAGGCGTTCCGGTGTATAATACCAGTAGTTCACCAATTTAGTGAACGTCTCCGTGAGCCCAGTGTGTGTAGCTGTGTGGCGAGCCCTATAGCAACTACCCTCCCATTTCCTCGCTAGTAAGTCCCGCCCCAAGTCTCTCTCCCATCGTGCCCTCCCCGCGTGATATGAGTGATAGTGAGACGAAAGGAGCGTCTTGTAAAGGTCCGAGGTCAGCTTTTTGTCCGTTTGACGTGTGATCAGCCAACGTTCGTACGGTGTGAGCCGGCGTTGCGCCGCGCGTTTCTCCCGTGGCTGTGTGGCCCAGTGTTTAAGCTGCAAGTATCCGATCAAGTCCCTGGCTGGAATTCCATAGTCAGCTGCCAACCGTGCCAAGGGGATGAACTTGCCGTCACTGTACAGGACCCCTAGTGCTCTGCAGCCGGAGTTTCGCCAACCCGGAAAAGTGGACTCCGGGAGCCCTGGCGGGAAATCGGAATTTCCAAACAGGGGGGTTAGTGGCGAGGGGAATGACGTCAATTCATGTCTCTCACCGGTCTGGTCCCAGAGCCGTACCGTCGTTTGGGTCACCCACGAGGCATAGAGGTTAGGGGGCCGCTGCTCCCGGCGAAGAAACGGGATTGCGGCCAGGGATGCCCCCGCCACCGCCCGGTCCTGGAACAGCCAGTGTTTTTCGGATTCGGGCCTCATCCATTCCGCCAGGTAGCATAGCTGAGCGGCTTGGAAGTAGAGCGCCAGATCGGGGACTCCAATGCCACCGTATTCCGGCGGGAGAGAGCTAATCTGGCGTTTGAGACGCGGTTTCCTGCCTTGCCAAATGAATTGTGCTAATTCGGATTGGACCTGTTTGATCCAACCTTTCGGCGGGTAAATGGGGAGCGTGTGGAACACGTACAGTATCTTGGGCAGTATCGTCATTTTGATGGCCGCCACCCGCCCAAGCCACGAGAGCGGCAGATGTCGGACCGGATACGTTGCTCGCAGATCTGCCAACGCTCCCGGTGTGAGAGAAAGGGAGAGCGCCACTGATTTAGCCATGTTAACTTTGAAGCCGGAGACCTCCCCGAACGCGGCGAGTTCCTCCAGGGTCGCTCCCAGGGACGTTAAAGGCTCTCTTAAGGTCAGTAGGACATCGTCGGCATAGAGGCAAATCGTGTGGGTGTCCCCCCCAAAACGAATACCTATGATCCGGCCGTTTTGTCGTATGTGCTGGGCAAGGGGCTCCATGTACATTGCGAAGAGCAACAGGGAGAGGGGGCAACCCTGCCTAGTGCCCCGGGAAATCCGAAATGGCTCAGAGGTGTGGCCGTTAACGCGGACCGACGCATGGGGATCTCGGTAGCAATTGAGTATTCGCGCCCGCATTTTGTCCTGCAGTCCAAACCGTTGCAGGAACGCTTCGAGATAGGGCCAATGCACCCGATCAAAGGCCTTCTCGGCATCCACCGCCAGGAGGGCATAGTCGGCCGGAAAGCGGGAGGCCTTCTCAATAAGATGCAGGACCCGTTTGGTGTGATCGCTCGTTTGGCAGCCTGGAATAAAGCCTGCCTGATCGGGGTCTATAAGGTTCGGCAGGTGCGGCGCAATACGGGCCGCTAAAATCCCCGTGTACAACTTAAGGTCCACGTTTAGAAGGGAGATCGGTCGGTAGGAACCGCACTGCGTGCTATCTTTCCCGGGCTTTGGAATTACCACTATTGCGGCGTCCAGCAAAGAGGAGGGCATCTCCCCGAACGTGTCAAAGGAATTGAATAGTCGTGTGAGTATAGGGGTGACCAAGGAGCAGAATTGTTTATAGAACGTAGCCGTAAAGCCATCGGGCCCGGGGACTTGCCGACTTTGAGCCGCGAAATAGCCGAAATCACCTCCTCCGGTCGGATCGGCGCCTCAAGCAGCTCTGCCTGGGGTATTGAGAGGCCTGTTACCCGTGCTTGTTCCAGATACGCGTCGAGCCCCCCACCGTCAAGTGGCTGCTCGTCATAGAGCCGGGCGTAGAAATCCCGAAACGTCGCGGCAATTTCCCCGTCGTCAGTGTGCAGGACCCCATGAGAGTCCTCTATCGCCTTGACACCGTCTCTCAGTCTACGCTCCCTCAGGCAACGGGCCAAAAGGCTACCACATTTATCCCCTCCCACATAGTAGCTATGCCGAAGGCGCAGTGCTGCATATTCTGCCCTGTCGCGGTCCAGCGCCTCCAACTGCGCTCTCTGTGTTTTTAGCAGCCGCCAGACCCTCGGAGCCCCCGTACGGCTATGCATACGTTCTAGGTCCCTGACTTTCTGCGATAGCTCCGTGCGTTTCACCTGTCTGTCTTTGTTCTCTGCCGCGGCGAGGGCTATAATTGCACCCCGGACTACCGCCTTCAGAGCAAGCCAGCACGTGGGCAGGGCCGTGTCTCCGTTGTCATTGAATCGGAGATATTCCTCAATGACCCCTTGTAGCTTTTTAACCACCACGGGGCGAAGCAGGAGGGTATCCCGCAACCGCCATTGGTGTTTCCTCCTGCCCATGGGCGGGAGCGTCAGCGTCATAACCACCGGTGCATGATCCGAGAGGGATGCCGCTAAGATCTCCACCCCAGAAGTCTCCTGACAGAGTGCTCGGGTGGCTAGAAAGTAGTCCAGGCGCGCATAAGTGCCATGCGCACTGGAGGTATGCGTATACTCCCGGGCCGAGGGATTATACACCCGCCAGAGATCCACCATATCTAACTCCTGTAGCGCCGTGTGTCCCTTCTGTGATAGAGCGCCTGCCTGCCCCGTGCGGTGTGCAGAACGATCCGTCACGTTGTCGAAGACCAGATTTAGGTCTCCCCCAAGTAATAACCTCCGGTCCAGGGAGGCCGACAACTCCGATAGTGCCGTATGGAGGAAGTGTTCCGATCTGTCATTAGGTGCATAAATCGTGCCCGCCGTGAAAGTGTAATCTCCCATACGGAATTGGTAAACCAACAGTCTGCCCTTAATCTCCGCCAGTTTACACATCGAGAGCCCCTTGAACCTTGGTGCGAGAAGTATCGCCACCCCTGCCCGTTTCGTTGAGTCACAGGAGAAGAACTGTATGGGGAATGATCGGGACTGCAGCCGGTGTGTGTCTTTCGTGAGTAAGTGCGTTTCTTGGAGCAGGCATAGCTCCGCCCCTGACTGTGCAAGAAGGGAGATTATGGATCTTCGCTTGATAGGATTGTTCAGGCCCCGGACATTGAGCGTAAGGATCTTAAGTGTTGTTGGAGGCATTCCCACCTGTCAATGAACGCTAGCTGGTGTTATGCATCCCTATGGTGACCGAAGCGCGTCCCCGCCGTCCACCCACCGCCCCTCGAGCCCGGCACAGGAAAGAGAAGAGAAAGGAAGAAAAAAGAGAAGAAAGAAGGAAACCCCAACTGGCCCCGTGTATCCACCCTTCCCAACAGTGTTTAAGCGAACCAAAAGTCCATCTTCCAAGGAAGATCAGAATGTCCAAGGTCAATGGGGGAAACGTGGCTTACCAAACCGTCCCCTCTCCCCCGCCCACCCGCTCTTGTGCCCGCCAGCATTGCCCCAACAAGCTCAGAAGCAGTGTAAACGAAAAGGAACCACAGTAGCACTTTCCTCAGGCAGCCCCCCTCAAGGGCCTTCGTCCTTCTGCGCCAGCGATTCTGCCACCGAGGAGATGGCATCTTGACGTTCCTGAGCAATCACCTCAGGGGGCGGCCTCCGCCCTCTGGCACCCATACGGCACTGCTTCAGTTGGCTCCAACCTGAGCCTGGGCCGCTGACTCTCTGAGAACTCGGTGCCTGACCCTCCTCCTCCTCCTTCGGGCAGTCAACGTCCAGTAGCTTGCACGCCTCCGTCAGGGAGCGGAGCTGATACAGCCGGTCATTGTGCCGGAAGATAAGACAAAACGGATGGCCCCAGGAGTATTTAATGTCCCGTTGACGGAGGGCATCCGTGACAGGGCGAAATGTTCTGCGTTTTTGGAGGGTCAGGGCGGAGAGATCCTGATAGAGCACCGGCAGGGTACCTTGAAAGGTGATGGGGTGTTGCGATCTGGCCCTACGGAGGATCTCTTCCTTAGTGCTGTAGTCCTGGAGACAGACCAAAATGTCGGCCGGCAGGGCATTGTCCGTGCGCGGGGGGCCCACCCGATGGGCCCTGTCCAGGACGAGCGCCGCGTCCGCCGGCCTCCCTCGAATCTGGTTGAAGAGGTCTTGCGCGAAGGCGAAGATGTCCCCCGCTTCAGCGTTACGTTTCACCCCCCGGATGCGGATATTGTGCCGCCTCGACCTGTTCTCCAAGTCTTCCAGGTGGGTTTGAATGTCCACCTGTTGGTCGTGGAGCCGCAGAAGATCCTGATGTACCAGGGAGAGCTCCGTGTCCTGTGCATCCATCCTGTCTTCTACCGCTTGTACTCTCTCTCCCATGCCATCCAGGTCCCTCCGCACCTCCCGTAGCTCCGCCGCGAGTTCCTGCTTCATGCTTTTGAGTTCCTCCCGTTGTTCCGCAAACAGCGACAGTAGGAAAGCCCTGGTGACCGGCTCCGCTCCGTCGTCCCCTGCCCCCTTCGACCGCAGCGCGTCAGCCGCGGTCATCTGAGTCTCGGGGGCCGCCGCCGTCGCCCCCCCCCTGGGTCTTGGCAAACAAGTCCTGCAGCGACTTGCTCTGTGTCTTGTCCTTGCCTTTACCCCGCTGGGTCGCCATCCTTCGGGAGGTCCCACCGCTGAACTGTCCCCCCAGACGTGGCACCAGGGATCGGGACGCAAACCGGCCGGTCCGGCCCCCGACGTCCACCCTCCACGGCGGCACACCCGCCGCCAGACCCGTCCGCCTCTAAAGGGATGCAAGGCCTACCTCGTGCTCGGCGCCAGCATCCCCCTCCGCTGAAGAGCCTGACCAGTAGCAGTGTCCGTGGGCCTCTTCGCCTCGCTCCTGTGCCACCGCTGGTGGGGGGGCAGGTATCCTCCGCTACTGCACTCCGCTTCCTGGGGGTCTCCCCCCCCCGGCGTGGGGCGGCGCGGCAGAGCCCCCTCCCGCTCCAATCCCGCAATCGTGGCTATGGGGCCTCCGCTCACGTCCGCGGGCTCTCCTCCGTCGGCGCCTCTACCTTCAGGCCGCGATCCGCCGTCTCTTGCGGGCGTCCATCAGCCGGACAGGCCCCCCGCTCTGGTGTGGGTGAGTGGCCGCTGTCCCCGCCTGCGGGCGTCCCGGCCGCCTCTTCTCCAGCCGAGGCCGGCACCGCACGGTGCCCTGGTAGGCCGCCAGCTTTCCCGCTGTCTAGCTGCCCCTGGGTCCTCCGGGTCCGTGCCGCTGCCGTTGGCGCCCCCGCTCTGTGCCCGCTGGAGTGTAGCCCCGAGGCCGCCCAGCCCCGGGGGGCGGCAGCACGCCCACTCGCCGCCGGAACCGCCACGGGGGCCGCTCACCCCCGCCGGGTCCTTCGTCACCTGAGGCCGGGGCTGCGGCGCTCGTCTCTAGGCCGCGGCCGGCCGTCGACCGCCCCCGCCACCAGAAGGTCGCCGCTGCTCAAGGGGGCCCCCGCGGGGTATCAGCAGGCTCGCCTCCCTCTCGGGCGTCGCTGGCGGTGCTGTGTGCCGGAAACGGGGGAGGTAGTCGGCCCCGTTTCGGCGCTTGTCTCGGGCGTGCGAGGGAAAGACCGAGAGAAGCATCTCACCTCGCCGCCATCTTGGCCACGCCCCCTCGGGTCATTGTTAAAGCGACCTTCGCTTTTCCACTTTGTTTGCTCAGTGCTCAATGCACCTTTTCACTTGAGACATTGTTAAAGGGTGCGACCCTCGCTTTACCGCTTTTGTTTGCTCAGCGCAACTAACTCTGCTTTGTATAATTACTGGCTGTATATCGCAGTGCTGTCAAACTCCCCTACCTCTACGGACATTCTTGTTTTGATATTCACGCTAATGTTCAAGCACCATTGAGAGCATTAGGTGGCTAGGAAAATGGCTCAAACACGTGTGGAGAATATGCGCAAGACTGTTATGGCTTAATGCATTGATAATTGAACAGGATATCAAAAGGATTATTTTGGTATATGTTTGTTGTGTATCCTCTAACAGCGGGTTCAAGAGGCGGCCTACTGCTCATCCCCTGTGATGCAAGCACTGTCCAGCTTCATGGTGTGTAAAGAGTAAAACAGGAGGTTATGTTGTATGCTATGCAGGCAGGACCACATAGGGAAAATAGGTGGCGGCATCGCCATAATATATAAATCAAAACTGAAGTGTGAGATAAAAGAAGCAGACCTTGAAAACTGCGAAGCATTTCTATTCACTCTAGCAGCAACGGACGACAACACCTTAGCGGGACTGCTAATCTATCGTCCACCAGGTCCATCATCTCAATTCATTAAAAGCTTAGTAGAGAAGATAGTACACCCAGCTCTACAACACAAACGTTTTGTGGTATTAGGTGACCTCAATATACATTTCGATAAAAAGCATAACCCAGAAGTGAATACAATATGCAAGGATTTATTGACACTTAACCTAAAACAAATAGTAGAAACCCAAACCCATCAAGGAGGTCACACCCTGGACCCCATTTTTTCAAACTTTACGGAGATAAAGGTAGCCACTCCATGGCCAGTACCCTGGTCAGATCACTACCTTATCCAATTTACTGTACCCTCTCATAAGAAGAAATCAGAACAACAGCCTAAGGAAATCAATAGTAGAAAGTGGAACAATTTTAACCCCTCCACCTTCACCAAAGCACTGATGGAAAAAAAGCTTACGTTGGACAAGGACATTAACCTAGCTAACAGTGATCTTGAATCATGGATCACTGAAGCACTAGACAAGGTAGCACCGTTGAGCACTAGGATCCCTAGAAGACAAACGGAAACGGCACCTTGGTTTAACGACGAATTAAAGTTGGCCACAAAAAAATGTAAAAAACTTGAGCGGAGCTGGAGGAAGGAATATTGCAGTACATCTAAAAACAACTACAAAAGGGAACTAAAACACTACCATGCATTAATTAAGAAAAATAGGTGTACTTTCTATACAGAGAGAATCGAAAAGGCGAACAACTCCTCCAAAGAAATGTTCAATATACTTAAGACCCTTAGAACACAGGAAGCCAGAGAGGACTCTATTGCCTCTACTGAGAGCTGCAATAAGGTGGCAGTTTTTTTTTCAAATAAATTCACTGATATATTTGATATCTTTCCGGCGGAAGCAGGACTAGGAACAGGCTTAGCCTGCGACAGTCAGATCAAGTTTGCAGGGTAGACTCTGGACGAACTTAAGATCCTGGACATAGAGGAGCTTGCAGCCATAGCAAAAATAATTAAATCGGGATCTCCGCTGGACCCAGCTAGACCTAAAATAATGATGGGGGGAGCTACGGTAATTATGCCTTATGTCTCGGAGCTTATCCTGTGCTCCTTCCAAACTGGCATCGTTCCCATCAAATGGAAACAGGCCCTTGTCAAGCCACTCAAAAAAAAAAAACATCATTAGATTAAACAGTGCTAGAAAATCAACGCCTGATCTCACTACTACAGTTTGTTTCGAAAATAGCAGAAAAGATAACAAACAAACAGCTAGTAGACCATGTAAGTAGGAACAATATCCTGCATCCATCTCAATCAGGATTCAGGAGAGCTCATTCCACGGAGTCTGCATTACTTCTGGCCTCAGAAACCCTGAGAATGTATGCAGACGAAGGACAAACGGCCGCCCTGATTTTATTAGATCTCAGTGCGCCGTTTGATACCGTCTCCCATAAATTTCTCCTCTACAGGTTAGAGACGTGTGGCGTCAAAAAGAGGGCACTAAAATGGTTTACCTCTTTCCTTTCAGCACGATGCTTCCAAGTCACACAACAAAAATTTGTATCTGACAGCATCTCTTTGCCTCAGGGGGTCCCACAGGGCTCCATTCTGAGCCCTACCTTATTTAGCATTTACGTGGGACCACTGGCAGAAAGAGTAGATTAATAAAATGTGTCTATTGTCTCCTATGCTGATGATACACAGCTTATCGTGCTGCTCTCACAGAATAAGGACCAAGCAGCTTTACGCTTCTCAGAATGCCTAAAGGAATTAGCATATTGTATGTCTAACCACTGCCTCAAGTTAAATGGGAATAAAACAGGTACTGCTAGTTGGTAGAACATCTTCCATCTGGTCAACTGCATGGTGGCCCGACACATTAGGCCAACTACCTACCCCGTAATCAATAGTGAGAAAGCTCGGAGTCTGGTTTGACTCAGAGTTGACATTTGAGAATCAAATACAAAAGATAGCTGGGAAATGTTTCGGGACCATGAAAACACTGCGGAAAGTACTAGATCTCCTACCACCAAATGCCAGGAAAACCATCATACACTCGACAATAACATCTCAATTGGACTACGGGAACGTCCTGTTCCTCAGAACTACAAGAAAGGGTCTGTCCAAATTACAGAGAGTACAAAATGCGGCGGCACGTCTGGTACTGGGCCTAACAAGAAGATCTAACACTAAGAAAGCCTTGAAAGCCCTTCACTGGCTTCCTGTGGAAAAGAGGGTAGTGTTTAAGGCAATGTGCCACTGCCACCGCATTTTGCAAAATAAATTACCCACATATCTGCATTCTCTAATCACCAAATATTCACCAGGACACAGCTTAAGATGATCAGAAAAGACTCTGGTGACTGTACCAAGAATCCTCAGGACCACAATGGGGGAGCGTTCATTTAGACATCGTGCAGCGAGAATTTGGAACGGCCTCCCAATGAACTTAGGAACTTAATCATGTGAAAATAGTTTCCGTAGGCAGCTAAAGACCTGGCTGTTTACACAACCTATTCAAAGATAGAACCGGTAATGACCACTCACCTTCTCAGACCTGGAGTGTTGTAATCTATTTCTCACGAGTTAGCTCTCAGCGCGGGGACACACCGGTGGTGTAACCATGCGCTCTATAAATGTATTAAATAAATATGCTTATGTAGGGGATATGTCCACTCCTTTTTAGGTTTGGTTGTTAAGACTCCATTTGTTTAACTCTTCCCTAGTGCAACTCTCCCCTCCTTGCAAAAGTAAGACAAGGTCCTATACAGCCCTCATCTGGGAAAGAGGAATTTATTACTTTACAGGTACGCAAAATTACAGGGTAACAAGAGAGAAGCCTGGTTTTATTCTATAGTTAACCTGTCTTGTTTTGCCTTAAAGATCTCCCTCCCCGCAGTCCCCTTCCTTTCCTTCCCCCACTTGACCATCCCGCTCGCCTGTGCTGTCATAGCAATCAGGGTTGGGACTGTCGAGAGGTGGACCCCTTTTTGGCATAGAACCGCTCCAGAGGAATCATCGAGCTAACAGAATAATCAGCCCACGTATATTATTTCTTCCTGGGCGGTTCAATAACAAAGATGGCCACGTTAGAGGACGTCATAGGTGTCCTGGCAGGGCTACAGACAGAACTAGCCGCCTCTCGAGCAGAAACCGAGAACCTTAGGCAGAAAATAGAGCAGATGCAGCGAAACCCATTTGATATAGGAGTAGGGAGATATACTGGAGGAGGGTTTACCACTCCGTCAACCTCCTTTTGTGTAGAGATGCCCACACCTATCCCACTTGCAGTGCCAGAAAGGTTCTCGGGGGATCCAGGGAAGGTCCAGGTGTTCCTCACACAGGTTCTGCTACATTTCAATTGCAAGCCCAAAGCTTTTACCGATAATCAGGCTAGAGTAGCCTTTGCTATTTCTTATTTGGCTGGAGAGGCAGCGCAATGGGCTGTTCCATTGGTACGTCGAGACGACCCTTTACTGTACGATTGGTCAGCCTTCCGTGATGAATTTGAAAGAGTGTTTGACCGTGGAGCTGCTGCCTTTACCGCAGACCGTGAGTTGCTGGAACTAAAACAAGGGCAAAAGTATCTACTGGTTTACATCAACACCTTTCAAAGGTTGATAGCCGAGACAGACTGGCCGGAAGCAAAAGAAGCCACCTTGTTCTACCAGGGTCTCAAGGACGACTTAAAAGACGTATTGGCACCCATAGATCCTCAACCTACCTCATGTTTGGATCTCATCAGTTTGACCTTGCGACTGGATCATAGACTTAACGAACGCAAAAGCAACAGAAGAAGAGTTGACCGACCAGCTCCAAAGTTCGAGAGGAACAGGAGCACTGTGGGAAGCAGCGGTAACTTCTCAGAACCAATGGAGATAGGCTCTGTAAGAGCCTCCCTCACTACAGAGGAAAGAGAACAACACAGGAAAAACGGGCTCTGCTTATATTGTGGAAGGAAAGGCCTCTACGTGAAGGATTGTTTGGTCAACCCTAAGAGCCGAGTTCGGGAAGGACAATCCACGGCTGCCTTGGAAGTACGGAAACCGGAAAACTCCAAAGCTCAAGAAGAAAGGAAGGGAAGTTCTTGGGCGTAAATTGTATCCCTTCCATCAACCAAGGAGCCGGCGACCTTTCTGTTAATTTTTATGTTACCTTGAGAGTATATGGCATTAATCAGTGGCACTCACTAAAGGCCATGGATGATTCTGGAGCCACCGGCCTGTTTATGGATACCGAATTAGCCCGAACCTTACAGTTGGTACTCGTGAAGAAACCAGAACCCGACACAGTGGTGGCCGTTGATGGACAGCTTTTGGCTTCGTGGCCCATATGCTACAATACACAAGAATTGGAAACCATGTGTGGAAATAACCACAAGGAGTTGTTACGCTTTAATATCATTCAAGCCCCACAATATGGCATAATCTTGGGGCTTCCTTGGTTGCGAAAACATAATCTCACCATCAATTGGAGCGATAATACGTTGGAGTTTGGGTCCCCTTATTGTTTGGAAACTGTTAAAAGCCACAGGATAATCCAGCTACAGCATTATCCAAAGTCTATATGGTGGCCACAGCCGAAGAGCAAGACATTGAATTGCCAATCCCTTAGAGAGATCTGAAAGACGTGTTCAATGAGGAACAAGCAAATGTCTTACCCCCGCATCGCCCATACGACTGTCAGATCGACCTACTCCCTGGCGCAGTGATCCCCTGTGGCAGGGTATACACGCTTACAGATCCAGAGAACGAACATCTGAAGGAGTACCTCTATAAATATCAGAAGAACGGGTTCATAAGACCTTTCAAGTCCCCGGCTGCTTCGCCTCTTTTTTTTATTCCTAAAGCAAACGGCGAATTAAGGGCTTGTGTGGAGTTCAGAGCACTGAACAACGTCACGGTAAAAAAACGGTATCCTTTACCGTTGATACCAGTATTATTGTACCAGGTTCGGCAAGCTGTGATTTTCACGAGACTGGATTTGAAGGGCGCATACCATCTGGTAAGAATGCGTAAAGGGGACGAGTGGAAAACGGCCTTCCGGACACGGTATGGGCTATTGGAGTATAGAGTTATGCCGTTTGGGCTATGTAATGCCCCTGCGGCGTTCCAATACTTTCTGAATTATGTGCTCCGAGAATACCTGGACATAACGGCCATCGTCTATATCGATGACATCTTGATATATTCTAACAAAGAATAACAACACACCTCGCATGTTAGAGCGGTGTTGCAAACGCTGCAAAAAAAACATCTATTCTGAAAACTCAGCAAGTGCGAGTTCAATGTGCGGAAGGTGGAATTTTTGGGAGTCATGTTATCAGCTGAGGGACAGGAGATGGCTCGTCGGAAAATAAAGGCCATAATGGACTGGCCCCAGCCAAAAACAGTGAAGGGTGTGCAATGCTTCCTGGGCTTTGCAAACTTTTATAGGCATTTCATCAATCAATTTTCACGTGTGGTGACGCCTATCACAAGACTCTTGAGGAAAAATGTGTCATTCCAATGGACGGAGGAGGCTCAAGAAGCCTTTGCGATGCTGAAGCAAGCCTTCAAGTTGGCTCCGGTCTTGGCTCATCCAGACAACAACCTCCCATATGTTGTCGAAGCAGATGCTTCTGGTACAGCAGTAGGGGCTGTGCTATCCCAGAGGAATAAAGACACCGGACAACTGCATCCAGTGGCTTACATGTCCCATAAGCTGAACCAAGCTGAATCCAACTATACCATCGCTGAAAGGGAACTCCTAGCTATCAAGGTAGCCTTCGGACAATGGAGGCATTATCTAATGGGGGCGAAACATACAGTCACGGTTTTTACAGACCATAGGAATCTACAGTTCATGAAATCGGCTCGCTTACGCACCCCTAGACAATTAAGATGGATGCTGTATTTCGCCGAATTCAGCTTTGTGGTAACATATAGACCGGGAGTCGATAACAAGAAAGCAGACGCCCTTTCCAGACAAGACACCACGAGCAACCCGGAAACACCACAAACACAGGCCATCATTCCTACCAATGAGGTGATTTGCATTGCTCAGACCGAAACCTTTCTTGACCAGATAAAACGTATCATGAAGGGAGCCAAGTGGAAGAATTGGTTAAGGAAAAGCCCCGCCTGGAGACTTAAGGAAGAATTACCTATGAGGGGGCAACAGTTGTTGGTTCCCTGCCCTAAACTGCAGAAGTTAGTATTCCAGTGGTATCACGAAAACCCCTGTGCGGGGCACATTGGTGTGGAGAAAACCTTGGAGAAGGTGGCACGTCAATTCTGGTAGCCCACGGTGCGAAAAGATGTACTAAAACTGGTAAAGGGTTGTGATGTATGCAACCAAGCCAAGACAGATCAAGGAAGACCAAGGGGAATCCTTCATCCCTTACCTACCCATGAAAAGCCATGGGAACATATATCATTGGATTTTATCGTAGGGTTACCCAAAGACCACGGTTGTACCACGATCCTAGTGGTTGTCGACAGTCTCACCAAGGTCGGGCATTTTATAGCGTGCCCCGCAGTTCCATCCTCGGCACAATTGGCTCGGCTGTTACTTACCAACATAGTACGTCTACATGGATTGCCAACGGTTATAGTGTCTGACAGAGTTCGCAGTTCACCAGCAGGTTCTGGAAAACTTGGTGCAAAACCCTTCAAATCAAGGCCGACACGTCAACAGCCTACCATCCACAAACGGATGGTCAAACGGAGCGTGTTAACCAGGCTCTGAAACAGTACCTCTGTTGTTACGTTGATAACACTCAGGACGCATGGGTGGACCTGTTGTGGTGGGCGGAGGTTGCATATAATAGCGCTCAACACAGCTCCATCAAGATGACTCAATTTTTCTGTACCTATGGATTGCACCCTAGACTTATTCCGTTGGTACAACCACAAAGAACAGAAAAGATCCCAGAACTCACCGAACGTACCAAGAAGATAAAACAAACATTTAAGGTGGCACGACAACGCCTACAGGTGGCCAAGGAGCGCTACAAGAAGTATGCGGATAAACGGCGACGCCCTAGTCCGCTATACAAGAAAGGTGATTACGTATGGCTCTCGACAAAAAACATAAGATTCAGAAGGTACAGCATCTTCAATCCTAGGTTCATAGGTCCGTACAAAATCATGCGATGCATTAACCCGGTGGCAGTGAAGTTGGCACTGCCTTCAAACATGAAGATACATCCGGTGTTCCATGTTTCTCTGTTGAAACCTTCGAACAAGCCAGTAAGGAAACAGCCTTCCCCAATATGGATAGACCAAGAACCGGAGTATGAAGTGAAATGCATTCTGGACTCGGAAAGAAAGAAAGGCACCGTGTTGTATCTTGTATGATGGAAGAACTACGGTCCTGAAGAAAATTCCTGAGAACCAGCAGTAAACGTACATGCCCCATGTTTAACGAAACAATTCCATCAAAAACACCCTGACAAACCCCGACCGGACAGGAACCCGCCGGAGGAAGGATGTGCTGTCACATGCCTACTCACCCCACCGGCCACTGAGTGGGGGGTCCTCCCGTCTTCCGCAATCCCGACCCTTCCAGGGACGATGCACCAAGCATGGTCGTGGGTAAATGGGTGGTGGAGCTGCCCGAGAATAATGCTGGAGCTTTCTGACGTTTGCGTGAGGAGTGTGAAGACGGAAAGACAGCAGAACTACAATTCCCATGAGGCATAGCGGAATTCTGCGAGTGCCTCTTGGGAAGAAACATATGACCTGAAACGGAGGAGCATAAAGGAAGCCTCCGGTGCCGGGCTCGATGCTGATTATTCCTTTTGAACACAGAGCAATACGCTGCATGCCCCAGGTTCTACTCTGGTACCGGTAAGGGTGCACATGCACCGTTTCACTCGAGACATTGTTAAAGTGAACCTCGCTTTTCCGCTTTGTTTGTTCAGTGCTCAATGCACCGTTTCACTCGAGACATTGTTAAAGGGTGCAACCCTCGCTTTACCGCTTTTGTTTCCTCAGCGCTACTAACTCTGCTTTGCATAATTACCAGCTGTATATCGGAGTGCTGTCAAACTCTCCTACCTCTACGGCCATTCTTATTTTGATATTCACGCTAATCTTAAAGCACCATTGAGGGCATTAGGTGTTTAGGAAAATGGCTCAATCACGTGTGGAGAATACGTGCAAGACTGTTATGGCTTAATGCATTGATAATGGAACATGATATCAAAAGGATTATTTTGGTGTAGGTTTGTTGTGTATCCTCTAACAGAGGGTTCAAGAGGCGGCCTACTGCTCTTCCCCTGGGATGCAAGCGCTGTCCAGCTTCATGGTGTATAAAGAGTAAAACAGGAGGTTATGTTGTTGTGGGACTGCAGGCCGGACAAACAGACGCGGAGGCTGTATGTAATGAGCCAGTCGGTGTTTCTTTATTAACAAGGTGGGAAAAAGGTCTTTAGGTATTGTCTTTGGGGAGTCTTGGTAGGATCTTCGGGTCTCCTCCTGCTCCTGTGGGTCCAGGTTGCCTTCGGAGGATGTTGCTTCTTCGATGGGCTGAGTGGTTCTCCCAGGGAGGCTCATATGAGAGAAGAGAAACAAGGAACCATCAGTGACTCTGACCAATCTTGCCCGCAGGCAACTGTGGCCCCGCCACCACACCCGGTCGGTGATAGGTAGTATTTAGGGAATATATCCTCTGGTCAGTGCAAGGGGGTTCGTGAGGGAAGAGGGGTTGTGGAGGGATCGTTTGGGCGTTACTGTGCACGGTGACAATCTAAGCAGCTCAAAAAAAGAAAACGCCTGGGCTTCCCTTTAGACACAAGGGCGTAATCTCTCAGGAGGTTTGCGCATTTGAGGAAGGAGGAATGCACATACAAAAAAAAACAACCACCGCGGTGCTCCCCAAACCGCCCTCCACCCCGTTATACACCTACAAACCACCCGCCGCCCTGTGACCGTTTTCCCCTAGTCTCAGCCGCAACTCTCCCGAGTTGCGGCCGCTCTCCAGCCGCCTCCTGTGGGGACCACCAGTTCTCGCACCATGTCTTGTCCTCGTCGTGGGTTTTGTCCTCGCTATTCCGCTTCTCCACGCCCTCTCCGCTCCTCTCTTCCTCCTCCTCTCTGCTCCGCTCCGCTCCTTCTCGTTCTCGATCTCTCCGCTCCGCTCTTCCTCCACTCCGGTACGTACGCGCCCATTACCCGTCTCTGTGGTCCTTTTCACCTGCCATGGAGAACCATATCCGGGGTTAGTCCCTCCTACTTCTGCTTCTGTTACGGGCGCGTCACGACCCAGCCTGGTCAGAGAGCAAGGGGGAGGGGTCAGCATTTTGAACGTTGTTGACATGCTTCGGGATGCCGCGAGGCTCTTCGCCCCAGGTAAGTAATGTCGGCTGGTTTGTTGGGATGGTTCGGGCAATCGACATGTTATGTCCGGGGCCTCCTCACATCCCTTTTCCCTTGCTGTCCTTCTGGTAGGGGGGTTTTCAGTGGGGTAACGGGAAAGGAAGTCTACGTTTGTTTGTTCTGTTCCTTTCCTGTGCTGGGTACGAAATCTGTATGGTTGCAATGCTAAAAACCGGCCTACTACTCTTTCATTGTTCCCTTTGTTGCGGGCTAACCATTCCAAAGGGGCATGGTCCGTGTACAATGTGAACTCCCGCCCCTCCAGGTAATATTTCAATGAGTCAATTGCCCATTTAATGGCTAGGGCTTCTTTTTCGATCACTGCGTAGTTCCGTTCGCAGGGGTACAGTTTCCTGCTTATGTATAATATGGGTTTCTCTTCTCCCTGGTGGTTTCTTTGGGACAATACCACCCCCAGTCCCTGATCAGAGGCATCCGTCTGGAGGATGAAAGGCAAGGTATAATCGGGACTGGCTAACACCGTCTCAGAGGTCAGGGAGGCCTTTAGTGTGTTGAATGCCTGGACTACTTCGGGGCTGGGGTCCCTCAATTCGGTCTCGGTTTTCACTGTCTTCTGCAAGAGATCTGTGAGTGGGGCTGCTATTCGTGAGAACTGGGGTATGAACCTCCTATAATACCCGAGTAATCCCAAAAAAGCTCTAAGGGCCTTGGCAGAACGTGGAAAGGGTATTTGTGATATGGCAATCAGTTTCTTATCCTGGGGTCGTATTACTCCCTCTCCCAATAGGTAGCCTAGATATTTCACAGTCTGGGCGGCCAAATGGCTTTTGGCCGGATTGATTTTAAGGCCGTGACTACCCAGAGTCTGGATTACGCTATACAGATGGGTCAGATGCTGGTCCCAGGTCTCACTCTAGAT
Source organism: Triturus cristatus (assembly GCF_964204655.1). Classification (NCBI taxonomy): domain Eukaryota; kingdom Metazoa; phylum Chordata; class Amphibia; order Caudata; family Salamandridae; genus Triturus; species Triturus cristatus. Next base: position 512,076,487 of record NC_140592.1, on the reverse strand, counting down.
GATGATGTCATCTATGTACGCCCCGGCATAGCTCTCATGGGGACGTAGGATACGGTTCATGGCCCGTTGAAACGTAGCTGGGGCTCCATGCAACCCAAAGGGCAACATCACAAACTGAAATAGACCGTCCGGAGTAGAAAACGCCGTTTTCTCTCGGTCTTGGGCTCTATGGGGTATCTGCTAGTACCCTTTGCATAAATCGAGGGTGCTGATATATTTGGCCTTCCCTATCCGTTCTTGATAAAGAAATATGGACATATGTGTAATGGGTCTTCTTGGTTCAGAGCTTTGTTCCAGGCCTCTTCTAAAACGGGATCCTCCCTCTGGGCTGCGTGGAAGTGTTGGTCGTTTTCCCACGGGTTCTCCATCAGCACAGCATGCATGATCTTTCCTTTGTCCTTTCGTTTTTGATATCTTGTTTTCCTGGGTTTTGAGGGTGGCCAGTCTGGGTTCTCATCCTGAGCAAAGGGAGCTATGTCCCACCATTCACTGTCCGGGGTTGTTGCATCTTCAAGTAATTCAGGTAGATGGGGATAATCATTTCCAAGGCCCACTTTTAACTCAGAGCCAGGATCCGTGGTGGTTTGTACTCGTACATGGGTAGTGGGATATACCTTTGTATCTCCATGAACGCATTGTATATTCACAGTCCCATCAACTGCTCCGATCTGGGCTCCCAAATCCTGGGGCCGTACCACGCTTTGTCGACAGCCCGTATCGGCAAGAGCTGTCATCGGTTGTCCGTTTACAGTCACTTCACAACGATAAGGGGTTGGTTGTTTGGTCTGAGAGAGGCAACAAAAGTTCCTTGCCATACCTATCTCCATCGGTTCCTCCTTCTGTGAGCAGAAACGGGCTATGTGACCTAGCCCTCCGCAATTATAACACTGTGGTCCAGGGGTAGGCGGTTCTCAATAAGGGGGGACCAGGGGTTCGGAAAATAGGGGGGCCAGGGATGACTATCACAGGATCGGGTTTTCGGGCCAGTGGAGGTCGGGAAGTGCGATGAGCCCCGCTCACGCCTGTTCTCCAGGTGGGCTCTTCGCATCCCTTTTGCACTTCTAGGGCTCTATTGTAAGCGCTAGCAATTTCTACTGCAGTATCCAGGGTGAGATGAGCATGTTGTCTTACCGATTTCTGAATGGTTGGCTGAAGGGAAGTTAGGTACTGTTCTAAGTAGACTGTAGCCATGATGTCCTCCTTTGTGGCGGTGGCTGGCTTCAGCCATCGGTCAGCCATATCCCGTACACGGACGTATAAGGCCCTAGGGGTTTCTTGGGGTCCTTCCCTGATTTGCCTAAGCCTCATCCTGTAGGTCTCATCGTCAACCCCTAAGCGTTCCATAATACATTGCTTTATTTCCCCGTATGGGGTTACTCCCAGGACGTTCGCCGCTTGGTAGGATGCCTGCAGCTCATCGGACAGTAGTGGCCCCAGGTACTGACCCCACTTATCCGCTGGCCATGCCGTGGCCAGGGCCATACTTTCAAAATTGTTGAAGAAGTACTCAGGGTCTTCTCTGCTTACGAATTTTTGTAGGATCACTGAAGGAAGAGTACTCGGGCCTTGTTGTTGTCTTAGGGCGTCTGCAATTTTCCCCATTGCGGTGTCATGGGTCTGGCCCTGTTCTGTGAGTGCCTGTTGCAGCTTCCCCCGGTCTTCTTCCACAACGGCGAGGAATTTCTCCAAGGCTTTCCCCAGGCTCTCTTGGCTTTTGGCCATTCGGGCGATTGCAGCCTCCATGTCTCTGGCTGATCCCACTTCCGACACCCCTTGTGGGACTGCAGGCCGGACAAACAGCCGCGGAGGCTGTATGTAATGAGCCAGTCGGTGTTTCTTTATTAACAAGGTGGGAAAAAGGTCTTTAGGTATTGTCTTTGGGGCGTCTTGTTAGGATCTTCGGGTTTCCTCCTGCTCCTGTGGGTCCGGGTTGCCTTCGGAGGATGTTGCTTCTTCGATGGGCTGAGTGGTTCTACCAGGGAGGCTCATATGAGAGAAGAGAAACAAGGAACCATCAGTGACTCTGACCTATCTTGCCCGCAGGCAACTGTGGCCCCGCCACCACACCCGGTCGGTGATAGGTAGTGTTTAGGGAATATATCCTCTGGTCAGTGCAAGGGGGTTCGTGAGGGAAGAGGGGTTGTGGAGGGATCGTTTGGGCGTTACTGTGCACGGTGACAATCTAAGGGTGTAATCTCTCAGGAGGTTTGCGCATTTGAGGAAGGAGGAATGCACATACAAAAAAAACCAACCGTCGCGGTGCTCTCCAAACCTCCCTCCACCCCGTTATACACCTACAAACCACCCGCCGCCCTGTGCCCATTTTCCCCTAGTCTCAGCCACTCACCGGCTCCGCCGCAACTCTCCCGAGTTGCAGCCGCTCTCCAGCCTCCTCCTGTGGGGACCACGTCTCGTCCTCGTCGCAGGTTTCGTCCTCGCTATTCCGCTTCTCCACGCCCTCTCCGCTTCTCTCTTCCTCCTCCTCTCCGCTCCACTCCTTCTCGATCTCTCCGCTCCGCTCTTCCTCCACTCCGACACGTACGCGCCCATTACCGTCTCTGTGGTCCTTTTCACTTGCCATGGAGAACCATATCCGGGGTTAGTCCCTCCTACTTCCGCTTCTGTTACGGGCGCGTCACGACCCAGCCTGGTCAGAGAGCAAGGGGGAGGGGTCAGCATTTTGAACGTTGTTGACATGCTTCGGGATGCTGCGAGGCTCTTCCCCCCAGATAAGTAATGTCAGCTGGTTTGTTGGGATGGTTCGGGCAATCGACATGTTATGTCCGGGGCCTCCTCACAGTTGTATGCTATGCTTATGTAGGAGATATGTCCACTCCTTTTTAGGTTTGGTTGTTAAGACTCCATTTGTTTAAATCTTCACTAGCGCAACTCCCCCTCCTTGCAAAAGTAAGACAAGGTCCTATACAGCCCTCATCTGGGAAAGAGGAATTTATTACTTTACAGATACGCGAAATTACAGGGTAACAAGAGAGAAGCCTGGTTTTATTCTATAGTTAACCTGTCTTGTTTTGCCTTACAGATCTCCCTCCCCTTCTTTTCCTTCCCCCGCTTGACCATCCCGCTCGCCTGTGCTGTTATAGCAATCTGGGTTGGGACTGTCGAGAGGTGGACCCTTTTTTGGCATCGAACCGCTCCCGAGGAATCATCGAGCTGACACCAAGGGACACCTCCCCATCTGGATAGTATGGTGGAGAGGTTACCGAGCATAAATTGAACCTAGCAGGAGAGTTTGACCATTGCGTATACCCTTGATACAAACATAGCGCTGCGCAGGGACGACCACTACCTCGTCCTCCTCCAATGGGATCCCCGCCTTCACCCAAATCAGTACCAAAGAGGATGATGGACTGAGCGTTTGAGCAAATCTAACACTCACCCCCAGTCAACTGATCTGGGTTTAATCCATCATCATTCTTTAGCTTACTCCACCACCCCAGTTCAGACATGGCCATATGCAAATCAGTCTGACCCTGTGCCTCATGGGAACAGTCCAGCCCCAGTCCAGCCCAAACTGCCAAGCCATGTCTTCCCTGGACCGGAAACAAGCATCCTGGGACCGGTTTCAAGTTCATAACCCTCATCTGCCAGGCTATCTTGAATCCAGTGGCAAAGTGAGCAAGGGACCCACGTCTGGGCATACCCTGCCAACTTAGGGTGAACAAAGCGATACCAAAGGGGATGATGGACGGAGCGTTTGAGCAAATCAAACACTCACCCCCAGTCAACTGATCTAGGTTTAATCCATCATCATTCTTTAGCTCACTCCACCACCCCAGTTCAGACATCGCCATATGCAAATCAGTCTGACCCTGTGCCTCATGGAAACAGTCCAGCCTGAACTGCCAAGCCATGTCTTCCCTGGACCGGAAACAAGCATCCTGGGACTGGTTTCGGGTTCATAACCCTCATCAGCCAGGCTATCTTGAATCCAGTGGCAAAATGAGCAAGGGACCCACGTCTGGGCATAAACTGGGGTGGCATTGTGAGCAAAAGAATGATGGATTTAACCCAGATCTCTTGACTGGGGGTGAATGTTTTGATTTGTTCTGCATTCCGTCCATCAATTGTGTGTCTTTTGCTTTCGCGCCCTAGGTGCGCCAGGTATGCTCAGACGTGAGTCCTGGGCTCACTGTGCCAATGGAATCAAGCTATCCTGGCTGAAGAGGGGTGAAACCACGAAACCGGTCCTAGGATGCTTGTTTCCGGTCCAGGGAGGACCTGGCTTGGTAGTTCGGGCTGGACTGTTCCCATGAGGTACAGGGTCAAGACTGATTTGCATATAGCCAGGTCTAAACTGGGGTGGCATGGTGAGCAAAAGAATGATGGATTTAACCCAGATCTCCTGACTGGGGGTGAATGTTGTGATTTGTTCTGCATTCCGTCCATCAATTGTGTGTCTTTTGCTTTTTCACCCAAATCAGGGCACCCCTAGCCAGGGATGAGTAGTTAGTGCTATAGACATGGCAGTGCCAGCGACAACAAAGTCTGTCTGCTTCCAGTCGCGTCCGGTGCCTCTCCTGTAGGACTGCAATCCTGTGGACCTGTACCGTAACTAGGCGTGTATGGAATACCTGCACGCTGGGGTATGGATGCCTCTAATGTTCCAGGAAATCATATTAACGTTTGTCATGTGTCCAGTTCAGGTCTGTAGAACCCAGCCTGTGCAGCAGCTGATGCGCGTAGATGTGGCAGGGGAGGCCTCAGGTTTCTGTGTAGGGCAACATAGGCATTGGGAAAAACAATAATATTCAACCTAGGGTGAAGAACTACATAAGAGCGAACCCCAAACGGGCATTGACCCAAACAGATACGCCTAACCATGGCAATTAACACATAGTCAGATGTTTACTGCGAAGGGGGGTGCGCAAGAAAGCGATAGCTTCTATTGACCCATCCCCCAACTACTTAATGCTTGAGGAGAGTCCGGGTCTGCATACCAGCCTTGCAAGGAATCAGTGTCTCCTTTGGAACTGGGAGAAGATGAACCGGATTCAGTGGACTGTGGATTGAAGAGCTGATACAATATGTAATGCGTCATGGCGTTCGGATAGGATTTGTTCCGGGTCCAGAGCACTGACATGTGAGGTCTGTTGCTGCGATCTTCCACCCCTGCCCCTCCGATGTCTACTTCTGTACCTTTTCTGTGACGAGGTGTCTTCCTGAGGCCTGGATACCGTTGCTAGCCCATTCTCTTTGAGTCAGTCCCAAGCGTCGAAGAACCTCGCTGTGCCACTGTGAATTACCGGGAGGCAGGCTGTTAATAGCAGCGAGTAACGTACGTCCTTAGCTCACAGCTGACGTTTCACTGCTCCGAAGTTGGCACGTCTCCTTTGCACCTGAGCAGTATAGTCCGGGAAGAGGGAGACCAAGACGTTTTGTACCTTGGGGCCTGGGTGCCTCCCAACTTCTCTCAGTATAGCATCCCGGAAGTTTAATAGGTGGATTGGAAAAGGACGTGGGCGAGCCCAAGGGGGAGGTTTATGAGCAGGGACTCTTTGCGCCCGTTCAACAACATACTGTGGGGAGAGTGTTCCCGGGGCGAGCAACTCTTTCAACCAGTTTGCCGCATATCCGACCGCATCCTGTCCCTCTACTCCCTCCGGCAAGCCGATCACCCGCACGTTGTTTCGATGTGAGCGACCTTCTGCGTCATCCAGTTTCTCTTCGAGGGTGCAGACCCGGTCAAGCAGATCCTGTAGAGTCGCAGTGTGATTGTGGGTTTTGGACTGCAGGTCTGCTAGTATAACCTATGCTACTTGCACACGCGGAGACAGTTTTTGGTGGTACGCACACAGAAGCATGAAGTCAGAGGTAATATTGTCTACTCTGCCTTCAAGAGAGCTCTGGATTTGATCCAACGCTGTGCCTATCCGTTTCACCGCAGCCAGCACAGAGTCCAGTTTTGCCGAAAGGTTAGCCAGGTTAGGCTCGGAGGGCTTCCTCACTCCTCCTGATGCCCCCCAGCTGCACCCGGAGGAGGGCCATCCTTAAGGGAGGCTGAGCGAAGGCGGTCCATGGCCATCTGCTGTGCACTGGGCATAGGGATCTGGTGTTCAGTGATCCTGTCCGCCACAGACACGAGGAGAGGGCGGGTCACTGTGGATGCACGCAAGTGCCCTTAAGAATAAGGAAGGTGCCTTGACTGACTGTGCCCAGGCCCAGCAGGGTGATCCAAAGCCAGATTTCCACGCGGGTCACAGAGAGATAGGCCAGCTGCAGCAGCTCTGTGGATACCCAGCCTCGTCAAGTCAACTGGCAGAATAAGGACGTGTAGTGCGAGTCACTTGCAAGTCTTGGCATCGCCCCTACTAACCGCATTGTGAGGCACTTATTTGGGGGAGGGCCCAGAGTAATGTAGTGAAAATAGCAGAGTGTACGCCTGCTCCTGCACATTGAGCCCTTGGCCTGGAAATACTGTGACCCCAGACGGGCCTGTAAGTCAGGGTGTATCAGGCTAGCAAACGGGTGGTCAGTCTCCCACTAGAATCACCGTCCACGCAGGTATCTGTTCATGCAGGGAAAGGTGCGGCCTGGGCCCGCTGCGACCCCTGGGCCAAATCAGTGCAGTCTATAGTGTGTGTCCACCACTCCCACAGCACATGCAACACCCACTACCAGATGCCACCAGGATGGCCTAGAACCGAATGCCTCCAGGGACTCTCCGGTTCAGGGAACACAGGGGTCACCGCAGGTAAGGGGATGGACAGCTTAGGCCTGACTCGACCCCTGCGCTTTCTGCTAGGATATTGTGGACTTTGTTTGGCCCGCCAATGCCCCAATGATATGCCTCCTTGGGGGGGCATAGGCCCGACCAACCTCCATGCCCCCTCTTACCCAGGATGGGCGCCACTAGCATGTTATATGGGCCTACCATTCATCGCCGACTCGCCGTCAACCATCGATGGTACAGCAGCAGCTAGCGGAGGCCTGTGCAACCACCATCCAGGTCAGGAGTCATGGCGCCATTTCCTGCAGTTTTTCGTCCGGCCCCCTCCGCCTGGTCCTCTCGGGGGCTGCTCCGCTCCGAGCACGTCTCATGTCCGGGCTGCGAGGCCCCCCGGATGCAGCCTTGGGTGCGGGCTTGCGCCTCCGGCTGGGCGGGCACCCCATCACTGCAGCAGGGGAATAGAGGGCTCCTGGCTCAGCCCCGAGCCGCCCGGAAGGGCTGAGACACAGCGATGTGGCCCGGCTGTGTCAGCGTTGGCCTGCCTGTGCCCAAGTAGGGTCTGAGGGCCGGGCAGACGTATGCTGCTCGCACCACTCCAGTGACAAAGGGTTGAAGGACCTGCTCTGGGCCCACAGCAAGGGCTAACAGCCTAGGAGGGAGTGGGCCGCGGACAGGCTCCCATGTGGAAGCAGGCCAAATCCTCCAGAGCACAGCTGCCGTCCACCACGCCGAGTCAAAGAGACCTTCGCCGGGTACAGCGGGCACCCGTGCACACCATCCAAGTTCGCAACTTTATATAAAGCCAGCAGGAAGTAAGGATGGCCAGGATAAACAGGGGATAGTTTGCAGAGTGCTATCAGAATGCGTCCGTCATCTTCGGTGCTCGGCCACACACTCTCTATTTCTTTACTTTCATCAGGTATGTATGAAGAACAGTGAGGTAATTTAAGCATCTGGCAGACTCCGCCCTTTTCTGCAAGCAATGTGTTTATAGCAAGACGGTCCTGTTGAACCACTGATCTCTTAGCAACTAATTCTGTATTAATTATAAGCAAGGCTCCAGGTGTGCTGGTTGCCATTTTATAGACAACTGTCACTAATTTTCTAATCTTTTCATCATTTAAGATGACACCTACAGGTGGAATGATTGCTCCAAATATGTCTCCCACTACTCCAGTTCCGGTCTCTGTACTACGTTTCTGTCGGTGTGCTGGTGTTAATGTTAGTGCATCTAAACCTGTTACATGAAACATCTTCAGGACTAGCATGCCTAAATCGCAAGTACCCTCTTAATCCGTAGGCGATAGAAAGTAAGCGTGCTGTCCACAAATGTAATAAACTCCTGGCATTGCATATTGGTCTACCTATAATATTTGCCAAGATGACCTTGTCACTTTGAATGTGTGTTCACAACTACTGATTCCTACATGTCTTGTTTATTTTGTAGTCTGTCTTCTATATACGCAAATCTTTCCCCTGTGTCAGCTGTCTAGTCTGAGTTTGAGTTAAACTATTTTCTTTCAAAATTCGTTTTCTTCCTTCTTTCAAGCATTTTCGAAGACATCACTCTTTTTGTCTGTGACGTGTGTCTTGTTAGTGTACCTTTCTTCTAAATCCATTACATAACTTTTCTCCATGGGTCGCATTAGACAGGTTGAATTATTTTTGTAAGCCTTTACACTATCTAGAGGTGTGTGTGGGAAGAAATAATACCAAGCTGTGTCCATTTCCTTGGCTTGCAGGTGTAAGATCATGCTTTCTATTAAAGAAACTCAAGAAAGTATTAATTCATAACTAGAATAAAAGTATTCAAAGAGTCCTTGTCTATAAACTAGTAATAATACAATACACATAGTAATAATACAATACAACAAGAAACAGCATAAGATAGGGGTGTGGTAGTAGGTGACTTCCTCAGAAACATTGGTGGTAAGTGTGCACCCACATATTTTGCATTCATAGCATTAGTGTATTCTTGAACTAGTCTAGAATAAACATTAGTGAAATATTCATCCTTTTTATAACTCACAAAGGAGTAACTAAATGGGTTACCTTTATTATTTTTTAGTTGTGTGTATTAGTAATGTTCTTTGCTTTGGGGTCAGATTCAGGTGTCAGGTAAAACCCTACTAGTACTATAGTGATCATTATTACTGCTATCACAAAAATGGAACCTATGATATATTTACACTTATTTCTAATGCAATACATTCTCTATGAATTAGACAAAAGCACTTAAGTTCAGTAGCTTGTAGTCAGAATTTCGTACATAGCTTCATTAATGCAATTAGATTCTTTTTCTCTTCAATTTTAATCTAAAAGACAATCCCGATCCCTACTTTGTGTTCTTCTAAAATGTTATCCCTACTCTTCTGTAGCTTTTTATTCTGGCCTAGGTTGATCTTCTGTAAAATGACAAAAATAACAAATATCTAACAGGTACAGTTCAAAGTCTCTCTTCCAGTGTCTTCCAGCTTTGTTTACTTTCAAATTGTCTTCAAGTGTTTAATATCTTTCTGTTTTCAGGGAGGCCCTAATAGCTCAGGATTTAGGTTGCACAGGTCTTCCAATATAACATCAAGGTAGTGTTCACATAATAGGATCATTTGAGTGCTGAGTCTCTGCAGCAGGGTACTCGTGCTCTTAGGATCTCCTTATTACTTTCAGCGTCTGTCTCAGCTTCTTCAGGTATAGATTCTGGGATTTGAGCTATTGAAAAACTCCTCCTTGGGTTCTTATGCTCATAGCTTTGTGACCACTCTGTTTGTCAATTTGTTCTTCTTATCCCAGTGCTTGTTCCTTCAACTGGGTCTTTCCCGTCTTCTTGCACCACTTCACTGACACTTCCACTCTGTGATTCAATTTCTGCTTCTTTTTTGTTAGAGAGCTCAATTCCACCTTGAATCACTTCAGGCAACTGCACTGGTCTCTCTATTTTCTGATCTTCACATTGTTCAACTTCCTGGGGCTAGACTGGCACTGGTGCAGCTGGTCTGGATGGTCTCGCTACTGGTGGTGCAACCACCAAAACTGTTCCCTCAGGATTATAGACCATAGGCACCTCTTTTGGATTGCACGCTGTTTTGGGGTGTGAGGTATTATTCCAGTTCGGGACTCCAGCACACTTAACAGCAGTGTTCGTAGTCAGGATCACTGTAAGGGGCCTTTCCATCTGGGTTCAAGCCAAGTCTTCCGAATGTGCTTCTTGATCATGCCTCATTCACCAGGATTGAGGTCGTGTCACTGTTATTGAGGTGGGTCTTATGTGGCAGCTGAAACCTGATTAGAGACAGAATGAACCACGTCAGGTTCCTTGCAATAGTCCAAAATGATATAGTCTGTGATATTTGAAAGGGCATTTGCAAGCACAGTAGGTAGTCTCATTGCCCTACCCATCAGACTTTCAGAGGGCGATTGACCTGTCTTCCTGTCTGGGGTACTTCGATTGATCATCAATACCAAGGGGGAAGCATCTGGACACTTTAGAGAGGTTGAAGCACAAACTTTTTCCAGTCTAGACTTGATGGTATTATCAGTTCAACGATACCTGAGGATTCTGGTCTGTAACTGCAATGTAATCTTTGCTCAATCTGCAAAGCTGTACACATCATCTTCAACACTTCTTTGTTGAAGTGTGTTCCTCTATCTGACTCAAGAGAAAACAGCATGCCAAATCAGGGGATCAGTTCCCATAACAACAACTTGGCTACAGTCATTTCTTCTAGTTGGGTAGGCTTCCGCCCATCTTGAGAACATACAGACAATCACCAGGATATATCTCAATCTGTTAGGTACAGGCATCTCAATAAAATTCATCACCATCCTATTGAAGAGGCCACCTGATCACCTATGTGTGTTAAAGTGACCTGTGTTCTCTTTCCTGCATTGAGTCTCTGGCATGTTACACACCTATGACACATCTCGTCTGCTAACGTTCAGAACCTGGGGTTGTAACAACTCTGCCTGAATAGTCTCACAATTGCATCTCTTTCTAAATGTGTGTACCCATGATAATATTGTGTCTTTGGAACCAACAAGCTGTAAGGAAACACCGGCCTTCCATCAGCTGACATCGAAATGTTTCCACTTTTCTCACATGCTCCCTTTACCCAACTGTTTTGCTCTACTTCTGACACATTTTCCTGCAGTCTCTTCAGCTTGTCCCATGTATCAGTAACTTTCATTAACATTGTAAACGAGCTCCCTTCCTCAGATTCACATGTGAAAGCTCCATTACATGTGCAATCAAGGCACAGTATCTTGCAACGGAGTCTGTGTATCGGTTGCCCATGGCAACAAATTAGCTTCCATTTTGGTGTCCTGGACATTTAACTGAAGCAATTTCTTCTGGTAGTTAAAGGGCTTCCAGTAGGTCCTTGACATGAATTCCATCGCTAGTGTACTTGCAAAGGTGAGAAAACCCAGCTGGGACCATAATTACTAAAATCTTGGACAACACCAAACTCATATTGGCTGTCAGTAAATATGGTGAATCTTATTTGCGCAGTTAAACCACAGGCCCTGGTAAGGGCAATCAGTTCGGCAACTTGTGCAGAGAAAACTGTCTGAAGCCATGAAGCTTCCACAACCTCATTTATGGTGAACACAGCTTATGCTGCTCTTAGTGTGCCATCATTTCCCCTTATAGAAATCAAGGAGGGGGAGGTAGAAGGAGCTAGGATCCATTCAGCTTCCTAGTTATCGGTAAATATCAATGGGGAATGGATCACTTGTACCTGCAACCAAGGTTCAGGAGTTCTAACCTTCATCACTTAAAAAAAAAACTCATTCACGTGAACAGGTAATTCGGCGGTATATCTTGATTCTCCGCCTTGCTCAAATACGTGACAGCATCATCATTGGGTTTCTTTTTATGCTTCCTCCACCTGGAGGGAACCACTGGTTATTTCAGTAGTGATCAGTAATAGAAGGAAAAAGTGAGGGTGCTCAAGTGGAGTGAACTTTAAAACATCCTCATGCTGCCTAAACGTCAACTTTATGCAGTTCGGAGCATGGGGAAAATTAAAAACTGTGTTGTGCGTAGTTGGACAGGTTATGAGTCCACTGCACTTAATAGTTCAGCCCCTATGGGGGCCCAGGAGGGTCCGGGCTTTCTTCAGGATCTCGGAGAAGTGATGGTGGAACTGGATATTTTCCTAGTCCCAGCTGTGTGAGTCAGAAATCGTATATCTGAGTAGTAGGTCAAAAGCACCTTTAGAGCCCTAAATGAGGCTTCTTCGGGATATTGGTGGCGCAGAACATTGCTGACGCGGCAGGCTTGCATAACTTGTGCTGACTCTGCCTCCAGGATCCTGGATCATTTCCCCTTAGACATGAACCATTCACAAACAGTATATTGTCGGGCTTGAGTAGGGTTCATCCTTAATATCAGGTCAGGGTGTGGTGCACAATTCCGTGACATCTAGGCAATCATGGCTGATTTCATCACATTTTTCATCATCATTGACAGGTTACAAAATTGAAGGATTAAATACAGTACAACGTTTCAATATGATGTGGTCTGAGGACAAAACGCATTGCTCATAATGGGTAAGTTATTAAGTCTTGGTTCTAGTCAACAATAGCTCCACAGAGTGCAGGACAATGACGGTTAAAGGATATCTCATCACTATGTTCTCTCTCTTTTCCAGACTAGCAGTTTTCGTGGCCACCCCTTTAAGGTAACTCGGAAGACTTGTTGCTACAGGGTCAAGTGAAGTGGAAAAGTAGGCAATGGGCTTTCGAGCCCCTCCATGCATTTGTGTCAGAACTGAGAGAGCGCACCCATCTTTCGCACTGCAAATAAATGTGAATTCTTTTGCATAATCAGGCATTCCTAATGCTGGGGCACGACACAACTTCTCTTTCAGTTCCAGGAATGCTTTTGACATTCATTGTCCAAAGGATTCGGACTGGACACATCTCTGTGTGTCAACCTCAGTAGAGGTTTTGCCATCAAGGAAAAGTGTGGTATCCACTGCCTACAGTAGCCAACCATTCCCAAAAATATTCTGACTTCCGTTTGAGTTTGGGGTGGATTCATCTGTAAGATGGCTTCCACTCTTTCTGAGGACACCTTCCTGGATCCCTTCACAATGATATGTCCCAGATATTTAACTTCTTTTTGACAGTACTGCAGTTTCCCTGGAGACACCTTGTGTCTGTTCTCAGCCAGGAGATTTAAGAGTGTAATAGTGTCATGTTTACAAGCATCCGGTGTTCCCGACGCCACAAGCAAGTTATCTATATATATGACATGGGTAGACTTACATGGCATCTATCAGGTCTCCAGATTTATTGTCAGAATCTGGTTGATAATGGACAGACTCTCTGCATACCCTTGTGGATCACGACACTGTGTTTGTTAATACCTTCTGCTGAAATACAAATGAAAAAAAATAATTGGCTCCCTTCGTGCAATGGCACAGAGAAGAAAGCCTGGCACAGGTCAATGACTATACATTACTCTGCAGCACATAGGATTTGAAATAATACAGTGGATGGATTCGGCACCACTGGACAACAGGGCACTACGATTACATTCACCTTCCTCAAATCCTGCACAATTCTAGGCTTTCCATTGGGCTTCTGTAAGCCCATAATTGGGAAATTACATGGATCCAATTAATTCCCTTAAAATCACTTTCTGTAACATGTCATCTATCACTGGTTTTATTCCTGCAATAGTTTATGGAGTCAAATTATATGGTGGTGTTCTTGAGTAGACAGCATTTATCGTTACGTTGACCAGTCTACACCTTTAATAAGTCTGGTCTCTTTTACTGTAAAATACCAAACTTCTGCAGTCACTGTTTCTTTTAAATCCTCAGGCAATTTCTTGATAGCTAGCAAAGGGACCATCCTTATTTCAGCTTGTTGCTTAATTATTTTGAAATCTATGTCTTCATCATGTGTTTGGAAAGCCACACAGGCCAGCATGCAATAAATGGTGCAATGTAACCTATACAGTAGATCTCTTCCTAACAGGTTCACAGGACTTGTGTCACAGACTACGAATTGATATTTTTTTTATTTGGTGCCTATTTTTACTGGGACTTTCTCTGATATTGGATTCAGAATCTTATATTTGTAACTGCAACAACTTGGATAGTTTTCCCTGAGAGAGGTAGGTCTGGAACTACCACTTTTCTAACAGTAGAACAAGTAGCTCCTGTATCAATCCGAAATGATACAAGGTGGCCATAAACTTCAGCATCGAGATACGGGCCATGCTGGTCTAACTCTGAGACTGCGCCAGGTATGCAATCTTCCTCCTCTCTCAGGCATCGTCATAGAGAATTATCGGATCCAGAGCCATCATTTTCAAATAACGGGAATTTTTGCAATGCATTCTGATTTGAATTTTGGAATTGTGGCATAATGTTCTGAAATGAATTGGTGTTCATTTTTGGCATTTGACTTTTAATTAAATCTCGGGTTTCCCATTTGGGCAGATGCAGTAGGCAACACTGGAGACTGTCCCTGCATTGGCATTTGCATTGGTTGCATGGGCATATTTGGGATCTGCACAGTTTGCAGAATTTGATATTTCTCCCAGCATTATCAGGATTATTTCGACATTCTCACTTCCAATGTCCAATTCTAGGAGATATATGTGACAAGCAGTGATCTTTTTCAGAGCAGTAAGGTCTGATCCAAATCCTTTACCCACAGGAACACCTCTACCACTACCCTGTGACACATTCATTCCTCTTTCATTTCCCTGAAAGCCAAGCTGTGACACAGCAACTCCTTGCATATTTCCCTTATTCCCCAAAAAGCAAGGGTTCTGAGATCTTTTCTAAGCTAACTTTGTCTGAGCTAATATGAATTTTTCTTTTATTCTTTTCTGCTTCACGGTCAACTCATCACTGCAATATTTTGCATATCACAGGATTTTATAGGGGTGATTTGTTTTGCCAACAAATCACACTTTGTGTTATGTGTGAACGGATCTCAGGCGTCAACCCTAAAACAAATTAGGAAACAAAAATCCCCATATCCTTCTCCTCAGGTTACTCACATCTACTGTGCTTCTGAAACACCGGCAATAATCTCTCATAACACTCATGAACTGTCTCTTTTGGCTCTTTGGTGTTTCTTTTAATTTTGAGCCAATCCATATCTTTCGGGAATGCTCTGCCTTTCACAAATGTGCTAACTGCTTTGTATTTTTCCATTACCATAGGTGATGGTGTATTCATCCCTTTATCCCTAGCTTGTTTCTCTTTCAGCCATTGCACAGCGGTCTTACATTCAGCCCATAAATCAGCAGGTAACACAATGTCAAAGAATGTATTCAAAGCAGTCCACAATACTTTGGAAATTTTTATGAATCTCTGTACCTGTGCATACCATTGCACCGGTTTGTCTCTCACCGTTGGGAAATTATTCGTAAATGCCACCAAATCACCTTGATTCCAAGGAACATGCACATTATGTTCCACCATCTATTTCTCTAAGTGTATAAACAGTCCCTTCATCCTTGCTTTACTCATCCTGCTTCCTTCTTTTTATTTTCATGATTCTTTGTCCATCTGATTTCTAATTTCTAAGTATCCTTCCACCTGCGAATGCATTTAATTTATTCTACAATGGGAAAACAAATTCCTGTAATTCCCTTGTTTTCTATGGTTGGATCATCTAATTGAACCCTGTAGCTCCGGTGCAAATTCTACGCAAATGACAAGGACCCCCTGAATATGAGGAAATAAAGTATAATTCCTAGGACAGGGTAAAACACAGTGCAATAGTAACTTCCTAGGCAATTGGTATATTTAGTGAAATGATATCTAAGGCGTGTCCAATTAGTGTAGCCAAAACATTATTTAAAAATGTTCACAATTTTTTTTATTGTTAATATGATTCTCACAGAATCAGAGAAAAGTATATAATTAAAAAGACAATTCGACAATGCATTTATACATAATATAAACATTCAATATAGTAATATTCATCAAATTACAAATGAGAATAAAAACAAGTCAGAATTAGACCTTTACACACAGCTGTTTATCCTTTGTATTATTATCGTTCTCCTTACATATTGCTTTTGGTTATTACAGGCTGTTAGTTCCATTTCCCGATAACCACTCCACCTCTTATCTGTCCGTTAGGCTGCGACTTGAAGTAAGCATTGTTAATTTTTTCAGCATCCATTCACTTTGTTCCCCCCTTCTATTATTGTTTATTATGAATACCTGTCTGTTTCAATTTCAAATATTGCACCCGTAGCTGTTCAATCACTCATATATCCCAGTTCTTCTTTCTCCCTCACACCTTGTCCTCCTTTATCTACTGTCTCCATCTTTTTTTCCCCCCTTTTTCCCTCTCAGCTTCCCATCTGAGCTCTCATTAGCCTTATCTGCATCCATCAGATAGACATGCATTAATGATATGCACAATGTAAATGTTATCTCTCTTTTTTTATCCTCGTTCGAATTCATATTTGTGATAAGTGTCCATTAGATCTTATAGCCAAAATTTGTTGTAAAAGTCATAAAAGAAATAATCACTCATGTAACATTATTTTAAGCATTTGCTTTTTTAATTTACAGGAATTGTGGCTTTTCCTGACGAAGGCGTACTTTTCGCCGAAACGCGCGTAGAAGATAATTATATGGCCACTGACTTGTTTTTATTCTCATTTGTAATTTGATGAATATTACTATATTGAATGTTTATATTATGTATAAATGCATTGTCGAATTGTCTTTTTAATTATATACTTTTCTCTGATTCTGTGAGAATCATATTAACAATAAAAATTATTGTGAACATTTTTTTTCAGTTTTAAAGAAAATTTTATTGAGATTTAAATATAACAGAATTGTAATAAAACATCATGGCTAAATTCAATTACAAAAGAATATTGTCCTACGGGAGGGGAGGAAAGGAAGAGGTAAGGGAAGGGAACAAAAAGGAAAAAGAGATTGTCAAATATTAGAACAAAATAGAAATGCAAAAAGCATAATTATTATTACTGTATAAAACACATGCATAGGAAGTATAAAAGTACAATTGGGTATAAAGAGACTTCTCTAGTCATAACATATGAAATATTTAGAAATACAAACATTTTATATGTATAGATGCTTAAAATCAACAAAAATATGTTCAAGGAGGATTGGGAACTTCCTCCGTACGAGGATTGTGTAATGGTAGAGAACGTGCAGCTTCATTTAAAAAGTTTGTGATTGGTACCCATAATAAATCGCGTTTAATAGCAAGGGTAATGGGATATACATAGGCCCTGTCTAATCTATGGTGGTAACAAACCCCATACCACCAAGCCTGAAAAGAAATATTTGAGGCGTCCTTCCAAGACTTAGTGATTTGTTGAAACGCCACAGCTATAAGCAAGTCAATAATGGGAATGTCTGTAGTGGAGAGAGACCATATGTCGGAAAGACTACCTAAGAAAATATGTGAAAGAGTAAAGGGGAAGTGTGTTGAAAATTTTTTATTGATCTGCCGCCACACGTCATTCCTGAATTTGTAAGTCACTGGGCATGTAAATAACATATGTTTAAGGTCTGCTAGTGGGGCTGAACACGTCCAACAGGTAGAAGGCACAGAAGGGTCAATCACGCTCAGTTTAGCAGGAGTGATTAAAAGCCTATTATAGATAAAAAATAACGTCTGAGTTGTATTAGCTGCTCGAGACGACTTCCTTATTTTGATCCAAATTTTCTGCCACATGGTAGGAGAGAAAGAGTCTTCTAAGTCTGTCTCCCAATCAGATTCTACTTTGGATTTGCCCTGAGTAGCAGGAGTTTCTCTCAATTTTCTATAGATTTGGGAAGCAGAAGAAGAGGCAAGTAAACAAGGGAGAGAAAGAGGAGAAGGGTTAGTGTGAGTGGTAGATGAGGAAAGGGAATCATAGCTACTCTGAGCAGCCACGCGCATGAGATTATATTTCGGTTCAAAGGAAACTGGTAGAGAAAAACGAGATTGAAGAGTACTAAAAGAGACACACGTACCTTCATGACAAAGTTGATGAGTCCAGTTAAGACCAAGATCTCTCCAGTCCTTCCAAAAGAGCGTCCTATTTTTTAATTTAATAAGAGGATTATACCATAGGAGGGAATGCAAGAAACGTGAGCGATCATCAGAACCGTCCACAAAAAGAGGGGAAAACATTTTCCGAGAATTTTTAAGAATGGGAAGGGAAAAGCCCTTAGGAATGTGGGACAATGATATAAATTCTTCAAAGGTGAAAGGATGAAAGAAAGAGGACTCAATATCTACCCACAAAGGTTGAGAAAGGGCATCAGAATTATGATCAGATAAAAGGGAAACAGAATGTTGGAGAAAAAATGAGGTATGATACGTCGCAAAATCCGGAAAATTAACTCCGCCTAACTGCTTAGGGCATTTGAGTCTGGCAAAAGACATCCTAGGTTTCTTATGATGCCATAGGAATTTGGATAAGATGGAGTAAATATTTTTATAGGAGGATTTAGGTATATTGATTGGAAGATTGGACAAATAGAACAAAATTATCGGAACTAACATCATTTTAATAGAATCCAATCTACCCCACCAGGATAAAAACAGAGGATGCCACCGAGCTGTAGAATCCTTTAGAGTTGCTAATAAGTTTTTAAGGTTAAGTGTGACAGTGTCTTTAATAGAGGGTTTAAACCACAAACCCAAGTATTTAATCTGAGTCGGGCTCCAGTGAAAAGATGAGGTCAAAAAATCAGCGTGAAAACAGAATTTATTTAGCGGAAGGATTTCACACTTGTCTACATTTAACTTATAACCTGACACCTTCGCGAACTCAGCAACTTCAGATAAAAAGGATGGAATAGAGGATTTAGGATTAGAAATGAATAAAAGTATGTCATCCGCATAGGCCGAAAGTTTCAAATACTTATCCCCATATGGAAAGCCGGTGATACTGATGTTTTCTCGGAGCTTTGTCAGAAAAGGTTCTAATGCTAAAATAAAAAGAAGAGGGGAAAGGGGACAACCTTGTCGGACACCTCTAAATAAGGGAAATGAAGAAGAGACAAGGCCATTAGCTAATATAAAGGATCTAGGAAAGGAGTATAATAAAGAGATGTACGCAAGGAATTTCGGACCAAAACCAAACCAAGCAAGAACTGCAAACATAAACTGCCAATTGACCCTATCAAAAGCCTTTTCGGCGTCCAGCGCAATAGCAGCTAAAGAGTGTGGGTAGGAATGAGATTTACTTAATACGTTAAAAAAGAGTCGAGTATTGTCAGAAAGGTGACGGCCCTTGACGAAACCACATTGCTCCTTTCCAATCAAGTGAGGTAAAATTTTATCAAGACGGAGCGCCAGAATTTTTGCAAAGATTTTGTAATCCAGATTAATTAGAGAGATGGGTCTGTAATTCTTACATAGGATATGGTCCTTATTTTCTTTAGGAAGGAGGCAAATCAAGGCTTCCTGAAAGGAGCCTTCAGATTTTTGGGAAGATATAAAGAAGGAGAACAGTTGATGAAGCTTAGGAACCAGCATCTTGGAAAAATGTAAGTAAAATTCGATTGTAAAACCATCTGGTCCAGGAGCTTTGCCTTTTTTAAGCACTTGAATGGAATCCTGAATGTCTTTAAGACTTATATCAGCCTCCAAGGGGGCAAAGTCAACGTCTGGAAAAGAAGGTGAGGGAATAGAGCACGGGTACTCATAGTACGGCCCGCGGGCCGCTGGCGGCCCGCCCGCCCTTCATCGGCGGCCCGCGGACCCTTGCATGCAGTATGCAAATTCCTTCCTGTAAACAGAGAAGATGGCCGCAGGCGCATACGTAGTGAATACGTATTCAGTACGTATTCACAACATTTGCTCCTGCGACCATCTTCTCTGCTTATCTCGCCTCTGATTGGCCTGGGCCGCTGAGACGTGCCGTGACGTCACACACGGCATCCGGCGCGAAGCACAAGCCCTTTAAAAGTCAGCTGTAACTAGCGCTTTTACAGCTGACTTTTAAAGACCTTTGAAGAAGCTTCCAGTGTCCGTGGCCACGTCGACGTCGACCTCCTCGCAGCCCGCAGCCCCAGGGAGGATCTTCATTGCAGCCGGATTCGACCTCCTCGCAGCCCGGGGGAGGATCTTCATTGCAGCCGGATTTGACCTCCTCGCAGCCCCCAGCCCCGGGGAGGATCTTCGTTGCAGCCGGCAAAACTCCGATATCCGTCAAGCTGAAGGTAAGTCTATGTAACGGTTGTTACCGCTTCTGTTTTGCCCGGTGCTGGCTTCGTGGGAGAACCGTGTTTGAAAGTTTATCATGCTTTTTAAGCACCTGCTGCAGCGTTTCTTTCCGCAGGCAATTACCAGGCCTCTCATAAATGGTCATGATAACTCGTGCGATTAATTATCTTCCTGGAGAGAGATCAGCAATTTGTATCTTGAGGTTTTGACTTTTCGGTGAAGTTAGTGCACAGGGTTAACATGCCTGCTGCATAGAACGTGTATCAAGTAGAGTACGTATGATGTCAACAGATCAGCAGATTACCGCTTTTAAGGGAAACATCCTTTTGTTACTTGCAATTTATAATTTAAAGTCCTAATATAGAACAGCGAGCTATTAACTTTCATCCCAGAACGGCATACACTCAGCAAAGTATACATTGATTAATGTTGCAAAAAGGGTTAATTTTGGCTGGAAATCGATTCTTATTATTACAGAAAACTCCCAACTATGCTGTTTCTTTTTCGACTCTGCGTGTGTGCTTCTCCACACCAAGCACTCTGAAGGTGACTGAGCGGGAGGGGCTGACGCTTCAGGAGCAAGGGCATCTATTCAGCCCTGAATCGCGCTGTCTGCAATTTAGTGGGGCCTCACACATTCCTTTTCTGCCCAGGGCCCCAAACATCCTAGAGCAGGCCCCGATTACCCCGAGGCAGCACATGTTTTTCTTGACAGAGCTTAATTACTGTCACTAAATTGTAAGCAAACCTTGGTTCTTCAAACATGCAGTCTATAATATAATTTAAAAAAAAGAAATGGCACAATCACACCCACACTGATTAACAAACTATTGTGTATCTGTTGTTACAACTCACTGCACACAGGAAGCAGAATGTTGTGAAAGGGGAAGTTGCTGCAGCATATCAGAATGGAACATTGCCTGCTTTAATGCTTCTTCTCGTCCCCCGCAGCGTCTTCTCGCCCAAAGCCACTTCTCTGCCTGAAGCCCCTTCTTCGCCACTTGGATTAGGCCAGCAACAGCTCCATCACCACATCTGCCTCCATCTTCACGACCAGCTTCATTTCCATCACCCTGCAACACCAGCTCCACCCGCAGGTTGATCTTTGCACCCCGAGAGGTAAGCACAGCATCCTATTTTAGTAGGCAATGTGATGGTCTCTCATCTGTTTCTCCAATTGTCTCTTCCTTACTTTCCCGGACTCTTTCACCCTGCGCCTTTTCTCAAGTCTCACCATCTCTCTTTCTCCCCACCTGTCTCAGATGCCATTGTAATAATGTTAGATCAAAACAGGAACTCGCATATGAGAAATGGGAGTGGTCTCACAGACATTACTTGCAGTAATATTAGTGAGCTGCTGCTGTGTTACAATATTGAAAACACTATTACTAGCCATGATTACAAAATGTAAACACAGTTTTTTTTTTAACTAATGGGACATCTCTTTTCTTTGTGAAGTGAATGGTCCTTGATTGATGGGTGCATTTTGGTTGATCCTGTTTTAAGGTAGCTTTGTGGGAGACGTTGCATGTTTTATGGATTAAAGTCGTGGCACCTTTGCCTTGCATCCTTGTTTTTACTTTCAGCTAGCTGGAGATATTTAAGAATGCAGCAAATCAGCTGGCATAGGCGGCAAAGTTGAGCTACAATGTTTTGTTAAAATTGTCACATCAAGCAGCAGATGATGTATTATGTGTCAGATATGGCAGGGCCCACTGCAGGGGCCTGTGTTCTACCTCATGGTCACAGGTACAAATCCTGGCGGGTCGTGCCTTTCATCCATCTGAGGTTGATAAAATGAGTTGGGTAGAAATAAACATCTGTTATTCAGCGCCAAGATACCTATGGGTGAACTTGTGCTTATATATACGTGTGTGTGCATGCTATTTATTTCTAATCCCTATTGAGTGACACATTTCCTGCATAAACCACTGGCTTTAGGAAAGCCTCCTGTTTTTCTTTTACAAGTTTACCCATTACTTTGTATGTTCAAACAAAACATTACTTTGGTGTTGCTCACAGATCTGTTGCAAGAAGTGGTGTTGGTCCATCGGTCGTGACGTGGTGTCTGTCCATCGGTCGTGGGGCGTGTCGGTCCATCGGTCGTGTCGTTCCATCGGTCGTGTCGTTCCATCGGTCGTGTCGGCCCATCAGTCGTGGGGCGGTGTCGGTCCATTGGTCGTCCGGTGGAAAATCAGATTCGTGGTCCTTGTTACTTTTTGCATAGTAACAAACTAACTGGAGAGCTCTGCAATGGCCTACAGCCCAGTTTCCAAGCCCTGCAAACGACCCAGATCGATACAGAGCGAACGAAGGACCTTCCAGGAAGCATGGGAAGAAGAGTACTTGTTTGTAGAATGCCCAAAGGAAAAAGCCACCTGTTTGCTTTGCAAAGAGAAAGTAAATGTTCTGAAGAGGTATAACCTGGAACGGCACTACAAAACGCGGCACTCTGGATACACTGTGAACTTCCCACTGAACTCAAAACTGCGATCTGCAAAAGTGGCATCGTTGAAGCAAGCTCTTTTTTCCCAGCAGAAGATCTTCCTTTGCCAGATGAAGGAATCTGAGGCTGTAACAGAAGCGTCTTTCAAAATATGCTACTTGCTTGCCAAACATAAAAAACCATTCTCAGATGCAGAGCTTGTGAAGCAATGTTTCCTTTCAGCAGCCGAAATTTTATTTGACAATTACACTAATAAGGCCAGCATTTTAAAGGAAATCGGTGCTTTGCAGCTATCGGATTCCACGTGTGCACGCAGAATAGAGGCAATGGGACAAAACATCCAGGAGCAGGTGATCAATGCAGTGAGAGAGTCTCCGTTCTTCAGCATTGCCATGGATGAGTCCACAGACATAGGCGATGTGGCTCAGTTATTAGTTTGGGTGAGGTATCTGGACCAATCGCTTCATCCCAAAGAAGAGCTCCTGTGCCTTTTACCACTGAAAGGGCACACAAGAGGAGAAGATATACTGGACAGCATGTGCAACTACTTTAAAACAAATGACATACCACTGAATACTCTTGTCAGCATAACAACGGATGGGGCTCCTGCCATGGTAGGCCATGACAGAGGCTTCGTATCTATGCTGAAAAAGAAGCTCATAGGACAGACTGTGATAGACTACCACTGCATTATTCACCAGGAAGTATTGTGTGGAAAATTAAAGCATGGAGAACTGAATATTGTCCTAAAAGGTGCAGTGAAAATTGTTAATTTTATCCGTGCCAAAGCTCTCAACCATAGACTTTTTAAAGCAATGCTGCAGGAATCTGAAGCGGAATATACCGACGTCTTGATGCACACTGACGTGCGTTGGCTAAGCAAAGGGAAGGTTCTGGAGCGGTTCATCGCATTGCTTCCTGAAATTGTACTCTTTGTTAACAGTAGAGGCCAATCGTTCCCAGAACTAACGGATGTGAAATGGCTTATTATGCTCCATTTTCTTTCAGATATTTTCACACATTTTAATGCTCTTAATTTGACCCTGCAAGGTAAACAACAGCTTGTGTACTCCCTCATGAATGGTATTTATGCTTTTGAAAGTAAGCTTGTGCTATTCAAAGAGCAGCTGGATGATAGTGACTTCACCCACTTCCCAAAACTCTTAGCTGTGATGCAGAGGTTTCCAGATGCACAAGAAATTCTGTCAAACCTAGACCTTGGTGCATGTCTTGAGGAAATATCTGGGGAGATCAAACGACGATTTGCTCAATTCCGAGCCCTCACCCCTCTGTTCAGGCTGGTTGAAAACCCCTGGATGGTGAGTGCACGAAATCTTGACGTTGTTGCCCTTATTGGCATGGAAAGGGCTCAAGCAGAAATAGAGCTCATTGACATGCAGCACAATTCAGCCCTCGAAGCATCTTTTTTGGGGCAAGCACCCGAAGAATTCTGGAAAATTGTGCCCCCTGACAAGTTTCCTCTTCTTTTTACAGTGGCCCAGAAGGTAATTTGTATGTTTGGGTCAACATATGCTTGCGAATGTTCATTTTCCACAATGGGACTGTTGAAGAGCAAACTCAGAAATAAACTTACAGACATACATCTGGAGCAGCTTTTAAGGCTTGCAGTTTCCAACTTGGTACCAGATTACAGAAAACTAATCGGTGACATGAAATGTAAAATAAGTTCGTAGTGTTTGTCTTTAACATATCTATTTTTGGGACTCTGAAGCCTATGCTGCACTGGGCATATGCTGAATATCCGGTTACTGAAAATTGCCATGCAATCCCACTCAAGATTGCTATTGTCTGCTAATAAAAAAACATTATAAACATGTGCTCCATGTAGTTACATCTGCTTTGGAAATACAGCATTGTCTAGTAATGTTTTGAAACGGCAGTGATTTTTTTTCCCCCCCCATAGCCCCGCCCCATTGACCCCGCCCCCACTGACCCCGCCCCCAATGACCCCGCCCCCACCAGTGCGGCCCTCGGCCAGAAACCACACAGTAAATTTGGCCCCCGAGAGAAAGTTTGTGAGTACCCATGGAATAGAGGATAAGTATTGATCTATATCAGTTGACAAGGGAGGGGATTCCGGAGTATAAAGTTTTTGATAAAAATTTGTAAATTCCATCAGAATATCCTCATCTTTATGGAGTGTGACGTTAGATGAGGAGACAATAGATTCAATTCTTGTGCGTTCCCTCTTAACTTTAAGGTATTTGGCAAGAAGATTACCAGCTTTATTCTGAGCAGTATAGTATTTGGCGCTAGATTTAAGTAAGCATAAATTCGCAGTTTCAGTAGAAGCTTTATTTTTATTTATTTTTTTATTTTTTTTGAAAACCTTTATTGACAGTTCAATAAGAACAAGTATGGGCCTACAACCCCCCAGGGCCGGCCGCTAAGCAATCAGAGCAATAACGACAAGTATAAACACAGGCAGCACTTCGGGGAGCAAAATCGTACTGCTAATACTGTGAACAGCATAAGTAGGGCACCAGGAGAAAGAGGTTTTCATTTTATGATGAAACAAGGCAGAAGGATCAGGTGACAAGCAATTTTAAAACAACGATCACGGATATGCAGAGTAATGAACGTTAGCGATTTACAGCAATCTATTCGGTCAATGGCGCAAACACAAGAACATCAGGATGGAGAAAAACATAGTCTACAGCTGCGCCCGCAGTCCCCCGCCAGAACTCCCCAAGAACATCCCGGAAGTTGTGAACACATGGAACGGCAACGAGGCATAGCAAAAGGAGGTGTATCACGCTGATCCCAGAAAAAGAAAGACAAAAAGAATCAGAGAAGAAAAAGGAGGCCATGGAAAAAAGATGAAGGAATACAGAATCCCCTCCCCCAACCCCCCACCCTGCACCTCTGCAGATGAGTACGGCCCCCCCCCCAGCAGTGTGCCTGTCGCCCTGGAACCAGACCCGAAATGTAGAAGAATAGGGAAAAAGAAGTAGGAAAGGACCCCCACCAGACGGGGGGGTAGAGAAAGTATTTATAAACTGAAGGAGGGCCTTCATAACAGACCCCCGGCTTCTCCCTCCCGCACGGTAAGGTTCCCCTAAAGTGAACAAGGAACAGCACAAAAACAATCTTCTCAAACCACGATGGGGAGCATTATGCACCTATTGTGCCAGTAGCCATGTCAGGAGAGCACACCACCCCAAGCCCGCCCGTCCACTAGGCGACCACCCCCGAGGGGCCAGCCTCATCCCTGACCACTCTGTGGAATTCTGCCCATGCCAACCCCTCGACCCAGCACCATACCCAATGTTCCTAGGCAGAGGAATGTCCAACAACGACAGAGAAGCGACGCACACAGGTGGGGTGGAAGTCTCTGAGCATGAGGAAACAGGCTTCCCAGTGCTGCCCTAGGGTCTGCACTGCACGCAAGGTTCAGGAAGGCAGAAGCAGCCAAAACAGACATTAGTTGCTGGAGTTGTCTCTGGGTCGCAGGAGGGCATGCACGGGATGAGGCCACCACATCCCACTCAGGTCCAACGCCTCCGGGACAGATCAGGCCCTCAGAAGGTCGAACACACTGTAGCATACTGGCCGGGGCGTCCAGTCGTGTACTAACCTCAGGGGGGGCCGCCACAGCGTCATCCTGCGCGCAGTGTGGGTAGACTCTGTGTTCGTGCGGACAGGCGGGCCGCCACTGCCCCAACTCCGACGCCACACCATCGAGCTTACTCCCCAAGATCACGAAACCATGAACCAAGGAGGAGTGAAGAGTACCAAGAGCCTCGAGGAGGTCGCCGTACCCCAGCTCAGCTCTCTGTGATCTCGCCGCCACACTCCCAAAAATCGTACGCTCACAGGCCCGCTGCGGCCCAGCGGACAGGATGGTAGGCTTCATCGACCCAAGATGGCCGCCAAGTATGCCCGACCCTCACCGGGGCCGGGACCCCGGGACAAGCGTCGCGATGTCCACGTCGCGGGTGACCGGGTTCCGGGGGCAGGCAAAAAACTATCCGTGGTCACGGGCAACAGTCGTCCCCACCACGGACCAGCTCCCGTAGAAAACCGGGGGCGGCCCGCAATGATCGGGGCAGGATACGGACGGCGGCCGGGCAGCTCACCAGCAAGGCAGGGGCAGTCACCGGAGGATCTAAGATTTGCACCCCCGGTCATGCACTCGGTCAGCTACACTGGGCAGTAGAAGTGACCACGCCGAAATGTAGGCCGAGTTTGGCACCGCTCCGGTGGGCCGACTCCACCCAGTCACCACCGGCCGCTGTTGTCGCACTGCCACCCGGCCACGGCGTCCACTCGATGTCCCGGCTCCAGGGCCGCACAGGCCGCAAAGTTCAGATGCAGTTTTCTCCGGCGATAGCACGGCTAGAAACCTCGGAGTCACACAGTCGGGAGCCCCTATCCTTCAGAAACACGACCACGTAGCACAAGTTGAGGATCTCAGGCAGGATATCCGTGCGGGATGCGGAGGTTCACGGAGCCGGGAGTCTACGCTGCCGTCCCGGTCGCCATCTTGGCTCCTCCCCAGTAGAAGCTTTATTGAATGAAAATTTAGCCTTGAGAAGCTTGTCCAAATCAGAGGGGGATTTAGTCAAGTAATAGGAATGTTCCAATTGTTTGATTTGTAAATTAATCGATTGTAAAGACTGGGAAGCAACACGCCTTTTATGAGAGACAAAAGAAATAATGAAATCCCTAGAGGCAGCTTTAAAAGTGTCCCATAACACTTGAGGAGAAATCATAGGAGATTCATTTTCGGTAAAAAACAAGGAAGAGAACTCAAGAAAAGCCGGGGTAAATTTGGGATCTAATAAAAGAGAGTTGTTGAACCGCCATCTCCTAGTGCCTTTTACAGGTGGAAGTAAGTCTAGGTGCAAGGAAACTGGAGCGTGATCAGAGATTAAAATAGAACCTATTTCAGAATGGGTAATATGTTGAATCAAGGCTTTAGAAATAAAAATGTAGTCGATCCGGGATTGGGATGAGTGGGCTGGTGAGTAGTATGTGTATTCCCTAAGTGTAGGATGGCAGAGTCTCAAGGAATCAACAAGAGACCGTTGGGAAAGAGTAGAGGTAAATTGAGTGTGCATCAGAGAAGGAGTGAAATGACAATTGGAGTGACGATCAATAAGGGGGTCTACAATCGTGTTACAGTCCCCTCCCAGAATGAGATAATCATCAGAGGATTGCATCAATGAGGTGAGCATCTGTGGTCAAAATAGTTTGTCCTGTGTGGTAGGAGCATACACATTGAAAATAGTTATAGGAATGTTATCAATTAACAAAGATGCATTCACCCATCTACCATCAGAGTCATTGGCTTGGTGTAGTACTTTGATATTTAAGCGTTTATGACAAAGAATAGCAACACCATTACGCTTCCCGGAACCAGGCGATGCAAAAACATGACCCACCCAATTACGACGTAACTTGGCAACTTCAACCTCTTTTATATGAATCTCCTGTAATAACACAATATCCCCTTTCAAATTTGCTAAGTGAGATAACACACGCTGCCGTTTAATGGGGGAACCCAATCCTTTAACATTCCATGTAAGTATATTTAACGACATTTAAAAATACAAATTATACCAAAGAAATTATGTGGAAGTCAAATATATACATAGTGATAAAATACAAAGCATCTTGTAAAAATTGGAGAAAAAATGTTATTGCTTTTAGAGGAGTAGCTAAGAAATAAAGAGAAAAAACATGAAATAAGAGAAAGACTTGGAGAAGATAGATTAAAAGTAGAAGGGCATGAAGCAAAAAGATTGAGGATCAAATATAAACAAGAGGAAAAACAACTGAAGAAGAGATATGACCAGAGATAAAAACGAAGAAAGTAAAAAGAAGAGGGAAAAGAGGAGAAAAGACAATTAGTACAAAAAACAAAGGCATAAAACGACAGATAAAAGTAATAAAAACAATGAAGAACAAATAGACATACCACCAAAAATAGTGAAGAACGGGGTTGGTGAAGCCACATGAGGAAGATGGGACACTACAACGGGGGACTCTACAGTGACGACGAAGGAAGGGACATCCGCTAGGCAAGCTGAGGAGAACAAGGAACGATGAGTAACCACAAAATCGCTACCTGAGAAGGGGAAGAAAAGGGGGAACACGTTAGCACAACATAACGATACAAAATATGATACAAAATACAAGAGGGGAGAGTTAAATATCATTAATGGTGAGGCAAACAGACACCGCTAAAATGAAAAGGTCCATCATGACTGAGGTACTTCCATGGACTCCGTTCTGCAGCTGTTCAGGAATTGCTGGAGCAGCGCAGGGTCTTCATAACTGGTAGTTTTGTTGTTATACGTTACTTTAAAAAGGCATGGATGAAACCATAGCGCGCATTTAAACTGCGTAGTGCAGGTCTCATGTCTAGGAATTTCTTCCGACGATCAGCAGTTGGTTTGGCATAATCCTGAGCGAAGAAAAGAGCAGAACCATTCCAAGTAATTTTTCCGCGTTGTTTGGCAGCCTGCAGGACTCTGAGTAGATCTGTGTACTCCAGAAAGTATAAGATGACTCCTCTCGGTTTAGTAGATGATGATGAGGGAGAACGAGCTAAGGGACCTAAACGGTATGCCCTTTGAATATTTAATGAGGGACTTTCTGGAAGACCCAAAAGAGTTGGCAAAAAAGTTTTGGAAAATGAGATTGGATTGGCCCCCTCAAGACCTTCAGATAAGCCATAAATGCGCAGATTATTACGCCTATTACGGTTTTCAAGCATTTCAACCTGTTGTTTAAGCTGAGCCACCTCCTGAGATATGAGAGGGACCTGAGCCGTGATATTTTGAACGGAGTCAATACGCAATTCCAGGTCTCCAACTCTCTTCTCAGTGAGAGACCAGTTAGTTTCCAGATTCTGAAGCCTGGCGTTCGTTTCCTCCATATGTGGTTTAAGGGCACGAATTTCATCCAAAAGGAGTTCCATAGAGATCGGGGATGATGAACTAGTGGGAGAAGGCGGGTTCGCCTTCACCCTTTTGCCAGAAGTAGACGGTGACGCAGAGGGTATCTTGGTATTTTGTTTAGCATTTGAGCGAGGAGTAGACGGAGTAATAGATTTGGCGCCAACAGAGTCTTTGGTAGTATCATCAGTATGTTCTTGCAAAACATCAAAAGGGTTAAAAACCTCTAAATTGCCCTCCATGGAGGAACGGGCGGCATTACAACTGCCGCGAGGCATGATGCTCTGAGAAAAAATATACTGAAAGTCCTTCAAAAGAAAGCAGAGTCAAAATTGGAGGAAAATAGCTCAGCCAGAACGAAGAAATATTGTTGAGCAGTAACTGTAAGTTCACCATCAATCAAGTAATATAGATGCTGCTTTAAAAAGGACAAAAGAACATATTGCTAGCAAAAAAGGCAGCCAAAAATGGATCAACGCCGTCATACAACCGCAAGCAGGGAGCAAAGAATCGTTGAAAAAACAAAATGGCGGCCGTGACGGTGAGGTAACAGAAAAAACATTAAAATAAGCTTTCCAGCCTCACCCTATGAAAAAATAAAGGTATCATTCTGGAGAGTTGCAGTTCCGATTGACAAAATGAACAATTTTGGCGATTTCAACGAAGAAATGCTGCCCGCAGAGGTCGCGTTCCCTCACGGCTCGCCGGAGCTCCCGGGAGTAGCGGCCATCTTCGAAGGGTCCGAAGCCACGCCCCCCTATTGTGAACATTTTTAAATAATGTTTTGGCTACACTAATTGGACACGCCTTAGATATCATTTCACTAAATATACCAATTGCCTAGAAAGTTACTATTGCGCTCCGGTGCAAATTTACATTTTTGGTGAGATCCACCTCTTATTTTTGGGCTATTCCTGTCAATCGATCATGCACCACAGTTTCCCTTTGCGTTATCTTTGTAAGAAACTTACCAAGGTTTCCGCAGGAACGTCATGGAAGTGTAGCAAGATCCACTACTCCTCCCAGTCACCCAGTGCCCATGATATTATCAAGGTAGCAATGGTAACTCGGGGAAGAAGGGAAACAAAACAAGGAACAAAGGGAAGAGTCATCAAGTCGTGACTTAAACGATCACAGGATTCGCCAGGACAAGTCAAGAGGCTGTGGGCTGAAAAGAGAATCAATGCATAAATAATAGAACAATATCTAATTGTAGTTTGTCTGTATTTCTTATGTCTTTACACCATACCTTATGGTCTCCCTTCTTCAGCAACTGGGTTGCAATGTAAAAGTGGTTAAGGCTTGTGTCTGGTGCTAGAACAAAAAGATAACGTAATGTAATGCAAAGACCCTTGGAAAATGAGAAGATGCTGTATGCAAAGATCTATATGTGTGCCTACCCCTTTCACTCTGTGCTGCTCGTGGAAAAATCCCAGGTAACTATCTGTTAACAATTTAACTAACTAAGAAGAAATAGTCCTAAAATTCAGGTAATGTAACTTTCATTCGTTTTCTTTTAGATCACCACAGCGCAGGAAACACAGGATATGGTAAGTACTTAATAGATCAGAAAAGAATAAGTTAGCGCTAATGCGCTGTTACCGCAAAACTGAAGTTTCTTTGTCTTTCGTCTTCTTTATTGTATCTTAATGTGCAGGAAACAGGAACACTGAAAACAATGGCGTCCACAGGAATGCAGGCAAAAGAGACCCGAGCGAAGGGAAAGCAGCAAACTCGCCGGGCAATGTGACGACCGAGCACCACCGGAGGAAGGAAGCCGAGAGCGGGAACACCGCGTCCCCACCGAGTGCACCGCAAGGAGCGCGACGACCTGGAAGTGAATCAGGTGAGTGAGAAGATCCCAACAACACTAGAACGCGAAGCGCGGCGGGCAGAGGAAAGCCGAGTTTTAACTCGCCTGACCTGTCCTCGCGCATGCGCTTCTAGACCGGCGGTATTTTCGTAGTCTGGTCAGCACCGCACAGCATCGCGCAATCACACCCCTCACGGACCCCCCAATCAGCTTGGGTTTATCAGGATGTCTTCTGTGGAATATACGCAACAACCGAGGAGCGTGTACATGACTGGCCGGCTCCCATGAACGTTCCTCAACTCCGTAACCCTTCCAGTATATCAGATACTGGGAGCTTGCGTCTCACCCTGCGAGAATCTATGATTGCCTCGACTTCATATTCTTGTTCATCCACAATCACAGGCGTAGGGACATCAGGGAGACGCGTGCCTGGTTCCACTGGCTTCAAGAGAGAGACATGAAATACCGGATGAATTTTCATTCAGGTAGGAAGGTCTAACTTCATAGCAACAGGGTTCATTACCTTACATATCCTGTAAGGGCCTATGTATTTGGGCTTAAATTTACAAGATCCTCTCAAGGTTAGCTTTTTAGAGGATAACCAGACCTTGTCCCCCTCTTTGTATCCTGGCTCTGTGCATCTGTGAACATCCGCCCCCCTTTTATAAGCAGCCTTGGCCCTTTCCAAATTCACCTGCGCATTCTTGTGTACCTCTTGTACTTCCTTTACAAAGTCTATGGCAGCAGGTATAGAGCAAGAGGAGGAAAGTGGAGATAGTATAGTACGGGGATGGAATCCGTAAGTGCAATAGAAAGGAGAGTAAGTAGTAGAAAAATGGCAACTGTTGTTATAAGAAAACTCAGCTGTCCATACCATCTCATCCAAATCGCCAAGAGTGTGTAGGACCTGACACCTGATGTATTGCCCAAAACATTGGTTCACCCTCTCGGTTTGACCGTCTGTTTGAGGGTGGTGACTGGAGGATAACAGGTACGTCTATCTTCAATAAGTTCCCTAGTCCGCTCCAGAACTTAGAAATGAACTGAGCCTCTCTATCCGATACCATCACGGAGGGGAGGCCATGTAAGCATACCACTTGCTGAACAAATACAGAGACTAATAGACGCTGCGGCCTTGGTGATGGCTGAGGGGGAGTGGGCGCCTATAACGTGTGACCCTTCAAGTGCGCCTGCCCTGGACTTCTGGTGAGCGCTGAGGAGGTGGAGCCGGGTGGGGTGACGGACGAGCTCTGGGCCTGTGCGGCGCTTTGTGCTGTGGCCCTGTTGGCGCCGACTCCGCACCTGAGACCGGCAGAGCGTGGCTAGGGAGTGTGCTGGGCCGCAGTCAGACCTGCTGTTAGCCCCTCACGGAGAAGCTGAGACCTGCTGAATTGTGCGGGCGGTTGGCCTGCAGCGGGAGACATACATAGCAGCTGCACTGATGCCCTGGCCTTTCTCTGCGCCCACAAATAACGTTCGGTGGTTGCTGCCCAGCTGGTGGGGCGGTCGCAGGGAGTGCAAGCATTGCTAACAGGCTGTTGCATGGGGTGCAACACTGCCCCTTGACGAGGAACTCACGTCCCGCTCCCGGACCTCGGCCTGGAACGTGCTAGCCCCTGTTGGCCCACACACGCCGCCCCTTCTGGTCCCCGCCTGGCGCCAACCCATAGACACGTGGTTGTGGGCTCGCTCGCTGTCTCCGCGGGAAGTGGTGCAACTGGCGGGCTGGAGGCGCCCACAATTGAAACACACTTCTGCCACTACAGTGCCGTGACAGAGGACCTCCGTGGGTGCGGACTTGCTGCTGGGGGCTGCTGCGGATCATCACCTGTGGAGCAGACGTGAACCGGTGTACTGACGGCCTCCCATGCTGGGGTAGCACTTGGAGCCTCCTTCTGAGCACATCACCTGAGAAGCGTACATCTGTCAGCCAGTCGACCTTTCTTCTCCGCGGCCGACGCGGTCACGCCGCAGGCACACCCACTCCGCTGGACGCTGGCTGCATATGCCCATGGCACAACAACTGGTGATGAGCCTTATGCATGCTAAGATACAGCAAGGACTGCTGCGCACGACTACTCCCGACCATATGCACTTGCGAAGCGAGAACGATGAAGAGCCGACGTCTGCAGCGCTCGCGACCAAAATGGATTCTGTCCTTGCAGCGGTGGAGAAAATAGGGGCTGCCTTAGACCACACCAGGACATCTCTGGAAAACCAGATTGACAAAGTCACCTCGGATTTCACACTCCTGCATGCGGATTACCACAAACTGGCAGATACAGTCATCGCCCAAGGGTAAACGCTCAAGGAACTGCAGCCAGTCACCCACAGTCATGCCGCTGCTCTGCAAGATATGTTGGATTGCATCCACACATTAGAAGACAGGGCAGAGGATGCGGAAGGGCGCTCCCGCCGCAACAATATCCGCGCTGTGGGTCTGCCGGAGGGAGAAGAGGGGCGAAATCCAGAGCACTACGTGGAGACCTGGCTTCGCGCACTCATGCCGCCGGGAAAACTGTTGACCCAATTCATGGTGGAAAGAGCCCACTGTGTACTCACGCAGAAGCCCCGGCCGGGAGCCAGACCGTGGCCATTCCTGTTCAAACTCCTCAACTACAGTGACAGAGATGCGGTACTAAGAGAGGTTCAAAATATGGACGGTCTCGCTGTGGGCGCAGCCAGGTCATGTTTTCCCGGACTATACTGCTCTTGTGCAACGTCGCAGAAACAACTATATGGCAGTGAAACGTCAACTTTGGGAACTGGCGTTGCCATACTCGCTCTTGTTCCCCGCCAGATTGCGAGTGGTTGAGAAAGGTAAAACCGCTACTTTGATTCGCCTGCGGAGGCATGGGACTGGCTCGAGGAGTCCGTGCTGTGGACGGTAACGAGGCCGGCTGATCCAGGAGACAGCACACAGCCGGGCAAGAGAGACAGGCGGCGCAGACGACGCGGGACCACACGCGAGACAATGACGAGAACAGCAGCCCTAACCCCGGAGATAATGAGACTGGAAGGTCAAAATGCGCTGAAAGCAGTTACAACAATCGCCAGCCCAAGTCCCGCGGACCGTCTGTACTCCTACGACATGCGGTGGTGGTGAGCGGCTCATCGTCACCGTCAACTGCGATCTCGGAGGACTTCTACAGACCAGAAGTTAACCCGCAAACTGCAGACGGTATCCTGGACTGAGAAAACGCTTATGCTACACCATGTGGTGCACCGCTCACGCAAGTAGCTCACTGTTTGTTGCTGTGACCGGAGAGGGACGGGGGAGGGTCGGCAATGTCACCAATTGTGTGTGCCCGCTGGGTTGGTTGGGGGAGTTTTTATTGTTACCTCAGACCGGTGCTTTCACAATCCACCACATTTCATGCTCACTGGCGCATGCTCCGCCCCTGGTTCCCCCGGCGACCATCCACTCCAGCCATGACGCGCGTTAACATGCTCACGTGGAACATACGAGGCATGCACACCCCCACACGGCGATACTCCATCTTTTCCTATCTCCAGCGACACTCAGTCGGAAGCGCTCTCTTACAAGAGACACACATGACACAGCCGGAGTTAGATAGGCTGCGGAGGCGTTGGAGAGGTCAAGTGTACGGTACCGTGTATTTGGCGCATGCTAGAGGCACCCTCGTATGGGTTAGGGCAGGTGTCCCGTTCGTTAGTACAGGCGTGACAATAGACCCTGACGGCAGGTACACCCTTGTACGGGGCACACTCAAAGGTCAACCCTCATTGCTGGCTTCGATCTATGCCCCGAATGTCGACCAGATACCCTTCCTCATACAACTGTCGCTGGAAGTGACCCCCTATGCTGGGCTCCCCTGGCTGATTGGAGGGGACTTCAATTCAGTGCTCGACGTGCACCTCGACAGGTCCTTTCCTCATCTTCGTACAACGTCAGTTGTCTCCACGGCGCAGGCACTCACTGACTGGCTCTCACACTGGGCGATACTAGATATCTGGTGGGCCCTTTACCCCACCGAAAGCATCTACTCCTACTATTCAAAGACGCACGACCTACATGTGCGATTAGATAGAGTGGTGGGATCTCCGTCTTTGCTACCGCTGGTTGTGAAATCAGAATACTTGGGGTGGACACATTCCGATCATAACCCCCTGTGGCTCCAGTTCAGCTAAGACGCTGATCGGCCTCCCATACCCACATGGCGGCTCCAACCTATTGCATTGGAGGACCCCGATTTCCACTCCTCATTGGGGAATGCTATCCTTACATACTTTGAACTTAACGAAGGCACAGCGAGCAATGCGATAGTGGAATGGGACGCCCTTAAAATAACGCTTAGGGGTCACTGCTTGGGGGCCACATGGAATATGCGAAAGCAACTGGCGCAGTCACTCACCCACCTCGAATCCCAACTGTTACAGTATGAGCGGGAGGGGGAGGGCAGTGGCAGGCACGCGAACCATTTGGTGGACCTTCGGACGCAACATGCAGCGCTTTTGGAGCGCTTGAGGTGCCTTAATTATGCGGCACATACAGCCCACACGCATGCTGCGGTGGATAGGGCAGGACGTCTACTCGCCTGGCTCTTAAAACAAGAAGGTACCTGCACCCCGATCACAGCTGTGCGCACGTTGGAGGGAGACCTTGTGTATACACAAAGGGAGATTCACAGGGTTATGGTAGACCACTACACACAACTGTACCGATCAAAAGTCTGTTGTTCGGGGGACAACCTAGAGCGGTTCTTCGAACAGGCCCAGCTGCGCACAGCCTCCGATACACATCAAGAGGCCCTCAATTGCCCCCTCACCCTGGAGGAAATAGGAGACGCGCTCTCCTCCATGACCTCTGGGAAGACACCGGGTCCAGATGGCCTACCCACCGAGTTCTACAAAGCCTTCCGGGAGTACTTAGTGCCGCACCTCCACACGCTGTATGCAAGGGCGCTCGAGCATGGCACGTTACCCCCCTCGATGCGCGAAGCCTACCTGGTGTCTTTGCCCAAACCAGATCGGGACCCCACAGACCTGGGATCCAATAGGCCGCTAGCACTCCTCAACGTTGATTGTAAGATCCTCGCCAAGGTGTTGGCGGAGCGTTTGGCGCCAGTGGTCTCTGACCTGATCCACGGGGACCAGAACGGCTTTGTGCCCAAGCGCAGCACGTTGTTGAACCTGAGGAGGTTTTTCAGGGTAGCCGCAGATAGTATACAGGAGTGGCCCAAAGCGGGTTGCCTAATATTGGACCTGGAAAAGGCATTTGATTGCCTGGAGTGGCGCTACCTCTCGGCTTTACTGAAGCGCTACGATCTTGGAATGGGCTTTCTACAGATGGTGGGCCTTTTATATAAGAATCCCACTGTGAGGGTGCGATTGGGCCCGTACATCTCCGGCACCATACCAATCTGCAGGGGTACCCGGCAGGGGTGCCCACTCTCGCCGCTCCTATTCGCTTTGGGGATGGAGCCCCTGGCGGCGACCTTGCGCGAAGTGCTGGGAGATGGCATACCACTAGGGGATGCAGTGCACCAGGCGTCGCACTATGCCGACGACCTGTTGGTGTATGTGAGTGACATAGACGATATCCAACCCCAGTTGGCCCGCACCTTGCAAGACTTTGCTACTATCTCGGGTCTTCGGGTGAATGTCAGTAAGTCCTGTCTTTATGCGTTCGGCGAGGGGAGGCAAGATCCAGGATACACCCTAAATGGTACTAGGGTACAGTGGAGAGGAGATACATTTCGATACTTGGGACTCCGGATCTACCATCAGCCGGCAGACCTATTTGATGGCAATCTGGGCAGGGCCTTCATGGCCATTAAGTCACAGGTGCGCTTTTGGGGCACATTGCCGCTAACAGTCACGGGTAGAGTAGCGCTGTCCAAAATGGTGATCCTTCCACGGTTACTGTACTATTTCGCTAACCTGCCTTTATATGTCCCCGTGGCCTTTTTTGCTAAACTATTGCAACTACTTAGAGACTTCATCTGGGGGAACAGCAGACACAGGATGTCGCTAGCGAAACTCTATCTCCCCACGGACCAAGGGGGCCTGCCGCGCCCTGCTTTGAGCACTACTATTTTGCTGCTCTGCTGCAGTGGATAGCTCGCTGGTTGGCAGATAGGGGTCGGTAGGACACCGCATCCACACTGCCACCACACTCTTTGGGGTACAAAGGGGGGTGGTGATGAACGGAGCATCAGAACCAATCAAACACTCACACCCAGTCAACAGATCTAGGTTTGATCCATCACCTTTCTTTAGCCCACTCTACCACCCCAGTTCAGACATGGCCACGCTCTTTGGAGCAGCTACTGGCGCTGTTCCACCCAGCCACCAAGTCTGCAACGCCGACCCCGCTCCTCCTCGCGGTGGCATACTGATGTTACCGTAGGAGCTTATTCCTCACTAGAACTTTGGTTCCCTATGCGCCGGCAATACCGCTGGAAGGCTCCCCTAGTGGGAGAGGATTGCTCACCTCCCTCGCGCTTGCACACTGGCGGGATGCGGATATACAGACCTTGGGCGACCTGTAACGAGATGGTGCGCTCCTCCCGTATGATTCTCTGGCCGAGGACGGGGGATTGCCACCTGGATAATTCTTAACTCACCGCTCATTATACAGGACCCTGGCCGCTAAATGGAGTGATATGTCCACAGAACCCAGCCAACACCTAACCATACAATATCTACACATCATGGGGCGAGGCAGACACCTGGTCCGTTGGTTCGCGGCATCACTACGCACACATTCGGCCATCACCCTAGAGCCTCTCCGACGCAAATGGGAACTAGATCTAGGGAGACAGTTGGCGGATAAGGAGTGGGAACGAGTATTGAAAGGTCCGGTACGCATACCCAGAAACATGCGCCTCCGACAGATACAGTTGTTCATTGTACATAGGGCATATCTCACCCCTGCGGCTCTCAACAGATACTTTCACCGCACTGATGCGGTGTGCCCTTGATGCACCGAGCCAAGGGCTGATCTAGTCCACATGCTGAAGAGTTGCCGCAAATTAAACACATACTGGCACACAATCAGCGAGTCACTGCGCATAAGTACGGGTCGCGACATACCCTTCGACTGGACAGTTTACCTGCTGCACCACTTTCGCAGAACCCCGACCACCAAAGTGACGTCCCAGTTTCTTGACCTGGGGATTGCGGTCGCAAAGCGACTTCTGACCAGGAGGTGGAAAGTGCAGGACCCACTTCATCCACAGGCATGGAGGTGCTCGCTCTCCGCGTGGGCCGGAGTGGAGGGAACCGCCATTCGCCGGGAGGAGACCCTGGGGTTGAGGAAGACGCCCATAGCTGCACAATGGGAGGAATTGCTCCAGGCGCTCCGGCGAACCGAGGAGGCAGGCCCAGGGGGGCGACCTGAGGGGAGGGATACACATCCGGGATAGGCAATGGGAGCTCTGCTGGAGCGAGATCGTAGTGTTCCACGTATGACCAATACCTAAACAGGCACTATGGGAGAGTGCAGCTAGAAACATGGTTGGGAGCAACAGCTAAGCTGCTGTACAGCAGAATGGGGGAGGGGGGAACAGGGGGGCGGTGGCGATAGGCACATTCATACTGGTACCGGTCTATGTTGAGGTTGTTGGGTTTTTAACTGTTTCACTTAATCGATATCTGTTCCGAAGTCCGTACCGATTCGTTTGAGAGACCTCATGCGTTGTATTGATGTAACTGTGTTTTCATTGTACTGCAACCTGCTATGTTCATGGTATGAGCTGTTCATGGGAAAAGCACCCCAGGGACTGCTACAACGCTCTACCTTCTTGCACCTGATATGCATTTCCATCAGTAATACATGCTCTAATGCATGGTTCAGTACAGGAGCGAGCCGCATTGATGTAAATGTAAACTAAAAGTCAATAAAAAGATTTAAACAAAAAAAAAACAAATACAGAGGCTAATTCTCGAGATGTGGGAAGACTTGTCATTGGGACGAAATGGGCCATCTTGGTCAATAAGTCTACTACAACTAGGAGGGTAGTGTTCCCCCTTGCAGTTCCTGGTAAGTCTACTATAAAATCCAAGGAAACCGTGTGCCAAGGACTAGGTGGTGTAAGTAAAGGCTGTAACAACCCTGCAGGGTTTTGGTGAGAGGCCTTCCCCTGGGCACATATATGACATGTCTGTATATAGTTTCTTGTGTCTTTTCCCATACTGGGCCACCAAAAGTGTCTCTGTAATAACTCTAGTGTCTTCTTGTAGCCTGGATGCCCTGCAAGCGGGTGAGTGTGACACCATTCTAAGGCCTATAATCTCAGCTCTTGAGTGGGTAGTACCAAACCTCCTTGAACATAAGAAAATTATTGTTCTACAGGGACTTCTTTTATATTTGTTATTTCTTCCATGTCTGTGGATGTTTGTGCTTCCTTAACTAATTTCAGGAAGTCTTCTTCGGAACACATAACCCCAATTATTCGCTCCCTGGCTATTATAGGGCGGGGTTCACCATGAGGTTCTATGGTTTCATAACCTAAGCGGGACAAGGCATCTGCCTTCCCGTTCTTCTTTCCCACTTGGAACTGTATAACGAAATCAAACTCACTAAAAAACTGAGTCCAACAAAGCTGTCTCATGGATAGAGCCTTCGCGGATCTTAAAAATTGTAAATTACGGTGGTCAGTTAGGACTGTTAATGTGTGATTGGCCCCCAACAAATATTGCCTCCATTCCTCGAATACTCTTTTCATGGCTAATAACTCCTTGTCTCCTATAGAGTAGTTAAGTTCAGCTGGAGACAATTTATGTGAATAATAAGCCACTAAATGAAGGACTCCTGTATTAGGATCCCTCTGGGAAAGTACCCCTCCTACTGCTACTTGTGAAGCATCAGCCTCAACCACAAAGGGTCATGAAGGATCTGGATGCCTTAATATGGATGCTTGTGTGAATGCATCTTTCAGTTTGCAAAAGGCTGTCTCTGCCTCGGGAGTCCATTGAAATTTCATTCCCTTTTTTAACAGTTTAGTTATGGGGGAAGCTAAATCAGAAAAACCGCCAATAAAAATTGGCGAAGCCAAGAAAACTTAGCATCTCCTTGATATTTTGAGGTGCTTGCCACGCTGGATGGCCTCTACCTTCTGTGGATCCATACGTAGTCCCTGTGGTGATATTATGAACCCCAGGAATCTTACTTGCTGGGTATGGAAGTGGCATTTCTCTATTTTACAATACAAACAGTTGTCTCGTAATCGTTCTAATACTCTCCTTACATGGATTACATGTTCCTGAAATAGTGGAGGAGTAAGTCAAGAGATCATCAATATAGGCAATAACAAATATATGCAGCATGTCTTTTAGTACCTCGTTGATAAAGAACTGAAAAGCGGAAGGGGCATTACATAGCCCAAAGGGCATTACGAGCTATTCATACAACCCATACTTGGTACAAAAAGCCATCTTCCATTCATCTCCCTCCCTGATTCTCACAAGATGATAAGCCCCTCACAAATCTAACTTGGTGAACACCTTGGCATTTCCTATTTGATCAAGGAGGGGGGAGGTTAACGGTAAGGGGTACCTATTCTTGATGGTGATGGTATTCAGAGCCCTATAGTCTATACAGCATCTGAGACCCACTTCTCTCTTTGGTATAAAAAAAGAGAAGATGAAGCAGGTGATCTAGAAGGACAGATAAACCCAATCCTCAACATCTCATCCAGATATTCTCGCAAATACACGTTCTCCTTTTCTGTTAAGGAGTACATTCTACTACAAGGTATGCGAGCTCCAGCCTGTAGATCAATTCTGCAGTCATACATTCTATGTGGTGGGAGGCTAGTTGCCTGTTCTACATCAAATATTTCCATGAGGTCCTGGTAAACGTGAGGTAACATACATTCATCTGTACTGGCGAGTGAAATACTTTTTTCAGGATCACTGGGATCATGAAGAATATGCTCTCTGCAATTGTCGTGACTGAAGGTTAATGTCATAGTCTTCCAATCAATTAACGGGCTATGTTGACGTAACCAAGGTAGCCCCACAATAGCTGTAAACTGAGGGGACTGAATCAGGTCGAATGCAATGTGTTCTTGGTGTTTCTTTTCGATGAGCAGTGTCAAATCAATTGTAGCATGCTTAATGGGACCAGATTTCAAGGTGCTCCAATCAATTGTTGTGACCTCTTCCCAAGAAGGTTTAAACACCCAAGGGATCTTCTGCCTCTGAGCCCATTGTGCATCCATAAAATTACCCGAAGCACCAGAATCAACCATCACTTGCACCTCAACTACCAGATGATCCAATTGAAGACATGAAGAGAGGGGAAAGTGACGTGGCTGAGATGCTGCTACCTCCATAGATGAGACAATTAAACCTGAGTTACCCTAAGTCCTTGTCTCCTGAGACTTCAGGCGTATTAGTTTTCCGAACGCCTTAACTGTTTTGGTTTTACAGGACACTCCCTAAGAAAATGGCCCTGCTTACCACAGTACAGGCATAATTTCTTATCACGCCTTCTCTGCTTTTCTTCTTCACTGAGGGGCCCTCTTATACTCCCTATTTGCATGGGTTCAGGTTCCTCCGCCAATCTTTCAGGATCAGGCTTTCTTGCTCGATAAGAAAAAATTCTCCCCTCTGACTTGCCTCTTTCTCTTTTACGCTCACTGATTCTATGGTCTAACTTGACTACCAAGTCAACAAGGGCAGAGCATGACTCGGGAGGGTCTACTACTTGTGCCAATGCATCCTTTAAGTCATCTCTTAATCCCTTGTAAAACAAAGCACTACGCTTTTCCTCAGACCACCCAGCTTCGGCTACCATTCTATAGAATGTGGATATATAAGAGGT
This sequence comes from Triturus cristatus, assembly GCF_964204655.1. Taxonomy (NCBI): domain Eukaryota; kingdom Metazoa; phylum Chordata; class Amphibia; order Caudata; family Salamandridae; genus Triturus; species Triturus cristatus. The sequence goes on along the minus strand of NC_140592.1, from coordinate 512,034,634 downwards.
TAAATCATTTGTTCCTTGTCTTAATGTTAGAAGCTCGGTGTCGGCAGAGTGTGCGAACGTATGTCTGTCAAACAGTTTTCCAAGTTCACTCTTGAAAGCACTATAATCTTGTAACAATGGATCGTTTCTTTCTACCAGGGGTATGGTCCAGTTGGCAGCAGACCCCCCTAAATAAGAAATTACAAATGCTACTTTAGCCTGATCTGTTGGAAAACAGGAGGCTTTACACATGAAATGAAGCTGGCGCTGACTAATAAATTCAGCAATCTTAGTAGTATTTGCATAAAAGCGCTCACGAGGTGCCAAAGGGATAGATGGAGACCCTGCACCTGGATTTGTTCTTATTTCACGTTGTATGGAATCTACCCTGGTTGATAGGGACTGTGTTTCCACCTGTAGATTACCCAACATGTGGGCTAAATCAGCTAGAGTCACCTGATTGACGTCCATGGCGTCCGGGCGGAAAGAAAATCTATTATTTTTCGGCTTCGCGTTCTGTAAGAATCTTACAAAGGTTTCCGCAGGAACGTCATGGAAGTGTAGCAAGATCCACTACTTCTCCCAGTCACCCAGTGCACCTGATATTATCAAGGTAGCAATGGTAACTCGGAGAAGAAGGGAAACAAAACAAGGCAAAAAGGGAAGAGTCTCCAAGTCGTGACTCAAACGATCACAGGATTCGCCAGGACAAGTCAAGAGGCTGTGGGCTGAAAAGAGAATCAATGCATAAATAATAGAACAATATCTAATTGTAGTTTGTCTGTATTTCTTATGTCTTTACACCATACCTTATGGTCTCCCTTCTTCAGCAACTGGGTAGCAATGTAAAAGTGGTTAAGGCTTGTGTCTGGCGCTAGAACAAAAAGATAACGTAATGTAATGCAAAGACCCTTGGAAAATGAGAAGATACTGTATGCAAAGATCTATGGCCCCGATTCACAGAACTAACTTAAGACAAAATCCTAAACTTACTACCATTTTGGTATTCACAGAATGCACTTACTACTTCTGGTATTCACAGAATGCACTTACTACTTTTGGCATTCACAGAATGAACTTACTACTTTTGCTATTCACAGAATGGACTTACGACTACTAACTTTACGTCTGCACTCGGGCTGGAATTTCCGCCCCCGAAGCGGAAACTCCACACCCGGAGCGGGAATTCCGCTTTTAGGTCGTAATCTCTGCTCACGGGCCGGAAGCTCCGATTCCGGGCTGGAATACACGAACTGTGACCATTGATCATTTTAGCCAAGGGTAAACACCTGTCCAAGTACCTACCATCCCCCACCATGCATCAGCTGATACACTACAGCCAATCCCAGCCAACAGCTCCAGTTTGTTATGATGTTGCATGTGCCTACCATCCCCCACCACGCTCCAGCTGAAGCCAATTAACACTAATTGACCAGCACCAAAAAAACATACAAAAACAGCACACATTGAAGGAACAGGTTTGGCCACAGAGTTTGTGTTCACGCTGACACCGCCAGAGAAAAATTGAACTATTGAGGAGGAAGTAGAACTTTACTGAATAGGAGACCACCATGCTTGTGGAGTATATAGTGAGGCACCACAAACGCCTATATGGACTCCCTCCCTACTGCACCAGTGGTACACAGAAGGCAGCCCTATGGCAGCAATTAGCCACTGCTGTCACAGCATTGGGGGAGGAGAGGCGCACAGTCCAGGACATCAAGAAGAAGTGGCAGGATGAAAGGCAGAGGGTGAAGGAGAAGTACTCCAGGATCGAATTAAACAGGATCCTCCCTGCTGCATACTCTGGACCCCGCATCCGTCTCACCCCACTGGAGGAGGATATCCTTACTACAATACACCCACACTTGGTCCATGGGCTACCTGTTAGTGACGTCCGCTACGTGGTACCAGGTAAATGGGATGAAAAGAAAAAGTGCATGAAAAGATTGTCTGTGTTGCACTGTCATTGTGAGTAAGGAAGTTGTCCAAAGTGTATATAAAAATATAGTCTGTCAGAGACTCATGTGTCACCCTCTGTATGTAGCACCACAAGTCCCACAATACTTTGCATTAGAAATGGCAAATCCCTCCCCCACTTTTGAAAACATGGGCACTGTACTGTTGCCGTAATACACAACCCTGCTAAGTAGCAATTGACAAATAAATATTAGCAGGGATGCACCAGTAACAATGTGACACGCAATTCAACTCTTGCGCAGCCACGGATGCATCACATTTACAATGCGGTGCACTGTAGCGCAGGGATAGACAGATGTGTGTTGCATCTGATGTCATTAGGGGGGTGCTTTGCTGGAGTAGTGTCGCAAGTGTGACGCAACTCCAACAATGTCCATGGACCGCCCATACCTAACGTTCTGTGCCACTCATTACGTGTGCTTCAAGCAGGCGTAAGGTTGCGTAGCAGCAGCCTATGAAAAGTGACTCCGTGAAATCTCGATTACACTGCAGCACTTTTACAAGGCATATCTCAAAGAAACGCCCACCCTGCCTACATCAAAGCTAACGCAGGTTTAATGCTGCCCAGGGCTTCACAACGTGACGCATCCCCATAGATGCATCACGTTGTGAATAAGTCGAAATGTGTCACCTGTATTACACCACCACTGTGTCACAGAAGTGACGCAACGGCGGTGTAAATGTTTTTCAAGGGGCTTGTAAACCAGCCACAAATTATCGAAGAAGTAAATCACCCTGTGCCAGCCTAAATCACAAAGCAGGTGAGAGACTCATCAGATCAAAATAGTCATACATCTATTCTGTTGTACATTTCCCACCCTGCCACGCCATTACATCCCCAACGCACCACTGCTCCTACCTGCCCAGTCTGCGGCAGTACTGCACAACACTGTTAGCATGCAGAAGAAATGGGGAAATCCCTGAAAAGTTCCACAAGCACATTTCCCATTTGGTTACTTTTCTCTCTTCTCACCCATTGACACATTCAGCCAGAGCACAGACAACTGCAGTAGCAGAGGTCCCTGCCTCTACAGGGAGGAATCGACATCGTACAGAGAAAGGCATACCACCCTCACCAACTGGTAAGTCAAACTGGACAGGAAATGGTCAAAATGCATACATTGTCAGGAGACGACAGAGGGACATACAGTGCCCACATATGAAAGTCAACCAGAGATGAAAAAATAGCTGCATTACTATCGGAGTTGTCAATGGACATCCACCTTTAGCAAATTATATTTGTGAACAGCGAAAGACAAAATATAACATGTCTTGTCTCTTCATACCTTTGTAATTGTGGAACATGACATGTATTTCACCAACAGTCCCAGAACTGGGAATCCAATCCTGTAACCAAGTGCCACAACTAGTCAAAATGGTGTCCCCACTATATTGTAATAGTGTCTATAGACCTAATCAAGAAATCCAATTTGTACAAATATGGTAATGATGAACAAGAAGTTAGATACCAGGGTCAGTAGTATTGACAATGCACCCACTGTCCAACTTCGAATGTTTCCAATATAGATTAAATGCCCAGTCCACACAGCTGGTCATGTACCTCTTACATTGGCTGGCTTTTTTGTTGGCCATCAACAAAACACAATAGTGGACCTTACCTCAGGCTTCGTAGACATGTCATTGTGATATAAGTTGCATCTAGGTAGTGGGCCCATTCTAAGTTATATGTGGGATCACTCATGATATTAAGTATAACACACTTCTGCAACGGTGGTGCCCACAACTGCTTGTGCTCATCCTTTGTGCCAGAAATTGAGTGCATCACATGTGGCTGCAGAAATGAAAGTTGCAAAACACACTTATCATTGTAGGTACAACGAGGTCCTCCCAGAATCAAAGACACACACTGACTTCTGCTACAAGGTTGGCTGTGATATCTGTTCAGGGACCACACAATGTTCCGGTGCTGGGCCAAGGTAAGTAAATCAAAAATCAATGGGAGAGTGGATCACTGGTCCTGGGAGAACCAGGGTATTGCATGGTTAGTACTTGTACTATTTAAGAAACCCTCATTCACGTTTGGTAAAGGATCGAGATTAGCGGTATATCTTGATTCTCCGCTAGATTGTCATTAACGTGATCGCATAATCATTGGGTTAATCCAATGCTTCCTCCACCCGGAGGCTTTTACCACTGGTGGTCACAGTAGTGATCGTGAATAAAAAAGTGAGGTGACTTGTGGTGAAAAGTTGTTGTTTAAAAATCTCGTAAAGCCAGTAGATATCTTTATTGGTACTGGATTCGGGATAGATCTAAAAAAAAAATTTTTGTGAGTGTGCACACGTCAGACTTGTTATGGTCTAGTGCACTTTTAAAATTAGTGTCCAAAAAAGGTCGACATGTTTCAGCCCTCATCAGCCCCGAGGGGTCAAGCAGGCGGTCTTCACCGGGTCCTAGGAGGCAGAGTCAGTACAGGTCCTAGACCAACGCCGAAGAGAGCGTGAGGCGACCCCCCTAGAGTACTCGTTGTGGCCTGAAACCAAGGAGACCAGACTGAATGTGCGACCAAGAAAGGAATAATTATCTTCCCGCACTTCCACAAGGGTGCCTTGAACATTAGGTCACTCTATTCTGCACCAGGTCCTGAAGAAAGCCCGCTTGACCCCTCGGGGCTGATGAGGGCTGAAACATGTCGACCTTTTTTGACACTAATTTTAAAAGTGCACTAGACCATAACAAGTCTGACGTGTGCACACTCACAAAAAATTTTTTTTAGATCTATCCCGAATCCAGTACCAATAAAGATATCTACTGGCTTTACGAGATTTTTAAACAACACCTTTTCACCACAAGTCACCTCACTTTTTTATTCACGATCACTACTGTGACCACCAGTGGTAAAAGCCTCCGGGTGGAGGAAGCATTGGATTAACCCAATGATTATGCGATCACGTTAATGACAATCTAGCGGAGAATCAAGATATACCGCTAATCTCGATCCTTTACCAAACGTGAATGAGGGTTTCTTAAATAGTACAAAGTACTAACCATGCAATACCCTGGTTCTCCCAGGACCAGTGATCCACTCTCCCATTGATTTTTGATATATTGAGATAAGGAAGCTGAGTGGACCTAAGCCCCTTCTTTCTCCCTCCTATCTGATTTTTGAGTGCCAAGGTAAGTAAACCCAAGAATAAATCAGGCTGAATGCTCATTAAATGTGCCTTTCACCTCCACCGTATGTTGTATGTGTTGTACAACACTGTTGTCCTGCATCACAATATGCTCACATATGGCATTTGAACCCATGCAAGATCAGACCCTGGTGGCTAATGAAAGGATGACACAAAATGTATGCCAAGTGAGTGCAGAATGGACATACAATAGTACAATGTGTCATATGAAGTGACCAAAACACAACAGGCTTGCAATTCAATGATAGGAAAAAATCCCTAGCAAAATATATATGGTTAAATCATAATGAAATTGGTATGGCTGAGGCCAACACTGATGCCAGTTGTGTACCTTTGAGATGGATGTAGGGGCTGCTAAGGTGAATCTTCATGCAGTCACACCTGCAAAATAACTTGGCTGAAGAGCAACACGCTAATCCAGTGCAGGTGGAAGGCATCAAAGCTTCTCAGCCTATCCGCAATGTGTGAGCATAACCAAATGTTGAATTCTGCTTGCCTCCTCTCCTACCGTATTCACATGTATAGGTGAGTGTTTGACATATGAGGTTTGGATGTCTGCTGTACAAGACACCAATCGTTGTCAGCTAAGTAGTACCATGATGTTGGAAATAGAGTATGCAAAGAGAGGACACTCAAAGGATGGACATAAGAAATCTGTGTTCTCTCATTCAAAAATGAGCTGTGTGACTTAATGGGTAGGGAAGCACAAATGAGCAACACCATGTACCTGACTACTGCACATCTCACACATGAACCCAATTCTGACTTGTCAACAGACAACATTAGACTCCGGAAAAATGTAAGTCTTAATGGCAAAGGTGAAATCAGTGTAATGCGGAGGAGTCCGAGTCATTTATCCCCTTCCTTGAAATATCAGTAACCTTCTCATACAAGTTTGTCTGTTGATGTGTCATCTCATTGATGTCAGGGCTGCGTGGAGGTAACAGCTGGCAAAGGCTGCATGTGAGCAGGTGCCCACATGTAAAGTCCATGACTTTACATGTGGGCATAAACATAAACATAATTTACTTGCTATAGCACGGTTTCCGTCTCTTGAGCGCCGAGACACCCTTGGGTATTTGCGCGCTTCAAAAATCGCATAAACATAAACATGCTGCACATTGTCCTGGATTACCCGCAAATGGTTATTGAGAATGACATGTTGGCTCAGAGCTACCATCTGTTGTACAAAAATATGGACATGTATGTCTCATCACAGCTGCTGACAGGATGACACCACAGCAGCGAACACCATCCCGGGGACTGCATGACATCCTGGCTGCAGCAGTGAAACCCTTGCGCACCTGTCCTTCAGGTAATTCTGGCATGAGGTGTGTCTGTTGATGTGTCATCTTATTGATGTCAGTGCTGCGTGGAGGTAACGGCTGGCAAATGCTGCATGTGAGCAGGTGCCCACATGTAAAGTCCATGAGGTAAACATGCTGCACATTGTCCTGAATTACCCGGAAATGGTTATTGAGAATGACATGTTGGCTCAGAGCTACCATCTGTTGTTCAAAAATATGGACAAGTATGTCTCATCACAGCTGCTGACAGGATGATACCACAGCAGCGGACACCATCCCGGGGACTGCATGACATCCTGGCTGCAGCAGTGAAACCCTCGCGCACCAGTCATTCAGGTAATTCTGGCATGAGGTGTGTCACTTGCTTAGATTCCTAAGCCATGACAGAGATCAAGATCCCCCTCTGCATGGAATCAGCAGTTGTTGTTTACAAAGTGAAATAAAATCAGGAGTGTCATGTGCCTGTCTGTCAATAAGTGATGCAGATCATTGAGAATGTTGTCACTTCCCTCTACAGCTGCTGGATCAGGGACAGCTATGTCTACAACAGCTATGAGGAGACAGGTTCAGCAGGTGACACTAGGGGGGAAAGTGAAGGGACAGAAAGTTGTGGCTGAAGCTGGTGAGTTTTCTTGTATCATGTACATCTCTGTGTAACACCTCAGTGCTATGGTGTGAGCTGTCATTTGTGGTGGTACCCTAAACAGGTCACATGATCCTTATCTGTTGATGCAAAGTACAGTTAATACAACCCTTATGTTGCACCACATGTAATACCAGGTCAATCACTAATACGGTTGCAACCTCTGTGTTCCAGGGGATGCTGAGGATGAGGATGACAGACCTATGACCAGTGCGGGCTGACGGGGAATCAGAGGGGAGAATCCCCTGATCCTTCAAGCAGTTATGTCGGCAGCAAGTACTGCCCAAGAGGAGGAGGAGGAATTTCCCGAGGACGTCGACTTGGTGGATGATGATGACTACATGTCCATCCACTCCGGGGATGACGATACTGATGCCAATGACAGCTATCATGCCAGATTGCCAAAATATGTCAGGGCATCACATCCTCCGGCAAGCAACATTCGTCAGCCTCCTCCCAAGCAAACAATTGCCTGTCCCCAGCATTGAGCAAACCAGCCACAGCTCCCACACATCCCAACACAGACATCACTCCCTTACAGCCCTCACATCCAGGACCGACATGGTGGTTTCCCTACCCGCTCTTCCCTATACAGTGTATCCCTGCCATCCTCTCCACCATCTGGGGGAAGTACCAGCCGTGTTGTGGTGCAGGTATCCCATGGGCATCATTCTCCTGCCCACAGGCGCCCACCTGCCACCCCCTCCCCTGCTGTTGGACCTGCTCGTCCCATACATGGCAGACACCTGCAGAGAGGGCCTGCACCTGGCTATGATGGCCAGTGGGAACAGGACTTCTTCCAACAGCAGACAGATGTGAGGCAGGATACTCGTGCCATAGGGGCTACCCAGTCTGACATGTCTGAGTCCCTGCAGGACATGGTCCAATTCCCTCAGGTGGTGGACAGGCTGAGCCAAGTTTTGGATAGGATGGATAGAACTTGGCAGGACATGCCCAGGAATATGAGAGACATGATATCCATCCAAAGGGAAGAGAGCGCAAGATTCCATGCCTTGGCCATGAGGATGATGGAGGGCATGCTGAAAGTGATCCAAAGTCTCCCTTCACGGTCAACACAGGGAGGGGAGCCATCATATCTGCCTGCAGAACAGCACATCCACACACCTGTACCACCAACTGCACAGCACCACAGCAAAGGTACACATCCACACCAGGGGCCTGAACAGGCACTCCCACCACCAACACCTGTACAGGCACTGCCACCACCTGCACAACTACCAACAACCCCTGTACAGGCACTGCCACCACCTGCACAACCTCCACCAACCCCTGTACAGGCACTGCCACCACCTGCACAACCACCACCAACCCCTGTACAGGCACTGCCACCACCTGCACAACCACCACCAACCCCTGTACAGGCACTCCCACCACGTGCACAACCAGCCCTTGTCCAGGCACAAACATCAAATGTGCATACACCATCTGCCTCAGCACATGTAGATCACCCTGTACAGGCCCATGGACAATACCCACCTACACGTAGGCGACGAGCCAGACCTGACCCCTCCGAGCGATCATCACCCCCAAAATTGTGATGTCGCAAGCACGATCACCAGTGACAAGAACCCCAAGACAAATTAACCACGTGAGTATGTGTATTGAAAAAATAAAGATCTACAAAACTACGATTCTGTTGTGTATCATGTCCTGTGTAACGATGTAGGTGGCCTAGAGATGTGAGGAGGTATGTGTGTGTGTAACACAGTTACAAGTGTAACCCATCATTGCAACAAGCCATTATGTGCATAGCAGACGACTCACCAAATATGTGTCCATATTCTAAACCAGACATTCAAAATGAAGTCAAACAAGTTAAAGTAATTAGAATTCCTCAAAGATATTTATGAGAACAACGGTCCGTTTGGAAGGGAGAAAGGAAAACAAATGATGATCGTAATGCAGATGGAGAAGGGAACTTGGATTGGGGTGGGGCAACAAAAATATAATACGTCAGGGAGCGTCAGGGAAAACAGTCTATTTACAAGGGGAAAATGAAATAATTGTTCAGGACGACGTCTCAGTCAAAAGTCAAGTGTCCTTCTGGTCATCCTCTACTACCACAATGTCCAGATCCTCACAGTCTGATGCAGGCACAAGGCTGGCGGGTGCAGGAACAGGCACCACATGTGTTCGTGACACACGAGGAGTACGGGGGAAACAGTGTGGGGCAACGGACAGGGGGAGACATTGATGGTGGTATGGGAAGGGATTTGGGAGACAAGAGACGACATGACTGTGGCATTGAATTGATGCTGGTGGTGAGGGTGGCCAGAGATCGGACAATGTCCTCTCGCATCATGCGTACCTCCAGACACACTTGTAGCATGATGCGAGCGGACGTCTGACTGACCCTCACACATCCACCTCAAGTCCCCTGTCACAACCACAGGAGGAACAACACCAGGAGGGGCCTGGGGGGGACAGGAGGGTAGTGGTGCCTTCGGTCCGGAGCCTATGTTGTGGTCGAGCTGGCAGCTACGATGAGGGGGACTGGTTGCAGGGGATGCAGCTGGAGCCCCCGATGGAATGGGGGACTCTAGAGGTAGGGAGGGGCTGATGGCAGCCCCAGATTGTGTATTGGCCTGCCCTGGGGATGCCTCTTCAAGACCCACAGGTGAAGAGTCTGGGGGAGAGTAGCTCTTCACCACATCATGAGCAGAGGTGTGGGGTTCTTCCCCCCCTTCAATATCCGCAGCCTCCACCCGGGAGGTAGCACCAGCATCAGGGTGTTCCTTGTCAGTCCGGGTGGGCGCAATCCACTTGCCTCCTGATGTTGAGGGTCCCTCCTCATCCTCTTCTTCCTCACTGGTGGAAAGAGGGTGTAGCCGCTGCCGCACTGATGGCCTCGTGCTCCGGACCTGGTCCTGCTGTCCTTCCATTTCGCCAGCTGTGCCTGCTGAAATGTAAGCAAAATCCTAATGTGGTTGTTGCAGGACGAGACACATACATAGATGAGCCAAGGTCAGACTTTGTTTTCCTCTGATCACAGTCTACAGTTGTCAGTGTCTATGAACTTACATTACGTGTATGTTCACTGTCATTTACTGAATTGAGTCTGACATCGACATCTCACGTGAATGTTTGTGGCTTACACAACTGTATTGGCCAACCCTCAACCTTGGCATTCTGGTGATCTGTGTGTCCTGTCACTGCTACATGTGCAGGTTCCAAAAGCAGTTCATCAAAGGAGAACATGAACAGTCCAGATTTATTTGAATTTGGCCATTGATATGGAGTCGCAGCTATTTAACGTCTGGACAAGTGTCATCTGCTTTGTAGCATTGTATGGGACAAGACAAGTGCCGAATGTGGGTCACACATCCACATAGGGTCTGGGCTATTTATTTAGCTACATTGTGAGTCTAGCCTTTTGCTGTCTCCACATATAATCTGACAATCCAGTGGCACATATTGGCTTTGGTGACTGATAAGGTAGTGCAGTACACCGGTGAATGGTGGGGGATTGTTGTGACAGCTACCTGTACATGTGAAATGTCATACAGGCCACTGAGGGTGAGACGTCTGTCAGTGGACACACCTTGCAAATTTAGAAGCACTTAAGAGTGACACAAGGATGTCAAAGTCTGTCTTGACTCCATGGCACATGATGATCTGTCTCAATTGGAACCCAAACTCTACAAATTAAATGCAAGTCACAGCATCCAATACCCTTTGGCCTGCCATGAGCACACTGGACAGTGTCTGTACCATTGCTCATCCAATACACACATCAGTTATCATTTCCTTGTTCAAATTGTAGTGGTGCTGGCAGAGAAGATTTCAATATTAATGCAGAAGTGTGGCTCATTTAGCCAGTTGTCATGAAGAAACTCCCAAAATGCACTCTGCCCTGTACAGTCCATATGCCACAGTGTGCCTTTTTAATCTTGGTGACTGCTGCATGGACATGGGATCGGTGAATGGTGGCATGGGACACACAATGGTACAGCACTGTTTCACTCACATCATACTCCCAGACATATATTGCATATGATTAGGCTTAGGGGGGAACTGCCAGACTCTTTCACCTACCGCTGCTGCTGCCGCCCTTGAGGGAACTGCTCACGCTACCACCACCGCCACGCCAGCGCTGCTGGCGCTGCTGATCGCTGCCGATCTGGGCACCCCTCGCTGTGTGTCTCCCACGCTGCCGCCATCACCTTACGGCAGAGAGCGGGGACTACAGCGCCCAAGCACCCCTGCGGCCGCTGACGCCGCCAACGCGCCCGGAGGCGCTTTAAAAACACGCGCCTTTCACGGAGGAGCGGGGGAACTGCCAGACTCTTTCACCTACCGCTGCTGCTGCCGCCCTTGAGGGAACTGCTCACGCTACCACCACCGCCACGCCAGCGCTGCTGGCGCTGCTGATCGCTGCCGATCTGGGCACCCCTCGCTGTGTGTCTCCCACGCTGCCGCCATCACCTTACGGCAGAGAGCGGGGACTACAGCGCCCAAGCACCCCTGCGGCCGCTGACGCCGCCAACGCGCCCGGAGGCGCTTTAAAAACACGCGCCTTTCACGGAGGAGCGGGGGAACTGCCAGCCTCTTTCACCTACCGCTGCTGCTGCCGCCCTTGAGGGAACTGCTCACGCTACCACCACCGCCACGCCAGCGCTGCTGGCGCTGCTGATCGCTGCCGATCTGGGCACCCCTCGCTGTGTGTCTCCCACGCTGCCGCCATCACCTTACGGCAGAGAGCGGGGACTACAGCGCCCAAGCACCCCTGCGGCCGCTGACGCCGCCAACGCGCCCGGAGGCGCTTTAAAAACACGCGCCTTTCACGGAGGAGCGGGGGAACTGCCAGACTCTTTCACCTACCGCTGCTGCTGCCGCCCTTGAGGGAACTGCTCACGCTACCACCACCGCCACGCCAGCGCTGCTGGCGCTGCTGATCGCTGCCGATCTGGGCACCCCTCGCTGTGTGTCTCCCACGCTGCCGCCATCACCTTACGGCAGAGAGCGGGGACTACAGCGCCCAAGCACCCCTGCGGCCGCTGACGCCGCCAACGCGCCCGGAGGCGCTTTAAAAACACGCGCCTTTCACGGAGGAGCGGGGGAACTGCCAGACTCTTTCACCTACCGCTGCTGCTGCCGCCCTTGAGGGAACTGCTCACGCTACCACCACCGCCAAGCCAGCGCTGCTGGCGCTGCTGATCGCTGCCGATCTGGGCACCCCTCGCTGTGTGTCTCCCACGCTGCCGCCATCACCTTACGGCAGAGAGCGGGGACTACAGCGCCCAAGCACCCCTGCGGCCGCTGACGCCGCCAACGCGCCCGGAGGCGCTTTAAAAACACGCGCCTTTCACGGAGGAGCGGGGGAACTGCCAGACTCTTTCACCTACCGCTGCTGCTGCCGCCCTTGAGGGAACTGCTCACGCTACCACCACCGCCACGCCAGCGCTGCTGGCGCTGCTGATCGCTGCCGATCTGGGCACCCCTCGCTGTGTGTCTCCCACGCTGCCGCCATCACCTTACGGCAGAGAGCGGGGACTACAGCGCCCAAGCACCCCTGCGGCCGCTGACGCCGCCAACGCGCCCGGAGGCGCTTTAAAAACACGCGCCTTTCTCCGCGTCGCGGGACGCGCGCGGGCGGCGCCGGGCTGAGCCCGGGCAGAGGGCGGGCCGTCTGTGGCCGTCAGAGGCCAAAGGAGGCCGGGTAGGGCCACCTTCCTAACATTTTTCTTTTACTTATAGACACTCTTTGAGGAATTAATTCGGTTACTAGTCTATTCGAAGATGACCCTAAGATCTGGAAAAAAGAGGCAAGTCCAGGTCTCTACTTCTAATGGCACTTTTACGGGTACAATTGACCAGTTTTTTAAACGCTCTACTGCAATACTGGAGAAAGAAATTGCTATAGTAGAAAAACGCTTATCATTAGATATAATCACAGGTAAACGATCTTCTCTTGGGAAAATTAATGAGGCAGTTTCCCCTATATCGCTTTCCTTTGTAGATACTGTTAGCAATGCTGATAATACTGATCTAGTGCTTGTAACTGTCCCCGAGACCCAAACAGTGGAGTTGTTGGGGGCGGGTCAAGATAGCTCATTCATTACTGCTCATGATAACATGCTAAACAGCGGGACTACCATCTTGTTAGATCAGTCTAGAGAGAAATCAGGTCTCTCGGACTCACCTAATTTAAATCTCAGTAAAGAGCAAGTGATCTCCCCCCCCCATTTTACACCTCTCACCTTCACAGAACCCTGGGAAACGTAAAAGGCTAGATTTTCCCGACCTAGATGAATACAACGAGGGGGTGGGAAGCACTATTGACCCTTCTAATCGGTTGCCTAATACTGACACGGCGGGTCAATTTGAAGATCATAATACCTCCATTAGTATTGCAGAAGGCATATTCCTGGCCAAGATAGAGTTATTAATGAAATCCTTGCTCTTACCACTATTAGAAAGGACAAGACTATTGAATGTAAAAATGGATTCCCTGGAAAGGTTGCTTAAAGAGAATATAGCATCTAAAAATAGAACGCTAGCTAGTTTAACCCCTAAAGGCGTGCCCCCCACTGCCCTACCACCATTGAAATCCAATCTGGTGAATAAAAAAGTAGGGGTGCCAAGCTTAAAAGCGGGACCCATTATGTCAAAAGCCCCGCAGCCAACATCTGTATCGGCCCCCAAGAAAACAGTTAGCTCTGGGGTCACACCTAGACAGAAGGCCGAAAAACAACTCCAGGCCAAGAAAACACCTATTATTATTTATTTTATTTTATTTTATAACACTTGTAAGGCGCACAGCTACCCACAAAGGGTTTCCCGGCGCCGGATCAGCGTCACGTACAAACGTCCACTGGACAAGGAGCAAACTTGAAACACATTATTTATCGAACAACCAGGTCTTTATGCTTTTTCTAAAGCTCATGAGATTTTCCTCCTTACGTATATGGATGGGTAAGGTGTTCCACAGAACTGGGCCCAAATAGGAAAACGATCTTCCGCCTATTCTGGCCCGCTTGAACCTAGGTACCACAAAATTCGCAGCAGTGCCTGAACGGAGGCTGCGATTGGGAAAGTAGAGTTTAGCAAGGTCCTGTAAATATTTAGGGGCGATACCGGCTTTGATTTTAAATAAATAAATCAGGGTTTTGAACCGAATCCGGTTTTCGACCCTGAGCCAGTGCAAGTCCTTAAGATATTTGGTGATCCCAGCGGATCTGGGGATTCTGCAAAGCAGTCTGGCAGCGGCGTTTTGCACCAGTTGCAGCCGTCTTATTGCCACTTTATTTGAACCCAGGTACAAGCAGGCATGAACAAAATCCCCGACCATACTTTAAACCAATTCCGAGGAAACACTGTGTTAATCTTCCCCCGGAGTCACAGCCCTATACCATCATCTTAACTGGCGTGGCCCCTTTAGCTGAAGGTAAAAGAGAAACACATAAGGACCTCCATAATAAGGTAACATTCTGGCTTAACAAAAATCGCCCGCTCCCACCCAATACGTACTCTGAAATTCTTAATGTAAGAAGGGTGGACTGGATAGGTTATGGTAAAAAAGATCATGAGGGAGACTGTGTGGTGATAAATTTTAGAGAATCATGGGTGGCCAATTTTATCAGTAGGGAACCTAGATTTGGAAGAGTTGGGGATGTGCAAACTTTATTGTTGAATTACTTCTATCCTGCTTTATGTACAAGAGGTCCTCATACGCCATCCCTACACTCTAGAAGTGACAGGTCAAGAGGGAGATTCCACATTGATACTCCAGCCTATCCTTTGTTTTATCCGCAACTCACAAACCGGTTTGCCCCGCTATCCGGCTTGGAAGGTGTGGATTGACTTGATAATTCAATGTCGACTCCAGGGCTGAGTGAAGTCGTACTGAGTTCTCCTAACCGTACTCCACCTCCCAGGGCTGAGTTTGTAACAGGGGTGAGTGATAATTTACAAGGGGAGGTAGATGAGGTAACACTTCCTAATCCCATATATAGTCCTCTGGTTCCAGTGGAGACTATGAATCCATCTAACAACTTGCAGAAAGATGCAAGTAATATTCTCACAGTCCTGTCATGGAATATAGCGGGATTAACAGGGAAAATGTCTGAAGATGACTGGGGCTCTTATGTGGATTCTTTTGACGTTATTATGTTTCAGGAAAGCTGGTCAACTGCTGCCACCTTTCGGGTTGGTTATCTTAACTATTACAAACCAGCCTGTAAAGGACCAAAAGGCCGTCCTTCAGGTGGTCTGGTTATTTGGATCAGGCAATCTCTAGCTTTTACAATTAAAGATATTCCTACCTTAAGTAGTGATATTCTTGCTTTGAAACTGTCTGGTAAAAATAAAGAGGTTTTCTCTCTGATTAATATATATGCAAGAGGGCAACCTGGTGGGAAGCCTATGAGAGCAGTCTGTGATTTAGACTGCTTATTAAACAATATCTCCAGCGATATTTGTACAATGGTGGCAGGTGACTTTAACTGTTCTTTTGAACCCTTTCCCAATCTTGACAACGAAGGATATGGGGAAACTGACCAAATCTGGAATATTCCACCATTATCCATCCCTCCTATTAAAAAGGTTACCGAGGCCGCAATGCAGTGGTTAGGCCTCTGTCTTGAATGGGATCTGCGTGCAGCTAACGGTAGAACCAAATCAGATTTGATGGGAAAGGTCACTTTTGACAATTCCAAGTACTCGAGTCGTATTGACTACTTCCTAATAAAGATAGAGTTTTGGAAACTCCTAAAGGATATGGAAGTAGTCCAAAGATCTGAAAGCGACCATAACCCTCTGGCAATTAAATTATTACTGAATGAGGGTTACAGAATGGATTTTGCATCCTCCACCGTTACAGCCGAGGCCGTTCTATCGAATGATTGCAGAAGGGTACGCTGGACTAGGCTTATAGACAACCCTATCGTGTTAGAAAGGATTGCGGTGGAGGTCTCAGTAGCCACCAATTTGATGGTAACGATACTTAATGAAGACACCTCCCCGGAAGAAATAGGGTTGATCCACGAGTCCTTGTTCAACAAGATAAAAACTTTTTTTAATGAACCCACAAAAGGTAGGAATAATGGCCTAGAACCCACCAGGACTAAATGGTACGATAAATCTTGTCGTTTTGCCCATAGCACCTTAATAGCTGCTATTAAATCTAAGTCGGCCAATGATATTAGGTTAGCTAGGGTTAACTACAAGAAAGTACTTAAAGAGGCAAAATCCAACTGGGATGAACAGCGCTGGTTAGATTTATATCAAGCAAGCATTTCATCTAACCAACAAAAATTCTGGGAGGCTGTGAGATGGGGCGGGACTGGGGACTCGAAAGTACCTGTAAACCACGTGTCTGCAGAACAATGGGTCAAACATTACGCAACGCAGTTTAGTAACACGGTACGGATCTCCCACTTCTGGGAAGATGCCAGTGTTCAGACTGCGGTGCCTTTACTTGACCATATTGTTTTTACAGAATTAGAAACCCTAGCTGCTCTTAAACAAGTCCAGAACGGTAAGGCCCCCGGCATGGACTGTGTCCCTGCGGACCTTTTTAAGTATGATCAGGTGCATTGGGTTCCGTATATAACCACCCTAGCAAATGCGATAGCTAGAGGGATGCGGATCCCATATTCATGGAAAGGGGCAGAGATCCTGCCCGTGTTTAAAAAAGGGGACAAAACTAATGCAGGAAACTACCGTCCAATTAGTCTTATCGATGCCCTTCAAAAGGTAGTGGCTAGAATGCTCCTAGGAAAAATCGACACCTGGATGACCGATGTTGACATTATCTCCCCATTACAAGCTGGTTTTAGGGCTTACATTAGCACTGTAGACCAGATCCTAAGATTTGTTATGATCTATTGGAAAACTGTGTTCCTGAGAGGTGGCATGATATACGCTGCATTTGTGGACCTCAAATCAGCGTTTGATTTGGTCCCCAGAGGAAAGATGTGGGCAGCATTGAGAAAGATGGGTGTTCCTTCTGCGCTCCTAGAACTTACCATCAGGATGCATGAGGGAAACTTTGCTAGAGTTAGGTGGGGCCGCCAGGGCCAGGTCACAGAAACCTTCCCTGTGACTCGTGGGGTGAGACAGGGCTGCGTCCTGGCCCCTACCCTTTTTATACTTTTTATTAATCAAGTGGTTAAGTTTCTCTCAGAAATACCTACTGATGCCCCATCACTGGGTGGGAGAAAATTCCCCCTTTTAATATTTGCGGATGATACGCTCATATTGGCCAAAACACAGAAGGGTTTGCAGGTAGCTATGGATAAATTTGTGGATTTCTGCAAAGAGAACGATCTAGAAATTAACATTACCAAAACCAAGTTTATGGTCTTTACGAAGAAAAAGCCACAGAGGGGCAATGTCATGATGAATGGGTCACGCGTGGAACAAGTTGAAGTTATGACCTACCTTGGTGTTCCAATGGACTATAGATTACGCTGGAAAGAGCAAATAGCAGCGCTTAGCTTGAAACTAATGCGCCTGTCCGGCTGTCTGGTGAAGGAGCAGCGGAGCTCTTTGACCAAAAGGGTTTTGCCCGCCCTTAAAATATACAGTGCAAAAATTAGTTCTGCTATATTATATGGGGCGGATATATGGGGTTGTGTGGACCTGGCTGTCCTTGATAGGATACAAAACAAATTCCTCCGAAATTTAGTTAGTCTTCCGCCATCTACACCAGCTCTACCGCTTTTGATGGACATGGGGCTCCACTCATTTAAACACCAAGCTCAGTATAGGTTGGTGGCGTTATGGCGACGAATATGGTCTACACCGGAACTTGCCATGTTCACCCAAGAGCTTCAGGATGTTAGATCACAACAGGGGGCAGGCGAAATCCCTTGGTTTAAGTCAATTAGAAACACTCTTTTTGGAATGGGCCTCCCCCAGTTGTGGTCTGAGCCGGGCTCTCATATCTTTCCTTCTAAGAAAGATTTTAAATCTCTCTTTTGGTCTATGGTCAAGGATGAACACGTTGCTCTCTCGGAGAAATCGAACCTGACTGGTTTGTTTCTGCAACATAAAATAGTCCCCCATACCGAGTGCTTTTGGGATATAATTGTGAAAACCATAGATAGGAAACTCTACTTTCAGTTCCGTCTAGGTACATTGCCATTACGGGCTTTTACCAGTGGCTGGCAGAAGCCGGTGACCCCATTTTGTCCATGTTGCATCAATCATAAAGAAACAGTAGGTCATTTCTTGTTTGTTTGCAATGCTTATCATGAACCTCGACATAAGTGGCTAAAACCCATATGCCATAGATTAAAGACCAGGTCAAGCAGGGAAGCCCTACTCATCTTAAGAACTAATACCTCTGAATGTCTTTCAATCGGATTGGCCAAATTCCTAGGATGGGCTTGGTTGTTAAGGTCTAAGATAGTTTATAACACACCGTCATGAACAACCTATTTGGTATGTTATCTTTCTAGATTGTGTCTTTGACCAGTATTGTTGCTGTATCTTTTTAACTGAATTTGTATAATAATAATCTTCCTTTATCGTCTTTATGAATACACTGAATTTAATTGAGGTTTTAATTAGGTTTTAATTAATAATCAATTTTTTAAATTGTATATAATGTTATTGACTATGTAATACTGCTATTAATTGTATGTTTGTAAATACTTTGTCTTTTATGAAGAATATTCGAAATAAAGACGTTAAAAACTGAAACTGATTAGGCTTTCCTGTTTTCAGTTTCTATTTTTGGTAAATTCTGGTGGTGTTTTTTCAGTGTTTTCCAGTGATTTCAATAACTCAAAAAAACAGTGCTTTTCAGTGGTTACTCATTTTCGTGCCATAAAAAACAACTGAGACAGTGTTTTACCGGTGTTTATGGAACGCTTTGCTGTTATTATTGCTTGCTTTCTTCGTCAGGCCCCAGCCATGGTAAGGACCACACTGTATGACATTTAAAGTGGATAAGAGGGCGATCATGATGTGTGCTGAAGAGATGAATGCCAGAATGTCACCATCTGACCAGACCAAGCAGTGTATATAGGTACAAGCTACAGAGAATCGTTTGTGGCAGCCAGCAACGTCTCACAGTTCGGATCATTTTTCATAATTTCCCCTACAATATCACTGGGAGCTTCGGACGACATGATTTACAAGTGTTCATATGTGCCACCATAGCATAATACAAAGTTACACATTGGATGAGCAGAACAGAAAGTGTATTTAGAAAGTGTATTTTCACCCCGAAGAGCAAGAGCACCACAGTGCTGAATAACTGAAGGTTCCAGTTCATCTTATAAACACAAGATTTTTTTGAGATGCCTTCGGTTCTTCACAAAACCTCTAACCAAACAAATTTGATGAAGAAAAAGCATGATAGACAATAGGGATTCCGGGACTCCCATCAACCTGAGGGATTTCCACAACAAATGTCTGGGAATTAGACTGAATGATCTTCTCAGTTTAACAAACGCTAGATATATTTTAATGTATTTCCAGAAAATCCGAGAAAGCCTGAAGACCTGGTCAACTGTGCTAGTGTTACGCCTGAAAACAGCCTGTCATCCATTGTTCCAGTTGATTAAGAAACTGCCTACGGAAAATCTACTGCAGATTGTCCAATAAACGGATGGGCCTGTAATTACTTAGGATGCCCCTATCCCCCTTTTAAAAGAAAAAAATATGTTAGCACGAATCATTTCATCACGGAAACAAACGTAAATAAACAACATGGTTTCCCCCTGTTAATTTTTTTTTTTTTGCAATTTAACAAGTGAGACCTCAACCCATGAAACTCTTCCACAGCTCATGAGAATAACGACAACACTGTGTGCTTGTGTGTTTGTATCGCTAACCAAGCCGAGTGCTTCAAAAGGTTAAACGCCTTAAGTATCAGGCAAGTGACACTTCCCGGGCGCCCTCTGTGCGAGCCTTCAGAGAGAATCCCTCTTCATTACTACCTCCACCTGACCCCAGACTCTGCAACACACTCACTCCCTTACAGGCTTGATTATCCACTACTCCTCTCCAGTGCACCTTATCTCACAGCTGACCTTGGGCCCCAGCCCCATATCAGGCACCATCAGGCTCCACTTTCATTTTTCCTGGTAAAAACATTAGTAAAATCACCTTCATACTTAAAACATTGAATATAGCGGTAAATATAATTATCAGACACTTTAAAGTATGTTCCACAGTAGCCCTTATGACCAGACTGCTAATTAAATAAACAGAAAGGCCATGACAGGGCCGGCTTCAGCGCTGATGTGAAAGTCTTTTTTGGCGCCGCACCAATAACCTCCTTCTCCGTAAATACCTTTACTACCACCTTCCAACAGTGCCCCTCATCCCTCCACGGCCCCTCTATTGAGCTCCTCCTCGGATTCCCTCACTGCTACCTTCCACCAGTGCCCCTCATTTCTCTGTAGCCCCTCCCCCTCATGACCTTCTCCTCAGAATCCCTCACTACCACCCTCCAGCAGTGCCCCTCATCTCTCCGTAGCTTCCCCTTTCCCCTTCCACCCCATGACCTCTTCCTCAGATTCCCTCACTGCCACCCTTCAACAGTGCCCCTCATCGCTCCATAGCCACTCCCACTACCTCCTCCTCGGATTCCCTCCCTGCCACCCTGCAACAGTGCCCCTCATCTTTATGTAGCCCCTCTCTCATATGCATTTCATTTGTTGTGTAGCGCTACTCATATCAGTGTAGTGTGTGTCAGTACTTTACACTACGCACACATTATACAGAGACAACGAATCATACAAGTATGTAAATCAGTCTACAGGGAATGTCACATAAGCCAATGAGGATTAAAAGGTGTATGAATCACATGTCAGGATTTAAAGAGTACTCCAGTGGTTCGGGGTTACCTTTACTGATAAAAATGTATATCTGCCCAAAGATACTCATTTTAGCAACATTAGAATGATGAAAGACTGAGGAAGTTCTAACTATATCACAAAATAAAAAAAGCGAAGTTCTAACTATACCATTCAGGTTTGCATGCAGCTCTTTGATGACAGTTCATTGGTCACTGTCCTATGTTAGGATTGTAACTTCTGAACTGCAAGTAACATAAGGATCTCTGTCACAATGACAGTAACCCACTGAGCTTCCACATAAACTACAGTTCGTCTGCATTTAAAAACTACTAACAGACAAATAATTGCTCTCCAGCAGGATCATTAATCCCCAGCGTTATCTGGGCATCTTTTATTGTCTTATTGTTGTCCTGCATCGGCCATGATAAGGATAAAAAACTGTTTAAATGAAGCACACACGAGGTATGTGTCCTGCTGGGCCTGTGCAGATTTATAAAAGAAAAACAACTAGTAACACATTCTCTTACCTACTCTGTGAGTCAAACTTTGCGTCACAGCCTGGTGTGATAAGCAGCTGCAGGGGTCAGGAAAGGTGAATAGGAATAAACAAACTTCTTTTCTCCTGCACTGCATAGAAAAAGAAATATCCACGCAGCAGAACAGTAGGCAAAGGTTACCGCGGCCAAAGAAAGGTTTTGTCGCCTTTCGCCATGTGGAGATTAAGAGTGAAAAAATAAACAAAGCCTCGTTTACATGTAAATGGTCTTTTAAAGACCTGTGAAGTACTCCGGTGCGGCTTCGATAATCTCAAAAACTGTCCGTGTGTGGGCACCCGGGAGGCTGTCTCGGCTGACACACACCACGTGTGCTCTGTGCGCCTGCCTTCAAGCCCTCACTGCGAGGGCCAAGGCTCCTGTTTGGGTGGCTAGAACCGGGCCTGATTACAATGCGGGCACAGGTTGTAAAGGCATATCCACACGTGCACGAATGCAAGCATTGCAACCAGTTACAGTAAGCACCGATAGGCCAGCGCTCACACATAGGCACGATTTTATAACCTGCGCTCGTATTGAAACTCATAAGCATGATTGCACCTCGAAATATCATGCATATAGTATCATAACACGGTTGGCGCACATTGTGTTTTTCATGGCAAAAGTTGAATTTTGGTGCTGGTATTTTTCACTTTTATTTTTTACTTTTTTACCGAGAGGGACACGCTTACACAAGGTTGTTTATTTGATCTTTTCTGAAGCACTCAGTTTGGTTAGTGATTCGAATACACAAGCGCACAGTGATTGTCATTGTTCTCATGAGTTGTGGCAGTGTATCACAAGTTGACGTCCCCCTCGTTAAATGACACTATTTCTTTTAATGTGGGAACCAAGTCTTTTATTTCCGTATGTTCCCATTATGATCAGTGCTATAAATACATTTTTCCTATGTTGTAGTTACCGCCGATTGTACTGCTTTGGCTCCCTCAAGTGGCCAAAAGGTGCAAATGGCCAAGTAGTGAATCCAATTTGAAAAATTCAGCGATACTCGGTTTAAACCGGGTCAACTGAGTTGCAATCGGTAGGGTAATCTCGGGTAGAGTCGGTTAAAACCGAAATCCGGACAGCCTACATATGATGCACTTACCAGGTCCCTGCTGCTTATGCTCCTCCAGCTGAGCATGGAGGGTCGGCCAAGCTGCTCGCAGGACCCTCCTGTACAGTGGGGAGAAGCGTGGACGATGCACATGGTGCTGGGAAGACAGGCCCACCAGCTCCTCAGCCTTGTGCCGAGACCAGCGTTTTAGGTCCTCCCAGCGCTTGCGGCATGCCCTAGCACTCCTGGTGTGGACTCCCACTGCACTGTAGCGCTCCCCGATGTTAGCCCATAGCCTGGCCCGGGCTGCATTGCTCAGCTGGTGTTCTGGGTCCCCATATAGCGGAGGATATTTGGATAGCACCCCCTCAGCCAAGATGTCTAATTCCCTTTCAGTGAAAGAGGGTGCTTTCTCTTCATAACCCTCAGCCATTTTGGGGCAAATAAGAAAGATAAGAGCAGCAGGATGTCAGAGGATCTGATCTGTGATAGAGGATGACTCAGAATGAACACAAAATGGCTGCCAACTATTTCCTGTGATGTATTTCCTGCCTCCCACTTCCTGTAAAACATTTCCTGTATGAAATAATGTGTTCTGGGTCATTTTCGGAGTTTACAGCTCGTAAACGCAGTTTCTGGTTCCGGAGCGGCGGGGCGCAGACGAGCTTTATGCTCCGAAATCGACACTTCCAATTTTGGGCCGTAAACTTCGAAAATTACCCGAAACACATTATTTCATACAGGAAATGTTTTACAGGAAGTGGGAGGCAGGAAATACATCACAGGAAATAGTTGGCAGCCATTCTGAATTCATCCTGATCCATCCACAATCAGAAATCAAATCCACTGCCATCCTGCTGTTCTGTTGTGGAACAAAATGAAATGGCAGTGCAGGTGAGAATTATGAATATGTAACAAAAGGGGGAAAAGACCATTTAATGACACAACATCAAACCTCAGTTTCATTTTCGCCTACTTTGCATTATGGTACATGTAGTCCATATTGAGTGCTCAGTTGTGTGATGGGTTACATAACATTGGGGTGGAGCAGTGTGGATATATCACAGACACATGGTGCCTGATTCACCCATGACATCATCACTCACGTTGTGGACCCATCATTTGTTGGGGAGTCAAATCTGTTGAGGGCACTGGTCCGACAATGCAATGGCTATGACCTCTTGTGATTAAGTGACCCATCCTCATACGGTCCAGTTGGGTCTCTCAGAACATGTATCGTTTTTCATCTGCGTCAATAGATTCTTTAGGGACATCCACTACACTGATCGCTGACATGGGCACATGAGCTGAAGCACGCTCAACCTTCTGACTACTGTCAACAGCTGTGATTTACATGCAGTTAGTGTGGCTTGCAAAGTCGTCTCAGGAAGGAATTTATTGACACAGTCGTGTATATCCAAGTTTCATCATTGGCAACAGACAGCAAACCACATTTTGTCCATGACGCTACAGGTTGCTCATGTGAAAAACGTGGCAACAAGCTGATCACGGACTTGCATGCCCTGACCTCGGTTATGTGCAATGGCCCGGTTTCCCAGATTCAGTGCTAGCCGAGGTTCCAGCGGTATGTGTAAGCCATGCGTTAAGGCAATGTTGTGCAAACACAACAGGCTAATATGATCTTGCACACAACTTTTGGGAAGTACAGCAGCACACAGTGCGGTCGAGACATCTGAATCGCGACTTCAAAAGACCAAAAGTGTGCTCTATGATGGCTCGAGTCCGTATGTGTGCCCTATTGTACCTACGCTGTGGTACAGTGTTTGCATGCCTGTAAGGGGTGAGGAGATGTGGGGAGAGTGCATACCCAGCGTCGCCTGAGGAGTGAAGAAAGGGCAGTTGTTTACATTTCCCTCTTTGATTTGCAGAGGACATGATCTATACTTTATTACATGCAGTATCTGTTGGCCCATGTATGTTGCTTTATGATTCTTATTGTACAATGGTTAATGTTGGGGGGCATTCTGACATTTCAACAACACATTTCCCTCATTTTTAATGCTTGGTACTTACCCAGTAGCCACATGTTGCCAAATTTTCCCGCAGCCATCCGCAGGGCAAGAGGTGACATGCGGAATATGAAGCTGTCATGGGTACTGCCTGGGAACACCGCATGCACATTAATGAACCTCCCACTGGCATCACAGACAGCTTGCACGTTGATGGAATACCATCGGTGTCTGTTGCAGAAGATGTGTGCAATGCGGCGGGGTGGCTGAAGGGCCACATGGGTACAATCAATTGCACCCAGCACACGTGGGAATTGTGCAATGAGATAGAAATCTCGTGCTGCCCTTTGTCTCAGGGCCAGTGTATGTGGCATTTGTATGTGGTTGTGGGCTCTAGCAGTGATGCATCTCAGTACCTGATGCAGGCACCGCGACTGGCTCCCCTGTGATATGCCCACATGGTCACTGGAGACCCTTTGGAAAGACCAAGTGGCAAAGAAATGGAGCACAGAAAGGATCTTGAGATATGCTGGTATTGCATGTGAGCAGCAGGTCACAGAGTCAAGTTCCTGCTTCCACTCACATACCATATCCAAGATGACTTCTGGAGGGAAACGGCTCCTCGCCCTTACATCTTGACTGGACACTCCAAATAGGTTGATCCTCTGTCTGAAGATCCTCTATGCTCTCCTCCTCCTCAAGTAGTTTTGCCGCATGGCAAGGGGCAGTGCAACAAACACATTCAGTGACATGTTGAAAGGGTTTGTGTGGGTCTGCTCTGCAGTTATACATGCTGCAGAGCTAGGATTGGCTGCAGTGTGTCAGCTGATGCATGGTGGGGGATGGTAGGCACTTGGACAGGTGTTTACCCTTGGCTAAAATGATCAACAGCCACAGTCCGTGTATTGCGGCCTGGAATCGTAGATTCCGGCCCGGGAGCGGAGATTCTGACCCGGGAGCGGAGATTCTGACCAGAAAGCAGAATTCCCGCTCCGGGTGCGGAGTTTCCGCTCGGGGCATACATTATAAACAACTAATACCTACCACCCAAGCCATTTATATAACTTTAGGGGCCCTCAAACTGTCTGACTTGTCACACTTGAAGCAGTGTAATGTTTAGGGGTTGTGTAGGTACTGTCATTGACAGTGCCGACAGTGACACTGTGTGGTGCAAGCTGCCATGGCCTCTTGACGAGGACACTGGCACTTAAGCACTGATTAATACTAACACCTTCTAAACCGCAACCGCCTTCGAATACTACCCTATCAGATCTTCAAGTTCTTGACACTGGAGTCAAGAACCTGGATTTTTTAAGTAAGGTTTAGGTATTATATTATAGCTCCATTCAGGGTGTGAACCATCCTCTGTTACCAGATTTGCTAGCGCAGAAAGTTTTAAGGCTAATGGACAATCTGTTCACCCCACACACCTCCAATTCTACGCCACTCCGTCTCCAGACAATGGGTCTTTGCCACCATTTTATAATGGAGCTCCAATCAGATGCATTTCAAAATGATCATCAACTTTTGGAATTTAATGTAGAGTCAATGATGAGAGGGTTGAAATCGTTTTGGAAGCTTTATTTCTTGTTTAGAGATTAGTAATTGTTTTGTCATTTTTATTCAAATTAGTTAAAATTACAGAAATATCAAGAGAAATTTGGTTAGAAACAGCATAAAATAACAGCATGTTCCATAAAGGAAATAGTCCCTGCCCTAATCTAAAAGCGCCTGGCCTAGCCCAATAAGAGCCCATAAAGAGTTCTCTTCAGAAAAGAGCGAGATTCTGGAGCATCTAGATAGTGAAAGAACAAACTTGTCATGAAAGCAGTCCTGGAAACCTCAGCCAAGTTTCCCAACAGTTGCAGTAACCACCGTCAAATCAAAAGAAATTACTCACAGCTGTAGCCATGATCAGCTTAAGGAGAAAATCTCCCCGCAAAGAAAATTATGGGCTGGGGAAATCACCGTTAGCAGTAGCTTACAGCTCTTTGGGCAAGAGTAAAGCATAAATGAACCTGAATTAACTCTCTAACTAGGAGCACTTACTTATAAGTTGCATTGTTCATATGTTCCAAATTCAGCAGGTTAAGTCATCTTCGTCCAATGGAAAAGGATCTTTCGATGGTCCGTCGTCTCTCATCCCAATTCCCACAATAAACACTCACACCGGTGAACAGCTATCCAAGCAATTTCTAAATATTGCACATTATATACTGTGACGGGGCAGGGCAGGCAGAACGAAAGGACATGACAGAGTGGTGGACACACATACCGTTTTCACCCCCTCTTATCCCCTCACAGCAGAACGAGTGGTGGCCAGAACCTGTAAATACGAGAAGTAGCTGGGAAGAAGTGGAGCCCTTTAAGTGGAGCGCGGACGGCTCCAGAGACACACCCCCGAGTGACGCAGGGACGTCAAAAGGCGGACAACTCCAAGAACAGACGAACGGCGTTTCCTGGAGGAGTGGAGTATACGAGCGGAGCGGAGGTGAATCGAGCGGAGCGGAAGAGCAGAAGAGAAGAAGATTGAGCGGAGGAGGAGAGTGGGAGGCACCAGAAGAGAGCCAGGAGTACGGAGGAGAAGGACGAGAGAGAAGCGACAGTCGGCCCGGAGGTCCAGGAAACCGCGAAGCGCCCAGCCACGTTCCCTGGGGAGGAGCGTGGCTAGGACAGGTACGGAACCGGGTAGCGGGGTGGATAGCGAGAGGGGAAAAGCAGCCGCCGTAAACTGGGTAAAGAGTCGTGGATAATCCCCTGTTTCCCTACCCTCTTGTGTATTGATGCACTATACCGCACGAAGTATAGGTGGTCACGAGCACTTCTTAGGGTGTATCCTCACTCCCCGGTTCCGGTCACAGGTAGATAATAAATAAGGAAAGTTTCCTGATACCTGTCCTCTTTGTCTCTTCCCTTCTGGGCCGGAGCATCCTGGGAGAACCGAGGTACCATCCCTCCCCACGAAGCATCCAAAGAAGTAAAGACCCCGGATCCCAGCCCTCCTGGAAGAGCACCATCCCAGAGCAACAACGGATCCAGCCGTGTGGCCCCGAGAAAGACTGACAAGTCGATTAAGGAAACGATATATATCAATAAAACCCAGGTTACAACGTATACGTGTCCCGTCTGTCCCTGACCCACCGCTACAACTGGTGTCAGAAGTGGGATCAACATCAGACTCCGTCGGCAACGAGATGGAGGCCCTCATACAACATTTGATTCAGGGACAGGAAAAACTAGAATGGGCGGTGGAACGGCAAATGACGTCCGCACAAGCCGATAGGGAGTCCTTTCAAAACACCATGACGGCTCAGTTAGCTGCTCTACAAAAGACCTCCACAGACTCAGCGATGCCGGTACCGGCTGTGCGTCATGTGTCCCACCCTACCGGCCTGGCCTTGCAAAAGTACGTAACGGGAGAAGATCCGGATGCCTTCCTGACTAATTTCGAAAGGGCGGCAAGGGCCTGTGGTTGGCCCGAAGAAAAGTGGCCCTTCTTTTTAGCACCCCTACTATCGGCTGAAGCCCAGGCAGCTTATCAGGTAGCCAATCCATCCGGGGTCACTCCCTACTCCGTTATCAAAGAAGTCCTGCTAGAACACCTCGACCTCGACGCAGAGGCCTACCGAGTTCGTTTCCGCAAAGAGAGAGGAGCGGTAGGGCAAAACCCGAAGACTCTATTTTTTCGCCTGAAAATGGCCGCCGATAAGTGGCTTAAGCCAGATAGCAGTACCAAGGAAGACATCATGAACCGCATCTATCTAGAACAGTTCATGGAAGCGGTGCCCTACGGAACCCAAAGATGGTTAATGCAGCATCCTAACCTGTCAGTGGCACAAACTATCGAGATGGCGACCCAGTACGGGAGAGCACAACCACGCTATGGGGCCGGAGGCTATGATAAAGCGGAAAAAAGGGCCCTGTTGGGGCAGACCGAGAAGAAGGGCAAGGTAATCCCTGAAGTGGTACGGGCAAAACCGACACGTATGGACATCACCCCCCTCAAGGGACCCCAATGCTACGACTGTGGCGAATGGGGACATATTGCCCGCCTGTGCCCTCGGAAAAAGAGTGAAGAACCCATGGACATTGGTTTTCTACCAAAGACTGTCTTCTATTCAGCGGAATTGGGTTCCTCCTACTATGTACACGTAAGGATGAATGGAGCTTTAGTCAAGGCACTGTTGGATTCCGGGTGTAGACAGTCTGTAGTGAGAAAAACCTTGTAAGGCCGCACAAATACCTGGCAGAACAGGTGGTTCACATCCGATGTATAGATGGGGACGTAAGGCCATACCCCCTTGCCGTGGTCCCCTTAACTCCCCGCAACCACCCCACTCAACAAGTCCGAGTAGGAGTAGTGGATACGCTCCCCGAGGAAGTGATATTAGGGGTAGACAATCCGAGTTTTTTAGCCCTCTTTAGGGAGGAATTAAAAGAAACCCGGCCCGGTAGTGAGGTACCTGCTAGTGCTTTAGTCAGCCCTGAGCCTTGGGTTTTAGACCGCAGCTTTCGGTTTAACCCAAACCAATGATAGAACCCTGTTCAATGCCTGGGAACAAGCCCATCAGAACCAGAACCAAAGGGAGGGGGGATACCCCAGATTCAGGATCCAGAATGACCTGCTATACTGTCACGAAGGTTAGTGATGACGGACAGAGTTAGACACCACTAACCGTTTTCACAGCAGCCAGCAGGAACGATGATGTGCTGAGAGTTCTCCCAGCTCTCCGAAATGATAAGCCCCACAGTGCAATAACACGCAGCTATGGAACTCAGCACCCCGGGGAAGAAGGGAAGGGGACAAAATAAAAAATGTCACTGCCTGGGGAACGTCTGGCCTGAGGCTGCTCTGTGCTCGGATCCTGATAGCGGGAGCACCCTACAGAGGGGACGAGAAGAATGAACACAAGCATAAAACTACTATACTGACTTTCATTCACCCGTCCATACTCTTCCCCCTCCCAAGGTCGACACCACGGCACTTACAAAATCCAGACAGTAACAGCTTGAAAATATCTCTCCGGTTTTCAACAAAGGAAGGAAAGCGGTCCACTCTCCACTGGTAACTCCTAATCCCTGGCAAATGTTTCTAAGGAAGTCGGTGTCCTCGAGTCCTTTCCGAGGAGAATGCTGTTAGGTGCACAGCAGGGTCAAATGAGGACGAAGGGGGAACCGCCCCAGATACGGGCACGAGACTCTGTACCACCTGGGCAGGGGATGCAGGAGCACGAGGGAAAGGAGAGAAGGGATCAAGAAGCAGAGGAAGATTGTTGCTGTTGGAAACCTCCGACAAGCGAATCTCCTTCTGAGGACTTACGGGCTCTTCGCAACCTCAGAGCGGGAAATACAACTGTCACTGGAATATCACGAAGGAAACTGGTAACTAGGATTTCGGAATCGCACACACTCAGGGAGCAAGTACTTGCGTGTACGCGGTCAAGGATTCTCTGCAGTCCTCGGTGATTGGAAAGTCTGGAACGAAGTCTCAGGAACGCCGCTTCGGTGTTCCGAGAGGAACCTCGAGGAAGTTGCAGAGGCGATGTTTCTGGATTCCTCCGCGGGAACGAAAGCGTCCGCCCCGTCTCAGGAAAGCAAAACGATTGTCAAGCACCTTCTTCCTGTATAGGAGGTGCTTATGAGGGTGTTTGAATCTGTGTCTGCCAATCAGCTGGGAGAAGTCCCGTCCCTTGGCATTCTGGGAGTTGTAGTGCCGCGGGCCCTTTTTCCATTCACTCCCGTGCATTCGTACCTGAAAGGGAGTGCGGGGGTGATTACTCACTGTGCTGATGGTAGGGATATGGGGAATTGTGACAGAACCCCTCCTGAAGGAACGCCGACTCGGCGGTCGTCCAGGTTTCCCAGGATTGTTTTCGTGGAATTGGTCTATTAACTCGGGCCAATGGAGATTCTGCTCAGGTTCCCATGTTCTGTCCTCCACCCCAAATCCTTTCCAATCTACCAGATATTGTACCCGTCCCCGAATCAATCGGGAATCTAATAACCTGTTTACTTCGTATTCCTCCTGCCCATCTACAACAATTGGAGGGGGTTGATCTAGAACTCGAACGTTGGCTGCACAGGGTTGGAGAAGGGAGACATGGAAAACTGGGTGTATTCGCCAGGAAGGGGGCAATGCCAATCTTCCTGCTACAGGGTTGATGACTTCTTCAATGCTGTATGGGCCTATGTATTTGGGTTTCAGTTTGTCGATGCCTTTCAAATGTATGTGTTTTGTAGCTAGCCAGACCTTATCCCCGATTTTATATTCAGGTTCTTTGGTTTTTTTCCTGTCTGCGAATCGTTTGTGAGCTGCTTGGGCTTTCATCAGGTTGTTTTTTGCCTCTATGAGGATTGCCCGGAGATGAGCATGGTGTTCTTGGATGCTTGGAAGGGTTGATTCTATGGGCCACTCGAAGGCGAGCATGTTTGGATGGTGTCCAAATAATCAAAAGAACGGAGAGCATCCCAATGTAGAGTTTTCGGTATTATTATATGAGAATTCCGCTGTCCATAAGAGCTCTACCCAGTCCGTGGCATTCTGCATTGTAAAACAGCGGAGGTACTGCTCTAAAGTTTGGTTTAAGCGCTCAGTCTTGCCGTCTGTTTGGGGGTGGTAACTGGTCGAGAGTTTGGCTTCTACATTCATCGACGCGCAGATCGCTTTCCAGAAGCGGGAGGTGAACTGTGTCCCTCGGTCTGTAATGATCACACAGGGAATTCCATGGGCTCGTACTACATGTTGGAGCATCAATTTAGCCACTTCGTATGACGTAGGGAGTTTTTCCAGGGGAATAAAGTGTCCCATTTTGGTCGGGTGGTCCACAATCACCAGTATCGCCGTATATCCCTGACAAGGGGGCATTTCCACGATAAAATCCATAGATAT
Source organism: Triturus cristatus (assembly GCF_964204655.1). NCBI lineage: Eukaryota > Metazoa > Chordata > Amphibia > Caudata > Salamandridae > Triturus > Triturus cristatus. The sequence goes on along the minus strand of NC_140592.1, from coordinate 512,003,343 downwards.
GGTATGCCATGGGCGTGGAGGAATTGGGATGGGTCGTAACTGTCCTGTGGGTTTCGCATGCACGGCTTTACCCTGTGCACATACGGCACAGGTTTTTACGTAGTCTCGAGTATCCGCTTTTAATGTTGGCCACCAGAAGGAACGTTCTATCCCTTTTATTGTCTTCTGTATTCCCATATGACCTCCCAAGGCCGTATCATGAGCCCATGACATCACTTGCTCTTGTAATTCTGTTGTGGGGATATACAGAGCGTGTTGAACAAACAGCAGACCGTCATTTTCCGACCTCGTCTCTGGGGCATTCTTTAACCAGGCTTGAGTGTCTATCTTGGTCAGGGATGCCTGGATTTCGTTCAGGAATCGGTCTGCTGTGATTACTGCAATGGTGGATGTCTCTACAACTTCATCTCCCAAAATGAACGGTGTTTCCGTGAATGCTTCCTCTAAGTCTACCTCCTCGATAGGAAGACGGGAGAGGACATCCGCTTTCCCGTTTTGGGGTCCTGGCCGGTATTTTATAATGAAATCATAGTCTGAAAAGAAAAGAGTCCATCTTAATTGGCGAGGGGTTAGTGCTTTCGCTGTCTTTAAAAAGAGCAGGTTTCGATGGTCTGTATAGATTTCAAACGTATGATGAGCCCCCAACAGATAGTGTCGCCACTCTTCACAGGCCCTTTTTATGGCCAATAGTTCCTTATCCGATATGGAATAGTTGATTTCACTAGGATTCAGTTTCTTCGAATAGTAGGCCACTGGGTGTAGTTGCCCTGTCTTGGGATGTCTTTGGGACAAAACACCTCCAATGGCGTATTGTGATGCATCTGTTTCCACTATAAAGGGAATTTGAGGGTCTGGATGGCGCAAGATGGGAGCTTGGGTGAATTTCTCTCTCAGACTTCGGAATGAGTGTTCTGCCGCCTCAACCCAGACAAAAGGAGCGTTCTTTTTCAGGAGATGTGAGATGGGTTGGATGATCTTCGAAAAGTCCTTTATAAAACGCTGGTAATAATTCGCAAAGCCTAGGAAGCTTTGTACTGCTTTGAGGTGCTGTGGTGTTTTCCACTGTATGATAGCGTTGACCTTGCTCGTATCCATTTTGAATCCCTGGGCATTTATTATATAGCCCAAGAAGGCGACCTCTTGTACGTGGAATAGACATTTTTCCAATTTTGCGTACAAGGAATGCTGACGGAGCCGATCCAGAACTGCCGTAACGTGGGTAACATGTTCTTGGAGTGCGGTGGAATACACGAGAATATCGTCTATATAGACCATACAAAAACTGTCCAGATATCCCCTCAATACTTCGTCCATGAAGTATTGGAACGCTGCTGGGGCGTTACAGAGCCCAAAGGGCATCACCCTGTATTCAAACAGGCCGAACTGTGTTCGGAAAGCGGTCTTCCACTCGTCTCCGCTCTTTACCCTCACCAGGTGGTATGCTCCACGAAGGTCGAGTTTGGTAAAATAACGGGCCCCTTTTATTTGGTCTAGGAGTACCGGTATCAAGGGTAATGGATAACGGTTTTTCACCGTAACGCGGTTTAGTGCGCGATAATCTATACACGTGCGGAGTTCGTCGCAATCCTTCTTAGGTATAAAGAAGAGGGGAGACGATGCAGGAGAGGATGAATGTGTAATGAATCCTGAGGCTAGATTCTCTTCCAAGTACTTCTGTAAATAGTGGGTTTCAGCCTCCGTCAATGCATACACCCTACTGCATGGAATATCCGCTCCCGGAATCAGCTCAATGCGGCAGTCGTAGACTCGATGTGGAGGGAGTCGTGTCGCAGATTGTTTATCGAAGAGGGACTTGTAGTCCGCGTATTCTTCTGGTAGCAGGGTTGCGTTAACATAGGTTTCTGGGGTGCTTGCGCTAGCCACTAGCCTTGCCTTGGTGTTCTCGACGGAGCCGGCGGGGAATTTGTCATGCGTGCAATGTTCCTTGCAATATTGGGAGTTCATGGTAACTGTGCGGGCTGCCCACCGGACTTCAGGATCATGCAGAGTTAGCCAGGGCATGCCCAAAATGAGACAGAATTGCGGTGCATCAATGAGGTCAAACTGTATGCATTCTAGATGGTTCTCCCCGAATTGCATTAGTAACGGTGGCGTATGTGAGGTAACTGGTCCTGATGTTAACACGGAGCCATCGACAGCCTTTACACATTCAGGTTTTTCTTTTCTTTCGCTTGTTATTCCTATTTTTTTAGCGTAGGCGATATCCATATAGTTCCCTGTTGCCCCAGAATCCAATAAAGCGTCGGTTTTCAGGGGTGAACCACGGTTTACCCATATGGATACGGATACATTCAGGTGAGCCACTGCGGGTTGTAGGGTATTGGCTATGACGGAGGAGATCTGGGTTCTTCTTCCGCCCGGTCCAGCGATCTCAATCTGGTTCGGGCTCTTCAGTTTTCCGCCGTCTCTTTGGTTCCCATCACTGCAGGGCTTCTTGGAGACAGGCTCTTTTCGGGAAGCTGTGCTCGAGCTCTACATTCTCGAATGAAATGGCCTCCTTTTCCACAGTATAAACATAATTTCATCCTTCTCCGTTTCTCTCGCTCTTCTACGGAGAGAGGTCCTCGTATCCCTCCGATCTGCATCGGTTCCACTCCTTCCGAGGTCTTGGGTCTCGTTTCGGTAGCCTCTTTTGGTTTGGGGTACCAGAGGCGTGATTCCCCCCGTGTCTTATCTCCTTTGCGTTCTTGTAACCGGTGGTCTAATTGCACGGCTAATTCTATCATCTCTTCGCATGTCGGAGGTAATTGAACTACTTGGGACAGTACATCTTTCAATTCCCCTCTCAGGCCCTGGTAGAACAAGGAGGTTCGTTTTTCAGGTGGCTAGTCGGTTTCTACCACCAGACGGTTGAATGAGGTGATGTAGGTAAGCAAATCTTGTGTTCCTTGCTTTAATGTGATTAGCTCACGGTCCAAGGTTAACATATGTGTCTTGCGATCAAAGAGTTTACGTAATTCAAGGCAGAAGTCAGGGAACCGGTGCAACACTGGATCGTTTCTCTCCATCAAAGGGATGGTCCAGCTAGCGGCGTTTCCTCCCATATACGACATCATGAATGCCGTTTTTGCAGTGTCGTCCTGGAAGACAGAGGGTTTACACAAGAAGTGCAGCCTGCACTGATTTAAAAAAGTCTCAAACTTCTTTGGTTCGCCATAGAACCTTTCAGGGGGTGCCAACGGGATACTAGGATTCTGAATCACATGAACTGTAGGTCCTGAATCACTCGACTGTAAAGGTCTCGAAGACATGGTGAAAAACCCCCCACCTGCCTGTTCCTCTCTGGCTCGAGGATGTGTGGTGGCCCCTGGGGGGGGGGGGAGCGTTGCTTCTCTAATGTAAGGACCTCTCCTCGTTAGACCTGCCACCTCTCTACGCAAGGTCCCCATTTCTTTTCTGAGGTCTTGATTTTCTAAACGCGTAGTTTGCACCTCCACCTGTAGCGCATTTAGGTTCTCAAGTAAAGAGGACAACACTACGTTCGTGTCCATCGTTCAGGCTGGTCGTCGATTCGTGGGCTTGACAATCTGTCACGAAGGTTAGTGATGACGGACAGAGTTAGACACCACTAACCGTTTTCACAGCAGCCAGCAGGAACGATGATGTGCTGAGAGTCCTCCCAGCTCTCCGAAATGATAAGCCCCACAGTGCAATAACACGCAGCTATGGAACTCAGCACCCCGGGGAAGAAGGGAAGGGGACAAAATAAAAAATGTCACTGCCTGGGGAACGTCTGGCCTGAGGCTGCTCTGTGCTCGGATCCTGATAGCGGGAGCACCCTACAGAGGGGACGAGAAGAATGAACACAAGCATAAAACTACTATACTGACTTTCATTCACCCGTCCATACTCTTCCCCCTCCCAAGGTCGACACCACGGCACTTACAAAATCCAGACAGTAACAGCTTGAAAATATCTCTCCGGTTTTCAACAAAGAAAGGAAAGCGGTCCACTCTCCACTGGTAACTGCTAATCCCTGGCAAATGTTTCTAAGGAAGTCGGTGTCCTCGAGTCCTTTCCGAGAAGAATGCTGTTAGGTGCACAGCAGGGTCAAATGAGGACGATGGGGGAACCGCCCCAGATACGGGCACGAGAGTCTGTACCACCTGGGCAGGGGATGCAGGAGCATGAGGGAAAGGAGAGAAGGGATCAAGAAGCAGAGGAAGATTGTTGCTGTTGGAAACCTCCGACAAGCGAATCTCCTTCTGAGGACTTACGGGCTCTTCGCAACCTCAGAGCGGGAAATACAACTGTCACTGGAATATCACGAAGGAAACTGGTAACTAGGATTTCGGAATCGCACACACTCAGGGAGCAAGTACTTGCGTGTACGCGGTCAAGGATTCTCTGCAGTCCTCGGTGATTGGAAAGTCTGGAACGAAGTCTCAGGAACGCCGCTTCGGTGTTCCGAGAGGAACCTCGAGGAAGTTGCAGAGGCGGTGTTTCTGGATTCCTCCGCGGGAAGGAAAGCGTCCGCCCCATCTCAGGAAAGCAAAACGATTGTCAAGCACCTTCTTCCTGTACAGGAGGTGCTTATGAGGGTGTTTGAATCTGTGTCTGCCAATCAGCTGGGAGAAGTCCCGTCCCTTGGCATTCTGGGAGTTGTAGTGCCGCGGGCCCTTTTTCCATTCACTCCCGTGCATTCGTACCTGAAAGGGAGTGCGGGGGTGATTACTCACTGTGCTGATGGTAGGGATATGGGGAATCGTGACATATACCGTGAAAGCGGGAAAGGAGAACCTCTGCAGTTGTTGGTCCCTCAACCCTTCCGAGAGCAGGTCATGTTTTTCTCTCATACCCACCTCACCGCAGGGCATGCCAGAAAGGAGAAAATCGCACAGAGTATATTAAGATGTTTCTATTGGCCAGGGATCTATAAAGACATAGAAAGTTTTTGTAAAACCTGTGAGACGTGTCAAAAGAAAAACACCTACAGACCTCCTCCAGCCCCTTTACACCCCATGCCTATCATAGGGATACCGTTTGAAAGGATAGGGATGGACCTGATAGGGCCCCTACCATGAACCAGCAAAGGACACCTACATGCCCTAGTGATAGTTGACTACGCCACCCGCTTCATAGAGGCATTCCCGCTTCGGACCCCGACAACCAAAAACCTGTCGGAAAAGCTAATCGAGTTATTTTCACGCGTAGGTTTTCCCAAAGAGGTCGTAACCGACCAAGGGACTCCCTTTATGTCGCGGTTGATGAAAGAAGTCTGTGGTGTCTTAGACATCAAACAAATACGTACGTTGGTCTACCATCCTCAGACCGACGGACTCGTCGAAAGGTACAATAGAACACTAAAAAGCACCTTGAAGAAAATGCTAACGGTAGAAGGTCGAGAATGGGACCGACTGCTCCCCCTGGCGTTATATGTGCTCCGTTCCCAAGTACAGAGCAGCTTGGGGTGTTCCTCCTTTGAGCTTTTATACGGGAGACAACCAAGATCGCTCCTTGAGATGACGAAAGACCCATGGGAAACCGAAGATCGCCAGGACCACTGCAGTCTTCTCAAGTATACAACGCAATTGAAATCCAAACTCAGCAAGTTAAGAGATCTCGCTTATTCGAGTCTGGAAAGAAGCCAAGTCCGACAAAAGAAGCAATACGACAAAGGCACGAAATTGAGACGACTACAGCCCGGGGATTGGGCACTAGTGCTTCTTCCCTCCTCCACTAGCAAATTCAGGAGCGAATGGCAAGGTCCGTTCCAAGTGCGGGAAGCCCTAGGGGATACGACCTACAAACTACAGATGACGCCAGGAAAGGCGCAGTGTTACCATATAAATCTGCTAAAAAAATGGCTGGGACCGGCTCGAAAAGCGGCCCACTTATTGATTCGCAGCGGGGAAACCCCAACCACCTCGATAGACGACTTAGTGGTGAACCCCGAGCTCAATGAAATCCAGAGACAAGAACTTCAGGAGGTGTTAACACCCTTTAGTCCCATCTTCTCAGACTTACCCGGCCGGACCCGTCTGGTGGAACACGGGATCCAGACCGCGCCTAGCAAGATTGTCCGACAAAAATCCTACCGTATACCGGCCGCCCGGAGAGAGGCGATTCAGCGAGAAGTCGAGGACATGTTGCGATTAGGGGTGATCCAACCCTCCACGAGCGACTGGAGGTCCCCAATAGTGATGATACCGAAGCCGGATGGGTCTACGCGCTTCTGCATGGACTTCAGAGCATTGAATGAAATCTCCACCTTTGATGCATACCCGATCCCAAGGGTGGATGAACTAATAGAGAAGATCGGAGATTCTTGTTACATCGCCACTTTCGACCTAACCAAAGGTTACTGGCAAGTGCCCTTGAGAGACGTGGACCAGAAGAAAACGGCATTCTCCACCGATCAAGGGTTGTTCGAGTTCACCGTTCTACCCTTCGGACTCCATGGTGCTCCGGCTACGTTTCAACGTTTGATGAACACCGTGCTACGGCCATATGCCTCATTCAGCTCGGCATACCTGGAGGACATTGTCGTGTACAGCCGCTCGTGGAAGGAACACTTGCAACATCTGGCAGTTATCCTCAATGCCCTCCGATGTGCAGGCCTACACATAAACGAAAAAAAATCAAAAGCGGCATTCTTTAGGGTTAAATACCTAGGGTACGTCTTGGGAGATGGGGTCATAGCACCCCAGACAGAGAAGATTAAAGCCATAGATGAGACGCCTTTCCCTACTACAAAAAAACAACTAAGGGGGTTCTTGGGTCTCATTGGATATTACAGGAGGTTTATACCTCAATTTGCGGAAGTAGCCTCCCCCTTAACCGACCTCCTCCGCAAAGAGAGCTCCACATGTTGGTTAAGAACCCCGTCGGAGGAGGCCCTACAAGCCTTCCAGAAACTGAAAACATTTATCACCACACAGCCAGTATTAATCTCTCCCGATTTTGATAAACCCTTCATGGTCGCCACAGATGCATCAGACACCGGGATAGGGGCGGTGTTGTCCCAGGTAGGGGTGGATGGATTCGAACACCCCATTCTGTATGTAAGTAGGAAGCTGTTTCCTAGGGAGGCCAAATATCCGACCATAGAGCGAGAGTGCCTGGCTATTAAATGGGCAGTAGAAAAGCTTAGGCACTACCTCGAAGGCAAGCCCTTTACGTTATACACCGATCACGCTCCCCTAAAATGGATGTATAAAAACAAAGGGCAGAATCCCCGGGTCCTTTAGATGGTTTTTATCACTTCAACCCTTCACTTTTGAGGTGCAGCACAGAAAGGGGAGCGAGAACACGAACGCAGACTTTTTATCCAGATCCTTTCCTCTCCCCGATCGGGAGCAGCCAAGGGGGGAGGAGTGTGACGGGGCAGGGCAGGCAGAACGAAAGGACATGACAGAGTGGTGGACACACATACCGTTTTCACCCCCTCTTATCCCCTCACAGCAGAACGAGTGGTGGCCAGAACCTGTAAATACGAGAAGTAGCTGGGAAGAAGCGGAGCCCTTTAAGTGGAGCGCGGACGGCTCCAGAGATACACCCCCGAGTGACGCAGGGACGTCAAAAGGCGGACGACTCCAAGAACAGACGAACGGCGTTTCCTGGAGGAGTGGAGTATACGAGGTGAATCGAGCGGAGCGGAAGAGCAGAAGAGAAGAAGATTGAGCGGAGGAGGAGAGCGGGAGGCACCGGAAGAGAGCCAGGAGTACGGAGGAGAAGGACGAGAGAGAAGCGACAGTCGGCCCGGAGGTCCAGGACACCGCGAAGCGCCCAGCCACGTTCCCAGGGGAGGAGCGTGGCTAGGACAGGTACGGAACCGGGTAGCGGGGTGGATAGCGAGAGGGGAAAAGCAGCCGCCGTAAACTGGGTAAAGAGTCGTGGATAATCCCCTGTTTCCCTACCCTCTTGTGTATTGATGCACTATACCGCACGAAGTATAGGTGGTCACGAGCACTTCTTAGGGTGTATCCTCACTCCCCGGTCCCGGTCACAGGCAGATAATAAATAAGGAAAGTTTCCTGATACCTGTCCTCTTTATCTCTTCCCTTCTGGGCCGGAGCATCCTGGGAGAACCGAGGTACCAACCCTCCCCACGAAGCATCCCAAGAAATAAAGACCACGGATCCCAGCCCTCCTGGAAGAGCACCATCCCAGAGCAACAACGGATCCCGCCGTGTGGCCCCGAGAAAGACTGACAAGTCGATTAAGAAAACGATATATATCAATAAAACCCAGGTTACAACGTATACGTGTCCCGTCTGTCCCTGACCCACCGCTACATATACATGAGAGAAGGTTCTCATGAGAGCCCTCGCAAGCCTATTCTGCTAGCTGTTTAAGCGTACCATTGTGTACACAAAGGCTAGTCAAATGTAATGCAACATTTTTATCGCAATGTCCCTGTTAGTTCATGCAAACAATATTTTTAGTGAAGTAGTTATTACGAATATTTTATTCATTATGAAAGCATAGCAAATTACATTTTCCTGATACAATGAAATCATATGGTGTGAAGAAGCTAAGAAATACATTTTTCTTAGAGCATGTGATGTACAATTCTGGCATTAGGTCAACATTTTCAGAAAAGGCATTACATTTCAAGAAAGCAAAAGACGAAAAGAAATTTGAGGCCTAGTCATAAAAACACATTAGAAATTGCAGCTTTCTACAATTTAATAAGCTGCATGTGTTGCCATGGTCAGATTGATATGGCGGGCACTAGGGCAATGGGCCGGTATCGGAGTTGCAGCTGTGGGCCGCTTTTTTGCCCAGCGTGGTGGCTGATTTAGCTTGTGTCTGTGCTGTGTTAAGATGGCGCGGTGGGAACATGAGCGGCCTTTCTGAGGTAGACAGGCCTCTTTTCCATTCCTTTTACCAAAGGGGCAGAGGTGACATTCCCAGTCTCTCGTTGGGCCGGCCCATTAATGAACACAGATTGAGCAGCGGCGGCAGGCCTTAGCAGAAGTGGCTTCACTTATATTCAAGTGTATGCCTCTTTTAGAGACCCCCCTTCTTTTCATGACGCTTAAAACATTGAAGCATTGTTTTGCTAAAAGGCGCAATCCGCAAATGTGGGGCACTTTTTTTTTTTAGAGTGCCAGGTCTATTTGTGATCCCAATCCAAACCTGCATGTTGCTCTGCACTTTTAAGAAAGCACAATTTCCTCTGTTTTATTTTATGTAACCTTTCTACGGTAAGGTTAAATTACAACATACAATTGTCAAGGCATATTTTAGTATTATTTATGACTTTTCGGTTTAAAATTTTAGACTTTCTCAGCTCTATTGTAAAGCTCTCTGCAGCCCTGCCAAGTTCCATACATCAGGCGTGAGACTAACGAATTTCAGTGTGGTGGTCCGCATCACTGCACTGAAATACAAAGTCACGCATATTAGGCATAGCGCCTCCTTGGCTGTCAAGCCGCACTAGCGCTGCTAATCATGCACCAATGCTAAACTAAATTTGGAGTGGCAACCCACTATGCACATTGCTCATAGCATGCTTGGGGGCTGGCTGAGCTAGCTGGTACAATGTAAGAACCATTACTGACACCGCAGGTAACTAGTCAAGACATTTTAGCAATGCCCACTTTAATGGGCTGAGGCGGGACGTCACGACCTGCATCTCCACGAGCCGGTGGCTGAAGTTGAATTCATGAAGTTGTGGGAGGCTTGAGTAGTGGCAATGGCAGCCAGCATTGCTGGCACTTGCAGGTTTATCCAAAAAGATGAATGATCAGACCCGACCCAACCCCCACGGACAGCGACAGCCGCTGGAGGCCTGGGGCACCTGCTGTGTGGATCTCCGAATCATGCCTGGGCCGGCAGGTTTTGCCGCAGGAGTCGTTGTAGCCAGGAGCTTCGTAAAGTAAGTGAGTCAGACATGCCAGGAGTGAGGTATATCGCTCTGCTTCAACATGTTTTTATCAAATATAATAGCTCTTCGGTTTAGCGCGTGCCACTGTCATCTATCTTCAGCTGTCTGCCCTGTTACAACTGAAGATCTGCAGTTACATGCATTCAGTCTACCTGTATCACACGTCCCTCCTCATGTGTTTTATTCCCGTAATCAGTGGGTATTTACAAATCTGCCTTGTAAACACTCATTGCGAAGTGACCGGCAAGTTTAAAATTAGGCACCATACTGCGGAGCCCTAATTTGAGATTTGATCGGAGCTTCAGTTAATTAGCTGGGTCCTTCAAGCATCCACTGCTGCTGGGTTCCTCTCCCGGTCTTCCAATGAGAGGGGAGCTACCACGACGTCCCATGCCCTATCACGACAAACAAGTGTAGGCTTTCCCAGGTTTAAAAATAAAAGGTACAGCACAGATGCTTTCGTTCTATATATTAATATTGCAAGCAGTGTGCCATCTTTCGCCTCCACAGGCCTCTCTGAGCCGCTCAATACAAAAGAAGTGCAAGGTCACAATGCACGTACTTTATGTAGTGGCAGTAATTATTGATTTTTGGTTTATTCAGCTTCTTTTTACCCCGTTGTTTGATAAGCATTGCTGTTTTTGTGTCTTAACTCATTTTGGATTTCCAATGCATGAATTGTTTCTTTTGAATGTTCTGTTGCGTGACTGATGACGCACGAGCTACGTACCCCCAGAGTATAACTCTGCGGCAGAAGCCACATTACTGAAGTGCAGCCACCCACACCTGTCTACGTTAGCTGGCCAGACTGTTGGAAGTAGCCAAAAAGGCCAGTTCATGCCATACACACATCACTCCAGCAAGTGCTTAACACACTGAGCTTTCTCTCTGCAAACACCCTATCTGTCCATTGTAGGAGACAAAGATGACTCCTCTGGATGAAGCAGAAGGAAAATTAATATTTTACAATTTTCTACTTTACTTACTAAAATCACGTAAGAAAGTGGGATTTCATGGTGCCTATGAGAACTAAGACCAGCAAACAGTTTAGTAATATCTCATGCTTGCCAAGAAGCATCTGGGGAAATGGTAGGTGTCTTGGGAGATTTTAAGCATGTATGGCTCCCATCAGCCCCCAACGCCCCCAAACATATGGACTTTAAAAGTAGAGTGTTTATTTTATAATGCAAATGTCAATCTATTGCATCCAGTGAGTATTATCTTTTGTATTTAACTGTGCATGTGTCTGCATATGTGCACAGAACAATAATAAAATCCTGCCTCTGAAAGACTTCTTTAATGTTTAATATCATGGTTACACGTGTTTAATAGTATAATGAGGTTACATGGGCACTAGGTTAGTGCCATTCCTTTTCTGGTGCTTTGCTGCAGTTTAAAGATCTTCTTAGAGTTTCTTGTTGATCAAATAGGTGTAATTTCTGATACTACTTGTCTAGAGTCTTGCCCAAAACATAAGCACCTTGAGGACGGCGAAATGGGTAATCGGCTTTAGACCAAGGACAAGATGTGGCATATTCATTGGGAGGTTGAGGATCACCCTTAAAAATGTATTTTCTGCAACCTCTAGTTGTTTCAAATGCTCTAGCCCTCAACAGTTCTGCCCCATAGAGGGCCGCACCTAGGCCTTTAGCCCGATGTATTTCTAAGATGGGGAAATTGGGTGGAAGGGTGAGCGTTTTACCCTCTTTACTGTTGCACAGGCTGTCGTGTCGTGATGCCCCCCCAGGAACGACCGACACAAGGGACTTGATTGACGGAACTCTTTATTCTCCTTCAGCTCGCTTTCTCGTCCCTACTCTAACTGCCCGCTCTTCCCGTCACTCCTCCTCTTCCCTCACCCCACAGCTCCGCCCCACCAACTACTAGAATGCTCACAACATTACATCTCCCCCTTTGTTAATAAAGCTTGTGACCAGTGCTCACATCTCTTCGATCAGCCGTCTCGGTTTTTGAATGTCTCTTCTTGGCCGGAGGGACATGCCTTCAGACACAGTTCCATTGTCGCCCTCAGTGTCCCGTTCCTGACCTATAGGTGTCCGATCATGTCCTTCACAGTGTTTAGTCACAGACGTTGTAGGCCCCAGCGTGAGTGTCTCTTTCCTGGTGGGACTGCACCTTTGAAAGTGGGGGACATTGCAAGTGATGCGCCTGTTCTCCGACTCGGCCGTCGGCGCGGTGCCCGTTCGTCTAGTGACTGTGAGGGGCTTTGCCCGGAACCAACAGTCCGTTTCCTTACTTGGCTCTTGTTTGACCACGACGCAGTCCCCTTCATGAGGCGAGAGGGATCTAGCTCGTCTCTTGTGGTCCGTAGAAGTTTTCGTGCTCTCCTTGTCAGCGCGATCAGCATCAGGTGCTACTTCTTGGTGAGGACGACCTGATGGCACCGGTCTTTCTAACATGAGTGTCGCTGGACATTTGCCTGTCGCGGCATGGGGTGTTGTTCGATATGCTCGAAGTACTTCGTTGAGAACCATTTGCAAGTCTCGTCTATCACGGGTAGCCTGCTGGAAAGTCTCTTTCAGTATGGCCATAAACCTTTCGCCAGTGCCATCGGCTTGTGACCACACAGGTGTTATCCGCCGATGCCGGACACCCACGGATTTCGCAAAATCGCTGAATGTCCGTCCAGTGAACGATGGACTATTGTCTGTTTTCAGTTCCTTGGGCACACCCCAAGCTGCAAAGACTTCATCTAGGACCGCAATGGTGGCGGCAGCACTGGTGGACGGCACAAACTGGGCAATGGGAAACCGGGAGTATTCGTCCATTATTACGAGAACATATTTGCCTGATTGCATTGGGCCATAAAAGTCCAGGGCTAGTTCGTGCCACACTCCAGGCGGCGGCGGTGTCATCTGACTCGGGGCCGGGGGATCACCGTGCCCTACTGCTGGACACTGCGGACACTCTTTCAGGGTGGCATGTGGGATGGTCTCCAGGGAGACCGCAGGCGGTCGCGCTTGATCCTCCACTAGATGGACATCTTCCTCCACAACAGACAGTCCCAGTGGGTGTGGTGCCTTGGGGTGTCGCGACTTGTAATCAGCCAGGCTGACTGATTTGCCTGGCTTGTACGCGATGTCAGTGCCATTGTTGACGCGATAGAGAACCTCCACCAGACGCAGCCGCTCAGCCGTCGGCAGGCTAAGAAGACAGTCAGCCTCCGGCCCTTCTATGACGTGGATCACAGCGGGAACTGACATTGTGTTGTGTCTCAACGTAGTTGAAAACTTCCCGAGACAGGGAAGGGGCTTCCTGGACATCCAGGTGTAGACCCGAACAAATGCAGGACTCAGACGCGGGAGGGGGTTCATTTTTTTGTACTCCGTCACCGGAATGTAATTTAGTGACGCTCCACTGTCCATCACAAATTTTGTGGCATGTCCGCCGACGCTGATGTCCAGTCGGGAATATGTCTCCAGTTGGTCTGGGTCAGCGACCATGCTCGCGTATTCAACTGAATATTCTTGTTCGTCTGATGTCGATCTAGAGTCCCGAGAGGGTGATCTCCTTGACCATCGCGATGTCCGCGACTCCCTACTGGAGTGCGATGATCTTGATGACGACGTCGGACGACTATGCACAGCTCGCGCATGGTACCGGCGAGTGTCGCTCCGCGACGTCACGGGCGAATTCTTTTCTTTCTCGCGGCGATACTCTCCGCACATGGCTTCAAAGTTATTGCTCCGACCACACTTGCGGCACTGCTGTCTCATAGCCGGGCACACTCCGGAGTGTGGGAAGTCGTACCCGCATCTGTAGCATTTTTGTGCTGTCGCCTTCTTCGCATGATCATGTCGTCTGTTGTTTCTCCCCGAGTCCGGTCGACGGCGCCCAGAATGGCGCCGGCGCGATGATGGCCGATCGTGTTGCCCGCGCTCCCTGGACCCTCGGCGAGGGCGACCTGTTCGCACCTGACATATCTGCTCTCGGCGTTCCGTACGCCCTGCTTCCATGGTCTTGGTCTGTTCCTCGGCCTGGTCATGCATTCTCGTCAGCTCTTCTATTTCGTCTAGGGTGTGACTTTTCTTTAACAATTTTCTTCGGAGGGTCTCAGACTGACAGCCGTCAATGACACGCAGCCGTATGGCATCATCCGTTGAGAATGCTTCAAAGTTGCAGTGGCGTGCCAACCGTCGTAGTCGAGTTATGTATGTGGTCATCGCTTCATCTTTTATTTGGTGCGCCCGCTGGAACACATACCTCTCGTAGTCTACATTTTTTTTGTGTAAAAATTTCTTATCCAGGGCTTCCCGTACCTTGGCATACGTCCCTGCATCCGCAGCTGGGATTTCCTTAATTATCTTGCTAATGTCCTTCCCCACGAGATTGCGGAGTGCGATTAGTTGATCTTCATCACCAAGTACCTTAGAGCCTTTGATGTAGTCCTCAAAATCTTCGATCCACTCCTCCCAGCGAGGTCCCATGCTGCTCCCTACCACAAGCGCCAGAGGCTCTGGAGGTCGCAAGTGAGACAGCCCCAGGACGATGGGTTTCACCTCCTGACGCGCCGGTGATCCTTGATTTGACATCGTGCCTTCGCCTGGGTGTGTTATAAAGCTTTCCTTGCTTTTACTTGTGCTTGTTTATTTTTTTCTTTTTTTTTTTTTGTTCTTGTCTTGTCTTGGGTATGTTGTGGATGTTCCTTGCTGGTTCCCAGGTGCCTGATCCCAAGATGGCCGCCTACACAATTTGAAAGGGGGTGTCCCAAGTGACTGCCTGATTCAAAGATGGCCGCTGGGCTGACACGGTACCCGGAGCTCACTACGAGGTTTGGCAATCTTTCAGTCCTCCCCACTCGATCACGCTGCTCCTGAGCTTCACTCACCGGCACTCTGGGATCTCAGTCAGCGTAGGGTATGTGTGCTTCTCTGTCGCCGCTCTTCCTGGCCTGCACGCGACGCACACGCTTCCCGTTTTCGGCGGGGGGGGGGGGGCCTTTGAATTTCGCGCGCCGATCCTCTCTCTGCGTCTCTGCTGGCGCCACGCTCCGGTCCACGCAGCAGCGACCAGACTCAGGGGCTCACCATCACCCTGGTTATTTCATGACATTTACTCCGGAGTGGCTCCCAGCTGCAGCGCGCACGGCGGCGGCTTCACTTGCTGTTCACTGTTCTTCGTACCGGGCAGACCGCTTCTCGCCTTGGGGTTCGGGATGGCACAGCGCCGATCCCACCCTCGTCGCCAGCTGTCGTGTCGTGATGCCCCCCCAGGAACGACCGACACAAGGGACTTAATTGACGGAACTCTTTATTCTCCTTCAGCTCGCTTTCTCGTCCCTACTCTAACTGCCCGCTCTTCCCGTCACTCCTCCTCTTCCCTCACCCCACAGCTCCGCCCCACCAACTACTAGAATGCTCACAACATTACACAGTCCACGTGTTGGAGTGTTAGCAAGCTCTTCTGGATTTGGGGAGTCCATGCTAAATTATCACTGATTCTGACACCCAGATAATCAAAGGCCTTGACCTGCTCTGAAAATTGAGTACCCAGCCTCACTTTTCCTTTGGTAGATTTATACTGCCCATTTTATACAGTGTCAATGAAACCAGTGAGAAAAAAATGTAATTCCAGTATTCTGCTCATACCGAAAATGCCAGCAGGAACCACGAGGCAAGTGTCATTTAAGTTAAAATATCCGGATGTCGCACGCAATAAAACAAACTAGAACAGCAGCGAAACAACTTGACCATTAGTCCGATGCCACTACTGCCTCACATAAACAACCAACACCCATCAAACAGAAAGCAGAAAAAAACAGAGTGAAGTTTTCTGTATTTACATAGACACGCCCCTTCATCGGAATGCACGCGTGCCTTTTTTTTTGTACATGCGCAGAAGCTTACGGATCCCTGGTTGCCTGACTTACCGGCCCACTTGCGGATGTCTGTACTCATGCGATCCCTTTTAAAGGTATGTTTCTTCCGAGGTTAGTGGGCCGTCTTTTCCGGGGCAGCAACCTTTTGTCAAACCAATCATAGGAACTTACGAGAAGTGTAGACATCCACGCCCACCTCATACCGTCACTTAGTCCACCAATCGGTATAAAGTAGCTTCGCGATTGCTCCTTTTTGCCTTCACTTATTGAAGCCGGTTAAGTCGCGGGTAAAAGCAGAAGAACTCTGGTTTTAAGTCTGGCGGGAGGTAAGGCACGTGCTGTAGTAGACCTGGCTTGTTTGTGGAGAGTTCGCATTAAATGCTGTTGCCTCTTATTGAGGCAGGTGTGGTGCATGTTTCATCTTATTGTATTAAGCGGTACTCGTTGCTATTACGTTGACAGGACTGTTGGTTCTTGTTGGGATATGCGACGCTCTGGTATCGTTTATCTGGCTGTTTTATCGTAGCAGTATGATTGTTCTTTCGCGTGCGTGACGGTGAGACCGGTTACAACACGGGGGTGGGTGTGGGTAGTATTGTCACAGGTTCATCCGAGGCTTGTTCCAAAAACGTGGCGAGGTACTGCTCCCTGCACTCCTCCCTTCCGCCCTCCTTCTCGCCCCTCCCTGACCCCGCCCCCCTATGTCAACGCCCCTAGCATTCATGCTGTCAGTGGTGTAGGGAAACTGAAGTGTAGTCTAGACAACGTCTTTGAAATTCTCTTTTCATGAAGGAGGTACACGCTGCAACTGCTCAAATTGTTTGTTTGCTGATATCAATACTGTTCTTTTCTGTTCACTACGTTCATATATTTTTTTTTTGTACCAGTTCGGACGGATATTTCCTTGCAGGTGTTTAATCCTTTTAGCCATTGGTTTATCATGCCCGGTCCCAATTGTGATACAATGGCTCTTTTGTAGCCGCAAGGGGGAGTCTTTCGTATTGAAGAGTCAGGAGGCTCTTAAGTAGAAAATACCTTGTTTGTTCTAATCGTCCCTTGGTAATAGCCACAGCCTATTGGCTTTATCAAGGCTCCCTCTTTCCACCTGTAATTACCTGCCAGGCTTCAGCCAGCACACACGCCCCAGTGTTACATGCATCACATTCTCACACCATCCCCATTCAACGTTGTACATACGCCATGTCTTCTGAGCCTTCGTCCACACAAAGGTAGCATGTCGCTACAGCCTTAAATGTCTTTTGATGAACTTTACAGCTTTTCTACAGGGCACCATGCACCCCCCTGCTACCACCCTACATTAAAAAAACAGTAAAGACCTTAACCTTTATGAGGAAGACTAGAACTCTATGGTCATTCCAACAGAAGGCTCTGGCAGCCTCCTAATTATGTACTGTTTAGCAAGACTAGGGTTCCAAACATCAGTGACAACCTAAAACCCTATTGTTTATTTTTAAACGGAAGGCCCAACTCATTGGGAGCAGCCAGAGAACTTCTTTGTCACTAAAACTGTGAAGTTGTTAGTTTGGCATAGGCAACAAAACCACCGTGATTAATACAGAAGAACTGGCCTTAGACCAGATACACACTGTCGTTAAAACGAAGGCTACTGAAAATTAACAGCAGCCCTATATACCACAACCATTCAAACAAAGGTACACTGCCAGAGCTCTAAAATTTACCAGGTGGATGTGTAAGTAGCTCATTCAGTTAAGCTGAGCTCTCCTTACTACGAACTATAGCTTGCCATGTGTACCAATTCAAAGTCCATATGGCTACCCACATTCTCTGCACCCAGGCTAAGCTGAAACTCCTGACTACCTTGGTACAACCCCTCCGAGGTATCCAGCAACCCCGTCCCAGAATTGAGCTGCCTGGTAAAACTAGTCCTCTACCTCCATAACCCATCTTGTGACATTCCTGAGTATTGGGACTTCATGGGATTTGACATGCATTCATAAATGAAGTTGGCTGCATCGGAGTTTGGAAGATTACAGAGACAGAGAGAAGGATGTGTGAAAGGCTGCACTCTACGGTATTTCAGGAAGTTCCTGGTTTATATCTGTTCATGGAGCTGTTTTTTCTCGTTATTGGGATAACAAGATATTCTTGTTTGTCACTGATAGACCCCCCCCCCCCCCCCTTGTTTGTTCAAGAGATGATGTGAGCAAGGGAAGAGGCTTGAAGCAATTTGGGGGACCTTTTGACAAGACTGTCGGGGACTAATGAAAGTTGATGCACAGAACTGGCTAAGTGGTTGATACAAATTTCACTTGCAAAAGCCCAGCTTTCCTATTTTTGGCACTGGCTTCCTGCTGCTGTCCTGAAAGGTGGATATATATCCCTTTCTCTTTTGACCACACTAGAGCAGCAGGCTCAAAGCTCCCATGAGAACCATGGGCAGACGTAGCTCTGTCACCAACATTTTGATTAACAACCGTTTCCCAGGACCCATAAGTCTCACACTGATAACTTCAACCTATGTATAATGCTGGGATTGTATTGATATATTATGACCGCTATGAGAGAAAACATGTACGTATGTACACATGAATGCCAAAAAATCTCTATCTGCCTATGCATGTACCTTGAGATCGGAACCATTTTCCATGATTCACTGTATCTAAAGTGATTCAATTCAATAAAAAAAAATGTAAACAAAAAAATATATTCCTTTCTCTTTTGACTAGTGACTTTGTATTTCATACAAACATCGTGAGGAGATGCTTTGCTTTAGTGCAGGGAGGCAGTTTGCTTGGAACATGACCTTGGCAATTACTTATTGTCTCAATGC
Organism: Triturus cristatus; assembly: GCF_964204655.1. Lineage (NCBI taxonomy): Eukaryota > Metazoa > Chordata > Amphibia > Caudata > Salamandridae > Triturus > Triturus cristatus. The sequence continues at coordinate 511,984,836 of NC_140592.1, read as the reverse complement.
TAGGAATATAGATTACCATTCTGATAGAATCCAAGAAGGGTATAACATGCATGGATTGTTCCAGCTATTTTCTTTTAACGCGAAATGTCAAACAATGACTGAAAAATAATTTCCTCTGTTTCTGCACTGTAAAACTCTTAAATTTGCCACAGGTGTTAGTATTCCCACTTATCTTTAAACATATTGGTTGCTTGCAAGTCCTTAAAGGTAAAGAACTTTGTGTATTTTTTGCATGCCACATCCTCTTGCATTCCCCTAGTTTCTAGTTTTCAATAATGTTTGTTTTGTAGGTTCCCTTGGGTGTTTCGTAACTCCTCTCCAAATTTTAAAGCATTCCAATGTTTGCAAATATTGTTTATAGTAGGTCCTTCAAAATATAGTTGACCTAACAATGCTTTCAGCCTGTGACTCTGAGTGGTATTCCCATCCAAAAACATGGAACCTAGCCTAAACTTGTGCTCCAGAATGTAATTTGCAATTTTTACGCCATATGAGCAGTGCACTTCAAGACAACCCCTGGATTTTTTTAAATTAATTTTTTACTGTAATTCTGTGTATTGATTTTTCACATGAGAAAGCAAGAAATAAGAGTGGAATACACAGTAGAACATCATGAGTAGCCCCAGGTGAGCGGAGGGGGCCAAATCTGTAGTGTAATACAGAGGGCAAGCAAAACAGTCCTATACAAGAACCAGATGTGGACGGGAAACCTCCATTACCACGCGGGCATTGCATCGCAATGCCTTTACATCGCGGGTATTACAACGCAAGTCGTCACAACTTGCGCTGGATGGTGCTCTAACCTAAGGAATAGTATGATTTACTATACCAACACCTTCCCTACTGTACGTAGACTGGTGTTGGAATAGTAAATCATACTATTTCTAAGTCCAGCGCAAGTCATCATAACTTGCGTTGTAAAAACTGCGATGTAATGTACCGCAATCATTTTGAGCACGTTGTAATGTCACATATTTGATGTGGACACCAACTATAGTGACAGTACCACTGTTTAACACATGTTAACGCATATAATGCGAAATTACCTTAAAACAGAAATTGAACAGGGGGGGTGGCGCACAACAAAATGAGGACAAAGTAAGTAGAAAGAAGGCACCCTAACTATGTAGGATTGGAGGGTCATTCTCACTCATGTCACCACAACGGTCGGCTCTCCCTCTAAGGGAGAGTTACTGAATCCATGTCATCGTCTCTCTGCAGGACTGCTAGAATTGTGTCCCAGCTGGCTGCTAGTGGGAGTTTGTGAAGGCCCAGCAAGTCTTCTCTGTGCAGGGCAATACTTTCTGCTTTTACCCATGTCAGTAAAGAGCGACGCCGCACTATAACATGGGGTGGCTGCAGGAGATTTCTACATCTTAATTGGCCGTTTAGAAGTTGCCCTGCGCAGAGCTAGAAAGCGAGATGTGACCTTGAATATTTAGCTTTTACTGAATAGATGCAGAATATTGACTTCCCTTTGGAAGGGGATGTTGCGTTCAGTGCTGCGGGCAAGGGTGTCAGCCACCGTGGTCTGGTACCCAGTGAGAACAGGGTAGTGCCCTAACATATGTAAGAAGTCTGCGTCAATTGACATCGGGGACGAATAGAGACCATGCAGTGGTAAGGTGCGCTCTGTGTAAGATTAAGAATTGGATCTGGCGCTTTCCAGGGCAGCACCCCCATTCTGAGTTGGTGAAAGGACGCTCAGTCTCCTTCCCAGTGAAGCTTTAAGGAGTCTAGCGTGATCGCAGTATGTTGCTGAAGGGAGGCAGCGAACCAGTCGGGTGGCAACCGTTGCCCATCATGTGAAAGTACTGAATCGTAAGGTACATGGGAGGCTTGCCGCCAAGGCATGGAACACCCTCCCCATCTGCCTACGGCAAGCTGAAGACCTCCTGACCTTCAGAAAACTTCTCAAGACCTGGGTCTTCGAACTGTAGCAGCTCTTCCCCCCCCCCCCCCCCCCCCCCCCGGCCGCCTTGAGACCCTCACGGGTATGTAGTGGGCTTTACAAATGCTATGATTGATTAGGAATAGATCGCCCCAGTGAGCCGAAAGGGTTGCAGTAAGGGAACTGTGAGAAGCTGGCCATGTATATGATGTCCACTAATGTAAGTGGGCACCCTGCACCAGTCCAGACAACCCTTATGGTGATTTGAGGTCACCGATCCGACGTCCTTAGAAAGCTATCCAAGTGGAAGCTGTGGAGAGCAGCCTTCGCCTTAGTCTTGAAGGAGTGTAAAGCCGCTTGTTTTACCAGAATGCAATCTTATAGTATAGATTAAATGAAAAGAGAACCATACAGTAGTTATAAGTATGTATTTATTATATAACACCATCTAGTATGTCTAAGTATCTCCCACACTAAGGCCCAAAACACACAATACTTGAGAAAAGAAATCACGGTAAATGGCACTAATACACAGTGGCCCCCAGGGGAGGGACCAAGCTATATAGTAAGAAAGTAGTTTAAGAACCACAACTAGTCAGGACGTAGAATTGCTGGGACCCCAAGGAACCACCCAAGGTGAGTAGATGGGGACCCCACGGAGTGTGCGCGGTGTGTTAACACGACCGCGTGCTCCGTACAAGTCTATGTGCAAGTCGTTTTGGAATTTTAAAGTTTAGGGACCCTTCCCAGTGGATCCTGAAGAAACCCTGTGGAAGACAGAAGGTTGGAGAGCCACCCCACCCATGGATACTGAGGTACCCAAGTTACCTATCCCAGGGAAGCCGGGTGCATAGGGTTGAGTGGTGTTGGAAACCGCCGTCTAACCCAATGTAGAACTTGAGTGAAGTGCTGCTGCTCGAAGAGGAGTAGAGAAGTGTCTGGAGGAATCCAAACGTGGATTCTTGGAGAGGAGTATCTGAAAGCAGAGGGGACAGTGGTGTCTGTCACTGAGGAGTGACCAGGAGACTTCGAAGACAAATGCCCTCCGATGTCGGGTGCTTTAGATAAGATGACGGAGACCTTGACTCTGCAGCTACGAGGACCAGGCGTGGCTGAGGACTACCAGGAGCTGGATACGAGCTGTCCTACGAAGGATGTCTAGTGATGAGGGGGTCAGTGTCCAGCGGGAGCACCAACAAGTCTTGGCAAAAGTAACCCACGCAGGAAGTCGAGAAGCACGGTTTGGACCAGCAAGATCCAGGAGACTCTCCACAAGCTGGGGAGTCAAGGCAGGCACCAAGCAATTAGCGGAGCACAAGGAAAACAAAGATGACCCTCAATTGGAACCACAGGCTGGAGAAACTGGGATCGTGAGAGGACCTTGAGCAGCTCACCAAAAGGAGCAGGCCACGGTGCCCATGAGGTGATGTGGCTGAAGATCTTGGTAGAAGTTGTCGGAGGTTGGGGCTACTTTGAGCCCAGTGTACTTGTCGCAAAGTTGCCAACAAGCATATGCACTTGCAAAAGTGTGCAGTGCACACAGGTTCAGTTAATGCAGCCCCATGAGAGATTCTGATCTCAGACTTGGTGAGAGGGCAGTTCGGGCCTTGAGAGACGTAGATGACCACCACCTGTGGTGTTGAACCCTTTGGAGTCTGCAGGAGCTCTGGATCAGCAGACCGGTCAACCGTGTTGAGGTGCCTTCAAATAAAGGGAAGTGACTCCTTCACTTCAAGTGAGATTATCCTCAAGTGTTTTTTGATGCGCCACTGGTCCTGCAAAGGCACAGACGAGTAAGCAGACTGAAAGGGAGAAGACGACAGGCTCAAATTAAGTCCAGCGAAGTCCAGAGTGCCCAGACAGTTGAAGTGCAGTGGCTTCAGTTCTGAATCTTAGCCATGACGAATCTAGGGACCTACACCCAGGTAAATACTTAAGTACCATAGGGAAAGGGTTGGTAAGATTCAGGTCTGGACAGGGGGGAGGTTACTCCCATGTCCTTTGTCCAGTTTCATGCCAGAGCAGGAGCCAACAGCTCCTAGGACTTGTTTGAACTGGATTATGCACAGAAACATCAAATGTGCCCCTCATGCAGACTTTTGGGCGCTGGCAAGCGCACCCACCCAGACCTAATGCACTAAATCCTGTCTGGGAGGTGTTCACACCTCCCTATGACAGGATGCCTATTGTTCTGCCTTCCCCTGCTCGAGCTTGGCTCTGCCACAGGAGGGCTGAAATGTCTCTGGTCAGCAGCAGACATTTTGTGCTGTCCGGAACTAGAATGCTGGTACAGGGGAACACCGGGAGCCTAGTTGTGGTGCTTGGAATCATACCTCACACACCATTTACAGTGTGGGGGTATGATTCCAATATGTTTGATACCAAGCTCGGTAGGATTTGTTGCAGCCGTTTTCAAGATGGTCATCGTGCGGAAACACAATGCCCCTCCATATAGTATATGGCTCCTTTACTGACAACCCGGGATAATGGACTCCGTAGGCTGCAGGGGTATCCTGCTCATGCTCACTTAGAACCAAGCACCCTGCCTTCAGGATTGTAAAGGCCTGCTATAGGGTTGACCTATAGGTTTTAAGTGCAGTGACCCTTCGATATAGTAAACCCTATGCCTTTAGTAAATGATGCATGCACCAACTTACACATGCTGCAATGGCAGGCCTGTATCTCCATTTTGCACGGGTGGCATAATACATGCTTCAGCCCATGGGAGACCTCTGGGGTATCTATGCCCTGGGTACCATATACTAGGGATTGACAAGGGTTCCCCAATATCCAATCTGGATTGTACCCAAGTACATAACATATATCTGTTTAGGGAGAAAGCAGATAGATTGGGGTCCTGTTTATCAGGATCCCAGTCAGACCAGTCAAAATACAGCTTAGTACCAGGCAAAAAGTGGGGGTACCCATGCAGAAGGATCCTACCTTCCTATAGGAACGTTGTAGTAAAAAGCAACCTGTGTGTAACCCCTGACACTGCACACAGTCCAGCCACAACATCACAAAACAATATTGTATCCAAGCATGCAAACTCCACACTAGAAATAAGACAACCTAGTAAATCTCTCAATAACCGCCCAACACATTTTGCACACAGCACCATTCAACAATCACCTAGGTGCCACACCAAACAAAACCTAACCTATTAAAAGGAGTTTAGATTGGACCACAGAAAAAGAATGGAGGATGAGTTGAATTTAAGATCCCTAAGATAAAAATGTTTGTTAACACAGCCTATGAAATAACTGTTAGCATTATCAGCCTTGGGGTGATGTCCCCCCCCCCCCCCCCCCCCCCCCTCTCCAAATTATTTGCCTTACTCCATATTTTTCTGATCTTGTTTTGTTGGCCTTAGGGCTCTGTGCACTTTGCCACTGCTAACAAATGCTTAAGTACATGTGCTCACTCCTCAAAACATGGTAACACTGACTTCTCCCCAAATGTCATATTTAATGTACTTAAATTCTTGTGTGTTTTGCTGTTTGTCTTATAATTCCTAGTAAAATGGTACTACATGTTCTCAGGGCCTGTTAATTAAATGCTCTAGTGAGCTTGCAGCACTGATTGTCACCCACTTAAGTAGCCCTTTTAAACGCGTCTGAGGCCTGCCTTTGCAGACTGGGCATGCAACCTTATTTATGCTTTTTTTTTTTTTTTTTATATATAGCACGTACTTTATCCGAAGGTGTTGGAGCGCTTTACAATAAACCAGTTACTTTACATAAGGACTTCAAAGTACATGAATTACATCCCAGATAGAAACAGAACAACTCTAAACTCACATAAGAATGGTGGTAAGTACATATGTCTGCTACAGATACTAGTGGTTAGTTACACATATATACACACGATGCTAATTCACTCAAGATTACATTATTAGAAAAGTTGAAGAGATTAGGGTTGGACAAATAAATATTACATAGTTGCACAACATGATCTTCTTGCCATTGCTGGGGTTCCTGGGGTGCTCGTTCAGCCAGGCCTTCAGGGTGCTTTTACACTCACGGGTGGGGTTCTTGGGCATGAAGGGATCCCAGAGCTGCCGCTGGCCGTAGGGGTCGAGGAGGTCGGGAGGTGGTGGGCGAAGGCGGTGTCCTGGAGCCTGGGAAATCCAAGTGGGCCCTCACTCTTTCACCACCGACCATCTGGGCATGATCGCTGGCCTGCAGCAGCCCCCAGGTGAGCATACTAATCTCCCCTACGAGTGTGGGCACATCGTGAGAAGGTGGCCTGGTATATGCTGTCCATTAATTAAAGTGGGCACCCTGTACCAGTCCACACGACCCTTGGGATGTATGAGGTCCAAGATAACCTTATTGAAAGCTATCCTAGTGGGAACTATGGAAAGCAGCCTTCAGGCTTAATCTTGAAGGAATGTAAAGCAGCTTGTTTACCAGAATATCACCCCCTGAATGATTAAAAGGAGAACCACACAGTTATATAAAAATATCTATTTATTAACATAACACTCTACTATCCTCTACACGAGGATAGAACACAAAGCACATAATAAAAGATCAATAGAACAATTGTAAGTAGCACATTGCACAGTGGGCTCCAGGGGGAGACCAAACCATATGCTAAAATAGGGGTATAACTGTCACGACTGGGATCAAGACGAGGTCTAGAGCACATAGAATTGCTGGGACCCCAAGGAACCACCCAAGGTGAGTAGACGGGGACCCCACAGAGGCAGTGTGAGAACACAACTGCGGGCTCCGTACAATTCTATGAGGAAGTCGGGGTTACACTTTTAAAGTTTAAGGACCCTTCCAGGAGGGCTTCAAGCAAATCCTTTGGAACTTAGGATTTTGACGAGCCACCCCATCCGTGGATACCGTAGTACCAGAGTTACCTATCCCAGGGGTGCCGGGTGCATAGGTCTGAAGTGGTGTTGGAAACCCTCGTCGTTCTCAATGGAAGTAAGTGTAGAAGTACTGCTGACGGGAAGGTGAAAAGGGTCCTGTGGAATCCAAACCGGGGTTCTAGATGGAAGGAACCTGAAAGCAGAGGGGACACAGTCTGGGTCACTTCAGAGTGACCAGGGTCTCGGAAGACTAATACCCACTGATGTCAGGTGCGACAAAGGGATGCTTGACTCTGCAGCCACACGGACCAGGAGACGTCGAGGATGACCAGGAGCCGGAGGTGAGCTGTCCCACGAAGTCTGTAGAGTGCTGAGGGGTCGGTGTCCGGCGGGACCACCAACACGCCTTGGCAAAAGCAACCCACGCAGAAAGGTCAAACAGGTTATGGAGTGGACCACCAAGGTCCAGGAGACTCACCAAGCAATGGGGAGTCAGGGCGCATCTGGCGCAACCAGGAAAGCCCAAGAACAGTCAAGATGACCCACAGGCCGAATGACCAGGTGTTGCGAGGGGACCTCGAACAAGATTACAAAGTTACCAGCCTACGGAGCACTCTCTGCAAGGAGACTGGAGTTCTTTGGTGCAAATACTGCTCAGGACTACGGAGTCCAATGCACAAGCTCTGGAATCGCCAACAAGCATATGTACTTGCAAATAGACGCAGTGCACAGTGGTTCGGGTTACGCAGCCCCCATGAGGGATACTGGCCTCAAACTTGGAGAGAAGGCAGATCGACCAGGTGACCTTCAGGAACGCACTTTCTGTGTTGCTGAAATCTTTGGAGTCCTCCGGAGCAGCAGTGGTCAGTTGGGTTTTAGGTGCCTGCGAAGCAGGGAAGTGACTCCTTCACTCCAAGGGAGATTCTTCTGTTGTCTTAAGCGCACAGGCACAAACTAAGCTTCGGACTGAAAGGGGGACTAAGTTGAGGCCAGTGTAAGTCCAGCGAAGTCCAAGGTGTCCAGACGGTCAAAGGTCTTTTTTTTTTTTTTTTTTTTTTTTTTTTTTTTTTTTTTTTTTTGTAGAATCTTGTCCACGTAAAATCCAATGTCCTGTAGCTAGGTAACTTATTTAATATTTTTATAAAATCATTTTTATTGGCATTTCTAGAATAACAGTACAGTAGTAGCTATTACGAATGTAGCGTAATTTCCATTAATTATACATCTGGTCATGGAGTAGAACAACTTCATGCTACACCAAAGATTATTAAACGGGATCTCATTATTACAGATTGGTAGGTAGGGCTAGGTCTGAGTCCATGCAAGGTAGCCGATGGGCTGTACCGACAGTTGGGCGATCGCTCTGTTTCACCCCTTATGCTGTAAATGGTTCTATATGCCAGCCAATGATTTAAACTGGGGAAATATAACTGGGGTACACCGTGTCTTATGTCTAGTCGCTTGAAGAGGGTCGTCTAGTTACCACTTTCTGCTTAGCCTCTGGTCGCGTCTGCTTAGCGGGGGTACCCTGGAAAATAGCATAAAAGATGCTGTGCTTGCCGTCTAGCTCCGTCTTCCAGTCCGGACTCACTCGCCGCCTATTCTGTAGGGGGGATTATAAGAGGTACCAGGGGGGGTATTTGTGTGGCGGGGAAAGTGGATTGCCTGAGACCTCGGCTCATCTGATATTTCTTGTATAAAGGAGTGCAGTAAAATAGCCCATGGCATGGATCTAGGGTGTTTGCGAGTTCCCTTAACTTCTTCGGATCGGAGTTCCTCCTCCTCCTCTGCTGTGCCCCATTTTTGACTGCTCCTAACCATGCCGCTAGAGGGGGTCCTCCCTTTGCCTTCCAGTGCATTGCCATGCACTTTTTAGCTAGGAGGAGCGCCAGGGACGCTATGCGCGTTTCAACTTTCCTGTTCTTGCGCCGTTTGCTTGTGCGTAGCGCAGAGGCCTCCCATGTATGAATATCAGGGATCCCCGGGACTGTCAGAAGGGTGGTGTGAATCGTGGCCCATTAAGTGTGGTGCGCCGGACAGTCCCAAAACATGTGTTTTAAAGGAGACTCTAGGTTTTGGGCATCTGGGGCATGTGAAAGACCCATCTGAGTAGTATTGCTGCAGTTTCTCGGGGTGAGGTATGCGCAATGCAGTATGTGCACTTGTATGTTTCTGAAAAGGCAGTTGCGGGACACTTTTTAAAAAAAATTATTATTTTTTTTTTTATTTTTTTTTGGGAACTGTAGGGCGCGAGCCCGCTCTGTCATGGAGCGGTCTTTGGAATTCAGTGTCCCATTTTTCCCCGAAGGGGCGCCAGGGTGAGTGGGTTGAGGGCTCGTAATGCCTTGTATATCCAGGTAACTAGATGTTGTCTCGGGCCCATCTGCAGTAGTGTGTGACACAGTGTGTGTGTGTGTGGGGGGGGGGGGGGGCAGTATCCATCGTGTGCCATACCATGCGGAAGTCTTCAAGTAGCTGCAGATGTAGCAGGAATTGCCCTCTGGGGAGTTCCATCTCGGTCGCCAATGCTGCGAATGTCTGCAGTTGCCTGTTAACTAGCGAGCCTACCTCTGTCAGTGCGTGGTCTGTCCATGTTTGGAACATCCGTTCCGTATAGTGTCCCTAACTCTAGGGAATCCCACCAACAGCAGAGCAGGAGAGTACATGGGCGAATTGCTGTTTAACCTATGCACATGAGTGAGGCAAGCGCGTGCCACTGTTAACTGGAGAGGCTTATTAGGGAGTGGCGTTGCTCATGGCAGCAGCATGCATCTTATAGTCAGTGTCTGGTGACTGTAGTCTGTTCTCCTATGGCCCTGCCCGCTGACCAGCGTGATACCCATTGGAGCTGGGCGGCAAGGACGTGTACCTCAAAGGAGGGGGCACCTACTCCTCCCTGGTCTAGTGGCAGCTGCAGTTTGGCGAGGGCAGTCGGACGTCCCGACCCCCAGATAAGCGTCACGAGGAGTGGTCTAGCTCCCGGTAAAAGGAGCGCGGAGGGGCTACCGGGAGATTGGCAAAATAGTATAGTAGTCTCAGGACGAGTATCATCTTGGTAACTGCCATTTTGCCGTGACAGCCAAGGGGAGATCGTTCCAGAAATGCACGGAGGATCTGATGCCTGCCATTGCCCTGCGGTAGTTCCCGTCATAGAGATCTTGTGGCGTGTGATATAAGCGGACGTCAAGGTACCATACTGCCTGGGGGCTCCCGGAGAGGTCGACGTCGACCAGACTCAACGGATGTGGAGGAAGATCCTTCACAAGGGGGTATATCGTTGATTTGGTCCAATTTACTTTCAGGCCCGCCACTGCTTCAAAGTCCTTTAGGATGCGTAATATGGAGATACGGTTCGACTTTGTCTCGGATATAGATGAGTACATCATCTGCGTAGAGTAATACCGCATGGATGGTATCTGCAATTGGGATGCCCCAATCCTCAGTCTCATTGCGGAGGTGGGTCGCCAGAGGCTCCATGGCGAAAAGTAAGCGAGGGAGCGGGCAACCCTGGCGAGTGCCCCAACGCACCGGAAACAGGGGGGGGGGGGATATCCGAGGCCCCAGTCTCGCTCTGGAGGTGGGTGTAGAGTAGATCAGCTTGGTGTACGCTAATACGCGAGCCCCTCTTCCTGAAATGCAGGACCCTGGAAGAGATACGGCCACAGGAGAGTATCAAAGGCTTTTTCCAGGTCCAGGACCAGACATGCCGCACAAGGAAAACTGTCCCGGATCTGATCCTGAACATGGAACTGGCGCTGTATGTTGTAGCTGTTTCTGCCTAGTACGAATCCATTTTGATCTGGGTGGATCGGTTTTGGGATGACCGTGGCATACCTGTCCACAAGAAGTTTTACCTTATATTTTGTCTGTGGGCAGCCGGGCTATGGGCTGATAGGAGCCCAGTTTTTGTGGATCCCTGGCCGGTTTCAGGAGGGAGACTATGACCGACTCTCACATGGACTGTGGTAGGGTACAATCATCGAGGGCCGCCTGGAACTCACCAGTTGAACTAATTATGTTGCGAAAGTACGGTAAAACTCCAGCGGGAGGCCGTCTAGTTCAGGTGCCCTCCACGTGGCCAGTGCTTTCATCGCCTCCCGAACCTCAGTTGCATCTATGGATTTATTGAAGTCCCGTCAGGCATTACAGCCCATGTGAGGCAGAGGATACTGGCGCAGGAATCTGGTGAGGCGGTCGGTGTCCGATGGAGCGGGATTTGCATATAGTTGCGCGTAATGTCTCCGGAAGGCATCCAAAATGAGAACCTGTGAATAAAGAAGGGTGTTCAGGTCCAATCGGATAGTTGTGATTGGCGGAAGAGTTGTTTTGTTTCACCAACCACACTAATTGAGCGGGCGCATTATCTCCCTCCCTGTGTGCTTGAGCCGCAAATGCCCTGAAATGATACCTGGGTAAGTCGGTGAGCGCCCCTGCATATGGGGTCTTGGCGTCTGCTATCTCGGCCGGTGTAGTTAACCCATTTTATACCCACAGGGGAGGGTTGGACAGATTCAGGGGACCCTCCTAGGGGAGGGGCAGGACAGAGGGCTGGCTACACCCTTGTCCTTTGTCCAGTTCCGCGCCAGAGCAGGAGCCAATGGCTCACAGAACTGGTTTGAGCTGCGCTATGCACAGGGACACCAAACGTGCCCCCAGTGCAGACTTTCAGGCACTCTGAGTGCACCCACCCAGCCCCAATACACTGAATTCTGTCTGGGAGGTGGTCACACCTCCCTGTGACAGGATGCCCATTGTGCTGCCTTCATCTGCTCGAGCTTGGCACAGCAGCAGGAAGGCAGAAGCGTGTCTCTGGTCGGCAGCTTCCATTTTATGCTGTCTGGGTCGAAGGCTGGCACCGGTAAGACCAGTGCTCACTTTTCCATCTGGATTCAAGCTAGACTGGCTGATGAGGGCTGTTAGCCCGAAACTGTTCCCAGGATGCTTGTTTCCGGCCCAGGGTAGACATGGCGTGGCAGTTCGGGCTGGACTGTTCCCATGAGGCACGGGGTCAAGACTGATTTGCATATGGCTGGTTCTGAACTGGTGTGGCGGAGTGAGCTAAAGAATGATAATGGATTAAACCCAGATCACTTGACTGGGGGTGAGTGCTTGCATTGTTCAACACTCCATCATCCCCTTTGGTTTTGCTTTGTTCGCCCTAAGTTGGCAGGGTATGCCCAGACGTGAGTACCTTGCTCAGTTTGCCACTGGATTCGAGCTAGCCTGGCTGACGGCTGATTAGCCAGAAACCGGTCCCAGGATGCTTGTTTCTGGTCCAGGGAAGACATGGCTTGGCAGTTCGGGCTGGACTGTTCCGTGAGGCACAGGGTCAAGACATATTTCCATTATAGCTGTGTCTGAACTGTAGTGGCAAAGTGAGCTAAAGAACGATGATTGATTCAACCAGATCTGTGACTGGGGGTGAGTGTCTGAAAAGTTTCAGCACTTCGTCCATCATCTCATTGTGTCAGCCCATGGGAGGCCTCGGGGGGTACCTATGCTCTGGGTGCATGGTACCATATACTAGGGACTTATAAGGGTACCCCTGAATCCAACCTGGAGTGTACCAAAGTACATGCATGACAATTTAAGGGAGAAAGTAGATAGACTGGGGTCCTGATTAGCAGGATCCTAGTCTAACTAGTCAAAAACAGTTAGACCTCAAGCAAAAAGGTGGGGGTAACCATAAGAAGCAGATATTGCACACGCGTCCTCTGGTTTCTTCCTCAGGCTGCCTACGATAAGACGAGATGTTTGTCCTCTAAAAGCCCCTCTCGGAGGCTCCTCAGCTCCATGGAGTTCCTCCGTTGGCACCACGCTGCTGACGGGGCCTCCTCAGTTCACCACCACAGCCCCCGCTGCAAGCACCAGGGTTCAGGCCTCATCTGCTGATGGGCACTCAGTATTGCTGGGAACTGTTAGTTTGTCTGTTGCAGCCCCCCACCGCCATCTTGGGGGGTCATGCGTTGTGCAGCAATCTGAGGCCGCAATCCGCCCAGGCTGCCTCAGTTCTTAGGCTACAGCCCCGTGCCATTTCAACCTGGCAAAATGCATCTGTTTTTCAAGGCCTAAACCTTCCTTTTTAATACATGTATGTCGCCCCTACATAGCCCAGGGTGCAGTGTATTTAAAAAAGCAGGGTTATGTACTTGTACGTCTTGCGTGTCCTGGAGGTAAAAAAAAACTCTTAAATAAACTTTTTACTATTGCAAGATCTAACGCTCCCATATGATAACATTGAGTTACATTATTGCATTGAATGAGTGATAACTTTAAATTGGGAGCAGGTATGACTATTGCATTTGATGTTTAAAGAATTGTTATATAAAACCCTCTTTAGTGGTAAATAAAGTAGGATTATTTTTTTTCCCATCAACTATTTTATTGCGGTTTAACAATTACCCTGTGGCCAATGAGCACAAGACACAAGTTAAGCATACAGTATCACATATACAAGTTACAACCAAGCGAGCCAGTACATAGACCTAGCTGGGTCAGTGAGTCTCCCAGGAGCAGCGGTTTGGATACAGTAAGTCAGAGGTGCGGCCACTTCCCCCATACTCTGCCATATTTTTGGGGACATCCCCTCACTTCAAACACTACCCTCTCCTGCTGGGCGCACCAATCCACCTCATGGCGCCACATTGCTATGGTGGGGAGAGAGGGTTTCACCCACTTTGCTGCAGTGTCTCGCTTTTCTACCAGGAGGGCCATACTGAGGAAGGCCCTCAACCCTGGTGCCCACTGCGCCCTCTCCTATTCCCAGAAGTGTCAAGTGGGGGGGGGGGACCGCCCATCCCAGCACCTACTGCTGCCCGGTATGTTTGTATTGTCACGCAGAACCAGACCATGTGGAAAGAATTTGCATGTGCAACTGCGCATCGGGGGCAGGTGGCAGCATGTCGGAGACCAATCCTGTGCAGACGTGAGGGGGAGGTACGCTATGTGGAGGTAGTAAGTTTGTATTAGTCGCAGTTTGGAGGAGATGTTGAGCTTGCGGGGGGCGCTATCGGGGCATCCTGCCAGTCCTCCTCTTCAAGTGGACCCTCCCATTGTATCTGGAGCTAGTTGAGTGAGCCGAGAGCATTTATTATGAGGGTGCAGTAAATTTGAGAGACGCTGCCGCGCCCTAGGTTACCCATTAGGATTTTGGCCTCTAGTGGATTAAATACCGGGAGGGATACAGTGTTGTGTACATGGTTAGGAATGGCATGCCTGACCTGGTGGTACTTGTAAAATTAGGAGCGTGCAAGGGCAAATGACCCCTGTAGATTTGCGAAGGAGCGCATGTGTGTTCCTGACCACACATCCCATAATTGGGGAAATCCTAATGTTATCCCATGTTCTGAAGCTGGTGAGTGTTACCGCCTCCTTCTGCCAGGTGCTGTGCCATTGAGGGGTTTGTTGTGTAAGCTTAACATCCCATTGTGCGTGATGTTAAGTGACACTCCAAGCTAAAAATACTACTTGTGTGACCATGGGCAGCTGGGAGGGGATCAGGGTGCCATATACCAAAGCCTTAAGAGTGGGAAAGCCGGGCAAGCTCCAGTGTATAGGCCGGGTCCGGCGATACCTGTTCAACCAGTCGTGGGTGATGAGGAGTTGAGTCAAGATAGTAAAGGTACAAATTGGACGTGCCCAACCCACCGTCATGGGTACCTCGTCAACAGTGGACAATCGCTAGTCGTGGCCGGGATCCCCTACATAGAAAGGTTTGTGCGTCACCTTCCAGCTTCTGTAACCCAGATCTTGGAATCTGGAGAGGAAGGTTGAGGAGGATGTAAAGGAAGCTGGTTATATCATTTAATATATAGGGCTATGTGGCCCATCACGATGAAGGGGAGGCTTTGCTACTTGATCAGGTCCACTTTTACTTTCCGGAGCAACGGCTGTAGGTTCAGGACCCAGGTGAGCTCTGGTTGCAGAGCCACCTACACACCCAAAGATGTGAAACTGTCTGCAGAGAGGGATGGTCGACTGCCAGTCAAAGCAGTCTCTAGATTGGGCCAGGGGGACCAGCACTGATTTGGAGGGGTTCACTTTCAGGCCTGAGGCTAGTCTAAAGTCCCCAAGCAGGTGATGGCATTGAGGGCCGCTCCTTGCTGGGTCTGCCAAATACAGGACGACGTCATCCGCGTATAGGACAATGTGGTCCCACCTCCATCCCCCTGTATAGTGGGTTATCACGAATGACCTTGGCTAGGGGCTCCATTGCCATGGCGAAGGGGGGGGGAGGACAAGTAACAACCCTGCCTCGTGCCACGCCTAATGGGGAAGGAGTCTGAAAGGACTCATTTACTTGTACCCGAGCCTAGGGATGGGAGTTGAGCTTCGCTACCATGCCTCAAACGCGGGTCGAGGCGACACAGGCTAGCATTTTTCAGAGGTAGTCCCAGTCCACTGTATCGAACGCTTTCTTAAAATCTATAAGGAGTGGTGCCAAGTCATGCAGTAACGATTGGCAGTGGGCTAGGGCCACATGGAGCCATCAAATGCTGTGTTGCATGCTTCTCTGTGGCATGAAGCCGAACTGGTCCAGGTGGACAAGCGTCGGCAGCACCCTTTTCAGTCTGTTAGCCAGGATCGTGTTAACTTTTATTTCGCAGCTGAGCAAGGAGATGGGATGGTAGTGGGCACAAGAGGTGGGGCGGGGGGCTGCGCCTTGGGTATCGCTACTGGCAGTCTGGAGCCGGCAGGAGAATCAAGTCGATGCGGGAGTGTGTGTGATAGGAGGACAAGGTGTGCATGTAGTGACGGTGTGTCTGGTGCCAGGACCACCAAGCCTCACAGAGGCCCCATGAAGCGGTCCAGTCAATGAGAAGCCTGTTCCCAGGGTTCTCTAGGGGCAGTGCAGTCGAGAGTCGGCGTGGGAACTGTGTTAAAATTCTCCCCCCCCCCCCCCCCCCCCCCCCCCCCCCCCCCTCCCAACACAGTGAGACCCTCAGGCGGGCGAGAAGTGGAGATGGGTCTAAGGCAGCTTCTTAGAGTGGCTGGAGGGGGCGTGATGGGCAGCAAAACTATCACCAGTCCCTCCAGGGTGCCCTCATGTGCTATAAAACGCCACTGGGAGTCGCGGTAAACTCAGGAAACCACAAGGGGGAAGGAACGGTGCAGGAGGATGGCGACCCCTCTCGCCCCCGTGAGTATCCCGCATGAAGAACCCTGTCATAGACTTTGCAGGACAGGAATGGACAGCGTTCGCCCTGAAGGTGCGTTTCCTGCAGGAGGAGGACTTCGGATGAGTGGCGATGGCCAGTTTCAAAGACTAACCGACCGTTAACATGCCACAATAGTGCCTTGAATTACACTTTGTGGGGCAATTGGGCTTATTGGGCAAATTACACGCCAGGCAAAGGGCCACTGGGAAGGCTGGTGTGGCAAATAAGCAGGTGTCTGGAAGACTGAGTGAATCGGGCTGTGGGATTGTCGTCGCAAGGGAGACTTAAGTGTGCTTATACCGAAGTCATAAACCATCAACAAATATGCTTAACGGAACCCCCCCCCCCCCCTCCCCATACTTCTACCCTAGAAGCATCTGTCACCCAAGGAAATCGAAACATTGAAGTGAACATAGTTTTGCATTGGTGAGTCTACAATGAGAGGTGGAGACAAGAGAAATCCACATCAGCTGCTACTTTAGGGTCTGTATTTCCAGGTGAGGCAGCTGGGCAGATGACCAGTTTCGCCCCGACGAGTGCAGGGAGACCATGGCGGCGCCGTCGGATGACCAGTTCTACGCCAGAGGTCTGGCAGAGTACAGGACTGCGAGGAATGTGAGTCCGGCTGAGGGACTGAGGAAGCTTTCAAGGAGGGAGACGGAGGGGGCACAGTGTACACTGGGTCGACCCACCTCCACCCCCCCCCCCCCACTCCCTGATTGGTCTTTAGTTGAGGTTCTTCCGAGACCGGGTGGCGATGAGGTGGAACCCAGTTGGGAGGCCGAGTGAGTCCCACCGTGTCGCCTCCGGGAGCAGTGTCATTGTCCCTTGGAATGGGACTGGGAGCATTTGACGGGTCAACAGTTGGGTCTCGAGTGATTTGGAGGGGGAGGGGGGCTCTCCTCCATTAGCCTTTGCCAAGCTTCCTCTGGTGGGTCCAAGAAGATGGACTTGTTCCGGAAAATGACTCGTAGTCTGGCTGGGGAAAGGAGGCGATACTGCAGGTCCATGTTCTGAAGTTTTTGTTTGACATCTTGAATGGACCATCTGTATTGCTGGACTTCCCTGGTGTAGTCCGGGAATAACATGACTTTTGTGCTGCTGTATTAAAGGTCTAGTCAGGCACGTGCCTTGCCAAGGACTGCTTCCCAATCGCGGAAGTTCAGGATGCGGACGATGATCGCTCATAGGGCAGCTCCAGAAGGGGGCTTCAGGACCAGTGAGCCCTTTCGACTGCAACCAGGGGATAGGTGCCCTCAGCCATCCAGGACTTAAGCCATGCTTCTATGAGGTCTGCCATTTGTTGAAGGACCGCACCTCCAACGGACCCCCGTGATGTTTAATAGCAAGTGGTTTTCCGAGTCTTCTGCGCGCATCTGTAGTTCTGATGTTAGAGCGATGTGAGAAGTTGGCAGGGTATATGCTGCCCACTATTTAAAGTGGGCACCCTGTACCAGTCCAAACAATCCTTATGGTGATGTAAGAAGGTCAAAGATCACCTTATAAAGCTATCCAAGTGGTAACCGTGGAGAGCAGCCGTCAGGCTTAGTCTTAAAGGAATGTTAAGCAGCTAGTTTTACAAGAACGCAATCTTAGTATTGAATTAAATGAGAGGAGAACTATATATATATATATATATATATATATATATATATATACTGTATAATTACCTGAGAGCGGACGAATAAAGATTCCTTTGAAGCACCTAATCGTGGTCTGGGCTCCTGTTTGCAGCGGGAACGAGTGCAAGTTAAAGGAGTGGAAGTAATATATATATATAATCTACTGGCGGTTGTCAGTAGATAGTTATAGTTAGGAACGTGTTTCCATAGGAAATCCGCAACATTCTATTTTGAATAACTATGGCGCCGATTGACGAATCCTCGCGAAATTTTCAAAATAGGTGGGGCGCTCCGCTCCTTCCCTGAAAGTCTGGGGGGGGGGGGGGATTCGTCAAGCGGGGGCTGAGAAAAAGGGGGGGGTCCCAAAACACGTTTTCCCCATGCATTTTTCCATAGGACCTTTAGTCCTAGCTACAGCCCGAACGGCTGAACAGAATTACTTGAAATTTGGCAGAGAGGTAGTCTTCAGGTCAGGGATGTGCCTTTTGCAGGTCTGGTGTAAATCTGTTCAGTATTTCCTGAGAAAATAGCATTTAAATCACTATATATATATATATATATATATATTCTATAGGCGCGCTCTGAGCGCGTACGGTAAGCTTACCGTACGCGCACGCTGCCGTGCGCGAGCTTAATTCTGATTGGTGGCTACATGACTAAACATTCGAATCGGTTGAAATCAAGAAGTGTCAGCCGCCATTTTGTGTGTCTCACAATGATAAACGTGGAGAACGTGAAAAGGGGGCAACAAAGAGAGTTGCAGACCCCCTAGCGTTTGTCAGGGGGTCCAAGAAGGACCCAAAAGTATGAAATACATTTTATATATATATTTTTTTAAATCGCGGGGTGCGCGTACGGTAAGCTTATCGTACATGCACGGCAGAAAAAAATCATTTAAATAAATATTAATAAATACATAACTTGGCATTTAAAAGTACAAATTCACTTAAACCATAGGTTTCACACACGTTATAGTTAGGAATTAGCATTTAAAAAAACCTTGCACATTCACTTAAAAAAGCCATAGGTTTCACACATGTTATAGTTAGCTGGACATTTCCCTCGTAAAAAACCAATGAAATTCCCCTGTTATAGTTGGTGCAGGCAACTATCTCATGCGACCGCAATCCTCTGCTGATGACGTCAGATATTACATCACTGATTACATATGTGTCTTTCTGAAAAATAAATATTTGTAATATATGTATAGCTAAAGATTAATGGAAGAAGACATGGGTAAATAGGTGTCTAAATACAGTGATGTAATATCTGACGTCATCAGCAGAGGATTGCAGTCGCGTGAGTTATAGTTGCCTGCACTAACTATAACGGGGGAATTTCATTGGTTTTTTACGAGTGAAATGTCCAGCTAACTATAACGTGTGGGAAACCTATGGTTTTCTGGTTTTCTTAAGTGTATATATATATGTATATGTGTGTGTGTGTGTGTGTATATATGTATGTATGTGTATATATATATATATATATATATATATATATATATTATTTTTTTTTTATATATAGCACTCTAAATACTTCAGTATCTGCTAGCTGCATATAAACCCAAAGCACACAATACTGTAGCACATAAACAATTGTAAGTAACACTAGTACACAGTGGGCTCCAGGGGGAGACCAAACCATACATTAAAATAGTGGTATAAGAACCACGACTCGAGCCAAGACCGTGTCTAGGAATGTAGAATCGCTGGGACCCCAAGGACCCATCGAAGGTGAGTAAGTGGGGACCTCACTGAGGACGGGTGCAGTGTGGGAACACGACCCCGTGCGCCGTACAGTTCCATGGGAGAGTCATGGTTGCAGTTTTAAAGTTTAAGGACTCTTCCCAGTGCATTACTAGGAAGCCCTTTGGATCATGGGTTGAAGAGCCACCCCAACCGTGGATACCGTAGTACCAGAGTTACCTATCCCAGTGAAGCCGGGTGCATAGGGCTGAAGTGGTGTCAGAAACCGCCGTCCATCTCAATGGACGACTTCAAGGAAATACCACTGCGGGAAAGAAGAAAAGTGTCCGATGAAATCCAGAGGTGGATTCTTGATGATTACCTGAAAGCAGAGGGGACAGAGACTGGGTCGCTCGGTAGACCAATGCCCACCGATGTCTGGTGCATTGAAGGGGTTCTTGATTCTGCAGCCACTGGGACCAGGAGACTTAGAGGATGACCAGGAGCCAGATACAAGCTGTCCCACGAAGGATGTCGAGGGGCTGGTGTCTTGCTGGAGCACCAACAAGCCTTGGCAGCGGCAACCCACACAAATGGTCAAGAGATTATGGCTCGGACCAGCAAGGTCCAGGAGACTCCCCTGACACATGGGAGTCGGGGCAAGCCTGGAGCAACTAGGGGAGCCCAAGGAAAGCAAAGATGACCCACAGGCTGAAGGCATCTGAGTCGCGAGGGGACCTCAAGCAGAATTGCAAAGCAACAGCCCACGGAGCACCCGGTGCAAGGAGGCTGAGGTTCTTTGGTGGAAATGATGCCAGAGGTTGGTGCTACTTGGAGCCCAGTGCACTTGTTTTGGGAACGCCAACAAGCATATGCACTTGCAAAAGTACGCAGTGCCCAGGGGTATGGGTATTGCAGCCCCCACAAGGGATTCTGACCTCCAACTTGGTTAGAGGGCAGCTTAGACCTTGAGGGATGTGGAACCCACCTCCTCTGTTGCTGGAGCCTTCAGAGTCCACAGGAGGTCTGGTTCAGCAGACCGATCAGTTGCGTTATGGTGCCTACGGTTTCAGGGGAGTGACTCCTTACCTCTAAGGGAGATATCTTTGGGTGTCCTTGATCCTCCACAGGTCCTTCACGGAGCGTGTATGGTGCACAGATACAGACTATGCTTCTGACTGAGAGGTAGACTGTCAGGCCCAAACTAAGTTCAGCGAAGTCCAAAGTGTCCAGACAGTCGAAGTACAGTGGTTTCTTGATCAAAATCTTGTCCACATTGAATCTAAGGTCCTACAGCCAGGTAAGCCCTTTTGTACCCACAGGAGAGGGTTGTACCGATTTAATGGGGAGGTTACTCCCATGTCCTTTGTCCAATATCACACCAGACCAGGAGCCAGCGCCTCCCAGGACTGGTATGAACTGGACTATGTACAGGGACACCAAATGTGCCCCTCATGCAGACTTTTGGTCGCTGGCAAGCGCACCCACCCATGCCTAATGCACTAAATCCTGCCTGGGAGCTGGTCACACCTCTCTGACAGGATGCCTATTGTTCTGCCTTCCCCCTGCTTGAGCTTGGCTCAGCAACAGGAGGGCAGAAAGGTCTCTGGTCTGCAGCAACCCTTTTGGGCTGCCCGGGACTGGAAGGCTGGTACAGGGTACACCAGGGACCTCACAAAGCTCGTTTCTGAGGGGTGGAATCATACCTCCCACACCAGTTACCGGTGTGGGGGTATAATTCCACAATGTTTGACATCAAACACAATAGGGTTACTTTCAGCCGTTTTAGAGTTGGTCACCGGGAGAATGGACTCGGTAGGCTGCAGGGTTGTCCTGCTCATGCAGTGGCACACTCTCACTTAGAACCAAGCACCGTGCCTTCAGGATTGTTAAGGCCTGCTATAGGGGTGCCTTATAGGTTTAAATGTAGTGACCCTTTAGATATAGTAAACCTATATCTCAAGTAAGTGGTGCATGCACCAACTTGCACAAGCTGCAATGTAGGCATCCGGGGTACCTATGCCCTGGGTACATGGGTACAATTTACTAGGGACTGACCAGGGTACCCAGTATCCAATCTGGAGTGTACCCAAGTACATGACATAACATTTTAGGGAGAAAGCAGACTGGGGTCCTGATTAGCAGGATCCGAGTCAGACTAGTCAAACAGTGTAACATGAAGCAAAAAGTGGGGGTAACCATAAGAAGCAGATCCTATAAGCCATGAGTGTTGAGACTTAAGGGCCGAGACGCTTTCCTTGACTGTCAAGATTTCTGACTCGGTCTCTGAGAGTCTGACTGTGGTGTTGCGGAGGTCCCATTTTTACTTCTCCTACTCTGGCCTCCACTGCTACCTGGGAGGTTTGGCTTCCTTGCAGAATGACTGAAAGGTCATTGGGTGGGGCTCCAGCCTGGTATAAGTCCGTGGAGCCTGGGGGAGCCGAGACGGTACTGCTGGAGCGGGTGGTGTAATGGTCTATGAGCATCTGTGTCGTTGGGGTTCCTTGTCCTTCCCGCCCCCCCATCCCATGACCGGAGCTTCTCGGATCTCGCGGGGACAACCCCTGGCTTCAGGAAACTGAGTCCGAGGGGGCACAGCCCTGCTGCCCTGGGGGAGAAAGGGCAATGGTGTGGGACACCCCCTGGGTCAACAGTCACTTCAGCTGGCAGTGCTCTCCCCCCCCCCCCCCCCCCTTCCCCCGTGGGTGCCCGAGGAGAGGGTGGGAGCACAGCAGACACCCGCTACATCCAGGCGGGGGGGGGTGGGGGTCATGCACTGAACCGTGCAGCAAGATATCCCTCGATCTGTGGTGTGGGTCTTAAGACTGGGCCCCCTATGGAGGGCAGGAAGGAGTAAGTGGATCCAGAGCCTGGGAGGGACCGGGTGGGGAGGGGGGTGGTAATCCTCACCACCCCAATCTTCGGCACACGTCTTGGTGGTGGGGGGCATCTGGGCCCAGGTGCACCTGTTGAGACAGGAGGACCATGGCCAGGCAGAAAGGACAGCACAGTCTGTGCAGGGTGTATGCGTGTGGCCACTGACTAACCATGGGGGGGGGGGGGGGGTCCTGTGGCCGTATCTGGGGTTCATATCGGCTGGTCTCCTTTGGCTCCAAGGGTGTCACTAGCTGGTTCCCACAGGACGGAACCCCCAACCATCAGGCCACCCCTGCTTTCATGCCAGGGAGGGACACCAGTTCAACGTCTCCCTGGTGCTCCAGGGCACCAGTTCATAGTCTCCCCGGAGCATGCCTGCACAGCGGTCTGGTGTGTGTCACGCAGGTCGCCACCCCGGGCCTCTGACCCTGCATCAACACGTGCAGCGGAGTCTATATCCTGAAGTACTAGGAGAGGGTGCTTCTGCTGTGTTATGTGCTAGAACTCAGGGTGGTCTTCGCCCCAGATGCTCCTCTTCCATCATTGGGCCAATCAAGCCCCAGTCCACCAAATTGCCCCCCCCCCCCGGTCACAGTGCTGGCCCTCTGTTCCCGATGGAGCGGGAGACTCCGTTTTGTCTGGCCTCCAGAGTGCCACTGGTCGTGGTGGGAGGTTGCTGCAGCAGTAGGGTGGGGGAGGGGTGGAAGGCTCCAACCAGGCAGAGGTCATTATCTGCGATGTCCGCATGGGGCCCCAAGGCACCAGGAGAGGAGGCCCTTGCTGCTGTGTCTGCTAGAACCCAGGGTGATCCTGCAGCCCCAGGTGCTCCGTCATCGGGTCGATCCAGGCCCCATTCCACCAAATTGCCCCCAGTGATAGTGATTATCTTCCAATCCGGATGGAGCTTGAGGAGAGTATTTTCCACAGCTTTCAGGGGGCCACAGGTCGCAGTGGAAGGTTGCTGCTGCTGGAGGGGGAGGCTCCCGACCAGGTCAGCCAACTGATCCTGCTGGTACCACCCGCGGTGTGGTTCTTCTGGGGTGCAGCTTAGCCTTGTTTGAAGGAGAAGCCCCTCCCGTCCAACTGTAGTCCATTGAGGGGGGGGGGGGGGTGGTAGTGTTGCCCCATCCTCTCCAGGGGCACCGTGTGCTCCAGGTGCTGATGGCCTCCCTGACTCTGAAGGCTTTCTGTTGTTGTGCAGGTGCTGCCCATCTCCTCTGCAGCTGCACGACAGTCCAATTGTGGCTGCCTGGCACCATGGGCATCACCGGGGTGTCTCCCGTTCGAGGGCAGAGTGGTGGAATAAGCAGCAGCCACTGGCATTACAATGGCAGCTGGATTGGGATGGTTTGCGGCGGAGCTCACGCTTCAAGTGACCACGATGATGGCTGCATTGGCCACGCCCCCTGTAAAATTGGATTGTCGCAATTCTGAAAATGCCACTTTTAGAAAGTTGTCATTTTCTTGTCCCAACCATTTGGTGCCTGCTGCCTGTATCCTGGGTCTCATGACTAGATATAGCTGGCAGTTGGTCTTTATATATTACTCCCAGACAGCGAGACAAAGGGGGAATACGTGTTGGCAGGATAGTCCTTCTCTCACGTGATAGGGGGACGGAGCTGTTACCTACCACACTAGCACATCACAAACACTAAATTAAGCACCAATATGGCTGGAGCTGAATATCAGAGGGGCGATAGATAAGATTAAGCGCGGCGCTATCCTTAAGCAGGCTAAGCGTGCTGGTGCGGATATTCTGATGCTCCAGGAGACGCACCTCATGGGGACAAAGGCGCTGTGCTTTCAACGTTTTGGATATGTCCAGGTGTTCCATGCGGGCTTTGTGCGGGTTTCACGGGGGGTGGCAGTTCTGCTTCATAAACTGGTTCCCTACATGCATGTTAGTGCGTGGAGCGATACACAGGGCAGATATCTTTCTACAAGGGGAATTGTGGGGTGAGCCTGTGACCTTTGGGAGCGTGTACACCCCACAGCCGCTGTCCTGGGGTTTCGTTGAGAAGTTGGTGACTGTGTGGGCAGATGTCCCGAAGGGGCTAGCGGTGGTTGGTGGGGATTGGAATGATGTGCTGGACCTGGCTCTAGACAGGCGGAGGCCCGATGGGGCCCCGGCTGGTGGCACTTCCACCAAGCTTCACTCCCTGATAATGGGCCAGGAGTGGGATGACCCTTGGCGTTGGTTGCATGGCAGGACTCCGGGATTCACCTACCTCTTGGCGGTCCATGACTCCCTCTCTCGTATCGATTGTATTTTTGTGTCTCGGGGCGACGCGGGCAGGGTGGTGGAGGCCGCTATTCTCCCCCGGGGGCTCTCTGATCACTCGCCGGTCGCCATTACGCTGCTGCGGGCCCTATGCGAGGACCAGTCCGGTGGCGTCCTTCTGTGTGGAATCTCCAGCAGGCGCAATACAAGGAACACATGGGAGATTCCATAGATCAGTATTTGCAGCAAAATGTGGGGGCGGTG
The DNA here is from genome assembly GCF_964204655.1 of Triturus cristatus. Classification (NCBI taxonomy): domain Eukaryota; kingdom Metazoa; phylum Chordata; class Amphibia; order Caudata; family Salamandridae; genus Triturus; species Triturus cristatus. Next base: position 511,960,293 of record NC_140592.1, on the reverse strand, counting down.
TCGGCGGCGGCATCTCTGTGGGAGGCGATGAAGCCCACGCTCCTTGGGGTTGATATCTCCTTCTGTGCCGCGGCCCGCAGGGCCCGCAGGGACTTACTTGTGCGGACGGAGGCGAAGATTTTGGATCTAGAAGCGCGCAGTGGTAGTGGGGAGGGCTAGCGGGTCCGCCGCCAGCTGTTGCAGGCGCAGCAGGAACTCTCCTCCATCTTGCTGGATGAGGCCCGTCAGGTGTGGTTGGCAACCCGCAGCAGGATTTACCAGTGGGGGGGACAAATCGAGTAAACTCCTGCATAGACTGTGTCAAGGGGTGACTAAGTCCCTTATCCTTCCGGGTGTAGTTGGACCCGATGGTGTGCCGATATCGGACCCGTCAGCCATTGCAGAGAACTTCACGGACTATTACGCGGACCTTTATGTGCCTCGAGAGTGTTTGCCGGCAGAGGTTATTGCCCGATTTTTAGATGACCTACCTCCCAGGACCCTGACTGATGAAGTGAGTGCTGACCTTGATAGTCCGTTCTCGGTCGATGAACTGAATTCCGCTCTTCAGGAGCTGCAGCCGGGTAAGGCGCCGGGTCCTAACGGATTCCCGAACAAATTTTTCAAGCGGTACTCCCAGCAGCTCGGCCCTCATTATTGCAGGGTGGTGGAAGAGGCCAGGGAGGTAGGCAGGTTGCCAAGAGACTGGCGGCACGCTGAGGTGGGGGTATTTCACAAACCCGGCCGACCTCCTGAGCACCACGCAGCCTATCGTCCCATTTCCCTTCTTAACGTAGAGGCTAAGGTCTTGGCCAAGGCGCTGGCCAATCGTCTCCATCCTCACATTTCTCTCTTGTACATCCCGACCAGGCCAGGTTTATGCCCCGGTGGGCGACCCGTCCTAATATACGCAGGGCGCATGCGGCTATTGCGGCGGCCGGCAGTCTTGGGGTACATACGGCCCTGTTGCTTGCGGATATGGATCGAGCCTTCGATTCCCTGAGTTGGAAATATTTGTTTGCCCTCCTACGCAGATTGAATCTAGGACCTCGCTGTCTCTCTTATTTGACTTTACTCTACACTGATATAACACCATCTGTGCGAGTAGCGGGCTCCATCTCGTCTGTCTTCCCCATTGGTCGGGGCACCAGACAGGGGTGCCATTAGTCACCCTATTTGTTCGCCCTGGCTATGGAGCCCCTGGCTGCGTGGGTGCGGATCGATGCGCAGGTGTCGGGATTCGAGTGGGCCAATGGCCTGTCAGATCGTATTGCATTATATGCAGACGACGTGCTATTCTTTCTTGCGCAACTAGATAGGACTGGCCCGCGGCTGTTGCGTATGATGCAGGTGTTTGGAGAGACTACTAGCTTGTTCATGAACGAGTGCAAGTCTACCTTATGGGTTCTGGGAGGCGGGGCCGATCCTGGGGCCTGGGCCTCTGCGGTGCAGGTGGCACGTGCGGGGCTGAAATATTTGGGCGTGTTCTTGTCCGACGCTCGGTCGACCTCCTGGGAAAAGAACCTGGTGCCGGTATGGAATAGGGTGTGGGGCGATATTCGAATATGGTCTCATATGCCCCTTTCTCTATATGGCCGCGCCGTCATTTTCAAGATGGTTTCCCTTCCTCAACTGTTATATCAGTTGCAAAATCATCCGTATCCTATTCCTTTGGGTTGGTTCCGCCAGGTGAATGCAATACTGGGTCAGTTTCTCTGGGGTGGAGGGGCTGTGAGGGTGGCACTCCGTACGTGTTTTAAATCTACGTATTGCGGGGGACTCGCTACCTCCGACATTCTCTCCTACTATATGGCCTCCCACCTGCTGGTCCTTAATGAATGGTGGTATGGCGACAGGTCGGATCCGGCGTATAGCCTTGAGCGCCGCTTAATGGGAGATCATTCACTCCATACACTCCTTTATTCTGCGGCGCCCTTTGCCTAGCGTGACACAATTGGTGTTTCAGATTTGGAGACAGGCGCTGCGGAGGATGGGTTGGTGGAATCGTCTAACCGGGGAGACACCACTATGGAGAAATGGTGGCCTGCTGCAATTGGCGACCTTGCCCGGCTTCCAGGACTGGGACGCGATAGGGATCTCCACTCTGGGGGATGTCATGAGGGGTTGTATCCTGAAATCCTTCCTGGAGCTGCAGACAGACTTTCAAATGCCGCGCCCCCAATTCTTTAAATACTTGCAGTTCCGACATGCTCTTTCTCCCAGTCTGGTGGGTTTGGAGGAGTTGGATGATGTCAGTCCAATAGAGGCCAAACTGTTCATGGGGGACCTACGAGACCACAAGATTTCGAGAATATACCAGTCCCTTGTGACTCACTGCAGCGTCTCCGTGGGGTGTGGGAGGAGGATGTAGGTCTGCTGGAGGAGGACTGGACGGAGGCCCTGGCCTCTCCGCGTGGGGCGGCCATCGCAGTGAGCCTTCGACTCATTCAGTTTAAATACCTCCACAGAGTGTATTTCACCAGGGTTCGATTGTATAGGGCATGCTTAGTGGCATCTCCGATTTGCCTTTGCTGCATGCGTGAAGAAGGGACGCTGTTACACACTGTATGGGACTGCTCTGCATTGGCTAGGTTCTGGCGGGGGGTACTGACATGCCTTTCAGGTTCTGGGTTGGGATCTTCCTCGGTCCCCTAAACTGGTGCTCCTACATGTGATGGATGATATAGGGGGCAATGTTTATAAGCGCCATCTGATGCGCATGGGTTTTACCCTTGCCAAACGGGATATAGCGAGGGCCTGGAAGGCGACGGCCGCCCCCCAATATCAGCTTGGAAGGCTGGGATGGATTTCTGTATGGGGCTAGAGGCCCCCATTTATGTGGCACGGGGCTGCCCGCAAAAACACTATAAAATTTGTAAGCGGTGGGCGGATTACAGGGGATTGGAATTGGAACCCATTTCAGTGGAATGATTGCCTGGGTGGCCGGCGCTCACTTCTTTGCTTTTGGGGGACGTGCAACATGTGTGTATTGGGCGCAGCTGTGTTGTATGGACATGATTTGTAGTGATGACAGAATTGTAGCCGCAAACAGATTTGCTGCCTTGACTGGATTGGCAGTGCGATGGGTGGGGGGAGGGATTGTTCAATGTTCATTTAATTGGGGGGGGGGGGGGCGGTTTTTGTTATGCACGTCTCTTCTGTAATTTCAATTAGGCATCTCATGAGAAAATTGTCAAATCCGATCTGTTTCTTGATGGTATGGAAGTCTCTGGGTTACAGAGCTTCGCGACGTGTATTTGACGAATAAAATTTGTTTCCAAAAAAAAATATGGCTGGAGCCCTAGGGGCGCGCCAGACCATATACTAAAAAAAAATGGTAGAATGATGTCAACTTGAAAAATGACAAGGCCTAGGGCCTGGGGAATCGCTGGGGCTTCACTACTGCAGTGTTAGTAGGTAAGTAACAGGCCCACGGGAGACACGTGCAGTGTGTGAACACAGCCGCAGGTTCCCTATTGATTATAATGGTGCAAGTTGCGGTTGGATTTTTAAAGTTCTAGGGTACTTTGAGGAAGTCTACAAGCAAGCCACTTACAAGGTAAGTACTTCGAGGGCCAACACACACTAGGGCACTGGAGTGCATGAGTTACCTCACCCAGGACCTCACCCAGGGAAGCCGGGTGCATAGGTGTCTTTTGGTGTCGGGTCGCTGCGCTGTTTTCTATGGAGTCCAAAGAAGACTTGCTGCTTGCGTCGACTGAAGAAGTGTCAGGTGGAATCCAAGGGTGGATTCAAGATGGAGTCGACCTGAAAATTGAAGGTACAGCGTTCAAAGTCACTTGCCACTGAGCGGTGGCCAGGAAGATGGCTGACCACGGATGTCGGGTGATTTCAGGTCGTCGATGGTGTTTTGACTCTTCTCTCACGAGGGCCAGGAGAGTTCGACGATGACTAGCAGCTGGATTTGGAGTGTCCCTCGACGTCTGCGGCTGATGGCGGTGTCGGCAACTGGATTAGAGCCAACAAGCCTTGGCAACTGCAAGTCTCGTGTAGACTGAAGAAAGTCGATGGTGCAGACCAGCAAGGTCTGAGGGACTCACCCAGCGAAGGCGAGTTGTTTTACATGTCGTCCCCTCTAGAAGGTTGGGGATCATGCTCCCACATCATGGACTGATGTGGGGGTATGATTCCAAGTTGTTTGACACCTAACACGACATGCTTTGATGCAGTTATTCCAAAGTTAGCATTTTAATGCACTTAAGAGTATATGGTTTAACCGCTTCCACAAACAGCCATAGGGAATAGACTCTGGTAGCTGCAGAGGGGCCCTGCTTGGGCAGAGGCACCCCCTCACATTGTAAACCAAGCACCCTGCCCTCAGGATTGATAGGGCCTGCCATAGGGGTGGCTGATAGGTTTATATGTGTGTGTATGGTGAGATATATAGAAACCTATATCTCAGTGAGGAGTGCTAACACTACCTCACACAGGCTGCAGTACCAGGCCTGTGGTGTCAGATTGAGAATGCTTCCCGGGGTGGCATAAGACATGCTTCAGCCCCTGGTAGGCCTGTGAAGTGCCTATGCCCTAGGTACTATGGGTACCATATACTAGGGGTTCATAGGGTACCACAGTATCCAATCACTAGTGCGTCTAATATGCACACCAAGTAGTTTAGAGAGAACAGAGACTGGGGCCCTGATTAGCAGGGACCCAGCCTGACTATAGCCAGAAACCAGTGTATACATCAGAAAAAAAGTGGGGGCAACATAAGTGCAGATCCTACTCTCCTACAGGCTTCCAGTAAAAAGCAGAGTACGTTTCAAGGCTCTTTGCCTGGCCTTTAAGGCTCTTCATGGCATAGGTCCAGACTACTTAAAGCACAGACTTCAATGGTATATTCCGGAAAGAACATTGCGGTCTAAAGAAGCCATGTTGGATTTGGTGCCACGCATAAAGCCCGATTTTGGGGGGGCAAAAGTTTCATTTATGGTGCAGCAAAACCCTGGAACGATTTGCCACTCTATCTAAGGAATACGATGGATCTTTTGTCTATTCGGAAAGGACTAAGGACGTGGCTTTTTTCTCAATGAACAGGTTTTTTTATTCTTTATTCTTAATTTGTCAGCAGTCTCAGAGGATCTAGATAGCGCTAGGACACCTCCGGGTATTTGCTGTGCTTTACAAATTATTATTATTAATATTTATTATATGTATTGGTATTTATTATTAGATTTAAAAAATAATAATTTTTTAATTGATTCAAATTGTAGAAATTAGCGGGGGGTGGGGGGATCCTTGGCTTCCAATTGTGGGGTCCACTGAAGTCAAAAGATTAAGAACTGCTGGTTTAGAGGATTATTACACTCTGAAATTCCTGTAGTGATGAAGGTCCACATAGGAAGGTTGTAATTCAGGAAGATTTATTTCATGAAGATAACCAGTAGTAAGGTTCAGGACATTAAGTAGTATATCGGAGCCCCACCAGGAGTAGCCTGTATGCTGCTCAGCCCATGGCCAACTGTCACTTCATCTCTCTGTGTCCCAACATTCCAAGGCTCATCAAACTCCAACATTCTAGTGAGTCAGAGCACAGGCACTGGCTGAGCAGGGGTAGTAAAACAGCTTACAATATGAATGCAGGATACTACATGACTGTAACATCTGTCTTACATTAGTCTGTAGTCCATCTCATATTTGTACATCTAGTTGAAGCTGAATGCAGAAGTGCTGAATTAATATTGTTTGTGCTTATTTATTTATTTTTTGTTGAAATTAAAATTGTAGAAATTACGGTTGGGGTAGGGGTGGGGGGTCCTTGGCTTCCAGTTGTGGGGTCCACTGATGTCAAAAGATAAAGCACTGCTGGTTTAGAGGATTATTTCTCTCTGAAATTCCTTTTGAATTAAGTTGTGTATGCTCTCTGATGGGCAGAGATTACCAAAGCTGTGCAGCCCATATTGGGGTTAATAATAGCATGATTGTGGTAGCCAAATGTTGCGCTGCTTCTTAAATGGGAGAGTATTGGTCATCAGATGAATCGATGTGGGAAGTATTCAAAAGGCTTGTGCACTGTTTTTGTCTCTTTAATTAGGATTTCGAGAGTTGACCCTGGCTTGCTACCTACAAACAGTGATTCACCTTGGGCATAAAGAAAGTTTGTCTTTCAAAACTGCACAGCTTTGTAATATGACGTGTTTGTGTATATTGTATATCATTTACAGGTTCTGATTGCCAAGATTGGCAACCAGGGCTGGTGCGCATGATCCATGGAGTAGGTGCATGCACAACTATGGTCTCCAGCAGTCTAGGCACAACCTACTGAGGGAAAAAAAACTAGCATTGGCATAGCCAATAGGTCTCGCCTTTGGGACCTTATAAGAGTTTAGTTATGTAACTGTTGCATAACTAAACACTTATAAGGTCCCAAAAGCGAGACCTATTGTCTATGCCAAACGGCCGTGCGGCCGCAAAAATGAAAGTCATCGCGATCAAACATCAAAGCGGCCATGCGGTCGCTAAAGTGAAAGTAATCGCGGTAAAAGTGGCGCCCGCGCACATGCATTGTAGCCCTAGGCTGGCCTGGTAGCACTTTTTGGAGCCCTCTCAATAAGTCTCGCCAGACCAGCGCATGCGTTGGGTCAAGCGAGACCTAAAAAACGAGGAGGGAGGCCTTCAGACTCTAACGGAGATACCGATATATTGACAGCAATGGATGGACATTGGCAGTTCAAGTTTACATTTACTTTCCTTCTATGTGACACTGTAACATAAGCAGTTGAAAAACGTGGTGCAATGAAGAAATCTCATGTCTGGTTTGTTATTTGGAGTACAAGCAGTTCTGTGTTCGTTATGTGAATAGCAAAAAACTGAAAGTACCATAATTCATAGGAAAGAACAGGATTAAATTAAAGACGTACATTTGTGTAGCCTGAGGTATCTGAAGCTGCTGCATGCTAGGTAGCCGCCTACGTTCCTCTTTGTGGTTTACGCCCAGCCTCTCACATTGAGTGTCAGTTGCCCCGTCTAGTAGTAAGCAGTCAGTGGACTTGGGTAGTATTTAGATCAATGGCCCCAGATAGCATGTTCCTTGATGACCACTCATGGTAATTAATGTTGGTGGCCCAGACAGTGTATATGGACATTAGAAGACTTTATAGATGATGGAAGTAATCCTGAAGAATTCCCCCTCACTAGTCTCGATCTAGTACTCCACTTCCACCCCCAGTCTGGGCCTTAGAGTCCAGAGCAAAGCATAGGGGCATACCACTTTGGATCGATAGTCTTCTAACCAAGAATTCACAGAACGCCTTTAAATAGTGTAGCAGCCAAACTACTTTAAAAGCCTCCTCTAAGTGGCTGCTCATGTCCTGGCTCCTAATTGGAGGATCTCCATACAGGTACATCAAATTGGTACTGAAAAACCAAAGGCTAGCTCTTGCAGATCCACCGACTAGAAGACCCATGGCAAACTACTCTAGGACAAGCTGATCAAGAGTAGCATTCCAAAAATGCCAGACCGTTCTGATATAACTTCTCTGGTGCTAAAAGAAGGTTCTTCTGTACAAATAGCTGGAGTTCATTCCAAATGACTCCTGTAATATATTCCAACAATGTTTCATCCTCAAAATGTGTCTTAGAAGACCTACTTTTTTTAACCAAACTAACATATAATTGTAAAGTTAGATGAAATAAACAAAGTGCATATTGTATCTTTTATATATATATATATATATATATATATATATATATATATATATATATATATATATTCTCCTTTCACAGATGTCATGTGATGCTACCAGCCTCATCCATTTATCAGGCTGTTGTGGGATGGCTGGTGCGATTGCTGTTTCAATACACCAACCATCTTTGTCAATCCCAAGAAAGAACCACACACAGCTGGTCAGCTGCACCAGACTTTAATCGGCTGCACGTTTCAAATTATGCAGGTCTTCGTCATGGCAGTGTGGCAATAGTTGTGCTGAGAACAACTTTTAAGCGAACTATGACTTGGCCCCAAACAAAAAACATGGCTGATGCATTTCAGTGGTAAAATCAAATTGATAACTGACCTTTTTGTTAAGAAAGGATTAGATATGTACCACTTGCGTATAGGTGCTTCAGTTCTGCGGCTTAGTCCTAGATCCTCATCAGTACAGGACTATGATTTAATGGCATCCTAGAGATATTCCTTAAAGGCAAACATATATTTAAAAAAATGATTTAAAGATTTGTGTTAAATGGTGGTCTGATTCACGGAGGGCTCTGTGCTCGTAAGTGGTTTTAGAAAGAATCTTAGTCATCGGCAAGAAAATCCTGTAGGCTTTTTTGCAGCTCAAATAGGCTATCTAATCAAAGAAACTTTACTCCATAATCACTTTTACCAAAATACTTGATTGAAGAACACTTCTCAAAGTGTTCAGTTTTCTTTTGAAAGGTTAGACCTTTTTATCATTCCAGATATACAAGCAATTAGGAAGAAGCAACTATCTTCTTTAAACCTAAATCACTGAAATATACATAACAAATTAAATACAATTACTAGAATAGTTCAATCCTATTTGTTTTTGTTTTTTTGTGGTAAAAGTCGTCTCATTGGACATCCTATCCCATATTCAAATTACAATACATTTAAAACGAGATTACTAGACGAGTCAAAGTTGGTCTACTTTTAATTTTTATTCGGACTACAATCAGGATGGGGAGATTTGGCCTTTTCAACAATTCAGACTCCTACCAATCAAAAGGCAACAACTGCCCATCAAATAATTAATTAACAGTAGGCAGCCTCAGTCATGCTAATTTGAATTTAAACGAAATTGGCAATCGAACACCTGTATAAAAAAGGACATTTGTTAGTCTTCAAAACAGCTAGTTAGCTGGCCATTCAAGTAATTCTCTGCTACAATATTCTGCAACTGTCCATCATCAGCACCAAACCATGACACAATCTTTCTGAGATTTATTCTTCAGTCCGGGATTGTTAATTGTGTTCCTCATTGAGCAATATTGTTTGTGATTTGTACATACCCAGCCTCCCCTAGGGGCTACAAAGTTTCCATATTTTGTGGGGAAATATAAATAGCCTATCTGGTGAAGTTAGCTAACATTTTAGTTGTTTATTATTATTTAGGTTGACTATGTAAGTTTCAAAATGAATTGTTAGTCTAGTCATAAAATCAAATACATATGAAACGTGGTGCATTGAAACACTGTTGTGGCAGTGCAGATCTGGTGAATGAAGGAAGAAGTTAATGCCCCCTAAAACAACATAATTGGGTAGCCAAAAATTGCATAAACACAACGCTAAAGTTCAAGAAGACAAACCAGTTGTCGCTTGCATTTGTAACAAAAGGTAAGCAAAAAACAAAACGTGCCATGCGACTGTCCTGGTCTGTGTACAAGGTGAGTTCTTGAGAGCCAAAAGATCCACAGTGCCTTTAAAAAAAAAAGTCTGCGATTTATAGACTCCTTGCAATCCAGGGAGAGGAAATAAAAGAAAACAGTGGGCCAAAATTGCATAGAGCGCGACCATTGGCGTAAATGTATTGTCCAGCTTACTGATTTAAAAAGAACAATTGTAGTATTTAATCAAAAGTAAGAGTTAAAACGGTTTATTGATAAAGTGCAAAAAGACTAAGAGAGAGCTAAGTCAATAATGCTATAGTTGCAATAGAAAGTTGGCTTTAAAACAGCCTTCATCTTTTTGCTTAACTTGTGTTAGTGAGCCACAGTGTCAGTGCAAATTTGCTAATCTTCCGAATTGTTAATGCAACGGTTAAGCTATGTTAAGATCAATTTGTCACGAGATGCTCCTGCGCCACACAGACTTGCAGACTGTTTTTTATTCATTCCTCCCCCCCCCCTTAACATTTTTAAGTGTTGCTGTAGCGAAACACAATTTTGCATAATCCAAATTTACAACTGTGGTGAGACATTTAGCTGGTAATAACCTTGGCATCCAACACCTAAAATATGAAATGTATTCTTTTAGAAATTAAAAAATATGATTGATCTGAAATGAGAGCGGTCAATTCAGGCCCTTTAAGCAAGCTCCCTTTACGCGGTTTCAGTTGGTTAACAGAAGGCTATCATAATGTGCTGTCTTATTTTCAACCAGATGTCTGTCACTTATTTCTTTGTTCAAGACCAGTCTTTCAAGAAAGAAAAACATGATGCCCAAGTTCCCTATCTGAAAAGATTTCCACTTCTACTTAGATCAAACAAGGCTTAATGTCGACTCAGTAGTTTGTTTCGTCAGTGATGGATTTGACCAAAGAATCAATCTATAGGTGGTGTACAAACCAATGCAACTGAATATGGACCCTGACCTTGAAGCTTTAATCCAAATATTCCAGGGAATTAGATCAGCAAGGGTCTTATCTAGACATGCAGTCGAGTTCCCATCTGCTTTGATATACAGCGTCTTGTGTGTCCATTGTTGCCCGTGAACTGATCAGAGTGTGTACACGCCGTGTGCCACTCATATTAAAGAGGTGATTGTTAATGATCCATCCCGTAAGGCAAACATCTGAAACGTAGTAATCCCATTATTTAAAAAATGTAATGTTTCAATAGTAGCACTGACGCGCTCACCTGAAAAACAACGGTAACCTAAATGAAGTAAATGTGTAAATATAGAAACTCTACAAAAATGAATTGCAATAACTGACACACTCACCAGTCATTTATTACATACAGAAAATGAAATTCTTCTGAAATGTCAAAGAAAATCACTTAATGTAAAAAAATAAAATAATAATACCCAAACCTCCTGCCAAGTTCAATGATCTGTGTTCTTGTTTGTAATAAAACTAAAACCTTTTTTTCACAAATTTGCCTACATTCCAGTTGCTATGGCTTCTGTACTTTTGACTTGAACAATTTTTTTTTTTTTTTTGACTCGCAAGGGGGTGGAAAATGGTCCAAACATATTGCAAATTGCTTGAAGAATGAGTCTACTTTCCACATCTGTGTCAAGGTTGAATTTTTCAGCTTTCATTTGATTTTTGATAATTCGTGCAAATCTAAAATCTTCTCAGGTTGGATCAATGCATTTTCTAATAAATAAGTCATAAGCTCTAACCAATAATTAACCTGTTTAACCTTTTAGAATCCCCATTCTCTTTAATACAGCTAATTTTATCACCCTAAAATTCAAGTAGAATTTTTGACCCACAGTTGTCTGCGAGTTTATCAACTAGGTGGGGTATCCCTCTCCCTTTGTTTTTTATGGTGCCTTTTGGCATAATTAACGTAAATGGCAATGGAATGGCCAACCAGGGTACAGAAATCTGGTGGAGGAATATAGTAAATAAAGGGACCTAAAATAATAATTTCTGTGGGTCACACATCTAGGCAACTCCATATTCAATGCATCATTTTACTTTTTTCTAGAGACCTGGGCTAATATATTTATCTTACAAGTAAATTCCTTTTTCTTTATGGTCCTGACAGTAAGATGGAGATACTCATGTAAAGGCCCCAGAAGTTCTTGGGATGGCTCCGGGAGGGAGGGGGGGGGGGGGGGGAGGGGGGAGAAAGAGTCGTTCTCGGTTTGTGTACTACAATTTAGCATGTCATGCGACCACTGTGCCACAGTGGGTGTAGGGCCCCTAGTCCAGCCGACAGCTACCCTCCGTTTCGCCATGAGGAGACTCATGTCTACTAATCTGCATATTGCCTTAGTCAGCTGTTGGGAATATCCCAAAAGGGCAGAGCCTGGTCCGGGGGGAGTGATGAGTCCGTTATTGTCTCCAATTCTAGGAAGAACTATTCCCAGAATGTATACACCCCCGGGCAAGACCATGTCAGATGAAGGAAATCTGCGGTCTGTGCGTGACATCTGTCGCAAGCTGGGCTGTCCCTCAGTCTGTACCTATGTAATCTCTCTGGAGTGTAATACACTCTATTCACATACTTGAAGTGTATCTGCCGTGTAAAGAAATACGTTGTGTGCCAGTACAACAGTAAGTCCACATAGTCCTCTATAGTTTGTTGTAAATCACGCTGCCAGGCCAGCTTGGCCGTGGTATAGTGATTCGCTCTATGGGACATTGCTAGCTTATATATGCTAGAGACTATCTTGCGGGGCGACTTAGCTTTGATGTAGGTCCATTCCAACAACTCAGGGGGTTCTTGGAGGTCCTTTCCCAATATGTCATACCGTGCACACCGCACTCTATGAAACTGAAACCGCTGTAGCAGGGAGCTAGTGGCAGCCAATCCCTCCAACTCTTCCCAAGTTTTAACTAAACTATTGTAGAATAGATCCCCCGAAGTCCGATTGTTCAATGAGTGCAATGCACGAATAATCCCTCTGTCTCTGCATGGGGCCAACCAGAGTCCATTCAATTGGCATAACCGGGGAGTACAATAATACCCCCGCTTGGAATTGCAGTAAATTATGCTAAGCATGACTGGTCGAATTAATGGAGTCTAATATCCCTGTCTTACGGTCTGCGGGTTCGAATATCGTGGCTGGTAGGGGAAGCGGGTCAGCAAAAGGTTTTTCCATACGGAGAAACTGGATATATCCGGCGAGCCATGCATCCAATAATAATCTTGGGCGCGCCTTGCGCGGCTCTATAATACAAATTTAAATCTGGCTCGCCTAACCTCCACCCCCCCCCCCCCCCCCCCCCCCCCTATTTGTGATATGGTAAAGTAAGTATCTGCCACTTCACCCTCGCTTGTTTGCCCGCCCAGGCCAATTTTTATCAACAATTTGACTCTGTGAAAAAGAAGCAAAGTAAAACTATGGGGATATTTGTGAAGAGGAAAGGGAAGCTGGGTAGAACCACCATTTTCATAATAGATATTCTGCCCAGCAGAGACAACTGTAACCTAATCCAGGTCTCAACATCCTCCTCCAGTCTGCTGACTGCAGTGCCGTAATTTTCCCTAAACACAATTTCCGAATCCGTGTGTAGCCGGATACCCAAATACCGTATCGAGTCGGTGGACCATTGTAACGGGAAGTCCGGCTCAAAAGGTAGCGTGATCGAAGTGAGTGGGGAAAATTATGGACTTAGACCAATTGACCCGCAGTCCCGACAGCGCCCCAAAATGCACTACCTCCCTTAGGACGGAAGAGAGATTACTTTCCGGGTCGCGAACATATAATAACATGTCCGCATAGGTAGACCCTATGATCTCATAAGTCGGAAAGCGGATACCTTTGTGGCTATGGTACTCCCTCCAGGCGCATTATAGCGGTTCAGCCACCAGGGCGTACAAAATGGGGGACAGTGGAGAACACTGTCTCTTCCCTCTAGTTACGACAATGAAATCGTCACTGTGAGAAGTTGGCCTGGCATATGCTGTTCCTAGTTATAGGGACACCTTGCACCAGTCCAATTCGACTCTTATTGATAGGTTTAAGACAACCTTTTAAAGAAAGCTATCCTAGTAGTAGCTGTGGAGAGCAGCCTTCAGGCTAAGTCTTGAAGGAGTGTTAAGCTTATTGTTTTACCATACTAACCTCTTGAATGACCAAATGAAAGAGTAGCCCACACAGGTGTATATATATATATATATATATATATATATATATATATATATATATATATATATATAAAATATATGTATTTATTCTAAGTAGAATCCCACAGACACTTTATGTGACTAGTGGCAAAGTTACACTTCAAACAAGCATTTATAAACACAATAAATAGCACAGACATCGATGGGCCCCAGGGGGGGACCAAACCATATACTAAAATAGTGGTATAAGAATCACGACAATTCTACAGGCGATGCCTAGGGCATTCAGGATCACTTGCCCCTTCAGAATCCACCCACAGTTATGAGGAAGGGGACCCACGGGAGGCGTGTGCAGTGCGAGAAGCTGCTGTCGGGATCTCAATGTTAGCCTATGGAGAATGTCGCGGTTGAACATTTAAAGTTAAAGGACACTTCTAGCAGTAGTACAAAGTTAAGACTTGAGACTTAAGGCTTTGGAGAGCCCACCACCACGGAAGTACCGAAGTACCACTGTTACCTGCCCCAGGGAAGCCGGGTGCATAGGTCGATTCTGGTGTCGGGTCGCGGGCTGATTTTCAATGGAAAAGTAGTCCAAACTGCTGCTAGCTGCAAGCGTCGCTGAAGTCGTGAAGATTAAAGATATAGGAAATGTAGAGAAGGACCTGAAAGCAGAGGGGACAGAGTCTGGGTCACGGCACAGTGACCAGGGAGCTCACAGGAAGGAGCTCGTGGATGTCTGGTGCTTCAGGTGAGAAAGGTACAGCTGGGCTCTGCAGTCACGGGCTCCGGGAGGCTTCAAGGAAGGCCAGCTTCTGGAGGGCGACTGTCCCACGTCTGATGAGGGTCACTGCGGTGTTAGTGTCCCGATTGGATCCACTAAGCATTGGCAACCGCAACCCACGCAAGAGGTACAAAGCAGCTGCTGGTGCAGACCCACGAGGTCTGAGGGTGCTCTCCTTTGCAGGGAGCGCAGAGCAGGCCTGGAGCAACCAGGGGAACTCTTGGAAAGGTAGATTGTCCTCCGTCGGGGCCCACAAGTCGAGAGACAAGGGACCGCGGAAGGCAGCAAAATGGAGTGCGTTAAAGGGCTCCCACGGGCCACCGGAGCGGACTCGGGAGCTGAGCTTTGGCACGGATGCTGCTTAAAGGTTCGCTCAGAAATGGGCCAAAGCACAACATCCCCACTGGTCGGGGTCGTGTGCTAAGCAAGAGGTGGCCGGGGTCTAGGGGTATGCAGGGATCTCGGCACCCACGTGGTCCACGGTGCTCAGACTTGCTGGGCACGCTCACAGGACTCTGGGATGCACTGGAGACCCACCTCAAGGTTGATGGAAGGCGTCGAAGTTCGTGAGAGCAGCGAAGTTCCAACCGGGTATCTTGCAGTCTTTTAGGTGCCTGCCAAGCAGGGGGATAACTCCTTTATCCCAAGGGAGATTTCTTCAGTCAGCTGGGCAGCAGCTCGTCGAAGGTCAGTTCTGTTAAGTTCTGGACGAATCTAAGGCTCTGGGGCCATGTTATTCACTTATATCCCCAAGATTAGGGGATGGTCCCAAATAGAGCCTACCAATCGGAGTAGAGGCGGGAAAGGGTGGCTACACCCACTCCCCTTTGTATGTTTCCCGCCTGGGCGAGGGGCAGGATGCCCCTGAACCGGTTCCAGGCGGTGTATGCAGAATTGGGGCTCTGCAGCTGCCTACGTGCAACTCTGAATGGACATTTGGTGCACCCACCCTGTTTCAATCCACATATCCTGTCTTGGGAGGTGCTGGCACCTCCCTGCCACAGGAGCCCTATTGTCCAGATGGCGAGGCTGGGGTTTTCCCCAGCAACAGCCAGCCAGAGTCGTGTAGGTGGCGGACAGTAGCCATTTTGTGGTACATGTGCACTTTTAAATTGGTGTCTAAATTCTACCGCTTTTCCCATATCACCCTCCTAGCAAGGGGGAATCGTACCCTCATGCCCATGGCTGGACTGGGGGTATGATTCCTTCATGTTTGACACCAAACACGATCTGGTTCTGTGTAGCCATTCCCAAGTTACAGCGATGACGCAATAACTTATAATGCGGTTAAGAGTATATGGTATGGCTACACTACAAACAACCCAGTAACGATTTTACAAAGGTTGCAGAGAGGTCCTACTCGCGTAGGGGTCCCCCCTCACACATACCTCAGCACCCAGCCCTGTAGGATTACCAGGGCCTGCCATAGGGGTGACCTAGGAGTGTATATGTGTTGTAAGGGTATGGGATATAGGGTACCTACATCCCTGTAAGGGGTGCTAGCACCACCTTACCCAGACTACAGTAGTGGTCTGGTGGTGTCAGTTTGTGTGGCTGTCCCAGGGTGGCACAATAAGTGCTGCAGCCCTGGTAGGCCTACTGGGGGACCCATGCCCTGGGTACCTAGGGTACCATCTACAAGGGACTGGTAGGGTATGCCCAGCATCCAATTAGGTTTGTACCTAGAGTACTTTACATCAGTTTTAGGGAGAAAGCAGATAGGCTGGGGTCCTGGCTAGCAGGATCCCAGCCAAACTAGTCAAAAACCACTTAAATACCAGGCAAAAAGTTGGGGGCAACCATTAGTCAGATTCCACTCTCCTACAGTCACCAAATTTCCTAGTTTTATTCTAGCGGAGGGGGGATTGTACAGTACCCCCATCAGTTGGAGGAAGACTGGGCCCAGTCCCATTCTAGACCGCACGTGTCGCATGAAAGGCCACTCGACCAAGTCGAAGGCCTTCTCCATATCGTGGAAGACCGCGACCGCTTTAGTGTCCTCTTTAATATGTTGAATGGTCCCAAACACCGTGCGATGATTGTAAACCCTGCCTGCTCAGGAGCCACAAGTAACGGTGCCAGGGGGACCAAACGATTAGCAAGAATCTTAGCAAACCATTTGGAGCAGAGAGTGTGGGCGATAAGACCCACACTCCTCCAATGGCTTGCCTGGTTTGGGAATGGCGACAATTATCGCCTCTCTCTCATCGTAGGCGGCATTGTGCCCGACACTCGCATGTCAAAAAGCGCTGAGAGGTGTGGGAGTAATCAAGAAAAAAGCTTTTATAGAAGCCAACAGTAAGGCTATCCACCCCCCGGGGCGCTAGTGGCTTTCATGCTGGACAAGGCCAATAGAATTTCGTCTTTTTCTATAGGCGGCATAAAACTCCCAGTGCATATTGGTGAGGAATGGCAATTTAATGTGCGCAAGATGGTCTAAGATTTCATCCTCCGTGCCGGAAGACCGAGATGTGTATAACTCAGCGTAAAATTGTTTAAACCTGTCCGCTATGTCAGTCTCCTCAGATAGCAGTTCACCCTCCGCAGATTTAAGTTCGGTGACCTGTGTTTTTTCTTCAATACCTGCACCAGTACAGAACCAGGCCTGTCCCCATAAACATGTGCTGTGGCGTATTTGCCTAGGTGTTTGACTTCGCTGTTGGCCGCTTCATGATATTCTCCCCACAGTTCTTTTAATTTCACGTGATATTGCTTCAGCATCACCAGCTAATTGCTGTCTTTCCAAGGCTCCCAGTTTCTTTTCCAAATCAGCCAGCGGCTGTCGGATAGAACAGAGAATCCCTAAGTGCTTGGCCATGGAAACACCATGTATGTAGACCTTGAAGGTCTCCCAGACTACCTGGAAACTATCCACTGACCCCACATTAATGGTAAAGAACGTTTCTATAGCTTCAGCCAGGTCTTCTCTAAAGACCGTATCCAGCAATGAATAAGGGGGGAACCGCCAAGTCAATGGTGGTATAGACTTCCTAGGGGTGGTTAGAACGAGCAGAAGGGGGGGGAGTGATCTGACAGAGTACGAGGAAGTACCAAGCACTCCTGAGTGTGAGCTATGAGTGGCGAGGAAGCCAACCAGTAGTCGATGCGAGTGTGCAGATTATGATAAGCGGAGTAGTGGGTGTAAACTCCCCTATCCGGGTATCTCGTATGCCAAACATCGCAAAGATCCATGGCACTCTCGAGCTCTAGCTGCTGCGGAGGGACGCATTATTGGTCCCCAGATCTGTCCATGTTTGAGTTTCTAACCAGGTTAAAGTTCCCCACCCCAAAGGAACTGTGCTTCCGAGTAACTACTGGCGGCGTCTACAAGTGTTGTGTAAAACTCCGGGCAATCCTAGTTGGGGCCGTAAATGTTCACTATGACAAAGTCCACGCCCTTCCTGTGGCATCTGGAAATCGCATATCGTCCGTCCCTGTCCGGGACTAATGGGACCAGGGAGTATGAAGATTTAGGATTAACCCAGGTCGGCACCCCTCGGGCATGTGTGGTGAAACTTTAGACATTTATATTATCTAACAATCCTCTGCTGCGGAGTAATGTGCTATTAAGTGCGAGGTGTGTCTCCTGTAAAAGGGCTATGTCAATGTTCTGTCTGTGTAAATAATTCAGCACCTTGCTCAGTTTCCGATGGTCATTAAGCCCCCTGACATTCCACGTAAGCGTGCGTAGGGTATCTAGCATCTTAGAAACATCATCATTTCTGGGTCCCACCATCTTGTGTATTAAAGCATGTTATGCAACCTGACCTGTGCAGCAAATTATTGGCTAGTACACCATATGCAAATAGACAAAAATCAATCAACATAAACCACGATACTGTTCTCTCAACCCGTCCTTTTACCCCCCCCCCCCCCCCACGACAGACCACCCCAACTCTGCCGCAGTATATCCCCCCTTGTGTGATTCACTCGTGGGCGGATGTTGCTCGTCTAAAAAGGAATACTATCTGGATGTGAAAGAGCCCATCCCGTTCATCGTCAGTGTTTAAGTAGAAGTATGCAGCCACGTGATCCAAATAGTCTCCGGCCTCTGCAATCGTATGGGACATAGTCCAGCGGCTCTCTCTCCATTTACGGGATATAGTGCCTCGGGAACCGAATTCCGCCACTGACAATAGTCCTGGAGTAGTCTCTCTGGGCCTGAGGTACAGACTCTCCACTAAGCCTCTGTCTCAACCATGGCTGTGTGTAGAATTGCCAATGTTTTATGGATTCACTCAAATACCCAAGCAAGAACAAATGGTCGAGTGCTGCTTCCACTCGATTAATAAATCTTATTTCGTCTAACCTTCCAAAAGGTGTATATCTGGTGAATACGAAACGCGAGTGAGTTTGGGCTTACAAAATTATTCTGCTCCATAACCTAGCTTTATATTGATTTTATAAATAGTAGCAAATGTGTATGTGACAATAGTAGGCAGATTGTATAATGCGAGACAACTGAATCTGTTAGGTGAGTGTAGGTAAGTGCCTCTTTTTGCATGGTACCCCTAACTTTTTTCCTGATGCCAACTTGACAGAGCATGTGCTATGATCCTGCTAACCATGCCCCAACACCTATGTTCTTTCCCAAAATTGTACCTTTTGTTTCCTCAATTGGCGCACCTCGAACACCTGTATGTCCTTTTTTAAAGACACCCCTGGTACTAAGGGTCTTGTGACCAGAAAGGGCATCTGAGGACTGCAGCATATATTATGCCACCCTCCGGGACCCCTCGCTTTAACACACACACTGCCATAGCAGGCAGCAAACCTCTCAGCATAATAAATAAACACTGATGCCAGTGTTGGATTTATTATAAAATGCACTCTGAGGCTAGCTTGGAAATGCCCCCTGAAAAATGACCAACTTCTAGTGTATTGGCTGACTGGTCCCTGCTGGCCAGCCACCACCAGACTGTTTTCTGGCCTAATGGGGTGAGAGCCTTTGTGATCTCGGAGGTCAGAAACCAGGCCTGCTCTTTTTGTAGATGCTTCACACCTCCCCCTGGCAGGAACAACACTTGACGGTGAGCCTTAAAGGCTCCCACCATGTGAGGTGCTGATTTGGGCAGCTCTCAGTGGAGATGCTTGCCACCCCTTTCCAGACCCCACTTTTGGCTGCAGGACAGGTGGAAAAATTAGAAAGCAGAGTCGGAGTGTCCACCTTAGCCTGGTACACCCCTATCTTCACCAGGAGCTGAGGTGAACCCCCTCTCTTGAAAATTCTCCTTCTTGAATTGTAGAATTCGGCCCAATAGGAACAGGGATGTGCTCCTCTCCCCAAAGGGAGGGGGTACCCAAAGGGTTTAGTCACCCTAGGGGACAGTAGCCATTGGCTACTGCCCCCGGCCTTAGTAATGTCCTCAAATGTTGTAATTAAGGGCTCCTCTGAACCCTGTTCCTCAGATTTGACAGACCGAAGAAGACTGCTGCCGGACCAGGAACTAAACCACTGCAGACAGAACCTGCCAAGATCTCTGCCACCTGTTGCCGTTTCGACAACTGGACCTGCTGTCCTCTCAGAAACCCTGCCAGGCCTCCAAGAAACCCCGGAAACCTTCCAGCCTTCACCCAATCACCACAAACCTACCTTTTGGGCTACAGGCTGTAGTTAGTCGCCGGTAAAAGATCAGCTGTAGTTGAGGACTAACGCTTGTGTAGACGCGATTCACTACAGCAGACGGAACCCCAAGACCACAGAGGTAGAAGACCAACACTTGTGTTGATGTGACTCTACCCTGCCAGAAGAAAGCACCGCACCTAGACTTC
Organism: Triturus cristatus; assembly: GCF_964204655.1. Taxonomy (NCBI): domain Eukaryota; kingdom Metazoa; phylum Chordata; class Amphibia; order Caudata; family Salamandridae; genus Triturus; species Triturus cristatus. Next base: position 511,940,312 of record NC_140592.1, on the reverse strand, counting down.
CTCAACAACCTAGAGTGATCCTCTCTGCCCACCAACCCATGCAGTTGACTGCTCCATTCTTGAGAGCCCGTACCCTCCTCCAAGTGGCCCTGTTGGCCTCCTCCTGCCCCTCCTGTTCTACCACTGCCTCTAATAGGTGCCCACATCGGCACAACACCTCATCTGCTCTTCTCCATGACCGTGACTGCTGGGCTGGTGGTGCCTCCCTTCTTCCTACAGTGACTCGCTGACTACGACCGCTATGGTCCTGGTGTTGGCAACATGCTGACTCCCATTGCTATTCGCTTAAACCTCTGCCAAACCTTTGGAGACTCACTGGACTCTGTGAACACTATTCCTCTTTTTGGTATAGTATATAAAGAGCAAGCATCCTACATTGGTGGCAGCGGTGGGATCTATGACTTTGCATTTGTTGGACTACTTAGCCAACACCTAATCACTCAACAAAATGGTCTTTAGATCTAGATTTTTTTTTTTGAATTGACAATTGTTTCTAAATATTGGTCTTCTCAGGGCTTTGGTTAAGTCCCTTCTAGCATTTCTTTTCAATAATAACTTACTGTAATGAGGACAAAAGTATTTTAGACGTTTTATTTAGACCAGTCGTAAACAGATCCCCACTTTTAGTAAAATAATGACTGATACCCAGGACAGGGATGAAGAGGTCGACCTCACCCTCTACCTACAGATGTGAGTTACGGTCTCTGTATAGACTTGAAAAGATTTTCATGGGGCCCGTGCCTCCAAGGTCCAGCTCCAGGAGCTCTTTGCAGAATCTGCAAGGGACCACCCATCTGAGGGAGATCCCAATTGAGGAGACTAAGTTAGTGATGTAAATGGGTAGAGCAGGGTCCCTGTGCACCTGATTCCCCGGGTAGTACTCACAGCACCGAAGTCCCATACAGGTGAGTCAGGTCTTTATGAGATCATGGAGAATAGCCTCAATGACGAGAACATACTTCTTTCAGGGTTGACCAAAAGAATAGATCTAGAGTCCAGACTCCTGGCACTAGAAACAAGAGCGCAGAGAAGGGCTTACCTCCCGTCAATGTCTGCAGCAACCCAAATGGGGAAATAGAGCAAATGACCCTAAAATCCCCAAAGGGATTGCCCCCAAATATGAGGAAGGGGATGACCTCAACAAATCATTCACTGCCTTTGAGAAGGCCTGTTGAATGAGAAAAGTGAAGAATTCACACTGGGAAGCACTACGTTGGGAACTGTTCACTGGTAGCTGCAGGAACAAACTTCTGACTCTTAGTGGGGCAGATACAGAGTCCTGTGACCTCATTAAGGGCACTCTGAGATTTGGACTCTCAACTGAGGAGTATAGGATTGGATTCAAGGGGGCTCACAATGCCCTGAGACAGTCCTAGGTTGACTTCATAGACTATTCAGTTACAACACTAGATGGTTGATTACCTGGAAGTGAAGTGCATGACTATGTTGGGCTTCATAATCTCTTGATGAAAGAACACGTGTTAATTAACTGCACAGTATCTGTATCAGTATCTGGTGGACCTAGGTCTAATTTCTCCCCAAGAATTGGAAAAGACCGACCACTGGGTCAAGACTAGGGTGACCCAATCTTCCTCTGGGGGTGACCAAAAGAAAGTGGTTACAACCTGCTCCAGGAGAAAGGGGGTGAATCTCTTCCCCCCCCCCCCCGCCCACCCCAATTAAAAACCAAGAGTCCTCTAAAGGCCCCCAAAAACCTGCTCAGGAGGGTGGGCCTTAAATGTCCTCCCAGCCCACTGGTGGGTACAGGGGTACTAATGTTGATTCCCTGAAAGGCCTTGTGTCGCACCCCTAAGACGATAGGGTAGCAAACTGGAGATTTTGCCTGTCCTAAATGCCCCTGGACCGTCTCCAGTTAGCATTGGTGTGGCAAATCTCCATATGGGATCAACCATGTGCCCAGAGCAAATAATGGCACACACTGAAACTGTTCAAATTTCGGAAGGGGAGGGAGAGTTGGCCACTTTAACTGTCTGCCCCCCGCCCCCTAACTTAAAGTCCCTGCAATGCCCCTTAGGCAATAGGACTAGAGTAGAACCCCTGAGGGATACAGGTGCCAGTGTCCGTATGGTGAAAGATACACTGGTTTCCCCCGGACAATACCTGACTGGAAAAACCTATCCAGTCACAAATGCTGACCATGTCACTACAGACCATTCCATGGCGATATTAGATTGGGGGGAGGGGGTGGGGGCTGTTACTGGCCTGAAACAAGTAGTCGTCTCTGAATCTTCCAGCTGCCTGTCTGCTTGGAAATGGCCTGGAGACCTCTGCATGGGCTGAGGTAGAACTAAAACCACATGCAGCCGTGCTGCACATCCCTGAGATTGTGCTCTAGTCGTTCACACACGAAGCGGAGCACAGTGTGAACAAGAAGTGTTGGTGCCTGAAAATATGGCCCCCTGCCTTCCAAGAGGAAAGGTAAGAAGACTGGGGGTCAGCTTCTGATCAGCAAAACGCTCAGGACCCCTCTCTTTGGGGAAAGGACTTGCCAATTTAGGAGGGAACTGAGCCCATGGAACTTGGACCTCACCAGCTTGAGCTCCTCAGCCAAGCATGGGGGGGGGGCTCTAGGGAACAGCTGTGCCTTGGACAGCATGTCTGTTCCACTCTTGAAAGCCTGAAACAGCAAGCTGCTGCACGGGAACAGGGACAGGGACCACAAACCTGCTGCCACCAGGAGAGTGCTAGTGCCTCAGCTGTACAGATAGGTTCTACTCTCATTGGACCATGACATCCCCCTAGCTGGGATACTTGGCCAGACTAAGACTTGGGAAAGGATTGTGAGCCTTCTACTGGCCCCAGATATCCCAGAAAATGAAGGAGTTTGTCCTCTCCTGTGTCACATTTTGGGAAGGAGGCAAAACAGGTGGACACCCAAAGGTTCCCTTAATTCCAATACCAGTGGTTGGGGTTCCCCTTGAAAGAGTTGGTGTGGTCCACTTGAGCCACCCACAGCCTCAGTATACAAATTTATGCTGTTAGTATTGGATCATGCTTCCAGGTATCCTGAAGTAATTCCCCTTGGGGCTACTACATCTTCTGCAGTAGCCAAAGCCCTCATTGGTGTCCTCACCAGGGCTGTGTTCCCTAAGAAGATGGTGCCAGACCGAGGTTCCAACTTCATGTCTGCATACCTGAAACACCTGTGGAATGAGTGTGGAGTGAATTACAAATTCACTACACCTTACCACCCACAAACCAATGGCCTTGTTGAAAGATTCAACAAGACATTGAAATGCATGATCATGGGGCTACCTGAAAAACTCAAAAGGAGATGGGATGGCCTTTTGCCATGCCTGCTTCTCGCTTTCAGAGAAGTGCCTCAGAAGGGAGTAGGGTTTTCCCCTTTTGAACTTCTGTATGGTTGTCCTGTGAGGGGACCACTTGCTCTTGTAAAAGAAGGTTGGGAGGGGCCTCGCCATGAACCTAAACCAGATGTGGCGGAGTTTGTGCTAGGCCTCCGTTCCAGGATGCCAGAGTACATGAAAAAGGCATTCAAAAATGTTGAGGTCAGCCAACAGCTCCAGAAGCTGTGGTATGGCCAAAGAGCTGCACTGGTGGAGTTCCAACCAGGGCAAAAAGTGTGGGTTACAGAGCCTGTGGCTCCAAGGACCCTCCGAGATGGATGGATTGACCCTTACCCTATCCTTGAAGAAAAGTGAGGTCTCCTATTTGGTAGATCTGGGCACCAGCAGGCACCCCAAGAGGGTAATCCGTGTGAATCTCCTGAAACATTTGTGTGTCCATGATGTTGGTCACCGATGTGTATCAGGAGACAGAGTGAACCTCTGCCTGACCTCCTCTCTTATAGTCCAAAAGATGGATCGGTTGATTGAGTGATCTACTCGTAAACCCTCACTGCCCAACAGCAGACTGACTGTAGGCATGTCCTGCAACAGTATGCTAAGCCCTTCTCCTTAACCTCTGGACATACATACTGGTGTACCCATGATGTGGACACTGGGGACGGCTTCCCTGTCAAAACAAATAGCTATCAGCAGTTTGACCAAGTTAAGGATAGCATCAAAGCTGAAGTAAGCAAGATGCTGGAGTTAGGGGTTGTTGAGCCCTCTGAAAGTCCTTCGGCCAGCCCACTGGTCTTAGTCCCCCAAACCTCAACCCCGGGTTGGAAAAAGAGATGAGGTTCTGTATCGAGGTCACAATGCTCTCACTAACAGATGCTCATCCCATACCCAAGGTTGATGTGCTGATAGACAGGCAAATTAGGGGCAGCCAAATTTCTCAGCACATTGGACATAATTGCAGGGTACTGGCAAATTGGCATGAACCCCAGGAGCCAAACCGAAAACCGCATTCTCCACATCTGATGAACATTATCAGTTTACTGTTATGCCCTGTGGTCTATAGAATGCACCTGCCACCTTCCAAAGGTTGGTGAATCAAGTCCTTGCTAGGTTGCAGACCTTTAGTGCAGCATATCTTGGTGATATTGCTGTCTTTAGCTCCTCCTAGCAAGATCACTGGGTCCACCTGGGGGAAGGTTTTGCAGGCCTGACTATCAAGACAACCAAGTGCCAGATAGGGCAGTACACTGTTGTATCAACCAAAGGCTTTATTTCGATATGATGAATATCTTTAAAAGCAGTACAAAAAGTGATGAGCAGTAAAAGAATAAAAAGGAGCCAATACATAGAAAAGTAAACCTACAATTCATACTACAAGTGACACCAATAAATTAGATAAGAGCCGTTTTTAAAATGCAGATTAAACCAGATACAAAAGCCTAATTGATCTGATGCGCCAAGCCCATCCTAGGAACTTTGCTAAGCCACAAGCAAAGAGGCCGTGGATCGTTTTTCAGAATTCGTAGGGCCTCCTTATAATGTCTTGTTCCAAGTTCTCTGCAGAGTGGCTTTAACCATCTACTGCGGGGAAATACATAGGCAGGGCATTCGAACAACAAATGGGGAACTGACTCTGTCCTATTCTCACAGAATGGGCAGGAAGAAATTGTCTGGGCCGGGGCTTTCCACCTAGAGGTCAGTTCCCCAACGAGAAGTAGACCTAGCCTGAATTGGAAGTATGGAGCCCTATCCCTGCGGTTTGTGATAACGTCCAGGTATGGTTCGCAAAAGGACACGTCCTTAACCAGAAGGAAATCCATGGTGGTCCTACACAAATTAGCATTGCTACTTCTACCATCGGCTACCCATCTCCAATATATCTCCTTCAGGACAGACTTTGGGGGGGGCAGTTATGTTGTTCCAAGCCTCGCCAAGATTGCCGAGGAGGCGCTTAACTTCCCTCAGCCAACAAATCTTAGGCCAGCCTGGCAACCCCAACACATCGGTTAAGCCATTCGCGTAGCTGATCATTTCTGGTACTCTCCAGATTCGCGCCCATAGAAGAGAGGACGTAGCCTAGCCTGGTCACTAATTGACCGAGTACCCATATCTAGAAGCAGTGGAAGGGTTGGGGTACTGTAGGGGAGCCCAATTAGATCTTTATGAAATTTACTTTCTGAACGGGATAGCTGGTCCACATTATGAACACCCCACAGTTCGGCCCCATAGAGTGCTGCACTAACACCCCGTGCCCTGTAGATATCTAGTATAGGGGCAATGGGTTTGAGGGTTGAGGCACATTGTTCCTTAAGAAGGGCACCCACCACCCTCTTGTGGGTCAGCAGCATCTTTTGGTGGTGACATTTCCAACTCCTAGAGTCACAGAGACGAATACCGAGGTAATCGAACTCCGTAACCCTTTCGAGAGAAACAGAATCTAGGGTCGGTGATTTAGCTACCTTTTTCGGTGGGTTAAGGACCAGACTTAGTCTTCCCTGCATTAATAACTAACCCCCTTGCATCACAGAAGGACTTGAAGCTAGTTAACAGGCTCTGCAGGCCTACTGGGGTTTTAGAGATCAGGAGGGTATCCTCTGCAAATAGGAGGGTAGGTATTCTTCTGCCAGCCAGGGATGGTGCATCTGCAGGATGTCGCAGCAGGTGCTCCACCACTCCATTGACATACAATGAAAACAGAGTGGGGGCTAAGACACATCCCTGGCGTACCCCTCTATTTACAGGTATATGTGCTGTTTTTTGCCCCTGATTGCCCCACCTGATCTGCGCAAAGTTATCAGCATGCTTAATAAGTATGGTGGGATACCCTGTTCATCAAGCACCCTCCAGTGTTGGCTGCGTGGGACCAGGTCAAAGGCAGTCTGCAAGTCTATAAAAGCGAGGTACAGACTGCCTTTGCCCAGTACAACCATTTCCAATACAGCATCATAAGCCGAAAAGATTGCTCTATCGTCCCCATACCCGAACTAAAGCCGGCCTGGAGGTCAGATAAGATACCCTTTTCCTCAACCCACTGCAATACCCTGCCCAAAACCACTTTTCCCGCCACCTTCTGCGAGGAGTCTAAGAGGCTTATAGGGCGGTAATTTGCTGTGTCGTTCCGGCTCCCTTTTTAAAAAATTGGGACGACCTCAGCGCCCTTCCATGAGGCCGGAAGGGTTGCCCCATCAAAACTAGCATTTAGTAGGGCAGCGATGAGTTTTCCCCACTCCTCTGGGTTAATACGTAGTAAATCCCCTGGTATGCCATCCGGGCCGGCTGCTTTGTTGGGGACAAGACATTTAATCGCCCCCTCTACTTCCTTAGCTGTGAACAGGAGCTCATCATTAAACTCACAGGATACTAAGGGATGCCATACTGGCAGACTTTCCCCCTTACCCGGGTCCGTTGTATAGAGCTGGGAGAAATGGTCAAACCACGCGCACTCCGGTATGTTACATGTGATCGTTGTGTCCACGGGTTTATCCCTAGCTCTTAGTAGGTCCCAGAAACCCCTCGCATCCTTCCTTAGGCTTGCGACCTTCAGGTAGTACCAAAACTGGTTCTCCCATTCTACCTTTGCCTTCGCTATAGCCCTCCTGTAATTGCCCCTTGTAGCACTAATCTGGGCTCCATTCTTGGATTTCACTGCCTTTATTAATTCCCTTTTGGCGTCGCGACATGCAGGTGAAAACCACCCAACATTGCCCTTCCTGCCGCCTCTCTTGTTTTCCCTTTTTCCCGCATTATGGGCTAAAAATAGATCGCCTAATGCGTTCGTGGTTTGGGGAAACAGTGTGGACACCTCCTGCGCACTGATAGAGGGGGAATCTAAGCGAGGTATGATATTAGCCATTATAGATTTTACCTCCCAAATCTTTCCCTCATTACCAACAATATTGTTCCATTTCAGGCGCCTACCACAGTTAGAGGGGCACACTTCATGTGTTGATCTCCACACATGTGGGATTGGGGGTAGGGAACTTCCCTTCCACAAGGGGGACAGAGACCGAGACAGAGGGTTGTGGTCCCCGTCAATGGACGGGAGGACCACCATATCCGCCAGGTAAGCCCACAAACGCTAGTTCAGCAGAATGTAGTCAATCCGTGAGGAATGCCCTACTCTGTTGAACGTATGGGCCCCCATTTGGTCTGACCTAGATCTGCCATTAGTTGCTCTAAGGCCATGCTCCAAGCAGAGGGCATTAAGGTCGATGGCACTTTGAGTCCATCTTCTAATTGGCGCGAGTTGCAACGGTGGGATACCTCTCCTTGCATCATCCTCTCTGGTGCCCAACACATCGTCCACAGCAAGGGGTTCAAATGTACAGTTAAAATCCCCAGCTAGCATGACGAAGGAATCAGCGCTACAATTTCTGAGTTCCTCGTCAATGCCAGTTGGGGAGAGAGTGGACGAGCCGCCCCTTGTGCCTCTGACATAAATATTGAAGATTTCAAGCACTCTCCCTCCACATGGCCCTCTCACTGTTAGTCTCTGGAGGTCAGGTGACTTAGTAGCTAAACATTTGATAGAGCACCGCAGGGAGATGCTTGCCCAAATTAGTAACCCTCCCGAGGGGTGCCCCTTCCCTCCACTTGGTCGTATGGCAGGTACAAAATAGGTGGTATAGCCCATCTTATGTTGTGGTTCCAAGCACCAGGTTTCCTGGAATAGGCAAATCCCAAACGATTCTATAAATGCATTCCAATCTGGTATGCTTATATTCCGTACAAGGCCCGCTATATTCCAGCTAACTACCTTCAGGGACACACTGCCAGCTCCTCCCCACCCCATAGCTAATTCACTTGCCAAGGGGGCACTAGCAGTGGGAGTAGCCACCTCAATGGTTGGCAGCGCCACAACATTCGAAGTTAAAATGACCCCTTCAAGCAGCTCCCTGCAGGGCAGAGGCGGCTCGAATGCTTCGAGGCAGACCACCGGTGAGTGCCCCCTAGAGATATTTAGTGGGAAGAGGGTGCTAGTGGATAACCTCGCCGACTCCTCCAAGTATTAGACTATCAATTAATGTCTCCCCAGATACCTCGTTATGCGTCTCCCATATTGGGCAGATTGCGTGTCAATAGTTTTGCCAAGACCGAACATGTGGCTGGCATGGGGTATTAGTAAGTAGGCTAAATTGGGAGAGGCTTCCACGAGTCTGTCTATCGTCCCGGTCCTCCCACATAGGGGTTCCGACTAGCCTCGCTGGCAAAATTGGGGTATTAAAATAACTAAGGTCGCAAATACCAATTTGTCCCCCGCTACCTATTAGGCTAGGTCCGCTGCATACATAGCTAGCAACCCTTGGATCCTCAAACTTTACTATGATGCTATCCCCACTTATATTTTTTTTTTCCTAGTGCCAATCCAGCCAACTCTCCTTACGTGAATAATCCGACCCTCCCAAAATTTGGGCAAGGGTCTATTTTCTTTAAGCCAAAAAATGGTCTTGTTATACAATTCATCGTATGACTCCCGCTTACCCGGGCTAAGCACAGGCACCCCAGTCAACACTGCTACAAAGGGCTGGCAGTCAGGGGGGAGATTAACATTATGGACCCTCCCACCCTTAAAACCCTCACCTGTCTGCTGCACGTGGGCCTTTGCAGGTACAGCTGATTTAGATAATGGGATCTCCGGTGCACTAGAGGTTACTGGGTTAGCGACTGTGGTAATAGGATTTGCTTTGCCAGGGATGCCAGAGGCTGTGGGACGTGCCGTCTTTTTATCTGAGGTATTGATAACGGCCTTAGAGGGCTTTAATTTCTCTGCAGACTTGGTTACTGACTGCCCAGGGTTCCTGGCTATCCCTGCAGCCGTTGCAGTAGGGAGCAAATTATGGTCAGTTGCCTCAGATACAACTGTAATAGTGCCAGCTGTGATAGATCTACCTTGTTGAGCTATAGGGGTCTCCCTGCTATCAGGTCCCTCCCCTAGCCCATCCTCCCTAATTCTTAGCTGCAATTTAATAAATGATTTTAGGGAGAAAAAATTGTCTAGAGTTGCCTGCTCCATTTTGTCCATCCTCTCTGATAGCCCCCTGATTTTGTCTAACACCGGAAGGAGTAAGGTTTTCATCATTTTCTCCATGTTTACAATTAGGAGAGAATCTGGGGGTAGAGGCGCTGCAGGGCCACCAGTCTGTTCTTTACAGACACTAGCCTCTAGCCCTCCAGATAAACCCACCCCCTTCTCTCCCTGTAGCAAGCTGGAATCCCGCCCTTTTCCTTTTAGTGGGGGCTGGATGTGTTTCCGCCTGCACCACAAGGGCGACATCGGTTGAATCGAAGGATTAGCCAGGGGTAACAAGGGGATGGCTGTCTTGCTAGGGCCACATTATTTTCAGCATGGAGTGCCGTGGCCGTCAATTTCCAGCCCATCTATGTTAGCTCTTAGGGCGGCCACCCGTGGGTGGTCCAGGGGATAAGGGGCAGGGACAGGTAGATCCAGTGCTCGCTCTGGAGAGGGTGCCAAGGCTATCTGGCCCAACGATGATCGTCTATCACCAGATGGACCTCGAGATAACCTCCGCTCAGCCATGGCGATTTCTTTGTCGATAACATTAGCCACACGGGTAATAAACTGATCCATGGTGCCAGCCATATCCCCCCCGCCTCTCCTCAGACTTTTGCCAGAGCGGGTTGACATTGTTAAGACAGAACCAGCCCAGATGTAAAAGACAAGCTCCCTAGCAGTGACTTAAAACAGCTGGGGACAAGTATTGATATGGGCTGCCTGATACCAACAGTCAAGATTTCAGGGGGGTGGCCCAGCCCAGCCTCCTCCGGCCACAGACTGCCCGCCCTTTGTCCAGGCTTCGTCCGGCACGTCCCGCTCGCGTCCCGAGTAGCGGATGCCGTCGCGTCTTAATAATGCGTCAAAAGTCTGTGGCGGGTGGGCGGGGAGTAGCACAGGTGATATGACGCACGGGCTCCTGGGATCCGGAGTCCCGTGCGATGCCTTCTTCCCGGAACAACAATGCCACACACAGCAGCACACCGCAAGCAGAATCCCTCCTGGGGCAACAGCAGAGCAGCCAACAGGGAATGGCCAGGTAAAAACGATCACTGTTGTATACTTGAGCCACCTTGTTGGTGGAGGCCAAGAGCAACCCTTACAACCCAAGATCCAGGCAATTCTGGACTGGAAAGCTCCAGCCACCCAGACACATCCGGGCATTCCTTCTCTTGACTGGTTGTTACAGGAGGTTTGTGAAGAGTTATTGATCCATTGTGACCCTCATCACAGAAATTACCTCGAAGAGGATGCCAAAAAAGTGAACTGGGCCGTTGGTTGTCAAAAGGATTTTGACACCCTGAAAGAGGCAATGTTCTCAGCACCTATTCTCAAAGTTCTAGACTACTTCAAGCAGTTCATTGTGCAGACTGATGCCTCTGAGCTAGGGAAAGGAGCTGGCCTATACCAGATCAACTATGATGGCCAAGACAAACCTGTTGCTTTTATAAGGAGGAGGCTACTTCCCATGGAACAGCATTGGAGTACCATTGAGAGGGAGGCCTTTGCTGTGGTTTGGTATATGAGGAAGCGGAGAACTTACCGGTTTTGAGCTCCCTTCCTAATCCACTGATATAGATGGACTTTCCCAGTTCTTCCACTTAGACAATGAAGAATCTCTTGGCAAAGGTTAGTTGTCTCCTTGTTTGTTGGGCAGTGTGGGTTGTGTAGGAAAGTGCCCCTTTTTGCATGGATACCCCCTAACCTTTTGCCTGATAGCCAATGCCAACTTGACCGTGTGTTTTGGAATCCTGCTAATCATGCCCCAGCTCCTGTGTTCTTTTCCGAAACTGTACCTTTGTTTCCACAATTGGCACACCTCTGGGTCACCTGAAAGTCCCTTGTTAAAGATACTCATGGTACCAAGAACTATGTGACCAGAGGGCCTCTTTGGGATGCAGCATGTATTATGCCACCCTCACCTTAACAAACCCACACTACCATTGCAGACTGTGTGTGTTGATGCAGACCAAACTGGAGAGTCTACCTGGCACACCTCTTGGTGTGCCATGCCCCCAACACTGCCTATAGCGTGGGTAAGTTGCTGCTCTAGAAGGCCTCACAGCCCTAAGGCAGGGTGCACCATCCCACAGGTGATGGCATAGCTGCAAGAGAAATATGCCCCTACAGTGTCAGTGCCATTCACAGACATTGTAGGTACAATAAAGCCATGTTGAATACCATGGGCTGGGAGTTGGTCATTACGCACTCCACAGCTCCATGATGGCTTTACTGAAATTTGGGAAGTTGGCTACCAAACTTCTCTGCATAATAAATGTGCACTGATTCTAGTATTGAAGTTATTATAAAATGCACCCAGAGGGCATCTTATAAATGCCCCCTGAAAAACTACCAAACTCCTAGTGTATTGGCTGACTGGTCCCCACCAGATGGCCACCACCACACAGGTTACGGCCTCATATGGAGGGGGAGAGCCTTTGTGCATCTAGGAGGTCAGAAATTAAACGTACTCTTGGTTTTAGGTGCTTCGCATCTCCCTTCCCCCCCCCCCCCCCTTAGCAGGAACAGCAACACTTGGCGGTGAGCCTCCAAGGTTCTCAGCTTGTGATGTGCTGATTTGAGATGCCCCCCACACCCTGTTCAGGCCCCTCTTTTGGCAACAGGACCGGCAGGAAAATTAGTAAGCAGGGCAGGAGTGTCCACCTTAGCCTGGCACACCCCTAGGGTCAAACAATGCAATATTCCCAACACTTGGGGAGCATCCCCATTCCACACGCTGGTTCAAACGGATGAAATGATCCAAACTGTAATCCAATGTAGTACCAAGAAATTTCTTATTTCATTTCTATCATCTGTTTCATTTCAACTTTGAATATCCATTTTTAATAGTTTCATTTTTGTTTTTAGTTTTTACATGCCCAATGCATTTCGCGCTGCTCCCTTCGTCAGGGGATAATTCCTCATTGTTTGAATATTACATACCACGGTAACAATCTCCTCCAGTGATACTACCCTGTATGTAGCTTAAGGACAACTTTCAAATCATCCCGACATTATAAACATCATGGCTGTCGACAGATCGTTTCAGCGTTTGACGTGTCCTCAAGATTCCCCTAGGGTTGCCAGGAGCTGAGGTGAACACCTCTTAGAAATTCTCCATCTTGAATTGTAGTATAAGGCCCAATAGGAACAGGGATGTGCTCCTCTCCCCAAAGAGGGGTTGTGGGGGGGGGTCACCCAAAGCGTGTAGTCTCCCTAGGGGACAGTAGCCATTGATCTCGGTCACACCCTTAAATGTAATGTTTAAGGGCTCCCCTAAACCTTGTTCCTCCGGTTCGATGGACCAAAAAAGAAGACCAAAGACTGCTGCCAGACCAGGAACTGAACCGCTGCAGACAGAACCCAGCAAGAACCCTGCCACCTTTAGCTGGCTGGTCAACAGGACCTGCTGTCCTTCCAAAAACCTTGCCATGCCTCAAAAAAACCGTGTAGACCTTCCAGCCTTCATCCAATCTCTACAAACCTTACTTTGGGCTAGGGCTCACTCCCAAGGCCGCAGCGGTAGAGGACTGACACTTGTGTCAACTCTAATCTGCCCTGCCAGAAGAAAGCGCTGCAGGTGCACATACTCCATGACCTAACGGAATCCTCGACGCCACGGCGGTCGATACTTAGTTTCCCCGGTCTCCGATGACTACCCTAGGGCTTGGCAAACTCTGCACACAGCCGCCACAGTGCCGCCGGTAGTGCAGTGCCTACCTTAAAGTGACCCTTGCCCAGGGCCGGCCTAAACCCTGAAGATTGGAAAAGTAAGTTTTGTACGTACCTGCTGATGTATAACCCTGTTGTCCTTTCTTAGGATTGCATTGCATTCGAACTATTGCCTACTGATGTCTGTCAATCTTTATCAAGTACTAAACGTTACTGTTTCTGATGGACAATACCAAAGTATTTCCAAGACCATAACGCGTTTCTACTGCATTTGTGAACATTTCATTCTGGAAAGGTCTACTCACCGGCAACAGAGTTAAACTTGGTTCCTATAATAAAAGTAACTGAAGTAACATTTTTGCAAAACATTGGTCTGGAGTTAGTCATTGAGTGTGTGTTCTTGTCTTGTAGGAGTGTGTACAAAACAAATGTGTTCACACTACCCTCTGATAAGCCTAACTGCTTAACGCCTAGCTGCCACCAGATGCAGAGTAAGGTATTATCTACTTTACCCTCTGCCATACCTTTGGGGACTCGTTGAACTCTGTGCACACTATACCTCTTTTTGGTAGAGTATATACAGAGCCAGCATCATACAGTGAGGGCTGGAGTAGTATAATGGGTAGGTTCCCCAGTTGGAGGACGGCTGGGGGTAGGTGCACAAGAGACAGCACCCGAGCAAAACTTCTGAGAAGGTGCGGGTGCTCGTCTCCTAGTCTATGGAGCAACTTTCTCCTTATGTTTAGGCAGTATCCAGGAGTGATCTTAATCTAACTAGTTAGACGGCAGGGTTTATTTAGGCCTGTATGCCCGGATACACACTGTGGGTAGTATCCCTCAGCTCACTTTCACTTAACGATTCATTTGGTCCTGAGGAAGCGCCACAGATCCGGTAGGACCACAGGGGCGCGAAACATGTCGACCACATGGTAGTTGCCTTTGGGACATTTAGCCCATCAAGGTAACACCTAACCTACGGGTTTTTTTAACCTGTCAAGGGTGCCACCCCCTTTCATTAAATACCCTTTGAGTAACCCTTAGACAATTTTAGAATCGCTCTGCACGCCACTTTTTTAGGAGCCATAGTAGCACACCTGCATGCACCATACGGTGTTTTGTCTCAAAAGATCTCCGCCAAAGTGACCCTTCGGGGGACCTGTAGGGCATTGCAGCGCCGGGCTGACAAGGAGCAAAACGCCCGATGATTGAGCATGACACCTCCCAGGGTGTGTGATGGCAACAAGAGACAAGCTCTGATTTTCCCTTCGACACTTGGGTCTCTTCTAGCCTAGGACCCTCTTTACATTCTTGTCTTTTTTTTCATTGAGTGGGTGATGACTCGGACCCCTCTGATGGAACAATGTCTCCTGATTTGATTGACATAGTTGACACACGGAGCACAGGCACTGGACCACAACAAGCTCCTGCCCCCCCCCCCCTTTTTTTCTTGATAGGTTCCCCAGTTGCCTGATAGTGCTAATGGGTGACTTCAATCTTGGTTGAATCTCAAGGTAGATAACTTGTAGCAGAATGACATTTGCTGATTAATATTTCTCAAGCTGTGTTTTCAGGATGTGTAATAGAAGACTGTGATTCCCCCCTCTACTAAGATTGATGATACAGTTTACAAAATTACTAGGTCCATATGAGAAGGTGATTTCCCTCCCTATGTAAAGCTAAAACGTTTAATAACCCAATGAGCAACAATTTGGAAGGTTTCCACAATTCTAGGCACATGCGAAGTTTAGCAACCTGAAGACGCTGTCTAATGGCATTATTGCTTGGTGCAAGGTGTGCTAATGGAGGCGTTAAAATGTTTAAACTCTGAACTGAAGGAATTTGATAGATCAAAGAAATGGTAAAAAAAGAACGATTATTTGATTCTCATTGCCATCCTTAAATCACCTTTGGAAGTTAGTGTGAAGTGTAAATGAGGAAAATGTATATGGATACATTTATATGATTAAAATTGGAACGTGTTGGGGGTTGTGTGGCCAAGCGGTCCAACATGGTGGAGCTCCCGCAGCCCTGTAGTAATCTGCTGATTAATCTGCTGATTAACCCTGCTGCATCGGCCCTTGAAATAATACCTCTGCCATCTTTGGGTATTACCTCTACCTCGCCTATCTTCACATGCTGTGCCTGACTCCCTCCCTCCCCTGTCTCCGCTCATCACCGCCAACCACATCCCTAGATATGTCCTGCCGTCGCATTGTCAGCTGGAATGTCTGTGGCCCACTAGATAAGGTTAAAAGGGGGGCTTTATTATGCCAAGCTAAACGGTATGAAGCCAACCTCTTGCAGGAAACCCATCTATTGGGTAATAGAACACCATGCCTGACACAATTTGGGTATGTACAGGCCTTCCACTCTGGATTCACTAGAGGCTCTTGAGGGGGGGGGGTGTACTGATTCACCACAAGATCCTCTTCCTCCACGATAAAACCTGGTCCGATTTCCCCAGGGCCGATACAGCTTAGTCAGGGGCACCCTATATGCGGAGTCGCTCGTTCTGGTCAGCGTACATGCCCCTCTGACATTTCCATGGAATCTCTAGCTGAATGCTTGAGACTGGGCAGAAAATCCCCTGGGCCTGACCCTAGTCGGTGGTGATTGGAACGATATTCTATGCCCCCATGCAGATGGATGGTGCAGGTAGACCAGAAACACGTGAGTCGAAACTACAGTCCCAGGTGCAGGGTATGGACTTGGTGGCTACGTGGCGACGATTGCACCCAACTGTTTAGGCTACACATTTATTCCAGCACACACAGGTCTTTCTTCCGCATAGATTGTTTTAATATCCGCAACACATGTACATAGACTCAGGGCGGCAGAGATATTATCCAGGGGCCTCTCGGAACACTCCCCTTTAAAGTTGAAACTGCGACTATAATCTAAACCCCCGCCCTTCCGCTGGCGATTATCTCCATGGCATCTACACGATGAACAGTACAGAACCCATATACAAACTGCCATCAGAGTATTTCTCCCACAACACTGGGAAAGTGGAGTCACCCACGACCTTGTGGGAGGCCATGAAGCCAACACTTCGGGGGTGGATATTGCATACTGCACAGCACTGCATAGGCAGTGCTGTGAAAAGCTGACCCAGATGGAAGCCTAACTACTACATCGCCTTTCTCAGAGGGGCACTTTGCCCCCTCACCATTCCGAGCGTTCATAGTACCACTGGGGAGGTACTTACCAATCCACTACAAATTGCAGCAAGCTTTGCAGACTATTATAAAGGTGTGTATGACCCTAGAGAGACTCGCGCCACACCTTGTACATAAAATTGTAGACCACGTGCCCTCATTGACTCAGCAGAGAGGAATTGGATACCCCAATAACAGAAGAGGAACTCCAGAGGGCACGCTCCAAGATGCGCCTTGGTAAGGCGCCAGGCCCAAACGGCTTCAGTTGCGAATTCCACAAGAAATATCATTCCATACTGATGACCCTATATCTATCAGCACTTGATGCCACTTTAGACGAATGAAGCCTTCCAAAGGACTGGCGCCATGCAGAAAATAGTGGTGTTTCTAAAGCGGGCCGAACCGCTCCCACCCCCCACGAGCATCATGCCTCGTATCGCCCAATATCTCTCCTCAACATGGAGGCCAAGGTCATAGCCAATCGCATATTCCTATATATCTCAAATCTAGTTCACCCCGACCAAGCCGGGTCCATGCCAGGCCTCGCCACACAACATAACATCCGTCGTGCAAACAATGCCATTGTGTCAGTAGACCGTCTTGGAGAGCCAGCTGCACTCCTACTGGCCAACTTTGACAGGGCAGTCGACTCTTAGCTTGACATACCTCTTTGCACTCCTGAATTGATTTAAATTTTGGCCCCCGCCTCCTTAAGTACATTTAATTTCTTTATACCAATATCACCGCCTCCATCCGCATCGCGGACTCTACATAACAAACCTTCCCCATAGAGCGGGGTACCTGTCAAGGATGTCCCCTCTCTCCATATCTCTTCGCAATGGCCTTGGAACCTCTCGCGGCCTGGGTGTGGATGGATGCACAAGACCGTGGTTTTGAGTGGTCCAGGGAAGTCTTCAAACGCATAGCACACTATGCATATTTATTTATTTATTTATTTATTTATTTATTTTTCCTCATGTGACCAGACCAGTCAGGACCAAGACTGCTCAGGATTATGCTGATTTTTGATGAAACTTCTGGGCTCTATATGAGTTCCCGGAGATCCTACCTGTGACATGTACGGGATGGAGGACACCTGGGCAGCTTGTCATGTGAGGTGACGGTGGTGTGGAACAGGTTTAAATATTTGAGAGTTTTCCTGGCCTCCTCACAACCGGTGTCCTGGGAAAGGATTCTGGCCCACTGTGGGTGCAAATCAAGGAGCAGACCCGCTCTTGGTCACATTTACCGCTCTCCCTAGTTGGCAGATCCGCCATCTTCAAGATGGTCTCCCTGCCCCGCTGGGCTAATTGTATTTCCACTCTGCCTACGATGCCATGCTACAGATTGTACCCTTATACATACCGTATGGCAGTGTACAACATTCAAGGTTCTAGCGGGGAGGGGGGGGGGGGGGGGTCATTACATGTCTGTCAGAAGTCTTGGGATGGGAAATCCCCCTACTCACCGCGACTTGCCCTGCTCCACATCACTGATGGCATCGGGGGCAACATATACAAACGCCACTTACTACTCTTGGGCCTTACGCTGGCAAAACTCGACATAGCGAAGGCTTGGAAAGACTCCTCCCGCCACTAGTTGGGGGTAAGGAAGAAGGATCTTGATTTTTGTATGGGGTAGGAATTATCTATATTTAAAGCAAGAAGATGTCCCCAGAAACACCCCAAGATATGCAAAAAATGGGTAGAATATCAGACTGTATTTGGAACCTATGCCAGCTGTTTCAATAGATTAGCAATCGATAGGGCGGACATGATGTGGTATGAACATGGCTGTAAATGCTTTACCTTTCGATGGGCCGGCTGCTTGACGTACTGTATTGTATATCGTATTTATTACACTTCAGTTCATTGTTGGTGTGATATGTTTAATTGCATTTGATCCTCTATTGTTTTATTGTAAACCAAGTCAACATCACTGTTGCTATTATGTATACTGTACTATTGAGAAACCTAGCTATGCCAGGTCTGTTTTGGCTGTTGACAATAACATTTTGTTTGGAAACAAAAAAGAAATTGGACCGTGTTAAGAAAAAGGGGGCATAGTCTAAAGCAAATTGGGAGCAGATTAGATCAGTTCTTTCATCGAAAGACACTGCTAAATGTAAAAAATTAGTGCACTTTGGAATTGGTGGGGGGCAGTTTACAGTAACCTGTGTGGTCCCAGAAGAGTCCTGGGTTAAATATCTGGAAGAAATTTCATTGTAAAGGGTATTTTGAATCCTTTAATTTCATATAATGAAGAATTCATAACTGAATGTTTGGAAAAGTTATCGATGTTTATTTCGGCTCTTACTATTTCTATAGCAGCTGGGCTGAATAATCTTTCGGTGGTAGTAATTAAAATAAATGTTGATGCGTGTACAAAGGTGTTTGCCTTTGTATTTTAAATTTGTAATGATGGCATGTCATTTCCCATATAGTTGGAAAGGGGCTACTATAAGAACAAGAATTTGCAATGCGATAGGTCTCATATTTGCGAGAGTTTAAGCTATTGGCATTGTAAATGACAATGCCTTTTATTTATCTCTTGTGAAACTAGCGCAATTAAAAGGCAGTCACCTCCAATGGCAATAGCTCAAACTCTTGCAAATACGAGACCAAACTCCATGCACGAACTTTAGACGCAGCTTGCTGTATTGAGCTTGACAATAAGCTCAATAGGCGAGCAGCGTCTAAAGAAAGGGGTGCAGGCACCATTAATGCAAAAGCGTGGCATGGTGCACTTGAAAGATAAATAAACTAATCAATAAAGCAAGCTCGCATAAAGAAAAGCACAAGGAAATTTGCAGGGGGGGAAAAACGTTGATGA
The DNA here is from genome assembly GCF_964204655.1 of Triturus cristatus. NCBI lineage: Eukaryota > Metazoa > Chordata > Amphibia > Caudata > Salamandridae > Triturus > Triturus cristatus. Next base: position 511,921,311 of record NC_140592.1, on the reverse strand, counting down.
AAAGGTGCAATTTTGCCGCCACTGGTAATATAAATGTAAAAGCGAGTGCTGAGCTGAAACCTTAAGTGCGGTGTTCGGAGGCAAAGCGTAGACCGTTGGAGGAAAGCATGTTATGCCTTCAATAGGAGAAAATCATTAAAGAAAATAGCACTCACAGACTTTAAATAAAACATACTGTTTTACAACACAAGTAAAAGGGCCAGTCCTCAAGGGAGGTTACAAATCTGGAAAAGGCAATACTAAGGAGGGACTACGAAGCCTATTCATGAATCAAAAGCAACCATTAAGAGACAGTAACTAGAGCCAATTGAAAAGATGGACAGAGCTTCAAGACCATAACTACATACAGCATGCCTCACAGAGCAGCACATGCGCTGACCAGGCTCGACCTAAAAAACGGTCTCCCTTGTGCGCCTGGTCCTTAAAACAGCAACCATTACCAGCTTGGTCTTGGCTAACAGCTGGACTCCTGTGAGTTAAATCTAGTAGACTGTGTCCCTATCTGAATACCAGTAACTAACAAGCATTTGCAATGCAATAGGTCTTGCATTTACGTGAGTTTGAGCTTTTGGCATTGTAAATGACAATGTCTTTTATTTATGCATTGTTATTTGCAATGCTGATAGCTCAAACTCTCGCAAATGCGAGACCTATTGCATTGCAAATGCTTGTTGTTTTCTTCTGCTATGATCCGAGCACTCAGGCTTTCCTTGAGCTCAAAGGAAGACCGCACCAGGAGCTTCTCACGTTGCCTCTCACGGCCCAAGAAGCACAACAGCATGTCCTTCCTCCTTCATCTACTCACCCAGTGCTGCTCCCTTGCACTCAGCAGATATGCGCTTGAGCTGCACGAACCCAGTCACTGCCTGTAAAGTTGTCACCCCCCACCCACCCCACGTCACATATAGCAGTGAATCTGCATTATGCCTGGTCTTGCCCACCTGTACCTTGGCTGCTCTACACTGTGTCCACTTGTGACCAGCATCAGTTATCGTAGCTATTTCAACTGGCCAGATCCTCCTCCTACCAGGACTTTACCAACTTATGGTTACGAGGCCCTCATGCCTCGACCCTGCCACGTCCTCCTAGAAGTCGCCACAACACTAATTGCTGCTGAATCAGCCAAGGCCTCCTTCCTTCACTTCTTTGCCCACACAATGCTAAGCCCTCGTCATATGTGCTTGAAAGGGGGTTCACATCCTAACAGCAGGCGTTGACTGTTCCCAGCTCTGTGTATAAACCCCTGTGTTTCATAGGTCTCTGTGCATAAACATCATGCCCCACAGCGCTCTATGCACAAACGCTGTACACCACAGCCCTGTATGCGCAAACTGTGGTGTCCCATAGCTCTCTGTGCATAAAGAGCTATGGGCCACCACCATTTGTGCATAAACGGTGGTGGCCCATAGCTTTCTATGCACAAACTGTGGTGGCCCATAGCCCCCTGTGCACAAACCCCAGGGTCCCAAAGCGCTCTGTCCACAAACTCCAGCGTTCCACAGCCGCCTAAGTACAAATCCAGGATACCACAGCTGTCTACACAAACCCGGGTCCCACAGCTCTCTATATACAAATCTCTGTGTTTTCACAGCTTTCTGTGCTCCAAATCAAATGTTCCACGACCCCTGTACGCAAACCAGTGTCCTACAGCCCTCTGTACATAAGCATCACTGTCTTACAGCCCTCGGTACATAATGCCCCAGTGCCCCGTAGTCGTCTGTGCGCCCCCCTCAAGTGTCCTGTAGTTGCCTGTGTACAAGCCCCAGTGTCCTGTAGTCCTGTGCGTACACCCCACTACCTCTGCCAGAGAATTATTTCAGCGCACACAAATTTAAAGTAAATTGCATTTTGGCGCTTCACCAACCTGACTCTTATGAAACAAAAAACTATAAGCCCTATTTTTTAAGGGAGTTAAGTAGTTTTTGCACCATGGTGCCTGCGCGATGCAACCTCTGAATGCGATTTATCAAGCAAGTAAGGCCATTTTGCACGGCCCTGTGTGGTTTGATTAATCGGGAGTAATACAAAGTAGCATAAATCGCTGCATTGCATTACTCTGCCCTGGGAAAGCATTCCATGGGTGTTGCGAGGATGTTCCCACACAACTCCCATAGATTTTGACACCTTTCCGGATTAACCATTGCTGGTAGACCTGGGAATGTGCCAAAATGCTGAGTCTTCCTAGGTGAGGCGTAACGAGGAGAAATAGCTTGTTATCCACGATATTTCCTCTTTCTGTGTGCTGCATTGTGCAGCACACATAAAGGAATATGCCTCAGTTGATTGTTTTTATGCAAGAAAGTGCCCCTGCCATGGTGCCAGGGTGTCTGTGTTTGGGTTAGGCAGCTCCCATTGTTCACCAGCACTGAGGAAAGGACAGGAATACACCATATTGTAAAAAAGACCGCATATTCCTGCCCTTTCCCTGTAATGCAGCGCAGCAAGATGACTTGCTGCTCTGCGTTACTTTTGAAAAAATATGGCGCTCTGTGTCACCAGAGGCCTTGAAGATAGGTTAAATATAAAACAGAGCGGCTAAACTGGAACTCCAACTAAAAGGAAGAAGCGCAAATGTATTGAATAAAACTCAGACAGCCTTCAAAAAGTGGTAAAGGGATCGATTTTAGGGGATTTTGGAACCTGGTGCTCTGGAGTTCAAGGGATAAACGTCATTTTCCTGATGTAGTTGGGTCTGCAAAAACCTAGCAGGATCACTTTAGCATCTTATATGGCTCTCTAGGACTACTCGTGAAGAGTGGCATCGCCAATGTGGGACAAGCAGGGACCAGCACCTCAGCTGCATTCATTGTGCCCTCTACCCCTGCTTCTGCCCTTTCACCACGGCGGTTAGAAACTGCTTGAACAGCTGCATTCATTGTTGCCTCCTACCCCCCACTTGTGCCCTTTTACCACGGCTGTTGAACACTGCTTGAACAGCTGCATTCATTGTGCCATCTACACCCTCCTGCGGCCTTTCACCACAGCTGTTAAAAACTGCATTGTGAACAGCTGCATTCATTGCGCCCCCTACCCTTGCTTGTGCCCTTTCACCACGGCTTTTAAAAATTACTTGGTGAACAGTGCCTTTCATTTGCTTTTATCAGATTTTTTTTTTTTTTTTTTTTTTTTTTGTTTTGTTTCACATGATTGTTGTTATTGTTATTTGGATATTTATAAAGCGCAACATTCGCTCCGGAAGGAGCATCTTGGCGCTGAGCATGCGTATAGGGGATAAGCGGTTAAAAGATCTAGATGGCTGCTAGCACATAGGTATCTGATTGCTGATAGACCCAGGTCTTCAGTTGTTTCCTAAAGAGGCATTCGGACTCAATCAGTCTAAGATTTACAGGTAGATTATTCCAAGCTCTTGCTGCTAGGACTGTGAACGTTTTTCCGCCCCTAGTTTTGTATTTATGCCTCGGGACCTTAGCAAGATTGGCCCCTGAGGATCGTAGACAACGTACAGGATCATAGCGGATAAAACGTTTAACAAGGTATTTGGGACCTATATTTTTCAAGGATTTAAAAGCTGTGAGCAGGAGTTTGAAAATAATTCTCTTATGCAGTGGCAACCAGTGTAGGGAATTTAATGCAGTTGAGGCTGAAGATTTCCTAGGGAGTTTTAACACTAACCGTGCCGCCGCGTGCTGTACACTTTGCAACTTCTTCAAAGTGGACTTTTTTACCCCTGCCATCAACCCATTGCAATAGTCGAGTCGGGAGAGTATTAGTGCAACCACGACCGATTTCCTGGAAGCAATGGGGAGGAAGTCAAAAAATTTCTTTAAAGATTTGATAAGGCCAAAGCAGCAGCCAGCCGTGATCCTAACATGATCGTCAAATGACAAGGTAGCATCAAATTGCACGCCTAGGTTGCGAGCTGAAGACACAGCACTGGGCGGGGCCTCAGAGTCTTTAGGCCACCAATCCCTCGGGCAAAAAGGTAAGTCCTGACCCAATGGTATGATTTCGGTTTTCCCACTGTTGCACTTTAAGTGGTTTTTGTTTAACCACTGAAATACTTCAGTGAGACAATTCCGAAAACACAATTCAGTATCCGTGCGGTTTTTGTCTATGGAGACGACCAATTGAGTGTCGTCGGCATATGACGTAACAAGGATCCCGTGTGCCTCTATCACAGCGAGGAGGGGTGCCATATAGATGTTAAAAAGAAGTGGACTTAATATGGATCCCTGCGGGACTCCAGATGTAATAGTTTTTTCGCTGGATAGGTAATGGCCCAAAGATACAGACTGGGACCTATTGGACAGGAAAGATTTGACCCATGCCAAAGCTATATCTGTCACACCAATCTCTCGCAGCCTGTCATTCAAGATGACATGAGAGATGGTGTCAAAAGCTGCTGTTAGATCGAGCAGGATGAGGACGGCCTGCTTTCCCTCATCCTGCAGGAACTTGATGGAGTCAGAGAGTTCTACCAGAGCCGTTTCAGTGGAGTGGCCAGAGCGAAACCCAGATTGTTGGGGATGCAAGATGTTGTGGTTCTCCACAAATGCTTTTAGCTCCAAATGTACCATCCGTTCAGTGATCTTTCCCAGAACAGGCAGGAGTGAAATGGGGCGCATATTAGTCAGATCCGTTGGCGATTTATTCTGCTTTTTCATAAGAGGTTTTACGATAGCCTTTTTCCATTCATTAGGTACAATCCCTGATTTTAAGGATGTGTTTATGATGGCATTGATGGTTGGATTCACTACCTCAACCAGATGATGTAGAATGCAGGGGGGACAGGAGTCAGTGGGTGCTCCAGATTTGCAAGCCAAGATCGCTTTGCGGGTCTGTTGAAGGGAGACCGGTTGGAAACTACCAAGGAAATGGCTATTTTCGGCTACATGTTTTTGGGGGCCTAAAGAAGGAGAAATCAAAGGGGGCAAGAAATCCTTTTGGATGTTTACAATTTTCTCCTCAAAAAATTCTGCAATTTGGTTGCACAAACTCTCAGAGGGCGGGATTTCGGGCTGGAGTGCTTTGGGGTGGGTAAAGTATTTAACTATAGAAAAAACAGTTTTTTGTTTCTGCTGTGCATCGTTGATAGCTTTAGTGTAATACACCTTTTTGGCAGTCTTTATGTTAGAGAGGTACAATTTCCTCTGTTGAACATAAAGGGCTCTTGAGGCCTCATCATATGATCACTCCAAACTGCTATCAAGATTGTTAGAAAATGTATTTCTTCTAAAACGGTAGAGTGCACCTTATCTACTTTTCACCAATTTGTACACCTTGCTACAATTACTACAGATTGCTAGCAACGTCTTGAGAAAATGAGGTTGAAGATGGTACAAAGCTGTTCATGTGTATTTTATGTCAGACTGTTGACCATAAAAATACAGTACCAAGAATATTAACAAACATATCGTGAAGGTCAGTCGATACATACTATTTCTATCTCCACTTATACATACTTTGCAGATATAAACAAGGGACTAGGGGTTTTGTACTGGAGGATACGCAGACGTGCTCTGAGGAGGAAGGACGGACGAAAGAGATATGAGGTAGTAGAAAGGCTGGATTGAGGAGAACGAAAAGGGAAGAAGGAATAATTAGGAACACGAGGATGAGATTAAATTTTGAGGAATGAAAGGATGGTAATGAAGCCTTGTGTAGTGGAAGAGAGATCAAGGAATGGCGTATAAGGGCAGAAAATTCGGTTACATGTCATTTTAAAGGGACAACTAATGACCAGGAAGATAAAGGGCAGAGAACAATGTTAATGGTGGAGAATGAAGAATTAAGGAAGTGCACAGTACAAAATGAGTAGGGTGGGGATGAGCTGTCTGTAGGAAGATGAGGGGAGGTGATGCTGAGAAGAGGTAGAGTTGAAAAGCATACAAAAACGAAAAATATGGGCGACAGGTAGGGACTCACCTGGGCAAGAGGGAAGTCTGAAGTATTGCGAATACTGAAAACAAACAGGGAAGTGCCCGGTACCTTCTAACGACGGGGGCTTCCCTACGCCTGGCAAAGATCAGTGTTCCCAGGACAGGAGGGCGCCGCCCCCTTAGTGTCCACATGCGTGTGCATTGTTGACAGCCCGACGGCATTAGCAGCGCACAGCGCTGCTCTCGCCAGGCGAGGGCTTATTACGTATGTACGGAGGGAGACAAAGATGGCGTCGGGCTGTCCACATGCACGTGCATTTGCAGCTGTATGTGGACAGCCCGACGCCATCTTTGTCCATCCGTACGCGTGGACATCTTGAATTGATTACAAAAAGCCCTCGCATGGCGAGGGCAGCGCTGTGCGCTGCGAACGCCAGGCGAGACCTAGAAAGTACGCAAGAAAGATTATCGATCTGCTCCAAAAACATATAGACTTATAAACCTAAAATGTAGCTGCCAAAGTGTATGCAAAGATAATACTCCATGCCTTGGCGGATTGGGTTGAGATATTTGGGTTAATTCATATAAAACCGGGGGGATTCAAGGATGGACCACTGTTGTATCTTATAGTCATTTACGCGTAAGTTTATAGAGACAGTGGGCAATTGTGTTTTGCTGCTTCGTGTACCTCATGCAGCATTTAATCTTGTCAAATACTGGGAGACTTGAGAGGAACTCTGAATCCCGGCGGATTATCAATATTGCAGGAGCCCATTGGAGGAATTGTCCAAGGGTGGAATTGGGTCAAGGCGACTCCTTCTGTGAAAAGATCCCAATAAAGATTGGTCCATGCCAAGATTGCGATTGTCTCCCACACTGTTTGTACTTTATCTAGCGAGCATTCCCTCAGGTTTAAGGACTGCTTCTTAATCACCCAAGATGGGAGGTCAACCCATTGCTTGTCTCGTATATGCTGACCGTCTGGTAGGCATGGATATGGCTCCGATAGGACTGCAAAGAAAAACGGTTTTCTAAGTATTGTGAATCTAAATTTATAGGTAAAACTAAAATAATGGTGTTGGTTGCTAAGAAGATATCTTTCCAGTGAAATGTTGGTGGAATTAAAGTGGAGGAAGTTTTCTCCTTCAAATATCTAGGCATGAATTTTAATCGTAGTTTATTTTAGAAAATGGTTTGATATTTTAAATTACAAATCCTAACAACTATTTCAGGGTTGCTTAAACTCACCAGAGATTACGAAGCTCTACTTTTTCGTCAATCCCTACAGCATTTGATGCTATGGTACAAACAAAAATGTTGTATGGAAAAGAATTTCTTTGTGAGTGGAAATAGGATTGGTAATTTATACAATGGCAATGTTTGAAATCGCTGTTGAACTTGCCTAAATCTTAAATGGCACAGGTAATGAGGATGGAAACCAGATTCATTAACCTCTTGGCATTGTAATGTATCTAGTATGCAAACCCTTAAGTAGGTCAGTAAATTCAGGTGGGGATAAAATTGCCACGTTATGCAGGAAGGAAGTTGTCAACTATGATTTAAAGTGGGAAGAGTATGAGAGAGCAAGTGGTTAAAATAGCTAAACTGGTCTCTTAAATTTCTTTCATTTTAACACCATTAAGGTTGTCTGAGTTTCTAAATTGGAATTGCACTTAAATGGCTTAAAAAGATGATTATAGTGATTTGAAATTGAAGAGCACATGACTTGCGGATGTGGTGTTTGCATACATTATTTTCTCATGCTGAATCAAGAAATGAGACCTATCCGGAAAATACGGAATTAAATTAAATCCTCACTATGACCCAGCAGAGATAGCTGAAATCCGACATGAAACCGGGGGGTTGGTTTGTAAATGCAGGTTAATGGAGTTATGTTCCAATATGCATTGCTGGGTTGGATATTTATATGGGACCAAAGTATTTATTTATTTTTAACTTGTTATAAAGAAAAATAGTATTCTCATCTGCAAGCAAGGCGGTTTTTATTGGCCGTGCCGTTCGCGCAATAAACAGACCACACCGTGTCTTTAGCGTAAAAGGCCATTTATTAGGACCAGGCTGCACAACATAAACAATAACCAAACATTATTTGAATAAACTTTCCCACAACACTCTACCATCCTTCACTCCTTTCACCCACACCACACTCCCCTTTTGTACCACTCCATGCCCCTTCCGTTCCTCACCATTCCACAAACCTCCTTGCATCCTCCAGGCTCTCCTCTGCCATTTCACTCACACCTCCAGTACCCCCACCTCGTTCACTCTTTTCCCCCCCCCCCCCCCGAGGGATGGGTGTGCCCGCTAATGACGCCCCCCCACCCTTCCAAAGTACCGCCAACCAGGTAGCCCCCTGTAGGGCGGATACCTGCCCCACCCCCTAGGCCAGGACCCTTCACACATCCCTGCGACACCAGATTGCCTCATTCCAGAGCTTGCTGACCACATCCCTCATCTCCATCATATAGTAGGCGTTCCCAAGTCTAGACAGATGCACCCCGTCGTCCCTAAATAACAGTGGTTCCTCCAGTCGTAGTCCCGGGTGACTGATCCCTTAATGTCTTTCTCCCCACAAAAAACGCGCATAGCTCTGTTCAATTTCCGTCGCGCCTTTTCAATTGCCCCATGCTTAACAGCTCCCCTCCAGATCCTCCTTGGAACAAACTCCGTCCAGGCAATGCAAGCCCCTGCCAGTCTGTGCTTTAGTACCTCCAAGTCTCTCTGCATCAGCTGTAAGAGAGCCAAACCCGACAGCCGAACCAAATCATTCTCCCCCAAGTGTATAATCAACAGATCCGGACAACCCTTCTGTGGCACCATCTTCGCGAGCCAGGGCAGTAGTGCCCCCCCCCCCATCGCATTCCCCCTTTAACCCACAAGTGCACTTCGTGAAGTTGTCCTTTGAGTCCTAGGTTACGGCTGTACACCTGTTGCTCTGCGTATTTCGACGCCCAGTGCACAAATGAATGCCTCACAATCCATGTGACCTTCTTGGCCCCAGGGCCTCCCACGCAACCTAAGAGAGAAACATAGGTTAGAGACGCACAAAGAAAGCCACTCCAATCCCCATCCGACCCCCACTCCCTGCGCCCCACCCTATCACTTCCGCACATACCGCTCACAACACCTTGACCTCCATCTACCAATCTGCCAGATCCTATCCCAGGACCACCCCAGCCGGGCTGCCGCTGTCGCCGCCCCAATCCGAAAGGAGTGCGTTCCAAAACCCTCCGGCTCCAAACCCACACGCACCAATGCCATGCGCAACACCGCCAACAACTGGCCAGCCGTCACTCACGCCCCAGACCTGTGACAAAAAATTTCCCCTACCCCAAGCTGCCTCACCCTCACAAACGCCCGCCACTCAGCCACCGGGCACACACCCCCTCCCTGATTCTCATTCAGCCAAACCCACTTACCCCGGCCCAACTGGTCTGTTTTCGACCGCCCGAGCCAAATCCCCAGGCGCCCCGCATCCAATCTGATTTCCTCATACCTCCGCCCCTCCCCAGCATGCGTGTCCAGCAATTCAGAAACCCGAAATGCCCCAAAAAACATCCAGACCATACACAAGCGAAAAATCCGGACCTCAAACTCATCATAACAGCAGAGCGGCAACGCCGCAACCAACCGAACCAATACCTCAAACGTTATGGCCTCCCTCTGCACCGTGCCCCCCGCTCTCTCCCTACCCCAACTCCGCAACACCCTACTAACAATCACACTTTTTGTAGGGTCAAAACCAAAAAACAGACCGCAATAAAAGGACACCCCCGCCAGCTTTCCTGAAATGGTTGCCGCCGACAACCCCTTATCCACGCAGTGCAGCACAAACTGTAACACTTCACGCTCCACCACCACCACCTGTTCCCTAGCCTCAGAAGCCCCGCTCCAACCCATAAAGGCGACAAACTCTGCCCACACCCTTCTGTAGGTCCGCCTGGTGGTAACAGCAACAGAATTCTCCACTAGGCCAACCACCCTCACTCCCCCAGGGCCCAAATGCCATCCGGCAGCCCCGTCTTGCACAGATCCGCTCCAGGTGCCAGTCGCCGGAACCGCTGCCACTGCGAACGAGACAAAGCATCCGCAATGTCATTATTCGCCCCCGGAACATGCTTGGCTCAAAGTCACATTCAGACGCAAACACTTCAGCATGAAACTCCTCAACAAGCGCAACACCCTCAGGTCCCTTGCACTCTGCCGGTTGACCAACTCGACCACCGTCATGTTGTCCACATGGAACAACACCGCCCTGTTTTGAAACTCAGAACCCCACACTTCCAGCGCCACCAACAAAGGAAAGCATTCCAAAAAGGCAATGCTCCTCCAGTGCTCCGGCCAGGTCTCTGCGCACCACCTCCCGTCCCAGAAAATACCAAAGCCATCCGCCCCAGCTGCATCTGAGTAAATTTGGATTTGCCAAACCGTGTTTTCCTCCACAAAGTCCAAGGAGACCCCATTGAAATCCATCAAGAACATCAACCACGTCCGCAGATCCGCCCTCACTCCCATGGAGATCCTGACCCTGTGGTGTGGAAGCACTGCCCCCGACATGGCCATGCCGAGCCGTCTGCAGAACGTTCGCCCCGCCCTGACCACCTGGCACGCAAAGTTCAAGAACCCCAGCAGCTGCTGCACCGCCCGCAGCGCAATCCGTTTCTCACCAATCGCCCACTGGAGGCACTCCTGAATTTCCACTACCTTCGCGACCGGGAGCCTCGCTGTCCATTGGATGGAATCCAGCTCAATGCCCAAAAATGTCAAAACGCAACCCGGCCCACTCGTCTTTTCGGGCGCCAACGGAACCCCAAAACCCTCCGCCAACTCCTGAAACCCTGACAGAGCCCTGCCACAGTCCCCCGAACGTGCCCTCCCCAGGAAGAGGAAATCGTCCAGATAGTGCGTGACATCCCGGTGCCCACTCCGCTGCGTGAAGGCCCACTGCAGGAAGGTGCTAAACATCTCGGACAAGGCGCAAGAAATCGCACACCCCATGGGCAGGACTTTGTCGACGAAGATGGGCCCCCCCCCCCCCGAACTGCATCCCGAGGAGCGCAAAATCCGCCAGGTGTATAGGCAGCAAGCGGAAAGCCGACTTCACGTCCCATTTCGCCAATTCCGCCCCCGGCCCACACACCCGCACAAGGCGGATCGCATCATCCACCGACGCATACAGCACCTGGGAATCCTCCTCCGCGATGAAGTCATTCACTGACTGTCCCTCCGGCCACGATAGGTGATGAATCATCCGATACTCACCCTCCTCCTTTTTGGGCACCACCCCCAGTGGAGAAATGATCAAATCCTCCATCGGCCAGTCATAAAAGGGGCCCGCAATCCTCCCCTCCTCCACCTCCTTAAAGAGTTTGGCCGCCACCACCCCCGGCAATTCCTTCGCTGATTTGAGGTTGTCTGCCCATCTCCGTGATCTGGGACCTTGATACCCGACCCGAAAACTGTCCGTAAAGCCCCACTGAATCTTCAAGGCGGCCTCCCTGTCCGGGTAAAGGGAGAGCCACGGGGCCATCGCCTCCACCCTAACCGGTGTAGGGGCCCTTCTGTCCAGTCTGCCCCCTCCCCTTGGAACTCCGCCATTGTTCGGAAGGAGTGGTGAGTGTAAGACATTGCGTAAGGGGGTGCTTCCCCCCGCACTTAGAACACTCGTGCTTGAACTTGCACGGGTACCTGGAACAATATCCCCTATTGTAACTCCAACAGGCCCCGGTATTGTAAGTGCCGGGCTTGCTAGTCTGTCCTGCCCCACCTGTGGGTGCTGTGGTCCCCCCCGCCCCAGTATGGGCGGGACGCGACTGAAAAGACCGGTACGTGACCGGCAAACCACTCGCTGTGTGAGTTGATGCGGATGAATGCGTGGACGCCATCCATTGCATCCATAATTCCTGGTCCACCTCACCCCAATGCTTCTCGGGGTTCGCACTGACCCGTGCCCTGAACTCCTCATTGTAACTCAGCCAAGCGAAACCCCCAAACTGCATCTGAGCCTTCCTGATTATATCCATAAATTTCAACAATGCGATCGCCCTATCGGGATGCTTCTCGCAATATATACTCGCATAAATGAGACAGGCCGAGGTCCAATTCTCCATATTCACCGGCACCCTCGGCCGCCTAGTCAGCTCCCACTCCTCCTCCTTTGAGCCCTCCTTGCCCTGCACCTCCCTATGCAGTAATTTGAACACGTCCACGTACTCATGCTTCCAGATCTTACCCTTAATTTTGTCGGACAAGTGCGACCCCCAACGGCATAGCCAGGCCCATGTAAGGCAGTTTTTTCGGGAGCTTACTCCCAGACGCCTCCTCTTTGCCCCCATCCTTCTCTGTTTGCACCCCCGCCGACGCCACCGCCTTGCTCCTGACCGCTTTGTCCTCAATCGCGAGCCCACCCTTAGGAGCCCCCACAGCTTCCCTCACGGAACCTCCTCCAACCCCAACCGACCTACAAGCCTTCTTCCGTCCACCCTTGGGACCCCCGTCCCACACCGACCACCAAACCCTCTCACCTGTCCGGAGGGAGCCGCCCGCCGCGTCTCTACCTTCTCTATGTCCGCCGGTCTCTGGGGGCACCTGCAACACACCAACCTCTCTGTTGTCCTGCGCGCCCGTCCCGTCAGTCATCCCGCACCTCCCCGTCCTCAAGCTCATCACTCTCCGCCTCGTAATCCAACTCCACAGCTGACTCCACACTGTCAGGCACCCACAACACCTCTCACCGCTCTCTTCACACCTTTGCCACTCGCCTCGTCAGACATGCGTGACCCTTTCCCCGCCCGCTCCCGCGCTGGAGGGATGGCCGCCGCGGACCGCCCTACTGCTTCTTGACGGCGGTAAGGGGCCTTCTTGCGCCCCACTGTACTCCCCCGAACTCTGCCGACAGCTGCCGGCTTGGATCCCCCCCACCCCCCAGGTCGCTCGAACCTGGGTGGGCCCTGGCACCATCGGGCCTCAAAGCCGGCCTGGCCGTCCCTGCCTGCCTCCGCGATCCCCTGACAGCCCCCCCCCCCCCCCCTCCACCCGCGACCTTGCCCTCTCCGTCTTTACTAACTCCTCATGCTCCGCCCACCTCTCCTCTTCCGACGTAGGCGGCGGGGGCCCCTCGGACTCATCCTCCCACACCGCCCCCACCCACCGCCCGTCCTGTTCTGCCCGCCGTGCGTCAGCCACTTGCGCCAAAAGTCGCTGTTCCCGAAGCCTGTCCTCCCACGTACACGCGCCCCAACCCGGGAGCAGAGGGGGGGGGGGCGGGCGCTCAAAGACCCCATCAGGCAGGGGTCGAAGCCCGGGACCCCCGTGACAAATCAAGGGGCCCCTCTGTCGCCGCAGCCCCCCCTGCTCCCGCAGCACCAACCAACACTCCCACCGCCGTCAACTCCGCCCCCCCTCCCCCGCCACGACCTCAGGCGCCCCGGCCCCACCAACAACCACAAGCTCATCCCCAGGCCCCCCCAATCCCCCGCCTGCCTCATCCCCCCACCTCACCAGCCAGCCCAGCCGCCGACAACACCCCCGGGAGCCGCTCTTCCGCGGACAACGCCGACGCCACGCCCCCTGCAGCCTCGTGGGCCTGGAACTGCAGCGGGGGAAAATGAAGATGCGGAGGCAGGCTCCTGCGCCGGCCTCCGCGCGCCTGCCTTGATCGGCCCGCACCCGCGCCCCTCCCCCCGCAGACCCACGTGAACAGGCGGCGGCTCCTCCTGGCATGCCAGTACCGCCGCCGCCACCCTCGCCGAAGCCGCCCGCGGGGCCCTCTCAAACCCCACCCACGCCTCTCCCAGCACCCCGGGCCGCAGAAGATCCTCCCTCCCGGCCCGCCCCAGAACCAACAGCGCCTGCTTCACCTCCTCAGAGGTCGCCACACCATCAATCAATCAAGGAATTTATATCGCGCACTACTCACCCGGAAGGGTCTCAAGGCGCTTGGGGGAGGTGGTCTGCTACTGCTCGAACAGCCAGGTCTTGAGCTGTTTCCTGAATGCTAGGTGGTCCTGGGCCAGCCGCAGGTGGACGGGCAGGGAGTTCCATGTCTTAGCCGCCAGGTAGGAGAAGGATCTTCCTCCGGCGGTGGCTCTCTGGATGCGAGGGATGACGGCGAGGGCGAGGTACGCGGATCGTAGCTGTCGGGTGGGCGTGTAGAAGGTCAGGCGGTCGTTGAGGTACCTTGGGCCCAGGTCGTGGAGGGATTTGTGTGCGTGGGTGAGGAGCCTGAACGTGATCCTCTTGTTGACAGGGAGCCAGTGCAGGTCTCTTAGGTGGCTCGAGATGTGGCTGCGTCGGGGGGCGTCCAGGATGAGACGGGCGGAGGCGTTCTGGATACGCTGAAGTCTTTTCTGAAGCTTGGCTGTTGTACCGGCGTAGAGGGTGTTTCCGTAGTCTAGTCTGCTGGTGACGAGGGCCTGGGTGACAGTCTTCCTGGTCTCAGTCGGGATCCATCTAAAGATCTTGCGGAGCATGCGGAGGTTGTGGAAGCAAGATGAGGAGACGGCGTTGACTTGTCTGGTCATCGATAGGGAGGAGTCCAGGATGACGCCCAAGTTGCGTGCGTGGTCCGTTGGCTTGGGTGCGGTGCCCAGGGCCGGGGGCCACCAGGAGTCGTCCCATGCAGAGGGCGATGGTCCCAGGATGAGGACTTCTGTCTTGTCCGTGTTCAACTTCAGGCGGCTGATGTTCATCCATTCGGCGACATCTTTCATCCCTTCGTGTAGGTCGGCTTTGGCGGTGTCGGGGTCTCTGGTCAGGGAGAGAATCAGCTGGGTGTCATCGGCGTAGGAGATGATGTTGAGGTTGTGTTGGCGTGCGATGGCAGCGAGGGGTTTCATGTAGATGTTGAAGAGAGTGGGGCTGAGCGATGATCCTTGCGGGACGCCGCAGATGACTTCGGTGGCCTCAGAGCGGAACGGAGGGAGGCGTACTCTGTGTTCTGCCGGAGAGGTATGAGATGATCCATTCCAGAGCAATCCCCTGGATGCCGGTGTCGTTGAGGCGTTGGACTAGGGTGCGGTGGCAGACAGTGTCAAATGCTGCGGAGAGGTCAAGGAGGATGAGTGCCGCTGTTTCACCTTTGTCGAGCAGGGCTCGGATGTCGTCGGTGGCTGCGATGAGGGCGGCCTCTGTGCTGTGGTTGGCTCTGAATCCGGATTGCGATGGGTCGAGGGATCCGTTCGTCTCGAGGAAGGCGGCCAGCTGCTTGTTGACGACCTTCTCGATGACTTTGGCAGGGAAAGGAAGGAGCGAGATAGGGCGGAAGTTCTTGAGGTCGGTCGGGTCCGCAGTTGGTTTCTTCAGTAGTGCGCTGAGCTCGGCGTGCTTCCAGCTCTCTGGGAAGGTGGCTGTGTCGAAGGAGGCGTTGATGATGTCTCGGAGGTGGGGTGCGATGGTAGAGGCGGCCTTGTTGAAGACATGGTGGGGGCATGGGTCGGTCGGAGATCCGGAGTGGATGGTGTTCATCATGCGTGTCGTGTCTTCGAGGGTCACTTTGGTCCATGTCTGGAGGATAGCGCCGGGGTGCGTAGGTTCGGTCGATGGGTGCGGGGGTGGAGCGCCGAAACTGTTGTGGATGTCGGCGATCTTGCGGTGGAAGTACGAGGCGAGGGAGTCGCAGAGGTCCTGCGAGGGAGTGATGTTGTTGCTGGTGCTGGGGTTGGAGAACTCCTTGACTATGTTGAAGAGCTCCTTGCTGTCATGGGCGTTCTTGTACAGTCGTTCCTTCAAAGATTTCTTCTTGGTGGTGCGGATGAGCTGGTGATGTCTGCGGGTGGCGAGTTTGAGGGCGGTCATGTTGTCGGTGGTCTTGTCGAGGAGCCAGGCCTTCTCGAGGGTGCGGCAGGCCTTCTTGGAGTCCTTGAGTTCGTCGGTGAACCAGGGGGCCTTCTTGTTTCTGGGCCTGGTGAGTGGGTTCTTCAGTGGGGCGAGGTCGTTGGCACAGGAGGTCAGCCATTGCGTGAGGTCGAGGGCTGCTGTGTTAGGGTCCGTTGTCCTGACCGGTGGGTTCTGGCTGAGGGAGGTGGTTAGCTGGTCGACGGAGATCTTGCTCCAGTTTCTGTGGGGAGCCTGCTTCGGGTGGTGGTGGACCGTGTTCTTCTTGAAGCTGAAGTGGACGCAGCTGTGGTCAGTCCAGTTGAGTCCGGTGCAGTGGCTGAAGGTGATGTGCTTGCTGGATGAGAAGAGGGGGTCGAGCGTGTGGCCGGCGTAGTGGGTGGGGGTGTTGACCAGTTGCTGGAGTCCGAGGTTGGCGAGGTTGTCCAGCAGGGTGGTCGTGTTGCGGTCGTTGTTGTTCTCCAGGTGGAAGTTGAGGTCTCCGAGGAGGATGTAGTCGGTGGAGGGGAGGGCGTGAGGGCTGATGAAGTCCGTGATGTCTTCGCAGAACTGTGCGCGTGGTCCCGGGGGTCTGTAGATGAGGGTGCCTCTGAGGGTAGTCTTGGGGTCGGTGTGGATCTGGAAGTGCAGGTATTCGGCGGTGTTGAATGCGTCGGTGGAGTCAGTCGAGATGCGAATGGTGCTTTTGTGAACGATGGCGATGCCCCCTCCGGTCTGGTTGTTGCGATCCCTCCTGATGATCTTCTAGCCGTCCGGGATGGCTATGGCGATGTCGGGGGCTGAGGAGTCGTTCATCCAGGTTTCCGTGAGGAAGGCGACGTCTGGAGATGCGGTGTCGAGGAGGTTCCAGAGTTCCACGGCGTGTCTGTGGATGGAGCGGGTGTTGATCAGGATGCACTTGAGGTGGTTGCTGTAGTCCGTCTTGGTGGGCGTGGTGCTTGTTCGGAGGCAGGAGAAGTTGCAGGATCGGCAGTCGAAGGGTCCATGGGTGCGTCGCGGGGACGCTCGGTGGCATCCGGGGGCTCGGGCGGGTTTGAGTGCGATGAGCGTAGCGAAGTCGTAGGTCCTGCGGGGGGGCTGGCGGGCGCGGGGGCCAGGGGGTCTGGCGCTGGACGCGGTCCAGGCGCGGACGGGCTTACCTTTGGCGCACCTTCGGCGCTCAATCGGTGCTCCCGGTTCGCGCGTCCGCTGCGCGGTCGCTGGGGGGGTGTCATAAGTAAGGAGCCGGGAGGGAGGGTCCGCTGGGAGGCGGGAGGCTGGGTGGCCAATGGGCAGGGAGGAGAGGCGGGACTGCGGGGTCAGCGGCGGGAAACCAGGAAGGCGAGTGACCGGGGCAGCGGCGGCGGCGAGGAGGCGAGGAGAGTGGCCATCAGCAGCAGGAGGAGAGCGGCGTGAAGCGGAGGTCAGCGCAGGTGAGGAGGGAGCGGCGTGAGCGGGGTCGGTACCAGCAGGTAGGCAACAGGCGACAGGCAGCAGCAGGCGACAGGCAGCAGCAGGCGACAGGCAGCAGCAGGCGACAGGCAGCAGCAGTGAGAGGTGAGCGACCGTCTGTGTGGGGCACAGGGGTCACACTGACCAGCCCGCCGCGGTCACCTTAAGTAAGGAGCCTGTGGTAAATATTTCGTTACCGGTACTATTTTTTATGCGGTAAAGTCTTAGTGAGAATAACTCAGTAAAAATAAGAGCCAGAATCCGTGGTATTAGAGGTTTTAAAAGGCTTTATTCCTATACAAAGGAATACAATTCGAATTGTAGGCATTCTATTCCATCACCACGAAAGTTCAGGAAGGAAGGGCATATATTATTGACAGATAAGCAGTTTTATAGAAAATGCATTACAGTGAAACAGATGCAAGAGGCGTAACAGCTGATAATACAGATAAACTGTGCATACGTAACTAATAGAGGCGTATACATGGGTGTAACTAAAATACGTCATTAAACATGATGTCACAAGTGGGTGGATCCACAGAAGAATCCTGCAATGTCAGCAGAAATATTTGGCAGAGATGCGCGCGCAGCCGCATGACGTGTGATTGACGTGCAACTAGAGGGTGAAGGGGACTTGACATTTAGCTCTACATGTGGAGACAGAAGTCTGGGGGTCATGTCAACCTAATCCCAAATCATATCTAATATCCTATGTTTAAAGAACTGTGTTATCCAAAAGGAAAGGTCTCTAGGATAGAATCTATTCTATACTGACTGTTAGTGCGTGTACAAGCGTCTAAGTGTCTACACTAGATGCGAGGGGGTAGGAATATTCCATGGTAACGGGGCTATGAATTACTTGCATGAGGACAGCGAGGCCTGGCCCCTTTGCACGGTAGCTGGAGGAATGTTTACCTAAACTGCTAGACAGGAATGCATCGGATGAGGAGCGGAGGAGATAATCTTGAAGGTGAAATACAGTTTTTGGCAGGCGGTAGGCTGGATCAGGCACCGTTAGCCGCGCAGGGAGTAGGACAAAGTTCATGGATACAGATGCAGGCTCATACTGGAGCTTTCAGAGGCAGAAGACAGGAAAAGGCTTGATGACAGAATTCAGGGCCTACTCGCCTGAATCTGTAAAATGTGGAAAGTGAACCACATAAAGTCGGTGGCCTTTCATACTTAGGAATGGAATATCTGACTGTAGGAGAGTGGAATCTGACTAATGGTTGCCCCCAACTTTTTGCCTGGTATTTAAGTGGTTTTTGACTAGTCTGGCTGGGATCCTGCTATCCAGGACCCCAGCCTATCTGCTTTCTCCCTAAAACTGTTGTGAGTACTCTAGGTACAAACATAATTGGATGCTGGGCATGCCCTACCAGTCCCTGGTAGATGGTACCCTAGGTACCCAGGGCATGGGTCCCCCAGTAGGCCTACCAGGGCGGCAGCACTTATTGTGCCACCCTGGGACAGCCACCCAAACTGACACCACCAGGCCACTACTGTAGCCTGGGTAAGGTGGTGCTAGCACCCCTTACAGGGATGTAGGTACCCTATGTCCCATACCATTACAACACATATACTCTCATAGGTCACCCCTATGGCAGGCCCTGGTAATCCTACAGGGCTGGGTGCTGAGGTATGTGTGAGGGGGGACCCCTACGTGAGTAGGACCTCCCTGCAACCTTCGTACCATCGTTACTGGGTTGTTTGTAGTGTAGCCATACCATATACTCTTAACCGCATTATAAGTTATTGCGTCATCGCTGTAACTTAGGAATGGCTACACAGAACCATATCGTGTTTGGTGTCAAACATGAAGGAATCATACCCCCAGTCCAGCCATGGGCATGGGGGCACGATTCCCCCTTGCTAGGAGGGTGATATGGGAAAAGCGGTAGAATTTGGACACCAATTTAAAAGTGCACATGTACCACAAAATGGCTACTGTTCGCCACCTACACGACTCTGGCTGGCTGTTGCTGGGGAAAACCCCAGCCTCGCCATCTGGACAATAGGGCTCCTGTGGCAGGGAGGTGCCAGCACCTCCCCAGACAGGACATGTGGATTGGAACAGGGTGGGTGCACCAAAAGTCCATTCAGAGTTGCACGTAGGCAGCTGCAGAGCCCCAATTCTGCATACACCGCCTGGAACCGGTTCAGGGGCATCCTGCCCCTCGCCCAGGCGGGAAACACACAAAGGGGAGTGGGTGTAGCCACCCTTTCCCGCCTCTACTCTGATTGGTAGGCTCTATTTTGGACCATCCCCTAATCTTGGGGATATATGGGAATAACTTTGCCCTAGAGCCTTAGATTCGTACAGGACTTCACAGAACTGACCTTCGACGAGCTGCTGCCCAGCTGACTGAAGAAATCTCCCTTGGGATAAAGGAGTTATCCCCCTGCTTGGCAGGCACCTAAAAGACTACAAGATACCCGGTTGGAACTTCGTTGCTCTCACGACCTTCGACGCCTTCCAGCAACCTCGAGGTGGGTCTCCAGTGCATCCCAGCGTCCTGTGAGCGTGCCCAGCAAGTCTGAGCACCCTGGACCACGTGGGTGTCGAGATCCCCGCATACCCCGAGACACCGGCCACCTCTTGTCCAGCACACGACCCCGACCAGTGGGGAAGTTGTGCTTTGGCCCATTCTTGAGCCAACCTTCAAGCAGCATTTGTGCCGACCCTCAGCTCCCTGGCCCGCTCCGGTGGCCCGTGGGAGCCCTTTTACGCACTCCATTTTGCTGCCTTCCGCGGTCCCTTGTCTCTCGACTTGTGGGCCCCGACGGAGGACAATCTTCTTTTCTAAGAGTTCCCCTGGTTGCTCCAGGCCTGCTCTACGCTCCCTGCAAAGGAGAGCACCCTCAGACCACGTGGGTCTGCACCAGCAGCTGCTTTGTTCATCTTGCGTGGGTTGCGGTTGTCAATGCTTAGTGGATCCAATCGGGACACTAACACCGCAGCGACCCTCAGCCGACGTGGGACAGTCGCCCTCCAGAAGCTGGCCTTCCTTGAAGCCTCCCGGAGCTTGTGACTGCAGAGCCCAGCTGTACCTTCCACACCTGAAGCACCCGACACCCACGAGCTCCTTCCTGTGAGCTCCCTGGTCACTGTGCTGTGACCCAGACTCTGTCCCCTCTGCTTTCAGGTTCATCTTTGTCTTTTCTTCAACTTCAATCTTCACGACTTCAGCGACACTTCCAGCTAGCAGCAGTTTGGACTCCTTTTCCATAGAAAATCAGCCCGCGACCCGACACCAGAATCGACCTATGCACCCGGCTTCCCTGGGGCAGGTAACAGTGGTACTTCGGTACTTCCGTGGTGGTGGGCTCTCCAAAGCCTTAAGTCTCAAGCCTTAACTTTGTACTGTTGTTAGAAGTGTCCTTAAACCTTAATTATCCAACCGCGACATTCTCCATAGGCTAACATTGCGATCCCGACAGCAGCTTCTCGCACTGCACACGCCTCCCGTGGGTCCCCTTCCTCTTAACTGTGGGTGGATTCTTAAAGGGCCAGCGATCCTGAATGCCCTAGGCATTGCCTGTAGAATTGTCGTGGTTCTTATACCACTATTTTAGTATATGGTTTGGTCCCCCCCTGGGACCCATTGATTTCTGTGCTATTTATTGTGTTTAGAAATGCTTGTTTGAATTGTAACTTTGCCACTAGCCACATAAAGTGACTGTGGGATTCTGTCTAGAATAAATACATATATTTTATATATATACCTGTGTGGGCTACTCTTTCATTTGGTTATTCAAGAGGTTATTATGGTAAAACAATAAGCTTAACACTCCTTCAAGACTTAGCCTGAAGGCTGCTCTCCACAGCTACCACTAGGATAGCTTTCTTTAAAGGTTGTCTTAAACCTACCATCAATAGGAGTCGAATTGGACTGGTGCAAGGTGTCCCTATAACTAGGAACAGCATATGCCAGGCCAACTTCTCACACTGACCCATTCATGGCGGATCTGAAAGAGGACATGTTGACGGTGGACGCACATATATTTGCGTCTTCAAAACTGGAGCAGGAGGGAACATACATGTACTTATAGCATGTACATGGAGCCGTTGGGGTCTACGATAGGGGACATAACTGATCACAAAATTCATATTTCCTCAAGCCGGGAGGGAGGGTCCGCTGGGAGGCGGGAGGCTGGGTGGCCAATGGGCAGGGAGGAGAGGCGGGACTGCGGGGTCAGCGGCGGGAAACCAGGAAGGCGAGTGACCGGGGCAGCGGCGAGGAGGCGAGGAGAGTGGCCAGCAGCAGCAGGAGGAGAGCGGCGTGAAGCGGAGGTCAGCGCAGGTGAGGAGGGAGCGGCGTGAGCGGGGTCGGTACCAGCAGGTAGGTGACAGGCAGCAGCAGGCGACAGGCAGCAGCAGGCGACAGGCGAGCGACCGTCTGTGTGGGGCACAGGGGTCACACTGACCAGCCCGCCGCGGTCACCTTAAGTAAGGAGCCGGGAGGGAGGGTCCGCTGGGAGGCGGGAGGCTGGGTGGCCAATGGGAGGAGAGGCGGGACTGCGGGGTCAGCGGCGGGAAACCAGGAAGGCGAGTGACCGGGGCGGCGGCGAGGAGGCGAGGAGAGTGGCCAGCAGCAGCAGCAGGAGGAGAGCGGCGAGAAGCGGAGGTCAGCGCAGGTGTGGAGGGAGCGGTGTGAGCGGGGTCGGTACCAGCAGGTAGGCGACAGGCGACAGGCAGCAGCAGGCGACAGGCAGCAGCAGGCGACAGGCAGCAGCAGTGAGAGGTGAGCGACCGTCTGTGTGGGGCACAGGGGTCACCGCCGCCGTCACGCTCCATAACAGCGACGTCCACCTACCCAGCAGCCGCTAACTTCCACCAAAATCTTCCAAGGCCTAACCCTACGCTACTCTCACACACTCCCCTTCGCTAAACCCTCCCGATGGTGCCGAGCGCAGGAAGAGGAAGTCGCCTTCCTCCCCTGCGCTCATATACCCACCCCTTGACCCTACCTGGTCCTACCCTTGCGCGAATGACCCCGGGGGAAGGCTAGTCTGCGACTCTGCTTCCCCCCCGGGGCCCGGCATTTCTGATGTTTGTGCAGTTGGGCCATTTTTGTTAGCTGTAAAGCGAATAATTGCTATATTGACTGATAATCTGTGTATTGTAGTTTAATGGGACATGGTGTATAATATACGTTCTTTTTTACTGACTGCCTAAGCATAGCAACGTAGTTTAATTCTGGGAAAAGTTGTATACACTAAGAGTTTGCAAGCCATTTAGGAATCGGTTGTGATTTGAGGGTCGATCAGTCAAAGTTCTGGCTCAAAAGACTTCCAGTGGTGTGCCTGGACCTGCTTTTTTTTAAGGCATAATGTGATTTCTCTTTTTAGTTAACAAGAAATTTAACGCGTTTCTCTTTTTTCAGTCTGCCTAGCTTGATTGGTTCTGGGGCCTCGGACGTGTTGCACAAGGATTTCACTTGATACCTATAACCTCACCCACATTCCTTTCAGCATTCCTCCTGCAAATGTGCTGATCATGTTGCATTCCTACCCTGAGACACACTGCGATCAGAGGCCTGCGAGTCAGCGGGCATTTTCTCTCGTGGCTCAAAGAGCCCATAGTTCAATCTCTGAAGAAACAAATTTAAGTAACCCTTTTGATGCGAGAAATCGAGCGTTTGCCGCTGCTTTGTCGAGCCCCTTCTGCCCCCCCCCCCCCGCCCCCCGCACCTTTAAGTCACATCTGCATCGATTTGGCATGCCTTCCTACTACTAATTATTTTACTTGCGGAATGTTGCATGAAAAGTGGAGACCCATCCAAACCAAAAATATTCACACCTTATATTTTCACGAGCAACTGATTTTTAGCTCCAGCTTTTCGGTAGATCTTATTCCTTGTTGTCGTTAGGGCGCATAGCATGCAAACATAATCGCGCTGCTTTTCAAAAGTGCGTGGTGTTTTTTTTTTTTTTTGTTTGTTTTTTTTTTTGCCCCCCCCCTAAACTGCGTAGTATTACTTTTCATGAAGCTACAGATTACTAAGACACTCCCTTAGTAATCGAATACATGTAATTATTTTTGAAGTACTTAAGATTCCAGTTTTCAGTTTTGAATCTTGCAAACTCCCCTTCGCCTCTGTTTTTTGACGTAAACAAATATATAATATAAATTCTTAAGGGGGGGCTTTCAGTCAGCCCTCTAAATCCACTGGTCTCTGCACCACCCCTATACAGCATGGGGCACAGGGTGACCCACTAGCCTACCCGAGAGTGGTGGCATTCTGCTCTTGCGCATCTGCTTAAGTCGTCCTTGTGAGTTCCATGAAGGCCTGGTCCAGGGTGTGCTTTAACACAGAAAAATATATATTTAAGCATCTAGACCATGCTTGCTTTAATATACTAACAAATGCCTTCAGGCAAAAATAAAACGAGTATTGGCAAACCCCACACTTATTAGCTTTGCCAATGATCGTTTATTTCTTTTTAATGGGTATGGGAACTCTTTTCTAGGCTGAACGGTCCATTGTAAGCCTTCTTGAATCAATTTTGAACCGGAAGATTCTGTGTGGATTGTGTAACCTCATTGATGTGGCGTTGACCACGGTAAGGGGGTGTTTGGAATTTGAAATGAGGTTGCATTGGCAGGATAGTAGAGGAAACATGACAGTTTATTGTGCTATTCGTCTATTCGCATACCTGAAAGCGGTAGTGTGGCAATAGTTTGAAATCTAATTGCATCCTGCCATGCATGGCATGTCATAAAATAAACGGAAACTCTGCAGTGTAGTAGAGCCGAGGAACAGGAAAACCGAGATCAAGACTGAGGGAAAGGATCCGGAAGTGATGCATACCTTTTGAAGACCAACACTACCGTGTCAACCTCAAAGGAGAAATTAAGATAGAAAACATGCTGTTTTCTGAAAATCAATAAAGTGAGAGGGGAGGGGGGACTTGGAACTTGGAAAGCCCCAGTGCCCGTGCTCCTTGAGTTGTGAGAAATGTAAACAATAAGGGTCAATGTTCCTAGAAAGGAGAAGGACTATCTGGAAGTTGGGGAGAGTCAACAAGACTGTTTTTTATGTTGCCCTCACACACCGTTTTGAGAGTGGTGTGTTCCACTCTCTGAGTAGCCAGTGGAGGGCCTTTAACAGACTGAGGCAAACTTGGAGGGGGGGTTGAAGCAAGGATGTGCAGAAGCATTTTGCACAACTCTAGAGGCTTTTGACTAGTGATTTTTGCCACCTCCAGATACAAGGCGTTCCCATAGTTAGGGCCTGGACTACGGTTCTCTGAGCATTGGTGGGGCGACAGTAAAAAATCTAACTGAGCCATTTCAGTATTCCAAAGCAAGTGCCTGCTACCTTGTTTTTTTTTTTTTTTTATAAAAATCTTTTTTTTTTATTCAAGACATACGAACACACAAAACAAATGCAGTAAGATACAAAAATCAAGTGTCACAAATAGTCACGATGAGACAGTGCAGTCAAATTACTGAATATCAGTGGGTCGCAAGTGCAATTACATGTTGGCCGAGTACTCCGTATCCAAACATTGATGTCATCAAGTCCCATTGAGGAGGAATCTTGAAAGGCCCCATACTCTCGTCCATTTATTCAGGCAGCCCCTACTTTCATTAATCACTCTCTGCTAGCATACACCAGTCCATATCTGACTCCCATTCCGCTTGTCACAGTGTGGCCCCACCCTTCCAAGTCCATGTGATATTACGTTTCGCGACCATACATCCCAAGGAAACCCACAGCCTCCCCGCTCGAGACAAATCCGTGGCATCCCAGATATTTAAAAAACAAAGCTGAGGGGAGAGATCAATAGACACTTTGCTTATCCGTGACATATCTGAAATAATCGTCTCCCAATACTTTCTAAGAACTTAAATTCCCACCACTGATGGATGTAAGTACCAAGGTGGCCGCACCCCTGAGGGCAATCGGGGGAGACCAGAAGTCCCATCTTAACCAGCGACACACTAATATATTATGCAAGATGGAGTAATTTAAGTTGAATAAGTCTGAAGCTGGAGCGGATAGCCTCCTCGCAAGGGCCTCCCGCCAATCGTCATCTGGGATATCTCCTATGTCTGTTGCCCATTTCAAACGAGTTTTCTCCTGGGTGTCTGGCCTGTTATTCTGGATTTTGCGGTAGATTAATGAGATGGCTTTCTCCTGGATATTGTCGTCCAAGAGTCTATCCTCTAGAGGTGCGGGGTGCGGAGGCTGGTAAATCATTCCCCTTGAGAAGCGCTCTGCGAAGAGCGTTGCAGGCTTGACGTTAGTGAAATGTCTCCCCTCCCTGCAACTGGTAGTCTTTCTCTAAGTCAGTCAATGTAGCCACCTCGCCCTCCCTCCACATATCGCCAACCCGAGATGGGCCAATCCAGTCCCATTTATCGAACCCAGGCTGTTTAGACCGCATCCCCAATCAGCAAGAGTCCAGCAGCTGAGTAGCCTGTGTAATCCTATCTTTCATCCAAGGGCAGCTGTTGCCTTGTTCCATAGTGTAATCGCGGTGGAGGTGGGGGTAAATCTGGGCAAGTGGCTCGCACCACCATAAAGAGCCCTGAGATGGGTGCCTGGAAGCATGTTGTGTCTGTGCATCCTATAGGCGGGGTCTGCAATTGGACGATGCATCCAGTGGTTGAGCACCACCAGTTGGAAAGCCCAATAGTAGGATTCAATAGCTGGTAAGGCAATACCATCGTACCAGCTTTTTGTGAGCTTAGAGCGATACGGGGATCACCGCTGTTCCAAAGCAGGGCACAAACCTCTGCATCAATAGATTGGAAATAGCGAGGTGGAACCAAGTGCGACGTATTTTGCAAAACATAGAAAGCGTGGGAGAGCCATCCTTTTATAAAGCGCAGCTTTACCTAGCAGTGTGAGGGGCAGTGTTTTCCAATGTTGCACATCCGCCTGAAGGCGGCGTAGGGGAGGGAAAATGTTCCGGTCATAAGACGGAGGGATTGGGCGTGATATAGATACCAAGTACTGAAAACCATCATTAACTCTCTTGGCCTCACAACCAGTTGGAAGACGCGGAGGATCTCCACTTAATACATAAATCAAGGATTTATCACTGTTAATCGTGTAACCCGAATATTTTTTTAAGAGTGAAAATGAGTAGTACTTTGTGGATGGAGAAGTAGGGTTTAGCCAAATAGAGCGAGATGTCGTCAGCATAAAGAGAGCTAGTGTCCTTTCAGTCCATTGACCAATGAATAAGGGGATCTCCCCTAATCCAAACAGCTAGTGGCTCAAGAGCTAAAGCAAAAAGCAGCAGCGACAGGGGGCAACCCTGTCGCGTGCCTTTTCCTAACACAAAAGCAGAAGAACATGTGCCGTTCACTGCTACCCGAGCCAGGGGCTGAGAGTACAGAAGACGTATCCAGGACAGAGAACGAGGACCAAAACCGTATCTCTCGAGCGAGGCAAACCATAAGGGCTACTCGATCATGTCAAACGCCATTTTTGGCGTCCAGTGACATGATGACCGCATCTTCCTAGTGGAATTCCCACCCAGAACTCCGTACAGATGGAGATTCAACGATGTATTGCGAGTTAGCAGAAAGCCGGATTGGTCCGGATGTACCAGTTTGTGAAAATGGGGTGGGAGACGCTGGGTCAGAAGTTTGGCCAGGATTTTGACCTCTGGGTCCAGAAGGGAGATGGGTATGTAGGAGCTGCACTGATTGAGGGGGCTTACCCCCTCTTGTGGATCACCACGATGGTCGCGAAACGTTGTCTCTGGTAATACACTTGCCTTCCCACTCTTCGTACATTCGGACGAGAAATGGGGCAATCATGAAAGCATTCGATTTTGTAAAGTTTGATAGGAAGGCCACTAGGGCCCATAGCTTTACCGGACTGCAAGGAACCAATTGCCTTCGACACCTCTTCTCTTGTCAAGTTGGCATCCAGATCCTCAACATCCGGAGATTCCAGGAGAGGCAAGGGCAGCGCAGCCAACAATTCCTCCACCTGAGTGGAGATGTGGGAGGAGGTGTAAACTCATTCGTAATGGTCAACGAATGTTTCTGCAATTCCAGCTCTGTCATATGACTGCACCCTGATGATCCATGAGCTGAGCCACCCACCTATTGGCCATATCCCTCCTATCGAGCCACACTAACAGTTTGCTAACTTTGTTGCCTTACGTACCTGGGGGGTGTACGTCTCATTGGACCCGGCTGTCCGCTACGAGCATAATCTTCTCTCTCCACTTCGGAGATTGAGGTTAGACGTGGCCCGTTGGCGTAAGCTTCCCTTGTCTCCCCTCGGACGTGCGGCACTTTTTAAAATGATGTCTCTTCCCCCGATTCCTTTACGCACTTCAGAACTCATTTGATATTATTCCGGCGGCCTACTTCCGGGAAGTGGAGAGCTTACAAAGGAGACTTGTTTGGGACGGTCGTGCACGTATTGCTCTTGCAAAACTGACTCTCCCCTGGTATGACGGGGGCATTGCGCTCCCAGACATCAGGAGGTACTATTGGGCTTCCCAGCTATCTGCTATTAACCACGCAACGTACGCACCTGGTCCGAATCCGGCTTTCGAAATGGATAGATTTTTGTTGCCTGGCGGCAACTTTAACAGAGCGCTTTACTCTCGATCGGCTGGGAGGAACTTAACCGGTCCCACTAAGATTGCAGTACGCTCGTGGAAGGCTGCGAATGTGGCCATGGGCTGGAATGATCGTTTGACGGGTGCGACCCCCTTGTTTGCGTCTGAAAGATTGGGAAGCCTTTGGACGACGAAGGGATTTGAGCGTTGGGACACGATTGGCATCAGCACAGTAGGTGACCTCCGGGTGAAGGGTGCGGTTAAGTCCTTTGCTGCGCTGCAGAGTGAGTACGAATTGAGTGAGAGGGAGTTCTTTCGGTACGTTCAGGTTCGGCACGCCTTGCTCTCGGCCTTCGGGGCCGAGACTGCAGTCCCTGTGTCTTTGCCACTCGAGGACCGCATACTCGACGGTCACTTGCCCGACAGTACTATTTCCCTTTATCTATAAAAAAACTAATAAACATTCGGGCGGATCTCCTCGTGCGTCTTCGGCAGGAGTGGATCGGGGATGGGGTGGAACTGGACGATGAGGATTGGCAGTCTGCGCTGTCCTCCCCTAAGGAGGTGGCCATACCCGCGCGTCTCCGTCTTGTCCAGCTTAAAATTCTCCACCGTGTCTACGTGACGGGCCCTCGTTTAGTTTTGATGGGTTTTTCTGAAGACGGGCTCTGTAGGCGCGGCTGTAGGCTCAACGCCACTTTTCTCCATGTTCTCTGGGAGTGCTGTGAGGTGGCGGAGTATTGGCGCTGGGTGCATGCTGTCATGGAATGTGTCACTGGGGTCGCTCTGTTGCCTTAGGTTCGCCGATGTTTGCTGAACGTGTGGGAGCCTAATGACTATAATGCGGCTCAGACTCGGTGGGCGGCCCTTGGGAACATGGTTGCTAAGAGGGACATCGCACAGCTTTGGGGTTCCCGGCGGCCTCCCACCGTGTCAGTATGGAAGGAGAACATGGATTGGTGCATGTGCAGAGAGAAGATTGTGTATGTGGCTCGGGGTAAGCCGGGGGCGTGGGGTAGAATCTGGGGTCAGTGGAACGCGTACCGAGGGAACATCTGCACACCCCCCCTTGTGGACACATCTGATGCTGCCTTGTCCCCCTGATCCTGAGGTTCCCGGACTATTGCATTTTACCTGTAGATGGTTGTGGCTCTCCCGTCGCCCCCACCTCCCCCTTGATCATCCTCGTTTACCACCCGAGGGTGGAGTAGGTATTGTGTGGTCCCCCGGCTGTGGTTAGACGCCCCTTTTTCGATGGTTTCCGCCTTGCTTTTTGGTATTTTATTTTTCTTTCTTTGTTTGTATTTCTAAAATTTATGTATCCTGATAACCTCTGAGGTGCACACAGTAATTTGTTAATTCGGCTGAGCCCCAGGGGGCCTATTACTGCCTTGATGTTGTTGAACATGTATATATTAGCGGCCGGCCCTGGTGGTTGTAGGCCCATGTTTGTATTGAGTTATGTGCAATAAAGGTTTTCGCAAAAAAAAAAAAAAAACTTTGTTGCCCATTTCATACACCCAATGCTGCGTAGTGCGGTGTTGGGCCCTTGCTGCCTCCTCTGCAGTATCCCTATATTCTTGCGAAGTCAGCAGTATCAACGGGTTGGAGGAAGTATGAGGACGTCCAGGGAATTCAGGAAATTGGGTAGGAATAGGAATTTGCCCCAGGTTTGAGGCAGTTGAACACGGACCAAATTATTCCAATACCTTTGATAGATGAAATCAATATCCAATGTCTGATTATTCGGCCACTGGTCTTGCGGATTCTGATTATTCATAGGAATGCCTAGGATGGGGTAAGGAACTGGTTGAGGTCCCAGTAGATCAGAAAGGTCCTTATGTTGATGCAAATGTCTTGGGCTCTACTGATCGGTTTCTGGTTGATACAGGAGTTACTCATAGTGCTCTGTCTAAAAAAAATTGGTTCCTAGCGCTCCCCTGTCTGGCGCAATGATGACATCGATGGGACACCTACATCTAGCCCACTGTCACAGCCACTTGCATTTAGTCTTGATAAATTCACTGCAGCATGTCCATTTTTGCTTCCCCCTACCATGCCGGATAACATTGTGGGTATCGATATGCTCAAATTTTTTTTCATGCTACAATACGTTGTTCCCCAGAAGGTGTGCGTGTTATCTTAAATAACTATCCAATGGTTGATAGGTTGTCTCACTAAAGAAGATATCGCTTTGACATCATTACCTAGTACTTTATGGGCTATATCAGATACCGATGTGGGACAAATGGTTATTCCACCAGTGCATATTCAAGTGAAGGAAGGTGCTTCATTGCCTCAATATAAAAATATCTCGGGAAGGCGAGGAAGCATTGACCCACATTGTTCAGGATTTGATCAAGGTGGGGGTTGTGGAAGAAGTCCCTTATAACATTAGTAATAGCCCTATCCCTCCTACTTTGAAAAGAGACACGGACACTAAAATTTACAGATTCATTATTGATTTACAAGAGGTTAACAAAATCGTAGTGCCCCAATACCCGGTAGTCTCTGATATCACGACACTTCCTACTATGGTTCCTCCTACTACCACTACATTTAGTGTCCTAGATTTGAAAAATGCATTTTTTTTCAATACCTATTCACCCTGACATCCGTTATTTGTTCGGTTTCACTTTGAATAGATCATTCAGATTCTGTAGAGCTCCACAAGGGTATACAGAGAGACCTAGCATTTATAGTCCGGCATTGAATAGGCAGCTTGATTCTTTTCCTGTACAGAAAGGGGTGGCTCTTATTCAATATGTCTGACAACTTGTTGGCTGCCGATACCCCTGAACAGTGTAAAGAAGGAACACTGTCATTATTATCATTCCTTGCCTCTCATCATCACAAAGTCTCTTGGAAGAAGTTGCAACTTTGTAGACAGCAGCTTACCTGTTTAGGTCACCTCCTGTCTAAGGAGGGTCGTGAACTTACACCAGATCGCATTCCGACCATTTTAGATACTCCTGTGCCCTGTACTCAGAAGGATGTTCGTGCACTGTTTGGCCTTACTACTTTTTGTAGGCAATGGATCCCTAGCTTCTCGTACATTATTAAAGCCCCGTTGGCCCTTTTGACTAAAGATACTCCGATGCCTCTCCCATAGACTACTGAATGCTTTCCAACAGCTACGTCAAGCTCTTTGTTCTGCACCAGTATTAGGAACTCCAGACTACACGAAGACTTTCACACTCTATGTACACGAGAGGGAAGGTTGTGCCCTCTCGGTTTTAACACAGATACACGGTGATAAGCAACTTCCTTGTGCATATTTCTCCGCTGTCCTTGATCCAGTTGCCCGCGCGCAGCAGCTGTGTCCATACGTCGGAGTGAGGGAATAGTCTTGTCACATAGATTGTTTGTGTTAGTACCTCGTTCAGTCGATACCTTGCTAAATCATACAGCATCTGACTAGTGCTTGCTTGACAGGATATGAATTGACACTTTTGGCCCCTCATATCGCGTTGAAAAGATGTTTGACTCTGAATCCTGCTACATTATTGCCCCTTCCAGCTACCCAGTCTCAGTCACAAGAGCTACATGATTGTATATCCCTTACTGAAGAACACACAAAGGGTCATGTTGACCTACAAGATGCACATCTTTCTAGTGTTGATGGGGAATTGTGGGTTGAGGGATCTTGCCTGATGGCACTACATCTGCTGCTTATGCAATTACAACCCTTCAGGCAGTAGTTGAGACCGCTTGTATCCCTCAGAAGTCCGCTCAAGCAGCCGAATTGATGGCACCGACAACAGCATGTGAGCTTAGTACAGAGTTGCTTGTTAACATTTACAATGATAGCCAATACACCTTCGGCGTGGCTCATAACCTCGGGCAGCTTTGAAAAGAAAGAGGCTTTACTTTACATGGGACACAAATAGTGCATGGGGAATTAGTACATAATTTCCTTACTGCTTTGACTTATCCTAAGAAAGTGGCAATTGTTAAATGTAGTGCACACAAGAATGTGACCTAAAAAATAAGAGCAGGCAATGCCTTTGCACATTTTACAGCTCGAGAGACCGCAATGCAGTGAAGTACCACATCTATGTATGTAGTTAAATCACAGGCTGAACGTTGGCATGATGCCAGGCAAGAGGTGCTGGACATGCAACAATCCTGCCTCTGTTGATGAATTAGACCAATGGTCTAAGGAGGGAGCATTGGTTGATGAGGGCTGTTGCCAGAATAAAGAAATGACAAAATGGAAGTTACCCACAGCTTTTTTTTACACCCTATGATTCACATGGCATATGTGCCGGCACCTGTTGGAGCATCCTCCATAACAAAGCAACTTATGCAAGTTTTGGATCATCCAGAGATTGTCGGTACGGCTAAGAAAATAGTCCAGTCCTGTCTGATCTGTCTCCAGTATAATCCTGGAAAGGGAATACTAACTCCAACAGGAGAGTTTGCAATACCTATTGCACCTTTTGAGGTCTTGCAAATGGATTACATCCAGCTTGAGCGGTGTAACAACCTGAAGTTTGTCTTGCTAGTGGTTTGTGCCTTTAGTAAATGGGTGGAGGCATATGCTACGAAAGATAATACAGCTCTTACGACCACAAAGGTGCTCCTAAAGGAGTTTTTCTCCCCCGATTTTGGCATTTGTTGAATTTTATGGAGTGGCAACTCACCCCATTTTATTGGGCAAGTTGTTGAGTATCTCATGAAAGGATTAGGAATCAAGCAGAAGTTTCATATTGCTTTTCACCCACAATCAGCAGGACTAGTGGAACGTTACAACTCCACTCTGAAATTAAAATTGGCCAAGATACAGGCTTCCACATCTTTGAAATGGCCTGATGCATTGCCCTTAGCATTGCTATCCATTAGATCGATACCACATACACTATCTGGCCGCACACCGTATGAGGTGGTTTTTGGAAGGCCAATGAATATTTGGGGGGGGGGGGGGGGTTCCTAAGCCACGCCCTTTACATGATGTACCCTATTTATTGATGAATGACTATTTGTCTCAGTTGACTCAGTTTGTCTTCTATTTATCAACTGGTTCGGGAGACTCTTCCAGACAGGTCGCAAGGTGAGGGCCACTGCTTGCTCCCTGGTGACTTTGTGTTTGTAAGGTCCTTCCAGAGAGCCAGCTCTCTAGCACTGAGGTGGCGAGGACCGGAGCAGGTACTACTGGCTACCAGGACTGCAGTTCGAGTGACGAACCGGAAGAACTGGGTCCACGCGACATGCTGTCAAAGTGTTGCAAGACCTAGTGAGCCCAGCTGTGTTGGCAGGTCACCGCAATCTTCTGGTCACCGAGAAAGGACGAGCCACGTCACCTGAAGGATCTTAGGAAGTCTTCCCAGACCACATGACTCTCGTACATCTCTATCAGCTGCGACACAGGAAGAAAGACACTTCGTTGCTGAAAAAGACTGTTTGAGCCACTGTCCTGGGTGGTTAAAGCTGACTTCAAAGGGGGTTAGTCTTTTAGTAAATATTCGTCTCAATGTTAGTAAATAAATCCATGCCTGCCCAGGACCTTAGGACACCATCTGTTTTGTTGTTTGTCAACGAAATGAGTATGCTTAAGGAGAAGAAACCAACTGCTGCAAGAGTTTGTAGCAAAAGAACAATAATTGCTATTGGACTCACTTTGACTATTGTTATTGTTGCTATAATAACATGAGTTGTAGATGAAGTAGCCCCTGTCTGAAATCTACTGACTGCTACTACTCCTGTCCTTATTGAACACCACTACTCCTGTCCTTATTGAACTCCACTACTTTACTCTTCCTTATCATGAGCGGAAGCACAGAATGTCCTACCTCATTAACACTCTCATTCAGATGTTGCACCATACACACAATGCCACGAACGTTACCAACTGCTGGGTATGCGGAATGATGCCAGTTCATCGGAAAAAGGGAGGTACGCCTTTTATTCCTTTGCCGTTTTCACATAATGGCTCCTGCAGAGCCTGGTTTGCATTGTTGTGGGCTTCTGAAGTTGCTAATATTACTTATGCTGATGTAGGAGGACTAAATGCTCAGTTGAATAAAGTTTGTTACCCTGATACGGAAGGAGATCCACAAGCTAAAGGAACTGAATGGGAAATGGAGGAGTATCGTCAAGGAAATTCCTCTGTTCGCTATGTTTTCCCCCACACTCTAACAACCCAGGGAAATGGGCCTCCAGTAATTGCTGTTACTAGAGCTCTAGCGGATCTGTGTGAGCAGTATTGGCAATATCCTTGTGGGAAAAAGTGACTGTACTTTAGTGTTAAAAATTACTGGAATGAACAATAGCAGTTTTTTGTCCTCACACAATACTTATTTCATTTGCAGAAGTAAAGGTTATCATCTACCTATTGGTTGGTCTGGAATCTGTGTCCTTTTTTTGCTTCCAACTGTGTTTTTGGCACCTGCATCTTACCATAAAGACTATAAACTGTATAATGACATTTCCAAAAAAGATTCAAGAGGACGGTTCAGTTCGGTTCAAAAATCTTTATTCGATTCATACAATGAATCATAAAAGCACAAAGTTAAAAAACATAATACACAAATAAGGTGATCCATCCATAAAATAAAAATTACAATTCAAAAAAATCCATCATACAGCATAAATACAAATCCAATGGCAAAGCACAGTTCTACAGCTAATTTATCCATAGCGTTTCCTAATCTGAAGTGAAACTCTTATAAAATTTAACATGGCACAGCAAGTATCAACAGAAGATAATGACAGCAAATAATCATAGCCTTCTTTATAAGTGCATGGTTGCCGCCCCTTCAGGACAGGTTTAATAAATCTAATCCTAGGATCTTGATATAAGGAGCAAAACAGGACAACATGTATAGTACTTTGGCTAACTCTGTCATTACAGGGACAAGGGGGTAGCTGCTCACACCAACCCCCTTGTTTAGGAAAGGCGAAAAGAAAATGGAGGGTATTTAGCCTAAACCTCGTGAGATAAAACCGCCATTGGACATTAGTTGTGAAAGTTAAATAAAATTGATGCTGTAACTTAGGTACATAGCCAATAGGGCCTCCCAGACACAGTGAGCCTAAAAACTTCCAGTAATTTGACTTAATTTGGGTTTTTATGTTTCCCTGGATGTTTGCAGGATTTTCATAAACATGACCCAAACCTATCTTATTCAACATGTCCCTGACGTATGACAACCAGGGGATCTTGTTTGCATTATCCAGGCTCAAGCAGTCTGAGAGAATTTCTCTCGAGAGCTGCAAATCGTCAGATAACCATATTTTGCCCCATAATAATAGGGGTGACAGACGAATGATGTCAGTCACTTTGGTCATTCCCATTTCA
The DNA here is from genome assembly GCF_964204655.1 of Triturus cristatus. NCBI lineage: Eukaryota > Metazoa > Chordata > Amphibia > Caudata > Salamandridae > Triturus > Triturus cristatus. The sequence goes on along the minus strand of NC_140592.1, from coordinate 511,886,343 downwards.
TTATGACAGAAGCTATTCGATGAACCCGATGGAATCAGTAATACCCGTTTTAGGAATTTATTTTCCATCACTTGTACCACTGAGGGGTTTTCGGTCCCCCATACTCCTGCCCCGTAGGTAGCCACAGATAAACATTTAGATATATAAAGAGTTTTAAGGTGCGCAACAGGTTTTTGACCCAACTTACCACAGAAGCGAAAAAGACCTTCTATGGAGCGGGTAGCACTCTGGGCTCGAGCCTTCATTAAAGGAGCCCAACTTAGTTTGCTATTGAAAAGATTTCCAAGGTAATTAAAATTCTCCACCCTTTCAATAGTAGAGTGATTCACCACAAATTTTCTAGGTTTTGTTCCTTTAGGACCACAGACCATTGCAAAAGATTTTCCAAAATTTACCTTCAGGTCAAGATCCAGCATGAAGGTGTTAAAGGCATCTAGGCACAACTGCAAACTGTTTCCAGTGAGGGTCATTAAAACAGTATCGTCTGCATATGAGAGTATAGGAATACTCCTACCGTTTACCTTAGGAAAATCACAACAGTGGTCCAACAAGTACTTTTCTAGTCCATTTGTGTATACTAGGAACAAGAAAGGCGCCAAAATGCAACCTTGACGCACCCCCTCAGTTGAGGGAATAGGTTTAGTTGTTTCCCCCCCAGGTCCAAATCTTATAGCCACGGACGTTGCTGCGTGTAGTCTGCGGAGAAGTGTCACCAGGGGTTCTTAGAAGCCCATATCGTCCATCATCTGCCACAGCCTGCTTCTACAAACAGTGTCAAAGGCGCTTGACAGGTCCATGAAGGCAAGGTAAATTGCAGAACTCCTTGCCTTCATGTACTTGCCAATAATTAGCGCCAAATTCAGGCACTGCTCAACTGTCCCCTTCCCACTTCTGAATCCATACTGGGAGTTCACAATTAGACCAACAGAGTCAGCCCATGTTTCTAATCTGGCCAAAATAACCCTCCCCAATAGTTTACATGATGCATCGATCAAGGATATAGGGCGATAGCATCGGGGATCACACCTATCACCCTTCTTGAAAATCGGCACCACCACTGCCACCTTCCACGATACAGGGATGCGACCAAGAACAACAGCCCTAAAAACATTCAGTAATAAAGGTGCCCAAGCTTCAATATTATGTTTAAAAAAGTCTAAAGGGACGGCATCAGGGCCCGGGGCTTTTAATGATATGCCCTTCCTCAAAGCTACTTCAACCTCTTCCAGTGTAAGTGAAGAGCTAAGAAGCAAAGCTGAAGATGGTACCACCAAATCCCCTACATCATCCAACAAATCCGAAAGTAATAATGCTTTGGGATTAAAGATTTTACCAAAGTGAACTTCCCAAGATTCACCAGTAATCTGCGTCAGTATACTTTCTTTGGTGTCATTTTTAAACAAGGGACGATTTACAACTTCCCAGAAGAGCCTACTATCTTTTAGCTCAGAGGCCTTCTCTAGATCGTCCCAGGCTCGATTTTTCAATTCCTGCTTCCTCTTTGTGATGGCCTCTTTATAAGCCCTTCTGGTCGATCTTATCAGTTCCTTATTTCTTGGTTTTTGTGTAAGGGCAGCTTTTAAGGATTTATGTGAGGCAGAGCATGCGGAGTCAAACCATTTAAAACACCTTAAATTCTTTTTCCCCACTGGTTTTCTAAGGTGCTCAGCCACGTGCCCACATAATTTTTCAAAACTCCCAATGACCTTGTCTGGATCAGACGTCAGAGACAGGCATGATTCGATCTCAGTTTTACAAACATTCAGAATCTCTACCTCAAGGCCTTCAGCATTTATTTTCCCCCACTTCATGGTAACTCCCTGATTTTTATTATATGTTATGGGTTGCTCCCAAACCAAATGTTTTCTACTAGCAGGGGCACTCAAGGATAGCATTAAAGGATTATGATCGCTTACGGCACTTGCGATTACCTCAAGCCTATTAACATAATGAAGAAAGTTACTAGACACAAATACAAAATCAATAGTACTCATTGCACCTCTTGTTCCCTGAAAGGTTGGTATTGGCGATATATTTGGGGCAGCCCAGGGCTCTACCATACATAAGTCATTTAGAATAATGATATTATTTAAAGCGTCCCCCTGGGGCGTGTGTTTAAAATGCATCAAGGGCTGTTCATTTAGATCATTGATACCACAGACATTGCAGCCACCAAATTTGCACAGTGTACAATTAAAATCACCAACCCAAATAACTACTAATAAAGCTCGATCACTACGAGCCTTACATATTGCTTCCTCCAAACTCTGGATTGTAGATACATCATTTCTATCAAAGACATTATGGTACCAATTAATTAACAACACGGGCTCTGGGAACAAATTTTCCAACAAGAGCAACTGGTACCAAGGAGTATCCACTATTTTTGAGGTTATCAGGTTCTTTAGTTTGATGGATAGAGCTGTCATTAACCCACCCCTTGCCCTCCCAGCTAGTGATGGGACCGCCAAAACATTAAAAGATTGAAAACCATCAATTTCCCCACCCACTCTGCTCCATGTCTCCTGAAAGCACAGGATATCCTGACCACCCACATGCTCCAGCCAAGCTTCATCCTCCATTCTACCCGCAAGACCTGCAATATTCCATGAGATTAGACACAGCCCAGGTTCCCCTAGGCTATTGTCCACAAACTTTATTGGAGTTTCCAGGTCAGGCCCAGTAATTGGTGGGTTTAGCTCACAGGCTAAGTTGCTAACAGTTTGACTATCCGAACGCATATTAGGTTGAGCATTGTGGTCGAAAGCGTCCACCACCTGGTTATCCTCCTGCCTTATCCCCCCCGTTTTCCCCCATGACCAAATCTGTGGTAGATAAAATGCTTTCCTTTTTCTTGTCTAATGGTCAATCTAAACCCTCCATTCCCACCAGTGGGTCAAATCGGTTTCTTAATGGAATATTGTTATTTGGCATCCACCCTAGGTATTCCTCCCCCTGGAATCTCCTTCTTGATTGGTCATAGGGGGTTTGCCCAAAATTTTTGAAACTTGTTGGCCCCATGAAAGATCCATCACCCTGGAACCACAAACCAGGATGATTTTGAGGGGGTCGAGATATAGTATTAATCTGAGTCCATCCAGAGTAATTATTACCCTGCACTCTCGACCCAGGAAAGCGAGGGTTAGGGGGAAGATGATGCAAGTTGGGATAAAAATATTCAAGACCTATACATTGAATATCCCCCATTCTAGCAAACCTTGCTTTGTTACAGATTAAGTCCTTGACCCACCTGTCCCTAAAATTAATTAGGATACAATCCCCCTCTAAATCCTTCTTGCTTGGGCCAACCCAAGGGACCCTTCGTACGTTTAATATTTTTGTACTAGAGGCTGGGGGGAGTGGTCTATTGTTGTTGAGCCAGAATATGACTTTATTTGATAGATCCTGATTTGATTCATGTTTATTTGGTGCGACCACCGGGACACCTGTCAGGATGGCCATAAAAGGTGCAGATTCGGGGGGTATATTCACACATATTGGTTTACTTGGAGGTGCCATTGTGTCCTTTTTTTGCTTCCAACTGTGTTTTTGGCACCTGCATCTTACCATAAAGACTATAAACTGTATAATGACATTTCCAAAAAAGATTCAAGAGGACAATAAACAATGATGAGGTGGATTAAACTGATACTGCACTACAGCAGTATATTGACTTTAATTTGGGACTATTCTTTGTTGGTGCAGCCTTAAACAGCAGAAAGATAAGGCGCTTGACACGTGTTGTAGAGGCTGTAACCAATCAAACCGCAATGGCGCTTGGAAATATCACAGAACTACAAATTGCGAGAATTGTGACGCTCCAAAATAGGATGGTCCTTGATATCCTCCTGGCTGGTCGTGGTGGAGCATGTCGCATCATCAGGAGTAGCTGCTGCATTTATATCCCTGACCACGCCACTTGTGTTTTTGATGCAATTTCCAAGATGCACAAAATAGCCACTGAAATCCACCAGGATTCAGGGACCTGGACTTTGACTGGATGGCTATGGAACATGTTTACTGTATGGGGCTGGAAGTTATTGTCAGCCCTATGTATAACTTCGTGGTTCTTTTCACTTCTTGCCTATGTATTCAATGTGGCCCAAGGCTGTGCTCCCTATGTTTCTACTTGTACATCATGTATACCGACTAAACAGAATGTTAAGAATCTAAATGCTCAACTAGCAAGTGATCAAGAAATTAGTGAATTAATGCAAATTGGCATTGGTGATATTTTTTGTATTCCTTTCGAAAACATAGGAAGATGTCTTCAGCTGATGCTAAAAGGGTCGTCTGTGGAAATCTGAAATCATTTCCGTTAGCATAAGCTGAAGCCATCTTGTTTGTGGCATCCATTTTGTTAGCAATGTAATTCTTCCGTCTTCACTGTTGCTTGCATTTCTGTTCTGCTTGAGTCATCAGTTTTAGTTAACTCCTTCTTTACTGAGCCAAAGTAATGTATGTGCTAAGAACAGGCCTGTAGCTGCTAGAATACACCTGGCTAAAGATCTAACTGTCAACTGTGTTTTGCAGCTGTAAGCAGTTCTGTTCCCCCTCCCACTTTGACTAAGTGATTACCCATCTTCCCATGTCTGGCTGTAACTATTCCTGTGTATGCTTGTACCTTCTATTTGTAACTACATGCTTACTCTGCAACAAACTCTGTATATAAGCACCATGGTCTTTGTATTCCATGTACTACCTCAGGCAGCACTTGAGTGCTGTGTGGACGTAGTCCCACTCAGGAGTGATTAATAAGCTTGTTATTTGAATTCTAGCTTCAGTGCCAATCTCGATTTTGTTGGTCTACGGACCCGTGGACAGAGAAGGGTGACCCCTGCACCGGTGTGCTCATTCAAAAGCACATTTCCACAGCACTCCTCCATTGCAAAGATCGCATATACTAGTAGCATTCTCTTTTATGGGTCCATTTAAAAGTCAATGATTTAAAAGGGAGTTTCCAGCGCCGCGATACAATTATACATCGCTGGATTCCATGCCTTTAAGAAGAAATTGATATAGAGTTGAATCTGTTTATATTCAATTGATTCTGCATAGGGTTCATAATGATGCAATTTAGAATAGTGCATAATGTCCAATTCAAAACTAATCCTCGGCGTTAGATGTTTTAAGAAAAGCTTCAGTTGGGCTGGAGTCAATGATTTCAAGAGTACACTTGTACAGTTTGATAATTTAAAAGCAATAATCAGGTTTTGGCAAAAAATGTACTCTGTGGATTCGGGCTCGAATGTCTCAATGTTTAGTAAATATCTTAAGGTGCCTTGATCTGCATGTGAAAGATTATAGGCCTATCTTAAAATATTGGAGATGGATCTGGCAAAGGAGCGGACTAGAGAAAATTCCAAACACAGTGCTTGTGCAGGGACAGCTTGTTGGACCTTAATCAATTTACGAAGAACTTTCCCTTCTTTAGTTTGAATTTTTTTGCCACTGGCTAATTGGAATGTGTTCCCGAGCGTACGATAAGATGGGGGGAATCTTAGAACTATAGACCTGTAATAAGGAAAAGTGCCTTTGCCCGGAAGAGGAATATAAGCGTTGAAGCACCCCCATGTGAACATCTGCTTTACGACTCAAGTGCTGCTGGTGAGGGGAATTTTGTAACGATTGAGTGAATATTCACCCTAAATAAGTATGTTCTTTTACCACTTCTAGCGCTTCTCCTCCCATGTCCAATTGAATTTTGTATAATGTTTTTTTTCCTCTGAATGGTACTACGTTAGTTTTTGTTGTGTTTGGAACCAAAACATTTTCTTTTGTATATCTTGTAAGCACATTCAAGTTCCTTTGTAATCGGAATGGTGTGAGATTGAGTATTACCACATCGGCATACATCATTATGTGAATTTTACATAATGTAATTTCCGGAGGGAAATTAAAAACCTGCAAAAAAACTAACCGGGAGGACACTGAGGTATAATGAGAAAAGGAGGGGAGCCAGCAGGCAACCTTGCCTAAGACCATTTGGTGTGGCTATTGGACGAGTAAGTCCCTCTTCTTTTCCCATTTGTACTTGGCACCAAGTTTCTGAATGTAATGAAATAATTATATATCGTAGAGTTTCTGGAATTCCCTGACTTCTGAGCTTGTTCCAGAGTGTAGGTCTGTCCACTCTATAGAACGCCATCGTGAAATCAACCAGGACGGCATAAACGACCTGCGATTTTTAAAACCACAAATTTGTCGATTGTCTGTTACACTGCTATGTTATCCATTACAGAGTGTTTCTGTCGGAACCCGGCCTGATTAAAAGGGACCACTCTTGTAGATAAGGCCCAGTCTTTAAGGTGGTCCAGGACACTTGCCGCAAAGATCTTCCCTATTGCATCCAGCAATGCAATCTGTCGATATTTACCTGGATGCAACTGAGATCCCTTCTTGTATATTGGGATCACAATATTCCTCTTCAATGATTTTGGGATTTTCCTGGTCAAGTAGCAATTAGAGTAAAGTGGTGCTAGAAACTTACTCCATTCCTCCGGATTACCTTGAAGTACCTTCATTGGGATTTGGTCTGGGCCCATTGCAGCAGACGATCTTGCTTTCTTTATATGATGCTCTATTTGGCGAGCTGCAGGAGGAGAAATATTTTGAATATTTTCCCTGTGAATACTTTGGCTTGATTCCATTTTTCATGATTCAAATTTAGTGTATATAAATTACGTAGATATATTTCCCATTCAATTGGGGTAACTGGTGACGCAGAGTTTTTTTTAGCACCTGTTTAGCTATTCAGTTCCAATATGCCAGAGTATCGTTTTGTTTTGCTGCAGTTTGAATTGCAACCCAATTTTGATCCTGTTTGCATTTTCCGGATGTTTTCTTTTTCCCTCCGCCGGCATTTTTGCAGATGTTTAATTTCTTGATCTCTTGTCTCTAAATGTAAAAATTGCAGACCAATTAATGTGTTTAATGCGATAGCTCTTTTATCGGACTTCTTTTTTGTGTGAATTTTTGCTCGAGTGTCTCGCTGTTTTAGAGACGCCTGTAGAACTTGCATTATTTTATTGAGCGATTAATTAAAAATTTACTGTTGGATCCAAAGAATAAGTGAATTGAAATACTTGTGCGTTGACAATGTCGTAGTTGATTTTATTAACCACTTCGACGCGCATGACGGAGCGGTTCCGTCATGCACGTCGGTTGCGCTGTGCGCATGACGGAACCGCTCCGTCATGGCCCCGCCCGCGCACGGGACATTCAGCGTGGCGCGGAAATCCGCGCCGCGCTGAAGGGGTTAAAAATGGTGGGTGGATGCCCATATTAATCGCCTTTCGACCTGGTTCACAAGTACAGTACTTTGTAAGTGCATAATGGGCCCAGGAGAGATGAGTTGCAGTGTTATTTCAGTTTCGAGTCTTCATATTGCATGATCGCTTCCCTGTTAATTTTATACTTCATTTAGTGACTCTGCCAAGCAGATCTTGACTGCAAATCATATAGGCAAAAATTGAAGAGCTGAAGTTGCCTTTTCTTGTGAAGGTTGCAGGTATGTTTCCTTCAGTGCCTCCATTTAGAATGACACCGTTTATTAAGGGCGAGCAAATAATAATTTCCCTCGTTTATCTGCTTTGATCCCTGGGGGGAATAGTGGAGTAGGGATTAATATAGCTTCCTCTTCTCCATATTCCCATTTTTCTAGGAGATCATTGGAGACTTTCTCATTGAAGTCTCTTAATAGAAAAACAGGATGGAATCCTCTTCCACCACCTTTTCTATTTCCTTAAATGCTTTAATTATAAGAACATCGTTCGTGGGACCTGGTGGAATATAAGCATTGAAAATTATTAGGTCAGTTGAAGTGTCCATGGAAACATGCCGGCATTCGACTTTTAAACATTGGAATGTTTTTTTTTTTTTTTTTTTTGATGCATGGGGATGACTTCCTGATCCCAAAAATAGTCCTCATGCAACAAAATTGCTGGTCCTCCTGTGGCGTGACCCGGCTCACCGGTCCTGCTGATTTATCCTATGCGAAATACTCATTTTGATCAAAGGACTTTATTGACCAGGTTTCTTGTAGTGCGACCATCGCTGGGGAATCCTCCAGAATTTGCGCCAGTTTCGTTTTATTGTTTCCTCCTATGTTCCAGTATGCAATAGACAGCCTTCTGTTAAAAAGGGAGTGTGATTTTTTTTTTTCCCTTCTCTGTTTGACTGGTTAGGGTCTCCGGTATCCAGGACCAATGATATTCCTTTGGAGAGCTCTCCTGCTTAAGTTTATTTTTGTTCCAGATCACACTCTCTCCATTTTCTATCGGGATGATTAGATTTTCATTAGGAATACTGACAGGATTTTTGGTGCCACTGGTTTTTTGGTCTAAAACTGTATTTTCATACTGTTCTTTTCCTCAAGTTTCTCCTTTGTTTGATTTCCTTTGTTATTTACGACTGGAACGTTGTATCCATTTCTGTAAAGGATCTCCCTTTCTTTTAAAATTATTGTTGGTATAACACACGACCAGCATTCCACAATAGCCACCGTGGTTTTAGACTTTGTCGGGAACGCCACTGATTTTATTTCAGAACTTGTAAAGACTGTAACGAAGGGATCTTGCGGATTAGATTCACTATTCTCCCACGGTTTAGAGGATCATTTCCCTGATGGAAATAAGTCAGAGACTCCACTGTGCCTGGAAATGTATTGCCCCCGAAGTCTGTTCTTTGGTTTGGGCATGGGATAACGCAGATTGCTCTGTATCGGACCCAGACATACAAAAATTTGGAGCAGAAGGATTTAGGTGTTTTTGATTTCTCCAGAAGTTCTTGGTTGCAGTAACCGATCTCATGTACACTTAATACTGTTCTTGGGGATAGCTCAGTTTCTGAGGTTTCACATTCGTGGGTTAAATGCGTCAATTTTTACTTCTGTGCTCTTTTTCGGAAATCTTCTTTTAGCTCTTTTCTTAGTCTTTTGCCGCTTAACAATTTTTTATTTTTTTTATTTTTTTTTCCCTCCTTTCCCTTTTTCCTTTTTACTTGGAGCCTGTTCTGGAAGATCTGTAATCGAGGATTCGCTTTTTAATGAGACTTTACTTGTCTCTTCTTTAAGTGGTGGATCCTTGGGTCCACATTGATAGAAGATTGGATAGAAAGGAATTACTTTGTTTTGGAATTTTTCCTTGATTGGATCTTTAAATGGCTTTCTGAGGGAGAGCATTTTTCCATTGGCTGGTTATTTTTTATCTTTCCTTTTTTCGAATGTCCTTTTTTTTTGGGGGGGGGGGGGGGGGTTTCCCCCACCACCACCTCTGCTTTGCTTTTCAGTGGTGAAAGATGCTGATCCATTTGCTGATGTTTAGTTTTTCTTGTTGACCAAGTATTGGAGCATTCCTATTTGTGTATCCAACATCTGATCGGAATTTTCCATTATATTCCCTAAAAGATGTAGTACTAACTCCAAGATATTTTGAAGGGTCAATAATGAATCAGGCACTGGAGTCTGGCCTTTGGTTGATAGCATATTATTTAAAAATGGAAGTTTCCGAGAGGAGAAATTCCCTTCTAGGACAGATGTTTTCTGTGGAGTGCTGTTTAGAGGTGCCGGGATCTCCGCTGTTAGTTTATCTACCCTTTGAAAAAGTGTTTCATTGATTTTTATATCCGGTAAAGTAAAGTCTGTTTCTGAGATTTGAGAAATCTTGCGTTCAATTTGACCAGGAGATGGATCAGAACATCCTTGATGATCGTCTCTCACAGATGTTAAAATTGTAATATCATTTATCAGATCTCCGTTGCAGGCTTTATTTCATATAGGAGTACTGCCTTTCTCCGCTTTGTCTATTCCTTTGTCCTGGGCTTTTCCCTGTTCAATTTGTGAGAACCATTGGTCAGGTTTAAATGATTTTTGTGAAACATTTTGAGATTTCAGCATTCCCTGACAAGAATCCAATTTGGGCCGCCTTACCTGGGCATTTTCGTGTTTGCTGCAAACCCAGTCTTCTCAAATGGATCGTACGTGATCGCTATTTTTTTTTTTATAGGCCAGTATGGAGGGGAATGACAGATGACAAGTAGTAGAAGCTGCTGGTTAGACTATATTCTAACTTCAATTTTCACTAGACAACGGGTTACCTGATTAATGCCTGTTGTAAACCGATGTATTCCGTTCTTTCTTAACTAAGGATAGTTAGTAGGGATTTAAAGCACCATGCCATATGTATGTAATGTTTTTAAGCAGGTTGTTTTCTTTACACCGACAAAGCTTCTCTTACTCTAAAGTCAGTCTAAGGGGCTTGACTGATGGAGATAATCTGGGCATCCAAAGGGATTTTAGGCAAAATTGGGGCTCAAAATGGCAGCCTAATGAGCTAATTTTGTATTTCAAGGAATATATTCCCTTATTCGGACCAGAGCCATCTTAATCTCTCATATATGTTTCAGATTGAGAATTGATGTCAAGTTAGTTCTGTATGGTTTGTGTAAGCTTAAAACAATTCCACAGTGTCCTTTGAACCTTCTTAAGTCAATGTAGAGTTTTTTAGGGTAACCGCGTTGGTTTGTTCGGATAAAGGCATAGCCTTGCTAATTGATTTTGTGTTCTAAACAGGTTTTCAATTGCTCTCTACAGACCTAGAATTGCAGTACCCACTTTGACCTTTAATGGATTTTTCTGTAAATTCTGCCTTGTCGATTTATTCTTAGAACAGAAAGCCTGTCCCGTCAACTTGCAGAGGGCATCACTGCTCACCCCTACGCCCCGGAGATCCCTTTGGGTATGTGCACGGCCCTCCCCCACGGCGGGGACTGGTCTGGGCTGGCCCGCTGGGAGGACCTCGGGATACAGATGGTGGGGGACCTGTATCTGAATGGAGAGCTTCAGCCATTCCAGGGGCTGCAGGACTCTTTCGGGATCCCGCGGGGCGACTATCTCCTCCACGCGGCCTTGGTGGCAGCTTTACAAAAGCACTGGAACGAGGGGCTCTCGGAACCGCGGACTGCGGCCGGCTGTCAATATGTGGTCATGGCGGCGGGCACAATCAAGGCTATTACATGCCTCTATCAGAGAATGGCTACGGAACATCTCGCTCCTCTGACTGCGTTGACGGATAAATGGGAAATAGATATCGGGAAACCCATCCTGGAGCTGACGTGGCCCACGCTGCAGAGAAGAGCCTGGAAGAGCACGCGTAATGCCCGGTTTCAACTGGTGCAGTACTTCACCCTGCATAGGGCGTTCCTGACGCCAATTAAATTATTTCAGTATTTTGGGGGCCCCACACCGCAATGTCCTCGTTGTGGGGAGGAGGGGGCTGACTTTAAGCACATGTTCTGGTCCTGTGACACATTAAGCTGCTATTGGGAGGAGGTCGTCGACTGCTTGGCCCAAGTGACGGGGCGGGAATTGCGGGTGGAACTGGGAGTTTGTCTGCTGCTATGGTTTCCTCACACGCCGCGCATGAAAATCACGAGCAAGTTTTGCGACCTGGGGCTGGTGGTGGCCAAAAGAGAAATCACCTTACACTGTAAGTCGAGGACGGGGTCCCAGCTTCGCGAGGTGGAGGGCGACCTTTACCAAGTGGGCGGGTATTGAGGGCACGCTCCGGCTGCAACTTGCGCTTCGGGGCAACGATGACAGGGCGCTGGACATGGCTCGGGCATGGGAGGCGCTGGTGGCTGACCTCCAGGGGTGGGGAATGAAGGGGAGGGGGGCCCTGCAGCCCTGGAGCACCCAGCGGGAATCTAGGGGTGGAGTGACACTAGCTGGCTCGCTCATGAGGGCGGGGGACTTTCCTTTTCCTTTATGCTTGAGCCTGATTATGGGGGTGGGGAGTAGCCCGCGGCTCCTAACACCGCTCCTTATGAGAGAGGCTTATCCTGGTATCTGTCGCCACGGCACACTGACATGGGGGTGGAGGGAGGGCGCGTTTGTTCAGGGGAGGGTTGGGGGACAGTGCATTGGTAGTTGGAAGTGGCTCGGATTGTACTTGGACATGGGTTATATAAGCAGGTGGCGGCCACTGTCCTGATTGTAGATGACAACTGTGATTGAGTAATGCAATAAAAAATTGTTTTTGCAAAAAAGACCTTGCAGAGGGCATACCACTTGAGCAGTCACAAAGACCCAAGAGTCCAGACGTATGAAGTTCCGGAGTCCATTGAGAAAGATGTTGGGACTTTAGTCCGTTAAGACACACAATGTATTTCTCCTAGCACTATGAACGAGGGAAAGGCTACAGTTGCTACCTTTAGCTCAGCCTGCTTGCCGTGACCATTCCAGATAAAGTGAAAATCCTTTGAAATATATTTGATCCTGGCCTCTTCTCCATTCCTCAAATTAATGTAGTGGGAATTTTCCAGTAGTCTCTGCTACTTAAACTTTGTCACAGAACACAAGCCCCTGAGTTGAGCGGATTCAAAACCCAAGACTACTGCATGGTAATCTCCACTAGTCTGATAAAATGCACACCTACTAATTGTCAGGACTGCAGAACCAAGAAGGCAAGGACCCTAAAGATGTGGTTAGATTTGAAAGCATTCCCTGTTGGACTAATATATATATATATATATATATATATATATATAATATATAATTTTTTTTTTTTTTTTTTTTTTGGTGTGTGTGAATAAAAAAATCTAAAGCCCGAGTTTCATACCAGGCTGTGAGAAGACTCCCTGTGGGGCAGATTGTATTAATGCTAGCACAGACTGTTTTGTCTACCCTGGAGGTAATCTTGTTTTATTGATCTCCCCATATAAAATCCAAATGATTTTGCGTAATTGGGCTACTGAGGATCCACCCCCTCATAACTGAACCCTGATGTTCCTCTAGCTTGTTGCAGATGTGTATGCCTTGCAGGTCACGTGCAGTACAAGAGCAAGTTTTTGATAAGAAAGATCAGACACAAGGCCATACAAACTGTTGTGAATGAAGGTAGGCTCCAGCAAGTCTGCTGCTTAGGTGCTATGAGAACTTTACTGCTCAACTAGCCTTATCCAATCTAAGAATGTATGCAACAACCAGCAGGTATAACCATTTAGAGAGCAATACAAATAAAAGTAAGTTTAATGTTCCGTCATCATGGACTTGTTCCGTTCTTTATTTTGAGGAAACCCACCTGGCCCCTTTCCAACACATGAGTTTTTCATCTTCCGCTTAGGTTCTACAGTATTGGATGGGACCAGTTTGTGGGTTCCAGTACAACTTAAACTGTGATAACGGACCTATCTCTGGAGCCAATACAGTTTAAAGTCCAGGTTAGACACTGACCCTAAATACCATTTCCCAGTCCCCAGTTGATGGATATTATAGGTTTCCATTGGTGCCAATGTAATTTGGGTGATCTTTCTAACCTGCCTATAGAGCTTCAAAGGGCTTCTTAAGCTTACTGCCACTTGGACCTTTCAACTGAGTACTGGCACATACTGTCTCCTGTGAAAAAATATTAACTGTTTTTGGAGACAGTCGAATAGGCCATACTGGTCTCCTGTAGCAGTGTCTCTGACCCTGAAGGACAGGATGCCCAGCAGAACTGGACATACACACCTTAAATTGGGAACTTGCGCTTGACATTCTCAGTTGACACCATTGGTTTGGGTGCGGACAATCTTCCTCCTTTTTTTTTTTTTTTTTTTTTCGTGGGTAAGCTTCACTTTTTAGGACCATTTTGCATAGTCTGCAACTCTTGGACTTTAACCCACTGCCACTGAGTAAGCTTAAGCAGAATGTTTGTACCAAATACTACAACTACGTTGACTGAACATTGTGCGAGAGACAAAGCTTTCCTGAAGATGGTCAAAGAAGCCCAAAATGTTCCTAACAGGATTACTTTGGTCTTGGATTATGTCTTGCCCCAGAAGTTGCTTTTTGTGTTACTTTTCCAATTGAAAATAAAAGCTAGATCTTTAGAAAATGCCAATCTTGGACAAGAAATGTAATTATTTGATTGCAGTTGCTGATGTTATTCAGTACTTGTTTCAAATCCCCCTACCACCTTCTGCACTAAGCCTAGTCTGCTTTTTCTTGCTACCCTTGGAAAGTTGTGCCTAATGGCGGTAATGGTCTTATCCAGTAGGAATTTCAAAGTAGCCAAGACCAGCTAGTCGCAGATAATTCCCAGTAATCCTTGATTGACCAAGTGAATATGCTTGGATGCTTGTTTCCGGTCCAGGGACTGATTTGCACATAGCTGTGTCTGAACTGGGGTGGCGAAGTGAGCTAAAGAACAATGATGGATTTAACCCAGATGTATGACTGGGGGTGAGTGTCTGAAAAGTTTCAGCGCTCTGTCCATCATTTCCTTTTGTTTGCACACACTGTCTCAACAAGGTGAGGGGCCAGCAAATACCGGCAAGTGAATCAATTTTCAGAGCTTACCAGTTCCAATTCCCTGTTGTTGGAAATCTGCTGTTTCTACGTGTTCACCACCAGATGTTTGTCCTTATGCCTGACTTTTTTTGTTTTTCCTTCTTCTCACTTTAGAACTGTGTGCTCTTAACTCCATTAACTAGTAGTGAAGGTCTAGTGGTTCCACTTTAAATGTGGTTCAATTGACCTATTCCTGATTGGCACATTTAACATGCATTTAAGACCCCAGTATAGGGTGTAGAAAGTGCACCCTGAGCCTGGATGTTGAATGACACTTGTGGCCTGCAGCACCTATTGCACCATCCACTATAGTAGCAGTGAAAACATTGGTTCCGTCCTACATTGTGTAGCCTGATTGTTGCAGCTGGCACAAACCTGCAGTGTGACTTGAAGAAAAAAAAAATTGACAGGTAAAATCTACTACTTTTAACTTTTAGTAAGCCTTCCCTCTGTAAATCTTGCAGTCCACTAAGTAGGGTATATGGTATTTAAAAGTGGGGGGGTATGTAGAAAATTATTACTACCATGCCCCAACAGTGACCAGGCCCAAAAAGCCATTGCGGTAGGCTATAGCTGTCCTATGTAGAAAACTAGAGTGCACATGAAATTGCTTACAGTGCTAACTCAGAAAGGACCAGCTAGAAAAACAATAAAAACACTTTTTTAAATAGTTATTAATATCCAATTCAGTGGTGACACTGGATTTATAATAAACATTAAGGAAAAGTAACTTTTAGAAAGTTAACCTTTAACCTGCCTGGACAGTTAGAAAGCTAATTTGCAAAGCATCTGCCAGCTCTCAGCCTTGAATAAGAGGGACATGCCTCCCAGGAACAAACAATAGGCTGACCTGTTTGGACAGAGGTTACTGCTCTTAGCTCAACAGAATATGCAAGTTGGGGGCTGTGGCCTCCTTTTGATAGCACAGTGTCAAATCCTGGATTAGAGGTCTGATCCAGATTTAACACTTGAGGTGGACCTAAAAGGTGGAGAGTGGGGCACCAAGACTTTTTGATCTCCTCTCTAGTTGCTGAAGGACCCTTCTTGTGTACTACAAGATATGTGCTTCTGGGTTTGTTGTGGTTACAAAGTCTGCTTCAAACTGGAATTTAATGTTTGTGAGTACATTAGGATTACATTAGTACACCTCCCCCCCCCCCCCCACACGCGCACACACCTCAGCCCTCCGGCCCCAGGTATATTGTGCCCAAAACTATCTTGAAAATGCCCTGACACTAGGCCTGTTTGCAGTAGGGTGGACAGGACTGCACAGAAAGATAGGGCTACTGATGGGATATTTTACCCCATTGGTTATGGAAGGGCCTGGAGTGGGCCCCAGCCACTACCTAGAGCCAGGCATAAAAATGGCATCCTTGGGCACACTCTTCAGAACACTTTCTGGACATTTCAGAAGGGGTTGGATCGGCTGTTATGCGGGAGGAGCCCTGAAAGACTGGACTTGCTCCCTTTTTTGACTCCAGGACAAAAGTGGACTCCATGGGTTCAGCTGGCTGACCTCCTGTGTGGCTATAGGGAGACTACAAGCTGCAGGCCTTTTCCTGGAAGTATCCAGCTGACCAGTGGCAACTAGATCATGCTGTTGACTTCTGCCTGATGCCCTGTGAGCCTCTAACTGCCTCTCTTGAGCTCCAGGGGGCTTTAGAAGTGTATTCCCATGATTGGTGGGAACTTAAAGGACTAAGTCGGAAGGTACAATCTTTTATCAGGATGAACCTGGTTGGTGTATCTGACCCACGTGCTATCACGGTAATCCTGAAATTGTGCCTAGACCTCCATCTACTGCAATCATAGACTTTCAATGGTGGTTGGCAATTTTTGACACGATTACTACTTAAAACTTTAAAAGTTCATATCTCCTTATTAGATTTTTGTCTTTTTGGTATAATTTTGTTTAACCCCTTCGGTGCTCATGACGGAATGGTTCCGTCATGACCCACGGTTGAGCTGTGCTCATGACGGAACCATTCCGTCATGACCACACCCGCGCAAGATTCCGTCAGCACAGCGGCGGAATCTGCGCAGCATCGAAGGGGTTAATAAATTGTATTCTTTGTCCAATTTGGTGTTTTTGTTTTGATTTTGACTTTATTACTGTTTTGGTACTGCATAAATACTTTACACATTGCCCTGATTTAAGTCTGCCTAATCTGTGCCATAGCTACCAGGTGGCAGAGCTCAGGTTAATTTAGTGACTTGGATTGTTCGGCTTGACAAGGGTTGTGAGGTGGGTAATCGCCCACCTCAAATATTCCATTTTCTTACACCTATGATCTGATGGTCTCCTTTGTAGGTCGAGCCTAGAGTCCAGGAGCTGCTCTGCAAGACTTGTTGTACACTCCCTCTACACATCAAGTGTGCCCCGACCCTTCTGAATTTCAGAAAGAAACTAAAAACCTGGTTGTTCCCTGCCTAAACCTTCCTACCCCCCCCACATGAGAGTTCTGCATCTACAGCGCCGAGACACCCAAGGGTATTTGCGCGCTCTAAAAATCGCCTAAATAAATAAATAAAATAACTAAATAAATAAATATAAATCAGCCCACTCTCCGCCCAGATTTGCCATTGGCTTGTCATGGCCTGCCCTAAATGCAGGGTTCTGATTCGTAAATAGGGTTGTTAGTCGCTCCTTAGTACTGCCTCCTTCATTTGTCACCTCCCATGACGACTGGCCCTTTTACTTCGGTTGTTACACAGTACCTGTTATTTAGTCTTTAAGCACTATTTTTTGTAACCAGTTTCTCTTGCTGCAGGCACAACATGTTGTAGTGCCTTCTTTACAAACCCGCCCTCCCTCCCGTTGTCTGTGCCTTCTCCCCCCCCCCCCCCCCCGCCCCCCTTTCCGTTGTCTGTGCCTTCTTTCACCCCACCCCCTCCCTCCCGTTGGCCGTGCTACCCCCACACCTCTCGAAGGTGCAGCTTAATACTTTCCATTGCCAAGCTTCGGAGTCTGATGTAGTATAACGTAAACGGTGTCCACAGTTACTTTGTCAACTTGCTGTCCTAGAATTCCACGCCCAATAGCTGTTCAAAACTGTTTAATTTGTTCATACCCCGTCTTTAGTATGTTATAGTTGAGACTGGTAACGTAAACCCACTGTTCTCAGATGCAAAAACAAACTGCTGCTGCAAGTTTAGAAAGAAAGCTCAAAACCCAAACCATGTTTACTTTGTGATGACGTGCCACGGATCACCCTAAAATATTCGTTTGGCTACATGACCAACATATTGAGGCGCCTCTCTGGAGATGTCTGTGACAAACTGGCAAAAAGGGGAGGGGCTAAAGCGACTAACTTGAGTTCTATGTTCTGCTCTGACTATCGAGCACACAAGTGGCCTCATTTTACAATTCAACTGATAATGACTTGTACACCTGAGACCTGCTGGAGTTCAATACAACAAGCAAAAAAGCCTATACACGTATTGAGTTCAGAAGGGCTTTGGAGCAGCAGCGGTCCGTGGAGGGAGTTCCGTGGGGCGGAAAGGCGGGGCGGAGGAGGGGCAGGGTGGGGGGTACTAAACACTGGAAAATGGACAATTGGAGGTAAGTAAACAATTAAATAAATAAAACGAATTTCGTAGTGCGCGCTGCACCGCATTTTGTGATGCAGGGCGCGCTACGAAATTCGTTTTATGTATTTAATTGTTTACTTACCTCCAATTATCCATGTTCCGGTGTTTAGTATCCCCCCCCCCCCTGCCCCGCCTTTCCGCCCCACGGAACTCCCTCCACGGACCACTGCTGCTTTGGAGTAAGATGAATTGTCGTTTTTATCCAGTGTTTGATACAACGCTTGGGAACTTGATAGTGTACAAAGCTCCCAAGTTTCATGGTACTTGGTGAGCAGCGCAGATTTTTGTTTTGGGTTCTGGAGCTAAAGTCTGGATTATATAATGGGGTTAACAGGACTACATGTCCCAGAATGCAAAACAAGACCGTAGACCATGTGCGCTACTCAGACTTGATGGAATTGGAAGTTCTTAGGGAAGGTGCCAGTACACGTAGTACGAGGTGCGATAGTACATGAGGAGTTCAGCTGACGGTGTGAGCTTTCTGAGGGCTTTAACTGTGTGCTGTAGGTATATATGCATACTCCACAAGTTGGAGAAGTGAGGAAGGAATTTTCGCGAAGTTTAATATCCTTACACAGATCTGTTTGCGCAATTCTCTTTAGCAGTAGAAAGTGTTTGATCCTGCTAAGTTAAGTAAGGTTGCATATATGATTTACCAAAGACACGTGTTCTTTGTTGATGAATAAAAGAAACGCTGCCCGAAGTATTTATCACAAACCTGACCCCTTTCCCTGTGTAATTTCCAGTGTGTGATATTTGCTTGCACTTTATCTAACAGTTGATAATTATGCGCCTGCTATGTACTGCTACTGTAAGGTGAGGTAATTGATGTGTACAATTTGCACCTAATTTTAAACTGTGTATCATTTGTATCAACAGGTGTTAAAATAATGAAATAGTGACGTTAACACTGCCACAGAATATCATATGAAACGCTGTATGATTTGCCTTTTCTTGCTGCATTAAATGGCTCTTGGCAGCAGCATGGCTAAAAGTAAAGTTATAAAAAAAAGTGCTGGTTGCGTCATAGCGCTTTTTTCCTAACTTTTAGCCATGCTGCACAGCCACGTTGCTGTAAAACATAGCTAAAAGACATTGGCAAAGTCAATAGCTTTTGCATAGGTGAGACCTATTGGCTTTGCTAATGCTTGTTTTAGGTCCCGTTTTTTACTGTCCGATGCAAGACATGTTCTCTTTCTTTGGGCTTGGAGCCCACCAATTACTTACCATTGGTTGGCTTCATTGTGTCATTTGCTTGCTTTTTATTCGTCCACTTCTGTAGGCTTTCTTTCCGCTTGTTTGTGTTTATCTCTGGAGCATGAACACATTACTTGGTTCCTTCCGCACCCAATTTTTCAGGCACTTTTTTCTCCTTTAATGCTTAAGCATTCTACAAGTGTGTGTGTGGTTTTCCTGCTGCCCCACTTGTGTACTTCTCCACCCTCTTCATGTTACGCTTTCTCTCACTCCCTCAGTTAGCATTTTATCTTTATAACACACTTTATTGATTTTGCAGCAGATTTAACGAACTATGACATACTAACTGTACAATAATGGTGCTGTATTTCTTAAATCCCGTACCCTCCTCGCCCCACCTGATGGTAATTCACTTAAATATGTGCGCAAGTGGATGATTGCTGTCCTGAATTATTACGTTTCTGGATTGTTGTCTAATAGTGATCCAAATTTGAGTCCTGTTGAAGGTGATGCCCCTGTAGTTCGTCCATGCACCCGATCCTTTTGTGTTTTTTTTTTTTTTTGTTGTTGTGTTTTTGTTTTTTTTTTGTTTCATCCTCTTTCCTCATAGATTAGTTATTCGCAAGTCATGCACCAGTCCATTACCCTTTTCCATTCCGCAATCGACTGTGTGGTTTCCAATTACCATTGTCGTGCTATTTCCCTTTTGCCCCTGCAAGACCCCAACCAAAGTAATGTCAGCCCGAAACGACGCAGAGAAAGTTCAGTGGTGATATGAAGAAAGACCAGTCTGGGCTTGCGGGGATAGGATGATCTAAGACCTGTTCTAGGGAGGATAACTCCCATTCCCACTATGGGCGTAGTATTGTGTGTCCCCAAGAGGTGTGGAGGAAGTCTCTATTTTGTGCACTACATCTCAAACAGATGGGGCTGATCACCTCACCCATTGCTTAAGTCTGTACCTCGTAAGATATGTTCTATAAGGATAACTTACCTGAATAAGGTAAAGTCGCATGGCTATTGCTACCTGCCTGATGTTGTAGCTGCCACCCATTTCTCGTCCTCGATTGGTCCTATGTTTTGTTCCCCAGACTGTGCGTAATGCTGGGAAGATGTCCGTATGGTGCACCAGAGAGTGAATAATCTGTGATAGTTGGTATTTCCTCATTGACAGTTTGGCCTCCAAGGGGGTTATACTCCAGTAGGTTCCTGTAATGTATGGTGTAAGAGAATTGCGTAGTTGCAGGTACCTATAAAATTGGCTGCGGTGCAGGATGTATTGCTTCTGTAGCATTTGATCTGGTTTAAGTGTGGTGTCCTCAAAGTCTCACAGCATGGAGATGCCCATGAAGTCCCATTGGCAAAAGCCTTCTAATATTGCCACTTGGCCAAGAGTGGATCCCTCCCAAGGTGGCATCTGACTCGTGAGTTTCCCATTCGATTCTATGGTTTCT
The DNA here is from genome assembly GCF_964204655.1 of Triturus cristatus. Classification (NCBI taxonomy): domain Eukaryota; kingdom Metazoa; phylum Chordata; class Amphibia; order Caudata; family Salamandridae; genus Triturus; species Triturus cristatus. Next base: position 511,865,772 of record NC_140592.1, on the reverse strand, counting down.
CAGGGTGTTTTTTAAGATCGAGCGGAATTCGTGAAATTGCCTTTCGCGAAACAGCAAAAAATCTCCGAACACGCGAAATTTAGCACGCTCGCGGAGATTTTGGGCTGATTAATGAGTTACTGAATTTGACCTTCAACTCGGGCACCTGCTTTATTATTTATATCTGTAAGTGCTTCCTGTTTAATTTTTGTGACCGGAGCATCGTGCCAGAAGGAATCCTGCCCTGCATATTTATCCAAGAAGAGGCCACCGTCCGTTTTGAGCAATACCTCTACTCAACTGGAGTACTTTCTACTGGCTAATCAGTAAGTGCTACCTCGGTGGGTAAATGTATAGTGCTTTTCCTACACTACATCTGTTTAAAGGGCCAGAAGAGATTTCTCCAGTGACCATGTGTCTAACTTTTGCCACCGCGCCGATGGTTGCTGGGGTCCCTCGAGTGAGCTGTCCATCAAAGTGGGAAAAGGGCGGGAAGACGTTGCACACCGCTGGTGTGTGGGCTGGGGCTTAACTGCGGGGCTTCTATGCAGTTCACATGCCTTTTTGTTTAGAGACCGACCAGAGCAGCAGATGAGGAGACAGACCTCCTTGTGTCAGGAACTACACTGGGATTGCACTCGAAACTCATGGATGCACAGACCTCCAAGGATTACAGCAAACTTTTGATGGTGATATGGGGAGAAAGCACACCTGTCTAGCCTCCACCGTGCTCACAAATCTATTTTGCTGATTAATGCGTTACTGAATTTGACCTTTAACTCGGGCACCTGCTTTATTTAAATCTGTAAGTGCTTCCTGTTGAGGTTTAAAATGACAGGAGCATCATGCCAGAATGAATCCTGCCCTGCATATTTCTGTTCCGCCGCGAATCGCGGAAGTTTCGTCATTTTCGCGTTCCGCGCGGAATGCGAACATGTCAATTTTGCAATTTCCGGGAGCAGAACGGAAATTGTCACCCACCCTTAGTGTTTTTCCATGTCTGGATTACTACCTGTGTTGCCAGTGGGATTGTTTGTGTGACGTCTTACCATAAGTCATTTGATGTATTGGGTGTTGTATAGTCACCCGTTGATGACCATCAACTGGTTTGCAGTGTAATATGCCTCGATGCTCCTTAATTGCCATTCTTGCTTCGTCTCTGCCAACATCCCTTGCAATTTTTTCATCCCCACCACCCCTTTGACCATTTGCTACCCCCGTCCCTGCCGACGACCTACCAATCTTCCATTAGCTTCTCCAGCCCTATTTTTTGTCCAGATTTCCGCATGCACCTGCTCTACAGCATAAATAAAAATACTTGCCAAAGTCAATAGCTCTCATAGGCGAGACCTGCTGGCTTTGCCAATGCTTGTTTCTTTTTGCATTTTTTTTCTCCTTTTCTAGTTACCTTGTGGCAACAAGGCAACCTCCGGCCTTGTACAATCCCATCATTAGCTAATGTAATTTGGTTTTTCATGCACTTCTTGAAGCCTATGATTTACTGCTAGTGCCCACTTGACTGGTCTTTTGAGACCTAGATTTTTCTCTTATAATTTTGACCACCGGTTTCTCATAACTGTGACCACGGGTCACTTTATTCTTTATCCTCCTTTTTTTTTTTTTTTGTACCAGTCTGTATGTTCTTCACTAACCCCTTTATGGTGTTGAGTAGCCTGTGTGTTTTAAACCCTTGTATCTAAAGTCATTCCAGCACCATTTCTGATCCACTGAACAACAATGGTATCCACAGTGCCAGCTCACCCACCCTGCATTCCCCCCCACACACCCCCCTTAGGCCAGTGCTTAATTCGCATAACCCTGTTGCTACCCCAGTATGGGCTAGGGGAGGGTGCGAGTGGTTTTGTGTGGGGGGTTGGTGTGTGTGGGGCTGGTTGTGTGTGTGTGGTTTTGTTTATTTTGCAGAATGGTGCTCTGATCACACAATAAATAAACTTAAACGTAATCTTCTGAATTTAAAATGAGGGAGCCGGTGGCTGGCCGCTCAACAAAAATTGAAGTATTCCCGGACAGGAATTTATTTCACGCAGCTCTTTGACCTGTTTGTATGGTCTCTGCTGAGCTCAAGGCAACAAGTAAATCCTTTCGAGGTGCTCAGCATTTTGTCTGCCAAGCCGTTTAAAGTGGATTAAGGCTGACGGTGCTACTTGATTTTTCTACACCGAAGGCCCTTTTATTTATAGGTCGGTATGGTAAACGTTTGCACTCATTGTGCCACATACACTGTGGATACTTGTTGATAATCATAAGCAACAAAATGTGACCTAATAAAATAAAACGATTACTTGAAGATGTAACTGGTTCCAACAAGTATACAATTGATTAATTTATGATTTAAAAGTGAACCACAAGAAAGACTAATTCTGCAGGGTCTTTACTGCAAAGGAATCTGCGCTGGAAAAATCTCATTAAGGGGTGTCTACATGTGATCCTAGGATTTGTTGGTCTGCCTGCGCGACTGGGACCTGACAGTTTTAGGTCTAAATCTACCAGACCGTGCAGCCGTCTGGTTTGCTAAATACCTCTTGGGGACATTCAGAAAACTGACCTCGGAAAGCGTTTCGCCAATTGCCTACAAGTGGGTTTGTGACATACATTTTCTTCCTTTCTATTTGCTGGCTTTCTTTAATTTAGACTGTCCAGCTTGAGGTTGTGTCTCCCATTGCCCAACACTTGTTTACTGTATACTTCCACGAACTTTTTCTGTAAGGAGGTCTTTAAATCTTCTGATGTCGCATTTACTGTGCATTTAAAAGATAGAGGTCAAATGTTAAGCTCTCTTCTTGGTGTTTACTTTTGTTTCTCTAACTTCAAAGTGAGAATTTGTGACAATCTTGCTAAGTATCCATGTAAGAGGAGAGGGTGTAGGATTTTATTTTCTAGCACACACAAAAAAAATGAACTATGCTGATTCAGGATACATCAGAATCGGTACAAATGAAGCCTTTTTTTTTTTTTGTATAAATCAGAAATGTGTTGAAAACAAATATTTAAATTCAGCAATACACTAGATGATGCCATTTGTGTGCAGTAAAATCATATTTTGGTGCAAATGTAATTTTTATTTCAATTGAAAATGTGTTGTCTGTAATGGCAGTGCGCTACCCTACCATGCATACTCCACTCTGCCTTTCCCTTCTAGGACTCGATACTCCGCTCTGCGACATGCCACTCCACACCATTCCACTCGAAGACACTACGACACCGCACCACTCGACGCCACACCATTCCAATCTACATCAAGTGCTCCATGACACAACACTCCATTCTATCCCACTCCACCTCTAGCCCTCTCCATTCTACCCTACTTCACCTCACCCTGCCCCAGTCTACCCCCACTCCATTCTACTCCAATCAATCTAACCCAGTCAACCCCACTCCACTCAAATCTACCCTACCCCACTACAATGTACCCCAATCCAACCCACTACAATCTACCCCTACTCAACTTCAATATACCCCAGTCCAATTTACCCCCTCCTTTCCAGTTTACCCCAGTCTACTACAGTTTACCACACTCCACTACAATCTCTCCTACTCCTTTTCACTCCAATATGCCCCACTCAATCTACCCAACGCCAATCTTCCCCACTCCAATCTGCCACAATCTACTCCAGTCTACCACACTCCAGTTCACCCAGTCTCCTATACCCCACTCCAATCTACCTTACTCTACCCCACTCCAATCTGCCGACTCGACTCCTCCCCAGTCTACCCAACTCCACCACTCCTCCCCAATTTACCCACTCCACTCTCCCCAAATCTATTCACCTTCTCCCCAATCTACCCCACCCGACTCCACATCATTAACTTTTAGCATGTTGAACAGCAGTCACACTGGTGAACATAATGACTAAACACATTGCCAAAGCCAATAACTCTCACATAGTCCAGACATATTAGCTTTGCCAGTGCTTGTTTTTCTTTACTAGTAGGCTAGTAACCAAAATAATTTTTTTTTTAATGCAGTACTTAAACTTTCGTAGGGCCAAGGCCACATTACATTTTTACAATGCGTGTTGAGGTATTCGGCCCCCGGAATTTTTTATTATTAAAGTTTTCCCGTCCTTGGTTAACTTGTCTCTTCTAGAACCAGTGCTCAAAAGTTGCTGTCCTCCGTTTTGATTTATTAGGCGTCTCCAAATATTCAGTCAATATAAGAATTAAGAACCCTGGAAATGTGCCCTTAACACTAATCCACATGAGCAATCTTTGAATTTTAGTTGGACAATGGGCACATTGCTTTTGGTGGCTAGCCTTTTTTAGTTGAAGTGCCAAACATAAATGCGTATATAAACTACATGAGACGCCCAAGTGTCTACAACAGGTATTTGAAAGTCCAAAAAAATGCAAATGAAAATTGGAGCATGAATTTATCCAATTGTACAAACTGCATAGGAGGGGGAAGGAGAAGGAAAACAAGCCCTTGCAAAGCCAATAAGCCTGGATTTAATTTACAAACATAAAAACCGCAGAGCGACGCACTCGGAAATATTCCAGCAGAGACAACCGAGAGGGCCATAATTATAAAGAAGTCACTCATGCACTTCATTGTAGGCACTCAAGTGGAGGCAGAAGGATATACTCCAAACAGTCATCACCATTCTCTGGAATGAGACCTGGTATGATTGACTAAGTCACAAGACTAATTGAGATTGGTTGGAAGGGGAAGACCAAAGGCCTACCCTGTGTATGTTGGTACCAGTAGGTGCTGTCAAGACGCAGACCTAGAAATGAGGGAATATATTTAAGATTTCAAGATACTGCACATTTCCAAATGTTCTGGTTTACATAAGTTACTGTAAATGATTTAGCATCACATTTGCACCGAATTTAGAACTCTTGTGAGGGGCCTCAGTCTTTGAACCTTGTGCCCAAGATCATGAATTTGATATTCGACTTGTTTAACTGGCATAGTGGAGAACAGCCTATCACAACTTCTAAATGTGATGGTGCATTTATCTGATTTCCAGTACTTGGTTATTAAAGACTGTGCCTATAAAATATCAGAAATGCCTCCCACGAGGATTAATGGTGTACTGAGTAACAGTTCCTGCTTTCTAGTAAAGTTGTGCAAGAAATATGAGATGGTGATCTCCAAACCAAGAGCTCTCTGCAGATACTAAAAGTTGCTTTTCAACGAAAATTAATTTAGTTGAAGGCAACAAAGGCATAGAATCCTTAAACACGACAAGTCTTCGCAATGCCAATAGGTCTTTTCTTTGGGGCCTCAGACCACATGTGAGTAAAGCACCGGATTGTAGCTCATATCTTTTAACCCATAATTATGTAAGTCCTGCTTTAAAACCCCAACTCCTTTTTCATCTCACTTAAAGCACAGCGGTCCAACAATATACTTTTGCCTGCAGATAGTTAAAAGCTGTCTTGTAGGTGAGCCCTTAACATTGTGATGTTCTAAAACTCTGGCGTCCTTGGAGTCCAATTTAAAACTTGTGGAGCAGAAAATAGCAGCAGTCGCTAGGCTTCTTTGCAGCAGTCACTCTGCAGCATCTCTTGGCGGGCAGAAGTGCTGCAGGTGTAATGCATCTGAGTGGGATTGTGCACTCCAGTGAAAAAGCAGCGGGCCCGCCCAGATTCTGACACCACCCTCCATGTTTGTGGGTCCTACTGCACATATAGCCACTGTTTCCTCTTTAGAAGTGAAGCTGTAATATTTGTTCCCTGATGAAGTTGATCTAAAAGAAGTGGGGGTTGCTTGCTACGAGGCTCTCTGGTAGTCAAGTGCAAAGAAAGAATAGGCCAGAGACAGAAATCAATAGCAGGGTGGAGGAATCAACACAGAGGGTAGGGCATAAGCAACACAGGGGACGCGGGTGGGGGGGGGGGAAGTAACATGGAGAATGTAGGGATGAAAGCAACAACGGGGAGGTTGCAGGAAGGGAAGCAAACTAACAAGTAAATAGAGCAACCTGGAGTGTGTGTGAGAGAGATAAAGTAAACTGACGAGAAAGGAATCATGGCAAGAGAAGTGTGCAGCCTGAGTGTAGAGAAGAAACACATTAGGGAGGCTGCTGGAAGATCCACCATGCACCCTTGAGTGCTTAAACAAAAAGATGCACCTGAAAAATGAGCACTGGAAGAACCCAAGTAGTGCTTTCGAGGGAGGTACAAACACATAAGAGGAAAAAGTCCACACAAGCTAGTGAGTAACAATTAAGCCAGCCAATGGGTAGACTCTTAGCCTATTGTATGTAAGATAACAATACTTCTAGCAACAGACAGTACATGTGCTGTCTAGTAGCCGAAATAAAATAAATCCGTTTTAGGGGACCAATTATTTCTAACCCGTAAATGCGCAATAAGGCATGCAGAGATTGAATATAAATGGAAGCTGCCATTGGACTGCATATGACAAAGGCCAATGCAGATTACTGTATTAAAGCAAGGCATAAGGCTACCCACTCCAATTCAGATAATACAGTTTCTGCTGCCTCCACCTGGTACAAATTGCAGTCCTCAACAAGGATGCTATGCAAGAGGACTTTGTAGGTATTTGAAGTAAATCCTTTGGTATTTGGGACTAGGGGTCAAATACTCCCTCTAAAATATAACGAAACATTAGAATCGTCCGTATTGAAATAACTGACTCAAATTCACAATGAGATGGGATTGTTGCTATTATGGACACATATTTTGCTATGCCCAGATTGTCCTAAATCGACCTGTCTTGCCATGCTAACATTGGACTTGACAAAGAAGCAGGAACATATCTCTAAAATGGTCTAACCAATCTAAAATGTTACTTTGTAAAAATACTTTGAAATATACATTATACAAAACCCTCCGTTCATATGGTTATGTCATGTATCTCGGTACTGTACTTGCAGGGCACTAGACAATTGGGATTCCATTATTTATTTTTTTTGTAAGTAAGCGGCTCAACAGTAACACTTGGCTGCAGTAAGCTCTACTTACCTCTCCTCCTTTTCGCTACAATGCTTCTTAATTTGGATTTTGCTGCTCATACAAACTTATGTTAAATTGCTAAAAACCTCCTAGGAAAAATGGCATAGATTGAAGAACAGAACAAAAAAAAATGAATGAGTTAATGCTGTTTAATAATGAAACACAACACATCTGGAAACCTAATGTTCAGCTGGCGTTTAATGCTGAATAGCAAGCAGCACAGGCAAAGATCAAAGACAAGTGCCATTGCAACTTGCCAGAGTTCTCGCTCGAAAATGATCCGTTGGAGCCAAGTGCTAAAAACAAAAAACTAAATCAGTGTGTATATAGTTGTTTTTTTTCTTTTTTTTCTTTTACTACAATTAAACGAAGAATAACCATGTGACTGGTACTCTGCGAGATTCTCTAGTGTGCAGCTGACAAGATCTTCCCCTACAGGAAACACAAAATGGGTTTGAGTAGAATAAATCCTTCATATACATAATACGAGCCTTTTATTCTCACAAATGCTACTTTTCATGCCAAGTTTGAAAAGTTAATCTGTTGGGAAATATGCATGGTACAACCCTGAGCCCTATGACTTTCGGGGCTACTAGAGCCATAAATGTTTGCAAACCTATTCAGTGTCACAAGCAACTAAAATTAAACCTACGTATTTGATTAAATGCTTGATACATTCAGGATTAATTATGTGGTTACTAACACTTCATTACGTTTGGATGTATAGACCTGATACAGACAGATTTATGTTTATGTTCAAATCCACCCTTTTTTTGGAGGAAATATTTTGAATTATAATGTTTGATTGAATACAGTCTCACCATTTCTTAATTGATCTCATCTCTATCACTTTCTTCACCATCCCGAGAAGTAGCGACCATAAAAGTATTGACGGTGTCTTTATTTTTGCAAGAGCGTTGGATGACACGCAAGAACAGTCTAATAGCAATACAGATAACCACCACAATTTGAATAATACTTAATGGATTAAAATATCTCGTATTACTTGGGCTGAAAATGTTCCCCAATAATGCTGGATGCCATTGAGACTCGGGTCAGTTTCGCCTTGTATCTCTTGTAATCTTTACCCGCTCCTTAATGTGATCTATCTGCTCGTCTATGCTGAGTGAAGTGTTGGGAATATGAGTGCAATAATTGGACCCTACAGTTGTGCAGGCCCACACCTCCTATAGCTGCTAAGAGATCATCTAAAGGCATTCTATTTTAACCAGAATCTTGACATGGGCATCTGGCTGCCCTATGATTAATTCCACAGGTATTGCTGTGGGATTTGCCATTTCTTCCAAAATCCTCAACTTCCATATTCCTCAGCGCCTTAACCTTTAGGGGTGATATGGTCGCACTTTACAAGTATGAATTATTATAATCCTCATTATAAAGCCTTCGTCCAGTCATTATCTAGTGTGCCAATGTCTGATTCCCAGGTCGCCCTGAGGGCAGGCAGTGTGTTGGTGTTGGAGCCGTTCGTGAGTAGTGTCTGATTAGCTTTTGCCAGTTTGAGGTCCTAGGTCCCCCAGGAGAAGTTTACCCTCTAGTGGGTTAAATTCTGAAATGTCTGAGGTCCAAAAGATGGGAAGTGAGGGCATGACTGAACTGAAGGTAATGATGGAACTGGCTGCGATGCAGTTGGTAATCAGCGTGCAGCTCCTGCAACGATTTCAGGACCGTCCTCTGCATCGCAATTAAAGTGGAGCTCCCGATCATGTCCACTTCCGAAAGCCCTCCAATTGAGCCACCTGTTTTAGCATGCCACCCAGCCACAATGAGGTCCACTCAGTCAACTTCTCCCACCATTCCATCCGCCACAGAGTGTACCTCCACCCATTGAAAACAATCTGTGTAGTCTGCAGAAGCGACTGCTACCTCCCCTGCCATATAAATACTCCAGTATGGGGGTGTAGCCCATCGCCCACCTCTTGATTTGCATATGCTGGGTCACTTTGCGGACCATACCACCAATCATTCAGAATCAGGATGTAGGATGCGGAATAATGAGAGTGCATGTTGGCTGCAGAAACACATACACAATACGTGGATTGAAAACCGGTCCTGAGGGCAATGCAGGCTTCACCTTGAAGTTCTAGAGGGAAATTGGGTGCTACGAGGAATCTTCCTCTGGTGGTCGGCCTGGTTTAAGGAGGACTACGTGTGTGTGAGTGTGTTAGGTCCCGAGTGTAGAATGGATCTCCCCCCAGTAAGTGTTTTCCTAACTGAGGCATGAAGACTTTAAAGAATTTTCAGGGGAATCCATTGGGACCCGGGGCCTTTCCGGGCCTCGTTCCTGTAAGAGCTCCACAGTGATTATCTCATCCAGCTGAGCAAGGGCGTCACCCGAAAAGGCCCGGTGAGGCACATTGTCTAAAGGCAGCAATCTGGTCCATGATCAGCACTTTTCTCTGGGCATACACTTCCTGAAATACTGGGCAAATCTCTGAGCAGACGTGTGACGACTTTCCAGCAGTCTCCCTCCGCTCATCCCAAAGTATGGGCAGGGAGGGCTGATATTGGGCGGCTTGGCATAACCTGTGCAGCATTTTACTCTACTTGTCTAGGTCTGTGGTGCTCAGGGTCTCCAATGGGATATTGTCAATGAGGGTCCTGGAGCACTCCTCAGCAGACTGCTGTTGCTGGGATTATAGATCTTCATTATAAGAAGCAGAAGTGATCTCTGGTGCGGCCATAATCTATTTCTGTGGTGAGCCCTGTACTAGTAAGGTAGTTTCCTGGGTTTGTTACTCCATTCATGGATACATCTGTTAGCGGTGATTCAGTACTGCTGTACATTTCTAGGCATACTTGGTGTAGGGAGGTCCTGTCAGTAAGAAGCTGGCACTGAATTCTCTTACTTCTTGGCCATGTAGTCCTGCTGGAGTAGCTCACTTCTAGAACAGACAGTTGCTGGTTTTCTCCCGATCTCTTTTCCTCAAGAACGCTTTGGCCTTGTCACATAGTGAGTTTTTCTGATGCCCAGCCCCCCCCCCCCCCCCCCATATCATCTCCATAGATTCCACCAAAACTACATTAAGCTTGAAATAAGCCTTCAGTACTTGCAATATATAATGTGTGCACTATGCATCAATGAGGCATCAAGCATTTATACCCCAAACTGGGGGACAATCCACTGTGGCAGTTCCAACATGCAGCATGACTGGGGAATGATCTGAGATTCCCCGGGACAGGATCCTCATCGCCTTTGTACGTATCGCATCTGCAGCCAGGAGGAAAAGTAAATAAAATCTAGCCATGCTTCTGTGCATTGATGAAATGTTGGTATATTTGGGCGCACCGAGGTGCCAAATTCACCAGACATTAACGAACTTTCAGTCCACACCCAGGGAGTCTTTTTGAAGGCGTTCGGATGGCTAGGTCAGAGGGCATCTTTTCCCTCCTATTCATCCTCCTAGGCTCTATGCTCCAGGTCCTGGTAGTCCTGCCTCTTCCCCCATCTACACCATTACTAGTACCCGCAAGCTCTATATCATGGTATCACACTCCTGCTCTTTTTCTCTTCTTCTAACTACTCCCAGTTGTACCTGTCCAGTCATTTTCCTTTTATTCTCCCCATCGTCTCTTACCCTAATTACCGGGTATGCATCCTTTAACAGTACATTAGCCACAATAAAAAAGCCATGCAAGCTAACAACAAATGGTAGATGCCGTTAGACATTTACCTAAATTTGATTCGATCTGCAGTCATATTTTAGAAAGGTGCCAGGTTTAGCTCTGGCATTTTCTCCACCCCAATAGAGAAACTTCTACTTTACCTCTGCCATCTTGGGTTGTTTTGTGGGACTCTGACGGTGCTTTCCATTTCCTTTTCTGTTGAGGCAGTTGCCGACTCCGCATACACCATCTGTTAAAAATGACACGTCAAAGCCTAAAGTCCAACTAGGGTTTAATGCAAAATAGCAAACCGAACAGGAAAAGATCAGAACTGTCATTTCAACTGACAAGACTCTTGCTAGAAAACAGTCAGTTGGAGCCAAAACTAAAACTTCACCATTATTTATAGGTTCTTTCTTTATACAATTCATGAGAATAATCACATGCAGAACCTTGATACACTCAGCAAGAACGTATCTAATGTACTGGAGGCAAGATCTTCTTGTCAAGGAAGCGCAAAATGCCCTAGAGGAGAAGTAATGATTGATATACCCAATACTATTATTATTTCTGTCTCAAAATCCCATTTCCATGTACAAAAACAAGGTTATGTTAGGAAGTGTGCAAAGTACAATACTGAGCCCTACAGCTTCCATGGTTGATACGTTCAGGATTACTTATGCGGTTACTAACACTGTTTATATATGAATGTATAAACCTGATACAGATTTGTTTTAGGTTTGTTTTTCATAGCGCATTAATAGTAATAAAAAACAGAAACCCACAAAGCTCTAAGCCTTTGTGGTTACATTTAACAACCTAATTCTCTGGAGAGAATTTGGTCCCAAGATACCTTGTCCGGACATTCACATTTTTGATACCTAAAGATGGTGGTGCAGTTAAGTCCTCAGCAGTTCAATGGCCATCTTACTCTTTCAGTCATTAGTGCTTTGCAAAGAGATTCCAATACATCGTTAGGTCTGCTACTTTGACGGTGTTCTCTAGCTTCTTCAACTTTATTCGCAAGAACAGACATGTTTGTGGAGCATTAGAACTCTCTGAAGTGAGTCTGCTTCTCTTCTCTGTTGACTTTAAAGAGACAAACGCTGCTTCTTCAAAGTCTATTTCAACTAAAGAACTCCTGGGCACATACGGTGACTTTTGCCATTCCTTTCTGCCCTTGCTAGTCCCTCACCACAAGAGTATTTGTCATGTGCACTGTGGAAGAACATCTTTCAGTTTCAGACCAGCAGGAGATGGAAACTGCTACATAAAATTAAATCGGGTTCCCCCTGACAGTGTCGGAGGAATGGGATAAATTAGTTATTGGGTCTCTTCTGGAGGGAAAAGATATTTGGATAGCAGCAGTGTGGCCTACAATTGCCTAATTCCTCTTTTACCATTAATAGGTAAGCTTGCCGAGGGAGTTGTAGCTAAACAACTCACTAACTAGATGGGGACAGCTTTTGCTTTTGTAGTGGCGGAGCTCTCGTCGGTCAAGGAAACTCTGCAATCTTGCTTGTTTTATCTACTTCCTTCGATATGGTGGATCATTGACATATGATGCTTAAAGGGGTTCGGAATTAAAGAGCAGATATTTTTCTGGTTTATATTCTTTCTTAAAGGTCCTACACAAACAGAGGTCATTCTCTATTGTTGTTTGAAACCGCCTCAAATTGCAAGTGATTCCAAGGGTTATTAGTCACTCCTATTTACCACCTATATTCGGTCTCTGTCAGCTCTCGTTAAATCTTTTGGCTGCTCTATGATGATGATAACCAGATAATTGTCCTTTTATATCCACATTCCCCGTATTCTGCTGATACCCTCCCACAATGTCTACTTTTAATACAGAATAGGATGTCTTGTAATTTTCTTCAACTAAACACCAGCAAGCTAGAATTGCTTGTGATGGGTAAAAATCCTGAAAGCTGGCCAAGTTATCTATGGTCTGGACAGATGGAGCATGCACCTTTCCCTGTCGAGTTGATAGTCTGTCTGGATTCCTGTTTGAGTTGCAGCCCTGGTTAAGGTGGTAGTGGCTTATTATCAATAAAAATCCTACAGAATGCGTGACTTTTCTTGTTTGGTGGTGGGGGAGGTGTTTTTTTTTTTTTTTTCTTATTAGTCTCCCCTACTTCCCACTCTTCATGGATAAGTGATTGCAATCATCAAATCGACATGAACACATAAAGCAATCTCCTCTGTATTGGTCTACCAGAGACTCTTCGGAAAAGAAGTGAACACATTACTTCAACTCGCTTTAGACTCCACTTGCTTCCTGTATAATGTAGGATTTAACTCGAGGCTTTGTGCCACATGCACAGGGTGTATGATCGAACTGAAAAGTCTCCTTTGATCTCTGTATCAAACTCGTACATCTGCGCTGACTCTTCGCTCTGGAAATACTATGCTCTTCTCCATTCCAAGAGTAATGAAAGTTAGAATTAGTAAAAGATCAGTAGCTTTTTGTGGTTCTCAGTTGTGAAACGCTTAACCGTTTAGGTTAAAATCCATTTCTTCTCATACGAAGTTTAGAAAAGCCTTACAAGCCTGCATCTTTAGCTAGTTGCACAGTTACTCCGTGAGTACTTAAGTCATCTGTTACTTTAACTTAATTTAGTGCCAAGATGCCTTAGACGGTGAATGGTCATGCTCTAAAAGTTTTTATTCATGGATTCATTCACGGTTTTCCCACTTACTATCAGACCAGACAAAATGATGCCCCCTTGGCAACTGCACTCCACCTTAAGCTCTAGACATTATGCAGCTCTCAAAGCATGGGCAGCCTGTCGGTATGAGCCGCAGGTCCCCAACACCGTGAAGTAATTATTCACATGCCAGTGGGCAATATTGGATGTTCCCAGGAGCTCCTCTGGCTCCTACAATGAACGATGCTGTTTTTGAGTCTTATGGGAGTGATCACGAAGTACCATTCTCTGGCTAGTCTTTGCCACTTACTAAGTAGGTTCTTGGACACAGCTCCACAGTGACTCATGCCCTTTATCAGTGTATAGGTAAGGGATAGACCATCAAGGTAGAGTGTAATACCATCCGGGTTCACTTATGCTGAAGCAGAATGGAAAATGTGTGTTGGAAGGGAATTTAGGAAAGGAGTGTCTGCTTTGCTGATGCCACAGCCCAGCTAGGTCTGCTGACTAGTTCTCCATTTCCATACCAGGCCCTGTGGTACCTCAGATGCTCTTATGATGTCTGTGTCTAGGGCATAGCCTGCAGGCAGACAACATAGATCTTGCATCTGGTTCTGCTTGAATTCCTCTCCTATACTTTAGATGTTCTGTTGTTGACAGATTGATCAGACTTTCGCTAAATTCGAAAACAATTTATGTATTCATTGTGAGTTGGCCATGGCACAGCAGTGGTATAAAAAAAACATTTTTTATTTTCCAAGTACATTAAAGAGACTTAGTAGAATGGGCCCCGACAGTGCTAACTGGTACATGCGCTACCCAAAGGCTCATTATTATGATAATAACAATAAGGGGAGTCTGGATGGAGTAAGGAATAGGGCAGGAAAGGCATAAGGGATTGGAAAAAAGTGAACATCCAAAGAGTGGCAATAGTTGGCAAACACCCCCCCCCCCCCCATGATTCATGTAAATTCCCTCAATGCAACAATTCAACAGTAGTATAATAACAATGACCAATAGATAGCATGGAGACACACTTTAAAGGACCCGAAACAAAGTAAGAGGCCATTTCTCCTCCAAAGTGAACAGTCAGAAAAGCAAAAACATATGGAGAGAACTCATGGCATAAAAGGGAAGGCTGGTGGATGAACAGGTGGTGGAGCACTATCCCTCCCCTTGTCCGTGGCCCATCAACACAACCGGAGACCAACATTTGTGCAGTGCTATTCCACGTGCCCTACAGAAAGAAAGAAAAGGAATCTGATCTTAGCAGGGGAGCCTGTGGACCATAGATCAGCTCAGGAAGTCATGCAGAAGGGGACATAAAACTAGAGTAAAGCTCAAAAGACCTGTATAATGGCAAAGAGGATGCATAACAATCTGTATGGTCTGTGTTGGGAGGATCAGTCATTAAGCTTCTATATTGATGAAGATAATTGTCAGCACTACTATACACTCCTGTAGGAACGTGCCCCTTTTTGACATGGACATCCCCACTTTTTGCCTGGTGTTGGTGATTTTGGACTGGAAGTGCACTGGGTCCCTTTTAACAAGGTCCCCAGTGCCAGATAGATTTTCCAAAAAACTACAATGGTTTCCCCAATTGGCAATACCTTTAGCACTCCCTGTAAGTCCCTAGTAAATGGCACCCCTGATACCTAGGGCAAGGAGGCTAAAAATAGTGCTTAAGGGCTGCAGTACGAATTCTGCCACGCCAAGGGACCCCTCACCAAACAGAATACACTTCTTCTGTGGGAGTCAAGCTTCTGGATGTGAACACAATTACCACCTCTCTTCCATCTTCCTTTTTGCGTGAGCACTCCACCCAAACCCTTCCCACTGACATCCACTGAAAGTGTGCTATGTAACTGAGTCAACTCATTCAATGGGTTCTGCTTTACAAATCTCATTCTCTTTTGGAAAGCTCACATAGTTTCCCCCCCCCCCCCCCCCCCTCAAACTTGCTCCACATCTTCTATAATTGTCTTAAGTCATAAGATTTTGTTTTTTTAATAAAATTGTTTACAAATTTCGAGTAGAACACTGCGAGTCCAAGGAACAAGTGCAGTTCTCTTTATTTCTTGGTTCCAGAGCCTCCCTTAGCACTTCCAGTAACACATTTTTCAGTGAAATACTTTTTCTCAATTACTTGGCCTAAAAATGTTACTTGATTTTGCGCAAACAAGCACTTCGAAAACTTCACTTTTTTTTTTTTTTTTTTTTTTCCCCCTCAACCTCTTCAAAACTTCCTTCCACCTCTTATGTTCTCTTCTGTTCTTACCCATGATTAAAACATCATCCTGAAAATACGGAACTCCTTCGTTGTTTCTTAAAGCTTCCCCCAATCAATCTCTGAAACTGAGGCTGCTGATGCTGCTAAACCAAATGACATCCTCACACGTTGGAAGCATCTGTACGGTGTGATGAACACTGTTATGCTTCTACTTTGCTCATGTAGTTGAACCTGGTGGTAAGCCGATGATAAATTCAGTTGAAACCCATTTCTTGTTCTTTGTCTTAGCCAACAATTAACTTATGTAGGGTGGAGGAAACATATCCACTTGTATTTGGCGACTCTCACCTCTTAAGTCCACACATGGTCTGATCTTGCCATTGGACTTTTGGCCACAGCCACTGGAGACATCCACTCTTACTCTATGCGTGCTATTATTCCTGCCTCTTTCAATCTGGACAATTCCTTCTCCATTTCATTCCTCCTACAAATGGAACATTCCTCACCTTGTAACTCATAGTACAGCATTGTCTTTGAGTATAATCCTATGTTTTACATCCTTTCAATAATCAAATCTTCCCAGAAAATACATCACCAAATTTCTTCTGTACCCTTTCACCTATAAGGTACCCATCGTTCATCACTAGCACTTGCTTTTCACTGTTTGGGTTTAAAATGATATCCAAACTTCTCTTATCTCTCCAACCTAAAACACACAGCCCATACTCTGCTACAGTCCTCTTCCCTTGTTCCTTGCGACCTTTGAACTTGAAAAAATCATACCTATGGTAGGGTCCAGGGATCGCTTCTCGTGTGAAGCTCTCAGGTCGGATATCTGATTTCCTCAACTCTTCGCTAATCACTTTCCCAAACTTTTCCTTCCACATGTCCAACTTAATATTGGTGAAAGGCGATCCTGAGTCTGCTACCAGAGTCACCGGTATACCTGCCACTTCTACTTCACATCTCCGTTTTCTTCATCCAAAACTACCTCCTTCACCATTAAGATGCAGTTCTCGTCTTCTGACTGCTCTTCTGTTTCAGACTCGGCGGGACTCTGATACACAATATACTCTCTTCTATCCCTTCTCACACAGGAGTATGCATAGTGTCCCATTACTCCACATATTGAACACTTCTGGTCCCTAGCTCTGCTTTCTACTGTTTTCCAAATGTTCCAGACTTCCACACCTGTAGCAACGCAAACTTCCTTGCCCATACATCTTCGCGACATATTATTTTAGGCATAGTTACAATTTATATTTTTTTGGGTCCTTTGTCTGTCCCCTTTTCCACCTTCCACTGTTTTCTTATGTCTTACTGGTATTCCTTTCTGCTACAAAACAGTTCTGTGCTTTCTGTACTGTCCCCTCAAGCCACCTTTGCACATCTTAAAGAAATTTCCGCCTTTCTCACTACTGCAAATACCTTACTCAAAGGTACATCCCCTATGGCCCACAATCTTCCATGGACCCTTTTGTTGTTAGTATGCATTATAACCTAGTCTTGTATGAATTCCTCTTGTATTGCCGCAAATCTATATGAAATTGCCATCTTCTTTAAAGCAGACACATAATCATCAATTGTTTGACTGTCCTTGTTTCCGGTGGTAAAACGTATATCTATTGCAAAACATGTAGTTGGTGCATAATCTTTTTAAATCATCTAACGCCATTGGCATACATATCTTTCATCCTCCTGTCTTATTTGTTTTTCCATTTGTTTGTATTTCCTTATACCCTCTGGCCCCAAAGAATGTAGCAAAATATCTTTCTTTGTTTTTGCACTTAATGCCTCATTGTTAATTGTTTCCATATGATTACAAAGATCTTTCCATTCTTGCAACTCCATGCGTCGTTCCCTAGGGACTGGCAAGAATAGAATTGGCGGAATCAATGTGAATGTTTGTGCTGCACACATTTTTTAACTCTTTGCACTCGGTTATGACTGCTTATACCAGCTATACCTTCCAATTGAGTTTTTTTTTTTCATAAACTACCATCATAACCCTAACATGCCCACATCCAATTTTAAATATAAACTCTACTCCTTAAACTTCCTTATATTCCTAGCTATTGGTAATTTTTTTATAACTGTTGCCATTTTTTATATATATATATATATATAAAACCAACAATAAAAATAAATAAATTTGCCGTTCAAAAACGATATCTTGATGCCCCGCCTTGATCGCAAAAAAGTTTTCCTATTTTTAAAGTCACAACAGGAGTGCGCATCACTGCTGCGCTTCCATTAACTAGAACAACTAATCAAATGTATAAAAAAAAAAATAGGTGTGTGTGTCACCGGTGGTGAATGTACTTCCAAATGAATTATCCTATACTCGGGGGTGTGCATATCACCATATGCCGACTCCTTGGGGTTAACTAGAGCATCTATTCCTAGGCACTCAATTTTTCCTACCTTGCCTGCACCACTGATGTGTCACGCACTCCAGCAACAATGCTCCTTACGGACCAGCCCAACTTGATATGGCCGCTCCGACGCACTGCATGCACTCTTCACTCCGCCGACTGCATTCCTCGTCTGCTGAGTGGTTCCTCAAATGCGCAGCAGCGTCCTTCTCAGTAACACATTTTATTTATTTGCATAGTTTTTTTATAGCGCAGGCTAGACCCGGAGGTATCCGAGCGCTTTACATGAGGATTAGTGATTTACAAAATTACGACGGTTACAGGAGCATAGCATAACATAAGTGGGAAAAAAAAGTGTTAGTAACATGAGTTACTAGAGCAAATCTTAACATACACACACATCCTATGGGGGGTATAGAAGAAAGAGGGGGAAAAGTAAAATGGGGTTGGACTGAAGATCGGGTCAGGAAGACCTGCAAGGGGGAAAGTAATTCAGGGGAACCTAAAAGACAAAGTGAAAGTCAAACAAACCGGCTGATTTGGCAGAAGACGTCTCGTGCCCACTCTAGCTCCTGTTGCTTGCTCGCGTCAAGCGACCGCCACCAGTATGGCAATGGTTGCACTGTTTTTACGAGCCTCTTCCTCGCGCTTGCTCCACTGTTTCTCTATGCTGGTAGGCCACCAACTCAGTTTTCGGTTAGTCTTTAGATTACCTTCGCCAGTCCTGTTCCCCGCTGTATTATCCCTGTCTTCTCCATTGCAGCATGTCTTGCATATCTTCTTCACATTGTAAACATCTGCTCCCTCAGCCAAATTGCAACTTGCACGCTGGTCCATGCAGAGTTGTGCCTGTCACCAACTTTGTAGTGAAAGTAAACATGTAAATCCTGTGTTGAACTTCTTTTAATAACTGTGCGTTGTGGCAGGACAACATCAAGAAAGCATCCTACACGTACCTGATGATCCTCTAACTGCTACCCATGAACCTTCTTATCCCATTCCATCTTACCTCACAAGATATCCTGCACATTCCAAACCCCTGCGCTGCAACACCACAGTATCCAATGGCCAACAGATCAGTTAATGGTTTATTTTTACTGACATTCCAGCTAGAAAGCAGTGCAAGTCTTCTTTCCCCAACTCCATCTCCTTTCTAACCCTGCAGCCCCTACAACCCAGAATAAGGAATAATAGCCAAGTATGAGACATCGTTGTCAAAAACAACTAATTCATACGCAAATGACAACCTGATCCTCCTCCGTGAAACAGGAAAGTCTGTATCTAATTTATTAAAGGGGAAAAATACTACACTGGTGGATGCAAGCTCAATGAGGACAAAACAAAAGTGCCAACACTTACCAAACTGATGAGAGAAAAATTCAAAACCCAATGGAACACCTTTCATATCAAATATCTGTTGTCCATTTGTAAACACTACATCCGCTACAGATCACAACATAGTCTCAAACTGAAGA
Source organism: Triturus cristatus (assembly GCF_964204655.1). Taxonomy (NCBI): domain Eukaryota; kingdom Metazoa; phylum Chordata; class Amphibia; order Caudata; family Salamandridae; genus Triturus; species Triturus cristatus. The sequence goes on along the minus strand of NC_140592.1, from coordinate 511,846,490 downwards.
AGTTAAGGGGTGTTATTTTCTCTCTTAAACCCATTGTGGTGGGGAAGACTTGAAACCATCAAAATGATGATCATCTCCGAAATTCCATACCCCCATTATTCTGTTCCCAATCTCATTGGCACAATAATTTTTTCAAAGAACTTACCAAAATGCTTACAAAGTACCTATGGGAAGGTATACACCCCTATACTATCGCTACATCGGCTACAAAAAAGTAATAAGAAGGTGAAGCAAACGTTGATAACTTTCATCTCCATCAGGACACTATCAAGATAGAAAACAAACCTTTGAATGGCAAAAAGATCCTATTGAGTTTGACCTACCAGCCTGGGTTAAACGAAAGGCATCTTTAACTGATTTGTATACCCTTAACCAACTTCTCCTTCACTAATCACCTGAAACTACCTCATTTTCTGTCTGTTACTGCAAATACCAAAATGTATTTAATATATATGAAAAATTTGAAGTTTTACTAAAGAAATATAGCATAATGGCTATATTTGGTACAACAAAGAATTGTGGACAACGCAACATCCATTCGGAACACCAGGGTCCAAATACAATTCATGACACAAGTCAAATCAAACAAACTTTATTCAATTTCATATATGAATCCTAAAAGCACTATAATAAATTATCAAAAGAACATCAACAATACACTTAAACATCGATATCCAAATGAATAAAATACATATAAAATTACGATATAGAGTTGAATACAAATTTCCCTTCTTCCTTTAGTTCCCACAAAATCTAAAGTATTACAGTATTTGTGTAAACTAAAATATTGTCTAAAAAAATTCTTATATTCTAGGTATTCTCAAAAAAATAAAATTCTCCTGCTATCCTTTATCCATACTTTTTTTTTTCTTATTACAGTTGCTCCTTTAATAAAATGTAAAGCAGAAAAACGAATGTCAACAGAATCCAGCGAGAGAAGAAACCTAAAACCTTCCATATAAGAGCCAGGGCGATGAACCCTCAGTAGGGGTAACAAAAATGTAGCTCTCACTGCTTTATACAGGGCACAAAACAGGACAAAGTGTTTTGTTGTGTTTACATGGGCACAATGAAAGATTGTTTGCCCAACCATATTGCTGCTGAAAGAATACCAAAAAGTAAACCAGAGACAGATGAAACCTGGTCAAATAATCTGTGTTGCAGGTTCATAAGGATGGGAAGATAACATTGAGGTTGCATAGTTAACCTACTTGCAGTCAGATGACTTGAGGAACTCTGCTGTTTAAATGCATGCAAATGCTGTAAACTAGCCCTTGTGCCTAATGCTGTTTTAATAATACATTTTGCTTCTTGGGACATATTTAAAGGATTGTAGACTTAATCGGTTAACTCCAATTCCTGGAATGTACCTTTCAAATAACTAAGCCAAGGAATAGAGTCTGCATAAAACGACAGAAGACAATCTGATATATTAGACCATGTAAGTTCTAATTATGGAGTAAGCCAGATCATAGCCCATAACAACAAAGGGGCAAGGCTAAGTCTGTCCTCAGTGTGTCCTAAACCTAGTTCATAATGGCAGAAGGACGTTGATGAGCCTTTAGGAGCATCAAAAGCCTTCAAGTCAAATTCTTCTCTACTACATGAATCTTAGAACAGTTACTATGGCCCTAAACCCCTTCCCCAGTAGAGGCGAGCAAGAGACATTTAGCTTTATACAAAGTTAACATTTCTTTAACTGGTTTCTGTCCCAGATGGGCAGCGAAGCAAAAAAGCCTCCACTGCTGGAAGTCTGAATGGCTCTTAACATTACTAAAGAATTTCAGGAAAGCTTGGAGTTGAAAACCGTTCCCAGATAAGAAAAGCTGTGGACTTTTTAAACTACATTCCCTGTACTATGATTATTTTGGACTTGGCTATCTTGGGTCCACGTACCATAATGTATGATTTATCATGATTCACTTTTAAATCCATAGACTCCATGAAACTTACAAAGGCACTGAGGGATTTCTGTTGACTGTTTGCTGCCCAAGCAATTAGGACCGAGTCATCCGCGTATAATAGTGTAGGGATGGAATCCTTACCGATTTTAGGATGTTCAAGATTTTTCTTCAGCAAGTGTGCCTGTAATCCATTTGTATGAATAAGAAAGGGGCAAGATACTACCTTGGCGAACCCCTTTCGTTGACCATATAGGATTCGTTTTCTCACCATTAGGGCCATAGTGTATCCTCACTATGGTATCTGAGTGTAACCTGCGTAATAGGGTAACCAAAGGTTCATCCACTCTCATATCGCCCAATTTGTCCCGATTGACAGTATCAAATGTTCTTGCCTTCATGGACTTATCCAGATGTGAAGAGCTCTTCATGGACTTAGTATAATTGCTGACAATCTGGGACAAATTGAGGCATTGCTTTATGGTACCCATGCCTTGCCGAAAACCATACTGGACCATTGACGCCGCATGTTAGCGGATGCCCAGTCTTCTATTCGGGCCAGGAGCACACTTCCTAGGACCTCTATGGTAGAATCAATCAGTGAGATCGGTTTATAGAGCCCAGGTCATTCGTATCCCCCTTTTTGAAGACTGGTACCACTATTGACTCGCTCCACAAGGCCGGCATGGGGCCAACAGTAGCTGCTCTGATAATATTTTTTATCAGCGGGGCCCAAAGACTAATATTATCCTTAAACAAATCTAAGGGTACCCCATCCGTACCAGGGGCTTTAAGGCGGATACCCAGGGTAATTGCGCACTCCACCTCTTTTACAGGAATAGTCGCTAAAAAGGGTCCCTTGATCCGCCGTCTGAATCCCTTCAGGTTCCTGACTATCTAAAACACGTACATCATTTTGAAGTGTTGAAAATACTTGCAAAATGTACCTCTCGTGTGTCCATTAATATCGGGGAATCCATTTTTTGAGAAGAGACCTCTACAAACGCCAGACAATTAACAACCTCCCAAAATGTCTTCATGTCCTTAAGAGACCCTGCTGCTACTAGGGCCGCCCACGTCTGTCCTCTGCTCCCTTTTTTTTCCTTTGATTAATTGTGACCTTCTAATTCTTCCCAAGGACCTTGACTAGCTTTTTGTGATTGGGAGTTGTCTGTAAGGCACCTTTTAGTTCTCTGTGCTTTTTAGCAGGCACTATTGAACCAACATATTAATGGCTTCTCCTTGTAGTAATGACTTTAACCCGCTAGAGCAGATGAAAAAGCTATACTCTAGCTTGGAAATCCTGAGCGACCACTGCTGGGGCACTCTTGACATAAGCAGCTATTAATGAGATCAAGGTTCTCACAAATTGCTTTCTCCTCAAACTGTGTATTGACCCGATCCCATTTTAACCGGATGCCTTGATTTGGATTATATCTAATGGGACCTTCAGGGCTTTGTCCTAGTTTTACTTTAAAGGATGCTATTAAAGGATTACGATCACTAGTACAGTTGTGTAAACTTTATACTTCTCCACTAAACTAACAAAACTATTAGATATTAGCATAAAATCAACAAACACTAGGGTTGCCCCCCCCCCCCCCCCCCCCACCCCCTCAAAGGTCGGATACTGTCCAAAAGGAGCACTAACTCAATCATTTAGAAAAGACAAATCATTTGAAGTTACAATTCCATTTAACACGTCCTATAAGAGGAGTGAGTAAAATGTGAGAATGGGTAACCCTCCTTATTTTCCATCCCACATACTCGCGAGACAATAAATTTACAAATCGTACAATTAAAATACACAAACCTCATAATGCATAATTCATATCTCTTAGCAGTTACTCTACATATTTCCTCCTGTTTGTCAGCCACTTGTGAATTGCGCTGATCCAAGATATTATAATAATTTTTTTTTTAATTAATACGTCTACCGTACCTGAACTAGATAATAGAAAAATGTGTATAGCAGAGAGGAATGTACCATTTTGATTTTCACTGATGCATATTTTACGGATAAAAGCAATGCGAACCCACCCGCTGTCCTTCCAGATCTACAGGGCATTGCTGGTGTACAAAGAGCGAAACCTATTTATATAGAAATCCACCACTGACCAGCTCTCCTGCAAATACATCTGATAAAGACACAAGGCAGATTCCACCCAATCCTCATTTGTCAATTTGGTGTCAACCCCCACTATATTCCAGGATAGTACTGAGCGGTCCGAATCTGATTGTTTTTTTTGGGGGCTTCATGAAATCCATGTGCTTTGGCCCGCCCTGCTTATAAGCTACGATCAGACCAAAGTTGCCATGTCGTTGTTGTCCACATCCTGGTTCACTGTTTGATGGTTAACAATGGAGGGCTTAACTCCCTTAAACCCGCCATTGATATTTCCTGGAGCGAATATAGTCTGGCGTCCGTCATTATCCACTAACCCTGTTAACGCTTCAAATCTGTAAGAGCCAAAGTTGCCAACTGAGCCCATTCTTTTAAAATTAAAATCTTGAAGAGCCACTTGAAAATTTGGTCAGGAGGGAAGGATAAAAGTACCCAAGTGGACACGCCTGAATGTTTCCTGGATAGGAGCCCGCGTTAATCAGGTGTGTAAGCAAGATCCATACACACTCTTGGTCTCTAAAGTTTAGAACTACAGTCCCCCTCCACTGATTTAAAAGTAGGGCCAACCCACTGGACTCTTTGTTCCCCAAGGATTTCGTCTCACACATCGATTAGGATTAGCATTTCTATTGCACAAATGTGCTGCTTTGATAATCCTCACTCGTTCTCTTTAATAATAGTGGGGGGGACTAAAGTGTGAATCAAGGTATATGGGGTACTATCGGGCGGTAAATGTAGGTGATCAAAGGCACCTTTGTAGTAAGAGGTAGCTGTATTAACCTGTGAACGCATAAGAAATCTACTGAGTCCTGATCGATTATTAACACGAGGAGAGGAGCTTGGGAAGGATCTTGAGAGGGTACTGAAGAATCTGTAGCTTCACCCCCTCGTACACTTTGATTAGCCTGCATCGTTGCGATACCAGGACTAGCTAGCTGAGCAGAGTCTGGGATTATATTTGATAACAAACTAGATTTATTTCCTTGATTATTAACAGCTACTCTCTGTGCTGACACCTCCAGCGATAAACCACCCTTCTTTAAATACCCTCTAAATATTGTAACTGCTCCTTCACCTTTCCGAAACCAGTCATAATAGCTTGTAATGCGTCAGTTATGAATTGTACAATGTGATCATAAAACTCCTCAGGAATGCATGTTGCCCCTTCCTGACCCACCAGATTAACCCTGGTAACCCCCACTAGGCCAGTGCTTTGCTGTCCCTTCTTCGGGACTATACCCTGTTTTAGATTTCATCCCTTCCTCCATTCACTCTTGTTTTCCCCACTTTAATGTTTTTCTCCTTGACTACCCTCTGAACAGGGGACAGAAGGCTAGTGGCTGGATTATTTACTGAGTTATTAATTACCACCTTAGGTCAAAGCGGAGCTATTGGTACCGTCTCCCGTTGACCCTCTTCAGCTTTAGTCACCATGTCATCAATAAAGCCTGTGTGTGTGTGGGGAGGGAGAGGGGATGATAAAGACCATCTTCTCTTGGCTAGTTTAATTTCCTTATCAATAACCCCAACCGCACGCTGCAAGAAACCATCAAGGGTGGTACTGCTGCAGTTTGTGTTTTTCTGCTTACCCATCATTAAATAACTAGTTAATTTGGGCGGGGCAAGGCGGAACAAACATACAGCTAAAATGATGAACATAAGAGGCATAAGAAGTCCCACACTGATAGAAAATGTATTTGTTGCTCCTCTCAAACAGTACATTCTAGTGGAGCGATAGTGATAGAACCAAGAGAGTAGGTGCGGCCCAGCCACACCCTGGCGCGGACACGCGCTTGTGGGAGCGCTGAGCAGAATTTTTGTGCGCCTCCTTGTGCAATGTCAGGTCTAGGCGGAGTGCCCGTGAAGCAGGCTGGTTCTTTAGTCCCTGGTACCGGTATCGGTGCGGCGCCTTTTCCAACCCTCCACTAGGCCCTCATGGTGTGGCCCCCTGCTGTGAAGATTTTGCTAACTGAAGTAGTATGCGCCCCAGAAGTCACATAGCTGTGTCACCTCGCCTGTCTCATGGCTCCTGCCACAGGTCAGGTCTGTTGTGGTCTTTGGAGGCCGTTGGGTCCCGTCTACCAAACTTGGCAAGAGGGAGGGGGCTGCAGCAACCAGCAGCACTTGTTCTCCCAGAACCCCAGCTGCACCCCACAGCCTCCCTCAGCAACACGTATCACCCAGGCACCAGGGGAGTCCCGCAGCCGGCACCTCCTGCTCCCCAGTTCTGCCGCTCTCCTGTCACACACCCAGACTGGGTGCCACAAATGAGATGGTAGGGGTGGTCAGAGTCCTTGTCTTGTCTTCATTGGGCCCGTGCTGACTATCAACGACCAGCTGACGCTCAGACCTCACTCACCCGTCCACAGTCGCACAGGGGGTCCAACGACCCGCAGTCTGTCCCAGGGAATAGCAGATTCATGACACAAGTCCAGCTGTATCAAACAAACTGCCTAAATAAAGTATTGACAAAAATGTAACTCTTACCTATATCAGAGTTGTAAAAACAACCTTTCAGTTACTGACTCTATGACCCAGTAAGCAATAACCAAACAAATTCACAACTGTCGACGGGTAACTGCACACAAGTCAACCAATTGACACCACTGAGCCAATCTAAATCTTCAACAATTTACTGGCCTATCCAGAATGATTAACTTGGAGCTATGCAATTAAAATATGAGCTGAAAAACGTAACCTCTCATTGCATGAACAAATGCACATAACAATCTGAGCGTGCCAACAAATGTTCAAGTTCAGCCTCTTTACACAGGACATGTACACGATGGTCCAGAGTACTGGGGTCCCTGGAAATTCTAAACAAAGTTGGAGATGGCATGGAAATTGCACCACACTGAAACCCATTTTATCTCGTCTCAAACTACAAAACGATTTGACTTGTATTACTTCAAACGTTCCAGCCCATGTCATCAAAAAATATAACCCCTTTTATCCAAATCTACTCCTTTCACCACTGGGAAACCCAAAGTATGCTAATGAACCTAGTCATCCTTGTATTTCTCACACTCCAGAATCTATGGAAACCTCCTGAATCCCCGACATCAACCAGTGGTGAAACTCTGCCACAGTCTGGCTTGAATTTAAAACACCCCCAACTTCCTCATGCTGACCCTTGTAGAAGCAACACCTGGCTAATATTGTCAGAATACTCCGGCCGAAAATCATCAACCTGTTTCCATGTAAGAATTCTTCAGTCAAAACTGTATCAAACCACTGTGGATATGTGTAGCAGTCTGTCCATAATAACATACACATCACCCTCTCTTCCCCACTCTCTCGCCTTCTCTGTACTGTATCTTCTGCCTCATCTATTCCTGCAAAGGCATAGATCTTGTCAAGCTTCTGCTCTCTAGTCCTTAATCTACTCGACATAACTGTAATGCACTTGACCCATAAACTGGTTTCGTATTGTGTGATCCTTGGCAAATATTTTATGTTGAGTTGTCTTTTTTTTTCTTCATTATCAAATGAGAGCACCTTCGAATATGCGAGTTCCGCATGTCTGCTGTACAAAAAGTATTTTGTTTGATTTGATAGACTAAACTTCTGCTCCATGTATAATATAAAAATAATAGCCCGCATAAAGGCTACCCAAGACCCCTCACTTGCCTCTAGCATTGTCATCAGTGCGGGTGAGAAATGTTTCTAAGTTTGTTTGAAAACTCACTTCTAATAGTGCACTAACACATTGTGCTTAAGTAATAGATCTGTCATTTACAGACCGCACGTTTCCATTGAAATCGCCACCTACTGTTCCACGGACATGCAGTTTAGTGATCAAACTATATAGCATACAAACAATACAAGAAATTGGGTTCCAATTAAACATTATCATTTTCACATCACAATGTAAAGTGTTCTGATATGTTTCAATCCTATTAAAATGTTTCCATCACACATTAGAATTTTTAAAAAGTGGTTTCCTAACTACTGAAATATATCTTGAAATATGTAGAGTTCATTTACAAGCTATTTAAATGTGTTAGAAAAAAGGACCTCCTTGAGCCTTTCACTGCACACAGCACAGTTGTCAGTTCACTTTAGTTTTCTTTCTCTCACTGTAAAGTTAGAACATTTTGTAAACACAAGCTCCAGGATAAAACGAGGAACAATTTTTAAGACCTGAACTGACATTTAACCTCTGTCTTTGAACACACACCAAATGTAGCAAGATTTTAAAGCATCTTTATTGGTCTTTCACTATCTGAATTAAGAGTACCTGTTCTTAGTCCGCTAGAGTCGCTTGCCAGATTGGGCTAGTAGTTTCTAAAAATAGTTTGCCCTGATAAGATCTGACTCGCCATAGCGAGTGGGCTGTCGAGGCCTGCTCTCAGCTTGATATTATACATATTGTTAATACGCCCTGATTAAAAAAAGATTTTCCCTTATGTTAACGATGCCTTCGTCTGCCTTAAATACAGGGCTCAGTTCTGTAGTCTTGAATGCACATCTATGTCTACTATCTGTACCACTGAAGAATGTGGTCCATTAAAGAGAATAGCCATGAGGTCGTTCGGCCATCAGTGGCACAGATACTAAAGAGTCGAGGCAGGAGGACGTTCCCCTGTCAGTGACACAGGTAACAAAGATTATAGGCACAGTGGCGTTCCTCTATTGGTGGCACAGGTACCAACGAGTATAGGCACAAGGACGTTCCGCTATCAAATGTAAAAGCCTTAAAATAGAATTCCCTACAAGAAGATATATAACAAAACTTATTTTGGTTTAGGAAATTCATCAAGACTGTTTTTTTTTTTTTTGACTTGTCAAGATGATACAGACACTTGTGTGTCAATACTCTATTGCCTTAACTGCTGGCCTGCCAGACTCTCCCAAGCTGTAATACTGCAGTCCCTTGCTGCTCCACTGCTGATTCAGGTCTCTTCCCAGGGGATGGCTTTTTGCTTGCCAGATACATGCGCCTGTGCATATTACTAGAGCTCATTAATATGTAGCAAAGAAAAAAACCTACAGCTCAAGGATGTTTGCGTAAAACTAAAACCCTGTAGTCCACTGGCTGTCTGGTCAGGAACTGTATTTATTTTCAGGTGTACTTGAGCTGTAGTTGAGTGAGGTGGCTAATAAGAATTTGAGTCGGGGAGTTTCCTGTGCTGTGAAACCGAGGGAGTCGCAGACAGCTAAACAAGCCTTCTTGCCAGGGTGCTTGCTTCCGTGAGAGAAATATACATGTGCCCAACTGGTTAATCTGCAAGTGTAAAGGGAGCTTGGAAGCCAGTGTTGGCTTTAATTCATGGACTCATTTGAAGTCTCCTGATAACACATTTTATTCTTTTTAAGAGGTATTGTAAGGGAGCTATCAGCTAAACTGTGAAGTGTATGCTTTTAAAAGATAGTTATCAAAAATTGCATTACGTACAGTCTGGGTATTACTAAAATATATATTTTGGAGGCACATATATCCTAAACCTTTGTGCGCATTTTGTAGCAGCCTATCGTACACTGTGAGGAATGGAAGTTTAAAATAATGACTTCGCATGTTCAGTGTTTTCTGCCGCAAACTGCGACCTTGTAGCACTAAACCTACACAAGTCCATATTCTCCGCTGTACCAACCGGGATTCATTTCTGTGGCTGGCGCAGTTTTTTTTTTTTTTTTTTTTTAACTATTAAGGGTTCCATAATGTACGACCGTGCATTTCCCACTGAAGCTGTGGTTATTTTATATGTAGTTACCTGAAGTTGAATGAATGGGAAAAAAAGTTATAGAATGTTGTTTTTTTAGCCGTGCCTTTGACCCCGCCCCTACGCTCACTCGCGCTGGCCCCATTGCGTGGCAGCATCACAGTTTCCATACAGTTTTTTTTTTTTCCTTTTTATTTATTTTTATAATGCGTTTCGACCACTGGCCTGAACTCGATATTAGTCCAATGTGGAGTTTGTGTTTCGAAATTGGGAACGCAGGAGCAAGTGGGGGGTGGGGGTAAATAGAAACTGTGCTCGAGCTCCTGGTGCGAGCTGGCCCCGGAATTTTAATTGTGGCTTGGAAGTAGAGCACCGGCTGGGTTTCTCATAGCCCGTGCCAGCTGGCTCTCCGCCCGATGGTGCCGTCTGTAATCCTACCTGCTCTGACAGGCAACGCTGCAGACTTTCACTGAATCTTCTTGTCCTTCAGTGCCTTGAGGATGGGCTCGCGAGCTTCATTCGGAGACCTGAACACCCTAGTGAGACGGAACCTCGGTGGATTATTTGAAATCCATGTTTAAGGTTTTTCGAAGCGGGGCTTGTCCCATGTTTCTAATTAGCAGGCTGCGACTGATACCCCAAGTGAGCTCTCGTGATGCTCGATTATTAAACTATAAAAGTACGCATTTCCCTGTGGTAATTTCAAAATCTCTTCCCCCCCCCCCCCCCCCCCCCCCCCCACACCACCACTTCTGTGAGTCAGTATCAGATGGTGAAGAGCTGATGGCTTGTACGATCGGCCCCGGCCCGGGAGCGGATGTTGGAGTTGGGGAAGCCTTTCAAGCCACGGAAGAGATCGCATTCCTCCAAACCTTGGTTCCCAGAAACAGAGCACGCATTGTTCGAAAGCTCGCCCTCCCTTCCTGGAAACAGGCTTTGACATTTGTGGTTAAAACGTCGAACACCCCTTTGTCCTTCTTGAACACTGGTTTTGTTGCACTGCCAGCCCGTGAAAGAAACTTCGATCGTGTTACGTGGACCGAGAAAACAAGCGTTGGCGAGGCCAGCAGGTCTCGCTCATTCAGGAGCTATATAGTGATGTGGGGTGGTGCGGTGCAGCAGCGTAGATTGCAGTGGCATGGAGTGCAATGACATGGAGTGGATTGTTTCAGAGTGAAGTGGTGCAGGGTAGAGTGTAGAGGGGTGTGGAGTAGATTAGAGTGGCATAGATGTAGTGTTGCGCTCTCGTGGGCTACGTCACGACGTGGCGCGCGAGGGAGAACGGGCGATTGCATGAGCGGGTGAAGGACTGCGGTAGATGCGAGATGCTCGGCACTCTCCCGCTTTGTGGAAATAAAGTAACTTCCCCTTATGAAAACCAGTTGGTGTTGGTGATTATTCTGGGTGTACGAAGAGACATTACAGTGGCGACGAGGACGGGATCCGTAATAGAAAAAAAAAACACGTGGTGAGGAAGCCCAGCAAAATCCGCCATCACACCAGAAAGCACTGCCCAGTCTGGAAGCCACCACTAAGGACCACAGGAAGGAAGGCTACCACCACAGCGTTACAAAACCAGCGGGAGAGCGTGGCAGAAGCAGATAGAAAGGTTAGACGCCAACCACACGGCGAGTTACCAGAAGCTGGGGCAGAGAGCAGGAGAGGTACGGAGAATAGCACCAATACGCAGGGGCCCTGGCGGAGGCAGCAGTACGCAGAGACTGGGGAGCAGGAGAATCGGGACTGGATCAGGCGCAAAGTGAGAGCACGAACGCGCCAGGCAGTCCGAGAGGCCCAGGAGCGTAACCAGAAAGAAACGCCACGATGAGCGAGCAGGCGTCTTCACGAACTACGCCAATCCCGTTTCTGCTGAGGCCTGGAGAACCTCAAATGAAGTGGGAGGACTGGAGAGAATACTTCAAGAACTATCTGGAAGCCCTAGAAGACGAAAATGGGGAGGCCTTCCCCACTGAGAGGAAGAAAAGGATACTCCTGCACAACTTGGGCCCGAAAGCCCACACCCAGGCCGAATGCAGACGACGTGTTCAGGCAGGCTATTGACGATCTCGACAATCACTACCGCCCTGCGGTGTCTCTCTATTGACCGGTACAATTTCCAGCAGAGGAAGCAAGAAACCGTCGAATCCATAGATGACTATGTAGCACCATTGAAAAAGTTGGCGGTGACATGCAAGTATGGGGCCCTGCAGGATGAATTCATAAAAGATCAAATAGTCATGCACACCACCAACAATACAGTGCAGGACAAGTTGTGGGCAAATGGTGAAGCATCGCTTAAAGAAGTAATTGCCTTGGTAAAAAAGGCGGAACTGTCAAAGGTGTGCTGATGCGGCCAAAAGGGAAACCATCCAGAAGACCATGGTGAACAAGGTGGACGACGCTGAACCACCGGGAAGGAGCAAAGCCATGTCGTCGGAAGGGAAAGGACCAAATAAGTGGATGGTGAAACCGGGACAACCACGGAAGCAGAATAGAGACAAGACCACGTGCTACAGGTGCGGAAGTCAGGCACATACAGCCCAGGACAAACGTTGTCCGGCATTCAGAGCAAAATGTATGTTCTGCGGTATAGTAGGTCACTACGAAAAGGTTTGTCGCCGGAAAACTAAGAGACTCATGGTGAACTATGTGATGCAGGCTCAACAGGAGGAAGAAGAACTAGATGAGGACGACAGTGTACTATGCGTGGAGGAGCTAGTGCTAGACATCGATTGCGAGCGCTCCCGCAAACCGCAATGTGACATGGTGATAGGAGGAGTGAGAATCAAGATCGTAGTAGACTCGGGATCCCCATACACCATCGTCCAAAGAGCGGTGTGAAATGAAGAATTCGAGCCCAAGTTGGGATCAAGTTTAGAACCACCTGATATACGACCAGTATCGTACACAGGTGAACCCTTTCCCATGGTGGGATACAGGAAATTGAACTTTGAATTCAGAGGAAGAAGCGCTGAATGCAAACTATACATAGCAGAAAAGGGCCCATCCGTCTTGGGATGGATGGATCAAGGTGAACTAGGGATCAAGTTAGACCCAGGGGGGGACACGCAAGTGCTGATGACAGCTCCAGGGAGCCGGCCGAAACTGGAGGAGATGAAAAGCAACTTCCCGAAGGTATCTGGAGGGAAAGTCGGCAAGCTGGAGAAATTCACACACAAGATCGTACTCCAAGAGCATTCCAAGCCAGTATCCCACAAGGTCCGGAACGTGCCCCTAGCCATAAAAGCAGCAGTACGACTGGAGCTCCGCAGATTAGAAGAGAATGGAATTATCGAGCCCATAGACAGCTCGGAGTGGCTAGCTCCCTTGGTTGTGGCGATGAAACCAAATGGCAAAGTCCGTCTCGGTGTAGACCTTCGAGAACTGAACAAGTGCCTAATTGTGGAAAAGTTCCCATTGCCGCGCATCGAAGAAATGTTGTCCAAGACGAAGGGGATTAAGTGGTTCTCCACCATTGACCTTACATCTGCCTATCACCAGATAGACCTACATCCAACAAGCCGGAAACTGACATCCTTCATAATACCCTTCGGATGATATCAATTCCGCAGAATGCCGTTTGGTCTTGCAGCGGCGGTGTTCCAGAAACTGATGCATCGTCTCTTCAAGGACATCGAGGGTATTCAGTACTTTCAGGATGACCTACTGGTGATGGGGACGGACAGGAAGGATCATGATAAGAAGCTAGATCAAGTACTTCGAGTGCTAGAGAATAACGGCCTGAACGCAGAATGGGAAAAGTGCCGACTAGGAATGACGTCCGTCACCTACTTGGGACATGAAATAGGAGGACAGGGCATCACGCCTAAATGCGCAAATGTGAAAGCGATTTGCAAGGCTGTGGCTCCATCCACCAAAGAAGAGGCGAGATCCTTCCTAGGGATGGCAGAATATTATAGTAAATTTGTGCAACACTTTGCTACCAAGACGTACCACATGCGACAGCTGACAAGGGACAAAACGGTGTTTAAATGGACAGAGGAGAAACAAAAGGAATTTGAGGTCGTGAAGAATGACATCAGCCAAGCCGTACCACTGCAGGGATATGACCCGCTGGGACAGTCGATATTGACGACGGATGCCAGTGAGAAAGGATTGGGAGCAGTCCTCATGCAAGAGAAGAGAGATGGAACGACAGAGACCCTCCGCTTCGCATCGAGATCTTTATCACCCACAGAACGGAAATATAGCATAATCGAGAAGGAGATGTTGGCGGTAGTGTGGGCCATGGGGAAGTTCCGCCAATTCCTATGGGGCACGAGGTTCCTTCTCAAAACAGACCACAATCTGTTAGTCAAAGTGCTCACTTCGAGTGGGCATGTGAGTGCCACGCCACGCATCGCTAAGATGACACTGAAATTACTAGAGTACAGGTATGATGTAGAGTACATACCGGGGACACGATACAAGGTAGCAGACTACCTCAGTAGAGCTTCAGCTATGGACGGAGCTCCCAACCCATCAACAGAAGATGAAGAGATGGTAGCGGTGATGGAAGACCCAGAAAGGGTGATAAGTAATCAGGAGTGGACCCAAGCGTACGAAGAAGATGGAGAGATAAGCAAGGTCAAAGAGCACATAATACACGGATGGCCCGAGAAAAGACTGTTGCAAGAAGCGCTCAGGAAATTCTATGAAGTCAGAGAAGAACTGTCAGTGAGAGACAAAGGGATATTCCTGTACAGGGGTGATAAAGTTATTCCCCCGGCAGCGTTAGTCCCTTGTCTGGTAGCGCTATTGCACGAAGGACATCTAGGAATAGTGAAAAACAAGATGAGAGCGAAGCACATGTACTGGTGGCCAGGAATGGACGTCCAAGTGGAAAGACACGTAAGAGAATGCGATCAATGCCAAAGAGCGGACAGAACGTTAAACCCTTTAAGGCCGGCCTTGGGGAAAATTCCCACTACCGAGTGACCCGTGGGAAGAAGTGTGAGTGGATATTCTGGGACCTGTGCTTGACTTCCAAGGAACGCCTAAATATCTGTGCGTCCTCGTTGACCAGTACTCGAAATGGCCGGAGATACACATCCAAGAAGTAATGGACGCGGAGACGGTGATTAAGTTTCTAACTTCAGTCTTCCTCAGGGAAGGTATCCCGAGAACCATATTGAATGACAATGGGCCGCAATTCACCTCGGAGAAGTGGTACAAGTACGCAGAGAGGAATGGAATCCGTACAACACACCTCTGTGTATCATCCTTCGAGCAATGGACAGGTGGAGCGATTCAATAGTCATAATGGGGTCCATCTAAGCAGCCATCATGATGGGCAAAGATTGGGAGAAAGTACAGAATATGATATGGGCCTACCGTATCACCCCCCACCGGCACGAGGTATAGCACTTTCCAAATCTTGAGAGAAAGACATCCCTTTACCAAAGACAACATAACATGGAGAGATAAGACTATCACTAGCAAATGGTCCCCAGCAGTGGTACAGCACAATCTAGAGAAGGCCCAGAGAATATATACGGAGTACTACAATCAGAGGAGAAAAGTGAAGGCAACAACCCTTGAGACAGGGGAATGGGTGAGAGTCAAATTTGCTAAAAGGAAAGGAGACAGCAAATACAGTCCACCTCTACAAGTGAAGTGTACGATAGAGCAGCATTGCTCAGTGATGGGAACGTGTGGTCCCAAGACCGCATGTCTAAATGTAACAAGATCCTACGATGGCCCCCAGAGGAGAACGAGAGGACACAACAAGACCAAAAGCCAAGGGAAAATGAAAGAAGTAACCCGACCGAAGGAAGGGACAGGGGGGCAGAAGGAAACTGTGAGGAGTCTGGAGATCAAGTAACGCCCGAGATGGAGGAACAGTGTGGAGAGGAGGGTGTGACCCTGAGAGAAGAGCCGGCTACACCGAGAGACAAGATGGTGAGCCCTGCAGAGGACGGTACCAGGGAAGCTCTCTCCACTCCAGTAAGCCGCACTAGAGCGGGCAGAGTGGTGGTAAGACCAAACAACTTCTGAGACTTTGAACTGGGGGGAAGCTAAGCAACCATAGTGACTGTGAGGACCATAAACTCTGTGGTTAATAAAAAGGGGGAGATATGTAGTGTTGCGCTCTAGTTCTTGTGGGCTACGTCACGACGTGGCACGCGAGGACTAGGGAGAATGGGCGATTGCGCATGCGTGAGCGGGTGAAGGACTGCGGTAGACGCGAGCTGCTCGGCGCTCTCCCGCTTTGTGGAAATAAAGTAACTTCCCCTTATGAAAACCAGTTGGTGTTGGTGGTGATTATTCTGGGTGTACGAAGAGACATTACAATAGAGTGTATTGATATAGACTTGAGTAGAGTGCAGTGGCACAGAGTAGCACAGAGTTCAGTGGCGGAGAGTGCAGTCCTCCAGAGTAGAGTGGCGTAGACTGCAGTGGCATAGTGCTGCAGAGTAAAGTGCTGTAGAGAGCAGTGGCATATACAGTACAGTGTTGGAATCAAAGTGGCGCAGAGTGCAGTGACCGAGCGCAATGGTGTGGATTTGCGTTGCATGCACTGACGTAGAGTGTTGTAGAGTGTATAGTGACGTAGGTTCAAGTATCTTTTTTTTCCTCCGAGCAAATTGCTGGGTCAAGCCACAAAGCTAGAGACCTTTCTAAGATGGTAAAGGATTTTTTCCCCATCCAGACGCTCTGTCCTTTGATGAATCCACCATGTTCTGTGAGATGCTGCCTTTTTTTTTTTAAACCGCAAGATCGCGGGTATTGTCGAAGATCTTAAAAATGTGGTTATTAATTGCAACCTTGAATAGTCCTGTTGAAGGCTTTGTAAACCCTTCATTTAAGATCTTGCCTTGCACTTTTTAAGAGATTACCACTATCTCTCTGGAGAAAGCTAAACAGGTCTTGAGAGAATGTGAATCTGGCTCACCAGGTGACTGATGCCCTATCCAAATTCTGGTCTCCAGTTTGAAGGCCATTCATTCTAAATCATCTCTTAACAGCTCAATTCAGTCGGCGACTGTTCCCACTTACTGCAAACAAGCCAGACTGGTGCCCTTATCAAGAAAGCCCTCAGTGGATCGGTCCATACTGAGCAGTTGCAGGCCCATTTCCTTGCTGCCAGCCTTTTCAAAGATGCCAGGGAAGCTTATTAATGGACAACTGTCTACAATTCTAGAACAAGCCCAGTTGTTGCACCAGTCGGAGTCAGGCTTTCGTCCCTGCTTTAGCACTGAGACCGCCCTAGTGGAGGTCAGATTCCATCATGTGGACTGTGAACCAAGGGAAACCGGTGGCACTGAAACTACTTGACTTATCGGCCCTTTGATACGGTGCCTTACTCTATTCTCCTGCATTGTCTGGAAAATATTGGTGTCCGTGGCTCTGCACTGGCCTATATCTTCTTCCCTTTCCGAGAGAAGTCAATCTGTGTGGATGCCACTGTTTACTTCTGAGCCGAGCTTGGTAAAGTATGGAGTCCATCTGGGCTCTGCCCTGAGCCCTACGTTTTTTTTTATATTTGTATGTCCCCTCTCCCTCCCCCCTGGTCTCACTGGTTGAGTTCTTCAGTGTCCAGATAGTATCGTATGCCAATGACATACAGTGGCTTCTTACTTTGGATCTTAAGATACCGAAAGCTTTTTGCAGCTTGAGAGCCTCCTGCAGACTGTTTTCTAGTGGATGCGGGTTAGAAATGTACAGTGCAATGCTAGCAAAATGTTGATTCTGCTATTCGGCTCTTCACCCCTCATTTGAGATTGGAATTGCTGGCCTAGCTACATCCCGCACCCACCAGCCCCTGCTGCAATAGTCCAAAACCTAAAGCGAATAAGGACATTTCTGTACTTGCTCCCTGTGCAGCCCCATAAACGGTTATACATGCCCATATCACCTAGTGTCTTGCTTATGCCAATCCCCTCAACATGGGTATGCCTGTAGAGGCTTCAGCTGGTCCAAAACACAGCCATCTGACTAATACTAAAAGTCCCTTGGCGGGTGCACATCTGCCTGTATCTAAAGAAGCTTCACTGATTACCCATCAAAGATTTTGTTTTTAAGGTCTTAATATTTTATTTTTTTGCATAGTTTTATATAGCGGTCCATCGAGCCTTCTATTATTCGGGTCCCAGGTACCTATCTGCTAGGCTCACTCCTCCTCAGCCTGCAAAGTCCCGCAGCTCTGCAGGTGCAGTGTTGGCTTCTGTACTTCGAATTAGAAAAATGAGATGGGGTGATAGGGGAAAGATTTATCTTGGTGATTGTGCTTTTAATCCCCTTCTTTTGAATTTGCGGACAATGAGGGATGGACACTGCTTTAGGCGTAATCTTAACACATCACTAATCCAATTGGTCTTTTAAGTAACTTGGTTGTGCTTCAGTTGTCTATTGTTTTACAAGTGCCGGGACACTCTGAGTAGCTGTGCACTTTATAAATCTTAATTGAGTGCAGTGCAGATTAGTTATTGTAAAGTTTCATTGACCCAGAGTAAATTGGTTTTGAGCTAAGTGGTGTAGAGTACGTTGGTTTGAGTGCAGTGGTTGCAGTGACCTAGTCAATTGTTTCAGAATCTAGTGAATTGGAGTGGTGCAGAGTAGAGTGGTGTAGTGTGCAGTGGCGAAGAGTGCATTGGCATAAAGTAGAGTGGTGCACAGTAGATTAGAGTGGTGTAGCTACATGGAATACAGTGACAAAGTGCAGCGGCGCAGAGTAAAGTGCAGTGGCAGAGTGGTGCATAATAGAGGTGTAGAGAGCAGTGGCACAGTGCATTGGCATAGTGTTGCAGCGTAGATTAGAGTGGTGAACAGTGCATCGGCTTGGAGTGCAGTGACGTAGAGTGGAATAGTATGGTGTAGAGTGCAGTGGTGCAGAGTAGATTAGAGTGGAGCGGTGCAGAGTCGCTTGGTGCTGGTAGAGTGCAGTGGCGTAGAGACCTGCTTTTTGATGGCGCCTCCCTTTTTGCTGCACATGCGGACTCCGCTTTATGCCGGTTCAGAGATGGTCATAGTGGTTTTAAGTCTTATTCTTCGTTGTACTAGGGTTCTCGGGGACAGTTTGTTTCCCTTTTTGTTTTGATTCTTGTTCGCCTTCATAGGGCGGAGTTCTCTCATCCTTCCATTGTTTGACTCGTTGTGGCGTTCATACTTTCTGCAGGTACTTTTCTTCTCAATTATGCTGTCAGTGGCGAGTTTCGTTTCCAGCTATCTGCAACACCTTGCTTTGTGGTCTCTTGGGAGTCTGTTCTTAAAGCTCCTTTCTGCTGCCTGATTTTCCTATCCAAATGCTTACTCCGTGACTTCTGTAAAGTTGTGCGGATGCTATGGGGCCTTTTCACCGCTTTTGGGGCCCTTATTTTGTATACCTTAGAGGCATTTAATAAGTTGTCTGTGCACTAAGTATCCCTTTATAGGGACTCTATTTCTTATTTTCTCCGCCCCCTTCATATGGGTGACACTGGTACCACAGGCAGGCACACTCTTTGCTTGATTAACTTAACTTTTGTTCCGGCCTTCAACCCTCTTAGGTGTAGACCTTCTCTTTGATCTGTCTTACTCTGTATTTTTACACTTTTGGTGTTCTACCTACCTACTTGGGGTACTTACGCTGCTGTTGCCTCTTTGTTTTTTTTTTTTTATTTTTTTTAATAAATCTGTTTATTGAACTTGAGCAACACAGTCATGCTTTACAGGTACATGTGTCATACGTCACAGTGGTGAACATAGTTTAAAGGCTAACATACATTTTTCCCGCTACGACGGGCACCCCTACCATTTCATGCATTGGTATTTATATCATACAATGTTCTTCGGTGTGTGTTTGTTAAAAAAAATTTTTTTTTTAATACATGTTTGCCTTTGCACCAAGGAGTAGCTGTTGTGTGTACTGTTCTTTCAGTTCCCTTCACTTGCGGTGCCAGTCCCCTTCATTGTTTGGATCCTTGTCTGGTATCTTTTTACAAAAAGCTCTCGAATGAATCTCTTGCAGATTTCTTTTACTTCAAGCATACATATTTGTGTGTTTTGCAAATATGATTGCATAGTCTTCCACACGGTGTACGTCACTGCATCTTATCCACAGCCTTCTTGGGCCCTGTTTCAACCTTCTTGGTTGTCCTTGTCTGCTTCATAGTTTCAGAGGATGCCCTGTATATATCGGAGGTTCTGTATGTAAGAGCGGTTTTCTTACCATTCTTGTTGTTTTCCTAACGGTGCTCTTATGCCTTCATTGTTCTTTCTTTTTATCCGTTGTATGTGTTGCTGTGACTGAGCACTCTGTGTATGATCCTTCCATTGTTTTTAAAAACATTTTTTAATTCTTTTTATTGAAAATAAAACAAACACAATAATGGTGCAGGTACAAGACGTAATACAATGCGGAGGGAATACCAAAAACCGAAATGAAACCATATAGTACATTGAGTCAAAGGAAAAAAGGGAACACTCTACTGCCATCAGCCCGAGCCATCGTCCGTCTATGGTGTCATATCATCAACATCACTCAGTTCTGCAAAGGGGATACAAATAAAGCCTCTACTTTGGTTCCATGGGCCCCACACCTTAGTCCATTTACTCGGGCATCCTCTACTTTCGCACACCGCCCTTTCCGCCTGCATGCACCAGTCCATGTCCAATGCCCATTCCACATACTTAAGAACTTCCCTCCCCCCCCCCCCCTCCCTTTCCAGGTTCTAGCGATGTTGCGCTTGGCTACCATACAACCCAGTGTGACCCAGAGACGCTCAAAACTGGTTTAGATCAGTCGCCTCCCAAACAGTCAAAAGGCAAAGTTGTGGGGATAGAGTTATGGGTTTATGGCATAAGTGGGACATGGCGGAAACCACCCTTCCCCAATATCTCGGCGGGGGCAGTCCCACCACTGATGGATAAAGATACCCAGCTGACCACAACCCTGAGGACATTCCGGAGAGGACGAAAGGTCCATCTTAACGAGTGCTGAACTTGTGTAGTATGTCCTGTGAAGCAAGTTGGATCAACTTAAAACGTGAGCGAATCGCTACCTCCCGTAGCGATGCCAGGGCTTCCCTCCACTCCTCTACGTCGAGCTCCCCCACCTCGTCATTCCATTTCGCCCGGATCTTACCCATAGAGTCCGGCATATTGTTGAGAATCTTACGGTATGTCAGATTGCCCGATCTGGAAGGTAATCCTCCAGTAACCGATCTTCTAACGGTGAGGAACTGGCAATTCTGAACCACTGGATAACACCTTCTGCAGTACACTTCGCACCTGAAGATACTGGAAAGTTACCCCTCCTGTAAGTGGTACTGTCGTTGCAGCTCACCAAACGGAACAACGCCCTCCTTCTGCCAAAGGTCCCCCACCGTCAAGAGACCTATCGAGTCCCATTTATCAAACCCAGGAAACCTATAGAGCCTACCCAGCTGAAGAGATTCAAACAGCGGAGTAGCCTTAGTAATCCTACCTTTCCAGCCCAACGCAGATGTGGCCACGCCCCATAAAGCTACCTTAGTCAAGGTCGGGGTGTACTTAGGAGCGTATTGTTTACCTCTATACAAAGCTTTAACCCCTTCAGTGCCACGCCCTTTCCCCCTCCTGTGCCGGGCGTTGCACTAGTGGGTGGGGTTCATGACGAGATAGTCTCGTCATGGGCACAGCGCAACCGTGCTCCATGACGAGACTATCTCGTCATGGGCACTGAAGAGGTTAAGAAAATTACCCGAGGACGTATTGTACCTGTCCATTGTGTACGCTGGGTCCGTAATGGGACAATGCATCCAGCGGTTAAGAACAGCCAGCTGCGCGGCCCAGTAATAATGTTGAATGGCAGGCAATGCTATGCCCCCATCATACTAGCTTTTAGTAAGCTTAATGAGGACTATTCTGGGTGTCCCGTTGTTCCATTACAGTGACAGAACCTCGGAGTCAATGTCACTAAAGTAGAGTGATCAAGAAAGGCGTATTCTGCAATACGTAAAGAAAGCGGGAGTGCCATCATTTTATTGAGAGCAGCTCTACCAAGGAGAGTGAGGTAAGGCCTTCCAATGCTGCACGTCTGCGCAAAACCGCTGGAGTGGAGGGCTCAGATTCGGACGATGGAACACCCCTTCATCCTTGGTAATGTTTATCCCCAGATACTGAAACCCTTCGGTGACTATTTGGGCCTGGTATCCCGCCGGGAGAGCTGGCGTCTCTCCGCTCAAAACATAGACCAGGGATTTATCCCAATTGATCGTGTAACCGGAGTATCGCTGGAAGAGGGTGAAAATGTGTAGCACGCTATGAATTGAAGACCGGGGTCGGGACAGATACAGTAGAATATCATTGGCATAGAGGGAAATTCTATCCGACCAATCCGTAGTCCTGTTCAGTTCACGAATCAGAGGGTCACCTCTGATCCATATGGCCAGGGATCTCAAGGCCAGTGCAAAGAGGTGACTGGGGGGGGGGGGCAGGGGGGGGGGGCAGGCAACCTTGTCTCGTGCCCTTACCTAGCTCAAAGACAGCAGAACAGCTGCCATTCAGTGTGACTCAGGCCAAAGAGCTGGCGTAAAGTAGGCGCACCCAGGATATAAATCTGGCGCCGAACCTGTACCTCTCCAGCAGAGCAAACAGGAAGGGCCACTCAATCATATCAAAGGCCATCTTAGCATCCAAGGAAACGATCACGGAGTCCTCTTGAACAGTAGAGGCTCGTCCCAACACCCCAATAGGCGGCACAGATTCAGTGCAGTGTTTCTAGCCGGCATGAAGCTGGATTGGTCCGCATGAATCCTCCTGTGAAGACGGGGCGAGAGGCGAATGGCCAGAAGCTTGCCTGAAATCTTAACCGCGGGATCCAGGAGAGAGAGAGGCCTGTACGAGGAGCATCGGTCCGGGGGTTTTCGCGGTTTATGAATACGATGTTGGCCAGTCGTCGTTTCGTTGGCAAAAAACAGAGGGATACCCTCTTGTCGTACATAAGCACCAAAAAGGGAGCGATGACGGAGGTGGTAAGTTTGTAAACTTCAATCAGGAGGCCACTTGGACCCATGGCCTTCCCTGACTGCAGCCTCCCAATGGCCTTGGAAATTCTTCCGAGGTCAGATCGGCATCCAACGTCTCCTGTGAATCGAATTGTGACCAGTTCCATTGATTTTTGAGCCTGAAATCTATGAACTATTGTCCTTGGTCGTTTTGCATTCACTGATCTTGGGTAGCTTTCCCCCCCCCCCCCCCCCCCCCCCCTTGGGCCTGCCTCTTTTAATGGTTTTATACCGTATTTCTCACTGTCTTATAGCTTTCTAATTTCCATAGTCCTTTTTAGGGATCGGTACTTTCAGTGAGCCTCTGCTTCACCTAGCTTTTTCCGATGGTCTGGTACCTGTCTACCCTTGGGCCGACTTCTCCTATTTGGGGATCTTTGGTGAGGTCGGTTTGCAGCCCCTCCTGCAAGGATGGATTTGCTTGAGTATCTGAGTCTAAGATAAGGAATCTGCAGCTAGATGTCAATCAGATGGACAAGTTACTTACCTACAGTAACACCTTATCTGTTAGAGACTGGATCTAGCTGCAGATTCCTAAGCGACCCACCCATCCTCCCCACTCTGTGAACTGAGGGCCCTGTTGTCTCCAAGATCCCCTCTTGCAAACTTCTACAGTTCTTTCAATCTGTACTTGTTGCTTCATGACTTTTTTACTTTTTTGGCACGCTGTTTCGAGAGACTGTTTCTTTATTGGCTCTCGTTGGCATGAAAATAGTCACGAACGAAGCTGATTTAGGTGCTTATATGGACTCTAACGTCCTATTTGGAGAAGACTATGCTCAGCAGTCACTTGACGCCCTCTACCAACGCACAGAGGTACTAATAGGAATTTCTAGATCCAGTCTGGTGCCTGGTGAGTATTCCAAGATTAGAAATTTGCAGCTAGATCCCGTCTCTATCAGCAATATTTCTGCCTTTCGCACAAGGTTTAATACATACAATAGAAAATAAAAACAAAAATCTGAAAGATTGTCTTCTAGCCATGATGTTCTAGCTGATGTTCACCTTGGGTAAAGATTTGTGGCATGAAGCAGAGTCGAGTTATGTAGAATGGAGGGGCGTACAGTGGAGTACAGTAACCATGAGAAGCAGATCCTACTTTCCTACAGAAGTCTGCTCTTCTTGGGGTTACTGAGCATCTCCGGCTACTACTTTACTCCGGAGGTAACTCTGTCTCATCATTTTGGATTTGAGCGCAGCTTTCGATAGTCTCATTCCAATCTGTTAGACCGTCTCAAAGCCTCTGTTATCATGGGTCTGGCTCTGAGGTGGTTGATCTCCTTTTTAAAGGACCACACCTTTCAGGTATTTTTTGAATGAAGTGAGATCAAGCGCTTTAACCTCCAGGGTTCCACAGGGCTCTATTTTGAGCCCGTTACCTTTTTATTTATATGTTCGCCCTCTGGCCGACATTGCTGAGAAATCAGGCTTGATTATTTTTTCCTATGCCGATGGTACCCAGATTGTTTTCTCCCTTTCAGTTGCCCAGCACCAAGATCCTTCTCTGTTGCAGCTTGGTTTGAGGAATGTTTCTTCATGGCTGACCAGTAACGCTCTGAAGCTAAATCGCACCAAAACCGAAGTGCTTATTCTGGGTAATAACCCGGAGCTTTGGGGAATCAAACACTGGCCTGATAACCTGGGCCCAGTACCAGCCTCTGTCCCTAAAGTAAAAAACCTGGGTTTTATTATTGATGATAAGCTCTCCTTTAAGCCTCAGGTTTCCAGGGTAGCGGCATCTTGCTTTGCTGCTCTTAGATGGATTTAAAAAATCCTCTGGCTAATTCCACCCACAGCTCATAGAACGGTTCTGTAGGCTGTAGTGATATCCAGGCTGGACTACGGCAATGTGCTGTACATGGGCACAGACAAAGCCTCAATACATTGCGTACAGATCATTCAGAATGCTGCTGCGCGTCGTCTTATCCATCTGTCCAGATATGCCTCTGTGTCTCCCCTGCTCCACCAACTCCACTGGCTTGGTGTTAATATGCGTATTGAGTTCAAGGCCCTCTGTTATGTTTCGTGCCAAATGTGGCCTTGGCCCTTTTTACATTCAAAGTCTGGTTACACCTTATGTTCCGGTTCAACAGTTGAGATCGTCCAGCCTCTCACTGTTTACAGTTCCCAGATTTCGCCTTGTCCGTATGAGGGGTCGCTCCTTTGCCTGTCTTGGCCCCAGGCTTTGGAATTCTCTTTCAATTGCCCTTAGGAACTGTCACTCTCTGCTAGCCTTCAATAAAAGCTTAACGATGCTTCTATTTGGTGACATTGCTTGATCTGTTTGCTCCCTTTTTTGCCTGCTGTTTAATTGGTCCTGCCTCCACATGCTACAGCGTTGAGAGACCCTGTTGGGTAGCTGAGCGCTTTACAAGTGCAATAAATAAATAAGTACAAACTGGGGGGGAGGGAGAGAAAAGAAGGTGGGGATAGTAAACCGTAAACTAACTTAAACGTCCCGGGAAGAGCGAGTACAACATGAAAAGTTGCCAGGGAGCTCCCTTGAGCCTAATGTTATTTAAATACTGTTGCTGCCTGTCATCCTCCTACTCTTGACTCAGGCGGCTTGTTACTCATGGCGCCCCAGTCACCAAAGGCCGGTCCGCCACAGCCTTAATGGACTATGCCTCACAGGTCTTGTAGCATTCCTCCGACCCTGAATACCTTGCTGATTCCGGACTATGAGGCATGTTGAAGCCTGGACAATTGTTTAACATAGCTCCATTCATTTCATTGACCCTACTTGCTATATTTTTTTTTAATCCCCTTATTTCAAGACCTTATCTACAACTGTCAATAACATTTAAAAAAAGAAGCAAACCCTCTGCGATGCTGGGCAGGTGAACATTGCAATACTCAATTGTATGAATTTATCATCTGGATGTATACTTCTAACCTCCGATTTCTCATCTTTCAAATTTCCCCCCAGAGACCACACTGGATCTGGAACAAGTTTTCAGCAATTGGTCCTGCATGCTGGTGCAGACTCTGTGGCAGCCTTCTCCCACCTCAAAGTGATGGCAGGGAGCTTACAGATGACACCACTGACACATTTTAGCAGTTTTCCACCCTACTCCAAAACAATTTGTTTGAGGCATATATGGCTGTAGATGCACATGCTTTGCATAGGTCCGCCATCTAGTGTTGGGTCAGTTGATTACAAGTTTTTTTTGTTCGAAGAAGTCTTTTGAGTGTCGAGGCTGTGTGACCAGTCCTTTTGGTGATACTGAACATGGGCATCAACTTCATTGTTGGATTGTTTCCTTCCGCTGACAGGGTGAGATGCACTCCCTCACACCGGTTTAAGATCATTCTGGGCTCCCTTCGGTTCGCCAGTATATCCCTTTCTCGACGGTATGGTCTCAAACGCATAGTCCATCTTGTGTTCTGAAAAAAAGAAATTTTACGTGTTGGGTTCATTGACTTGAGAGCCAATTAACAGCTCAAAACAAAAAATGAGCTACTGATGGAACGCACGCCATTCGGCTAGTGTCCGAAATGCCATTCCAAATACCCTCACACCAACCTGCATTTTGTCTGTAATTTGTTTGTCACACGACCGTAGGGAAGATACCTGCGAGACCTGCAGATGGTTCCAATCTAAAACGATTCTTTGGGATCAGCACACATGGTGACTCGAAATGCAGCGCATGCAAACTGACGACACATCTGACTTACTTGGTCGACATGATGAGGAAGCCTCAGCAGGCCAGGAGGAATCCTTCTCCATCCACAAAACAGATTCTGAGTCGGAAGCTGAGCAAGATTTAGTCATCCTGAAGGCTTCCGAAAGGTGTCAGACCATGAGTACACCTGATACAAAGCCCCAAAAATCGGCTCCGACCGATAAACCTGCCTACAGGCCGCCGCTGCACAAAAGCCATGGTGTGCACGGAAGTACAGACTCTTAACGCCCGCCCTCTGGCTATGCGCCAACATGGACCTCCACCGAATGGAAGTCTGCACCGATGCATCAGACATTAGGTTTGGTACTGAAAGATAAAAGGCTCAGTGCTTTGGCACCAAAAAACGAATCCTCTAAAGGCACCAAAATGCTACACTTTCAGTCTGAAAACGCCACTTGAGCCAATTCTCAAAAACATGATAGAGCAGCTCGATCCGAGGCAAGAAACTTTACAAATTCAGCCCGTAACAAAGAAAATTATTCACCAGCTGGCAACGCCTCAATCCTTGAAGAGATAATTGTCACTTGAAGACACTATTGATGCTCCAGGTCCACCTTTCAAAAGGAAGAAAAAGGACATTGCCGCTAGCGCTTTACACATTCCTCTTCTTACCTCGCCAATTCCACCAGCACCCCCCCCTGCTTTCACTCCACCACCCGCTTCACCACACCGATCTGAAGTTCTCACCACATTCACTAAAATTTGATGATGATGATGATATAGGAGAGGACACATCCTGGGGCCCCAAAAAATAGATGGCAGCACCATCAGACCCAATATAGTCATTTAAAGTAAAGTTGACACATCTGACTCCTTGGTAGTAGACAATGCAAGGAAAAGGGCTAACTCCCAAACATGGTACACGCCTCTCCCAGACAAGGAGTCAAAACTCATTGACCCCTCCCGGGAAACAGGTTGCAGGCCAATCCGCAAATCATTGGCGAATTGCCAACAGCCAAGCCCTTTTGGCATGCTATGAATGGACCCACTGGCGCGAAATGGAGGCGCTCCACCAACACCTCCCAGAGGAATACAATGAAAGGGGTTATGAAATAGAATTACTGATGACTGACTTACCCTCATTAACTAACTATCAGGTGTGTGCTAGATTCCGCAGTCTGCAGTGAGAGGCATTAATACCAGCCTTCTCCTCTGTAACCATGCTATGCCTTGTGTCTCAGATTTTAAACCTGAAGTACAGCAAGCAATACTTAATCTTCCTTTAGACAAGGAGCACCTCTTTGTGCCACACGTAGATACAGCCCAATAAGAGATGAAGTCACTGAGCTAGCAAAATCTAAGGGGGGGGGGGGGGGGGGCTCCAACCTATCATGGGTCATTTCAAACAGGATGCCAGATTGTCCTTGGTTTTTGTAGGAGGACCCTGTAGTGTCTGTAGAGGCAAGTCCTCCACCTCTAAAAGCTTCTACGGAGGCTCATTTAGAGGCAATTACAAAGGCCCCTGTCGCAAAAAATCTACCTGTACTGCAGATACAAACACTAAACTATGACTGCCTCAACATCCCCCCCCCCCCTCCCAGAACATCGATCACCTGTTGGGGGACATCTTCAAAACTTTAACACTGCATGGAAATCATTCACAAGAGATAAATGGGTGTTGGATATTATCCATCATGTTTACTGTCTGGAGATCAATACCACTCCTCCAAAATCCCACCCCAATAGCACAAACTATCAGTACACCAGACGGAGATTTTCCCGCTTACTCAAAGGAGCCATTGAGCTAGTTCCACTTGAGCATCAAGGAACAGGAGTATATTTACCATACTTTCCCACTCCCAAAAAGGACGGCTCACTTCGACCAATTCTTGACCTCCGGTCCCTAAATCACTTCATCCCATCGGAACATTTCCACATAGTCACCCTTTAGGAAGTAATATCATTGCTGCCAAAGGGCAACTTCATGGCTGCATTAGATCTGAAAGACGCCTACTTTCAGATGCCCCTCCATCTCTTAGAAAAGTACTTTCAGTTCAGAGTTAATCCTTTCGGAGTCTCTACACCACCACGGGTATTCACAAAATGCCTAGCAGTAGTGGCAGCACAACAGCGCAGACCAAACATTCACTCATTTCCCTACTGAGACAATTGGATTATAAAGGCAAACCGCTCTCACTTTTTATGCCAACATACACAGGAAGCACTAATCCTACGACATCAACTAGATGTAAACTTGTTGTTCTATAGCTAAAATACTTTTTTTACCTGTTCTTTCTAGGGCTCACTCAACTCGTTAAATAGGAGCCTGTATGGCATTTTGTAGGCAACATACCAATTGCTGACATTTACAAAGCAGCAACATGGTCCACACCACACACACCTTCACAAAACATTGCTGTTTGGATATTTCAGCACGTCAACAATCCAATGCTTGTCCATCAACTGAAACCCCCATAGGCTAGCCTCCGCTTTGGGAGAAAGACTGCTTTACAGTCTTTGAAAAGAATGTTTATCTTCAGCCACACATGCCTTGTACATATTCTATTTCTTACGCTGTAAATCTGTTCTTGGCATATGTGTTGTAGATTCACATGTGCCCACCCTCCTCCACGGATGCCTGTGTAGGTCAGTTTACTGCTTTATTTTACATTAATTCACATTACTAGCATGTATATCGCATTACTAATGCACTAATTCCATTCTCACCAACCTGGGGAAAAACAATCTAACAATTGAATCTGATAGAGATATTTAGCCGCAGATTCCTTTACTTTGAATTCTCCTCCGGTGCCAGTCTGGATCTGGAAGTTTTTCAGCAGTACCTCTGCAAACTCGGGGATGGTGTTGTGCGGCTCCACGGCGCGCGGACATCAGTTACTTGTTTTCCACGCTGCAACGTGGATCCGGAGAGGCGGTTCCTCCGGCCTTCTGTTTTTGGCCTACTTCAACGCATTTTTGCGTCTGGGAACAGTGTGCCTATGCCTTTGGGTTGCAAGACCTGTACTCAACAGATGTCGGCTAAGGATCCTCATTCCATCTGTATGTGGTGCTTAGGAGAGCCCACGACTCCGAGGAGTGCGATGCCCGTAAGAGGCTGAATCTTAAGTCCTTGCGGGAAAGGCAAATGAAGTTGCTGATGGCGCGGCTCTCCCGATAGAGTCCAGGTGGTGTCTATCTCCTTTCCGCTCTGAAGTTCATGTGAGGGGCCATTGAAGGAGCCGGTCCATTGAGGGTTGCTCATCCAAGTAGCATAATTCTAATTGGAAGGGATCGAGGCCATGGAGAACTTCAGCCTTGTGATGTCGTTGCTGGTTTCTCTAGTTCTTTACCAGAGGATGTAGCACAGGAGTTGACCCCAAGCCTCTCTCCATATCATGGATCCGGGGTGACTATGACCCAAATACAGACCTATTTTCAGGTCCTGCAAACATTCTTTGGGTCTACACCTGCCTCCCTTGTGCATCTTCGGGCCACAAAGAGGTTGAAGAAACTCTGATCTGGAAGAACTTCGGCGGATTTTTCCTCTGTGCTGGTTTTGGACCTAGACTCCGCACCTGGAGTCATTATGACATCGGGGAACAGCCCGGTGTGGCTTCCCGTTGTGACATAGGTGGAGTTGGATGAGGTGGTGGACACAACGGTGGTCGACGCATGAGACGCAATTTGTGGTGCACTTCAATACGGCGCCATCCCAATTTCAATCGGCGCCGGAGACGCTGGTTATAGCCACTGCAGTTCCTGCAACTTCTCCACTACAAATTGTGGTTGAAGCTGCTTATGTTACTTTTTCTCCAGTGTTGCAGGAAGAATCTGCAGACACTGGTGATGTTGACCGTTTGGTTGGTCTTAGTCAACCTCCGGTACAGGGTTCGTTGAAATTTTGGTGGAGATACCAGTCTGCAACCGTCTCCTAATTATGATCTGCTTTCTCTGCCACGAATGGCGACCGAGGCTAGTGCAGCTTTCACTGAGGCTA
This sequence comes from Triturus cristatus, assembly GCF_964204655.1. Taxonomy (NCBI): domain Eukaryota; kingdom Metazoa; phylum Chordata; class Amphibia; order Caudata; family Salamandridae; genus Triturus; species Triturus cristatus. Next base: position 511,816,210 of record NC_140592.1, on the reverse strand, counting down.
GCAAGACAGCTGCTACAATTTTTAAATTGCAGCTTCCATCTGTGACTTTATCATCGTATCCATTATTGGATCTGCTTCATCAGGGTGTCACTACTGTTAAACCTTTACTACCATATGGAGAGTCTCTATATGACATTCTCCTCTGTACTTGGGCAAGGCCGATGTCTGGCATCTCTGAGCATGCCATTTCGCATAGTCCTCATCCTGCTTCGGATGACCTTGCTTGTCTTTCTCAACACCCTACTGCTAAAGGGTTTCTTGTGCAAACTGCTATCGCTTCGCCAAGTTTAGAGGTTTCTCCTTTGCTTTCACAAGGGAGAAAGCCTAGGTGGTTGGAGATGTGTGGCCAGAATATCTTTGAGTCGACTCGTTCAGCTTTGAGGTCTTGCGTCTTGAAGGGATTTCTATGCTTTGTGGGACTCTGTCAATAACCTGCTTCCTTCCCTTCCTGAAGGGGTCAGGGCTGAACTCTTTCAGCTTGTGCAGGATAGACACGAGATGTCAAAGTTATATAATAAATCGTCAATGAACACAACCGATTCTATTGCCAGAGCTATGGCTCGATCAGTGGCTCTCTGTAGACTCACTTGCATGAGTGAAGGTTTCCTGAGAATGTTCGGGAGAGCTTGAAAGACTTGCCTTTGCTGGAGCCTGTTTATTTGACAGTCATGCTGATTCTGCGGTACAACGCCTAATTGCTGGTCATTTGTAATTGAACCGTATAAGGGTTTTTGTTTATTTCTTAAGTATCCACAGCTGTGGTTCTTGGGTTTAAGGCCTGCCTCTGGTATGTCTTGTAGTGCTGAGGTGTTAAGCACTACTATTTGCACATATTGAGAATTTGTCTCCCGATTTTAACTTGTTTAATCTTTGGATAGTATTCACAGCTGGGTAGCTGTTTTATTCTTTGAATTAACTCTGATCAAGAGCTCAGGCTCAAGAGTTTATACCACTTTTGGGTATGTGACTTACTCTACGTAGAGTGTTGGTTTGCTTTTGTATAGCTCTTCAGAAATACTACTCTGGTAGTCTACTTCTTTACTGTTAGATCTCAGACCTACAGCTAGGTCCTTCTTGGACTCAGTGTTATGTTCTCTTGATGACTATTGTAGTGAGCTAATGGAGCTCTTATCCTCTTATGATACCCTTTTGGAGGATTCTATTACATCTTCAAGCAGCTATGGGTTTTCTAAACCAGTAAATTCAGTCCAGTTCTTTTCTCTTATTGAGCTATGTATTTATTAGGAGTGCTTCAGTTTCTTGAAGATTTAGCAAGTTGTAACGTTTCTCTAGTTTAGAGTTGAAACTTTGCATTCTTTTGGATGCTATTTGCTTGTGAGTACTTCCTTTAGGGTAGAGGAACAGTGTCTAGTGGAGACATGATTATTTCCTCAAATACAGGCAATACCTATCCGTGCACCACTTTGTGGTGTGGTATATTGGCAGTCAAAGGTTTGTAACTGGTCCGATTTGTCTCCAGACCAAGGTGAATTTGGTTGGCAATCATCCATGAAATTCTTGGAGACAATTTTTTTTTTTTTTGGTTAGGATTTTCTTCTTCCTATGATGATCTTGATGTAAGTGGTTCTGTCTGATCCACAATTCTTATCTTCTGTCGAGGATGTACTTATTTTCTTCAGCATTTCTCATTTTGTGAGATTGTGCCTGCTTTTTCTTGTGGTTTCAGTCTACCATTTGACACACAGCATTTTTCTTAAGGCAAGTCAGTGTTGCAGAGGTGGCATAGTACACCTTTTTTTTCCTCTGGGTTGTATATTTTTGCAGAATCTCTAATTTCAGAGATAGTATACATTATGGTATACGGTGTATACATGATTAAATGTGCTGCTGTGTTTCTTGTATTGTCTTGTATCACAGGTGTTGTATGTGCCTGTTGACAATGTTTTATTTTGAGATATTTTGGAACTGCTTTTTTGGGTGCTTCCCTTTTTTTCCAGATTATTGAAAAGTGCTTCTTGGAACTGCTTTCTCTGTTCTAGTTTGTTCTTATTTATACAGTGTCTACATGATGGTATCATTATTGTTAAACATTTGTTTAAAGAAAAAGGACCGGTTGATTCTCTTTTCTCGCTTGCCTTGGTATTTGAGCTTATTCTGAGCTCGAAATAGTCTTCAGTTTGTGGCACTGAAGGCTGTACTCTGGCAAGCTTTATTCGTTCTTGCCTACTGGCAATAGTTATTGGCCAATAAAATTTGGTGAATTACCAAGTCAGTCAGAGGATCTGGCCACACATTTGTTTGTATATATTTTTATGTCTATATAGGCATCTTGTGGCGAAATGTTATACACAAGGAGTTAATGACGTTCATCTTTCACTGGAGGAGTTCTGAGAGTCCTGTTTTCTGATTTTATCAGGGCAGATCTTTTACTAATTCTTTATTGTCATGGACAATGCAGATTATTACTTGTATCCTGCATTTGACATTTTTTGGTCATCCAGTTTCTTACCCCTTTAGGGGACAGTTGTTAATGTCTGTCATCAGGCAGATGGTTCTTCAATGGTTTCAACCCTTTTCCTTCAAGGGCTGATTCTCTAGGACCTGTGAGTTTTCTTTGTTTTTTTGTTTGCGTTCTGTGACAGTGGCCATGTATTCTGTTAAGAGCCAAGCTCTTGGTCTGTTATTCCTACATACATTTGGTTGGTTGTTAGTTTTGACCAGCTAGTTCTCTTTGAGAGCTTTTGTATGATTAGTTCACAGACCCTCTTCCAGCGGAGTATAGCTATGGTATTTGATTCAAAGTTGAGCAATCTGCGGCTAGATCTCTCTATCAGATGTAAAAGTTAAATGCCTTCGGTAACAATATATCTGGGTAGAGACAGTCTAGTCGCAGATTCATTAATGGCCTTCCTATCCTCCCCGCTCTGTGAGTGATTCTTGAGATGAGGGTAATACCCTTTCAGTACTGGGTTTATATAACAGTGATCATTATATCAATGTGTGTTGGGGCTAAACAAACTGCTTGGCCTGGCCACTTAGCTTTTGTTTATATGTTGCAATACCATCAATTTCTGAATGTGTGTGGTTGGTAGTGTGTTTCTCTCTTGCACTCTGGTTGACACACCAGTGAGAGTATCAATTTATTTGTCTTGATAGCACCATACCTTGACACTGGTACTATCGATTTATCATGTAATGGTGTGAGTTAACCATCCGCTTGATAGTGTTGTTGTAGGTGCTGCTGGACTATTGCCATGCCATTCATTACCATTGATGACTGGTTCATAGAGGGCATGGTCTTTTCCCTCGTATGGGGGGGGGGGGTTATTCACCAGGGCGCAGTTTCATGTAGCCCTATGTGAAGTTGATTTTAATGGGGATTTACTCTAGAAAATCCATGTCTGGTATTATCATAACATTTGATGTATAATTTTTTTTTTTTTTATTGATGTTTCAAAGATTTTTTGATCTTTTTTGGCACACTGTTTCCACAACCAGTTTCTATAGTGGTTCCGCGTTCTAGCGCGAAAGGTTTCACAGAAGAAACGTACATCCGCGTGCGGGAAGGGACTTATAAGGCTCCACTGACTTCTCATCCGGAGGAGACGTCACCGCGGAGCCGCACAACGCCGTCTCAAGGTGCGCAGTGGTGCTGCTGAAAGTTCCAGATCCAGACTGGCGCCTGGGCAGAATTCAAAGTTAAGGAATCTGCGGCTAGACACTGTCTCTACCAGATATATTGTTACCGAAGGTAAGTAGCTTTTATGTTGATGCCCATGCACAGGATCACCAAAAGGAGGAGTCCTACGGCCTCGTGACTCGATAAACTACTTCGCACAAAACTTTCTTGTAATCATCTGAGCCCAACATTAGATGGCGGACTTATGCAAAACATGTGAATCTACATCAGTACATGCCAAGAAGATATGCTTACAGAGCAAGTAACAATCCTTCATTGACGGTGTGATTGGAACATCTTTCTAGAAGACTACAGGCTTCTAATGATGCTGCACCTGCAGGAAGCCTATGTCTGTTAGGGACCTGCAAAATGCCTCACTTTAGTGTCTCGGATCCAAGCATGATTCAGAGTCCTGCAACAAATATGTCAAACTTTGATTAAGTCATTCGAATGCCATCAGGAAGTGGGTGGGGAACTTCTTAGTTGCCGTGTACAAGAAACTGTCACTTAAAAATTAGAGGACCCTTTCCTGGTGCAGGTCGCTGTCCTCTGGCAAATCTGAGCTGAAGTCCAAGAACAAACCTCTACACAAACCCAAGAAATATAGACAATAGTCCTCCCCAGTCATTTCCTCTCCATGGAGAGGGAGAGACTGTGCAGCCAGCGGTCTTAAGGTCGGACTTGAGACCTCATTCTGCAGCTGAAGCTGTTGCAGCCCAAACTTGCTGGGCCATCCTCTGCATCAGGTATAAGCCTTCAAAGAGGCATTGCTATAGCTTTTCCGGATAATTCTGGTTTCCCTGGAGTGTCTTTGAACCCTGAGGCTCAGCCAGGGCCTCCTGTTGCACTTGTGCCACCATGACTGTCTTAACTGTTAGTCTTCCACCTGGCCTTTCCCTGGTGCTGGACCACACCTACATTCCTTTGCCAGAGGCCACGCTGGTTGCAGCAAGGGCGGTGCCATCCCAGGCTCTAGAGGTGCCAGTTTCAGTTGAGACTGATGCCTGTGTCACATCTGGAGCAGAATTTAGCTAGATTACTACCAATGTCTTGTAGTTGATTACCAAGGCACAACCAGTAATGTTTGTACTTTACAGCAGTGCATTTTCCTCTGCAACAAGATCTTCAACACCCTGAGGCTTTAGTCGGCTCAGATCCGGATCTCATGCACAACTGGTAAAACGTTCACATGTTGGGGAACTGACTTTGTTCTTTGCATCTGCAGGTGGCTTGCATTCACATATTCTTCAGGAAGTACCTCAGACCCAGCTCACTATGGGCAGGCCAGGCTGGCAACCTCAGCTGTTCAGCCGATTCTCTCAAAGTAACAGTCATGCAGCAGGCGCCATTTTGGATTGTTTGTGTAGGACATTTTCCTTGTGGTTGTTGGCTGCAGGTCCGCTGAGTCTTAGATGCAGGGTCACTGATGTCCCCCCCCAGCAACTGAGGCTATGATTTTCCTCTGCTGGCAAGGTCTCTGTGTTGAGGCTGTGTGGGAGGAGCGTAGCTTCTGAAGCTGAGCGGGGACAACACTGCATGGGTCCTCGTTGCAGCAGAGTTCCCTATACTACCTTTTCTTTAATCACTCTGGACCATTCTCCTTACAACGGCCTCGATTTTAGAGGTGGAAGTCCTCACAATGCTAAAGCAAAGGGCCATTAAGGTGGTTCCTCTGGAGCAAAGGGACTGAATTGTATTCCTTTTACTTCCTGGTAGGATGGAAGTCTTGGACTCTTACTCAGCCTTTGCCTCTTGAACTGGTTTATTCTTCAGGGCAAGTTTGCTGCCCTGTTTGCTGCAACTTTATCTGGTGGAACAAGGATACCAGTGGCTGGTCAATCAGAGACCATCCTGATTCTTCCATCATTGACCCTGGAACTAATGTGGTGGGCACGTGCTTCTAACTTTTCAGTAAGATGCCTTGTCTGCAACTTGTGGTCACAAGTGGGAGTATGGTGCACAATAGATCAGATTTCTCACTCCATATAAATGTTGCAGCAGCAGATGCTCATTCTAACATTGAAAGCATTCCTTTCAGTTGTGAAATACCAGGTGCTAATGAGCCACACAGCCATCTGTCACAGGAAGCAAAAGAGGCCTGTGCTTTCAGTCAGCGGGTCTGATAGCTGTCAGTAGTCCTGCTGAACACAATCCACACAGTGCGGAAGGAGACAAACTGTATTGTCAGGGTGTTAACAAACTTCATAATCTGGACAAACCTTCATGAAAAGACTGGTCGTCTTACAAAAAGGCATGCTCCAGCGGAAAAGGGCAAATTTACATATTCTCCTTGCGTCACAGACCCGACGTCACACTAACTCATTCACACACTCGATTGGTGGGGTCCATAACACCAACACTCATACGTCTCACTCGAATCTGTGCACAGGAGAAAAAGAAGCGCTGGACATGTGGGGGGTACCTTATTACCTATAGGAAGAACATTCTTTACATTCTATACATTATGTACATCTGCACCTATAGAATCCTAACTTTAACATCAAGGCACTCCACCACTTGGTCGATGGACCAATTAGTTGGACTGGTTGATGGTGATTTAGAACGAGCTAAAACACATTAAAGCTTCGGAACCTTTGATTAATCAATACCTTATTAAAGAATCACAAACTCCTTTTTTGTTAATGTTTAGTTTATCTAATTAATTCTTTCGTTGGCATAGTCAACGTGTAATCCAATCGGAGTTCAATGAATGTTTTGTCACAAATTTGCATAACCATTATATTTACCTAAATTCTGATACCGGTGACCATTTCCCGAAACCCGTCAGCCCTGCATAAATCAATACTCCCTTCTATTGAAATTGTCCAATCAAATGCAGGCTAAGACCCAAATAAGTCTGGGAAAAGTTATTTCGCTCGGCACGACACAGTCCCAAAGGAGCAGGTAATCGTGCTAGCAAATCAATCCTCCTCACTAGCAGTCACCAACGGCAATTCGGAACGCACTTCTACCCACCCTCTTCTAAAGTTCCCCTTGTATAGTAAATTCTGGGATAATATGCAACATTTTCTAAGAGTAGAAGAGTTCTAATTGGCTAAGCCCCTAAGATTTGAAATATTGGACTCTGTTCCCAGGTTTTCTTGGTTCTCAGGGAATTGAATGTCATCTTTTTGTTTTTACAGTTCTCATGCAAAAAATTCCGAAGTAACAACATGTAGACTTCTCGATACAGGTTGTCCTTGTGTTTTCTGTCATTCACACTAACTGAGTCCTGGCAATCCTCCACGTTCCTATCCTTGACAAGGAGCACGTAGTTTAATTTGGAGGTTGCTCGGAGATCTTCAGAGCCATCCGAGTCTGCGCAGTAGGCATCGCGGTCACATAACAGTGGCCACTTCCGAACTCCATTTTGAATATTGCGGCCTAGTTGGCCCGAATACCAACTTAAGCAAAACAAACATAAAAATAATTAATATACGGAAATGAAGATTCTAATGTTTAAACCCACACTAATCCCAACATATACTAGTATTTTCCTAGCTTATAGCAACAAAGCAATAATACTCACCATTCCGCAATACCAGGAGCACAAACCATTACAAAAGCAACATAAATCATGCAAATTCTATTTCAACACATCCTACAGTAAATATGCGTACCACAGTTCATCAATAGCGTTATTAGCCATCCAATTAGCATTTTAGTCCCACGTGTAATTTGTTTATTAAAGTGCATATATTCATTAATAATACTCCAAACAGTTAATACAGTTTAATATTTAGAATAGTTACTTAATTAGTATTTTGTCATGAAAATAGAGAAGGTATACAAATCTTTGCTTTACCTGCTCCACCAGGCATATAACGAACTAAACTTAACAATATTCATATTTATAAAAATCACCATAAAACAGGTTTGTCATCTCCAGTCTCTTTCAGAACATATGTGAACTCCAAATGAACTATTCCTCAAAACTACAATAACAATTTCTAAATTTATAACCCCCGTTTCTTTAAATAAAGATATAAAATCATACATCAGAGTAGACCTGTAATTCATAACATCATGCTCAAAGGCATATCTTAATGATTTGTTTCATGAATAAGCCATTCACTTTATTTAACTAAAGAGCTGTTGGTAATTTTAATCTCATACCTCATCGTAATTTATGATTCTCTTGAAGGAGAAATCATTCTTTTTAAAAGTTGATCCAAACAACTATAATCAATATAGACTTTAGTTAACCTAATTCTCATCGGAGAAACAATAAAATGAGGTAAGCTATTGCTTCCTTATCAAAGAATCATTTTAAATTCCCACAGGTGCATCACTCGCCAAGATGTGTGCAAACCTTCACAAAGGGTTTCGTAGGGTCGGTATTGTAACTGCCTTCTACGACTCAGTTTCATTTAAAACTGAACTACATAAATAAAAAAAACAACCAGACCGACATCACAGTAAAATATCAAACGTGCATGTACTGAATGTACTTTTAGATAACACAAAATAAAAGCGAGATCTGCTGACTTTACCAATGCTTATTCTGACTTGGAATCCGAATCAAGCCTATCAGTCTCGACAAGTCCATGCAGTAAATCTGCATTTGAGTGTTTCTTTTTTCAATTTTTTAATTAGATCACAGGGTTCACAAGCGTCCCTGACATGTTCACATAAACATGCAGGCGCTTGTAATTTGCAGCATTCTGTTCCTTGGGGTATATCATGCTTACTTAAGATCTTTTTCACTTGGAACTGCAAACAGAACTGCAGAGTGCTTGGCTTGGAGCAGAGGCTTCGTGCTGAGGATTCATCAGGGTAGACCCTGTTGCGATGTCAGAATTTCTACATTTTTGAGTGATTGCATGGATTTCCATCTCCCTGCAAAGCTTTAGCACTGAATTGATAAGAATGGCCTTCAAGAAGATAAGTCTTCTTTTTTGGGCTTAGCACACTTTAAACTTCTCAACCGACCATACTTTCTTTTGCCTGTCTGATCTACACAAGTTTTAAAGCCTTAAAGCCATCTCCATGATTTAGTAAATAATCCGTCCTAGATCTTCCTTTAAAAAAAATCAATAAAGAAAAAGTGGAGCCTTCATCAAAGCAGTTTTATAGTGGTGTTTTTATATTTTTCCACTCCCTGTTCTACTGCCGACATGGACCAACTATATGGATATTGGACTAATGCCCATTTCCAAAGTGACAGTTCAACTGAAAAGGTTAACACGTTCCCTGTAAATAAAACTGAATTGATTGTTTTATATTTTTTGTATGAAAGTTTTGTATTTAGGACTTTTTGTAGATCTAGAAAAGTTTTATTGATTTTTGACCTCCATTGAAACTCCATTGAAACTGTTTCATCCAGGTTATTGCTTTCATGCGTTTCCAATGTTAATGTGCTTGAAAAAAACTGTCCAGTTCATTGATCAATTCCTGGTCTCTGATAAAGGCTACTACTAAAAGACATGAAGGCTTGGTTGTTACTTATTTCTGAACTTGTTAGGAGTCTCTTATGGTCCAGTGCGCTAATTCAGGTGGCTGGGGAACACATCCCTTGATAGCTCTGTTGGGGGAGAACATCTGAGTGGGATGGGGGCTGGGCATGGCATAACTGGTAGCAATGGGCTTCTTGGTCACCAGTAGGAAAATTGCCCGCACTTGGCGAGTGCCGGCCGCCCCTCACTGCATGGCTAGTTCTGAGCCATGGACTTTTTTCCCACTGCCGAAGATGGAGTATACAAGGTGGGAGGGCCCCCCCCCCGAAACATGGTAAAATACAGGGCCCTTAGTTGGATGGGATCCATTCAGAGCAGGCTTAATAGGAAGGACTATTGCCTGGAATGCATAGAAAATATCAAAATTGGATTTGGGATTTTTGGCAAGGGTGCATTGTTTAATGTGCTTTCTGATTTATCCCTTTCTTTTTTTTAAATCAAAGATTTAAAAAAGTTTCTTATGGTCGGCAACATTAGTAACCCTAGTTTTACCATGAATCCTTGTAGCCTCGAACCAAAGTTTATCACATCAATTAGCAAATGGTGGTTTTACTCTGGGGGTCACCCTAACGAACGACCAGTAAGTACTAGATTAATCTGCGCTGTCAAATCTGTGACTTGCTTCAATGCTGAGTTTGACCCCATTTCTTTCACATCATTCAGCACCCCCTTAAACAATTCTCTTGATAGTTCCCAATAAGGATTTACCACAGGCAATAGTTCAGACACCGCACTTCCAGTGAATGCATAAGACATCTGCTCCTTTCTGAATCCAGTCAGATCCACAAAGCTTATTGTACTAGACCTCACTGCTGCTTTAGGTACGCGGTCTTTCATGCCAACCTTCTGTCGCATGCACAGTATTGACATCTGTGCCTGTGCTCTCAGTTGGTTTAAATACTTTCTTTCCTACAGAACTCGCACTGTTAAACTGCGCGTCCCCATTTCCTCTGTATCCACCCGAAACATTTGTGGGGTCCCTCCGAAATCCTCCTAGTCTGACCCTCTCCCTTTGGGTGGCATCACATCTCACCACTTTAATATTGTTTCCTACACTGATGATACCCAAGTCATTGGCTCCTTTACTGAAAATATTATTGAGGCAAGGGCCAAATTCTGAGCATTCATGTCTCCAGTTGCTAGCTGTATGAAGGATAGTTGTCTTAAGCTCAATAGAGACGAGGCGGAGGTCCTCCTTTTTGGACCTTCCATCTTGATCTGGTTTGTTATTTGGTGAACCAATGAGCTGGAAAAGCTGCCCGTCCCTACCAGCTCTGTCAAGAATCTGGATATCTTCTGGACCGAAATCTTTCCATGGGAGGTCGTAATGTTGGTCTCTTCCACGTGCTTTTTCACATTCTGAATGCTCCGTACAGTGTTTGAGTGACTCCCTATCAGGGACCTCCTTTCATGCACCTCAAGGTCTTCTTTTCAATGCCTTGCACTGCTTACCTATTCACAAACGCAGCACCTTCAAATTACTATGTCATACACCCACAATTCTGAATGGCTCTGGCTCTCTCAATCTGAATAGCAGGGTCTCTATGAATAAGCCCTATAGAGTACTTAACTCTTACATGGTTTATCTTGCTCATGTCCCACAAATTTGCCGTATTAGAACTGATAGACTGTCATTTTCCTTTCTGGTGGCCCACATTTGGAATCTCCTTCCCCCTCATTCTTTGACTGAAAATATTCTCACCTTTTAAATAGAAGCTAAATATCTGGTTGCTTGAATAACCTTCTTGTACAACTTCCCAATGTTCTCTGTAGTGGTTTAGTGCACCTGAATGCCCCTTGAGGGGTGAGTTGGTGCGCATTTAAATCCATATAACCTAACTTAACGGAACCAAACCAAAGCATCCCATAATTGCGCTCTTAAATATCTCCATTATAATTAGTTTGAAAGCATTCAGTTTTTTGTCCTGGTTATTATTTTTAAAGCCTGTCTTTAAGGATGTGGTATCAACATTTCCAGATCTCCATATTTCTATGGGTGTTGCATAAGTAGACGTTCTAAATCACCTGGGCATGATCAGCTATTGTCATCAGAAACATCTGTCTCATCCCTAGCTTAAAGAAAAACATCTATATCCAAACACCGCTCCACATCTATTCTGCAGTACTGTTGCAAGCAGTAAAAAGATCTTCGGCACAAGGCCTGTCTTTCTCAAATTTGGTTTATTTAAAGACTCTTTTTGCCCCTGTGTTCCAGTCATGTAAGCACATGTTATACGGTACTGTCTCTTGTCCCTATATTCCTTAGTTAATCACTTGCTACTTCTTCCAGCTTTGCTTTCTCCTTCCTGCTTGGGTCCTCTTCCCTCTGAGAATTGTTGCCACCAGGAGAGTTCCCCAAGATTGTCCCTTGAGAGTAAAAAGACCATTTCCTTAGAATGGTTATCTTACTGGGGTGGTGGTGGTATAGCGACTAGTTCTCTTTCCAGTCAGTGCCTCTTTCCCCTTTTAGCTACCATCCATTCACTAGAGCTTTCCCAGTTAATTTTAAGTATTTCCTTCTTAAGGTGCCTTTTCCTACAGTTTCCATGCTTTCCGGGGATCTTTGTGATAAACTCACCACTTTCCTTGATTAGTAGCTATGGGCTGCCCTGCACTCCATGATCACTTGACCACTCCCAGATCACTTGTCTGAGGCAACCTTCAGCACTGTAACTGTGACCGCTGGACACAGCACCTCTCTTGCAATTCACTAGTCGAGTATTCACACAAATAGTACTGCAGCCGATGCAGTCTCTCCGATCTTATTCCAGCACCAGCCTTCTAGGTTCACACTTCCTCCTACATTTCTCTTTTTTTTTTTTTTTTTTTTTTTTTTTTTTTTTTTTACTTTCTCCTACCACATTGTGACACACCGCCTCCTCTCTCCTCCTTTGATACAAATATGGGGGGCGGGGTCCACAGAGCTGTGGGGGAATAATTTTTAATCCTGCGATGCAAGGAATATGTTTAGTGCACCACTATTTTATAAGAAAGCAGTTTAGCCACAGCCCTATCATGACCTGGAAGAAATCGGGTTATTGGTTTAGGGGGGGTGAAGCCCTTCTCAAGTAGAAAGTACACAATCCTTAACCGGGTGAAGTCGCAAGCAAGCCTTATTTTAACTTGTACTCAAAACCTCTGGTGGCTTGGCACAGAGCAGTCTGGTTTAACTTGGATATGGTGCGTAAAGTATTTATGAAGCACTTCAAACAGTAATAAAGTGAAAACACAATACAAGAAACCTTTCGCGCCAATTAAAATAAGAGTAAAAAAAATCTAATCAGTAGAACCGGAGATATGCTAGTTTAAAGATTTAAGTGAAACTAGCACCAAAAAGCAGAAAGTGCCAACTGTTTATATCTGGTCGTGCCAGACAGGAACAAAGTCACAAGTTCAAACCAACCACAAAGGATCATGGGGCTGGATACAGGGACCCACTTAGGTCTGTTGAACACAGTATCTTAATCCTGGCTGTGAAGAGATGTGGAACACCTATTCCCCCTTTGTCTCAGTGTCTGGGAGCAATACACAAAGACCAACTGCCAGTTACACCTAGTGATCAGGTTCAGGGTGCAGGCATCCAATGGTACAAGAAAATGCCAACTTACTCAAAGTGGTATTTTCAGAATTGTGATAAAAGGCCTATTTAATGCTAAAGTCAGATTTTTTAACTAAAATTCTTTAGACTCCAAACCCCACCTGTCGAACTGCTCCCCAATGAAAGTAACAGCTTATTAAATGTAATCTGGTAATTGTTATCCTATGGGAGAGGTCGGGCTTGCAGTAGCAAATAAGGAGTTTGAGAGTTTTTCACTATCATGACATGTAAAATTTAAGATGCACAAACTGCCAGAGGCTACACGCATGGGAGGAGTGTGTTCTGGAACTGTTCCCCAAGTCTAAAAATACCAGTCCCATCCAGGTTCACAGATTTAGGACTTCGAGCAGCCAAACGACTGATCACCCGTGGGTGGAAGAACCACTCCCTACACCCAAGGCCTGGAAACAATCACTTCTGGTGTGGCCTAGGCGGAAAGTGCTTCATTACATAAAGAAGATACATTAGGGCTACGAAAATACCCTATTGCACAATACTGGGACATAATACCGGTAGTGCTTCAACTCACTGTATGATAACAGATGAGGACTCCCTGATGAGGACTGCGGTCATAGCTAGAGGTACACATACCCAGGCTCCACTAATACGGGTGCATTGATGATGTAACTGTGCAGGTGATTTGAATGAGAACTTAGAAAATATATATACATAAATAATCTTTAAAGACTCAGAAGAATAGGGAGGGAAGTCAGGGTGAAAGTGTGAAAAGTCCTTGTTAAAGACTTTGGCTTAGCACAGCAACAATGTTGTAGTGATGTTCGAATTGTTGAATATAAGTCTATGGGGTGCAACTGAACAAGCTGTGGATAAAGACAACTAAATTGATACCATCCAATATGCGGACCCAAATTAGTAGACAGTGGTTTGTCATCAAAATGTTGTTAGCATACCTTCATTCATCGAATAGTGTAAGAAGTATGCATATCATTGTATAAGGCATGTGGTCCGCAAATTGCCTGTATTATGTGATTACCTCTATCTGTATTTTTCAAATTAAAAAAGTATACAGTGCAAATAAAGAGATTTAAAAAGATGGGGAAAAAAATGACTTGTACAATTTAAGAGTGCCTGTCACCTGGGCTGTTCAGTGCCTACCCTAGGGGTGAATTATTTGTATTAAAATGGAAGGTTTGGGCCTGGCAAAAGGTTTGTTTTCACATCAGAAAATTGGAGCAACATTAAACTCCGTCCAGACACACAGCCTGTTCAATAATATATTTTATTCCTGTCAATTTGGTGAAGATAATCTACCGATTGGAATATATGGAATAAAATATAATGAAACATGGATTCATTGTGGAGTACTTTGGTGAATAGATTGAGTATGCTGTGCGTCCGGATGGAGTGGAATGTTCCAATTTTCAGATTTTTACATACACGCGGCATTTGGGCAGGCAACGTTACAGAGGCTGCATGCTTCAAGGACTAAACATGATCAAACAAAGCATGATAATGATGATGAAATGAAGGATATATGGTGTGCACATGGCAACCCCTTTTGGATTTTGTACAAAAGGTTTGTTTTGCCAGGTGGAAATGGCAGTTTAAAACTGCACACACAGGCTGCACTGGCAGGCTGGAGACCTATTTAAAGGGCAACCTAATTGGGTGGCAGTCGCTGCTGCAGGCCCACTAGTAGCATTTAATTTACAGGTCCTTGGCACACGTAGCACCACTTTACTAGGGTCTTGAGAGTAAATTAAATAGGCTAATTGGGTGTAAGCCAGTTCTATCCTGTTTTAAGGAGAGAGCACAAGCACTTTGCACCCTTTACCGCTGCTAACCAGTGTTAGTCCTAAAGCCATCAGAAACCAAGTCAGCAAAACCGGAGGGTTGAAGCCAGAAAAGTAGATGAGACCCACGCAAATATGTCGGGTCTAACAGAACCCCCCTGTGCAATCCTGTGCATGCCGTGCTTTTAGGTTCCTATCAGTCGTCCCTCGAGGTGACTTCAGCAAATCAGTGGCAATCCAAACAAGCTTTCATTTAACCCCTTCGGTGCCACACCCTTTCCCCCTCCTGTGCCCGGCGTTTCCCACGCGGGTGGGTTTCATGACGAGATAGTCTCGTCATGGGCACAGTGCGACCGTGCTCCATGACGAGACTATCTCGTCATGGGCACAGAAGAGGTGAAGAATAACACACACAAAAATAACACTAAGAAATGTGGTATCTTTAAAGTGTTTATTTTAAAACTCTCAGTCTAGTGCATAATATATGTATGGTAAACACACAGACCAGGAGTGTTTGCCGAAGTACTTGACACTTTTGCATAGGAATGTTTAAATGAAAAGCTACTTTTATTCTTTGGCTTGGCAACAACTGGGGTCATGCGGTTCCTACTTGTTAAGACAATGCGTTTAAACAACATAAGCTTCAGATCTATGTGGGACTGAGACCACTCATACCATCAGAATTCCTGGCTAGCTCACAGTGCGCCATCTTGGCGCCTAAACTGACAAGGCACCTGATGGTATCTGGAAAATAAGAACATGACGACCCTAATTCCCCCAAGGAAATTGTGGAAAGAGATCCTACCCATTCGTTAGTAGCTCAGGCATGCCCAAAGGGAGACACACAAAGTACACAAATTGGCATTTCAAATATTTATTGAAGCAATTGTAACCTTGTGTAAAATGCTCGCGCTGCAATGATTAATGGAATGGAGCAAAACAATGTTAACAGCATTACCAGAATGGTAGAATGAATAATTCAACCATTGTGCGTTTGCATTGGATATTTTGAATACAGAATTGCACTCCTATCTAGAACTTCCTATTCTATAAAGCATGAGGTGTGCCGGTCCAACAGAATACCTGCGGATAGTCTAACTCCCCATTTACATGTGGGCGTGTGTCATCTGGTAGTCTGCCTTTGTGTAGAGCATGCCACTGTCCTCTTCAGTATGGTATTGGAATTCAGCTTGGCTAGATTTCAGGCATCGGGCGACCTTCAACAATCCATCGAGAGAGTCATTTTTCTAAACGGAGGCGTAGTGCAGTTTATATAATAAATTGGATCCATTCATTCTGTGCCGGACTCCTGATCCTGTGGTCATTGATTCTATCCACCCAGAGCTGACGCTGACAGTACAGCGTACAACAACAATATTTTGTGCAAAGTCCTTGTACAGAATGTGCTTAGGCCAGATAATATACCTACCAAGAGATGCAACTGTAAGCAAACCATTTCAGAGTACATAATCTCATGAGCCCACCCACGCAAATGTGTGTTAAGTAATTATCTAAAAAGTTGTACATTTTAAACATGAGCATATAAAATTGCAAGGATTTTGCCCGGGGCTTATGTTACCGGACAATTCTCTGTCTGTAAGGTAACTAAAAAGCTTCATACTAAACTTATAACTTACTTAAAACCAAGCTTAACTTGCACTTAAAACCTACAGATTTAAAACTGTTATGCATTTTAATAATAAAAACCGAAAGAAAGCCAATACATATCAGTCAATTAAAAAAATGTGCCATTACTATCTGCATATTAAAAGCAATTTTGTATGAAAAAAAAGTACCCAGATTCTGTTAAAAAAAAAATGCTATCTCTTCAAAGCTTCATGTATTGTTTAAATGTTTTAAGAGGCAGACAAAACAATGTTCCACTTTCTGCAGATTGTTTCCTTTGGCACCCCAGTCACAAGTTCCAAAGAACAAACATGGTTGTTTCCAGCCCAATCAGCAGCTGTTGATGGTGTGACGGCCAGTAGTGATTCCTCAGAAGATCAGTTGGGATCCACAAGCTGAGGCTTCCAGCTCATTATATGCATCCTGTAGCAATGGCAATCACACAGGACCTCTTTGAAGAGGTGGATTCTTAACTGACCCATCAGCAGTTCCATATCTGTAGATTGGACCATCGGTATACCAAGGCATATATGCACAGCACACTCGAAAGTGCACTACAGAGAGCAAAACACGAGCTGTACATAATGTAACCATATAGGTCGAGATTACACAGACCAGTTTTCGTTCAGCTCCTGAAGTGAAGGCATGCCAAAATACTGCAACGTTGGTTCACTGCACATCTGGCAATGCTATTCCTATTTGACCACGTGGCGGAACATCCATTGAGGAACAGTGAAAATAGAATCAAGATCCTGACAATCTGAGTACAAGATGTATGCCTCCAACAATGCGTACCAAGCTGTGTCTGAAAGATGGAATCCCTCCAAAGACAGCCTGGAAAGTGCTAATCAATCCAGACCCAATCGGTTTGGAAAAAATATACTACTCCCGCCGCGGTGTTAAAAGTGCAGTGCACAAGTTCTCCGAAGTGTTGTGGGAGGTTAGTGCATAGTAGCGAGTGGATTTCAGAAGGCCTTGCAACTTGAAGATCAAATGTCTCCTTGGCAGATATTAAAGAAACTTCCTTCTGAGACAATAAAGAAACTTCCTTCTGAGACAATATCTATCAATCAATAAATTTGTAAAGCGTGCTATGGCTTTAAGTCTGCTCAGACTATCAAAATTCATGTTCAAGATGGAAATTGAAGGCAAAATCCTCACTTCTATAACTGTTTGGGCAGTTGGAAAAAAAATTGTACAACAGATTACGATCCTGGAAATTGTCACCACATAGGGCACTCCCAGTTTCACCCCACAGCAACCTTGGTCATTCGGCATCCACAAACTTCCATTCGAAAATAATCAATGCTGCACAAATTACAGCAACTGGGGAACACTTCAGATAACAGGCTACATTTGCCTTGGAAGTTTTACATGCTCCATAAAGTGTAATTTCCCTGCAAACTAATGAATGGCCGAAAGTGTTCCCGCAGTCCGTACTGCTAAGAAAAAGTTTAATTCCTCCATTCATACACCTGAACTTGAAAGGTAGGACCCATGTCTTGCGTAAAAATCTCTCACCTAATGCTTTATACCTGCCAACTTGATAGTGTTGTAGGAAGTTTGTAAAGTGGAATGTTGAAATTGGCAGAGATATTAACCCATGAATTTTCCAATCTGCTGACTGTGTTTCTGCCACAGTGAATGGCAATTTATCTAGACCGATTCTCCCTACCCCCATCGCTTTTTGCGATTTCCCATGAGATGTATAGAAGCAAGCGATGCACACTAATATTGGCACAGCTGCTGCAATACAACACAATTTTATTTTATCATTATAGCTGACCTCCTGCCCTAGGACTGCATAAATCAGTCTGAGCCTGGCAGATGGGAGCAGAGACAACTTGCCTACACCCGCTGCAGTATTTGTTTTGGGAGCAAGACCGAGGACTCCAGCTTGTCTCTTAATCCAGACCTCTCCTGTCTGTGAAGCTTCTCTCAGAGTTTGGGATAAAATCATGTGTATATATACTGGTGCAATGCAGCCACTACATGGGTATCCCTCTCTCCTATTTTGCATTAAGTTTGCTTTGGCATTAGTTCTCGGCACATGAAGTTACTGTGTGAGTGTGCAGTGTTTAAAAAAAAAAAAAAATTAAAAATTATATAGCGAAAATAAAAAAAAGAACCTGGAATCGATTCCTGTTTCCCCAAATGTCTAAATTGTGTGATTTTCGAGCCTCCCGCATTTCGAGATTTTGCGATTCGCTATAAAATTGTAAAGTCAAGTAAGGAGCGTGATGTCCACGATATGTGATTTATGCCGTCAAAAAGCAAAAGGTTTACTGACAACACCGTTTAGTTACGGCTTTTGGTTCCTTGTTTAAAAAAATGCTGACTGATTATTGGCTGTACACTCATGTGAATTGTTGCCAATTCTCAAAATGTGTAAATATTGGAATGTTTGGTGTGTTCATATCCTTTAACTTGGCCAGGCCGAGGCTGGATGTTTGTTGCACCGTTTTGTCAGGAACATAATTGGTCTTGGTATAAGACACGCTCTAAACAAAGCCTTATTGCCTTTAACTCGCCAGTCTTTAGTTCCTCAAACAGACTTTAAATAAATATTTTCTTTCCAAAAGTCATACCCTTGTATTGCCAACTGGAAAATAAAGGGGGCCAAATAAGATAATTTTGTGTCCATTAACATTTTTATTTTCCGGGACAGGGAGAAGTTTACAATAGAACTCTGGGTCTACTGAGTCATTGCCAGAAAAGTATGCAAACTTCTGAGTGAATGTTTTAGAGCCTACCTATGGGTGGTGTAGAGCAGTGTTCCCATTGCGTGTAATTGACTACTGCAAATGAAGTACTAATTCTGTACAAGTTATCTTGTGCATAGTGGTAAAAAGAAAACATTTCATCATAATTAGACGTCCCGCAATATCTTCACGTTCAAAAACATTCTACTGTTGTAGTTCATTGAGCATAGATTTGACTGTACGAATGTCCCAATCATCAGAGAATCTGCCAGGAGTAAAGATATACAGATATATTTTAAATGCATATTGTTAGATTTGGGGGTCTCTAGTTGGCAGAGGTAAGTACCTTTGTCCAAATAGGGACCCTTACTTCTTGTCAGGGTAAGGGGCAAACACACTGTTGATAACCCCTGCTCATCCCCTTGGTAGCTTGGCACGAGCAGACCGGCTTATCCCCAAGGCAATGTGTAAAGTATTTGTACCAGCACTCACAGTAACACAGTGAAACACCACAAATGGATGCAACACATGTTATTTATAAAAATATAAATCTCTATCTTGATTAGGCAGAATCATAACGATATAAAGCCAACATACATAAGAATTCTTTCTTCAGCAAGGTTTCTTTGGGATGTTTTAGCAAAAACGTACTTGTAACAATAAAGGTATTTGTTGAGCAAGTATGGCTGTAAGACTCTTGTGTCTAGCGTAGGGAAAGTCATTCTTAAAAGGGTGTCCTTATCAATAATGCCCCCACTGTACTCGTTACACAGGATGTGCTTGCTCTTCTCCGCTCTGTTTCACTCCTGGAAATCACCCCTTCTCAATGCGCGAGTGCGTGCTAGTCAACAGTGTTTAACAACCCCGGTGCGGCTCGCCGGCAGCGCGCTCAATCACAACTTCCCTGGGTGCAAGCTCCGGTCATGGAGCGGAGCCGTTTACCTGAGAGCGAGAAGGGGGCTTGGCAGTCCGCATTGTTCTCCGGTGAGGTAGCTTCTTCTTAGATGGCGCTCCCCGGCCTTGGTCGCAGCTCTTCTCTCGTCGAGGAGCGTGGGGAAGCCCTGGTCGCTAGGAGGCTCCTCATGCTTCTTCGTACACAGCGCGGCTCCGTCTGGACGAGCCTCCTTGTTGTTGGGTATCCCTCGACACTGGGGCCAATCCCAGCGTGGCTTGGCGATGAGGTGTTACGGACTCCGGGCCAGCGGCGGTGAATGTTGGCAGTGTTCTTGCGGCTCCTCTCCTCGGCGGACCCGACATCGGGCACACAGCTCGAGATGCAGCAGTGAATACCAAGTAAACAGACAGCAGTTCTGGCAATCGGGGACCGGTGGTGAAGTGATAACGGCCCTCCGCGTTGGTCTCTGATCACGGGCCGGCGGCGGTGATGCACGCAGCGCTCTCGGTACTTGTGGAGAGTAGACGAGTGTGCCAGCAAGCCGGGCTTCACAGCGGCACAAACGACGTTCTGGGGGCACACAAATAGCCCCAGAGACAGCAGGGACAGTGGAGCACGATGTAGGGCGAGTTGTAAAAGTCCTTGGCAAAACTTTTGTATCCCTGAGTTTTCAACAGGAGGTCAGCTCTTCTCAGGCCCTTGGAGACTGGTACACTTCAGAGAGGACAAAGCACTCGGAACAGCTCCTTCAAGCAAGGGGGACACAGCACATAGCAAAATGACCCTTAGTCCTCTTCCTCAGTAATAACAGCAACTGCTGGTCCGCTCCCAAACACACAGCAATGGTAGCACTTTTCCTCAGTCTTCCTGGCTGTTCTTCTTTGGCAGGGATTCCTTCTTGATCACAATGTTTTTCCTAATCTAAAGTTTAGGGGTTTCAGCTCAGATATTTTATACCCCAAAAGTCTTTGTTCTTCATGTTTGAGGGGTCCTGGACCCAGTCCAAACCAGTTTTGGGTGCCCTCTGCCAGTGCACATCTTTTTCCTTTGTGAGTGTAGGCCAGGGCCATCAGACGCACTGCAGGAGGTGGGGCCAGTATTGTGGAAGGCAGGCACTGGCCTATTCAGACCCAGGTGCTACTCCTCCCACTACTCTACATGCAGATAGGTCTATTCAGCCTAGTGCTGACTCACCCAACATCCTGGAGCCACCCCAGCCCCTGTCACTCACAAGCCAGACAGTCAATCCATAAACCGAGGCACACAGAAAGGTTGAACAAGAAAATAGCCACTTTCTAAAAGTGTTATTTCCAAACTTGGACTTTAAAAACCATCCTCCCTAAAAGACGTGTTATTACATTCTGAGTTCAGAGATACCAGATTCCAACTTTCAATCTTGCTGCTATGGGCAGATATGCAGGTAAACGTGTTACACAGCATTCCCTATTCTATCCTATGGGCAAGATAGCCTTTCCATAGTGAAAAACGAAATTGGTCGTATTTCACTAACAGGGCATGTTACCCACACTAGTACATGTCCTACCTTTCACATACACTGCACCCTGCCCAGGGGGGTACCTTGGGCCTACCATAGGGGTGTCCAATGTGTAAGAAAAGGGAAGGATCCGGCCTGGCAAGTGTGTACACTGGTCAGGACAACATAGCAGTTAACAAACTGCACGCAGGCAATGCAGTGGCAGGCCTGAGACACCATTTTAGGGCTACTCATGTGGGTGGCACAATCAGTGCTGCAGGCCCACTAGTAGCATTTGAATCACCAGCCCTGGCACACTCTGTGCACTTTGCTAGGGACCTACTGGTAAAACAAATATGCCAATCATGGATAACCAATCAACTTAACTTAACCAGGGAGCACTTGCACTTTGGCACTGATTAGCAGTGGCAAAGTGCCCAAAGCATCTAAACCAGCAAAAACTAATTTCAGCTCCGTGTCAAAGATACAGAAGGTAGAGGCCAAAAAGTCAGGGTAAACAACGCCAAGGATGCCAGGTCTAACATATGGTATCTGTAAAGTTTGTGATCAGGTACCATATGATTTTTGGACTGACAAACAATTTCATCAAGTACCAGAACTGCTGAAATGCTCACCAGTTACAGATCTCTTAGCACTTTGTGATGAAGAACGAAACCTAAATACTTATGTTACCAGTTCAACAGCAGAGCGGTCTGGGGGATCGTGTCCATTCAGAAGCAAAAAGAATACGGTCACGAATCCAAGGGAAGGGCAAAAAAAGGAAATGCAAGGTGGAACAAAATGTCTTTTTCAGCCAAATTGTAAATTCACAAGTTTTTATGCGGTCGTGGGTCTGACGAATGTGGAGAAAATCAATGTCTGCAAAATAGCCAGAGGCCCTCTGTGCAAAAACAGGGACGTCCTGTTGAAGTGTAGAACTGGTAGGTAACTCATAGCTGACTCCAAAGGTGGCTCATAATAAACAACTTTTGCTGCGTGTTGTTGAAACCTGTGAACTCTCATATGGTGATTGTATGGTATTGGTAGATGTAACTGGAAATAACAATACTTCAGAATCAGATATCCTCAGCCGGGGAGTAGAAACCTCCGTGTTGGTTAAAGCTTGTAGTGGGATTCTCTGTATGGTAGTGAGAGGGGGCAGATGACTACCCAGGAGCCATTGTGGCTTACCGTTTAGGACAGAACATCTGGTGTGGTTTTATTTGGTCAATGGACACAATTCTTTTGTGTTTACAATTGGCAAGGGGCAGTAAAAGTACAGTTCTGGAACCTTCAACTGGCTGGACAGGTACAGATGCTCTGTATGATGAGTCGGGAGTTGCGGGTTGTCCTTTCACCTTGTAGTGACTGAACGTTTTGGTAGGTCATTTCTTTGTTTGTCCTGGAATTCTTTCAGATCCTGTAAGACAGTCAAACATTCACTAATATCAAAAGGCCATTTCCGCCACCATTGCACTTGGATTGTCGAGGTCTAGAACCCATATCTTGACCCCAAACTGGACCTCCTGGGGAGCCTGACCACCCAACAATTTTCTTGGCAGATTGTTTGAGGCTCCCTGTACCTCCTACAGGTGGAGATTTCTACTATGGCCTGAACCTAATACTCAAGCTGTTAGGGACTGCTTTAGATCAGTTTTTCCTCTCCACTATTGCGTTTCCCTCAGGAAGATGGGGTAGGAATTGTGCACATCCACACCGAGAGTACCCATAGTATCCCGTAAGCTTTCAAGGCGAACTCTGGGCCATGGTCCTAATGGAATGCAGCTACTGCATATGTCCAGACGAAGACTTGTAAGTCTTTTATAACAGTTCGTGCATCAGCTTATCGCTGTGGCCAAACCCATAGGAATCGAGAGCAGGAGCCCACTGCTAATAAGATGTATTTAAAAGAGCCATCACTGTGTAATTGTCCCCAATGGTCCAGGTAGATACAGGTCAACACTTTGTTTGAAACTGAGATGTCTCTGCGGTGGACGTGCTGTTGAAGAAACTTTTATTTGTTGACAAATGTTACTTTTAAGGACCATATTTGTTTTGTTTGTATGGACCTGGCCACCAGTTTCATTACTGTAACCGCCACATCAGCATGTGCAGAAGCTAACCCCTCATGTGCCGCTCTGAGTAATTTAGACCAGCGGTCCAAATTGGGTATTATCCTATCACCCACTCCAAGAAGATGAGCAAACCATGTTTTTCGCACTTAGTTGGTAGGAGTATTTTGCTGGAAATGATTTTGGTAAGGGAGTGCCACAGCTCAAAGCTGTGGCGGCCATCATGATGTCGCCATCTGTCCTCGTGTTTGAACTAGTTACTCCCGTTACAACCGCAGTTTGCACTGCTGTCGTTCCAGCTTCACCAGCCAATTAATTCACTGCAACATGTATTCTTATACATTGGTGGCTCAGTGAGTGGAAAATATGAGCCCGTGGCAAACTTGCTTTAATGTTTGCCACTTGTCCCCAAAGCAGTTTATGCTTGATCGTATAACCTTTTGAGTCTTTGAGTATTTACAGTATTGGAGCTAGAATGGATTAAGTGTGTGATTTTATATTATTGTATCCAGTCTTAAAATAAGTGTGGGGAATTCTGGATCGGTATTAAAGTGTCAGGATCAAAGCTTTCAATTCAACCAGCTGTGCAGTGTAATCACCTAGTGACCGCATGAATGTTTTTAGAGGTTGGAATTATCCATCCTTCATTCTACCCTGTATTGCTGCACAGGCAGCAGAGTATTGGTGTTTTGCTCTGACTGCAGGCTGGGCAAAACCATTAGTATAAATTGTAAAGTCCTACTGATCTAGAGGCATTATTTGACTGGGCAGAGGGTGGTATTGTTCATATTGAAGGTAAGCCTGAGTTTATAGTGTAGGGTCAAATATGTAGTCTACATCTGTTGCTATTAGTGAGTTGGCCCATTGTATCTATCTAGGATATAAGGATTTCACGTTGGGAATGCTGGCCTTTATGACCGCTTCTAAGACTGGAATGTGAGTCACAACAATTGTGTTTCCCCTGAGCCAACTATCTTTCTTTCAATACAGCGGTTTGTTGGTGCAAAAAATGTGTTTCCACATTGGAATATAAATTCGATATATATGCAATTTGTACAGTGTCCCCTTCGTTGAATGTGACCTATGCATATCCAGTGGTATCAATTGCAGAACATGCCAAATTTGTTATGTTAATGCATGTATGTTGGTGGTTTGCAGCTAGCATGTCTGTTTGTACTGAACACAATCTGTGTATGTTCTGGTGTCTAATGTATGCTTGAAGTCTGGACGGATCAGGTCCTAAAACATTTTTACCCATTGTGAGTAATCTGGTATGTATGTTTTACCAACATTTTAGAAAAACCAATAATGATTTGAGTATTTGAAATGTGTTTGGTGGTTGTAAGAGCACACACTTCTCTAGGAAATGTGTTGCTAAGCTCTTTGACAGTTCGCATCCTAGGAACAGGGCCCTGAGCATTGTAACAGTCCTGTTACCTGGCGGAGAACAAGCCTGGGCTATTCTTATACCCTTGTGGTAATCAACAGAATGGGTATGGGGACCCGAGAGTGGTAAATGAAATTAGATACCTGCTTTCAGGCGCTATGTTTTGGCAGAAAAATCCATTTGAAATGTCTAATATGGTTTTGTATTTTTTCCACACTATATTGTTCAATAGTGCTGCGCCATGCACATTTTGTACTGCAAATGTGCGATTGCGACTGTTATAGTCCAAGACTAAGCAATATGAATGATCTGGTTTCATGACTGGAAACAAAAGGTTGATCATTGGTGAGGTGCAAATTTCAGTTACACCTTGATATTCAAGTTGTTAGAACTACTCTAAACTATTGTTCATGTTTGGAGTATTGTGGTTGCACCAGTGCGTTGGACCTCATTGGTATAATATATTTAAAGGATTCTCTATCCCAGCCCACGCAATTGCGGTATAACAGAGGCATGTACAGGGCCCACTCTTGGCATATGTATATTTAATCGTTTCTGGAACAAGGTCGGAGAAAGATGGTAATATTGCACATTTCCCTCCTGGGACTTGTCGAGCAAACTCAGGTGGCCACTCTTTCAATCAAGAAAATGTCATTACCAAATAATGAGTTCTCCCAGAAGAGCACTTTAATAGGACAAAGTATATAGCCCACCATTTGCAGTTTTAATTCATATAACCTACTTGGAGCACTATGTCTCCGGTCTGGTGTTTCCACCTGGACACTCACTAGTTGCTGTTGCCAGCAGACACTCTTAAATTCTGGCGAACTATTGTGACTTTTGTCGCACTATCTAGCAGAGTTGGAGCTCCCCGTTCAGAAGCAAAGTCCTCAATAGATGTGACCTGTTTAAGCGAGATCCCGATCACTTTCTTCTTTCTGAATTGAGGCTTTTGCTGTGAAAGATTTTCTTCCTTTTCATTATGAAGTCAGAGCGTTAAGTCTTTCCATTTCATGCACTCCTCCGATCTGCAATGCGATAGTCCTACTCTCTCCAAGCGTTTTTCGGATGACTCCTGAAAGGAACGAGAAGGACGCGCAACAGTGTACTGTACAGTGATACTAGCAGGCGGTTTCATTGTTTCATCTTTATGCAAATTGTAGCATTTTTCAGGAGACGCCTGTAGAAGAGATACAGCCTGTGGTTTAGCCTTTTCTTTACCTTTCTTATTATCCCAGCGTTTTGTAGAAGACTTGGGTACCCTCTTAGAGTCATCCTATTCTGAGCTACTCTTTAGTTGTGGTTCATTTGGTGTGGCTCCCAAATAAGTTTAGTTATGAATGGGATTGAGGCAATGGTGACCGCACCTATGTTACCAGTAGGGACAGTTAAATACTTGTTTTAGTGCACAGAACCGGAAGCTCAACTCCCTTAAACCCCCCAAAAGGGAAGAAAAAAAATCCCTGCTGTCTCAATCAATCTGCAATGGTTTAGCACTTAAAATTGTGTGGATCGAATAGCTTATATTGGATAGGAGTTCAGCAAATTCCCTTCAAATGATCAGCACACATAATACATATTTTACAATATAAAATATCCATTGGGTATATTAAATTTATAATCCTTGTTTTTTTTTTTCCTTTTTCAATTTCGATTAAGAACCATAGCCAACGTGCTTCGTCCTCTCTGACTTCTTCAGGGCTCCAGGCAATTTTCTTCTTGGTTTGCCTAGAAGGTATTGTTACATTAATCCTTTAGGATATGGTTTACGTATGTAACCATCTGTTTATTCTCTCAAGTACGAGGAAAATGTGTTTTATTTTTTTTGTTTTAATCTTTATTTGCATTTTGTCAAACCTACAGGTAGCAAGAAGAAAAAACATATATGAGATAGGGAACAGGTAACCAGTACAAGTGCGATGAAGGTTGCGATACATACTGTTGGAACGTTTGTTACTTACCTGTTGCACAGAACTAATATTTCTCAGTTTACAGAGTGTGATATTCATGCATTACATCCGATTTAGTTATCAGAAAGATCGCACTTTTATGTCCTTTCGGATAAGAAGATATTTTCTTAGTTTTTATTGACCCGATTATATATTGCTTGAATATTTTTTTTCAATTCAGATAAGGTGTACTACGTTACCAAGTTGACCACCTGAAGTTGTAGAGCAATGGTTTTGGTCAACATTTAAGTCATTTGAGTAAGGCAGCAAATCTTCTTTCAGTAAGGGAGATGGATCATTTTTCTTGGTCACCCTCGTGACTTCTGGGCTTGAGCAGGGATAACTAGATTCATCATGTTTAGGTTATTTCTTTCTGCTAGTCTTTTCCAGGCAAGATCAGAGATCAGATTGTTGCCCTTCACTGTCTAATTTCCTCATGCATGTAACATAATGTGTTTGGGAGTTCACCTAGGAGCAATTGCTGTGGTCCCGATGGTCAGTTTAGTGGTGTAATGGAGACAAACTTGGGGCATTATATTTGGGTGCCTATGGAGTGGCCTTTGAGATACGCGGTCGGGTAGTAGCTAAGATACTAGGCAGAAAATGTTACTCTTCAGTGGAATGATTCTGTGAAATAAGTTTTAGGATCCTGATGGTTTTTTTTAACCAAACGGTCAGAAAGACAACTCCATATTAAATGCTCCATCTGCAGCAACACTCAGCAGTCGATGCCCCTCCCCTTTATTATTCCAAGTCCTCCACACACAGCAGCGGCTCTTGCTATGTCCTGGAGCCCGCTTACTCTTCTTCTGGGAGCGGTTTCGCCAAGGCTCAGTGACCTCACAGCATGGCCTGTCCAAAAGAGGCCCTAGATGGCTGATGCCTCGCTGAGTGAGTCTAGTTCCTCATCGCCAATCCACCTTCGCTGGTTATACAGCAGTACAGCTCTGCAGATTATACCTATTTTCCTACAAGCTTTTTGTATCACAAAGTGTAATTTGTAGGTGCAAATGCTCATTTTATGTGCTGTAATCGGAGGCAGCAGGATGGGAGCTCACCTCCAGGGTGTCTTAATCGGTCTGGCGTTGGACAACACACCCACCCCCAAGATTATGCTTTTTTTTTTTTTTTTTTTTTTTACCCCAGTGGCCAGGTAAACTTTGAAAGAGCCAGGTGAATATGTAAATGATATTACTGCATAGGCATCTTGTTTTGAAAGCATAGTTAAGCATTATTTGGGTTTTTGTCAAGATTCTATATTCACTCTCAATTAATGCTCATCCAGTCAGGCTATACTAATGCTCTGATTTACTGAGTTCTTGTTGAAGTGGTTAAATTCAAAATGGCATGTGTAAACGGCTGTCCCTCGAGGCTTGGTGTCACTACAGTGAGAAAATGCGAACCATTTTTCACATTTTATACATTTAACTCTACTTAAACAGTTTTTTTTTTCTTCGAAGCACAGCCTACATTGAATTGGGTTTTGGTGGGATTGCTGCTCTAGCAGTGATTTGATGTCCTGATTATCCGTATGGCAAAAAATATCACACTGTGATGTGACATTATTTATAACGTCATCTTAAGTTAATGCACGCCTACCAACAATAACATGTTTGTATTGATTTGAATTGGTATGCACCCCACTTGATGTAGATCCGTACGTCTGGTGAGCCACTGTACGCAGAGTTTGTATATAACTTTCAAAATAGGAGCTACTATCGCAATAAGCGGTTTCCTATAACTGATCTATATTCATCCGGGCTCTTTATCTTGGATTGATAGTCCCATATAATACACCTTGCAATGTGTTCGGTTGATGAAATGTTGCTTTTAGAACGCTTTTCAGCTGGGTGTAATGTTCATATTGGATGCATGACCTGGTGTAGTATTAGTTATGTAACTTTCATATATATATATATATATATATATATATATATATATATATATATATTGTTCTTTGCAATGAAATGCGCTGAGAATTGTCACTTTAGGATTTGTCTGTTGTGAATGAAATGTATTTATATATTGCATGGCAGCCGTACAAGGCATCTTGTGGCAATAGCGGCCTCTATAAAGACCACGAAGCTCTTTGTTTCTGTCACTTCCGAGAGCAAAGGATACTGGATAAAGCTTAACAGTTTTGTTTGTTTTTTCGGTCAAATTCAGGTACTAACGTGAACGTCGAAGATTTTCGGCCAGGAAACTGGGACCAAAAGTGACTCCTTCCTGTACAACCTGACTACCATTCAGCAGAACATTCCTGTCTCGAGTGAATCAAGGTATTAACACACTATTTTGACTTTTGCTTTCTCACAAATGTTTTCATCGGTATGGATTGTGTCCACAAGTAAAACAAAAATGCATGCATCCATGGGCTAAGGAGATACCCGTTATCATGGTTTGTTGGCGGATACAGAACCCTTTGACTTGTTTGCTCCGCTTTGATGCGGACTCAAGTTTTAAGCAAATAACATTCATTCATGAGGCTTTTCTTCATTCGGCGTCCTTTGGGAACAGAGCGTTGCTTCTCATTCAGCTGTCCATGCTTTATCCTGACCCTAACCTCCAGTAGCTTCTGTAACCCGGCACTCTTCAGGCGTTTTAGCTGAGGGGTACATGATTTGCTGTGCATGTATTCAGAGCTCTCACTGCCTGTGCAGGGTTGTTGCAGGACTTTGTGCTGAAGATTGCACTGTCATGGAGGGCTCTAGTTCCAGATGCTGTCAACGTAACCCTAAATTTAACGTGAATGCCTTGAGGAAATTCATTTAACTGGGCGGCATGTACCAAAATGAACTCTTGTCAACTTCCTTTGGCTAATGCTATTTTGTCAGTTTTTGGTCTTGTTCCAAGAGCTCTTTGGCATTCACTGCAGCTGAGGCCTCCTGTCCTGAGGCTCACTCATGAAGTAATTCTGGCATCTGTTCACATCACTCAGATGTAGCTCGCACCTACTGAGCCAGCTGCCACGCCATGACCCACCTGCTTCTGGCAAAGCATTGCATAAAATGACACTGGAATTGCAGGCTCGGAAGTAGCTGTAGAACTTTCTGAAATGGTTCCAGCCTACAGTTGTGATTGGATGGGCTGTAGCATTTGAACCAGAAAACGCTCGTAGGTTTTAAAAAACTGAAGTGGGTTGTTTAATATGCATTAAGTCTCTTTCCATCTGCACATCTATTCTATTAGTTTTGGAAAACTATAGACTGCGTTTGGTTCCGGATTTGCCATTCAGTAAGAT
This sequence comes from Triturus cristatus, assembly GCF_964204655.1. Classification (NCBI taxonomy): domain Eukaryota; kingdom Metazoa; phylum Chordata; class Amphibia; order Caudata; family Salamandridae; genus Triturus; species Triturus cristatus. The sequence goes on along the minus strand of NC_140592.1, from coordinate 511,786,416 downwards.
CTTACGATCTGTCTTTGTGGGATTACTTTGTACACTGGAAACTGGATTTTCTGGATATTTATGGTGTCTGCATGGCCTTCTGACAAACCGTATTGGTTCTTTCTTATTTTGAACTTCAAAGAACCTTGCACCGTACCACAAGAGGTCCATGGAATGCACTTCAGTGTTAAGGACCAGCACATAGAAGGATCATGCTGTGTCTAGCTGGTCTTCATCGTCATCATTTTCGATTGGGAAAACTGTTAGTCCTGTAGTGCTGTCTTCGGCCAATAAAGATCTGATGGCTTTTTATGAGCCCAAGTTCTGGTCCTGCAGTTACATATGGTTTCTTCCACCTGTTGCCTTTTTGAGCTTCTGTGTATTAACTGACATCACAGAGATCTATTTCTGCTTCAGTGCCCCTGTGGCCTGGCGGATTATCTTCTTTTCCTATATAGATTGGTAACTGATTTGGAAGACGCGAGTAGGATTCATATAGTCTTACTGGAACCTAAATGGCTTTTTGACTCCGTGGTGGCTGGTGACATTTGAAAGTGGTGGGGCGTAAACGTGCTGTCTGAGTACATAGCAGCGAGCGCAGCAAGTGAGCCCAAACAACTTAAGGAGGGTTCTGGGTTTTTCCCCGCTAACATTTTGAAAAAAGAGTGGATAAATGGTGCATTTTTAAGCATATTTGAGAAGCAAGAAGGTTAATAAAGCAATTGTGAAAGTGCAGCTATTACATTAATAAATGGATGTCATAACATGTAGATAGAAATGTTCCTGAGGCTAGGCCCTGCCAGTGCCACGAATCTCTAAGCAATATACCATCCAGCAGGGCTTAGCGTCAGAAACATTTCTATCGTTATGTTTCTGAAGCTTGGCCCAGTGCTGGCACTCAGTGAACGTGTAAATGAAATACATGAGTCCAAAATACAGCCAGATTTCAGTTGCCAGGGGAGCACGGAAACACATCAACCAACAGTTTGAGGGGAAACGCTCAGCAGGGTGCCGGCAAACCCCATGAGTGCTGACGGCTTCTATTTTTATATCTGACAAACTCACATGACTGTACTTCAATTTCTTTAGCAAGGTGGTTTTACAGTATGTTTAGGTCGCAGGTGTCTGACTTTAGTCATGTGGCAACGAGCATCGCACTTGATTAACCTCCTGAGGCTCCAAAGGGAATTGCTGAGTGCGGAAGGCGAATTAGAGGACTACCACACCATTAAGACACACATTAGACATTCAACTCAGCAGGCATTTCCCCACACATGTATGCACTTCTGCTGTGACGCATTTTAACTTTGACCTCCTACCACTAATTCCTCAGGAAGGAGAAACATTCCTTCCCAAATCACTTTCTTTTTCGCTTTGTTGCGAGAGAGAGGATGGGGCGGACCTGCCGACTTTTGAGCTATGGAACCAAGTCTCGGTTTCGGTTCAACATCCTGTGATTATGAGGCAAATCACTTAATCTCCCCGTGCCGTAGAAAAATGAATGCGCTCTTGTGTATTGTAACCGGCGCTCATGTAAAGTGCGCCAATACCGTCCCGCAATGTCAAACTGCAAAAATTAAATAAGTGCAGCAATGATGTGCTTTGTTGCACCAGAAAGGGGCGGTTAGGTTTGTAGAAAGCACGTGCCCTGAGTGCTAACCTAAAACTCTTCCAGCGACAGAAGGCGGCCATTAGTCTGCCTACACATGAGAGCAGCACAGGACAACGTCTTGCCCACGGTCCTCGATATGAGGAAATGCGGCATAACTATTAGTCTACGGTTCAAAGAAGCAGTCGCGACTCGTGGCACTTAATATTCGGGGGGGGGGGGGGTCGCGCGGGTGTTGGGGGGGAGGGGGGGTCGCGCGGGTGTTGGGGGGGGAGGGGGGGTCGCGCTGGTGTTGGGGGGGAGGGGGGGTCGCGCTGGTGTTGGGGGGAGGGGGGGTCGCGCTGGTGTTGGGGGGAGGGGGGGTCGCGCTGGTGTTGGGGGGAGGGGGGGTCGCGCTGGTGTTGGGGGGAGGGGGGGTGGCGCGGGTGTTGGGGGGAGGGGGGGGGCGCGGGTGTTGGGGGGGAGGGGGGGGGCGCGGGTGTTGGGGGGGAGGGGGGGTGGCGCCGGGTGTTGGGGGGGAGGGGGGGTGGCGCGGGTGTTGGGGGGGGTGGCGCGGGGGGAGGGGGGAGGCTCGCGCGGGTGTTGGGGGGAGGCTCGCGCGGGTGTTGGGGGGAGGCTCGCGCGGGTGTTGGGGGGGGAGGCTCGCGCGGGTGTTGGGGGGGGAGGCTCGCGCGGGTGTTGGGGGGGGGAGGCTCGCGCGGGTGTTGGGGGGGGAGGCTCGCGCGGGTGTTGGGGGGGAGGCTCGCGCGGGTGTTGGGGGGGAGGCTCGCGCGGGTGTTGGGGGGGGGGGAGGCTCGCGCGGGTGTTGGGGGGGGGAGGCTCGCGCGGGTGTTGGGGGGGGGGGGCTCGCGCGGGTGTTGGGGGGGGGGAGGCTCGCGCGGGTGTTGGGGGGGGGGGCTCGCGCGGGTGTTGGGGGGGAGGCTCGCGCGGGTGTTGGGGGGGGGGAGGCTCGCGCGGGTGTTGGGGGGGGAGGCTCGCGCGGGTGTTGGGGGGGGAGGCTCGCGCGGGTGTTGGGGGGGGAGGCTCGCGCGGGTGTTGGGGGGGGGGGGAGGCTCGCGCGGGTGTTGGGGGGGGGAGGCTCGCGCGGGTGTTGGGGGGGGGGGAGGCTCGCGCGGGTGTTGGGGGGGGGGGAGGCTCGCGCGGGTGTTGGGGGGGGGGAGGCTCGCGCGGGTGTTGGGGGGGGGGGAGGCTCGCGCGGGTGTTGGGGGGGGGGGAGGCTCGCGCGGGTGTTGGGGGGGGGGGAGGCTCGCGCGGGTGTTGGGGGGGGGGGGGGGGAGGCTCGCGCGGGTGTTGGGGGGGGGGGGGAGGCTCGCGCGGGTGTTGGGGGGGGGGGGAGGCTCGCGCGGGTGTTGGGGGGGGAGGCTCGCGCGGGTGTTGGGGGGGGGAGGCTCGCGCGGGTGTTGGGGGGAGGGGGGGCTCGCGCGGGTGTTGGGGGGAGGGGGGGCTCGCGCGGGTGTTTGAGGGGGGGTCGCGCGGGTGTTTGAGGGGGGGTCGCGCGGGTGTTTGAGGGGGGAGGGGAGATGTGAAAAGTAACTTACCTGACCGGGTCTGCCTCTGCTGCTCGGCCGGGGTCCGGGTCTGCCTCTGCTGCTCGGCCGGGTCCCGCGCCACCTCCCGCGCCGCCTCTGCTGTCAAACACAGGAACAGGCATGCTGCTCCCTCCCCTCCTGTGAAGGCAGCGTTGTGATTGGCGCTGAGCCCCGGCGGCGCCCACCTGGGCACCAGTAGGGACGCCATTTTCTCTATGTAGGCTGCATGCAGCCTACATAGAGAACGCACATGACGCATGACTGCAAGCAGTCTGGGCACTTAGAGTGGTGCAAGCCACTCCTCTCTGACACGCCCGCCCCAACCAGGCAATCCCTCCCACCCACCCCCTACCAGTCATACCCCTGACATCTGCTTTCTCGCAGCGCGAGAAGCAGGAAATAAAATGGTATTTTAAATACCGTTTTTTCTGTTTCTGGCGCAGCGAGAAAACAGTAGGGCGGCGCCCTAATGGGTCGGCCGCCACTGTAATTTGACTGGCACTCTACTGTAGTGTTCTATTACCTAGATTTCGACCCTTCTGTGCATGGCCCGGAGCCCTGGTTAAATCCTTTCATCTTACTCCTATTCAGAAACCAGCCCGTAGATAGTTTGCATCTTGTGCCATTCTGATATTTGATATGTGGCTCTCGGTGCTGCAAGTGGTCTTCTGAATGTGATCGTTCATTATGCTTCCATGATAATGTGGTGCTGTTTGTTTTCCCTGAATCGTAGGAAAACTATCTTTGCAATTCCAAGTCCTTCTTTATCGCTTGAATGTTTTGGAGTGAATTTTGACACGCCCTAGGCAGCGTTTATGAATTTTTGCAGTGCATGATGCAGCCTGCCCTAGGAGTTTTGAAATGAAGGCAGGTCGTGTTCTATGTGGTGGAACAGGACATTTAGTTGCCCAAGGGCTTTTTTTGTGTGATGCATATTTTAAAGAAGACACTGGGAATGTTTCAACAAATTTCGTCACGCTCTAATTAAAAATGTGGTGTTAAAAGCTGGCAGAAAATTGTAGCTTGTCCACCCGATCTGAAATTCAAGAATTTGACCGATTGTTAAACCATGGAATTCAACATATAAGATGAGTTTGAAGTGTGGTGTTCTCACAGTGGCTTTTCGGTTGAACTGTCCACACGTTCTCCATTTAGCACTCATCAAGGATGGCCAGCTTTGATAACTGTTACTGGGTGAACACCCTCTGTGTGCTGTGAACAACACCCATGTGATAATTGTACATAGTACTGGGAACGTGCTACTCTGTTACAGGTTCCCAAACCATGTGTTTCCTTCCCCCATTTTTAAACACAAATCGGCTGCTTCTCACTGTTGTAAACAGATGGTTTGCCCACCTCTGGTTTACCTCCGGCCACTTAAGAAGTCGCCCAGCAGAATGGCCTTTCTATGCCAATACTTTGGTAAAAAGACCCGTCCAGGTTTCTTCCCGTGCTGAACAGCAGCATTTTTTAGGTCTCGCTTGACCCAGCGCATGCGCTGGTCTGGCAAGACTTATTGAGAGGGCTCCAAAAAGTGCTACCAGGCCAGCCTAGAGCTATAGTGCATGTGTGCGGGCGCGCGCCGTGCTTTACCGTGATTACTTTCACTTTCGCGACCGCACGGCCGCTTTGCACAGTCAATAGGTCTCGCTTTTGGGACCTTATAAGTATTTAGTTATGCAACTGTTGCATGGCTAAACACTTTTAAGGTCCCAAAGGCGAGACCTATTGGCTATGCCAATGCTTGTTTAAAGGAAGATGTACAGTTCTGAAGTGTTATTAATAAACATTTAAAGCCCAGCCCACCTGGCTGGCAGCCCTCCTGTCGGTTGGCCGACAGACTTACCATACCGGTTTTCTTTGTGTGCCCTTTGCTGGCAGCGAGAACCTTTTTATTACTAAAAAAGCTGCTTTGTGAAAAGGGTTATCTATTGTTTAAGGTTACCGTATGGGGCGGTGACCTTGAGTGCTAACGTGCAAGAAGCCTTGTGTTGCCCCCTCTTGTGAGCATCCGGATCACAGTCACTTCATTACTGGTGTGCAGACAGACTGTGGATTCCATCAAATGCTGGGATAAATTCAAGGGAGGGGGGAGAGAAAGTAGCATTCGAGACCAACCCGCTCTGAACTACAGTGTACATATTGAAACAAATGGGCACCATTTCCTGCCTCAACAAATTCTAGGACACATCCCCAAACTTCTTTTACTGAAGAATGCACTAGAGTCCATATCTCCTTTAAAAAGCTCTTTGGAGTCTTAAGAGGCCAAACGTGTCTCAGCTTGTCATGTTTTTTTCTCAACAAGAATGCTTCTATTACTGTGTCCTACTCTCGCGTATCTCCGTTACGTATGGGGGCCCTGTGCCTTGTAGACACCACCTGCCAATATAAAGAGTCCACGCCAACCACACCTCCTGTTCTTTCGAAGCCACCTTAAACACAGTTGGCCTGACCACTTGGAGAGAGGGCCGTAATGGAGGTAAGCGAGAGTAGAACACGGAGTAAGTCAATTACGGTAAGTAATTGAAGCATTACCTCCTTGTCCCTCTCGCTTATTTCCATTACATAATGAGACCTACCAAACCTAAAAAGACCAGGACAACTATCAGCTGAGAAACACAAAGATGCACAGTCAACAAACAGTAAAGACAGCCCAGCACCAAACAGTGGACATAACTTCGGAGCCAAAACCAGACCCCAAACACATGAAAGAAAGGAGTCAGCCAAGACAAGGAATCAAGCTCCCCCAGTCCGCGAGCAGACATTACTGCGCAAAACCAGATGTAAAACCCAGAAAGTACATATCATCGGAGGGAAAGGACGTACAACGGACAACCCCTCAAAGAACCAACCTGCAGACCTCCGTCAAGGGTGCCAGAAAGCTGCAAAAGCTCATCAAGGAGGTATTCCAGCACTCGAGGCAGAGAAACTGAGCAGAACCTCAGGGGTCCGATCACACCAAGCCCAAAACGACAGTCTGTGTTGAGCAGAAGAAACCAGGCTGACACCCTCCTGACGCCAGCACAGAAGGAGAGAGACCCCGCAACTGGCAGCCACCCCTCTAACTTTGGATTAGTCCGAGCGGGCACCAGGAGACTCTGAAACTACAGCACGGCCGGACCCAATAGCACCCCCCCCCTCCCCCCCCCCCCCTTCCCCCGCCCTCCAGCCCCACCACCATCTCCAACAACCTAAGGAATCACACAGAACAGGCCATGCTGGAGCTACCAGCACAACTTTAGCCCTCCCTCTCTGAACCCTAACCAGAAACATCTGGAGCAAGCAAACATCGGGGCCAAACACAGGCCAAGGATGTACAGGGCATACAACCTCAAAGTCCACACCCCACCCCCCCGGAAACATAACCAGGGAAGATGCGTAATGGCAGGGTGTGCTAACAGGCCCTGATGAATTAACAGGCGTCTGAGCCCATAGAAACAACTGTTGTGCAAACACTAAAAAGTCATGAGACGCCAGAATAGTCAGCAGGGGAGCCCCCACCAAGGCAGGAGATCAGCCCACAGCCCGAACGACAGGACCATAAACTGGAAAACCCGTGACACACAGGGAAGCCCAGAAACCTCGGAAAACCTGCACAAAAGAACGTGTAGGAACGCGTCCATCAGAATGATCGCAGCCATCAAGATCCCAGGTTAATCTCTGGGTAAGTAGCTTCTGCAAGGAAAGCATATGGATGGAATGGACTCCACCCAATAGATGAGGCGCCCCAGACCCAATCCTGGCAGAAATACCTCTGATATCAGTACCAGGAAAGGTCCGCCTACAACCCTGACCAACCCGAACCAATGGGACCAGGACACCCCACAAAGGGATGGGAGCAGAGAGGAATCCTGTAACTGGAGGAAGTTTAAGACCGAGCAACACCAAATGAAGATCCACACCTCCCAGACAGAAAGGAAAGCACCCACGTCGGAAGGAATGCTGTATCCAACCACACTCGGGCCATGTGCCCACCCAGGAGCAGGAGACATCCTGCCACCAAACCCAACTGAGCAGAGCACTCCTGCACAGAATGACCAGGAACGGGAGTCCACATGTGGGTAATCACTGGGCACCCTGGCAACCGAGCGGACCCAAGGCAAAGTAGTGGTGCTGGAAGAGAACCCACAGGACCAGGCGTGTGGCCAATCCCCAGAGGATGGCCAGGCAGACCACCCAACCGTTCCCCGAACAGCTAGGTACACTCAACAGCAACCTAAAACAGCCAGAACTGCCAACCAGTCCCGCATCTGTAGGAACCGTCAGGCTATGATGGCAGAGGATGCCACAGACACCAGCAACCAGAACTGTTGACAATAGCCAGGAAGGCAAATTGCCGATCCTTTCTAACCTGTCATCCCACAAACCGGTCCCTTCTAGGATAGCCCTCGCGTGCACCTGGCTTTCCAAAATGCCCATAAAGAAATGAGCCCAATCATCCCTGCAGCTAGCACGCCGCACCCACCCATGTCTATAGACAAAAAAAAAAGAACCAGTGTGGTGGGTGTGGATTTTTTTCTATACATTGGTTTGGGGGTGTCTACGAGGCCCAGGGACCTCATTATGAAATGGAGAGAAGTGAGAGGGACGAGGAGGTTATAAAGTTCTGTGATTTCCACAGCCATTATAAGCACTTGAATCCATTTACTGGACCTTAATGGTGCTGGGTTCCACCCACTAATTCCTACTACTTTAAGTGTTGGCACAGGTCCAATCGAGAGGGGTTGCAGTTATCGGGTTACTCCTAGCTAGTGATGTTTGAGAAGCTGCAATGTAAATGTTAAAAAGCGCCACATTTGTGCATTCTTTTAATGAAATGTGACCTTTCCTTTGACCCCGCTACATTTTTGTTTCTAAAGTGATTTTTATTCTGGGTATGTGATTGGTTTACATTTGCGACCTGTCGTAAGTGGTAAAGGTGACTTCAAGCACCAGGTGTGTGTGCTCTCATTTGTTAAGTGGGTGGGTGGAGATGGTGGGATTGGTAAACTAAAACTCTTAACTAATGTATTTTTTGTGTGTCTTTTTTTTTTTTTTTTTCCAACCCGATGTGAACCTTTTCTCTTTCAAAGGTCAGGCTGGAAGTGTCTTTGTTTGAGGTCATACATCTACGCTTTCAAAAGCATCCCCAGATAAGAGCTGTGATGTGCGAGAGGGGCCGTTTCAAAACCGAATGCATTGGAAAGGGCCACTGCAGCATCTCACACTTCGATGGCAGCGTTTGACCATACTGGTGCCCGGAATACTAAATCTTGAACTCAATGTGCCATTCAAGGCGCTGTGGAATTGGGCTAACATCACTGTTGGCATAGAGACATTCAGCTTTCAGGTCTTTTAATTCTGTCGAGCTGGAAGCATTCACCTATTAACCTCTTACCGTATTAAAGAGGGCTGCCAGATCGTTCACCCCGTCGAGTGTGACTGGTCCTGAAATGTATCAGACTTGCATATGGAGCTGGTACCCTGCCAGACTTTTCAGCAGACCTAGCACAAACGTGCACGTGGGCAATGGACAGAAGGTATGCATTTGCAAGAGGAGTGAGATGGGACCTCACAGGAGTTGATTGTCTACTGCAAAAGTAAGGGCGTGTTCCCACTGCCAGTGGGCTGTACTACTGCAGTTCTTTCCGGTCAGCCCCAGCTATGGTACGAGTTCTTCGTCTATAGACAGTCACCCCAGCTAGTACTCGCTGCACTAAGGCCGGTGGTAGTGAGCAAGGAGGGTTGTGGTGAGCTGGAGGGTAAAAGGCTCACCGTACTAGGACATGTACAAACTAGCGTAGCTATTGGACTGTACGTATTGGAACAACATTAGGAAAGTAGCATTTCACATATCTTCACCCCCCCCCCCCCCCCCACAAAAAAAGTAAGGTTCCATTACTAAGCCAATCTGCCCCTCCCCACCCTCAATATTAAAGCAAAGCTACTAAACCGGTACTTGCAAAAGGGCCAGAACATATGGAAAACGACTTGCTTTAAAAATTGGGGTTAAGTGTGGTCAGATTCTTACTGACACCTGCACTATAACTTTAATCACACTGGTGTGATGTACCCCATAATTCTAGAGCTCTAACTCTGTTCAAACATATATGGATTTTGGGGGATGTTGCAAAAACGAATTTCCCACCACAGTCTCCTACCAAAAGAGAATCCATAGCGACTGAACGTATAAAGTAAGCGCTTGAGAGTTTCATGAAAATAACCAGCAGGGCTAACCCCTTAGTGGTACGCGCAACTAGCTGAAGTCTCTCTAGCCAAGAACCCAGCAACACCATATGACCGTGATACACATGCTAGACTCCTCTACATGATCGTATAACATCAGAGTGTACATCTGCACACACTTCCTTTTCAAACGTGTTGTAGGATAAGAAAACCATCCCACCAGATGACTGACGGTAGGGCTTCCCATCCATCTGCAGATGTTACTTTGCTGGCCAAGGCCTCTGGCGCCAATGGTTGCCCACACTAGATGCAGGCATGGCTTGCCCACCAGTAAAAGCCTCATTTGGCTGGTTCAAATATCTGGCTCTAGCCCAGATAGGGCGAGCGATTTGACTCTAGCATTGGCTTAAGGACGAACTACAGGCGGCCAAGCGGCTGTTCTCTCTATGCCGTCCTATTGCAGTGCTGTGACAAATAGGAGCGCTGCTACAACATGATACGTGTAAGAATAATAAAGTGCACTGTTCTCTTCCCTCCGAACTTGCAGGTTTTTTTTGTCATTTACGTGGTTTCTTTCAATGGCTTAGCTCGTGCTTTGGCTCTTAGGGCCAAGCCAGATCCCTGGCTCGGCTCTCCCTATGAATTTAGTGGTTTGCTGTCTCTGGGCATTAACCACTGACTTCAGCTATAAATGAGCTTGGGTGGTCACTAGACCAGTTCTCTCCATGCACTGGAGCTCGCCGCCTCCAACCTAAAGCAATCCTTCTCACCATCTCCTCTCCCATGCCAACACCAAAGCATAGCTCTGCGATCGCCCCCCGCCCTCTTTCAACGGGTAATAGCTGCCCTGTGGGTGGGGTCTAGCACTAGCCCTCCTCCTTCCCCTGTGTTGCTATTCTGTGCGCCAGGCTGCAGTGTCGGAAAATAAACCGCAGCGCCTTGAAATATTCTGTCTTCTGTACAGCACACTATGCGCTGCAGATCGCAGATGTTGCGATTTCCCAATTTATGGTGCTGAAATTAACATTCGGAAAGACTGCAGGCTGGGGCCCTTGCTGGCACTGGAACTTGTGACCCGTAGATAGCACTTTAACTTCAGGAATTCTGAACTCTTTGAGCAATTCCGCCAGCACGCTGAGCTTGATTTTACAGCTGGAAGAGTGAAACGCGGCAGAGCCCACATATAACATAAGTACAGGTTTTTGTTTTCCTTCTCCAAATACGGCATGTGTGTGCTTAAATCCCACCGAATGATCCTTGAATCAAATAGATTAAAATATATGCTTGATGAGAAGTGTCATAGAGTTAAACAAAAATATCATAATAAGATTGAGTCATTGGCTGACTGCTCGGATGGAGTTTGAGGTAATGTGTAGATGTGGCCAATGTTCGTGCAAAGAGTGGCGGCGGCTCTCGTACGGCCTATCGCGCAATAACTACACCCCACGCTGTTACTTGAAGAGTTAAAGGCCATTTTATTAGGACATGGTTGCAATCATTTAAACTTTATTAACGGTACATAACTGCAAGAAAGTACTTTTCCCATACCGACGCATTCTCTGTTCAGCCTTCTCAAAACCATCTCAAAAGAATCTGACCAGTTTGACTCTTCCCCATTCACTCGGTGACCTCCTTCCTCTCCCCATTCTCACCTTCACTTGCCCTCCAAGCATCCTCCCGGCAAATCTCCTTCATTGCTTCTGCGCCCCGCTATCAGTCACCCGTGTACCGTTCTCCTCCCCCCCCCCCCCCCTCCCCACCCCCCCGAGGGGTGGTTCTGCCTGTATAAGACTCACCACCCCCTCGAAAGTACCTCAATGCCGCTACACTGCAACCAGCCTTCAACTGGCACGCTAAGACAGATCCAATCCCAAGCCCTCCATATAACCTGTAGGGTGGGTGGCGAACTAAACTGTCTAACCCCCCAGATGGTGCTAAGGTGTCAGGAGACGAGGATCCGGCCTCTTCCTGACACCTTATACGCGTTCCTAACTCCCGCCCCTTCCCCAATCATCTAACTCTCCCACACCTTGTCCTTCCGGCCATCGTGCGAATAGCCCCGGGGGAAGACTGGTCTGCGACCTTCACTTCCCCGGGGGCAGTCATTGGAGGTTCGGGAGGCTCCGTAGCTGGAACTACCTGCAGTGGCTTTTCACTTTTCTAAAGCTGGTAGGAGCCGGTGAAGTGGCCGGTGCCGCAGGGGGTACAGAAGGCCTCGCGGAAGCGGTTCTGGTGGACCCTAAGATCTACAGAACCTGCCCCCAACCCCGCCCTAGTGTGCGTGCATGCCGTAGTTTGCCGTGAGAACAGACATAGGTATTGGAAAAATAGGACTACATCGCACTGGCGCCACTCGAATACTGGCTCCGTATGTGGTCCAAGGTGGAACGTGCATCAAATAGATCCACTTTAATAGATACGCAGTTTCGAAATTGCCATAAGTTAATATTGGCCTGAGAGTTTTGGCTTCATTCTGAAACGATTGCAAAGGATAGCTATGAAGTGGCAGCTCTAGCATATTGGAACCATAGCAGTTGAGTGAAGTTTAACCAACTAGGCCCCCTGTTAAAGCATGGTTACTTGACCGAGTTCAGGCCCATATTGCTTGCATCAATGGCATCTACCCCATAGAAAAAATATTTCTATACTTAAAATTTCAGTTGGGAGTATTGCCAGTGACTTCGGTGTCAAAAAGGTGGACACCAAACTCTAAACGTCCGCGCCTGGACCGTGCCCAGCGCCAGGACCCCTGGCCCCCACGAATGCCACAACACCTGCCTCTGCTACGACTCCAGCACCCTCCATGCACTCAACACCGGACGATCACGCACCTGCTGCCTGGCCGCCCCGAAGCGCACCCAAGGACCCTTCTGCCGGAACTGCAGCTTCACCAGCATCTGGCCCGCCAACCCACCTACCAAAAAACCCAACCACCTCAGATGCATCCTTCTCAACACCCGCTCCGCACGCAAACACGCTGTGGAACTCTGGGACCTACTGGACTTCAACACCCCAGACGTGTCCTTCCTGACACAGACCTGGCTGAACCCCTCCTCGGCATCCGACATCGCCATAGCCATCCCGGAAGGCTATAAGATCACGCGCAGGGACGCGCACCAATGGAGTAGGAGGAGGAATCGCCATCGTCCACAGGAACTCTCTTAAAGTCTCAACCAACACAGACGACACCCTGCGCTTCCAGATCCACACCGATCCCAACACCACCCTCAGAGGAACCCTCATCTACAGACCCCCTCGGACCACAAGCATAGTTCAGCGACTCCATCACCTCGTCAGCACACGCCCTCACCTCCACGGACTACATCCTCCTCGGGGACACCACCTCACCAGATCCGCCAAAAGGACCTCCTTCAAAGACCGCCTAGACCACAACGCACACACCAGCAAAGAGCTCTTCAACATCGTTAAGGAACTCTACAACCCCAGCTCCAACAATGACATCCCACCTTCACAAGACCTGTGCGACTCGCTGGCCACTTTCTTCCATCGCAAGATCGCAGACATCCACGACCGCTTCAACGCCGTCACCACCCCAGCAACCACTGAGACCCCATTCCCATGACCGTCACCACCCCAGCAACCACTGAGACCCCCGCTCCCATGACCACCAACCGCCTGATCGCCTGGACTAACCTCAACGACTACGACTCCATCAAGATCATAAACACCGTCCACTCCGGATACCCGGAAGACTCCTGCCCACACCACATCTTCAACAAAGCCAGCAGCACCATGTGGTATGGTATGGTATGGTATGGTATGGTATCATGGCGCTAATCATGCAAAGCGTTGTTGCGTAAAGATTATTTAATAGGCTTGCCCAAAGAGCCATGTTTTCAGGGCCCTTCTAAAACCCAAGAGGTTGTCGCAGCTCCTGGTTGTCAATGGGAGAGAATTCCAAAATTTAGAGGCAAGGTAAGAGAACCTTGATGTTTAAGTTTGATGGAGGGGATGGTAAGTAGGTGAAGGTGGGCTGAAAGTAAATTGTGCAGAGGAACGTGCTTTATGACCATATCACTAATACATTTTGGGCTCTTGCAATGCAGTGCCTTGAAGGCTAGACAACCCGTCTTGAATCCAGCACGTTGCGCCACGGGCAACCAGTGAAATTTTAACAACCAGGGCCTAGCCGATTGCCATCGCGGCTGTTTGTAGATTAATCTTGCCGTTGTTTCTGAACTATTTGTAGACGTTTGAGCAGAAATTGAGGCAGGCCGATATAGAGAGAGTTTGAGAAATCAAGGTGTGAAAGAATCCGCGCTATCCCAACCTGAACGAGGGCTGAGTGGATCAGCAGATGAGCAATCTTCCTGATTTTACGCAATTGGAAGAGACTGGTGCAAACCACTGCACCCACTTGTCCGTTGAGTGAGATCTGCGTTTATGGTAACCCCTAAACTTTTCACGGAGGGGGAAGGGGTAGGAGGGGGGCCTAATTCGCACAGCCAGAAATGTGGGCCCCAGCAGACATCGCTCATCCCGGGCAGCACAAGTTCCGTCTTGCCCGGGTTGAGCTTCAAATGGTTAAGGTCCATCCTACTCTGGATATGGAGCAAAGTAGTTTGAAATTCCGCGGCGGAATTGGGAGAATCCAGAGGGTAGACAAGCTGGAGGTCGTCGGCGTGGTTGAGGATGGTTATTTTTCTGTTTTTTTTTTAGTGAGTGAATCAAGGGCCTAAGGTAGAGATTGAACAGCAGTGGGGAAAGGGACGAACCCTGCGGGACCCCGCACGTAGTGGACAATTTGGGGGCAGTGAAGGCACCAAGAAGTACTGCTTGAGTTCTGCCTGTAAGAAAAGACTTGATCCAGTTATATGCAGGTCCTTGTATACCTGCTTGTTCGACACGGTTCAGCAAGATGTTATGATCGACCGTGTCGCACGCAGCCGACCGATCCAGGAGCACAAGAGCCTGGGGGACCCCCATGTCAGCATTTGCTCTTAACGTATCCAGTACCGCAAGAATTACTGACTCCGTTGAGTGAGCAGGCCGGAAGCCAGCTTAATTTGGCTCCAAGTATTCCGATAGTTCAATGAAGTTAGAAAGGCACTTGGCCACATGAGCCTCCATAATCTTAGCCAAAAAGGGAAGAAGGGATATAGGACCTTAGTTGGAGGAATTCAGGAGGTCAGCCCCTGTTTTTTTTTTTAAAGAGGAACTGCCGTAGCGTTCTTGAAGGCACTGGGTACCTCGCCCTTGTTGAGGGACTCGTTCAGGAAAGGGAGAATGCTATGAGGTAACGCAGAGAAAGTGTCCCTGAGCACAGGAGGTGGGCAGCAGTCATTGGGAGACCCCGACTTAACACGGGTCATGAGATCTGATAGTGTGTTAGGACATATAGCTGAGAAGTGGTTCATAATAAATGAGTTTCTGGAGATGTCATCCAGTTATTCCATGTTGACAGTGGGGGGAATACTAGCCTTGATGATGGCGATATTATCCCCCAAAAAATTATTCGGAGAATTACACAGCTCTTGGGTGGGAGCCTGGCTAGGTGATATTCTCTCATCACTACTCAGGTTGTTTACAATCTTAAAAATTTCCTTCACACCCCATCTCCGGAAAACCATCAACATCTCCTTTGAGACAGCGACCTTCCCGGAGAGCTATAAGCACGCGGAGATCGCCTTACTCAAGAAACCCAAGGTGGACCTCAAGAACTTCCGACCCATCTCCCTGCTCCCGTTCCCGGCGAAGATCATCGAAAAGGCCATCAACAAACAACTGACCAGCTTCCTCGAGGAAAACCGCATCCTGGACCCATCCTAGTCCGGGTTCCGCAGCAACCACAGCACCGAAACTGCCCTTGTCGCCGCCACCGATGACATCAGGACCCTGCTAGACAACGGAGAAACAACGGCCTTCATCCTGCTGGACCGGTCAGCCGCCTTCGACACGGTCTGCCACCGCACACTTCGGACATGCCTCTACGACGCCGGAATCCAAGAGAAGGCCGTGGACTGGACCTTCTCCTTCCTCTCCGGCAGAACACACAGCATCCGCCTCCCCCCTTCCGCTCCGAACCACCGAGATGTGTGGCGTACCCCAAGGCTCATCCCAACGTTGTTCAACGTCTACATGGCACCACTCGCCCACGACGGCACGACCTCATCATCTCCTATGCCGACTACACCCAGCTGATCCTCTCCCTCACCAAGGACACCCCACACTGCCAAAACAAACCTCCACGAAGGAATGAAGGCCGTCGCCGACTGAAGCTGAACTCTGATAAGACGGAGGTCCTCATCCTCGGATCCACCCCCTCAGCCTGGGACGACTCCTGGTGGCTGACTGCACTAGGGACACCCTCAACACCCACCGACCACGCACGCAACCTAGGGGTCATCCTCGACTCCACCCTCTCCATGACAAAGCAGGTTAACGCAGTCCCCTCCTCCTGCTTCAACACCCTCCGCATGCTTTGCAGGATCTTCAAGTGGATCCCCACTGAAACAAGGACAGTCACCCGGCCCTAGTCAGCAGTAGACTGGACTACAGAAACTCACTCTACGCAGGAGCCCCGGCCAAACTCCTGAAACGGCTTCAACGCATCCAGAACGCGTCCGCACGCCTGATCCTCAACATCCCTCGTCGCAGCCACATCACACCCCACCTGAGAAACCTGCACTAGCTCCCTGTCAACAAGAGGATAACCTTCAAACTCCTCACCCAAGCACACAAGGCACTCCACCACCGGACCAACGTACCTAAATAGCCGACTCAGCCTCTACTCCCCACCTGCCAGCTCCGCAGACTGCGCCCTCGCCACCGTCTCCCGCATCCGAAGAGTGACCGCCGGTGGCAGATCATTCTCCCACCTCACCGCCAAGTCATGGAACACCCTCCCCAATCGCCTGCGGCAGACCGAAGACCTTCTGACCTTCAGAAGACTCCTCAAGACCTGGCTCTTCGAACAGTAGCAGCTCCGAAGTCCCCCCCACCCCCCACCCTTGGGCATTGAGAGCCTCGCAGGTATGTAGTGCGCTTTACAAATGCCTTGACTGATTGAGAGGTCAGATTGTGGTCTGTGTTCTTTGGGTGGCCGAGACACTATCCCACACTCTCTTGCTGAGTCACTTTACGTTATGGCTTTAAAAGCAGTAATAAGTCCACTTTTCTTGGGGCACAAGGTCAGAAAGTGCAACGAGGCAAAGGCTCTATGTATGAGAACAGATGACCGTCATTGTGTTAGTTATTTCATCCTATATTTATGCAGCATGGAAACAAAGAGCTGAAGGGCATAAGAATTTTGCGTGTAGTTAGATAATGTCTATAGAGCCTTGGTAGGGTAAGCCGATCACGTGAGTATCTCTAAATCTCCACTAAAACTTATTAGGAACCGTGTAACTGAGCTGTTCTTGTTGTTAGAACATAGAACTGTGGTATAAGTTTTCCAATTAAAACTCTAGCACAGTTCAAACTCCTAGAAGTGTCACTCAGGCACTCTATAAAGCACTTTTATTTGATAGATTAAATTAAATAAATTGTGGACAAGAAGATATGTTGCAAAGGTTCCCACGCTAGAAGTAGGTTGCCTTTATGGCTCTTACAAATGTATTTGTACTTTATGCAGGGCATACTATCTAGCTGATTTTTGACTGTTAATGCTCCTCTTTCTTGTGCATTTTTATGTAATGGTGGGTTGATATTCTGTTATTTATGCCTGCTGTTTGATCTAGTGTTGGATGGTGAACAGATACACTTCCATTCTAAGCACAATAAGATTCTAAAGCTATGCCTTGGTATAGTTAGTAGTTGCTAGGCTCATCATTGGATGGGCAAAATGCATGAGCACCAATCTCTATCGCACCTCAAAGTAATTTAACTATACCCTTTCCTCAATAGATCTAGTTACAATGTTCCTCGCACTGTACGCTTGGTGTACCTCTCAATGTTCGTTATATTCCTCATCCACCTGACTTTGCTATAATACTTTTTAATACCTTCCCTACTTGTGCTTTTTTTATGTAAAGATGGGTTGACCTTTTCTTATTCGTGGCTGGTGTTTGTTCTAATGTTGGAGGGTGAACAGATTCACTTTGATTCGAAGTACAAGATTTTAAAGCTATGACTTGCTATAGCAGTTGCTGGGCCCATCATTGGATGGGCGAAATGCACTTGCACTTTAAAAAGCCATCTAACTGTACTGTTTCTTGAACAGATAAAGTTACAATATTCCCCGCACTTTCCACCTAGTATTCCTCTGAATGTAAGTTATGTTTCTTTTCCACCTCACTTAGCTATAATGCTTTCTATGAACACAGACTGCATTAGCCAAGATGTATTTGTTCTACTTCAGACTAATGATCTTTTTAAATGTTATGTTGCACTTGGTTAGATGCTCAAAGTAATTGCTTTTACAGATAATTGGCTGTATTATATTTTTAATTGAGTAAATATTAAGAATTAATCGTGATTTTAGGTTTTAAATTGCACAATGTTATATTAATTATCACCAGTTTTGCTCAAAACAATACGTTTTTTTTTTTTCGTTTCAACTGGGATTTCCATTATCAACAGAAATCGCTGCTAATCCACAGCATTAAAAAAAATCAAAAAAATCTACGTTCTGATCTTTACAGCTAACAGTGTTGTCACCTTTCTCAGAAAAAATACCGGCCATCTATTTATACTCTGCTTTTTTGGACTGCGCAATTGCTGGTAGGAGATATGAATTTGTGTAAAATCCTAAGCAATATTTTTAATACAGCGGGTATCCCTCGGTTTGCTATGCTAACCATTAAATAATAGAGGCCTTTTAAGAGGGAAGCAAAGTATCGTTTTTTCATTGCGCCCCTCCCAGCCTAAATATTTTAACGTGCCCGGTCTGGCTGATAAACTAATGTATATTTTTTGTAATGGTTGATCTAGTTTGGATTGTCTGAGACCACCCTCCTCCCCTCCTCCGCCGACCTCCATCCAGAATCACCTCCTTCAGGGCCCACCGTAACGTAACTCGTGCTAGTTTTCTCTGAAAAATGCTGACTCTCTCGTCGTGGTGTGACTGTTAATCGCATTGCACGTCCAAATCCTTCAACTAAAGGAAGAATTAAATCTGTGTATCCCGTTACTTGGGAGACCAGCCCAGGCGAGCTTTGTTCATTCATTTGCCCCGCTAAGTAATGGCCAACTTTTTCAAAGAAAAGTAGAACATATATTCGTTTGATCTTTTAGGACTTCCGGGCTCTGGATACGCTTTTTACATTTTCTCTCCCATTATTTGCAGTGCGACCTGATTCACTTTTCTTATTTCTTAGTAAAAAAAAATGTTTTCAGCCTGATCCACGGCAGCAGGGTATGTTTACGGGGTGCAATGGGGGGCAGCCGAGCACGGCGAGGTCTGCCCCCCGGGCAGATTGGGTAAGGGGGGGGTGTGGGACTGGCCGGCGAGCGTCCATTTTGTAAGTTTTGGGCTACATTGGGACCAGACCAATTGTAGCCCAATGTTGTTAGAGTAGCCCAAGGGGTATTTGGACAGTTTTCGTGCTCCCCCAGCCACCATTTTAGGTTTGGTGACCTGGTGGCTGTGGAGCGCTTTGCTAGTGAGGTTTTTTCACCACCCTCCCTCCCCAGTTTTTAGGTTTTGGGGGGGGGGGGGGGGGGGGGCATTTTTTACGGCTTTCTAATCTTTCTGTTTTTTTTTTTTTTGTTGTTGGCAGCATTTGTTGGAACAGGTACATAGGGGTTGTATTTGTCGCTTGGAACGGGTGCAGGCGGGGTGGTTGACAGTTGGCCGGGACTGGCTGTAGTTTTGTTATATGTTGGTAGTTTGTGAGCAGGAGCAGAGAAAGGGTAACCAGGTAGGTTAAGTTTAGATTAGAGATTAGTTAGTTACAGTAGCACAAAGGCAGGTAGGGATTAGGGTCAGGGGAGGTTAGGATTTGGAAATGCTATATTATCTAGGATTGGGCAATATTATCGGTATGGAATGATGTGTTGTAGTTTGTGAGGTGGGGGATCTGATATGTGGATCGTAGGGATGGGGGGGGGTGGAACAAGGGGTCAGGAAATTCATGTATAGTGAGGTTTTAGTTTTGGAAGGCAGTTGCCAAGGTGAGGAAATTGTGATATGCACCTGTTTCAAATAAGCACCCTTTTTCACACACAGAATATTGGTCTCATGTCGGTCAGTTTTTTTCAACTATTATCTTTAACTACCAACTAAAAATATTTCTATATTGTTAATGGATCTTTTTTCACTTGGGTGTTTAAATCTGATTTATTAAACATATACAATCGAATCTTGGGCCTTCAGCCAAATTATACCATTTACCTTATAGAAACTACACACCAACCTGCTAAAAGTAAGGCTCACTCCCCATAAGTTAACAAACTCTTCCGGAGGGGGGGGGTGAGGGGCGCAACAGAGGAATTTTCTCTACCACTCTGTGGTGTAGCCCCTCTGTGCAAACCATTCCTCCTCCATTCTCCCTATCTGGTTAGTGTCCAGAAGAACTATATAAAATTGTTAATGTCCCTGCCAACCGTCTTCTTTTGGTTATCCCTGTTCTGCTAGAGCACTGGTATCCTGACACCTGTAACTAGTTAGCACGGAGTCCATATAATCCTATAGGCAAGTTATCATGATTTATTTGTATTTTTGTGAAAGTAGGTTTTGGATATATTTTTTTTGTTTTTTGGATACCGATCTGGCACTGTTGAGCATACTAGCTTAGGTGGGTGACCAGGCACGTGCGTACAGTAGAGGGGGGTTGGTAAGAGCAAGTTATATCATTCTGTTTTGAAGGGGGTGGGGGGAGTTCTCCACTCATGGGGATAGATGCCAATGCTGTCCTGTTCAGAGAACCTTGGCAGTGATTTGGTGGGTGTTTCCATGGGTTAGGATTATGAGGCCTTGTGGTGTTGGGAGTGTTTTTTCATTGCTACTGAATGGTGAAATACTGGCATGTGCACATAGAGATGATCTGCTGGACTGTTAGCAAAGGAGTTTGGAGCCGACCTTTGGTTAGACCGATCCAACAAGGTTATGGCAATATTACAGGCTAGGGTCTCAATTGTTGTTGTGTACTGTATTAGATGTAGATCTGGAACTTCAAACCCTCTCTGCGAGTCAGGAAATAACAATCCTAAGAGTAGGAAAGTGCCCTGTGCAACAGGGAAATTGTAACAATTAATTTTACATTTCGTTACTGATGGTAATAATTATCCTCAAATACCACCCTTCAGATGTTGCAAATAAACTAATTTTGCCCCGGACATCAGCTTGTTTTCTTGGAATACAAAACAGGCTCTCAAAATATGAGATTACCCATGTTTTACTCAAATGACTGTTTCCAAATGTCCGTTTTTCGCTTTCATCAAATATTTATTTTATCACCAAGTACGATTCGTTAGTTTCCACTAAACTATGCGCCATTAATTGGCGTTATGGTTGATACAAATGTTACAATTAACCCCTTGAGTGCCCCGCCCTTTCCCCGCCCTGTGCCGGCCCTTTCATTAGCGGGCGGGGTTCATGACGAGATAGTCTCGTCATGGGCACAGCGCAACCGCGGCCCATGATGAGACAATCTCGTCATGGGCACTCGAGGTTAACAATTGAATAACACTCAGTTGATCTCCGTTACTTCTGTTCTAAGTGACATGCGGTTGCCTTAAACTCCTACAAAAAAAATCCCACTGTCAGCCACAGTGGCTTTTACAAATGTCTGCTCCCAACAGCATGATTGACTTCCAGTTTGACCGCAGTCTTTACCAGCTGATGACTAGTAAAGTACAATGTGGGTCACGCTGGCCCTATAATCACTGCTGTGATTAACGAGAACAAGTCATTTATGAAAGCCATTATAATTATTTTTGCTTTGGCCGTGTAACTCACTCCATGCTGAATCTTATGTGATTCTTATTGTGGCTATACTGTCACTGACAGTTCTACTTTAGCCACGAAAACAACATTTATGGTTTAAATCTTTTTATTAATTTTCAAAGACAAATGAAGAAAAAGGCAAACTAGACCCTAGCTCCTAAATACAGTGTATGACAAACAGTTGTCTCAGCTAAAAGCATTACCTAGGTAAAAGGCATGCAGCGAGTCTGTCAGCAAAACAAAAATAAATGAAAGGAAAAACCCTCAACAGACATCGACCTAAAAGAAGAAAGAAACAGACCCCAACATATCCACCCTCCACCCCCTCGTCCACCAATTAAAAACCCTCAGGAAAGTAAAGGAAGGGATTAGAAGACCCATCGAGGATCATCTGAGTCTGGAAGCTCTGCGCGAGGTCTGTGGGATTTGTGTGTCAGCTAGGTGAAGTAGTCTCAAGTAGCAGGGGCATGTCAGTTCCCTGAATTCAGTGATGAGGAGGGTGAGGAAGGGACGCCAGAGCTTGGGAAGCTCAGACCCTCTGCCCACCAGAGAGAGTGAGCTTCTCCATCCCAAAAATCAGCCAGTCTCTGCAGCCATCCAGAGTGAGATGGGGGCAGAGGGGAGCGCCAGTGTGCTAGTATGTTCTGAGTAGCCGCCCTCAGGGCGATGGCGATCAGGTGACCTCTTTGGGACTTTAGGGGGGTACATCAGCGGATTAGGCAGGCCCAAGAGGATGTAGGCGGGGAATCGTGGAAGTTGTGTGTCCAGATGGGTGTCTATTTCATCCAGGATGTGAGACCAATCTGGTTGAATATGGTCACAGCTCCATAAAAGGTGTTCAAGGGTACCCACAGCTCCTCCAACACAAAGCACTCTGGCGGGGATCAAAATGATGGAGGCGCTCCGGCGTATAGTACCAGTAGGTAACCACTTTAGTCAGTCTCAGTGAGGCCCGCGTGGTAAGCTGAGTGTCGCGCCCTGTAATAGATATTGTCCCATTCCTTATGGGTAAGGGACCTTCCTATTTCCCGTTCCCACCGCGCCCGACCAGCATTGTAGGTGAGTGTGGTAGTGGCCAGGAGGTGCTTGTAAAGATCGGAAATAAGCTTTTAGTCAGAGGTGCGGGTGATAAGCCATTTCTCGAATGTGGTCAGGGAGCGCTGTGCACTGGGATTCACCTGTGGATGCAGGGCACAGTGTCTAAGCTGGAGATATGGGAACCTCTCCGTTACCGGGATGCCATATTCTGTACATAGCTGTGGGAAGGAGAGGACTCCCTCCACGTCAAATAATTGCCCTAAGCGTCGGCAGGGAGAGGGCCGCCAATGCACAAAGGCCGTGGCTTCCATGCCAGGTCGGAATTCTGGATTATCAAAGAGTGGCGTTAAAGGGGAGGGGAAGGAGGTCAAGCTGTGAGTAGTCGCGGTACGGTCCCAAGCCTCCAAAATGGTGCCCGTGATACAAGATGCATAGAGGTTTGGCGGCCTATAGGCCTTACAGAGAATGGGAATGCCCTGTAGCGTCGTCGCCGCGACTGCCTGGTCCTGAAACAGCCAGTGCTTTTCGGATTCTAGGCGGCTCCATTCTACAAGGTAGCGGAGCTGTGATGCGTAAAAATAAAGCTGTAAGTCAGGAATCCCCACCCCACCCTTCTCCGGCGGCACGATCGCTATCGCATGCTTGAACCGTGGCTTGCGGCCCTGCCAGATGAATTGCGCCAAGTCCGATTGAGTTTGCTGAATCTAGCCTGCCGGAGGACGAAGAGGGAGTGTCTGGAAAAGATGTAGGATCTGGGGCAGTATGGTCATTTTAGTAGCCGCGATTCTACCCAGCCAGGAGAGGGAGTAATGTTTCCATTGACCCAATTCCTTGCGGATATGAATGCATAGCCTATCTTAATTCGCAGTGACTGTAGCTTGGATAGCGGGACCTAAGTGCACCCCCATGAAAACAACATTTAAAGGTTACTTGCACAGGTCTTGGTTTGTTTTATATATTTAATTATTTTTTCCTAAAAACTAATAATTTCTTCTCGAGCATCTTGTTAGACTTGGTACCATTGGCGTCTCCCTTCCATTCTTTCTGATTGCCTCCTCTGTTTTTGATATGTTTTGCTGGTTTAGATGCTTTGGGCACTGTGCCACTGCTATTCAGTGCCACAGTGCAAGTGCTCCCTATGTTAAATTGATGTATTGATTAGTGACTCCATGATTGGGTTATTTGATTTACTTGTCAGACCCTAGTACAGTGCACCAGGGGTGCCAAGGGCTTGTAAATCAAATGCTGCTGGTGGGCTTGCAGCACTAGTTGTGCCACCCACAGAAGCAGCTTGTAAAGTGTGTCTCAGGTCTGCCATTGCAGAGCCTATGTGCATGCTGACTGACCAAGTGCACCCACTTGCCAGTCCATAAACCTTCACTTTTCTTCATATCAGACACTCCTATGGTAGGCCCAAGGGCAGGGTGCATTTTTAGTATAAGGTAGGACATGCCCTGGTGTGTGTGGCATGTCCTAATAGTGAATTACAGCCACTTTCGGTTTTTCTGTTCCCCATAGGCCAGAATGGGCAGTTTGATTATTACATCTTATAATCCTAACTGACTCGGGGAACATGGTAGAAATTCGAGTTTAGTATGCCTGAACTCAGAATAATAAAATACATCTTTTAGTGAAGTTGGTTTTAACATTCTGTGTTTGAAAATACCACTTTTAGAAGGTAGGTATTTTCTTGCTTAACTGTCCTAGCTTGCCTCTGCTGGGTTGTGAATTGTGTGTCTGGTTTTGTGAGGGATGGGGGATTCCAGGAGAGAGGGTGAGTCAGCACAGGGCAGAATAGAAAGATCTGCATGTAGATGGGTGGGAGGAGTTGCACCTGGGACCTGAATAAGACTGTTCCTTCCCTCCACAATGCTGGCTCCAGCTCCTGTGGTGCGTCTGATGTCTCTGCCCTGCACTGTGAAAGGAAAGAAGCAGTCTTGTCAACAGTGCTCCAGGACTGACCAGAACTGGTTTGAACTAGGCAACGTCCTCTCTGCCTTCAGAGAACAAAGAGAAAAGCAGTATAAATATGGGGACCCAGACCCCAAGACTAGAACACTTCTGGAGCAACAAGAAGAAACCTCTGCCAAGGAGAAGAACCAAAGGAAGCTGTAGGAGTGGACTGCCCCCCTGCCAGTGTGCTGTGTTGGCCTACAGTGGTGTTTTCAGTGCCAAGGAGAGAAGGAACTTTTGTGTGTACTTCATAATCTTGCAGAATATTTCTCCAAGGGCTTGAACTAGTTTGCCTCCTGCTGAAGTCTCGGGGACAACAGACGTCACCACCAGCTCCCCTCTGAATTTTCTTGCTGGGAATTCTATCTGCAGAAGCCTGCGTGTTGCCGGGAGCAGGAAGCGTGACGCAACAAGAAGCGTGTCGCCGCCGCAGCTGTATTCGTCACATCGCCGGAGAAGCGTGCTGCCACTGTATCTCCCAGAAGTGTCATCGTTGCAGCTGTCTGCTGTCGCATCACCGGAGAAGCGTGTTGCAGGGCCTGTCATGGCTCCAAAGTACAGTTGCCGCAATGTTGCCAGGGCGTGCCTGCATCGTCTCGACAGTCGCATCAAGGGCGCCATCTTATTGCATCGCACCGGACTGTCGCATCGAGGCACCATCTTGCCGCATCGCAACCGGGTTGCAGCACGAGAACCTACGCATCACCTCCTCTCCAGTAAGGATCAAGACTCATCCCCTACTCTGCGTAAGCATTGAGGCGCGATGCATCGTCTCCCCCGAAGCAAGGAACCGACGCAGCTCCAGCGCTGCGAGCCTTTTGTTCATTTTGCGTTACGCATCCAGGTACTTTTACTTGAACTAAGCTAAATCTACCATCTTTAAATCAATTTGGAGTAAAGTATTGTGGATTTTTGGTTGTGGTCTTGTGTTAAGTCTATATAGAGTGCTTATTTTTCAAAAACTGGTGTGGTGTCCATCTGTAGTGTTTTCACTGTTTTACTGTATGTGTTCACAAATGCTTAACACACTGCCTCTGAGATAAGCCTGTCTGCTCGTGCCAAGCTACCAAGTGGGTGAGCAGGGGTTATCCAGAAGTATAATCCCCTTTCCCTGACTTAGAAGCATGGGTCCCTATTTGGTCAAAGGTATCTACCTCTGCCAACTAGAGACCCGCTGTTCTAACAATCCTCCATTACTGGTTGGTACAGTGATGAATTCATTCAAGAATTCATCTAAATTAGCACACAGGCTTTAACTTTGTGCTTTTCATGTTGCATAATTCAAGAAACCCATCATATAAAAGATGTGTTAATCGCATCACATAAAACTTTGTCATAAAGGAATTCAAGGCTGCTCTGGCTGGGCTCGGTGAGAGCCTGTTAGAGCAGCACTGAAATGCAGGAATCACAGCTTCTGAAGGGGAGGGAAGGAAAGTATAGGAAGTGGTGGGGTTTGGCGAAAGGCGGTAAGGTATTTTTATGGTCTGACTTGACAGCGCAGAGGCTGCCAGACAATTGTGAGCATCACTAGAGGGGGGGCTTTAGCTCCACCCACATGTTGGGAGTCAGGAGTGCATGTTTTGATTGGGCAGAAGTTATTTGCTTCCACAAAGAAAATGCATGCTCTCCACACAGCTGTGATAATTTTGTCTATTTATCCAGCTGCCTGAGCTTGAACTTTGAGAGGCACACAAACTATGTTGTAAAGCTTTTAAAGTGTCTTAGATAACTAGATAATTTGTTGTGCTTCTCTGTGGCAGCAGCACAGATGAGGAGGGCAGTCATTAACCTACATGGGTATTTGGGTGTGGCTTAACAGTGCAACGGTCACTTGACCTTTTAACCTACACCAATATTATTCTACAGTTGTTTGATTCCACACAAATACACATCCATCCCCATTAATCCTCTGCCCCAGTGTAGCAGTTGAAGGCAGGGATAGGTTAGGGGGGGGTGCATACAAAACTTGGATGGGTAAAATGTGAATTATAGGGATGTTTTTCACCCTGGGGTTCTGAGGGACATCGTAGACCACTCCAGCTTCGCTCTCGTTGACATTTCATGTCACTCAGAATTATAAACGGGTAACCGTGAATTACTGGGATGACTGGTTCTGTGTTATGCATGCCTTCCATACCGAGCCTCAGTTGTTCACGCCAGATTCTAAATTTGGTGACTCATTGCTATGACTTAGCACCAGTTGATAACAGAACTTGTTACCCACTGTTGCTACGTCATAAAGTCCTTCCTGGCCAGGCTGACCTACCTCTCTGGGAGCCTGTCAGCGCTTTGCGGCTTGACTGCTTTCACCGAGAGCAGAAAGCACAGCTGCAGGACTGGGAAGGAAGGCAGAGAAGGTGGTGGGGGTTGGTTAAGGACGGCAGGTGAGGAATGTTTTTTCACATTTGGGTCAGGGAGGAGAGGCCATATTATGTCTGGTTCTCCCATTACCCCTCTGCCCCGGCGTAGTTGAAAACCGGGGCAGATGACTTTGTGGCCAGGCGTAACATAAGGTCATCCATAACTTAAGATAACAATGTGTAAGAAGTGTATTACAGTGATGCTCATCATCTCTGAGGTCTGTCTGACATTCTAGATGACTCTAGCTTCACTCTTGGTAAAATACAGCCCCATAATTCATAATCACACATGTAATTCTTTGTCATAAATTCTCTTTTAGAGTAATTTTAAACATAACCTGTGTCACCAATAAGCATTTAATAAAGGCATTGGGCCTAATTTGCAAACTGCATTTTGTAGTACTACAGTAGTACTATTTACTACGAAATGCAGTCACAAACCTACAAGGAGAAATCTCCAACTGCAATATTTTCTAAGGACAGATCCTCACTCATGAAGTTTACTACTTAGTAGTAAATATTGGAGGGATCACAGTAGTCACTTGAAAATGTGGAATATTACTAAATGAATAAAGTTTATGGTGGAATAAGGAGGGGTTTAGGGAAGGACAGCCATCCACACACAAGAGTAAGCCCATTGCTATTCACAAACTGAACTTCTAAAGTTACTACAACAAAAAAAGGACCCAAACAGTAGTAAACGTACTCAAACTAAGACTGGGAGTAAGTCGAGCATGATGCATGGCCAACCAATTGTACTGCAACACCCTTCTATAGAAAATAGAGGTAGGGAATTAAAATTTGGGGTGAAGGCAAACTGCCTAATTTGCTGTAGCTTACATATAGAAGATAGTGCAGAACTACTTGAAGAGCAAAACCAAGCATTTAATGCTATTTTTTTCTTTTGGCGCAAAATGCCCCCTCGTTTCCGACTAGGACTCTAGGATACAATTTGAGCTTAGAAAAGAGTGCTAAATGCAGCAAAACCGCTGCAGTCGCTTTCACTTGCCAAGTTAGTCATTCCTGTTCTCCTGCGGTACAACTTTTGTGCCAAGGTACTCCTAATTATGTGAGTGGGCATAATCGCGTAATTTGCTACAAAGCATAAGAGTACATTTACACTTGAAGATTTCCTCACATATAAGAGAGGACTCATTACTTTATATTTTTTTGCTCCAGACCGGTCCATATTTTTCTATTCTCTGATTTAGAGTCCAGACGAATGGACTAAATAGATGAATTCCAGTCCTTTGTTGGGAAAATAAAACTAGATAAGTATATAAATCTATAGGTACTATTGGGAGCCTGCAGCTTATACTTCTGAATACTGGGTTGGATTAATGCCAACACTGCCAAATTTTTATTCCATATAATCTTTTTTCCACCACTCTGAGCTGCCTGTCTGTTTAATTCTTGCAGGCTTTTCTTCATCCCTACTTTCTCCCTTTATCACTGTTTTCGGTTCTTTCTCCCTTTTCTGGCTTTCTTTCTCTTGCCAGGGTCAAAGTCTGATGGAAAATGAGTCTTATGTTTGACAGTTTTTTCCCTTTGTCATGCAAACCATTGATTCTAAATATTTTCAGCATGTAATTTTTAGATTGTCCCAAACAGCGAAATTATTTTTTTCATAATCAATTTTATACGGATTTGCTGAAATAACACTGTCCATAGGCCAGTGCATACAAGAAAAATAAAGCATACTAGATGATCATAAACAGTAACGTAAAACACACAAAGCCCCCCCCCCCCTCCCCCCACCTCAATCCGACAGCCGGACCCAGAATTCTCAATGAACGAGAGTTCAAATCTGCTTGCTTTGTCCACCTCCAACATTCCCATAGGTTTGAATCTCTTCAACACGAGTTAAGCGAGCTGACAGGCTCCAGAATAATACCCCTATAGCTTGCCCACCTTTGCTAGATTTTGGTGTGTTTTGGGGGGCATCTCCTCACTTGTTACACGCAACCTCAAGCCCCATGCAATTGTCTAATCCCTGTTTCTACATTGTCAATGAAAGGGTGTGGTTTTCTCCCCATGGGGAAAGCAGCCGGCCCAGATAAGATCCTGCTTGAACTTTATAATATACTCGCACATGAGGTTGCTCCGATTATGCATGATCTGTTCCTCGGTGTGCAACATAGTGGGATCCCGCCCTCCTCATGGCAGGGAACGGATGTTGTGATATTTCTTAGAAAAGGTAAAACGCCAGAACTGCCAGCTTCTTATCGCCCTATCTCACTTATGAACTCCGCTGCCAAAGTCTATTCGAAAATTATAGCTAATCGGCTACGAGGAATTATAGTGACACTGGTATCACCGTGGCAACATAGCTTATTCCGGGCAGGGGGACCACAGACCACATCAGGCATGTCATTGCAATACTCGATATAGCGGAAGCAGAAACTAGTGAGGTGGCTGTGGTCCTCCTAGATGCTGAAAAAGCCTTCAATCGGGTATTGTGGTAATACCTCTGGGAGGCTCTGTCAGAGAGGGGACTGGGCCCACGGCTATTTAGGCCATGTATTACAAACCGTATGCCCAATTGCAGGTAATGGGCACTACATCAGGGAGAATAGAGATAGCTAGAGGGACGCGTCAGGGGTGCCCCTGCTCCCCAATCTTATTTCCATATAACTAGACCCCTTCATCAATCAAATTGTGCATAGTCTCGCAATCAAACACGTAATCGGCAAAGGATATGACACGAAGATTTTAGCATATGCAGATGACATCGCAATAATCACTACAGAACCAGATACGGCAATTGGGGAAGTAGAAAATATGGCTGAGGAATTTGGAAAGAAATCTGGGTACCTCTTGAATTAGGGGAAAGCTCAAGTCTGTTCCTCCCAGTGCCATACACAAGATATCCGCAAAATCGATGTGGCCACATATTTGGGGTAAATCTAACCTCCAATATGGATATTTTGTGTGCAATCAATATTGATCCAGTACTGGAGAAAATACTTTTAGAACCCAGACAGCTAAGTTATATCTTACAATAATAGGAAGAATTAATGTATTAAAAATGCAAATTTTCCCTAAAATATTACATTTACTCCAGGCAATCCCACTGGAATTAGCAGGAGCCAATATAAATAAAATGAATGCTATGTTCTCCAACTTTATTCGGGGTTGCCAGAAGACATGATGAGCATTGAAAACTATGATGCTCCCTCGTGAACGAGGCGGATGGGGAGTCCAGAATATTGTATTTTACTACTTGGCCACCGCATTACAGCAGATGGGTACTTTCCTTTTGCCAGGCAAGAAAAGAGGACTCTGGCTTACCCACAATATATCATATATCTATAGGGAGAGAAGCATAAGGGCTCTTGCTTCAACAACTTGAACCAAGCTGTTCTAAAAGAAAACGCGATGCAAGTGTGTTAAGGCGGCCTGGAAGATCTGGAAAAAGGTCAGAAGATTCACAGGTATACCCCCATATGGCGCTCTTCTTTGTTTCTAGAGGCACTGTATGATGGTATGGCTAGGAGCTGGGAGCAGGCGGGCATAGATAGGGTTGCAAGCTTGTTTCACAACACTGAGCACATTTCATTTGCAGGGCTCGTACAAAGATACTGAGTTAATAATAGCACACAGTTTGTATTTGCAGCTTCAGGGGTGTATAAAAAGCCTCCCCAGAGGTTTTCTTAATCTGGATAAAATCTCAGTGTTGGAAACTGTAAATCGCCAAGGTCGCAGGTTTAGAGACTACTATTAAGATCTAATCTAGATCCTCCCAGATATGGAGAAAATAAACGACATGGGCAGAAAAGCTGGGCAATGAGGAGGTTGATCTGGACAGGTCAATCAAATTTGGGATAAAGATTTTCCTATCGGCTAACTTAAAGGCGCAGCACTACAAAACCTTGTTTAACCTATATTATAAGCCAGCTAAGCTCTATGGGTGGTGGAAGAGGGATAACGATACCCTAGATGTCAAACGGGTCCGACAGACAGTATACATATGTTCTATTCCTGCACCAAACTGTCAATGCTGAAAGGAGGTATAGAGCACTTTTGGCTTCAGACAATTAACAAAGAAATTACTATTCGCCATCCCTGATGTTTCTAGGATACAATTGTCAGGCTAATCTAGATTCATCCCAAAGGGATTTTGTATTTTTGACACTAGTTATAGCTCGAGCATGGAAAGATGTAGATCCACCCACATACCAGTTATGGCTTCATCTGCTATTAAATATTTGCTCGCAGGAAACTGCACTGTATAAATGCAAGGGCCGAAGAGCCAGGAAGAAGGGTATGAAGATATGGGAACCTTTGATGTTATGGCATAATAGAGGAGCGCAGGGTGACACATGAGATAGCAGCTTGATTGCATAATGTGGTTGATAAATCTATGCAAATTCTATTTAAAGTTATTAAAAAAAAAAGGGTATTTATGTAAAGAACTATGAATTTTATGTAACTATTTAGGGAATTTGCTAGACAAATTGTAATCTGAAGTGTCTAATGTATAGTCGCAGCTTCTTCTTTATATACAGTGTAAATACTGTTTCTATTTTTTTGTACCTACCTGACTTTTGAATAAAAAACAGAAAAGGTGTGGTGTGCCTTCCCTGCCTAAGCTATATCCCTCTTCACCAAGTTTAATCTCTGGTATAGGAGGGCACGTTTGTATCTGTTACCGCCAATTCTGTCAGCAATATGTAAAAGAATAAGTCTCGGGTCAAGTGGAAGGGTCCTGGAGAGAACCACACATACAGGAGGTGACACTCTGCCAAAAGTGGATCAGTGCAGTACAACTCCAAACCGTGTGTCAAAACGTGCCATCCTCCATTTGGCAACGGAGACATAATGGAGAGTTTATCAACCCCATGTACTATAAGCGATATCTCTGGTAGTAAGCCCTATGAAGGTATTTAAGTTGGATAAGGCAGATACAGGCTTAAATGGCCGTCAAGTGAAATGATTTTTTTTCTTTTCTTAATTATCTCGACAAATGCCACCAGATACAAAAATAGAAAAAACAAGTAAGATGGATAAAGTAATGGGAGAAAAAGGATATAAAGTAATTATTTAATCAGGTTGCGGTGTACCAAAGGGATGCAGCAAATCTTCAGTACTAGCTGATAGCAGGGGCTTGAAATATCACCTATGCTTGTAGCACTTTTTCCAAACTCTGACATGATCCCTTAATGGGTGTCCGGAAGGCGATGGGGTAGACCCCATCACTGTTCATCCGTAGTACCCTTCAGTGCTTCAGTTGGCCCTCTTTAAGTGGCTTGGTGGTTCACTAGTTTATAGGCCTTTTAACTACAGACATGATTTCCTCAGCTGACTATATATCAATTTTATGAATGGCATTTCGTCTCCATTAACATAAACCTAATCTGTGGTTTTGGAATCTCCTCCATTACTTCATCTCCTTCTGTTCCACTGGATGATCATGCACTTGATCTGGGCGCTCTAGTCAGTTTTGTTCTGGATTGTTCAGATTGTGATGTGCGGAGTACTTAGTTAGAATACCTGGGCACTAGCAAAAGATTAGACTCCCTTGGATTTGTGAGCCCTGGGAATGAAGTCTGAGGACGACTACCCTGGGCTCAGTTGCTGTCAAGTAGGTTTGTGCTTTGCAAATGCATCTATGTATGAAATGTGTCGCAATGCTTTTTTCACTTTGCACTTTTGTTTACTAATAAGGATAGACTCAGTTTTTCAGTGTATAGAGGAGTAGTTAAGTTTGGATTCCTGCATCCTTAGCACAGACTTGGCATCGAAGTTGACGCTAGGTCCGGCTTTATCACTGGTGGCGTCCAGGGCAACATTGTTTGGTGCTCCCCAATGACCACCTCTGCCACTGATCCCCCTCACTACCACCCTTTAATAGTGCCCCTCAAGACTCTTTAATCTCTCTCTATCTCTCT
The DNA here is from genome assembly GCF_964204655.1 of Triturus cristatus. NCBI lineage: Eukaryota > Metazoa > Chordata > Amphibia > Caudata > Salamandridae > Triturus > Triturus cristatus. The sequence continues at coordinate 511,754,044 of NC_140592.1, read as the reverse complement.
CGACACTTATACAAAAGTAGGGTGTCAAAACACTATCCATCACACCTACATTACATAGAGACAATCAATCACACATGCGTAAATCAGTGTATAAGAAAGTTTACGTAAGGCAGAAAACTACAAGGTGTAAGAGTCACATGTCATCCGTACTGGTATGTAGTCTAAGAGTACTTGGTCTGGAGAAGCACAAACTCGGTGTTAAAACTGCAACACCTGCGGCCAAAGCCTTGAGTAGGGAGCAGCAGGGGCGACTGTACGATGTCGGGGACAAGGCCGGGAAATTAATAGCGTGGCTGGATAAAAAGGAGCGGGTTAATCGTGTGGTGCCGGACCTAGTAACAGAGGATGGCGTTATTGTCACTGAGCCGGATGGCATAGTCCAGTGCTTCGCAGATTATTTCCGCACGGTCTATACCTCTGTGTCGGACAGGCCGGTGGAGGACTCGTGTGAGCTTCTGCGCGATCTGGCTCTGCCTTGCCTCTCTGACATAGACAGGGATGATCTGGACGGTGACATCACGGCTGACGAAGTCGCGGGGGCTATCCGTTCACTGCGCCCGGGCAAGGCCTCAGGCCCGAATGGCCTGCCAATTGAGTTCTATAAACTCCGGCCGGACAAGATCGCTCCATATCTGCGAGATATGTTTGTGGAGGCGCGGGAGACGGGATGCCTTCCATTCGACCAACGCCTGGCGACAATTGTGGTCATACATAAAGATGGCAAGCCCAGGAATAAGTGCGGCTCATATAGGCCGATCTCGCTACTTAATGTCGAGCCGAAAATCCTCTCTAAAATCCTGGAAACCGTTTGATCAGGGTGATCGGGGACCTGATCCACCCGGACCAATCTGGTTTCATCCCGCACCGTAACACTGCGTTGAACCTTAGGCGCATCCACGGCGTGCTCGTCAGGACGGGGACGCTGCGGGAGCCGACCATTGTGGCAGCACTAGACGCCACGATGGCTTTCGACACGGTAGAGTGGGCATATCTATGGGCCGCACTTGCTAAATTCGGCTTTGGACCTGGCTTTGTTGGCTGGGTGAGACTACTGTATGAAGGACCCCTGGCTAAAGTCGCGGTCAATGGTAGGGCGTCCCGTCCGTTCGAGCTGGGGAGGGGCACCAGGCAGGGTTGTCCCCTGTCGCCGTTGTTGTTTGTTCTCGCTCTTGAACCGCTGGCGGCCTGGATACGATGGCACCCAGATGTAAGGGGGATCCGATGGTCACCAGAACATGAGGACCGCATTTCCCTTTATGCCGACGACATTCTGTTATACCTCACTTCACCCAGGAAGTCTCTCATAGTTGTCTGTAGTTGTCGGTAGGAACTCTGGTCTCACCATCAACTGGGGGAAGTCGTATCTGTATGCCCTGAGTGGAGACGTCCCTGTTCTCCCGCGGAATTGCTCGATCCAGATCGCCCGGGAGGGTTTCTTGTATCTGGGGATCTAGATCTCCACCGATCCAACTGTTCGATATGAGAGAAACCTGCTCCCTCCGTTGACACGCCTGCGGCGGGATGTGGCGGGTTGGCGGCGGCTGCCGCTTTCCCTCCTTGGCCGTGCCGCGCTGTTCAAAATGATGGATCTTCCCCGTTTTCTCTATGCCCTGCAGAATACCCTGGAACTGGTCCCGGCCAGCTATTTTCGGGAGGTTGAGAGCCTCCAGCGCTCGTTGCTGTGGGATGGCCGTCCGCGTATAGCTATAGCAACGCTGACCCTTCCGTGGTACGATGGGGGTATCGCTCTTCCTGACATCAGAAGATACTATTGGGCCTCTCAGTTGAGTGCGATCAACCACGGAGTCTACGGTCCGGCGCTGAGCCCTGGCTTCGCTATGGACCGGTGGTTGCTGCGCGGGGGTAATTACTTTAGAGCTCTCTACTCCAGGTCAACGGATGGGTCCCTCACGGGGCCAACCAAGGTGGCGGTGCACGTGTGGAAGGCGGTTACGAACTCGCTGGGTTGGAAGGATAGGCTCACCCTCACCACTCCGCTGTTTGACTCCGATATGTTGGGGAAACTTTGGCACACGAAGGGATTCGAGAAATGGGATCTGATCGGGATATCCAGGGTGGGGGTGGATCTGCTGGCTAAGGGGCGAGTTAAATCGTTTGACGAGTTACGGACGGAGTACGCTCTGGAGGGTACGGAATATTTCCGGAACGCACAGGTACGCCATGCTCTGCGGTCCGTCCTCGTCGAGGGGGAGAGGGTGCCTGAGTCCTCTCCCTTGGAAGATCGGATCCTGGATGGCCATATGCCGGAGAGTACAATCTCCTTAATTTATAAGAAGCTCGTTAATGTCCGGACTGACCTCCTCCTAGGGGTGCGGGATCAGTGGACTAGGTACGGCCTTGAACTGGATGATGAGGACTGGCAGTACGCCATCTCCTCAGGAGGTCGCGATCCCTGCGCGACTACGGCTGGTCCAGCTTAAGATACTTCATAGAGTCTACGTCACAGGGCCCCGACTGATTCGTATGGGTTTCTCCGAGGATGGTTTATGTAAGAGGGGCTGTGGGATGGTGGGCACCTTTCTACATATCATATGGGAATGTGGTGTGATCGCGGAGTTCTGGAAGCAAATACATGTAGTGATGCAGGAGGTCACGGGTATTGCACTGCTGCCAGAGGCACGGCGCTGTCTTTTGAATGTCTGTGGTCCTACTGACTATGACGCGGCGCAGACTCTATGGGTGACCCTAGGAAATATGGTGGCGAAGCGTGATATTGCGCGATTGTGGGGCTCCCAGAGACCTCCCGCTATGGATGCATGGATGGATAATATGGACTGGAGCATGTTTAGGGAGAAAACGGTGTATAGTGCCCGGGGGCGGCCTAAGAAATGGCACAAGATATGGGGACGATGGAACCAGTATAGGGGTGATATGTCTGCCCCCGGCCACTGAACCGTTAGAGGAGCAACTTTCCCCTTAGCTTCATTTCCAACTTGGGATTTTCACGATGACTATATGCTAGAATGTTAGCGCCCCTGCTTCTCCCTCATTCACCCGATCGGTGGCTTTGTCCTGATTTTGGTAATGGGGCCGCGCCCCCATCGGGAACTGGCACGAGTTTATTGTGTATACTGCCTTGCTTGTGTTATTTATTTTAAGTTGTCTAAAAAACGGAACCTTTGTTTTTTTTCCTGTACTTGAGCTATGGACGCTTTCATGTGTTGCTTAATTGGCTGCCGAACCTCCGGGATGTCGGCTGAATAGCTGTGTTCCAGATGGATATAAATAAAGGTTTTTAAAAAAAAAAAAAAAAACTGCAACACCATGGTGGGGGGTTCTCCTTTAATAATAAGAATTTATTTATACTTTTTTACAACATTAGAATGGAAGACTGGACAAAAAAGATATTACTCTGATCTATACCTTGCAATAGCCCTACAACTATTTGATGACTGTTAATAACTCACTGCTATAAATTGAGCTTAATTTATAAAACTGTAAATCACAAAAGGATCTTGCTGACAAAGGTAATAACCGACTGACCTATTTACATTGTATGCACTTTGTGATTTTCTGGAGGCAAGGAACGCGACAATAAATGCTTTTAAAATCCTAATATACTTATAAACGGCCACCCCTACCCGAAGCGGGCGCGTGGTGTGGTAGCACCGGTCGCACCACCCTGGAGCCAGCCCTGACTACATTGGAGGGCCTTCGTCCTTGAAGTATTGTGGATACTATTACTTTGAAGGTGGGGTTCAGTGAACCCTGCTGGCACACAGTGCAGGTGTTTATGTACATTGTGATCATCTCATGTAAGTTGGGAACAAACCTATCCTGGCTTATTTGGAGAGACCGGTTATCTCTAGCAGTGTGCGATGGGAAATGCTGCGGACTTAGAGCTATAAGTAGCAATGCTTGGGCATGACAGGCTTCCCTGTGGTTCTGTCAAAATATTAAATCTGTTCCTGTCTGTGTGCATCCTCTAGCTTCCCAGAACTGCCTATATGCTCTTAGGGGAAACCGCGTTTACAATGCTGTTAGCACGCAGGTAGGTAACCACGCAGGCATTACAACCGCGTTGTTTCCATGCGTGGCATTACAATGCAAGTAGTTTCTACGACTTGCGCTAGGTGGCATGCAACACCAGGGAATGTGTTGGATTCTAAAGCCAACACATTCCCTGCTGTTGCGCTAACTGGAGTAGGAATAGTAATTTATACTATTCCTAAGTCCAGTGCGCCATCTAGTGCAAGTCGTAGAAACGACTTGCGATGTAAAACCATGCGTGGTAACAACACGGTCGTTGTAACGACTGCGTTGTAACCTACTGCGGGCTAATCAATGGCGTAGTAATGTCATACATTCTGCTATTCGGCACTTTCCTGTATTACCCTTAGATACAAGTGAGCTGTCCGAAGGCCCATTAACTTATTTTTTTTATCTCATTGTACATGGATTTAATTTTTTTTACAGAGTTTTATATAGCACGAACGTGACCCGAATTGGGTTTCGGAGCGCTTTACGTAGCACCAGTTGCATTACATGAGGACACATTCATTTTTGTTAGGCACGGGGAGATTAAGTGATTTGCCAAGAATCACAGGATGTGCAGCGTCCTTGCCAAAGACTCTAATCCAGTTCCCCAGATTTGAGGTCGACTGCCCTAGCCGTTAGGCAAACCCTTCTGGTTATATCCTGGTTAGATATTTTTGTTTATAATTACTGCACGTCACTAAACGTTGGCATAGTCTGTATATGCATACCTGTGCTGAGTGTTATGCTGTTTACTAATGTTGAAGGAGGAGGGGCCTAATGACCCACTTTGCCTCTTTGGAGTCATGGTCCCTCCTCACAGTCAATGGTCACAAATGTTACGTTATGTTATGTTATTTATTCTTTTATATAGCGCACGGCTACTCAAAAAGAGTGTCCCGGCGCTTTTTTGGAAAAGGAGGGCTGCAACACAATAACATAACACCGTTAAAAAAAAGGACAGAATGCCAGACAAATACATGCAGGAAAAACAGGCTACTGGGTAAACAGCCAGGTTTTAAGGCCTTTTCTAAAAGCTAGTAGGCTGGTAGCTCCCCGCAGAGTGAACGGCAGAGAGTTCCACAACTGTGGCGCCAGTAGTCCAAAAGAGCGGCCTCCCAGGCGAGCTCTCTTCACACGCGGAACAACCGCCAAAAACAGGGATTCCAACCTCAAAGACCGGGTCGGCTGATAGAAGACCAGTCTCTTTTGAAGATACTTTGGCCTACAAAGCTCTCCACGCGGTGGGAGCAGAGTCAGAGCCTTGAAGGCGATCCGTTTCCGGATAGGGAGCCAATGCAAGGTTTTAACAGGCCCGATGCACTGGCCCGTCTATTTAATCCAAAGATTGCTCTCGCAGCAGCGTTCTGCACCACTTGGAGCCGCTGCAGCAAATACTCTGGCAGGCCCAGGTAAAGAATGTTAGAATAATCCAACCTGGACCCGATCAGAGCCTGCACTGTCAGTTTCCTATGCTCCTCAGACAGCAGGGGAAGGAACCTCCGCAGCATCCTAAGGATGCCGAAGCAGGTGCCCGACACCCCGAGGATCTGGGATTTCAATGTTAGCCCCTTATCCATCTTGACCCCCAGATTCTTGGCGACTTGGGAGGAGCAAGACGGAGGAAACATATTAATCGGCCACCAGGCCTGCCAGTCTGGCTCTGTGTCGCACCCAAAGAAGAGTACCTCAGACTTATCGGAATTGCACTTGAGGCTGTTCAGTTGGAACCATTGGAAAACAGCCCCAAGGCAATCCCGGATACTCTCCCCGTCAAAGTCTCCTCCTCTCTTACACGAGAAGAGGAGCTGGGTGTCGTCGGCGTAGGATACGATCTGGGCCCCATACGACTCCGCCAATGCCGCCAACGGGGTCATGAAGATGTTTAATAGGGTCGGGCTCAAGATAGAGCCCTGTGGGACCCCGATTCCCAGAGGCGGCATCACGGCGGAATCTGGCGAGGCCCAGACCGTTTGCCGGCGGCCGGCTAGAAAGGAGTAAAACTAGCCGAGCACCGTCCCCCGCAGACCTATCTCAGAGTCTTGCGAGAAGGCCATCATGGGGGACGGTGTCGAACGCCGCCGACAAGTCCAACATCACCAGCATGGCTTTGCCCCCAGAGTCCAGAACCCCTTTAATGGTTTCTGAGACCTCAAGGAGCGCAGTCTCTGTGCTGAGATGGGGACGAAAACCCGACTGGGTGGCGTGCAAGATCTCGTTGGTCTCAAGAAAATTGGAAAGCACAACCTGAACGTGCTTTTCCACAATCTTCGTGAGAGCCGGCAGCAGAGAGATGGGCCTATAATTGACCGGGGCCTTCGGGTCTAGGCCTGGCTTTTTGAGCAATGGAATCGCCATCGCCTGCTTCCAGGCGTGCGGGACCACTCCCTGACTCAGCGAAAGATTCAACAGCGGGTTTGCCAGTGGATTGATCGCCTCCGCAACTTTCGCTAAAAATTTAGCAGGGCATGGGTCGAGGGGCGAGCCCGATTTGAGATTGCCCATTAGCGCTAAAGAGTCCGGGGCAGAGAGCGAAGGAAACACACTCAGCGTCACACCAGGCCAAGCCCGCGGGGATAAAATGGCCTCAGGATTAGTCTGGCCCGTGGGCCCAGGCGATGGAAAAGAATCCTGTATGCGTTGGATCTTGCTCGTAAAGAAATCAGCAAGGTCCGAAGCCCAAGTACCAGACGGTTTTTCGTCCGAGGTGTTAGACCATGGGGAAATAAATTCTCTCACAATGGAGAAAATCTCCTTGCAGGAGTTAGAAGCCGCTTCTATTCTCCTAGCTAGATATACTTTTTTTTCCAGGCGAATGTCCCGGTGATAGGCCTTGACCACCGTTTTATAGGTCAGCTTGGCTACAGTATCATATTGTGCCCGCCAAGCTCTCTCGGCCACCTTACACTGCTGCCGCGTAGCCGACAGTGCTGCGGTAAACCAAGGCGCAGAGACCCGTTTCGGTGTCAGGCGGGGTGTCAGTTCCGGGGCAAGATCATTCAGCCTGTCTAGGAGCCAAGCTTGCAGGGTCTCCAGGTCCCTATCCAGATCGCCAGAGAGGGAAATGCCAAGTTTAACCACAGCACAAGCAGCTCACAATGCAGAGTTTGAGTTCAATATCTGTGTATAGAATTGCTGCAGGTCATAAACCATACATGCAGAGGTGCAAAGTATAATGTGCTATTCATTACTCTTGTTGAGCGCGTGACCTGAGAGGTGTAACCTAGAGTAGGTCATGATGCCTGTACCCTCCCATACGCCTCGGCATCTGCGTGGACATTTGTAATACAAACCCAGCCGATATTAAGGCCTTTAAGGACCCGAACTGCAACGACCCCCCCCCCCCGAGCTCCCACTGAACAGGAGTCTGTGCAGCTAGATTTGAACGGACATTTCAAGCCCCACGTGCCAGGCATGTGTTCCCATTTAACAATGTGTTTAGCAGTCGAGCATGTAACTGGGCACAGGCTAAACGCGTCACGCGTTACCTAATCTGTCTTGAAGCCCAAGAGGTAGAAGAGTTGTTTAAATCTGATAAATCGCTAAGATAATGCTGAATTTGAATCTATTTCCTTCTCGAGTAACAGTCCCATCGGGCCTCTGTCGTCCAGCACCACAGGCCCCTGGAGCATAACAGAGCTCCGATATTACTCTGCAGGTTGAAGTACTTTCTCTTTTCCACATGGATCCCAAGAGACCGATCAAATGACTGCTGGGAAGGGCAGGCGGATTGCCTGGCCTGACTAGCAGGCCTGACCGGCTGTCCTTCAGCAGCAGACTCCGCACTAGTCAGACGAAACTGCTAGAACTTTTAGTTGAAAGCTGACACCTCACAGCCCTTTCAACAATGGACCACCATCACTTTTGAGGCTACTGATGAGCTTGTTCCCGAGGCTACTCCTGGGGTTTCATTTAGGGTTGGCAGCTTCGACCCCCTTTGTGAGAAGTTGGCCTGGCATATGCAGGTCACTAGTTATAGTGGCCACCTTGCACCAGTCCAATTCGACTCTTATGGTAGATAGGTTTAAGACTACCTTTTAAAGAAAGCTATCGTAGTGGTAGCTGTGGAGAGCAGCCTTCAGGCTAAGTGTCAGAGGAATGTAAAGCAGCTTCTTTTACCTTATAATCTCTTGAATTACCAAATGAAAGGACACCACACAGGTGTGTGTATATATATCAAATATGTATGTATTACTAGACGCACTCTACTAATCTCTATGAGATTAGAAGTCAGGAACATATGCAAATGTCAACGTTTCACAATAAGTTGAGCACAAATATGGCGGGTGCCCTAGGGGCGTACCAGACCATATACTAAAGAGGTTTAGGAATGTCGACTTGCAAGGGGACCAGGACTAGGGCCTGTAGAATTGCTGGGGCCTCACTAATCCACCCAAGGTAGGTAAGTAAAGGACCCACAGGAGACGTGTGCAGTGTGAGAACACAGCCGCGGGTTCCCTATTGATTTCAATGGAGCAAGTCGCGGTTGGATTTTGAAAGTTTAAGGGTACTTCTAGAGTGTCTACAAGCAAGCCACTTACAAGGTAAGTAGTTTGAGGGCCAACACCCACAGGAGCACCGGAGTGCACGAGTTACCTCACCCAGTGAAGCCGGGTGCATAGGTGTCTTTTGGTGTCGGGTCACGGCGTTTTTTTCTATGGAAGCCGAAGAAGTTTTGCTGCTTGTGAAGACTGGAGAAGTGTCCGGTGGATTCCAAGGCTGGATTCAAGGTGAAGACCACCTGAAAGCAGAAGGGACAGTGTTCAGTCACTTGCCAGTGACTCAGGGCCAGGAAGATTGATGCCCACGGAAGTCGGGTGATTTCAGGTGATCACGGGTGTTTTGACTCTTCAGCCACGAGGTCCAGGAGGCGTCGACGACAACCAGGAGCTGGATTCGGAGTGTCCCACGAAGTCTGCAGCTTACTGAGGTGTCGGCACCCGGATTGGAGCCAACAAGCCTTGGTAACAGCACGTCTTGTGGAATGTGAAGAAAGTCAGCGGTGCAGACCAGCAAGGTCTGAGGGACTCACCCAGCGAGGGTAAGTCAGGGCAGGCCTGGAGCAACCATGAGAGCCCTTTGGTTCGATGAGTCTTCAGGGGACCCACAAGCCAGCCGGCAAGGGATCGCGAAGACTCCTTCTTGGGATACGCTTCACAGGAGCCCACAGTCACCCGGGACGAGGTAGGCCTCTGATTTTTTTTCTTTTTTTAGGGAAATCCTGCTGGAGGCTTGGACCACAGGTGGTCCAATGCACAAGTTCGTAGAACGTCGTGAAGGGGTTGCACTCGACAATAGTGCACGGTACCCGGGTATTGCTGTTCCTCGTCACTCGTGGGGTCCACTCGCCTCAGCTCTGATGGGGACTCTCAATGGCCGTCAAAGTCAGGAAATCCACTTCCGGGGCTGCAGGAACTTCGGACTCGAGCGGGAATGTTTGAGACCGTTGATTCAAGTTTTTGGTGCCTGCCAAGCAGGGGAGTCACTCCTTGACTCCAAGGGAGATTCTTCAGTCTTCCAAAGGTAGTGGAACGGCCAGGATTCTTCTTGTAGATTCGTCCAGGGATATCTAAGTTGCAATGGCAAGGGTTTCCTAACTTATTCTAAAGGAAAGGGAGGGACTAGCTCTATGACCACTCCTCTGGGAGGGTCAGGGGAGTGGGTGGTTACACCCACTTCCCTTTGTCCAGTTTCACGCCAGAGCAGGGACAGGTAGTCCCTGAACCGGTTTGAGCCTACTGCTCCCCCAGTGCAGGACTTCAAAGCACTCTAGGAGTGCACCCACCCAGCCCCAATACACTAAATCCTGTCTGGAAGGTGGTTACACCTCCCTGTGACAGGATGCCTATTGTTGGGCCTCCTCCACTGCGAGTCTCAGTCAGCAGCAGGAGGACAGCCCAGTGTCTGTGCTGGTGGCATCCATTTTGTGATGCCAGGGCTCTTTCAGATTTCTACTGTTACCACAGTAGGTACATGCCGTCCCCTCTAGAAGGGTGGGATCATACTCCCACACCAGTTACTGTGTGGTGGTATGATTCCAAGTTGTTTGACACCAAACACAACATGTTTTGATGCTGTCATTCCAAAGTTAGCATTTACCGGGAGGTTATAATGCACTTAATAGTATATGGTTTAACCGCATCCACAAACTGCCACATAGAATAGACTCTGCCAGCTGCAGAGGGGCCCTGCTCATGCAGAGGCACCCCCTCACATTGTAAACCAAGCACCCTGCCCTCAGGATTGATAGGGCCTGCCTTAGGGGTGATTGATAGGTTAAATGTGTGTGTGTGTCTGTGTGTGTAAGGTGAGATATAGGAACCTATACCTTAGTGAGGAGTGCTAACACTACCTCACCCAGGCTGCAGTAGCAGGCCTGTGGTGTCAGATTGAGAATGCTTCCCAGGGGTGGCATAAGATATGCTTCAGCCCCTGGAAGGCCTGTGAAGTACCTATGCCCTTGGTACCTAAGGTACCATATACTAGAGGCTCATAAGGTACCACAGTATCCAATCACTAGTGCATCTAATATGCACTCCAAGTTGTTTAGAGAAAACCGAGACTGGTGCCCTGATTAGCAGGGACCCAGCCAGACTATAGCCAGAAACCAGTGTTAACATCAGAAAAAAGTGGGGGCAACATACGTGCAGATCCTACTCTCCTACACCCTTGTTTGCTGCTTGAGACCTCTGCAACTGCCTTTGCGACCCCTGGACTCAGATGACAAAATCGGTGCCAGGAATACAAGGGCAGTTTGACATGGATTACGGCTCCACTTTACTTGTTTGCTGTCCATTTTTTATTACAGTAATAGTGAATATATTTTAATTTTCCCTATCACTGCAATAAAGATTGGTTTACATTTAGCTAGAATATGACCCTCCCTGGCTGCTAAGATAAGTAAACCTTGATTTTAAATATATGTAGTGTGTATGCTGGCAGGTGAGTGTGTTTAAGTTAGAGTGTATGTATAAGCATGCACACGTGTGTGAGTGAAAGTAAAGGTTAAATAGCCTGTGTTGTCACTTCACCTACCCCTGGCATTTTGGTGAATTGTCGTTCATGAAGCTACTTTTTGTAAAAGATAGTGGTGAGGTCTTCAAGGTTACTGTAGCCTCTGTTTTTTAAGGTTTGCTTACTTTTGGTTTGAGTTGACATAGGACGTCCAATCTCTAGCAAGGAGCAGGCACGTACAGATATAAAACAGTACCCGCTTTATTCTGGAGCATAAATTGCAGGTAGATGAGGCAGAAGCAGCATCCACCCTGTTGAATCACACAGACCACTTAACAAAAACACTACACACTTGAGAACAAATCATTTGTTTGTTGCCTAATCTAAGAGATTACCACTAGATGGCACTGTTTCTTTATTTTCGGGATTTAGTGGACGTGTTCTGTATTGAAACCATTGACGTATTCGCACATTTTGATTCGGCTCCAGCTGCACGCAGCGTGACTATGATTTTGTGTTTCAGTGGAGATAGTAAGCGGGTCTCCTTGCCCTGTTGGTTATGTGAGGAAACATTGTTTTGTTAACGTTCAAAGGCCGTGTTTCAGTAAAGGCCCAGGCCCCTGCAAATTCTATGCAAAACATTCAAATGAAATGCTCGCCCGCCTTCGGGCCCATTCCCAGTCTGCTTTTGTACCCCATTAGTTCTGCACAAAACCCCATATCACACAGGGCAGCATCGTTATACGGGGCTTTGTCAGCCTGATATAGATCTGTCACAGGTGCTCCGTACTGACTGACGTAAGGTGATTCTTTCGGCCTGATCAGAAGATGGAGCCTCGCTAAGCGTTGTCTCTTCTCAGCCGGTTTGACGAATTTATAATCTGGGTGTCAACGTGGGCCTAAGATTGACCTTGATGTATAAAAAACATCTCCTTCCGATGCATGACCATGAGCCCGCTTTCAAATATCCGCCTATCTGACTGTGGAACTCTGCATATTGAAATTAGTTATTAATGAACCACTCGCTCAGTTTTAGTAAATATTAAACATTTAAAGGCAGGGGCGGCTGGTGACATTTGAAAGTGGCGGGGCGTAAAATGATTGCAAAGGAAGCAAATAAACGAAAGGACCGGTTTTTACTACAGGAGCAGTCGCGAGGGGGGGAGGGGTTGCGAGGGGGGGGGGGTCGTGAGGGAGGGGGGTCACGCGCGGGGGGTTGTGCCCTCGGCCAGGATTGGCTGAGGGCACAGCCTACTCTTCGCCCGCCGCCTGCCCATTAGGAGACCGAGGGGCTCCTAATGGGCATGCGCAAGTCCGTGAAAACACAAGTGCGCATGACTGGGCACAGGCTAAAAATTGGCTCACCATGCCCCCTCATGCGCACTTGTGCTGCCTGGTCTGACAATGCAGGTCAGTCAACATGACTCGGGACCGCCCACGTTCCGACATCATGCTGACTGACATGCATTGTCAGTTCTCCCCACCCTCGGCGTCTCTGAACTTAAGTAAATTAAGTTCAGAGACACCTAGGGAGCTGCGGGCGCGGGCGGGGCGGGGGGGGGGGGGGCAACGCCTCAATGGACGCACTGCGCCTGTTTAAAGGGCTTTTAGAGTTTGGCAGACTCAATATTCGGTCACAAACATGTTGACTTGCCCATTCCACCCAGCCACATAAGTGCCATAGGCCATAATGGACTGAAATAGATTTAACTGGACATCCTGTATCCTGTCTGCCGAGCTCTAAATAGATCCTTTGTCTTTTTTTTGTCGAGTATCTTAAAACCAATTATTATGTGTTTGGGACTGTAACAGCATTAATTAGGTATCACCTAGGCAGTGAATGGGCTGCCTCTGCGAGACCTGCTGTAATCAGAATATGGACTTTGTGGACCTCCCATCTTTTTAATTGGTTTCTCTTTCTGTCCTTTGGAAATACTGGCTTTTGTTTGGCTAATACGCTTAGGAGTGTCTCTCCTTTTTTTTATTTTTTTTTTATTTATTTTTTTTTTAAACCGTTTATTACAGAATCCAAAAAATATACAAAGATGGGCCTACAACCTTCAGGCCGGCCGCTAGCAAACAGAAGGAGCATGTAATACAGACAATAGAACGCATGCTGCGGCAAAAGGGAATTCACAGGAGTTGAAAGAGGCGTTTGCAGACACACCATCCGGACCCCACACGACGGTTTCATTTTTATATAAATAACAACAAAAAACAAGTCCACAAGGCAACCCACAGTCGGAAACAACAGCATGTGCTCCCCTAGGGGGGGGACCCCACCGATTCATAGGAATATCGAGGGGTGTCTCTCCTTTTTGACTTTTGTATCCTCCCATGAGGACTGCCCCTGTTACATCTGCTCTTGCTTGTCGGTTTACTTGGAGAGCTATGGGCACTAGTTTTCTGTTGGCCTGCCCCTGCTCAAATGTTACGTTTACTTCGCTTGATCAGTTTCATGTGCTTGCCCAGTTAATATCCCTGTGCCGTTCACCCCTTCCACAACATTGATTGCCCGCCGCCTCCCATTGTCTGTTTTCTGTTCTTGCCCCCCTCCTGTTTGTGTGGTCTCTGTTCCTGCCCCCCCTCCCGTTGTCTGTGTGGTCTCTGTTCCCGCCCCAATCCCGTTGTCCGTGCGGTCTCCCTCATCATGTGACTCTCGGCCTCTCCGCGCCATGCCTGTGGCCCCTGCCCTGGACCAGTACCCTTGCCCACTGCTCCTACACATATAGCAGCAGATGTTCCTCCGGCCCTCCTCCAGCATCCACCCAGACATAGAGTTGGAAACTCCCAGGCTCAACCATACCGCCTCACCCCCCACCAACTCCACAGGGTCCGTGGACACTCTTCCATGTTTTTTTCTCTGTAGTTAAACTGCTTGCTGCTGGATTTATTGACCATAGGCTGCGGAGATCTAAAAACCCCTGCTAATAGTTTCCTTGCAGGCCAGAGCTGCATCAAAGCGGCAGTTCTGCAAAAAAAAAAATGTGTTTCTTTATCCTTGTCGTGATTCAAGCTCCGCTTGAATTGTGTTGTTGAAAGTTAAATAACCCTTGCACTCACTGGCAGAGCTGCCGGTACTGTGACCGTTTGCTGTTGCATAATGTGATGGACAGATATTTTTAGTGGTGTATACTTCTGATCGGTCTGGTGTTGTTGTTATGAAACAGTAATAGTTTCTTGCGTTCTTTTGGTGAATGGTGTGCCTAATTCTAGTAATTGCATGTTTATTCTTGGGGAAAACCACAGCTTTACGCTTGTATGGATACTTTTATGACCAACTATACACGTAGTGATGCTACAGTGGGTGGCTTCTCTGGGCACCCCATGATAAGATCACTTGTGCCATGTGCATCAGGTCTGCACCCCATGCACACACCAATTTTCTCATGAGTTCCCGGACAATCCGTGATCTTTTCATGAACTGCCTTCCTCTTAACCTGGCTGTATACTTCTTGGGCTGCTGGGCTGCTTCTGATTTTACTTGAGGTAGTACACATTTTGAAACAGTATACAAGGCTATGCTGCTTTCAAGTAAGAGTTTCTGCTGCAGGCTGAGATTATGCAAATTATTGTGATCTTGATTCAAGGTAATTTTAAATACGTATATTTTTGAAGGGTCACTAAAGTGTCCCATTTACCTATCTGTTTCTAGTGGACACAGTAATTGCTGTAAAACAATACCCTTTTTCACAACTATTTTTTCTTTTGCCCTTTATGGAAAAATGGGCTACTGCATTTTTTGACTACCCTCTGGGTTTGTGACGTTACTAGAAGTTGCAGGGTAATTTGCACTCCTTTATCCTTTATGTTCTACTGTTCATTCGACTGTTTGTGGTAGTATTAGTCCATGCAGATAAATTTTTTTTTTGATAAGCACATTTTTTATTGTTTTGACAATAAACAAACACCAGCATGTCCGCACTGGACACAGGAAAACAAATCAGTCAAGTGAATGCTCAATCCCAGCATGCCCGAACCCCAAGTTTCAGATGGATGTAACAAAGGGTGTACAATTTGGACTACTCCATGGTACCCAGCCATTTGATTGTAGTTTATACATGAACAGGATGGGAAATGCACACCTATTAAGATTGTAATCCAATAATCCTCTTGATGCATAGTTGCGTGCTCCTTGGAAAAGTGCCTTGCCCGTGGCACTTGAAATAACCCAGCCATTTGACCCACACCCTACAATAGTTCTTTGGACAACCCTGTGCTTCATCATGCAGATCAATTTTATAACTAAGATGCTATTTAGTTGCGCTTTCAGCACCACCCCCGCACCACCACCTCAGCACCAGTGAAGCACCACCACATGCGCAGCCCCACCTCAGCAGCAATCTAGAACTAACGCAGCAGCTCTTCAGCACAGCACCACCTCAGCATTACTCTGTACCACCGGAGCACCAGTACAGCACCTCCACCTCAGCATGACTCTGCACCACAGCCTCACTCAGAACCACCTAAGTAGCATTCAGCATCACCTCCGCATCAGAAAACCACCACCGCCGCATCACCTCTGCATCAGTACAGCACCACCTCAGTCTGCCCTTGGTTTCTGGAGTCTGATTCTCCCCTAAAATCTGTCCGCTGCTCATTTTTTTTTTTTAAAACATAGTTTATTGGTTTTTTGCGCAACCACACATAAAGCCTTACACAATTTGTTTCACCATACTTCCTGAAAATAAAGCACAAGCCCCCCCACCCAATCATTCAATACCTAACGCAGGGTCATAGAAATCCCTCCCAGTCTATACAACGCATAAACCAATAATCTACATAACAAAACCTCTACCCCTAAACACTATGAAACTTCTAAATTCCCTCCCCCTCCCTCAGTCCTCCTCAGCAACGCATGCGGCCGTCTCTCTGTCCGCTGCTCATGTGTTATTCAGGTACTATTTCCCAACTTCAACCGTCCCGTTGTTTTTGTCCCCCAACCCCATTACAAAAAAAACCAATAACAAACTAGCATTAAAGGCAGGAAGAAGTTGCCAGCATGATCAGGACAAAAAAACTAAGACATTTTTTGTTAATTCTTTTTTAATATGGTCGTTCAGTGGTTCATATTGTCGCCTTGGTTATATATTTATAAGGTAACAAATGTTTTAACACTTTTTATTAACTTTTCAACATGCTGCTCAGCAGCCACAGTGCTCTGCAACATAGCTGAAAGACATTGGCAAAGGCAATTGCTCTGGCTAAACCCTTCTAAGGTTCCAAAGGCGAGACCTATTAGCTATGCCACTGCATGTTTTATTATGTCAAGTTTTTAATTTCAAAATATCCGCGATGTGCTTAGTTCCGCTTATTAATTCAAATTCCACTTACAACCGGCATCCTATTTACCACTCTTTTCAAAGATAAAATGGTTTGTGTGACCTTTATTTAACCTTGCATGTGCTTTGCTTCTGCTTTATTAACACTTTAGCCAGTGGCCTTTTTTTTTTTATTTTTTTTAAACCATTTTTATTAGTTTTTCCCCAACGTATAACAACATGAAGTCCACATTACATTCAGTATTCCTGTGAAGGATAACCAGGCCAGTGGGAACAATATCAAAGACAGTAAGCTCGCAACAAAACCATTCCAAACCCCCCACCCCACTCCCTCTCTACCCCCACCCCCCCTTGCCAGTGTGCCCGCCACGGGTTCTCCATCCAATGGGGTGTAAGGTGCCCCACGCAACTAGGGAGCTAAGCTCGGAATCAGAGGGCGAACCCCACCCACGTTTCCAAAAGTACCAAAGGCTGTACTCTACCCCTCACATGCATACCACCCCGAAACCGGACCACCATGCACAACATGACAAATTTGCACAAATAGCGATAGCCCCCGTGGAATATTCAGGCAGTCCCCTCCTGGGCAGTCTCCCCGGGAGTCCCAGCAGGTCCCTCCACACTCCTCCCAGGCCGGGCCGCGCCCGCCATAGCCAGTGGCCTCTTTAAGGTCTCACTAATCACAGGAATATTAATTCCCTTTTCAAGGCAGTAATGGAAATTTTAAGGCGCTCATTGTTTCATGTCAAACTTTCCAACATTAATCTGCAGCTTGTGTTGCGTTCGTTTCAGAACTGCACTATTAGTTTAAACTGTAAACTTGAGAGGGTGTGGCCTAACGGCCAGCGCTGCTGACTTTAGAACTCCGGAACCAGGTTTGAATCTCGGCGTCGCTCGACATCCTGTGTTATACTGGGCAAATCACTTTCGCTCCCTGTGCCTACAGGAAAAAGTGAATTCGTCCCTGTGTAGTATAACTGGTGCTTATGTAAAGCGCTTCAAACCTTTGGGCTATATAAAATTGCAGCAAAAAAAAAAAATCTCAGAGCTCAGGGACACATTTTTCTTTTGAACTTAAATGATCAATGTGCTCTTTGATGACCTTTGTATCTCACTACACTTAATGTCCTGGTGAAAATCGCTTTTAATTGAGCATTTCATCAAGCTTTTAAATAAGTTTCCCTGAATACTTGCTGTTATTTTTTGAGCCAACACAATTAGTGAGTCACGTTCTTTGAAGGATTCCAACCGGATCTCTCTGGTGGGCATTGTTTCATTTATGTGGTGCACAGGATTGTTAAGTTTGTTATGTTTTCGAGGGACCCCATCAGCTAATTTGATATTTTAACTATCAAATGTGATCAGATTGTTGTTTTGTTTGTGGTTAACGTTAAGTTGGTTTTAATGTCTCCGAGGCATTAAGTAGCTTGCCCAGCAATGTTAAATGCTTGCAAACCACAAAACAAAAGTCAAAAACTTTATAAATTACAACGTCAATAGCTTTAACTTTTATGAACGCGAGACCGATTGCATTGCAAATGCTCCTTTTTAAAAGCAGCATGGGAGCCGCCATTGCTCTGTCACTTGCGCTGCAGCGAAGATTTGTGTTGGCAGAAGAAAGAGGCAAATAACTCACACAATGATTGCTGTTCAGCATGTTAGAGGCGGTTTTGATTTATCTCTCCCCACCCCATTTTCTATGCTACTTGTATTCCTTGAAATTGTGATTTTTGAAGTGCTACATTAGGCATTTCTCACTAAAACATTTTACCTCCTGCCACCTCTACTTCCTCAGCCACACAAAATGGCAGAACATTGTGGGCAGAATGATTAACCATGGAATGAAATGGGCACAGGGCGCAACTTAACTTTAACTAACGGAGGGGGTGGGTTGGACGGGGGGGATTTGAGACACAAAGGAATGGGGTTGGACTAGCACACCAAGGGATGGAGTGGAGGTAACTTACCAAGCTATGGGGGCGGGGCTATCCACTTCGCTAATCATATAAGAACTGAGAATGTATCCATTTAATTTACTGCTGAGTCATTCTTGAATTTACCCACTTGCCCATCTGCGGTCCTGCAGGAATGCCTCGCAAACCGCCAACCGCTGGCAAGGACCTGGCAGAAAACGACACCTGCTATGTCCTCCTAAGATGGTCTTTCAAGGATCATCCCAGTGCAAATCTTAAAGGGTTTGTTTAAGGAAGAAACCAACACCAAAATCTTGTCTATTACAGTAATCAAGAGAATTTGTGTAACAAAAAAACCTGTGTTCAGGTTCTAACACAGTGTGATTAGAATTCACTATTAAAAGCCTATTGGCTTTAACATATGATTCTCACAATAAGTCAGGCCTACTGCGTTTGCAGTCATTTTTCCTAATAAACCGATGGAACCTATGGCATTGGACATTGGCTCATTAAGAAAAAGTAATCCGTCTTAAAAACGTATTATTAGCCCCTCACCAAAACCAACTCTGATTTACCATAACAAGCATACACTTTCTCACAAGGCAGGCATCAGGGAGAGAGTCAGCAGAATTACTAATACCATAAAATTACTGTTGGCAAAACTCCTTAGGAAGGTCTAACAAGGACTATTGCTGTGCAAATCTTCTACACCACGGGTTTATTCAATTGGAAAACCAATACCAAAACCGTTGCCTACTACAGTAATTTGTAATAATCTGTGTAACACAGTATCTATCTGCAGGCATGTTTTACATTGTTGGAACCATCCTTCCTTAGTACACCCACCCTTGAAATTTCAGACTTCTGGCTTCCAACATAACTTTTCCAATGACCCAAATCTATATTTAAAGTATTGGTAACCATTTTTCCTCCAGATTTTGTTCTCCCCTTTGCTCACCACTGTACCTCTCCTCATGTGCTTGTGCTATTATGCTTCCAAAGTATGCTGGTCCCCTCCTCTCCCCCCGTGTACGGACTGGCTCCTCTCTCTTCACTATGCTACCCGCACTTTCTTTTAGGGTGTACCTCTCTCAATGCTTTCCTGTCACTCATGGTGCGGCTGTCTCTTGGAGTTGCCATCTAAACAGGGATATTGCCCACCCTGCGGCTACTGCATCCAGCTCCTCATCAGGGTAGTATGCTCTCGGGGGGGCGCTAGAGAGCGCGCGGCCAAGATGGCTGTGCCTGAGTGAAGCTCCCGAGCAACGGAGCCGTTCTCCTTCGGTTCTCCTGCCCGGAGTGTGCTGCGGGGCTGCCAGGACTGCCTATCCCTGCCCGTGGGGTCCCGGCGCCCGGTGAAACGAACAGTGGCGGCGGGGGCGGCCTCAGCCTGCGTGCCGCCCCCCTTGGGGATCTGACCGGTGAGCAGCGCGGAGAGCGCTGGAAGCGGCGTTCGGCCGCGAGCATCACCCCACGCCGCGGCCTGCCACGAGGCGGCTGGGCCGTATGTCGAGGAGCGGACCGGCCGCGGGAGGACTGCGGACCCGCGAGGGACTCCCCTGGGGCAACGGTGCACCTGACGCCTGCTGCATCGCCTGCGCTGTGCTGACGCCCCTTACGCTGTGATCCTGCCAGTCCCAGCACCCCAAGACAGCAGGGGCCTGCCGCGGTGGACGGTGGTGGAGGACGTGGCGGCCGGAGGCACTGGAGGAGGACATGACGCCTGCACCGCCCGGGGGCCCGGTGAGTGACCTGATGTGGAGGGCCCCTCTCTGGGTGTGAGGCTGAGGACGGGCCCCTGGCGAGCGCCCGACTGTTGCCCCTTGGAGGCGAAGCGGATCACTGTGGTGGCGGAGACGACCCTGGCGGCCGCGTTGTGGCCCTACTGCTCGCGCCGATAGGCCGGGATCGGGGTGAGGCGCCCAGGGGACTGACCGCCTGCCTGCTGCTGGACGCGGGGGAGTGGCTGCTACGGACCTGACGGAGTGCGGCCTGGCGGACCTTGGCTACTGGTTGCCCACGGTGCACCTCCCCCGCCGGCGGCGCTGCCCTGCTCCCTGACACCCCTGGCGCTGGCCCGACTCGTGACGGTGGGACTGGACCTCCTTCGTTAACGGCGTCTGGTGGTGATTGGAGCCCCGATCGGCCTTGTTCACCACTGAGCCCTCTGAATGCCATCGGCGCAGCAGCTGGCCATGGGGCGACTTCGGAACAAGCAGGCTGAGCCCAGACTGAGGGCGGACGGCCCTGATGCGACGCCGGGGCGCCCTGTTGTGAACGCGGCGCCGCCTGCATCGACCCTGGAGGCCAAAATGGACGCCATGTTGGCGGCGGTCGACCGGCTGAGCAACACGCTGGAACAAACTCGCACCTCACTGGAGTCCCGAATCGACAAAGTCACAGTTGACTTCACCCTGCTCCATGCCGACCATCGCAGGCTGGCGGACACCGTTGCCGGTCACGGCCAGGCGCTACAGGACGTGCAGCCGATAGTGCGCAATCACTCCGCCACCTTGCAGGATCTGATCGACCGAGTTAACACCCTTGAGGACCGTGCGGAGGATGCGGAGGGCCGCTCTCGGCGCCAGAACATGCGCGTCGTGGGCCTGGTGGAGGGCGAGGAAGGGCGGCGACCCGAGCAGTTTGTTGAGGACTGGTTACGAGATATCCTGCCCCCCGGAATGCTCTCCCCGCAGTTCGTGGTGGAGAGGGCGCACAGGGTGTCGATGCGGAAGCCTGTCCCTGGAGCCCGGCCGCGTCCTTTCCTGTTTCGCCTCCTCAACTACCGGGACGTGATCCACCGGGAAACGCGGAAGATGGGTGCCCTTACAATAGGGGGTGGCCCGGTGATGCTGTTCCCAGACTACACTGCGACTGTTCAGAAGCGGAGGAGCAACTACCTGGAGGTGAAACGCCGGCTCCGCGAGCTGCACATCCAATACTCGCTGCTGTTCCCCTCGCGCCTCCGGGTGGTCACGAAAGACGAGACACGATTTTTCGATGCCCCGTCCGATGTTTGGGACTGGCTGGAGGAAACGGGCCAACATGGTGGCCCCCGGCCCACGGACCTGGGGCCTGTGGTGCGTAGGGAGAAGAGGCTGAGACGGCGGAGACAGAGGGACCGACGTGGTGGGATGGGGCCGAGTCCCCCGGCTGCGCCGAGTCCGGAGAGGATGCGTGTGGAGCGGCTGGAGGCGGTGGCCACTCTGGGGTCTGTGAGCAGCCAGGGGGACGTGGCAGCTCGCATTCGCATTCGCATTCACAGTGACACTGAGACTGACCTGTCCTCCTCCCCGTCCATCCTGATTCCGGAAGACCAGGTGTTGCCAGAGGTGACCCCCCAGACAGCCGACCTTCTGGGGTGAACTCTTGTTGGTTTGCACTGTGTCCACTGCAGGTACCCTGGGGTGTCGGGCAGGTTGCTCCGAACTACTCTCGGGGGGGCCTTCTGCCTCTGTTGTCCCCTGGACTGTGACTTTTGGGGCCCTGTATGCTTCCGTGAGTGAGGCGGGGGGTCGCGGGGCTGGAGGGGTAGCGCGGGTCCCCTTACACATGGGCCGGGGACCGGGGTTTCGGGCTTGTCCTGGTTGCGGGGGAGCGGGGTGATGGCGATTCCCCACGCACACTCCTCTGGGGAGAGGTTGGGCGAATGGCGGCCCTACAGGCACACGAGGCCCTGACGGGGGTACCATGGGGCTCTTGCATGCCAGGACCAACGGCATTGCTCTTTAGCCCCTCGTAAACCCATCTTTGATCTGGTAGTTCACAGGCGATTGAGCCTTACATGTTTGGACGAATGCCCGGTTCTGGGGTTCGCCCCTGCGGTTATGGAGTTCCTTTTGTTCATATTGTCTTTACTTTTGCCTCTTTACATTCTGCAGTTCTCTCACACACCATGTTCTTGCAGCAGGCGATCTGGGTAGCGGTCCTTCTGGTCTTTTTTCCCCCTCCCCTTCCCCGGCCGGCCCGCTTCGGCCGATGACCCTAGTGTTGTCCGCGCTCCACACCGATGGCTGACACTGCAATAGTCACTTGGAACATTAGGGGCATGCACACACCGGCCCGCCGATATTCTGTTTTTGCCTATCTCCGGAGGCACAAGATAGGGGTGGCCCTTCTTCAAGAGACGCACATGACACGGCTGTAACTGGACAGGCTGCGCGCCCGATGGAGGGGACAGCTTTTCGGGACCACATACTCCGCGCATGCTCGGGGTACACTGGTTTGGGTACGGGCAGGCACACCCTTCATATGCTCCGAGATGGTGCTTGACCCTGACGGTCGATACACTCTGGTGCGGGGGCGGCTCAATGGGCACCCTGTGCTCCTGGGTTCTATCTACGCCCCGAACGTTGACCAACCGTCGTTTCTTGATCGCCTCTCGGTGGCCCTGACCCCGTATGTGGGTCTTCCCTGGCTGCTAGGTGGGGACTTTAATGCCGTGCTGGACAGGAGCCTTGATAGATCCTACCCGCCACTCCGTAGTACACAGGCAGTCTTGAACGCGAGGAACCTTACTGACTGGCTGTCACGGTGGGCCCTTCATGACGTCTGGCGCACCTTACATCCCACTGACCGGCTCTATTCATATTATTCTGCGGTACATGATCTTCACGTCCGCCTTGATGGTGAGCTCTCCGTCGCTGGACCCTTTGATAATCCAGGTGGATTACCCGGGCCGGACTCACTCTGACCACAACCCTCTTAGACTGCGTCTCTGCTGGGACCCGGGGAGACCCCCCCCATTCCCACAGCGGTCGAACAGTTCTTTGACCTCAACGAGGGCACGGCGGAGAGCACGTTGACAGTGGGACGCGCACAAGGCGGCCGTGCGGGGACACTGTCTGGGGGTGACAGGGAATATCCGTAAGCAACTTACGTTGCTCCTCACTGCTCTGGAAACTCGGCTACTGGCATGCGAACGTCATGGCGAGCGTGGTGGGCGTGACTCGACAAGGCTGGCTCGGCTTCGGGCGCGCCATGCTGAGCTGTTGGAGAGGTTGCGCTGCCACAACTACGCTGCCCATTCGGCACGGGTCCACGCCACATCGGGCAGGGCGGGGTGATTGCTGGCCTGGCTGATCCGACAGGAATCGGGCTATGCGCCAATAGCCTCCATTCGCGGGTTGGACGGCACGCTGGTGCACACGCAGCGGGAGATCCACCAGATACTCACGGCACACTACAAAGACCTGTACACCTCGGTGGGGGGACGGCAGGCACAGGATCTTGATCTATTCCTGGGGGCCGCCGGCCTCCTCACAATTCCGGATGCCCACCAGGAAACACTGGAGGGTCCCCTCACTCTGGAGGAGATAGGGGACGCGGTGGACTCACTGGCCTCTGGCAGGGCGCCTGGGCCGGACGGTCTCCCGGCAGAATACTACAAAGCATACCGGGAGTCTCTGGTGCCCCGTCTGCACGCGTTATATCTCACAGCCCTCGAGGAGGCCACCCTGCCCGCCTCCATGAGGGAGGCCTACCTGATATCTTTCCCCAAACCGGGGCGTGATCCTACTCATCTAGGGTCCTATCGCCCCCTTGCCCTCCTCAACACCGATTACAAGATCCTGGCCAAGGTCCTAGCGGAGCGGCTGGCCCCCACCGTGCCTGTACTGGTGCACAGGGACCAGAATGGGTTCGTGCCGAAGCGCAGCACTTCGCTTAATCTTCGCCGGTTCTTCCGTGTTGCCGCACACGGTGCACAGCATTGGCCACGGGCGGGCTGCCTCGTGTTAGACCTCGAAAATGCCTTCGATAGCCTGGAATGGGGCTACCTGGTGGCAACACTATCGCATTACGGACTAGGCCTTGGGTTTCTGCAAATGGCGGCGCTTCTCTATAAGAACCCTGTGGTCCGGGTAAGAACTGGCCCGTATATTTCCGAGGCCATCTCGGTTGGCCGAGGTACCAGGCAGGGGTGCCCCCTCTCACCCCTCCTTTTTGCCCTTGGCAGCCACCCTGCGGAGGGTGTTGACGGACGGCATTCCAATGGGCGACGCCACCCACCAGGTCTCCTTGTACGCGGATGACCTCTTGATCTTCGTGCGGGACGTGGTGAATATTTCAGGGGACCTTGAACGGGTTCTCACGGAGTTTGCAACGCTTTCCGGGTTACGGGTGAACGCAGCCAAATCGTGTCTCTACCCGTTCCGTGATGATGCCCTGGATCCCCGGTTTCAGCTGGGGGGTGTGCCTGTCCGGTGGCTACCGGACACCTTCCGTTACCTGGGTATTCAGGTGTACCGGCGACCCGCTGATTTAGTGGAGGGTAACTTGGGCAAGGCGGTGACGGCGATCAGGCCCCAGATGCGTTTCTGGGGCACCCTCCCCCTTGCGGTCACGGGTCGCATTGCACTGGTCAAAATGGTGGCCCTGCCCAGACTCCTCTACTATTTTGCTAACCTGCCGACCTACATCCCGGCGTCATTTTTCGCCGCCTTGGAGCGCTCCCTTCGGGATTTTGTGTGGGGCACCGCACGCCACAGAGTGGCGCTCTCTAAGTTGTACCTCCCCACGGGTCAGGGGGGACTCGCGATGCCCTGCTTTGCGCACTATTACCTAGCAGCACAGCTGCAATGGGTGGCCAGGTGGTTGGCCGACCGGGAGAGGGATGACACGGCATCCATGGAGCCACCACTCCCCCTGACGGATATTATCGCGTTGTTCCACCCGACGGCCAGAGTGGTCAAGCCGGGGCCCCTTCTAGTGGCGGTGGCCTGTAAGTGCTATCGGCGTGCCCTCTACTTGACTCGGTCGCATACCCCATATGCCCCTGCCATGCCAATTGAGGGTTCACCTAGCGGTCGAGGGATATTGCGCTAGGCAGAGCTTGCCGACTGGCATGCGGTGGATATTTGTACGCTGGGGGACCTCTACCACGATGGTGCGCTTATACCGTTCGCTCAACTGGCGGAGGAGACGGGGTTAGCGGCCGGTCAGTTCCTCCGTCACCGCTCGCTAATCGCGACGCTGACGAGTCGGTGGGGTGCTCTTCAGGAGGAACCGGCACAACACCTCATGA
This sequence comes from Triturus cristatus, assembly GCF_964204655.1. NCBI lineage: Eukaryota > Metazoa > Chordata > Amphibia > Caudata > Salamandridae > Triturus > Triturus cristatus. Next base: position 511,728,875 of record NC_140592.1, on the reverse strand, counting down.
TGCAGTACCTCCACGTCATGGGACGGGGCGGTCACATGATTCGCTGGTTCGCGGCCTCCTTGCGCACGCAGGTGGCGGCAGACCTGTCTCCATTGCGGGGTAAATGGGAAGTGGATCTGGACCGCCCCATGACCGACAAGGCATGGAGGGATACGCTACGGGGGCCCACACGGGTCCCCAGGAACCTGCGGTTTCGCCAAATCCAGTACTCCATACTGCACAGAGCATATCTCACTCCCGACTCCATCAATCGCTATTTCCACCGGGCGGACGCTGAATGCCCACGCTGCAGGGCTCTGGATGCTGGACTGGTGCACATGTTATGGAGCTGTCCAGCGCTCTACTTATACTGGCGGACGGTGCATGGAGCGTTACGTACCTGCGTCGGTCCGCTGGCGCGGCGTGACTGGCCGGCCTGTCTGTTACACTTGTTTCGTAGAACTCCCCCCACGAAGGTTGCCTGTCGCTTCCTCGACCTGGGCCTGATTGTGGCGAAGCGGTTATTTACTAAGCGCTGGAAGGCGGCTGAGCCCCCTCGGGCGCAGGCGTGGCGGAGCTCCCTGCTAGTGTGGGCGGGGGCGGAGGGTACGGCTCTTTTGCGAGAGGAAACGTTAGGCCTCAGACGCACACCCATAGCGAATCAATGGGACGTACACTTGCAGGTCCTGATGCAGCTGGATGGGGATGCCCTGGGACTCTGTGGGACACATACTGCGGATCCACTTCCTGGAGGGGAGGGGAATGGAGGTGAGCCTGGGAGACCCACTCTGGGGATTGGCGGGGAGGTCCTAGCCGAACCGGGCGGATGTGCGGACAATGACAATTGCCTTCCATAGAACGATATGTCACGGGGAATGGGGGGGCCGGGTCTGGGGGGGGGGGTGGACTGGGGGGGGTATCCTGAGGGTCGTATGGTCTAAGATCGAACCTGCTGCTGCTGTTCTGTTGGGCTTCTGTTTAACCTGTTTTCTTTTACCCCATTTCGGTTGTTCCATGAATCTGTTCAAATGTGGGCGGTGGCCCTGACACTTATCAGTTTGCATTACTCCACGCCTCGTAGTGGCGATGGATCCTGCGGCTCACCGCATTCACAATTGGCGGATCCTCCTCTGAGTACCAGACTCATTGCCTGTGGGTTATTGCATTTATGATGTATGCTATGTCTATATTAACAAATGCTAATAAACAGATTTCAAAATAATCAGGGTAGTATGCTCTCTTTTAAAGGCGCTGTCCTGTCATTCTGGGCATGCCACTATCTCTTTGGATGCCTCCTGACTCAGATGGTGTTTTTGCCTCTGGACTCCCCACGTCCCTCACTAAAACACATACTCTTGATGTGCTGCGGTTACTTTGAGCTCTGCCCAATGCCTCTTGGTTACTGCTTCACCTAAAGGAATCCACTCATGGTGCTGCCTTTCGTGACCGAACACTCTCTGAGAAATCCTTTGCAGGGTGCTACATTCTTTATATATTTATGGTGCTGCTGTGTCTCTGGGTGCTGCCCCCTCCATTTGAAACCTCTCGAAGGGCAGCTTTCTCTGTTATCTCTTCCTAGTGACACCTCTGTGTATTGTTCGTATTTTGAGTACTGCTTTGTAAGGGTGTTGCTGCCCTCTCCCTCGGGTGTTATTTCTCAGGTACTGCCCCTTCCATGTGAAATACCCATCTGGGTGTACCGTTCAGTCTACCTTCTCAGAGTGCTGATGTTTCTACTGCCTTTTCAACTGATTTATAGTTAATCTGCTCCTGCTCAAAATACTGTTCTGTTTTTTTTCTCATATGCTGCCCTCACCCGGGATGCAGTCCCATCCTTCACATCCTCTCTAGGTGCAGCTTTCAGTGTACAGCCCCGTGACTGTGTTAATCCCCCTCAGTGCACTACTGTCCCTTTGAGATGTTGATGCAGACTTCCTGTGAAGCCCATCCCAAGATACTGCTCAAGTTTCCTGCTTAGGGTACTGTTTTGTGTGCCACTGCCCTCTCCTGTACCTTAAGGTTCTATCCCTAATCTCCGAAACCCCTGAGGGTGATGTTCTGGCTTCTCCCTTTCTGTGATGCCTTCTCTGTGTACTGCCCCCTTTATGTGGAATGCCTCTCTAGAAGCAGCTGTCTCAGTGGTTCTCCTCCTGCGGGCAGTTCTCGGTGCTCTGTTACTAGAGGTGTTACTCTTAGGGTGCTGCTGCCGTCTTTCTTCTGTGCTGTTTGTCAGGGTGATTCTACTTCCTTCTGAAACACCTTTCAGTTCACTGTTCTTTCTTCCTGTCAGGGTGTTTCACTTGCTCAGAGACCTTTGTCCTCTGCTACCTTGCAGATTGCAACTCATATGTCACTGTTCCCCTCATGCCACTCACTGCTGGTCTCTCAGATGCACTCAGCTGGTTGTCCCTATCATTCAGGTTGCTCTTTCTTTCTACTTATATCTTTGCCATGCTATCAATTTGATCCTTATTTGTCCACCGATCGCACTGTTTCACTCCATTTCGCCTTCCTGCTGTGACCTTTGTTTCGCAAAACTGTCACTGTTCTAATTGTGTCTTACAACAAGGATCCATTTGTTGCTACTCTAACCCATTCCTAAACTCAATTAGGCTTTTATTTATGCAAAACCAGTATGAGATTTACAAAAATCTAACACCCTCTTTTCACAATATATTTGTAAATAGACATATTTCTTTTGTTGTTTTTGACTTGGTAATCCTCCATCCCTTAGTACTGTCGTCCTCCTTCCATCCATTGTCTCTCTGGCTTCCCATCTCCGGACCGTGTTTCTCCTCCCTTCCACTGGTCCACTCGCTATCCTTCCCTTGACCTTGTCTCTGTGCCTATCCCTTGTCTCTCCACCCAACGCTCTCCTGTCCACCCATCGCTTGTTCTTGCCTGCCCATTCATCCATTCACCTTGTCTACCATTCATCCCCACGTTTTGCCTCTCTGCCTCTGCTTTGGCCCTCACTTTGCATCTTTGGCCCATCACCCCCACCCACATTCCTTGATCTCGTCTCCAACTTATTTATGCCTTTGTCCTGGTGTCAACTACGCTCTATCTCCTACCCCTGGCTTCACCACTGATCGGTCTCTCCTCACATCCCAGGCCGTGACTCCCACTCCTCCCATATTCCTTTCACCCATACTTTGGCTGTGTTTTGCTATCTTTAGCATGTCTGTCCATCCGTTCCTACACTGTTTTTTCTCCACTGGTTGCTCGTATCGCCATGCACCTATAGTCCTTCTGTCCATCCCCATCTTCCTCCGATGTCCAGTCCTGCAAAAACATCCTCTAGACTTACCCTCCCTTCCCTCCGCCCATTCCATGCCCCTCCACAGTTCCTTCATATCACTCTGCCATGGGCGTCCGCAGGGGGGGGCAAGGAGGGGCGCTTGCCCCCCCCCCCCCTGCAGACGCCCTTGCTTTTACAGAGGCTGTTTGTCTGTAATTCTGGGCCCTGCAGGGAGCAGAGCTGTTCTCTGCCAGAGGCCTCAACTCCCTGACGCGGCGCCTCGCACTCCTCCTCGCAGCCCCTCCCGCCCATTGTCATTCTGTCTGTGGCTCATTATCACATACAGAATGACAATGGCCAGTCTGGGCTGCTAAGGCATACTTCCCACCCTGGAACCTCTATAGCCCTTAGCTTAAAACAGAGGTATTCAAACGGTGGGGCGCGCCCCCCTGGGAGTCCATGGCTGCATTCCCAGGGGGGCGCGAATGCGTCTTCAACTAGTTGTTGTTTTTCACAAAGTGTGTGGAGCGCTTTGCTTGGGAGAACCTGATTTCAAGTTAGCATGACAGTGTCCCCCCCCCCCCCCCTATAAACGTAATGGCAGTGTGTGTCCTTCAGTGCACCCCCAGGCAGGGGAGCCACAGCGTGCAACAGCCCTAGAGTTGAGTGCCACTTGGAGGCACCATCCCTCTGTATGCAGAATTGCCATCAGCCACTAAAGAACCCCCCCCTTGCAAGGCCGCTCGTAAACGAAGCTGCCTGGCTAACAACCTGCTCTAGGTCGAAGTGTGTGGCCGATCCAGCCGATCGTGATGAGGCTTGAAAGCTCGCACTCCTGCACTCACAATACTGGTGTTTGGGCGCCGAAACTCGGGCCGTGAAGGAGGAGCAGCGCTATCTCCACTGCCGTCCTGCAATCTCAGAAGGCTGCATTACAATACCGCAGTCGAGCACCAGAGTCCCTGAGAAACACTGCCAATCTCATCCCCAAGGTACCGGAGTGCTTTGGGCCCAGAGGGTGATGGTGGCACGTTCAATACAGCTGAAGCCCTTGATTTTATGAGACGCAACACGAGCGGTCTTCACTGTATTGTGCAGCGCCTCATGTTCTGTGCTCTCTTCACCTGGATTGGGATTGGAAAGGTGAGCAGTAGGGGATGTGAAAGAACAGTAGTGTGCACGTGTGCGCTGTCCGCGGGGTTTCCCACCCTTCACACCACCAACTATGAAAGATAGATCAGTCAAAGGACGGATTGATGAGTGAAAGGGTGGGTGATGGGCGAGTGAATGGGTGGATGGATGAGACAAATGATGGATGTATTGATGAATTAATAAGTGAAAGGGTGAATGGATGGATGGATGGATGGATGAGTGGATGGATGGGTGAAAGACTGCATGGATGAGTGAAAGGGTGGCTTGGGTGAAAAGGTAAATGGCTGGATGGATGAGTGGGTGGATGAGTGAGAGGATGGATTGGGTGAAAGGGTGGATGGGTGATGGATGAGTGAAAGGATGGATTGGGTGAAAGGGTGGATGGTTGATGGATGGATAAGTGAAATGGTGGCTGGAGTGGTGAAAGGGTAAGTGGTTGGATGGAGGAGTGGATGGATGGGTGGACGAGTGGATGGATGAGTGAAAGGATGGCTTGGGTGAAAGGGTAAATGGTTGGATGGATGAGAGTGAATGGATGGATTCGAAGAGTGGATGGATGAGTGAAAGGATGGATTCGGTGAAAGGGTGGATGGATGATGGATGGATTGGGTGAAAGGGTAGATGGATGAGTGAAATGATGGATGGACAAATAGACGTTGGATAGGTTTGCAAATGGTTGAAAAGGTTTGGATATGGATGGGAACACAGTTGGAAGAACAGAATGAATGGTGAAAGACTGAATGGTAGATAAACACTAATAGATAACAGAAAGTACATTTGAAATGGTAGCTGTCAGGGGTTTGATGGAAGGATGAATGACTAGATCCCTGGACAATATACCTCTTCTGGGGAGGGTTATGATGACTTACTTTGCTTTCTTGGTGCCATAAGTGCTTTAGTTCAAAGTGGGAGGTATTTCAATTTTCTGGCTTCTCCCTTGCCTATGTATTACTATTCTGTATTTGATACATCATACATACAACATTTTGAGTGACACCCAACTACTACTTGAATGTTACACTAGTAATTGTAAATGTTTGCATGCTTTGTCTTGGGTGTAAGGTTTTAGGGAGAGCCTCATAGTGCCATAAGCTGTGCTTGAGATGTATATTGTGTTTGTAACAATAGGCAAGGTGTCAAAAATAAACTATGTAATAGTGTATTGACAGTGCCTTCTTTAAGAAAGCTGCAGGGAAAAGCACCATTGTGACTTCCGGCAGCTAGTGCAACTCTCTGCGAAGCCCCCATAAGCAAAGTCAGATTCCATATTTTAAGTTCCACTTGCTGAAACACCCATAATGCGTTCCCTACAGTGGGGTCATCACAGCAATCCTCCCTTTAAATCACCTATGCTTGCCGCTTTTACATCTCACAATGGCATTCAGATATGAGATGCTGGTAACAAAGTCTATCCGAGCAGATCTTCCTGAGCACTTCTCGCACCATACATGTCTGCTCAAGACCATGAGTTGTAAACAAAACATCAGACTGGCTAACCCAGTGCAGTAACCATATAAATAGATTATTATCATATGAAATACCTCAAAAAGACCTGCACAGTTGTTCAAAGCTGTGCGCATACCAAAAAACCGTGAAGTGCACGATTGCCTCAACTTGATATAAACTTATTTTGACTTGTATTTAAGTGGTTGTCTATTTACTTACTTTTATACTATCGCGCAACTTCCTCTGATGTTTCTGTAAAACGTACCTTTTGTCCTGTATTTTCGTCCTGAATTTTGACCCTTTGTCCTGAATTTTTACACTTACCATCCTGAATTTGCAGCCAGGGAGTAATTTTAGGGTTCAGGGTGGGTTAGGGATTGGGGTGCCAGGGGGTAATTTTAGGGTTCCGGGTGGGTATGGGTTTTGGGGTGCCAGGGGGTAATTTTAGGGTTCCAGGCGGGTATGGGTGTTGGTGTGCCAGGGGGTAATTTTAGGGTGCAGTGTGGGTATGGGTTTTGGGGTGCCAGGGGATAATTTTAGGGTTCCTGGGGGGTATGGGTGTTGGTGTGCCGGGGGTAATTTTAGGGTTCAGTGTGGGTATGGGTTTTGGGGTACCAGGGGTGTAATTTTATAGTTCAGGGTGGGTATGGGTTTTGGGATACAAGGGGGGGACATTTTAGGGTTCAGGGCAGGTATGGGTTTTGGAGTGCCGGGGGGGGGTAATTTTAGGGTTCAGGGTGGGTATGGGTTTTGGGGTGCAAGGGCGGGGACATTTTAGGGTTCAGGGCGGGTATGGGTTTTGGGGTGCCAGGGGGACAATTTTAGGGGTGAGGGCGGCTATGGGTTATGGGTTTTGGGGTGCCAGGGGGCAAGTTTAGGGATCAGGGAATGTATGAGTTTTAAGAGGCCAGGGGGTAATTTTAGGGTTCATGTGTGCTCTAATTGTTGTCCAGTTTCAAATGCAGAATTCACTACTTTTTTTTCTCAGCTTGGCCTGAGCATTACCCGATCCTGATTGTCTGCCATTTTAGCCCCGCCCCTATTGATTAACATCAGCCACGCCCCTTCATTTGCCAGGTTAGCCCCCCCCTGGAAAAATTTCTGCGGCCTTCATTTGCCAGGTTAGCCCCCCCCCTGGAAAAATTTCTGCGGATGCCCATGCACTCTGCCCTTGTTTCTAACTAGTCCATGCCTGCCTCTGCCTCACCCGTGCCACCTGCCCTCAGTCGGTTGCCTGTTCTATTTCCCTCCACCCACACCTTGGCTTTGAAGCTTCAGACAATTCACATTTTAAATTAAGGACGGAGCTGATTTTGTTACCAAATTTGGGAGACCTGCTCACTTAATTCTGATATTCAAGAGCAAGATAACACGGATTTAAATCCCTTTCATGATAGCATGTTTATCTCCTGAAGATGCACAGCTGGTTAATGTGCTAGCTGCGGAAATCTCCGTGTAGCCTGTGGCTTATGCTTGCACCCTGGCATCGCTGGCCTGCCTCAGTATTTCATGCTCCTGAGGTCGAGAAAACGAACGTAAATTATGGAGGCTAACCAATCCATCTGCTAAACAAAGAAATAGGGTGCTGAACTCGTGCAGCGCCTCCAGTTCCCTCCCTGTGCCCCTCATTGCACCGCCATCAGCATCTGACCCTCTAAGGGCCTCCGGCACCACTGGTCTCCCAGATGCACTCCCTTCCTTGAGTTTCTCTGCCTCAACGGAGCAACTTATAGGCTTGTGTTGCCCTTTAGATAAACGTGTTCTCGGGGGTTGGCCGAAGTAGCGCCACAGGAGAAGGCTACCAGCCCCTCCCGTCAGGTCACCAACTGTGGTTGCTGATTAGGCGTTTCCTGGCGATTCAGCCAAAAAAGCTATGCCGCTCATAAATGGTGCTATGGATTTGTATTGAAGTCCCACGAAGCTGGGATAAGGTGATGGCAGGAATTCCGTGGGGGAAAAGCTGGTCCCTGCATCCTCCACTCTCGCTTGTTGTTTACCTGCTTCAAACACCATCTTCCCACTTGATGCATGTCCACCAAACTGAGGTCAGATCCGTGCCACTAAAGGAGAAGTTTCAGCTAGTCTGCAGCCCGGGATGAAGAAGGGGGGGCGGCGGGGGCATGTGATGCCTTTTTTAGCGCAATTGGGGTTGTGCGCCTGAATGAGCACCAATGGAGGCAGCTACTGGGACTGCTAGATTTTTTTTCAACAATAACCGGCAGATGTCCCCTTGGGAACTCACCAGTATTTGTGGATAATGGTGGTTGTGACTGGTTTTCTGTCCACAAAGTGCTGAAGGAGATTCACTCCAGAATCCATCGATTGCCAGATAGGTTTCCATTAAGCAGTCCAATGGATTGAATGACTATACTGGAGTACTGGCCAAAATCAGATTGGTCAAGCCATCGATGGAGTAATGAGTGCTCTTACTCAGGGTGTAAGAAGTGTGCGCAGTACAACCTGCCAGGATGGCTGAAGCCCAAGCTGCCTTCCTGGATAAACTGAAGCTACGGCCCATCATCCAGATGGGCCACAGGGCGCATGGGAAGGCATTGATTTCTAGCAGGATGGAAATGGCTCAAAAGTGACTGATATTTCTGATTGGCTCGCTGAATGTTGAAGCGGTCATATTCCACCTCTTGGACATTTTACCAGGAATCTTTTCTCATCCCCACTTATGAAATTCAGATAAATTGCAATTCCACCTTTTTGATGGCATCCATCCCCCTTGATATCAACATGTGATCAAAAGGTTCACGGTTCCAGGATAGTGTTCAAGGTCTCTTATCATTAGGCAATGCATTCTTTCATGTGAATGTGTTATAGAAGAGATACTGTATTCGCACCAGTTGTTTATTGACCTCGTTCAAGTGGGATAACATCAGCAATGATTGAATTTTTTTTGATTAACAGTTACGCTAGTGCTGGCTTCAATACAATAGAGACGAAGTTCACATCATTGGATTCAAACATTTAAGTCTCTAGTGTTTGATAAATGTGTGATATGAGGACCATGTTGCTGCTGTGCAGATCTTATGAATTGAATCACCCCAATTTCTGCCCACGAAGTAGAGATCTATCTAGTGGAGTGAATGTGAAAAGGAACGGATTCACCCATTGACTCGTAGGACTGAATTCTAGCTGGTCGATCCCATCTGCTGAGGGTTTGTGTAGTTGCCGGTTTTCCTTTTTCAGCAGACCCAAAGGAAATGAACAGAGACTTAAAGAAGCGCAACTTGTTTGTGCATTGTAAGTAGATAAAGAGCTCGCTTCACATCTAAGGAACACAAACACTCTGAAGAGCTGTCTAGGAAGACAGGTAGAACTAATTCCAGTATCAAGTGACATGCAGAATGAGCCCTGGGAACAAATTTCGGGTCCAATTTGAAGACTACTCTATCTGGAAAGAAATGTAAATAAGAAAAAATAGCCAGAAGCACCCCCAACTCGCCTAACCTCTTTGCTGATGTAATAGGTAGTAAACAAATTGTCTTCTAAGAAAGCATAGACAAGTCTGTGTGTTCCAGTGGTTCAAACTGGTCAGATTGTTAACCCCTGAAAAATGGAAAGATCCAAAGTAGGGAACGGAGGAGAAACTAAAGTTGTTTCCAAATAAATTACTTAGCAGCCTCCCCACCAAATGTTAAACTTTCGAACAATCCATGCCCTCCTGGAGAGCCTGGATGGCTGACCATTATGTGGTCAGAGTGGAAAAAGCTCGACCCTTGATGAAGCCATCTCTCAAAAAATGAAAAATATGGAAAGGATCAACAGAATCTGTTGTGAAACCTTAGGACACACACCACTTGTGAAAAGAAGTTTTTATATGAAAGCAGGGTAAAATGTTTCCTTGTCTGTTGAATGTCCAAAAGCCACAGAATCAGAGCAACCCATTCTGACTAGCCCAACCAGGCTGTCAACCTGAGGTGTTGGAGTTGACATAACTGACAACAGGGAAATTGGAACCCTGTAGGATCCAGAGAGTCACTAGTATGACTGCACTCCCCTCCTGAATCTTCTGAAGTGCCCTCGGGCAGAGGGAAATCGTAGGAAAGGCGTATAGGATCCTGGGAGGCCACCGAATTGCTAGTGCATCCACCGCCCACACTAAGGATCAACACACTGACCACATTGCATTGTGTGGGGATGCAAACAAGGGATCCATGGGAACGTGAAATGCTGACAAATGGTTTTGAACGCCTCTGTCGACAGATGGTAAACTGAGAATGGAAGGCTCCAGCTCAGACTGTTTGCATAAATGTTCAAAACTTCCCTTAATATAGACTGCCCCCAGCATGAGAAGATGTGATTCTGCCCAGGTAAAAATGTGATCTGTTATTTGATTCAAATGTTTACACTGAGTACCCCTTTGGCAGAGAAGATGACACCTGGTTGCCTGTTCTTACCAGGACAATCTTGTCCTCCAACTGGAGAGAAAACGCTTGTAATTCTTTCCATACAGCCAACAACTCCCTCCAATTGAAGGAGTGAACCCTCTCTCTTCATGAGACCAAGACCTGTTCACTTCCATAGATCCCAGATTTGCACTCCAGCACCATAGACTGGCACCTGTTGCTATTTGGATCGTGACTGGATACTGCAGGAGTATCCCTTTCGAAACCACCAGTCCAGTTTCTGGGCGATGTCTGGCATAATTGGATTCCTTTCTTTGTAATTCCATGTATGGGGAGACCAATGTACGAGTATGTGGTACACTATTAGTTTGAAGTGAAAATGTGCCCATAGAACTACAGCCGTAGTGGGTGCCATAAGCTCTTGAACTCTCAACCAGGTCCGTGCCATTGCCATGGATTGATGCAAAAGACTTTGTACTGCAGACTGAAGCGTAGCTATCCTTGTAGGTGGAACATACACATGGCCCAGATTGGTGTCTAATAGTGCTCTGTTGAACAGTTTTGTCTCTGGAGGGTAAAGATCTGACGTTTGGTGATTGATGAGAACCCCCAGATCTTGCAGTACCCTGCTCACCAATTTTGCATACTTCTCTGCCTTATTAAAAGAGGAAGAAGACCACAGCCAGTCACTGAGGTGAGGAAAAACGGATACTCCCTGTAACTGTAGGTAAGCAACTATTAGAGAAAGTACCTTTGTAAAGATCCTGGGAAACGTCTACAAACCCAACTGGAGGTCCTGGGACTGTAAGTGATGTTCCCCCACTTCAAACCGAAGCTACTGCAGACTGGACTGGTGAAGGGGATGTGAAAATATGCAGCCTGCCGATCCAGGGTCATCGGATCATCGTCCTGTGATATCAATGGGATGATGCTGAATAGAAGTCTTTTGAAATGTCTCTATGAACACATGCTTGTTGAGACTTTTAAAATCTACAACTGGTCTCATTTTTCTATTTACCTTAGCAACCAGAAACCGGACGGAATAATATTGTTTTTCTTTGATCCAGTGGAGCAGGAGTGATTGATCCTTTTCTGAAGCAGCTACTCAATTCCCTCCAGCTTTGCTCGTGATTTTTCTGTCTCTTGATAATGGAGTTGGTCGGAACACTCGTGGCAGCGAATGTTTGCAATCTGGTAACCATTTTTCACCACATCCAGTTGCCAACGATCTGAAATGGATGTTGCCCATCGAAGATGGAAGTGCTTCAATGGAGCCCCAACCTCAAGATAAACATTTTTATAGTGGATTTTGGAGAGTGTTGGATACAGGTTGGGATTTTTGTCCAAAGGCGGCCCCCCCGGCCATGAAAGGGCTGCTTGCTTTGTGAAAGCTGTGTTGTCCGCTTGCCCAAGATCGATTTCGTGTTGGAAGCCAATTTGAAAGGCTTGGTAATCTTTTGTTTTTCAGCCACTTTTTGGACCATTTCATAAAATTTTGCACTGAACAATTTTGGACCAATGAGAGGTAGTTTCTGGATAAGAGGACTTTAGCTTGATTCCAGTTTCCAGTATTCCATCCATAATAGTCTGTCCTGCTACAGTGGCAGCAGCTGCAGAGGCCCAAAGGCTGTCAAATGGAACAGTGACAGAAATTTGGACAGAAGATCCATATTGGCTGGTATCGCTGTGGGATCCTCATTATCATGAATACAATCATCTAAAAACAAACTCCTTGAGCAAAACTGGTGTTGCATATGCTGCGTGTGAATTGGCTCTTATAGCAAAGTTAACAGCGGAATAAGATCTCTTCAGTGCCTTTTCCACTGTATCCACATCAGATAAAGCAGCATTTTCTGAAGCTTAAATGGAATTAGATGCCATTGATGCCAAACTCGTGTTTACGTTGGGTATTTCGGCAAAATCTGCATCGAAATCTGCTAACTGGTATCTGTTGCTCAAAAAGCGAGGATTATCAGGGTCCTTCCGTTCTTTAAATAGAATCTCCTTAATGACTCCATGTAAAGGTAGGTCATCCGCATAATTAGAGCGATATTGTGAGAAAAAAAACCCTCATATTATTTTTGGGGGGATATGACCCTAGAGAGACTGATGTGAACAAGTAGGCCACGAAACTGAGGGCCCTAGATGCATTTCCCCTCTTGCTTCTCCTCTGGTCCACCATCATCCTCCCTCGCATGTCTAGCCTTGGGCTCTGCTAGAGCAGAATCTATGGCGTCTTTAATCATGGACTGTAAATCAGTCTTAAAAATTTGGAGGAGTTCCTCCCCTTCAACCTGTGGCGCAATGTGATGCTGCTTGGACGTCGCCTTGGAGCCCTCCATGTCAGAAAAGGAATAGACGCGTTAGTTAGGCGTCTTACTGAATTTATAAACACCTGAAAATGGAATCTTGCCTTTCGTGAGTTCCAGATTCTCCAGGTATGTGCCGCGCGCGCACAGCTGTGCATTTGCCCCAGATGTGGATACTGCCTCAAATGGCGCCCCATCGGCCTTGGAGAGGTGAGTGAGAACCTGCTCCCCACCCGGCCCATCAGGGTAGGGAGCCCGCTACGGATATGTGCACATCCCGAAGTACCGCACTCAGCACGATACCTCGTAAGTCACAAACTGCCAGAAATAACATAAGCATTGGCATAGCCAATAGGTCTCGCGTTTGGGACCTTAAGTGTTTAGCCATGCAACAGTTGCATAACTAAATACTTATAAGGTCCCAAAAGCGAGCTATGCCAATGCTTCTTTTAATGAGTGCCCGGGCCTAATTGTGATCGCAATCTGACCCAGACCACACCCATGCCCTGTGACCTTGGACGAATCCTCTGTCTAGGCACTCTGGAGATGAGCGGTCCATAAAACAAAATTAACTGGTGCGGTAGCTCGGATGGTTCTGTTAAGCACTGCAACGACCAATGTGTAACTGAATGCCACAGATTTAAATGCCTGACTAATGTTCAACTAGGAAAAAATGAGTACCACTGATATCGGTGAGAACACGTGATATGCTGGAGTTGCTCAGTTTGCGGCCTGTATCCGATTTAAATGGTCGATAGTATGTTACTGAGCCAAAACAAATCAATGTGCGGGTAATACAATGAAGGGTCTGCACATGCCTGTTTACGGCAGGTTGATGTAATTATCGCAGAATAGAGGATTGATTTCATCTCCTCGTAATCTCTGTCATTTACATAGTGCACAGCTGTTAGAAGCACTGCCTAGTACCGCAACTACAGCGTTTTAGGAAGGCATTCAATTCATGTTACATTTTGTATCAACAGTGGATTGTCAGCCTTTAAATTCGCGATAGCCCACTAGGGAACAGATTAGAAACTGCAAAAGCCCGTGGTTCAAAGGCTAAAGGCCTGCTAAACTCGGTGTCGGCTGCGCTCCACTCTTTAATATGGAAACTGCTCCGCTGGCTGTGGTTCACTCAAGAAAAAGCCAGCACCATGCCATGCGCCAGTAGCCAGCCATAAAGGTCTGCCAAAGAGAAGTCGTACACTGCACTCCAGAAAAGCTGTTACCTACAGAAATGAAAACAAGCATTGGCCGCCCGGCCGTGAAAGTTACACGGCCGCGCAAAAGTGAAAGTGATCGCATCGCGATCACACTGCGGAGGAATGGCGCCTGCGCGCGTGCACTTTAACATGCACGCAAGCTTTAGGCCACAGGCAGCACTTTGAAAACCGTACACAATGTCTTGCCAGACCAGCGCATGCGCTGGATCAGGTGAGACCTAAAAACAATGACTTATTTTAGTGGGTAGGGAGATGTGTACTCCGTTCTTCGTAGAAACCAGAACATGGTAAGTGGTGAAGGGTGGGAGAGAGTGTGTACTTTGGTAATAGAAATGAAAAAAACAAACCTTGGCATAGCCAGTAGTTCTCGCCTTTGGGATCTTATAAGTGTTTTGCGAGAGTTATTGGCTTTGCCAATGTCTTTAAGCTATGTTGTAGAGAATTGCGGCTAATGTGCAGCATCTTAAAGTTATAATATAGTGTTCTTCACATTTGTGTTAACTTGTTAACCAAGAAGACATTATGTACAATTGAACGACTCAATTAAAAAAAGAATTTACATAAAACATGTCTTATAGTTTTTGGCCTCGCAATGCTGGTATCTTCTTCCTACCTGTTCAAATGCTCGTTTGTTCTAACTTTTTTTTGTTATGAGGCGGGGGTGACATAACGTGGGAATCAACAGATGCCAGGGTCCGACGGAACACTGAGGTGGTGGTGTGCTGGTGCAGAGTTGATGCACAGTTGCTGCCGCGTTGTGCTGAGGTGCTGCCGCGTTGTGCTGAGGTGCTGCCGCGTTGTGCTGAGGTGGTGGTGAGTGATGCTGAGGTGGTGTGTTGGTACTGAATTGCTTCTGAGGTGGGGCTGCACTGCTGCTGAGGTGAGGCTGCATGGTGCTGAGGTGGGGCTGCGTAGGTGGTGGTGCGCTATTGCTGCGGTGGTGCTGGGGTGATGTTGCGCTGGTGCTGAGACGTGCTGCGCGGAGGTGGTGCTGTGCTGATGCTGTGGTGTGGACTGCACTGATGATGTGGTGTGGACTGCGCTGGTGGTGCCCCGATGAGATAGTGCTGTGCTGATGCTTGAGGTGGTGCTGTGAGTGCTATGGTGCTGCTCAGTCATGCTGAGGTAGTGGCAGTAGTGTTGCTAGACTTTGTGCCGTCTGTGGCAGTCCTTGCATTTGCTGCCCACGGCGGTAGAATGTAGGAGCAGGGGTGTGTGTGTGTTTTGCTGGCGATTCATGCAACAGCTGCAGGTAAGAGCAGAGAGGCAAACCTTGTGCCACCTGAGGCTGATCGCCTCCCTTCTTGCTACGCCACTGGGTAGTGGTGCTGAACTGGTGCTCAGGTGGTGCTGAGTGATGCGGTGTTGGTGCTGTGCTGATGCGGTGGTGCTGCGCTGATGCTGTTGTGCTGCACTGGTGGTCCTGCGCTGATGCTGTTGTGCTGCACTGGTGGTCCTGCGCTGATGCTGAGGTGGCCTGAACTAGTGCGTAGTGATACAGGGATTGTGCTGCGCTTGTGCAGAGGTAGTGCTGCGCTGGTGCGGAGTGATACTGAGGTGGTGCTGCGCTTGTGCGGATGTGGTGCTGAGTGATGTTTTGGTGGAGCTCAAGTGGCTCTGTGCTGCTGTCTGTGGTGCTGATTGATGTAGAGTTGATGCTGCACTGGTGCTAAGGTGATGCTGCACTGGTGCTGTGCTAATGATTAAGTGGTGCTGTGTTGGTGTGAGTTGCTCCTGAGGTGGTGCTCAGCTGATGCTGTAGTGGGGCTGCACTGGTGATGGTGCAATCACACAGAGGTGGTGCTGTGCTGATGGTGAAGTGGTGCTGTGGTGGCGAGTGATGCTTAGGAAATATGGTGGTGCTGAGCGATGCTGTGGTGGTGGTGCTGCGCTGAGGTGGTGCTGCACTGGTAATGGGGTGCTGCTCTGGGGCTCAGTGATGCTGAGGTGGTGCTGGTGCTATGGTGGTACTCGGGTGCTAGTGTAGAAATGTGTTTTCCCACATTCTAAAGAATACAGTAGCTTGTTTAAACTTTCTGTGAACTCAATCTCGTGAACTCGCCATATAGCGTGACTCTTGCTCCTAATGAATGAATGAATGGATGGATGTTAAATACTCAGTTTGCTTTTTCCAGCCTAAATCCTATTAAAATTCAGTACCTATTTTCCCCTCCTCCAGCACATCCTCCATAACGTTCGAGACTTAAATTGAGGTTTAGCTCAGCACGCACCCCTTTCCTACTCTGAATCCAGTAGCTTCCTACTTATGCTCCTTTGCTACCTAGCAACTACCTTAAGTGTTACCTCACAAGTAAGTTGAATTCCATTGTGCAATGAGAAGACCCTCCGAGTGGTCACCAAAGCATATCGTATTGCACCAATATTACTTCACGTGCTAGTAGTTTGCCGAATCTCTAGCCTGTGTTTTTGAGGCTCCACCCACACTGTAATACAGGTCATATAGTGAACCACAGGGAGACCCCATATATCCCAAACGACGACTTGTTGTCTCTGACCAAAAACTGATGCGCTGAATGAGGTGGTAAATTCTTTAAAGCATAAAGGGTAGGAAACTGAAATACCTTGCATCTACAATTAAAACTTTGGAAAACACGTTTAAACACAGCTGTTTGATATCTAGCGAAGTGTTTCCTTTTTAGGTCTCGCCTACGCAGCGCGCATGCGCTGCATAGGAGGACCTTTAGCCGTCGTTCTGCTGTTTTTTTGGAAGCACACACTCGTGCTTGTGGCGGCATCCACCTCGCGGGAGCGAGCAGCGACGTGGATGCAAATTGGCTGTTGCTCGCGCTCACAAGGTGGATGGTGCCACAAGCACGAGTGTGTGCTTGAAAATGAGCACGGCTCTCTCCCCCCCCCCCCCCCCCTACCCCCCCCCCCCCCCATTCACTCTGTCTCCCAAGCGCGCGTGCTCAATTTGTTTAATTTTGCTACAATCGCGGCACCCGCGCTTTACTTTAACACGGTTAAAGGTAAAGCACGGGTGCTGCGTTTGCTACAGTTTGAAGCGCAGACCCCGTACAAACCGTGCCTGGACAAAGCTGCCTGCAAACTGACCACTTTACAGCCTGGCGATGAGTGCAGCATAAGGCCATGTATTAAGACAATGCCACTGTCTAAGAATAGGTTGTGCTGCACCCTGATGTCCCTGCTCTGACTCTATCAGCCGATAGATGATGTTTATCTCAATGAATTCATACTTGCACTACCTACAGTATCCTGCAAGCCTCGGCCTCTTCTGTTCAAGTGGGACATTTCCTCACCGAAGTCATACATTACCCTGGAAGCACTTATTGAAATCCACGAGCGTATTCGCCAATTGTTTGTTCATTGGCTATCTTTCTTGCAAGATTTTACACCACTGAAACAACGGAGGTTCTAAAAAGAAATTTAGGGACGAAATATTCTGGTGAAAGGTGAGAGATACACAGCATTATAATCGGCACGGGTTATCGCAGTAAATTTAAAGTTTGACAGTCGTTTCCGGTGTGTTTTTTTTTTTTTTTTTGGGCCTCAGTCTCCCCTTGAATATATAACATGTTCCTTGTGTCTGTGATATGGTAATTGAACACCAGAACACATTGTAAACAAAACATGCAGTTTTTCGCATAGGGACGGGCGTATTTCAGTGGGGACGAGTTTATAATGCGTTTAAAGTGTCTGGGCGCTCAGCTTACGTTTCTTGCTCATTGGCTACTTTGCCTGCCAGTTCCTCTGAAGGTATGTGCACCGTAATTAAACCATAAACACAAATGCTGCGTGTGAATGCCCGTCACTAGCATCAAAATGGCCAGAAGCTTATGAGGCGCTTATGGTGTAAATAATGCAGTGTTGTTTGGTAAAGGATTGAAGATGCAAGATTTTTTTTATTTTGTTTAAATCTTGTACAGATATTGTATTAATTGTATTGTTTGCTACGAGCTGATTTTCGAAAATAATGTTTTGAATAAACACAGCCTGCGATGAATCCAAATTAGAGATATTCAGTATTGTCAGTGACTCAGCTGAGTTGGAGGGTGCAGGATCCAAATTGGGTGTCTCCGTGGCCCAAGCAGTACAGAGTTACTGATTCTTGCTCCACTAGCTGGCTTAACAGACATGTTGAAATGCAATCATCTTATCCCCAAACATCAGCTGAGCAATTTTTGAGAATAGCCATATGTTGCTATCAAATGCACATTTTCATTTTGAAAAGAACCAAAAAAATGACACAAGCTTATTATTTAAAAAAAATAAAACAAAACCTGTTTTGCCACAAATATCTTTAAATTTTTCGTAAATACACTTTTGACCGTCAAACTTAAATTTATCATTTTCCTCACATACTCGCATGCAACACTGCCACACATAAATGCCATTTATCACTATCTCATGCCATGGATGCCTGCAATATGCCAAGAATCATCCTGTTTGGATCAACATTAGACCAAAAGTGGGAATCCTGATGCCATATATACAAACAACAAGAAGCAAGAAATTGCCACAGTTATACCTTGGGCACCATTATACTAGGTTGAGCAACATCATTCAGTGGTGGAAACCAATATTTAAAAAATTGACATCAATATGTCAGAGGCAGCATTTGCCAGCGGTTGCCATCCTGAAACTGATTCTCACATTATGCAAAGCATTTCCACCTGTATGCCATGGCCACCAATACCGAAGGTAGGAACCATCAATACGCGAAGAATTCCAATCCATATGTCTGGGACAATATTTTGCCAGGAGTGGGAACCATCTTTTACATTGAAGCCCACAATATGCCATTAATCACCATTTTGCCTGGACTAGCAGCTTCATGCATGAGTGAGCACCACTTGCAAATGGATGCCCCGAAGATGACCAGAATCACGACCAATGTAACCAGCATTGGCATAGCCAATAGGTCTTGATTTTGGGACCTTATAAGTGTTTGGTTATGCAGCACAATATCCTTGGTGCAACATCAACCGTTGCATGGCTAAACACTTATAAGGTCCCAAAGGCGAGACCTATTGGCTATGCCAATGCTTGTTCCTCCTCCTCCTCCTTCCCCCTGTTGCTGATTGATGTTCTGCAGTGCCAAGAGATTCTTTCAGGTTCAATGCTGAAGTGCTTTTAGTTGCCCGGATAGAGAAGTACCCATGGCCACATGTATCCTTATTTCAAATAGTCATGATCTAATTGCGATTCTCTGTGAATCGCAATTAGGTAATCGCTATTTGAATGTATGAAACTCCATGAGTTTCGTTTAGCGTTTGCTAATGGGTCACATATTGACTTACCTTATTAATATTGAGGCAGGTAGCAATTTGCAACCCATTGGGAACCACTAAAATCACAAGGATGGTGGCCTGCTTGGGTCAGCAGACCACCAGGTCTGATTGCCTTTAAATGAAGCAATCCTTTTTTTTTATGCAGCCCATTTTCCTTGGAAAAAAAAGTGATGCGTTTAAAAAAAAAAAAAAAGGAAAAGGTACTTTACTTATCTTTCCATTTTTCAAGTGCAAGAAGGATTTTAACGAACACTCACAAACCGGTTACTGTTTGCAAATGGCTTACCACCTACTTGAAGTAGGTGGTAAAATGTAAATATTTAGCAACCGCATTTTGGTTGCAAAATATTCCAACATACCGCTGGGATTCAGTATTAGGAAGGGACGCCTTAAACCCACCCCTTCTTAATACTGAATCTGTATGCATTCACAATTCTAAATTACGATTCGGTTACATGTTACCAAATAGCAAATTGGAATTCATACATACCAAAATGCATTTTACTGGTCGCAAACGACCCGATTCTGTGAATTGGGCCGTTTGCGACCGCTAAAATGTATGATACATGTGGCCCAATGTAGTCACTGCTTAGGGGTCATCGCTGAAACCAGAAATCCTCCAGTGAGCCCTGTATTGCTTTCTGAACAAAGATTTTGTTGGTTACCATATATTCGCAGATCCTTTTAATTGAATCGTTAATTTAAAATATAGCCTGTGCTGATCACGTTAGATTTTCAGTTTGTCAATTTAATACATAGAATTGCCTCTGTAAGCCATTGTACCGAGATGAAAAGTCTTCAGAGAGGAATATATCTACTAGTCTGTGATGTATGAATTATTTATGAAAGGCTAGAAACACCTTTTGTGTCCATCATGTCTACCAGGAGAGAGCGCGTAAAGAGATTCATGTGTATTGTTGACGAGCTGTTACTGTTTGTCATAGGAATAAGATGGTTAGAGCGCTTTGGCTTTCCTGCAGCTAGTGACCACCGACTTTCATGCTAATCAATTCATCTCTTTTTCATTATTTCTTTTTAATCTTGCTGGTCCTGCAGAGCAGCCATTTTTAGCTTTTAGCCTTGGTGTTCAAGGCAAAGCTATCTCGAAGTGCGGTGTCCACAGTCAACAGTCACTTGCATCATATATTTGTATCGCGGGCCCATTTGTCCTTTGCCTCGTGATCCCCAAGCTTATTCTATGAGGGGAAGCTAGGCTTAATACAGCAGTTTTGGCAGTAACCACCTTGCAGGAATCCGCAAAGCTGGCTCAAATATTGCAGTTTTTTTTTTTTAATAAGAGGGTAGGTATAATATCCCCTAGATCAGTTGGGCCTTAAATGTTGCCAGGACAGGGTTTTCATCTCTTGTTCCGGACGGATTCAGTGTTTGGTACTGTATTTAATTGGTTTGTGACCATGTTTGATTCTGTGTTGGAAACTAATTCAACATCTGCAGATTAAATTTCCACCCGCCTCTCACTCGACCCGATCATGTCCTTGTTTGTCCTCTCCACCTTGCGGTTTTGCTATGAGACCATGCTCCTGTTTATAATTCTTAAAGAAATGTCAGGGAGATAGTCGTAGACTCATTGCGAGCGTGGAGTTTGATATTGGTTATTTTTTATTGTAATCTCCAAATCAAGAACATTTTCGGAGTTATTGTACCTAATACTCTGCCATAGGTTCAAGCTTCAGAGATCCAGTTTCACGTTTTTCAGTTGTTTAGCTGACTAACTGTAGCACAGCTTAAATAACTAACATGCAATGGAAGGATGGAAGGGCACGAAGTATGTAAGGCACCCCACCCTAACTTTTCCATTACTTAGATCTGGTCTAAAGGTCTCACTAGACTATGGTGTTAAAAAAAAAAAACGCACACATTTGTAATAAACATACACAGAGGGACTTTTGGTCAGCAGGCTTCATCAATTGGTCTGTTAAAATGCCATTCACGTTTTGCTTCCACCCACCAATGTACAGCATTGGGTAGCGAGTCAACGTACTGTGCCATTGACTACTTCACTTTGTATGGGCTTAAAACCTGCCCAGTGCCTACCATTGGTTGGCTTTTTTGTCACTCTCATTCATTGCTTTGTGTGGGTTTGCCTTCCTCTAATGTGTTCCCACCCCCTTCGGGGGAATAGCCATTTTAGTTGTGTCTTCCCACTCAGCGGCGTCACTATGGGGGTGCGGGGGGTGCGGACCGCACCGGGTGACACCCTCACATGGGGTGACACCAACAGGGCCGGTGTGCGCAGAGCAACTTAACCTTTTAGGAGGAGGAGGTGCCTGTGCGCAGTGCGCACTGTCTCCTCTCCTTTCTTTTATTTGCTTCCCTGTGAAATGGATCCATAAAAGAATCACTTTTGCTGGAAATCAATGTCGTATTTTTCTGCCATTTAATTCCAAAATGCAGCATCGGGAATAAAAGTTTAAAAATATGAAAAATAAATAAAGTAAGACAGATTGGTAGCAAACTGTCCAGATTGATTTTATTCACACCCAAACACATTAGCGCCACTTTTACAGAGTTTGCCAGTGAAGCTCTATTTTTGTTGTCCTGGCTTTGTTTTCCCTGGGCTTGGACCTAGTGCACCAATCCTGGAGGTATTGCAATGTGAGAATTGAAAAACAAGATTTGTACTGCTGCTCTGTATCTAGGGATGTTGTCATTTTTTACCATACTGCTTACGTTTTGTAAGGATATAAGCAATGGCCATTGAAATGGGTCCATTCAGGGCCCTGTTGTCATGTCCTTAACTTTTCAGGCAAAAGTGAGTGTAAAAGCGTTAAGGTAACCATGTTCCTGCTTACATTTCACATGGTTTGCAAAATTTTGCATTCCCTATGATTGTTTGCTTTTTCCAGGATGCTGTCACTTTTTTTTGTAGGCCCCATATTGCTCTTGCCCAGTGCGTAATTTAAATTGAGCCGCATCCAGGTGTTTATAGCTGGCAACAATTGGGTTGTAGTAAAAGGCAGTCTGAGTTTCTCAGTGGGCCAGTATGGTGTTCAGTGGGGGAGAGGATGTGGCACTATGGCCCAGAGCTGCTGAATTTGGAACTGGGGAACCAGGTTCAGCCTTAATAACCAGTCCGCCAGACCACTCTCCTGAGAGAGCACCATCTCATGCTAGACCTTAGAAGGCTTCGCAAGACATTAGAAGCCACGGTGTCATAGCACCAGCAGGTGGACCCTAGCATGACAAGTTTAGGTTAACCTTCAAGGCTTGTCCACCACTATTCATACTGAAGTTCACCTCCAGTCTTGCGGGCAGGCCTATGAAGCAGTACACCCTAGAACAGTGATCCTGTCACTGAGATCTCAGGACCCTTGAGAAGGGCCAGCTCTAGGGCGGTGCAACCGGTGTGACTGCATCAGGTGCTTACTTTAGGTGGAGGCATCATTTTTGCAAGTATATTATGGTTTTAACCTCTTCAGCGCTGCGCGGATTCCCGCGCAGTGCTGAAAGATCTGAGCGCGGGCGGGGCCATGACGTAACGGTTCCGTCATAAGCACAGCCCAACCGGCGTGCATGACGGAACCGTTCCGTCATCGGCATCGAAGAGGTTAAAAGCGATTGCGGCCTCCTTCCGGGCTTCAAGTAATTTTCGGTAACAATAAAAATGTCATGATGACTCTGGTGATTAATGTTCTTCCTAGAGAGAGATCAGAATTTTGTCTAATGGAAGATTTGACTCATGGAAAGGTAGCTCAGAGGGTTAATGTACCTGCTGCAAAGAACATGTACCATGCAGATCACAAAGTGCACATAATGTAAATAGGCCAGTGGGCTACTGCTTTTGTCAGAGAGATCCTTTTGTTACTTGCAGTTTATAAGTTAAAATCCTAACATAGAACAGTGAGCTATTAACTGTCATCTACTCCGCAGCAACACAAGTCACTTTTTTTATTAACTTTTGATCCGTTTAAGTTACAAACAATTTGTTAGTTTAAAAGGTCAGATCATGCTGCAGATCTTGCATTATGAGGCAAATATGGCAGAGCCATTATTATTTAGAAAACATTTGCAAACTAGGATTTTTAGCCATTCATGTTTGAACTGCTGTTTTGGAAAAGGGAGAAGTGCTGATGACAAACTCCATGGCTCGTAGACAAATGGCTTGCGCTTCCACATTTTATCGTATTTGGGGACATTCTGTGATTAGAAGCATATCCCACTTTGTGAACACCTTTTACTGTCAACTCATTATAACCTTAAATAATCATGGGTATCCATTGGTTGATAAAACTGGGTAGTGAAACCAAACAAATACAAAAAATTGGTATGTTTGCGCATTCTGGCCACGCCTCTGCCCACTGATCCAATCCTTGGGTTATTCCCGCCCTCTGATTCTCCGCCCACAGTTCCCCTACTTTTTTTCCCCCACTTCGACCACTGATATAGCGTGTTGCTGGATAGTGGGAACACCACACCAGTAAAAAGTACCATACCTATGATATTATAAATTCCAATAAACTGTTGACTAGCAGGTAGCCCGCTGTACAACCTGATTAATGAATCATTATCCCACTGTTGTTAACAGGCACATTTTGTAAATATAGGACCTACATTTACAAACGTTACTAAGGATTCTGTATGGTCCCGTTATTTGCCAACTGTGTCCACTGGCGGACTCGGGGCGGAGGAGGTCCATGCGGTAAGTCGTGAGGGGGTGACACCATGAGTTACCTGCACCGGGTGACACCAACCCTAGTGACACCACTGTTCCCACTGGTTACTTTTCAGGAACTATATTTATTTTTGGTTAAGTGCTCCATGAGTGCATGTGTTTTCCAGGTTTCTTCCATGTGTACCTCTCTCCTCTGCCACGCTCCGTGTTGCTTTCTCTCACCTGTGTGCTCCTCCCCTGTGCCCCTCTGTTCTGTACTCACCCTTGTGTGCTTCTCCCCTGCAAGCTTTCTTGCTTGTGTGCCAGTATGTGTATAACAAACCCCTTAGATTGTGTAGTGTTTAATTCTGTGGTTGTATTCAAAGTAAATTCTTTTTATAGGTTTTTGTAACGGAGAACAAAATATGCACAACTTTATATAGAAAACGCACGGCTGGTAACTCTATACTCCATGCAAAAAGCAGCCATCCATCTAATTTAAAGTGGAGCCTACCTTACGGAGAACTGCTCTGCTTAAAAAAACTGCAAACGAGAGACAGATTTTAAAAATGCAGCTAGTGATGCCATAAAAAGGTTGCAATTAAGAGGCTATCCCAGAAAGGTATGAGATAGCACAAACTCCAAAGTAGAAAACCGATCCAAACAAAGTCTTCTATTAGACAAAGAGACTAAAGATAAACAAAATGAATTTCGTTTAACCAAATACTATTCTAATGACTCTGGCTCCATAAATAAAATATTGAAGAAGAATCTTCATATTCTCAAATGAGATCGGTTATTGGATCTGATATACAGAACTATCCTTCTGTAACCTATAGAAAAGGAAAGTCCACCAAAGATCAACTAGTTTGGTCATTTGACTGTGCAGTCAAGAGAATCCAGAATAAAGGATATTGTTTTTTTTCTCTCCGTGCAATAGATGTAAAGCCTGTAAGAATAGCAGTAAAGTATTAACATATGAGATACCTGGGCAGAAAACTCCAAGAAGGATTAATACATTTCTAAGCTGTAACACCACTTGTACACTCTATTGCTTAATATGTCCCTGTAAATTAAAATATATAGGGAGTACCATCCACAAAACTAAACTACGCATTCTTGAACATGTAAAGGAATATAGCAAACGGAGATTGCACCTACCCGGTCGCAAGACCTTTTTAAATACACCATAATAGCGACAGAAATGTATTAAGAATATTTTGTATAGATCCTGTATCCCAAATCAGAAAGAGGTGGAGACAGGGTAACCAAACTGAGAAGACTGGAGTCTCGTTATATACTGGATCTCCAAACCAAATCACCACTAGGTGTAAATACGGAAGAGGATTTAGAAGTACATCTGGGACAAACCACTGAACATTAACATTCTTATATTGACCGTTCTCTAATATGAAATAGATTACGGTTTATAGCTATGAATTCCTCAGAGAAGAATTGACTAGATTAACTTGAAATTTGTATTTTTTGTTGTTTTTTAAAAAAAATGTATTGAATTATTTTATCCATTTACCAAACCTGCTCTAGATGATGGTTTTGCTCGCCTGTGCCCATCCAGGGCGCAATTATGACAGAAGGTGTTGTAAATCAAGATTATGTTTTGAAAGAATTGTCACAATATGATTATGAATTAATAGGATATTGTAGTGAATTTTGCATAATTGAATGATATGTATAAGATATACATTTGCAACAACTGTTCAATGCATTTGGATATTGAGCAAGCAGTATTATAAACTGTATAGACGAAGGAGGTAACGGAGCTGTAGGACATTTCAAAATGGCGGTCAAGTAAACGTGACTGATAGAGATGCATGAAAAGAGTGACGTTGACCATGAGAATTGTCATGTGATCAAGTAAGAACCAATGAATTTGTGTATGGTATTGTGACATGGCCGATGTTCACGAACACTGACAAAGGTGCTTGCTGAAACGCGTCTGTGTAACTCGTGAAGCAGATATATATATATATATATATATATATATCCACAACAAAGTTTCTTTAGCCTTCCAAAGCTGGTAACGCACTCCGAGCCAATGATTTTTCAAAATGCTTTATTCCACCATGCTGACAAACCGGTTTCGGTCTTGACGACCTTTCTCAATGTCATCTGATTTATAGTGCAACATTCTTAATTTCTGTGCAAAATAGCATTTACAGTAAAAAAAAAAAAAAAAATGTTTGGTACAAAATTTTTTTTAAAAAATGTTACAAGTTAAAATATTTGTATAATTTTCCTAAATGAGTTGTATAAAAATGCTTCAGTGCCTATAATAAGTATAATTATCACAGTATAACTCCACGGAGTTGTATGGGACATAAATGAATACATCATACTGCTAGTGCAGATATTTATATGCTCCACTTCCGTTTTGTTATAGGCACATAGCATTAACATTTTGAAAAAAAATTGTATTCTTTATTTTCATCAAATGACTCAATATACCACTTTAGTTTATCATGATGGTACGGACTTATTATTCAATAAAATACAACTGTTATGTGACCTATATGTTGTTTCTAGGTGTTTACTATTTGGTGTTAAAAATTTATAAAATTCAAGTAAAGAAATGGATCATTGAGAATTCTTCATATCAAATGTACATGTAAATCCTCCTCAATATTTAAACCATTCGGAATTTTGGTATTAAATAAAAGTATGTACTTAGACTCTAATTTGCGCAACTTTTTCCTCTCTATCGCCTCCTCTCAGATTTTGGGGAATTTGATCTATTGCAAAATAAGTCAGGTCATTGATGTTCCCCTGATGTACTTCATTAATGTGGCGAGCTACCACATAGTTTTTATCATTATTTTTAATTGCTCTCAAATGTTGAAGTGTACGAATATGAACCATATGTATGGTACTCCCAACATACATTTTCGGGCATGAGCATTGTAGTACATAAACAACATATTCACTTTTACAGTTCAGTGAGGTTCTTATCTTCCATGGACTGCTCAACAGAGGAGATATTACTTGTCTTTCATTTTTGCCATCCTTGCAGGCCTTACACTTGAAGCATTTGTGGAAACCTGGGGTGGTTTGTAACCAACTCTTTCCTCCCTTCTCCACACTTGGACTTATTTTAAATAAATCCTCTCTCATAGATCTTGCTTTATTAAAGGTTATCATAGGCCTTCTCAATACAATATCATGTAATACCTGATCATGTTTGATTAGGTGCCAGTGCCTACACAGGCTATCTCTCACATTAGCCTGGTAGGCACTGTACCCTGTAATCATTCTGATCTGATCTTGTGTTCGTTTTTTCTTTTCAATTACCTTCACTTCATCTGGTTTTAATAGTGTTTCTCTGCATATCCTGTTTACTTTTTCTTTAGCCTGATTCAAGATTTTAGGAGTGTATCCTCGTTGTAGAAATCTCCTAGTTAGAGCTCCCTGAGCTTCTACCAGAGATTCTGTGTCACTGCAATTTCGTTTCATCCTTAGATTTTCTGCGTAAGGGATACTCATTTTAAGACTTGGAGGGTGGAAGCTCTCTGCATGCAATATCGTATTGCCTGCAGTTGGCTTACGATAAGTTTGTGTGTGTATTTTACCTTGAGAGATAAACACCTCCAAATCTAAATATGTGACACTAGTATTACTTATGTGCTCAGTAAACTTCAAATTGAGATTTACATTAATTTGGTCAATAAACTCATGTGCCGATTCCCTGGAGCCGTTCCATATTATAAATAGATCGTCTATGAAACGTATCCATTTAATTACATGGGTGTCCCACTCAATATTGTAGTCAACTTTGAGCACCTGCTCCTCCCACCAGCCCATATGCAAATTAGCATAGCTGGGGGCGAAGCAGGTGCCCATCGCAGTCCCTTGTAGCTGCCTATAGGTGTCGCCACCAAACAGGAAATGGTTGTTACTGAGACATAGTCTACACATTTCAATCAGCATGCTCGTGTGTTGATGCATGTTGATAGGTCTTTGATTTAGAAAGTGTCTAATTGCCCTTATCATGGGAGATACTGGTATATAAACTGACCACATCCAAAGTGATCAATAAATATGACTCACTCCATTTTAGGTTTGCTATATTGTTCAAAAAATCTCTTGTATCTTGTATGTATGCGGGGAGTGCCCTCACAAAGGTCTGTAAAAACACATCGAGATATCTGGAGGTCGGTTCAAATAAGCTGCCAATCGCTGAAATGATAGGTCTCCCTGGGGGTGTATCTTTGTTCTTGTGGACTTTTGGAATCCGATATAAAATTGGTACCACCGGATTGTCAACTTTCAAAAACAGAAACTCTGTCTTACTGATTAGGCCTAAATCTCGCCATCTGGTCAAATCCTTTACATATTTATGTTTAATCTCTATTAGGTTACTCTGTGGGACTTTCAGATAGCATTCTTTGTCGTTAAGCTGTGTCATGGCTTCACTGTTGTATGCCTCTAACGACCACAAAACAAGGTTTCCTCCCTTGTCTGCCTGTCTTACAACAATATCTTGTCTATTTTGAACCTTGGTTATCACAGCCTGATGCCTCTTTTCAAACAGACTCATTTAAAAAAAATTATTTACTAGACAATACCGATAGTTGCTTCAAATCCTTCACCACAAGCTCAGAGAACATGTCTATCGCATCTTTTGGGGTGTTGGGTATGAACGTGGATTTTGTTTTAAAAGTTGTAGTTGGTCTATCAAATACATTTAAACAAAATAAGTCATCAGTTTGACTAATTGAATCTACCACATCCAACCCTTCTGCTTCCCTCATCAATTGTTGACATGCAAATTGTACCTCCATATCACCGACCTCCAAATTAACTGGATCCCCATTTGGCATTTCCATATTCTCTTTCCGAGTAATACTTTTCACACTAAAAAACTTTCAATTTTAGCTTTCTAATGTATTTAAAGAAATCAACGCGTGTCTGAGTATAATTAAAATTAGTGCGTTTGCAAAACGAAAATCCCATTGAAAGTACCTTGGTTTCATCAGGTGTTAAAATCAGGTCAGTCAAATTAATTACTGTTGCTGCTTCTTCCAATTCTTGCGTTGGTATACCTCTTTCTTCTTTTTGCCTGATCGCAGCTCCATGCCCACCCCTTCTGTTCTTCCGTTTCCGTAATTTTCTTTTCTTTGACCTTGAAAGTTCGTTCTGGCCCCTTGGGTCCGGTCTTGATATAAAAAACCAAACTCTTCAAGAATTGATGGTGGGTTGAGAGTTTCAATACCAATAGCTCCGCCATCTTCTGATGCTGTTTCAATATCTGAGCTAACCACTGAGCTTGTGTCTGACGTTTCACCATGCCCACTCGCCCCTCTCGATG
The DNA here is from genome assembly GCF_964204655.1 of Triturus cristatus. Taxonomy (NCBI): domain Eukaryota; kingdom Metazoa; phylum Chordata; class Amphibia; order Caudata; family Salamandridae; genus Triturus; species Triturus cristatus. The sequence goes on along the minus strand of NC_140592.1, from coordinate 511,699,962 downwards.
GTTGCGTTGCCAAGTTACTGCTGGCTTTTGAAAGCCTTTGTTTCCTTATGTTGTCAAAGCGGCGCGCAAACGTATAAATTTGCCCTTTTTGGTAGTCTTGGCGATCCCGCTGAAATTTTATCGCTTTTCTTTCTGTTATGGATAGCTCATATTTGGTCAGGCGTGTACCTAGTTCTGTTTGAAATTTTTTCATGTCCTCATCACCCACACGTTTTTTTAGATCTTCCTCCAATAATATTTCAGCCAGAATTTTGTCTCGATCTTTTGAGGCATACTTTATCAGTATTCTCATCATGTTTTCAGAGGCACAGGCATTGTTCAGAGCCCATTCCCCCAACATCTCCGGATCAGGGTTTTCGTATGTTGGGGCTGTTAGTACTCGTAAGCCTCGGGGGATTCTCCCTACATCAAGGTATTTCGTCAGGGATTTAACTTCCCACCACTTCGATATTTCATTGCGCCGCAGCTTTTCTAGCCTCTTTTTTAATATTGGCACATTATTTTCACCTTCTTTCATTTTAGACTCCGCTCCACGTTTTGATTCTGTTACTGTCTCGTTTTTCTCACTAAAAACTGAGTCGGCGGATTCCTCCCGCAATTTCATCAACTTATCCATTTCAAACTTTGTATCAATTGCAAGATATAAATGCTTCCCACATCAAAATTCCGCTTAAATAAACTATAAGCTGTGTTTAGTCTCACCCGCCGGTGAACAATGTCCCGGTATCCTCTCCCCAATGCTGCCCTCGTGTTAGCCTATGGCGTTACCTTTTGCTGTGTTGTTCCCGCGTTCCGTTTTACGGAGAAAGCTCACGGTCACGATCAGCAGTCTCGGCATACCGTATTCTGGCACATTTTACCAGGAGCAGGGGGGGCCATCTTCGTAGTGCTTGCAAACACGACTCCAAAAAGCTGCCAGGAAAATCGAAGAGGCACCTAAGCGAGGTCGCGTCGGAGCTGCCACTATCCCAGCGTTTAGTGGCTTAGTATTCAAACCACCTCCAATTTCACCGCAGAAATCAAACTCCGCCACTCGGGTGAGCTTCACCATTCAGCTTGAGTTTATTTTATCAGCTTGACGCGTTTCGGCACACTTGCCTTTCTCACACTGGGAAGTCAATGAAAAACACCAGTTTTAAACACGCCAGGAAGGTCACATGATTTGTTTGATACAATGGATATAGTGAACAGACTGCACAAATAAATATCATCATTAGCATTGCTCAGACCAACTTACAATTCATTAGTTAAAATCACTAATAAATCCACATACATAGTATTTAGAATTCCATATTACATATGTTAAAATACTCTATAAAATTGTAAGACTTAATTCATTTGAAAAATATTATTTTTGTTTTGACATGAATAAAATCGTACAATGTCCACAAAATATAAGATTTAAAATTCACACAATTAATCGCTATTTCCTAATAGGCTCTTAGGATAACGCGTAGTTTCAAATATCAATCATGATCTACTATGAATTGCCTTAATTTTTCTTTTATAGAGTCAGTCATAATATCCATTTGCAAAGGAATATCGGGCAAGTGCCCAAAGATTCAGTCATATTCAATCCATGATTCTGTTAATGAATAAAAAACAGATTGTAATTTAGTAAGAGTCATTATTAATAAAGTGCAAGTGCATTACAGTACATCTGATTTATAGTGCAACATTCTTCATTTCTGTGCAAAATAGCATTTTCAGTAAAAAAAAAATTTTGGTACAAATTTTCTTTTAAAAAATGTTACAAGTTAAAATATTTGTATAATTTTCCTAAATGAGTTGTATAAAAATGCTTCAGTGCCTATAATAATAAGTATAATTATTATCACAGTATAACTCCACGGAGTTGTATGGGACATAAATGAATACATCATATATATATATTTAAAGCTCCGTGGGGGTCCAACGATTTGAGACGCACTCTAAACCACAGACGCTTTTTTCCCCCATAAAAGCATTTATTGGTGCAAGCTGAAACACACTCCAGTCCTTTACAAACAGTTACCCGCCACCTGACGCGTTTCGAGATTCTCTTCAGAGGTAGTCGCGGTTAAAAAGGAACATGAGGCTGCAGCGTCCTAAATAGCACTATCGTGCACTCTGATTGGGCCGCTCGTAATGAGGCAACACGTTGCATTATGGATTATGCAGTCTTTCACTTTCCTTAGATGGATGTCCTTTTGTAATCCCTGCTGAGATGGAGCTCGCAATAAGCCCCAGAGTGCCTTCCAACTCCAATCCACAAGTCTGTGTTCCACTCTGAGTCCCGTGGAGCTTTTAGAAGGGGAATGCGGATTTTGGATTAAGAATGACTTTTATTTCCTGGGGCTCATGTTGAGCTGTAAGTTTTGCATTTATTAAAGGAGCATCCATCTGCGGTAAAGAAATAAACACATCATCTCCCACAAGCCCTTACGTACTTTTCATCCAGAACAGCTGATCTATCCGCGTACGATGTGGAAATCAACGGAGGTGTGGCACGTAAAGCTCCGTGGCTGTGCCAGTCTTTGAAGAAGTGATGTTCACGAAACGTGTAAGGCTGCGGACTCATGCTTTTAAAGGACTGGGAAATAAGGCTGTTCAACCAATAAAGGCTTTTACGGGGAAAAGCGGTCCGTGTCGGAGTGCTTCTCAAATTTTGTGCACCCCACAAGTGTGTGTGTGTGTGTGTATACACACACACTACTGGCGGTCGCCAGTAGATGGTTATAGTTGGGACCGTGTTTCCATAGGAAATCTGAAAATTCTATTTGGAATAACTTTGGCGCCGGTTGACGAATCCTCGCGAATTTTTCAAAACTAATGGGGCGCTGCGCTCCGCTCCTACCCTGAAAGTCTCGGGGGGATTCGTCAAGCGGGGGCTGAGAAAAAAGGGGGTTCCCAAAACGCGTTTTCCCCATGCATTTTCCCATAGGACCTTTAGTCCGAGCTACAGCCCGAACGGCTGAACAGAATTATGTGAAATTTGGCAGAGAGGTAGCCCTCAGGTCAGGGATGTGCCTTTTTGAAGGTCTCGTGTAAATCTGTTCAGTATTTCCTGAGAAAATAGCATTTAAATCAATATATATATCTGTGGGCGCGCTCCGAGCGCTTACGGTAAGCTTACCGTACGGTGCCGTGCGCGAGCGCGATTCCGATTGGTTGTTAGATCAAAGTAAACATTCGAATCGGTCGAAACCAGGAAGTATCGGCCGCCATTTTCTGTCTCTCGCACTGAAAAACAAAGGTTGATAACATGAAAAGGGGGCAACGAAGAGAGTTGCAGACCCCCTAGCGTTCGTCAGGGGGTTCACGAAGGACCAAAAAGTATGAAAAGTCAATTTAATAATTTAAAAAAAAAAAATTGCGGAGTCCGCGTACGGTAAGCTTACCATACGCGTACGGTAAAAAAAAAAATTCAAAAAAAAGAATTAACAATCGCATTTAATATATAAATCTAAGGACCCCCAAGGGAGAAAAAAACAATTGATATTTTGTAAAAAATGGCAAGGCGTCCACGGTACGAAATGCGCAACGTGGGCGCTCGGTGCGCGAAGCGCACCGAGTGCCCACAGCGCGCGCACGGTGTGCGAAGCGCACCGTGCGCGCAAAAATTAAAAATAAATACATAACTTAGCATTTAAAAAACCGTACAAATTCACTGAAAAAACCATAGGTTTCACACACGTTATAGTTGGGAATTAGCATTTAAAAAACCTTGCAAATTCACTTAAAAAACCATAGGTTTCACACAAGTTATAGTTAGCTGTACATTTCACTCGTAAAAAACCAATGAAATTCCACGTTATAGTTAGATCAGGTAACTATAACTTGCGCGACCGCAATGCACAATGTGTCATTTCAGATGTCATCATTGATGTCATGAGTGATGTCACTGACCATGTCATAAGTGATGTAATATGTGACGACATCAGCAGTGCATTGCGGGGGCGCAAGTTATAGTTACCTGATCTAACTATAACGTGGAATTTCATTGGTTTTTTACGAGTGAAATGTACAGCTAACTATAACTTGTGTGAAACCTATGGTTTTTTAAGTGATCTATATATATATATATAGATAGATTCTGTAAGAAAATTATATTTTATTTAACAAAGGACGATGATAGGACCCTTTTGGTACCTGATTGTCACCACACACGAACACTTACGTCATTGTACTACAGAGTCAGAGTTCATGTTTAGAACGTTGAGTTCAGTTACAATCTGCAGAATAAAAATAAAGATGTGTAATGCTAAGCAACGTGTGTGATGTATTCATTTACGAATATCCAGGCTGGGGAGAACGCTGCAGGCGGGACAAAGGGGGATGCTTCTGGGGGCAGAACAAACCAGCAGAACAAGCCAACTCCTCAAGCCTTTGCTGAGGCCAGGAAGTCAGACTTCAGTGTGGACCAGCCCACCCCCCTTAAAACTATCTCAGCAGGCCTACTCCGTTTTGTCATGAGGGAGGAGTTCAAAGCCTTTCCTTCCACAACCATGCATCAGTCCTCTGACGATAAAGGGTTATGCTCTACAGTTGCCTTGGCACCACCATCCTGGCTACCTTGGTCCCACACGACCTCTCAAGAACATCTGAAGAGGTGAAGAGGCTCCTCCTGTTTAGTGCAGCATTCAAACCAGCCCAGACCCATAAATAGCTCTGGGATACCCCTCTTACGACTTCCTTGTGTATGGAACAATGGACAAAGGGCAGAACATCTAAGACGATTGAAATCTAAACTGGGAGGGCTTCCCTGCACATGTTTAATATGTTGACATGGGGCCATCGACTATGTGCTCAGCGGAACATCCGGTAATATACTTTAACATACTAATTCAAGAGAAAGCCGGAAGTGCGCATGATTATTTGTGGAAAGTTCCTCCAACAATACAGGATACTACTATAAGCTTTCAGTGTCGCCCCTCTGGCCAGAGTAGCTGCCTTAATGCGCGAGAAGGTTCACAGGTATCATATCTAGATAGTTGTCCCTTTTGAGTGTTGTCTGAGGATGATGTGGCATCTAGTCTAGCTCTGAAACTCCGGACTCTCTACATGCTTGGGTCTGGAATGACTATCCCTTTTTGAAGCTTAAAGAAGGACTCTGTTCATAGCCATGATTCTGGACTCAAACCATGTACTGTCCTTTCCTACTGTAGAGAGTATAATCCTAAACTACAACCCAATATAAGAGTATTCCCTGAGCCAGGAAGTAACATGTTTTTGTAAATGCTTTCCCTTAAATGCATCACGATTAGATAAGTCTTTGTTTAGTTTTGCTCAAAATTGTTTGAGGTGGTGAATGTGGTTAACTACCCGACTCATCAGCAGTCTTCCTAACAGAACACAACTTGGCCAGTCCTTTATACACAAGTGGTTTTCAAGAACTATTTGGCTTTCTGTCGGTTCTCCTGTGATATGATCTCGCTCTCTCCTAGTTTGATTCCCTCACAAATCAGCAGGTCGCTCAAGTCACAACCTTCCTAGGCTGGCACGGTTCAGCCTCTTTTTTTTTTTTTTTTTTTTTTTTTTTTTCTTTTTCCCTCGACATAAGTGAGGCTTTGGCCCACCCTATCGTTAAATGATAGGAATTCACTGGGCACGAATACGTTGGGACTAAGACGGAGCGATGTTTTAGAGGAGAATTGCTGTTAAAAAAATGGTTTGTAATGGCATTCCGCCGCAGGGGCATGCCGAGGCGGAAGAAAAACCGAGACGCGCTTCAACCACTCGAAATACTTATAAATGCAGCACTTAGAAGAGCGGAGAATATAGCGCGCCAAATCTTTTAACACCAGGAAGATTTAGGTGGAACACGCAGGCTTGTTCTCTCTGGTATTCAGCGGCGACAGAACGACATAAACACTGTGGACTTCTGGGGAAGAAATTGCTGTAATGAGTATGAATGTTGCGCGAAAGTGCCCCTAGCCAAAGGCACCGCAAGGCGAGCTCGGCGGAAGTTGAATTTGATGTGCTAAGCCTGGCTATTCTCCGTAATGGCCTGTGATTCTTTACAGGGCGTCAGGCCGCTCGAGAAACACTTTATTGGTTTCCTTTCAAGCGGAGGCAAACATTTTAAATGACTCCGACATTACCGCTTGCAAATTCGGCAGTCTGCCCCTGGCTGGTTAATCTCATTTTAAGGAGACCAGTCTAGTCTGGACGCGTTATACGACTTTTAAACGAAAGACTCCTTTTTTTTTTTCATTTTCTTTTTTGGATCGCTGCTCTTACAGTGGCGAGCACTGCAGTGAAGTGCCACTCGTCTAGGCGCAGGGTTCGTCTTCAAATGCTGGGACTCATTCTACCAAGACAGAGCGCGATGTATGATGACGTGGTGCCAAAAGGCTTCGCTTTGCTTTTTTAAACATCTGAGATATGAGCATCTTTTCATTCGTTTTTTAGTTGTTAAAGTAGAACGTTTGTGTGTGTGTGTATATATGTATATGTATGTGTATGTATGTATATGTATGTGTGTATATATATATATATATATATATATATATATATATATATATAACCTACTGGCGGTCGCCAGTAGGTAGTTATAGTTAGGACCACGTTTCCATAGGAAAACCTCAACATTCTATTTTGAATAACTTTGGCGCCGGTCGACGAATCCTCGCGAATTTCTCAAAATAGGTGGGGCGCTACGCTCCGCTCCTACCCTGAAAGTCTCGGGGAGATTCGTCAAGCGGGGGCTGAGATAAAAGGGGGGTCCCAAAACGCGTTTTTCCCATGCATTTTTCCATAGGACCTTTAGAACGAGCTACAGCCCGAACGGCTGAACAGAATTACTAGAAATTTGGCAGAGAGGTAGTCCCTAGGTCAAGGAAGTGCCTTTTGTAGGTTTGGTGTAAATCTGTTCAGTAGATTCTGAGAAAATAGCCTTTAAATCAATATATATATCTGAGCCCGCTTACGGTACGCTTACCGTACGCTTACCGTAAGCTTACGGTGGCGTGCGCGAGCGCGATTCTGATTGGCTCTTAGATCTTAGTAAACATTCGAATCGGCCGAAACCAGGATGCGGCGTCCGCCATTTTGTCTCTTGCACTGAGTGTTGTTTATCAAACATGATGGCCAAAAACATGTTACGGGGCTGTTTTGACAACTCCCTCCCACATAGTCATGTTGAGGGAGTCCCCAAACATCCCCCAAGAGCAAAAACGGTTTTATTTTTTTTTCGGCAATTTCGCGGGGTACGCTTACCGTACGCTTACCGTACGCTTACCGTAAGCTTACCGTACGCTTACGGTAAAAAAATAAAAATAAAAAAAACACTATCCACACTTACCCCACCCCCTGTGCTTTTGGTGGCCGCAGGCCACCAAATGTGCAGGGCTTATTAATAGAGAAAAAAAACGTAATTTTGGCAACATGAAATTATAAAATCGAAATAAAAAAAACACTATCCACATTGACCTCACCCCCTGTGCTTTTGGTGGCCGAAGGCCACCAAATGTACAGGGCTTATTAAAGTTGATAAAAACCGTGCACGGAACGAACTGCGTTAAGTGGGCGCGCACGCCACAAATGGCGTAAAGTAACTTAGCATTTAAAAAACCGTACAAATTCACTGAAAAAACCATAGGTTTCACACACGTTATAGTTAGGAAATAGCATTTAAAAAACCTTGCTAATTCACTGAAAAAACCATAGGTTTCACACATGTTATAGTTAGCTGGACATTTTACTGATAAAAAACCAATTAAATTCCCCCGTTATAGTTACTGTAGGCAACTATAACTCACGCGACCGTAATCCTCTGCTGATGACATATGTGTCTTTATGAAAAAAAAATATTTGTAATATATGTATAGCTAAAATTTAATGGAAGAAGATATGGGCAAATAAGTGTCTAAATACAGTATTAGCATCAGCAGAGGATTGCGGTCGCGTGAGTTATAGTTGCCTACAGTAACTATAACGGGGGAATTTAATTGGTTTTTTATCAGTAAAATGTCCAGCTAACTATAACATGTGTGAAACCTATGGTTTTTTCAGTGAATATATGTGTGTTTATGTATTGTTTTAAATGATTGCTATATTGAAAAGCAGTCACGGACATAGTGGCCTGCTGACCCTAGCAGGCCACCATCCCAGTGACTTTGGGGTCGCAAATTGCGACCGATCTCATTAATATTGTGGTGGTTCGATTTGCGACCCCCTAAGAATTGCTGAATAGCTGCTCTCTCCTGAGTCTTGAGCTGGGAGACAACACTCGCTTCTCTTGCTTATTTGCACATGGCACTGTTCTGCTGATAGGCACTCCAATTGTTCGCATTTTAAGAAAGTGGGTTCTTTTTATACTTTATTTATTTTTAAACCAACATTTTAACAATTACCTGCTGTATTTTACTGCTGAAATTGCTTCTGCGTAAGTTGGGAGGTCTTAGGGACGCTCTGGGGCATCGGTGATTTCCCGCAATTGCGGAGCGCGACTGCCATTTTGAGGCTGCTGTGGGTCAGTGGGCTAGTTCTTTTTCCCCTGACAGTACAAATGGGAGCGCTGACGCGACTGGGCAGCGGGCGCGCCGCCGGCTTGCCGAAGGCGTGCCATAGGCAAGCCCGTCTGCGCCCGGACCACGCTTGGCATCGTCCCCCTGCCCTTTTTAAATCAGAAGAGATGATTAACTTGAACTACTCAAGATCACAACTACTAGATTTGAAGCTGGTTGGTACGACCATCGGCTGTGTATGTCTCGCGCTGAATACCAGACCCCCTTTTCCTTAATCAACTGTCCCAACTGCAACTGTGTGCTACCTAGACTGAAATTGCCAGACTATTAACCTCTTCAGTGCCCATGACGAGATAGTCTCGTCATGGAGCACGGTTGCGCTGTGCCCATGACGAGACTATCTCGTCATGAACCCCACCCACTAGTGCAACGCCCGGCACAGGAGGGGGAAAGGGCGTGGCACTGTAGGGGTTAAGCCCATTAATAACAAAAACTTAGAGGCTGGAGCCAGAGAAAACAGTGATAAAATGTATACTGCTCAACGCCAGATCACTGGTGAAACACAGCACAGAGTGTGCAACTCTCATGAAGGAAGGAAACATTAAACTGGCTTTATCACAGAAGCATGGACAGATGCAGCCTCGGGCCCAAATATAGTGAAAGCTACGCCTCCGGGATTTTTGTCACACCCTAAACAGGTCAATTAGGAGGGGTGGTGGATTAGCAATTATCTATCACGACTCATTAAAAGCTGGTTTTCATACAGCCTCAAACCCAGATTGTGAGGCACTCTCCTTTAGCTTTAGTATATAGAATCACCACACGTTTGAGGGCATTTTACTATTTAGACCTCCTCTTCCTAAAAGCACCTTCCTAACATCCATTGGTAGTTTTCTGGAAGAGGGACTCTGTACTGGCTCCTTTACTATTATGGGAGACTTTAACTACCATCTGGAAGCTCCTCTGGAACCAGACATGGTGGCCCTTACAGACATGATGAAAAGTGCCGACCTCAGTCACAGGTGATAGGCCCTACACATGTGGCAGGACACACTCTAGATGGAATTTTTTCTAACCAACCACAACTCTGCTTCTCGGGTCTGTTGCCTCTCACCTGGACTGACCACTCTGCTGTGCAATTTGAGCTGGCGCACTGTAAGGGCAGTGAGGGGCCGAAGAGCCTAATCAAAAGCAGGGCTTGGAATAAAATTGAGGGTACAGCTCTAAAAGATGCGCTTAAATCAACTGCGGGTCAGCTACCCACAGGAATAGTGGAGGCCACTATGCACTACACCAAGTGGATGGAAACGGCCTGTAATGAATTGGCCCCCAAGTCCCCCAAAAGCTCGCAACCAACGGCCCCTTGGTATACGGAGGATCTAAGGAAACAAACTTATTTGCAAATCCCTTGAGTGGAATTGGAGGAGAGAATACAAAGAAGCCAAGAAAGTGCTACCAACAAAGTCTTACCATGTATAAACTAATTATATGTAATGCAAAAAAAGAGTTCTTCACAATCAGAATTAGTCTTGAAAAAAAACTCGGTCAAATAACTTTTTAAAACAGTTTCAAATCTGACCTCGCCCCAGCCTGCAAAAATCCAGATGAGCCAGGAACTATGTGAGAACATTGCCAGGTTCTTTTTAAATAAAGGTGGAGGTCATTTTCTCGACATTTCACCACCCAAGCCCTATAGGGACTGTAGCGCTGTTGGAAGGAAGAGTTCAACTGTAGACTCCCCCGCTGTCTTCGAGAAGTTTGAGCCATTATCTGCTATTGATACAGAGATGCTCTTATTGGCAGCAAGGTCAGGCCTCCTATGATCCCTGTCCAGTCTCTGTGATCAAAGGTGCTCCGGGACCTATTGTCCCTGTACTTACCTCCATGTTCAATTCAATGTTTGATGCAGGGTACTTCCCTAAACTTTGGAAGGTTGCCTCAATACTGCCGCTACTAAAAAAGCCCAACCTCGAACCCAAAGACCCCAACAACTTCTGTCCAATCTCCCGTTACCCGCCAAACTGGTCGAGAAATCAATCGATGTGCAACTCCGTGCCTTCCTAGGCAAAACCCAAGTCTTGGATCCTACTCCATATGGGTTCAGAGAAGGACATAGGACTGAGTCCGCCCTCATTAAATCCACTGAAGAGATTAGAGAAGTTCTGGATAGGGGAAGTAAGGCGGCCTTGATTATGTTGGACCATATCAAAGGCCGCTGACATGTCTATCATGATCTACTGATGAACCGATTATCAGCATGTGGGGTCCAGGGTAAGGCATGGAAACTGCTGAAGTCCTTCCTAACTGGCAGATCTCAAATTGTGGCACTGGACAAATTTCACTCCAAACCTTTCTCCCTGCCTTGCGGAGTACCACAGGGATCCTCCCTTAGTCTGACACTTTTTAACGTATACGTCTCATCCCTGGCTTCCCTAATTGGCTCCTTTGGTTTTAACCTCACTTCCTACGCAGACAACACACAAATTGTGGTGGCTCTGCGAGCAGGAATAGACATTCAGTTCCACGACTGTATGGAGGCAGTCGGGAGGTAGATGACACAAAATTGCCTAAAACTTATTTCGGGCAAGACTGAGGTCATTTTATTTGGAAATTATGCCAATTTCTGGTCCCCCAATTGGTGGCCGGATTGATTGGGCACTCACACTATACCCACTAGGAAAGTAAAGAACCTAGGAGTGATAATTGACGATAAGCTCAATTTTGCTGACCAGATAAATGCAGTAGCTTCAGCCACCGTCTATACTCTCAAAATAATTAAGAAAATACTACATTTTTTGCCGGTGGACAGTTGTAATGGCACTTGAGTCTAGGCTAGATTACTGTAACGATCTCTACCTAAACATTCAAGAACGTTTACTGAACAAGCTCCAATTGTTGTAAAATGCAGCAGTGAGATTGCTCACTGGTACACCGAAATGTACACCAATTTCCAAGGAAATCAAAAAACACCATTGGCTGCCTGTCAGGAAAAAAGGTACGTTTTAAAGCTCTATACACCGTGCACAAAGCACTGCAAGGCACAGGCCCAGATTACCTTAAACAGCATCTGCAATGGTACCAACCCAAAAGAACTCTTCGCTCCCTTGGAGCTAAGTTGGTATCGGTACCACCCATAAAGAAAGTTAAATGGGGCGGGAGAAGCTTCATTGCTGGTGCTGCCAAGGCCTGGAATGATCTCCCTTTCTATCTGAGAAACACCGCTAATATCCTAACCTTCAGGAAGCAACTGAAACCATGGCTCTTTAACTTGTAAAGATTCCCTCCACCTCAATGCCTAGATGAGAGCAGCTAGCGCCAGGACACCCTTGGGTAACCGTATGTGCTTTATAAATGGCTGTAACATAACTCTTGGAGTCTCATACATTAGGAATAGCGATCAACTAATTGCGATATGCTGAAAATCGTAATTGGGTAATCGCTATTCCAAATGTTGATACATGTGGCCCAAAGTGTATTGAGACAACAAGGGTAACTATTAATCCTCATGTCACTGGTTAACCTCTTTCTGCCAATCCTGTGTTCCCACAAAATCAGGTTAATGGCATTCATCTGGACCAAAGAGTACCCTTAGTCTACCTTCATGCATTAACCGAAGCTGTATGGATGCAAAACATATATATTTTAAATAAAACAAAAAAGTTGTACTAAACTAACCTCACAAAATAGTTCCTGAAGAGGCAATGAAATGTACACAGAAAATAATTTAGCCATTGCATTTTCTCCTTGAAGCGCTCAATGCAACAGTTTGGATAGCACGATTACTCCAACAAACGTAACTAAAGTGTCTGTGGACATTTTAAAAACTTGGAAATTACACTGCAATCGTGGTTCACTCATTATAGTTTATCTATAGGACATTCTAGCCTATATAAATATTACATAGGGCTTAATCGAAGTGAATGTAGTAGCCTTCTGTTCCACATCTACTCCAAGAGGTGCTTCGTGGCAAGACAGCTATAGGGGAGCCCCCACTTCTCCAACACAAGCGAGTTCTAAGCAATCTTGTGTTTTATAGACCATGTTTGGTCCACATGTGATGCCAGAGTTGTGCCCCCGGTCAGATCAATGGCAAATCATCATATAATGTAATGCGTGTTTGTACGTTAGTCACCTTGGCCAAGCACAAGGAAGAGCTATATTCACCTCGTCTTAAGCATTCGTACCTAACCATTGTCATGTTAAGTACAAACTCATGGGGGACTTTTTATTGAAAATCATAATATTTAATTGTGGTTGGGATGTGAACACGTTCCGTGATACAAACAAAAAGGACTTTTTGGAACCAAAAAACAGAATATTTTCACGCTTTGTGGGGTTAGACCAGAAAGCTGTCAAGAGTCATTACTCTCCGTGTGTTTGGAAGCGCAACACTGAAGACTTTACTCTTTCAATAATTATTCTACAGGTGGATACACTGCATCAGTGCAGTCCGATATCCATCCAACTGGATTTTCCAATGAAGGAAACTTTGGATATGTTAGATGCCTAGGCGAACGGTATCCTCAACCAAATGGGTCAAGTTAATAAAGTATCATAGAGGGTCATAAAGTACACTGGTCAAAAATATGAAGAGTGGTTATTTTGGGCAACAAATTCTCTGGACATTTACGAATGAGAATGTAATGGCACAGGTGGGGCCAAAGGATATTGTTAGAAGTTGGCCTTGTATATGCTGCCAACTAGTTATAGTGGGTACCTTGTACCAGTCCAAACCACCCTTATTGATGATTAGGTCAAAGACAACCTTTATTGAAAGCTATCCTAGTGGTAGCTATGGAGAGCAGCCTTCAGGCTAAGTCTCGAAGGAATGTAAAGCAGCTTGGTTTACCAGATTATAACCTCCTGAATGACCAAATAAAAGGAGAACCACACAAGGTATATATAAAATATATGTATTTATTACTAAACACTCTACTAACCTCTTTATGAGATTAGAGAACAAGATGCACACTATTAAGACACTAGAACGACCGTAAATAGCACAATATACAGTGGGCTCCAGGGGAGACCAAACCATATACTAAGAGTGGTATAAGAAGCATGACTTGACATGACACAGTGCCTAGAGCACATAGAATAGCTGGGACCCCAAGGAACTACCGAAGGTAGTGACACAGGGTTCGCGTGCATTGTGAGAACACAGCCGCGAGCTCCATACCATCCTATGGGAAAGTCGCGGTCGGAATTTTAAAGATTAAGGACACTTAGGAGAGGACTTTGAGCAAACCCTTAACTTAGAAGGTTCTAAGGCCAGCACCCATGTGAGCACTGGAGTACTCGTGTTACCTATCTCAGGGAAGCCGGGTCTTCGGTGTCAAATGGTGTCGGGAATCTTCTTTGTGTTCAATGGCGTGATGCTGCAAAGTGCTGCTGCCGGGAAGAGAAGTGTCCGGTGTGATCCAAGCCTGGATCAGAGCTGAGAAGAACCTGAAAGCAGAGGGGAACATTGTCTGGGTCACTTGCCAGTGACCAGGGGCTCGGTAGACAAATGCCCACCTATGTCTGGTGTCTAAGGTGCGAAGAGGTGAAGCTTGACTCTGAAGCCACGGGGACCAGGAGACGTCGACGACTACCAAAGTCTGCAGGTGAGCTGTCCCACGAAGGATGTGGAGTGCTAGGGGGTGGGGGGGTCAGTATCCGGATTGGAGACCAACAAGCCTTGGCAACTGCAACCCATGCGGTCAGAAAAGATGCTCCCATGTGGACCAGCAAGGTCCTGTGGACTCCCCAAGCGATGGCAAGTCAGGGCACGACTGGAGCAACCAGGAAAGCCCACTGAAAGTAAAAAAAACCTTCTCGGGAACCCACAGGTCGACTGACCAGGTATCTCTAAGGGACCTCGAGAGGAAACCCAAAATACCGGCCCACGGAACACTCGTGGAGTGTAGGCCAGTAATCTTCGGTGGAATCACTGCTCTGATCAGGGCAACAGGTAGCCCAAAGCACAGCCTCGGGTATCGCCAAAAAGCATATACTGCTGCAAATGTGCACGGTGTCCAGGGGTTCGGGTTGCATGGTCCCCACGAGGGCCGTGGGTCTCAGGTTTGCTGAGAGCACTGGTCGGCCTCTGGGAAGCTTAGGAACCCACCTTCTGTGTTGCAAAATCTTCGGAGCCCTTCAGGAGCTGCGTAGATGCAAACCGGTCAGGTGCGTCTTTGGTGCCTGCCTTGCAGGAGAGTAACTCCTTCACTCCAAGGGAGATTCTTTGGTCATCCAACATAGTGTAGATAGTTGAAGTGCTTGGTTTCTGTAGCAGAGTTTCATCCAGGTAAATCTAAATCCCTGTAGCCAGGTGTTCCTACTTTATACCCAAGGAAGGGGTGGACAAACTCTGGGGACCCACCTATGGGAGGGTCAGGACAGAGGGGTGGCTACACCCATGTCCTTTGTCCAGTTTTGCGCCAGAGCAGAAGCTGTTAAACCCTGCAACTGGTTTGAGCTGGACTATGCACAGGGACACAATGTGCCCCAGTGCAGAAATCAAAGCACTGAGTGCACCCACCCAGCCCCAATACACTAAAGCCTGTCTGGGGGGTGGTCACATCTCTGTGACAGGAAACCTATTGTCCAGCCGTCCCCTGCCGGAGCTTCGTCCAGCAGCAGGAGGGCAGACTCGTGCCTGTGTCTGGCAGCATCCATTTTGTGATGCCAGAGGTTGCAAAGTTGGTACCGTGTGTACTGGTGTAGTCCTATTTCTCCCTCTAGTAGGGTGGAATCATACCTCCTACACCAGTTACTCGTGTGGATGTATGATTCCAAGGTGTTTGACACCAAACACAACATGTTTCCATGCAGCAGTTTTAAGTTGGCATTTACCGCGAGGTTATAATGCACTTAAGAGTATATGGTAGAGGTTCCGAAGGCTGCAGAGGGGTTCTGCTCATTCAGTTACACTCTCACATAAAACAATGCACCCTGCCTTCAGGATTGATAAGGCCTGCCATAGGGGTGGCTGATAGGTTTATATATGCAGTCATATGGACAGATAGAGTGAACCTATATCCAAGTACACAAGTTGCTGTAGCAGACCTGTTGTGTCATTTCTAATGGTCTCCCAGGGGTGGCATAATACACACTGCAGCCCCTGAGAGGCCTCTGGGGTACCTAGGCCCTGGGTTTATAGGATACCATATATTAGGGACTTGTAAGGGTACCTCAAAATCCAATCTGTGGAGTACCTAAAGTACGTGCAATCAATTTGGAGAGAAAGCAGCTAGGCTGTGGTCCTGGATAGCAGGATCCCAGCCAGACTAAGTCGGAAACAGTGAAACATCAGCAAAAAGTGGGAGTAACTATAAGAAGCAGATCCTACACTCCTACAGATATCACCACTCAAACCAAATTGTAGTCTGTAAGCCCATCTCTTTCTTGTCTTGTCTCATACGGTGTCAAAGACAACACTATAGCAGATCACTGTCATTGTGACAGTGCAGCGATGATACCAAATTTTACTTCTGTGTGGTACTTAAAACACTTATTTAGTGGTAGGATCAGGCACTGTACCTATATAAAGTTAGTAAACACGCATGCACGCACGCGCACACACACAAAATCCAAAATGAAGCGCACACTCAGGGAATGACACGAAGTGATGGGTTAATTAGTCAAGTTACGTGTGTCTTGATAACAGTCTGTGTTATCAAGACAGCTTGCCAGTGGCTGCTTCTACGCTAAGGCGGAGGAGCGTCGCCCTTCTGCGAGGAGCGTAGCAAAGAAAGGAAAAAATAAAGATTATTGTATGTTATTTAATTTTTTCCTCCTGCAGCGGCAGTGTGTGAGGGGGCAGAGCTGGAGGGAAAGTGGTAGAACACTCCTGTGCACAGTGACTGTTTGGTCGGTCCTCTCGGCCCCCCTTCACCCCCAAACAGTCATGCGCACTTCCATGTTCTCCATGCAGGCTTTTTTACAGCCTGCATGGAGAACATGCCCACCCCTCCAGCCCCTGGCTGAGCGCCGTGTCACAACGCTCACTCAGATCAATCACAATGCTTCATTGAAGCGTTGTGATTAGCTTAGGGGAGGTCGCCTGGCTCCCTGCTTCCTGTTCGGACCTGGAGTCAGACACAGGCGAGAAGATGTGGGAACTGGCAGCGGCAAGGTAAGTTTTTAATTTCATTTTTTTTTTTTTTTTAAAGCAGCCCGTGCCCCCTTCCTCCCCCTCCCAATCCTGTGCCCGCCCTCGAGCCTTGCCGGCCGCCCCTGCAGCTTGCTGTCAAAGCGCGTAACTGGACTAATTAAACCTTCACTTTGTCATAACCCCGAGTGTGCACTTCATTTTGGATTCTTTTTGTGGCATTATTGACCGGCAGGCTCTACCAATATAGCGCACCACTTCCCCATGGGCCAAGGGATCCGGAAGGAGCATTGCGTTGTTTGGATATATTTTATATAATGCAGCTCTTTTTCCCCATATAAAAACAGGTTGTGTCCGTGGACCACAGCCTGTGTATTCGCCACCATTCCCAAAGGAGAAGCGGTCCCTTGTGGACTCCTTCCCATTTGTGAGTGGGTTTTGGCGGTAAAATGTGAATGTTTTGCAACCGTATTCAGTCACAAACATTCATACACGCCTCTGCAATTCGGTATTTGGAAGGGATGCCCTTAACACGCCCCTTCTAAATACCGAATCGTAAATCCATTTTGCGATACAGTAACAGGTTACCGAATCACAAAATAGGGTTTGATACATAGGAAAGCCTGTTTTGCATGTGCAAACAGGCAGATTCTGCGAATCTGTCTGTTTGCGAACTCAAAACTGCTTGATACATGTGGCCCTTTGATTTTAACCTTACCATAGCTAACAATAATAAACAACCTATTTTATCCACAGGTAATTTTAGATATATGTGGGCCGGAATAGTTGCAGCATATAAAACTAAGGATTTCAATATGAGATCTCCACCAATACTTCAATTGATTGGAGCCTGCTGAGCACAGATCAGTTCCTTGGAGTGGACCCAAAAAAAAATGAAGCATCTGGTCTTGGTGGGTGGGGCGCTCTCGTCTTTTTAAGGAAGAACCCCTGTGACAGCTTATCATTTGCCCAACTTAATTTTTTTTCCAAAAGTGCAATTTTCTCTGTACCCTTTCTGACTTTATAACTTCTGGCTCATTGAATGTTACACACCCTAGAACATTCTTAGCACTGCATTGCATTGCAGAGACTATAGTCTGATACAGTTTTTCATGTGGTAGAGCATCTGCAACCAGATTTATACCAAGACTCGACTTAATCCAGACAAAAGGCCCTTTTTTCCACACTACCCTTCTACTACCCTACGATCACATACCACTTCCTAGCAGTCTGTTCAGCTGTAAAGTAGTTGCGCTGAGCGAATCCTCTTTTGTAGATTCTTGTCAGGGGCGTAGCGCAGTCAGTAAGGGGGGGGGGGCAATTTAGATTTTTCAAGAATCACACTGGCATATAATGTTAAAATATATTATATGACGAGCAGAGCACATAGGAGGAGCTAAAGGGGCAGTGGAAAGGGAAATGACTGCGTATTGGTAGGGGGTATTAAGTGAGAAAATACAATATTTTGTAAAAAAAAATGTGAATACTTTCAAAGCAGAGAGGGAGAGACTGGTATTTTTTGCCTGTGTTTATGTAAATATTCCTTGTCAAATCCGACAGATACCTAACCATACCAGACTGAAAGCACCTGTACCCAACCATTTACTAGAAAATACATTTATTACGGGATGAAACACTCCCTCTGAAGCCATGCCCCTGCCTCTTGTGTGATAGGGTGTCATCTGTGGGTTGGAATTTATTCCAGATGGTCAGTTTGTAAACTCTGCCCACTTTCCCTGCGAATCCCCAACTCAACCCTTTTTTAAAGGTTGAGCCTGTGCTAGCACATGCATCTCGCTTGCGAGATAATCTTGTGTCCAAAAAGGGCTTGGAGTCTGCCCGTTGCTTACCATTTGTTGGCTTGCATGGCACTCTTCTTTACAACCTTGTTAGTCAAGGCAGGCCTAACATTTTTGTTCCTCTCTGTGGAGCAGGAACAAAGCACTGGTTGATTCAACTTAATCAGTGCCTGTCTGCTGCTCCGGATGTTATTGAGGTAGTATTTTGTTCTGTTTACTGTTTAGTGCCCGTGTGTTACTGCCAAAAACGTGTCCAGCGGGATAAACAAAATTGCAAAGATTTTATTTTCTATACTAACTTTCTTTTATTTTGTAAAGTCTTCTTTTCTCACTTTGCAGTCATGTTTTCTTTTGTTTTTGCTTGTGTGTGCTATTCGAGGATTATTTTATTGCAAAGCGACATTGTTTCTTATACGAAATTTAAAAAATGAGGCTTTAACACAACCGTGCAGTATACCCCAATCCGCCCCATGCCAATCCACCTCACCCCACACCAATCCCCCCCACTGAATTCAAACCAACTCAGACCAATCCAGCCCACCGCACTCCAATCCAATGCACCCAAATCCAATCCAAACCACTCCAATCCTCCCAACCCACCCCGCTCCAATTTGCCCCGCTCCAATTCAAAACATTCTACTCCAGTTCAAAACAATCTGCCCTGGTCCAATAAAATTAAAAAATATGCCACACTTCAATTGGCTGAGGTCAACTGGCTTTTTGGGAGAAGTCAAGTCATCCCCATACGGATACTCCTTCGATGGCGCTTGCCTGTTTGGTGACCAGGCAAATTTGGTACTTGAACACTTCAGCAGGACCAGTGCCATGTCATTGGGACTCTCCACAGCCCCATTCTGCCTTCCGTCCCTTTCCGTGGCTACAGTAGGAGCTACCAGCTGTTACCATTCCTGCCCAGCCACCATGGCTAGCAGGCTCCCCAGTTCTTTTGTGGCTCTGGACGCCTACCCGCACAAGCCTTGTGGGACAAAAGGCTAGAGATTTGCCCAGTCCGCCATCCCTGGCAGCCTTCATATTCCTTTAATATGCCCTCTCACCATCATGGGCAACCAGTAGGCGGCAGAAACCAGCACCACTTTCCCTGATGGCAGCCTATAATCTTGGACAACTGGGTGCACTGAATTGTTCAGTGGTGTTGCACACTGCCATTCAAGAAAGCACTGCTGCTCATGCCACCATCTTCATATCAACTGACGAAGGATCACCTCCCCTGTTGCGTCAGGAAGTACAGGCTCTCCTGGCCAAAGTAGCTATTGAGAGCGGGCCGACATCAGAAGTAGGTCGTGGGTGCTATTCCTGCTACTTTCTGGTGTTGAAGCACTTGGGGCTCTGCCTTATACTAGACCTGTGCCCTCAACTATTTGCTGAAAATTTTGAAATTCAGATTGTTCATGTTGGTTCAGGTCCAGTCTACCCTGGAGACTGGATAGTGCACTAGTCTTGTAGGATGCTTATTTACATATAGCAGTCCTTTCACCCCACAGGTTTTCCCTGCGGTTTATGGTGGGCCATGATGCTTTCAGTTTGCTATGGTACCGTTTGGCCTGAACAGTGCCCCGTGGGTGTTCAAGAAGTTGATGGTAGTGGGACAGTATCTGTGGACACTTTGGGGTTCCAGTCTCCCTTTTCCTCCACAGCTGGCTGTTGAAAGCCGGCTCACCCCAGGCAGTTGTTACCCACTTCAAGACTGACAGATCTCCCATTTTTTATCTAAACCTTTCTGCACACAATGCAGTTCAGTGCCTACCCTACGAAGCTTTGAATTAAGGATATTCAGGCTATGATGATTGAGACTCTATGCTGGATTTCGTCCAGATTGACTGAGGCTGCTGGGTCTCATGGCTTCCTGCATCCTGCTGGTAAAGTATGTCTGCTAGCATATGTGGATTCTGCACCGAGACCCGAAATCCCAGTGAGCCCAGCCTTGGGGGAATCTCTCCAACCTGCTCCAAATATAGGCAGGAGTGGGAAAGTCCTGCACTGGTGGCAGCTAAACAGAGGATTGGGTCAGCAGCCGAATCCTATCCCTTCCCCATCCAGACTTGCCAGTGACGGTAGATGCGTCCCTTCTGGGTTAGGGTGGCCGTCTGGGAGAGTTGGAAATCTGAGGACTCTGATGTGGAGCAGAGACTCCGCCTGAGACAAATTTGTTGGAGTTGAGTGATCCACTTAGCATTGAAAATCTTTCGACCTTTCATCAAGGGGAGGCTGGTTCAGGTGTTCACAGACCAGTCCACCGCAATGTGGTACTGCAACAAGCAAGGCTGGGTGGGGTCGTGGACCCTGTGTCAAGAGGCCCTGCATCTCTGGAGATGGTAGAAATGTGAGCACATTTTCCTGGTTGAAAATGTGTCTGGCGGGCTCTCTGAACATCTGGGTGGATGAACTCAGCTGGGACTCCTATACATCTTCCCGTCTACCATAAGTTCTAAAGATCAGGATGGACCAACCCAAGTCATCCTTGTAGCTACAGACTGAGTACAGAGAGTATGATATCCCGAACTCCTCAGAATGAGCATCGGTTCTCGGGTCATGCTGCCCTTTTGGTAGGATCTCCTGTTGCAATAACAGGGCAGGGTTCTACAACTGAACCTGTGCACGCTCCACCTTGATGTGTGAAGATTGAAGGGCAGCAGTCTACAGTTTTTGGTCTTCTATTGGAAATCTGTGAAGTCATATTGGCAGCTAGGCGTCCATCAACAAAGGCTGTATACGCCTGTCTGTGGGACAAGTTCGTGGCTTGGTGCACTAAACAGCATGTTTATCTTCTTTCTGCACCTTCGTCCAAGGTATCATTGTTTGTTTCCTCATTAGCCTGGAAAGAATTTGCTTTGGGCACAGTTAGAGTGCATCTTTTGGCTATTTTGGCTTTTTTACTGTTGCCAGATCAACCCTTCCTGTTTAAGTCACATTTTGTGACTTGTTTCCTCAAAGAACTTCAGCACATGGTTACACCTAGGCCTTTCATTATGCCACAGTGGAACCTTAATTTGGTTATAACCTTTGTGTTTGCCCTTCGAGCCAATGCTTAGCTGCTCTCTGCTTCTCATGATAAAAAACATATTTTTGGTGGCCATTACTTCATTAAGAAAAGTTAGCTAGCTACAGGAGCTCTCTGTACACCCTTCTTACTACAACTTATTCCCAGATAAACTGGTTCTCAGCACCCATGTTTCTTTTCTTGCAATGACCGACACCTTTCAACGTTGACCAAAGCATCACGCTGCTATCCTTCTTTGCTCAGCCTCATCCTTCTAAGGAGGAGTACTCCAGGTGGATGATCGACTGTTTGGTTTGCCGGAGTGAAAAAAGGAAAAGCAGTGCAGTAACTGCCCATCTCCAGATGGATTGTGCTCTGCATTAAGATCTGCTATGCAATGGCTGAGAAGCCAACTCACTGAAGGCTTGCAGGTTCATTCCACCAGAGCCAAGGCTCCGACAACTGTGTTAGCTCGCAGAGGCCCTGTCTGGGCATCTGTCAGGGTGCTGCATGGGCTTCTTTGCACAATTTTACAAAACACTACTGCCTTGACAGTCCGATCTATCATGACAGGCAATTTGCCTGTTCGGTCTTCCAGGACGTTTTGCCAGTTCAGACCCACCTTTGAGGTGGTATTGCTTTGGTATCTATTCTAAGGTAAGTAATCTGTGGGTGTAAGTCCCTATTAGATGAACAAGTTACTTACCTTCTGTAACGCCTTACCTGAAATAGACTATTGAGCCGCAGATTCCTTACCGACCCTCCAAGCCTACTCGCTTCTGCAAACTGTTTTTTCTGCCTGGTATCTGCAGACTGGTCCATTAGCCTTCTGATGTGGCTCTGTGCTTTTGGCATGGAAATGGTACGAACCATTGCGCACAACTCTTGTGTGAAGAATGCCAATGCGAAGCTAATTGACGCTGATTGTGGTACTGCTCAAGATTTTCCGATCCAGTGTCTCCTAGGGGGTTTATTTTAGGTAAGTAATCTGAACCTAGATAGTCTCTACCAGATAAGGCGTTAGCGAAGGTAAGTAACCTGTTCTTACGCGCTCTTGAACCGTGATCTGTGCCAACTGTCTTGCAGTCACTTAACTTTGCCCATAAGGTTATCCTAGCCAGGGGGGTTTCCCTAACCTGGCCTGAATGTCGCGTAGGGCAGCTTTCTCCCTTCCCAGCTTTCTCTGAATGCTGTCATTTAGGGCAACCATCTTATCCTAAGGCATCCTGTAGGTGCCCTCTTCAGAGTCAAGCTCAATACCTAGAAACACCAGCTTTGTGGTTTGGCCGGTGTCTTAAAGTGGGACTGGGTGTGTTGCTGCCAGATTTCTAAAGTCTGCCAAGAAACTGCATTATCTGCTCCACTTTCGAACACAAAACCATTGCAAGCCAGGCTTACATCATTGCTTCAGTTCCTGCTTCCTGGGTGCTGTTTGTGAAGAGCCCATACTAAGAATGTACTGAAGAGCTTGAAATGGGAAACCGTGTTTACAATGCGGTCTCCACAACGCAATACCATTACACTGCAAGTCATTACAACGACTTGCAATAGGGGGCGCACTGTTATTGGATTTAAAATCCAACACCTTCCCTGCTGTTATGCAAACTGGAGTAGGAATAGTAAATGATACTATTCCGAAGTCCAGCGCGTCCCCTACTGCAAGTCATTGTAATGACTTGCGAAGTAATGGTATTGCGTAGTAACAACGCGTTAGTTGTAACACCTGTGTTGTAATGGCATGCGATCAAATCGCATGCGTTGTAAGGAGCTATATTCGCTTGAAATATGCGTATGAGATGGCCGACCCATTGGCATGCATTTGTCGAAGTAAAGCTGCTTTTCAAAGTGAAAGCTATCTAGGTGGACTAACCAAATGCTATCTCTAACGGCTTTTGCCATCGAAGCTCTTTTCCGACTGCTCTTGGCAGTTGAAGGGCTCATAATTGAATGCATAGGACGTTGCATATTGTTACTGGTCTCTTCCATCATTGAGTGGGGCATGACAAGGGGTGAATTCATCAAATACCCTGGATCTTTCTGTGGCATGGCGCCATGTTGAGATTACAAAGTTAGGTGAAGTCGCTTGATACAAAGGGCCCCAAGTGTGCCCTTGAGCTAGTTTATCTTCAGTTTTACCACGTTTGTGTACTGCAGCTGATGTCGGGTTACTTTACTTACCTATTTCTGGGTTAACCTTTAAATAGGTTCCTTGATCCTTGTTCGAAATCTACATGTATAAGCAGCATTTTTTTTTTTTTTTTTTTTTGTGATGGTACTTGAACAGTCTTTTGTGATTGTGTTTGCTAGCTGGTGACAGTGCCATATTGAAGGTACTGGGTCTAGAATTATTTGTGAGTTGTATGATACTTGCTGCATGGCTATCTGCTTTTTCTGTGTTTCCATTTTTTCCCCTAATCCTTTACCTTTGTTGCATTTTATGGCCGGTTGACCCCCACCATTGCTGCCACAAATGTGGCAGATTTTGCATGGTAGCTGCCATGAGCACTCATTCTTCTCAAACATTCAGCATAAAGACCTAGTAACTTGCCCTTTGTTGACCCATCCAACCTGTGACGGGTGTTGCAGTGGTTGGATGACTTTGACTTATTGTTATGCTTTATGAATTCTGCCAAAAGGGCTGGTCAGTTTTTGCTTACTTCCTCATTGGCTGCCACCATTTTGTTGACCCAACCAGAAACCTCTGTGATCCCACTCAATTCTGAGCCATATTTGCATTTTGACCCTAAACCTTTGGTCTTGGTGCAACTATGTGTCCAAGGTAAATTGCCTCTAACTCATGAATTGTAGGCTTGTAGAGCCCTGGATATGCATTATAGTGTGAACTTTTCAACTGTTACCCATTCTACCAGTCTGGATGCTTGTAGACAATTGATGATCCTTTCGGTTTTAATTCTTTTACTTTCTTTTTATATTATGTTTTCCTGTTGTTCAAGAACTTAAAGCCCTCTAATTGAATTTTATACCTAGTAGTGCTTTGTACTGTAGAATTCTTAAACGCAAAGTGGACTCAATTTGCATAGACCAGTTAATATAGTGACCTTTGGGGTTGTCCTTGGGGTGATCCCAAATAAGCTCTGACTAGCTGCTCTGCAAAATGCTGGATGCGCTACTGCTGCTGAGCTGTTCCAGTGATTTACAGCCAAGCTCCTACTGGATCCTTATTGATAACTTGGCTAATTTAAGGGTGCAGAAGGCAAGTTTGCCTGTGTACACCCTAAAAAGTTGTTCTTGTCCCCAAAATTGGGATGTTGTATTGGCCAGCCCGGAATCTGATATCGTTTGGAGCCATTTATAGGAATGGGCCCATAGAATATTCTGGGTTGGTCACACCTGCATCCCCTTGTGACCCAGAAACCAGGATTGTGGTAGTCTCTGAGGCATTACTTGCTTGCTGAGTGCTCCATTGGCTGCTCCCTGCCACTGTTAGATTTTAACAGGTCCCTGCGTATTCTGTTGAATTGGCAAAGGTTGGAGGGAAACTGTTGTCTTATTCTTCCAGTTGTGCTTCAAAATTCGGATTCAAGGCATTGTCAACATTAATATTGGTCAGTTCTCCTGGGAGCCCTCAACAACCTAGAGACAAATGATTTAAAACACTCCTTCAAATAGTGGTTATTTGCTCACCATTTGCTCAACTCCTGAGGCCGATTGTGCCCCTGCTGGATCCACTGTGTCCTGGCACCCCGTATCCCCATGATGATTCTTCCTTGCTTTGACGCTGTTGCTTTTTACTGTTTTCTTTGGCTGACCATCTAAGGTCACCACCTCAGCTGCTGATGACTTCCGGTTTGGCTTTTCTTCAGTGCCCTCTGCTGTTCTCACTTGTGGTAGTTCGCCATTGAAGTTGCTTTTTGTGCCCTTTTCATCTATTGCCTAATTTAGCAGGCAAGGCTGCTGCTTTAGCTGTTTCAAACTGGCTAATATCACCCTACTTCTCGAATTGGTCCTACATCGATGAAATCCTTTCGTCTAACCTTGAGAATCCCTTGAGTGCCCTCCAGATTCGGGTTTGATTGTTGTTGTGAAGTAAAGCAAATGTGCACCTGGTCGTGTGAGACGCTGCCTTTATTACGCAGCAGTGATTCAGTGTGGGCAAACGTCTAGCGAGGCTTAAGTAGGAAAATTAACCTGGCTGAGTTAACAGGCCGAACTGGGATTACTTCAGTTACAGTGCCTGGTTAATGTTAGTGCCAATGACTTAGTGTCTTAAAGTGCCATCCTGGGGAAGGTAGAAGGACCCAAGCTCTTTCAAAGCCCAAAAGCTGTATTATTGTGCCGTATGACGGGCCCGCTCCTCCTCTTCCCGCATGCAGCTACGGAGTGGAACCGTCTCCCTTGGTGCCGACCTCCACTGGATAACTACTTTATTGTTCTTGTGGCAGCAAGGTTGCAACCTATGCCAAGCTTGCTTTGTTCTTTCATTATTGCATGGACATGTCATGTCAAGGCTAGCTGCCTCTCGGTTCATGTCTCCTATAGCTCGTGAGAGACTGTCTGCATCCCTTTTGGATCAGGTAACCGGGCTGCAGAAAACTCTGCTTCTGCGCTCCAGGTGGTGATGGCGGCGTGGTCACATTCCAGCCTTGCATTTAGGGGATGGATGCTGGCAGTGGGATCACGTCACCAGTTTAGCCTAGGCTGCAAGCCGCTGCATCCTCTTGGAGAAACCCTTGTCACATCATGGGCTTCCAATGAATCTGCTGGCTGACCCCTGGTCAAAGCAGGGCTTTGTCATGCTGGCCATTGTCTGCTGAAATTGCTGCTTCTGCATTCTTCATATGTCACCATGTAGTGCGCTACGATGGAGTTGCGTGCTGTGCACCACCTCTTTCAACTAGGCAACATGCACTGCTGCTGTCCTCTCCAGTGTCGCCCTGCAATCATCTGTAATGAAAAGTGAGTTTTTTCTGTAAATGAACCCTTGGTGTAGAAAGCGAGATAAAAGATGCAGAGATTTCCATTATCTGTACTGTCCTTTTTTTTTTTTTGTTTGTTTTCTTACCTGATTCATTTATCTCTTATCTTAAAACTGGGAAGAGCACCGTGCTGCTCTCCACTACCCTATGTTTGCATAGGACAAATATTCCAAGTGACGCAAGGACGACTTCCAGGCTGGTGCCTTCTCTTTGTATTTGAGTTGTCATCCACTTTCATTGAGTCTTCGGTTTTAACTTGTGTTTTTGTAGGCCTTTCACGTAATGGTTAACCCAGTCGCTGATTGTCTCTGAAGTTGAATACGTGCTGACCTTCAGTCTGTCTTGCTGGGCACTTTGGTAATGGAGTATCTCGCAGCATACCTCATGACGAGGGTTCTACCTCTTCCAGTGATCCAAATGATTCAAAAGAAGACTGAATTTAGCCCCACCGCCTGATTAAGATTTAACTGGGGTGATTCACAGAAAGCACCTTTTAAGATTCCATCCCTATCATTACCATGCTACTGGTAGTGTGGCTCCGCATTAATGTTACTCCGTCAAAAGTAGAGAACAGCTCCATACACTAAGCACAATTAATAAAAAATAAAAAAAAAAAAACTTCAGATCACTTTCTCGAACCTGATTAGTTCAATAAAATAACGTTTTCGAATAGACTACAAGTGCTTGCAAAGGGTGTCCAATGTTGAGGATTTGAAATTAAAAGGTGCTCTGAAGGGTAATTCTGCAACAGAGACCAGGGTATTCACAACTGTGTGGAAACATATTGTCTCCCTTTAACGTAGAGGGCCTTCTGGTATATCTGAAACCAGATTTGAGTCTGGGCAGAAATTGCGTTTACCTTATGAAATCCGCCTCATTAAAGCAATGTCTTTTTTTTTCTTGAAACATGCAGAAACCACTTTTCAAGCTGGTGTTGTAGGCACTGGGCGCCCACGGAGCCCCGTCCCACTCAGAGCACAGAGGGGTTAGTGCTACCTCCTGTACTTATGCTGTGACACTAAGGACCTCCTGTGCTTATGCAGTGATACCAAGGAAAGCCTTCAAGCTTGCTGTGAATTTGATGGCGCCCAAGCAGTTGCTGCTGGATTGGTCTTTGCTGCCAATAAACCCTTTACATGGATGTTTTCCTTTCTTGGGGAAATGGATTCTTCAGGAAACTTGAGGGTTTTCCCAGACTGTATTAATCTTTGTGCCAAAGCCTTGTCCGAGTATACTCTGCGAGGATGAGGGATGGGGAAGGCAGAGGTCCTAGTCTAGGGTTCATTGCTGCACATTGCGTGGAAATTTCCTAGGTTGCCATTGCCTGGATCTAAGAAGAGATGCAGTCCTGTTTTGAGGTTGCTCCTACCTTACTGTTCAATAAAGGGCTTATTGGTCAGCTCCTGCAGAGTATTAGGCGAGTTACATAGATTATTTTATGCATTGGTAACAAGCCTGCCTCGCTGAAAGTAGTTAAGTGAATGTCAGGCTGTTGGTGCTAAGGCAGTCACTAACAGAAGGCATCCTGCTTTGCAAAAGTCAGTTTTAGTCACTAAAGGGATTTGTATGCAGGATAGCCACCCTCGCAGCTGGAAATCACATGATGGAAATTGAAAATTGTAAGTGACACTTAGGGCATGCAGATTTCGACCCCTTCCCATCCTAGTTTTGTGGAGATTCAGTTTAACTAAGCACATCTCTCTCAAATTATTGCATTCCCATAAAAATGTTATGGTTGTAATTGGGCCTAGCTATCTGTCTAACAGCAACTGTATCGGGCTCCCGAGACTTCAGCTGCTGTGAAGCACCCTGGTATAACCAAGAAACTGATTCAGGCTATGTGGCCTTTTCACACTTGGATGGTGTGATCGTTGGTGGTACAAGCATATGTTACCTGTGACACCGGTTTAAAGCTTGGTTCCTCCTTCTAGGGCTGGTTATTGTGTAACCGGCTCTGGTAGATGGATGAGCTGACAGACTGCATGAACTCACATAGCTTAATCTTAAATCGCATTAGCCTCTAAACTGGCGTAAGAGTAGTGGCCTGGTGAGTGAGTGCATGGCGCCGTGCCTGTGACACATTGTGTTGTCCCAAACACTGCTTCAAATTAGCAGGCAAAACTTGCCGGCTAATCTGGAAGCTACCGCTACAGTCTTAGTTGTGTTGGTAGACCAGTGTGGAGTAATACAGAACTGAGGCAGGATGAGCGACAGAAGTGATTGTCTGGAACTTCAGCGTTTTCCCCCATTTATTTTAATTATTTGCAGTCTAACGCAGATCTTTCCTTTCTTGTTTTTCGCTGCCTCCCATTGTGGAACACTTGCTAGCAAGCAGTGCGGATTCAGAACATGAAGTCGAAATTATCATAACACATGGTGGCGTTTTCTGCCTGGCTTATGGACAACCTATTTTTTGCTTAAGTTAGCATTTTCGAGAGGAGGAGCCTAGCGCGCAACCAAGATGGCCGCGTAGGCTTGTGGCTCCCGAGGGCCTCCGCAACCTCCCACGTCTATCCTGTCATAATCCTGTTTTTTTCGATGAGCTTCTGTTCATGATCTTGCTCTAAGGTGCCACTCGTTTTCCAAATCGAAATTGGACTCCGGGAACCGGTATTGTGGCGATCTGAAGTTTGCGGCCTTCTCCGGCCTAGGTCCCGAACTCGAGTTGGTGAGGTGCCCGGGTGCGAAGTGAACAACAACAGCGGCATGCCAGGCTGGGCCTGCCCCGGACCCCGTGCTTTCACTTTCGGTTTCGAGTTGATCTGCGGAAACTGCCGTCGAGACATTGGATGAGCAGCGCCGAGGACGGAGTGCATAGCCTGATTCTTGATCTGTAAACTGGCCTTTTCGGTTGGTGGCCCGGATCTCCTGGCCTTCCTCCGGGTGCTGGAGGGTGCTGACCCTGGTGGTCGCTAACGATGACAACGAGAGTGGACGACGATTAACTGAAACCCAAGTCTACCCGGAGGGGAGCCTACTCCCAGGCCAACAATATGGACCGCTATGCGCAGCCAAAGGGATCCCATAGTGGATCACGTAAATCGCCTGAGCCGCCCAAGGAGGCCTCAGGCGCATCATCCGAATTGACTCTGCTGGATGTCATGGGGTCCATTGAGGAGATGAAGGCGTCTGTGAACCAGCAATTTGATACCTTGGCTAATAAATTGGACTCTGTGTTGATTGATGTCACTTTGGTTAGAGCGGATCTGTCCAAAACTAATGACCGGGTCGACTCATTGACTCAAGCGGCGTCGAGCCTAACGGTAGATGTGGCCGCTTTGCAGACGACTGTGCGGAGGTTGCAGCTCGCCAGTGACCTGACTGATCGTCGCCTTGAGGACTCCGAAAGCAGGGCCAGGCGGAATAACGTCCGTATTATCGGGGTGCCCGAATGATCGGAGGAGTCTGCTGTGGGTCTTTTTGTAGAGGATCTAGTGGTGACTCATCTAGCACCCAAAGGGCTGAGCAAGTTCTTCGCTGTGGAACGGGCCCACAGGATTCCAGGGGGTGCGCCTAAGGTGGGTGCCCCCCCGCGGCCTATCATTGCCCGACTTTTTAATTTTCGGGATAGAGACGCTATCCTTCAGGCCTCGAGGGTGGCTGGGCCAGTAAAATTTGAGAACTCTAATGTTAGCTTTTACCCAGACTTCACGCAAGCGGTTCAAAAGCAACGGATGGGATTCTCGGCCATCAAACGGCGCTTGAGAGACATGGAGTTGAAGTATGCGATGCTATTCCCGGCTAGGCTGCGGGTCGAGTTAGATGGTCGCTCACACTTCTTTGACCACCCGGAGGCGGTGGGAGAGTGGCTGGATGCCCTACCCGGGAGTCTAGGTCGGGAAAGTCAGATGGCAGAGCGCGGAGAGGGTTTGACGGAGTAGGAATGGAACTGTGATCCTGGCGATGGACTGGACTGGTAACGTTTTGCACCTGTGGCTGCACTGGACTCCAGTTTGTAACTCTTTGCCCCGTGGTATTTGGAGGTTGCGGGGGGCTTGCTGGGGCCCTTTCCTCCTTCTGGGGTTTTTCTTGTCCTTTCTGTAGTGAGTTTTATATTGGGGCGACAGGCACACTGCATGTTGGGGGGGCTGTTCGGGCTCACGCAGGGGTGCAGGGAGGGGGGAGTTCTGTTGGGGTTGATGGGGTGGGCTTGGGGTTTGTTTGTTTGTTTCACAAGGCGGGGTAATGTTTTCTGTTGTGCTATTATGACTGTGCTCTCCGGGAGGGGGATAGTTTGTGCTGGGAGGGATGGGGGGGTAAGGGGTTGAGACTTCTTTCATGGAATGTGAATGGGCTGGGGGACAGGATAAAGCGGGGGGTAGTCCTGCAGTTCTTGAAACGTATTTCGCCTGACATTGTGTTTCTGCAGGAAACGCACCTCATTGGGAACTCTTTCCATGCCATGAACAGACGAGGATATCGCCTCTGGCCCATTCTGGTTTCACCTCTGGCTCGAGGGGAGTGGGCATTTTAGTCAGGACCTCTCTCCCGTTGGTGGTGGATGAGGTGGTCCACGACGACAGAGGGCGCTACACTGCTCTGTTGGGGAGGTGGGAGGGTAAGTTGATTTCGCTGGTCACGGTTTACGTGCCGCCGGGCCTGCAGACGGTCACCTTTGCTGATTTGGGGCGCCTGCTACTTGGGCTTCCGGGGGGGGGGTTTAGTCTTGGGGGGGGGGGGGGGGTGATTTTAACGCTGTGGTTTCTGGAGTTGAGGATCGACACCCCCCTAGGGACCTCCCTCGGGCCCAGAACTGGCTGGGGGGCTTTCTGGATACCCTAGGACTGATAGACTGCTGGCGGTTGAAACACCCTGGACAGGCGCAATATACCTTCCACTCCGGGGCCCACGGTAGTCTTTCGAGGCTTGACTATATGCTAGTGCCTGCTGCCCAAGCTGGGATGATCGGGGAGGTGCGACCCTTGGCACGCGGTATATCTGACCACTCCCCTCTTTTGCTACACCTGGATATCGCCTTGGGGGCGGAGGGGAGGGTGGCGCCGATCAACCCCTGGTACCTACGAAACCCCAAGATCCGTGCAGACCTGGTCAAGTCCCTGGAACACTATTTTAATGACAATGTGGGGTCGGTGTCTTCCGCCATCTCCCTTTGGGAGGCCTTTGAGACGGTGCTCCGGGGCCAGGCCCTGTCTCTCATTTCCCATACCAAAAAATGCGAGGCGCAGGAGGTTGTTCGGCTAGAAAATGAGATCACGGAGTTTGAGATTGATTTGGAGCAAGGTGTCACGGATGACAGACTGCATGTGCTGGAGCTTAAGCAGGCCGACTACAAGGCGCTGGTTACCGAATCTGCTAGGAGTATGAGCAGGGAGCAACAGGGGCGCGTTTGTACGATATGGGTGATAAGGCCGGGAAGTTGATTGCCTGGTTGGATAAGAAGGAGAGAGCGAGTCGAGTGGTGCCGGATGTTGAGAGGGTGGATGGTGTGCGTGTGACGGACCCCGATGATATTGTTGATTGCTTTGTGGAGTATTTTCACGGGGTTTACTCTCTGGTCTCGGAGCGGTCGGAGGAAGACTCTCGACTGCTGCTTCGAGACATTGCTCTGCCATCTCTATCTGATGAGGATAAATTATTGATGGATGCGGCCCCGTCGCCGGATGAGATTGCTTTGGCCATTCGCTCTATTGCCTCTGGTAAGGCCATGGGTCCTAATGGCCTTCCCATCGAATTATATAAGTTGCGCCGTATCTCCGGGACATGTTCCTTGAGGCTCAGGCGGCGGGCTCCCTCCCCCCCTGACCAACGTCTTGCTACTATTGTTGTTATCCATAAGGAAGGGAAGCCGCGGGATCGGTGTACTTCTTACAGGCCTATCTTTGTTAAATGCGGAGCCCAAAATCCTTGCCAAGGTACTGGCCAATCGCCTGATCTGGGTTGTTGGCGACCTGATTCATCAGGATCAATCCGGTTTTATACCCCATCGCAATACCGCTTTGAACCTGCGGCGACTGCATGGCGTCCTCGCTAGAGCGCCGTTCATCCGTGAGCCGGCCATTTTGGCGTCCCTGGACGCTACCATGGCGTTTGACACCTTGGAATGGCCGTATATTTGGGCAGCATTGGCGAAGTTTGGGTTTGGCCCGGGGTTTATCGGCTGGGTGAAATTGCTTTATGATAACCCACTGGCACAGGTGGTGGTCAACGGACGGGTGTCTGCTCCCTTTGTTTTGGGTAGAGGCACACGACAGGGATGTCCGCTGTCGCCTCTTCTCTTCGCGCTTTGTCTGGAGCCCCTTGCGGAGTGGCTGCGGTGGCACCCCTCGATGCGTGGCCTTAGATGGACGCCGGAATACGAGGATCGTGTCTCCCTATATGCGGACGATATCCTCTTGTATCTTGCATCTCCGCGCAAATCGCTTATTGTATTGGTGGATGTGTTGAGCTCCTTTGGTCGCAACTCCGGTTTGGTCATTAACTGGGCTAAGTCTTGTGTGTACGTTCTCTCCGGGGAGGCCCCCCCCCCCCCTTCCGCGGGGGTGCCCTATCCAGGTTGCGCAGTCGGGGTTCAAGTATTTGGGAATCTTTATAACCCTGGACCCGGTGGCCCGGTATGAACGGAACCTTCTCCCCCCCCCCCCCCTTCAGCGCCTAAGGGCGGATGTGGCGGGTTGGCGGCAGCTGCCGCTCTCGCCGCTCGGCCGGGCGGCGTTGTTCAAAATGATGTTGCTGCCACGCTTTTTGTACGCCCTACAGAACACTATGGACGTGGTGCCGGCCCGCTATTTTCGGGAGGTGGAGTGTCTTCAGCGTCTATTGTTTTGGGACGGGCGGCCGCGGATTGCTCTTGCCAAACTAACCCTACCGTGGTATGATGGGGGGGGTCGCTCTCCCTGACATTAAACTATATTATTGGGCCTCCCAGTTGGCTGCTGTCAATCACGGGATGTATGGGCCTGCTCTGAACCCGGCTTTTGAGATGGACAAATTGTTATTGCCAAGCGGGGATTATAATCGAGCACTATACTCTGGGTCCCTTGATGCGCGATTGACAGGCCCGACGCGGGTCGCGGTGCAGGTGTGGCATGCGGCAAATGCGGCGATGGGGTGGAGGGATCGCTTGACTCGGGCAACGCCATTGTACGCTTCCCAGCGTTTGGGTTATCTGTGTACTACGAAAGGCTTTGAGAAATGGGATATGATTGGTATCAGCAAGGTAGGGGATCTCTGGACGAAAGGGAAATTTAAGACGTTCGACATGATGAAAACTGAATATCAGTTGAACGATAGGGAATACTTTCGTTATGCTCAGGTTCATCATGCCTTGCGTTCCGTGTTCCCGGACGTGGCGAC
Source organism: Triturus cristatus (assembly GCF_964204655.1). Lineage (NCBI taxonomy): Eukaryota > Metazoa > Chordata > Amphibia > Caudata > Salamandridae > Triturus > Triturus cristatus. The sequence goes on along the minus strand of NC_140592.1, from coordinate 511,666,369 downwards.
TATTCCAGAGTCTTCCCTGTTGGATGATCGAATGGGTTTGCTGACCTCGTTGCGGGAGACATGGATTGCCGACGGTTTGGAACTTGATGACGAGGATTGGGTGTCAGCGGTGGCCTCCCCGAAAGAGGTGGCTATCCCGGCCCGCTTGCGTTTCGTCCAGCTTAAGATACTTCATAGAGTGTACGTCACGGGGCCTGGTTTGATGCGTATGGGGTATTCGGTGGATGGTCTGTGTAAGCGAGGCTGTGACTACTGGGGACTTTCCTTCATATCCTGTGGGAGTGTCCGGAGGTGACTCGGTTTTGGTGTAGAGTGCATGCGGTGTTGGAAGAAGTCACGCATGTTGCCTTGTTGCCTGAGGCACGGAGATGTTTGCTGAATGTCTGGGAACCGACTGATTACAATGTGATGCAGACGCAGTGGGTGACCCTAGGCTATATGGTAGCGAAGCGTGACATTGCACAATTGTGGGGCTCCCAGAGGCCACCAACGATCTCAGCGTGGAAGGAACACATGGACTGGTGTATGTTCAGAGGGAAAACGGTATATGTGGTGAGAGGCAAGCCTGGGAAGTGGATTAAGGTGTGGGGTCCCTGGAACTCCTATCGTGGAGGTATTTGCGCACCGCCCCAGACGCGTGAGATGGATGCTGCTCTGTCTCCCTAGCCCGCGCATTCCTACATGCTCCTGCGACATGCGAATTTGGTCTCTTCTGCCTGGCCCCCCCCCCCCCCCTCTGTCTCCCCGGGTTTGTTTACTCCTTCGATGCGAGGAGCACATGTTACTGCCATTAACCCCCTCTGCCTTGTGGGTGTGATGTTTTTCGTTTTTTCAAAATATGAAACCTTTCTTTGCTTGACTATGGAGTGTGGCTGCGGCCGGCTGAGTTGATTAGCACTCCAGTAGCTCTTTTGTTGCTTTATCGATGTGAATGTTAAGCTGTGCCTAAGTCTACACTGTGCATTAGCGGCCGGCCTGGTGGTTGTAGGCCCATACTTGTATGTCTCTGAAACTGTAATAAAGGTTTTAAAAAAAAAAAAAAAAAAAAAAAAGTTTGCATTTTCATCTGTGCAACCTGACTTCACTCTAACACGCCGAAGACCCTGCAGCCCCTCCCCCCCCCCCCCCCCCCCCCCCCCACACCCTCACTTAGGCAGCCAATCTTAAAACCGGTGACAAACTTGTTCTGGGGGAGCTCTCCTCTCTGCCTGCTCCTTGGGAGCTACTGGGAGCATTCAAGCTTTGGAGGGAGCCTCACCCGCAAGCATGCTCCAGGTCACTTGTGCCTGCACAATACTTGCAGGGTGCAATGTCTTCCAAAGCCAGCTGTGTGGCATGCCTTCGCTTAATTTTGTACTTCTATCGACGATCATATGGACCTTTTTTTCTGGTCTTTTTGGACAAATGTCCTTTCTAATCCTGTCCTTTTTCTTGTAGTATAATTTCTGTTCAGTGCTGCTTGGTGGCTGTTTGCTCTGCATGTGAACTGGCGGGAGAAACTCAACACTCTAATGAAAATGGTAGTGACCAGATGGCTACCAATTATCTGCATTCTCAAATGTAAAACTAGATGCCTGTTGGATGTAGAAATAACATTAATTCGAGAATCTTTACTATTCCTTTTGAGGTTTATAAAATGCGTTTGACTTCAGTTCTTCTCGTTATCAGTTGGACGAGTGTTCCTTTTCTCCATCCCATGCTAAAAACTTCCCTTCCACAGATGAACAGACATTTGGAACATACAGCTTGCTAACCAAGTGGCTTGTCCATATAAACATTTAATGGCTAGGAATTAAAACATTGGCTCACTTAAAGCCAGCGCGAGTGTGACAGTGCTTTGAAATGGTCTCTAATTGGATTAAATCCCGTGTGTCCATGTCAATCTTTCAGTTTTGTAATGAGCTGTATACAGTGGTGAAGGTCCACTGCCAAGTGTGTCCCTGCCTCCGGTCTCCATAGAACCCCAAGAGAGACTGATGCTGGATCAAGGAGTACCGCAAGGGTCTCCCTCCAATGTGTTAAAGTGAACATTCTAAGCTGCCAACCTTCTTAACCCATCCCGGATACTAAAAGGCGACTAACTAGGTAACTCACTGTTTTTGGAAGCTGCCACCTAGTTGTATTTTGGGGACTAGGTCAACTGCTCCCATGTGAAATACGGTAACTTCCCAAAAAGGGAACACTTTTTCACCTCCTCCTCAGAACGTAGGTTGTATAAATGCAGTAGCCAGTTTACTCTTTGTAATTGTGCTAAGCTACAAAATGGTGGATATATGCGAACAAACAGAAGAAGCAAATCACCCCTTCCCCACCACCTCCTCCTCCTTCGTAGGTGTCTGTTGGAATCTGCAGCCTTTCTGAGGGGGAACCATTGGAATCTGCCCAGCAACAGTGCCATAAACCAGTTTGCAGGGCAGACTTGGAAAAGAGTGCAAACACTTCTTCCAGACAACAATGTCGCAGACTTTCCCACATTGTCTGCCCTGTGTGACCCTTCAATGCACACATGGCCATCCAAAAGGGGAGAAATCATAGGAAGATGCCCTCTGCTTGATTGGCAAGTGCCGTTTTTTTGTACAGAGCATGAACTTGATTGAAATTGGGAAATTGGCCAATAGCACAAACTTGGAATGTAAGCTGGAGCTCACTCTAGTAATTTGAAGAAATACGCTTAAACGAAACCTATGAGGGCCTATTGATAGCCCTTGACTGAAGCAGTTAGCTGCCTTGAGCACCAAGTTAGAACTGCTTGTGGTGCTTAGGCCCCATTCATAATTTATGATGATAGCCTAGGGTTGGGTAAAACCCTTTAACATTTTTTACTAGCTTAGCTTTTGGGAGGCTCCTGTGTTTCCAGGCACACGTTTTCTGGAAGACAAGGTATGAAAGAGTGATCAACATAACTAAAGTGGACAGAGGTGGGATATGGTAGAAGCACATAAGGCTGCAATTCAAAGCCTTTTCGTTTATCAGACCTATTTGCACTCCAGAATTGTAACATTCAAGGCAGAACACTTACCTTATTTGTTCGTAAACGGCCCTTTTTAAATGAACCATGCAAGCGTATCAATTGTTTTAAAATTTCATGTTGACTCATTCACATGATCACTTCCTATTGTAAAAATATGTATGTGACTTACAACAAGTACAATGATGTAACTTTTCTTTTATATCTAATGAAGAAGAACTAGTCTACCTAGACATGATGGGAGTCACAAAGGTGTATGGTTGATGATGTATGATTAAAGAAAGTCTTGTTTCTTTTTATAAAGCCCTCGCCCACCAACCTAGTTGGTGGCATGTTTATCATTGGGCCCCACCCGATGACACCGAATGCGTCCCGGTTGTGCTTCAACGCCTGTTACGGCAGAGCGGGTATGTTACTGAGTGTGCAGTGTTAGTGACGCGAGAAGTGATAGGTTTAAAAACGTCCAGTGGTTCCATTTATCCAAAGGATTTACTTTAATGTTTGGGCTTCTGGCAGTAATAAAAGAAAGGCGTTGGATGTAGGTGGAGTAGTATTTAGGGTACTCCTGCATACAGTGGTGGTCTACATGTTTCTGCGAGGCCTTATGTTATAAACTGGCTTTCCTCAGGACCTATGTGATGTGTGAAGGTATGAACTATGCTACTGATCGTCTCATAGAGCAGAAGAATGTGTTGCACGTGCTAAGGTGCACTATAGGTAAGAGGGGGATTCTCTCAAGGCATTACTGTACATAAAAACATACAAGACACAACCAACATACAGGGATGCAAGGTATGCATAATCACCTCAGTGGTTTGCGGAACTAGCGGCGGGGTGAAGTATTTACTGTGAAAGGCCGATCTATGCGGTAAAGTGAGTGGCAGTAATATCGGGAACAAAATGGTGAGAAGGAATGACTTGGGTCTCACACAAGCGTTTTGCTAGGAATGCCCCATTAGTATCCGGCAGGGGTGCTGGCTCTTTAGGAAAGAAAGAGAAAGTGGTGCACTGGCCATTGGTTGTTTAATGAAAAGGAACTGTCTAACCAGATCAGTCGCGGCGTGGTAGTGCCTCTGTATCGACTTACTGCGTATGAGCTCAGGACCCTCCTCTCAACCTGTAGTTGCTGCTACGGAACTCCGCGTGTGTGTTAAGTACCTCTCGAATGCTGGCCCGGTGTGTTCAATTAGTGCGAGAAGTGAGTAGCGTCTAAGAAAAAGAGAAAAATAGAAAACGGGCCTAATCTGTGCGCTCCTCCTGCTCTGGTGACGTATGGTCAAATGTGGGTGGTTGCTAATGGAGCCAACGCTGTAACCAGTAATATGGTCTGAATTTCGTGACTTGTAACCGCTATTGTGGGTTGTAATGGAAATGTGAGAATGGCGGTGCTCTGCCATTTGTGCAGTACAAAAGCTGAAATGTCGGCTTAATATGAGGGCAAACACATTGAGAACCATAAATAAAATTATGCTGATGTACTGGTTAATGTGCTGTACGGTATCCGAACCCGCATTGCGGGATTTAGGGTGCTGGCACGAAGACCTTAGTCATGCCGATATTAGGCTGAGTAATATGCATACCAGTGATGGGAACTTTGTCGGTGAAACGCCAGGCATAAGGGCATGTTGGGACAAGTATGGCAGTGATAAGCCATCTGTGCAATAAAGAGGCAGAGGTGCCGGCTTAGTTAACATGTGCAAAAGCATGAGGGACCATCAGTACGCTCGTGCTGATGTGTTGGTAAGAGTCAACACCAATGAAACTCAGCTTAAATTTAAATCCACCTTCATACCCCCTCCAGCTACTGTCCCAGTTGAAATAACGACTTTTGAACAGGCCGTCTACCATGAAGTTGAACAAATGGGAACCACTGGAACTTCCAGAACGGACAGATCATCAGGATTCTGCAAGACAATCCCACACTCATCATCAAATCAGCCGATAAAGGCGGAGGAATCGTTCTACAGGACAGGACAGATTATGACAAAGAATGCCGCCGACTCCTGAGTGACAAGCGGAACTATAGACGTCTCGGAAATGACTCAGCCAAGACCCTCCAAGCATCCATCAGAAACCTAGTGGAACGAGCAGAGACCGAACAACACCTCTCCAAACAAGAGGCGGACTACCTATGTACAAAAAATGTCAAGGTACCATACTTTTACACGATGCCAAAAATACACCAAGAAATAAGGCCCCCACCGGGACGCCCCATCGTGTCTGGCATCAGTTTGCTATTGGAACCCCTTTCCAGATATTGTGACTTTTTCCTAAATCCCTAGGTACAAAAGACACCGAACTATATTAAGGACACCAAGCACCTATTGAACATCATTAAAGACCTGAGTTTTGACCCCACAATCCAACTCCTGGTAGGACTTGACATAGAGAACCTCTACACAAGTCTTCCCCAGGATACTACCTTGCAGGTACTTTCACGACATTTTGATGGAAACACCTTGGGAATACCACACACCAAGAGTTCATCCTGGATTGCGCCAAACTAGAGCTCAAAGAAAATTACTTTGAATATGAAGGGGACTACTACCTACAAACCAACTGCACATCAATGGGGCGTGTTTTCGCCCCCAGTGTGGCAGGACTTTATGTCCACCACTTCGAACAGACAAACATAACCTCACCCACAAACCCATTTTCTTCCAAAATCCGAATATAGCGTTGCTACATAGACTAGATCTTCATGATCTGGGAAGGAACTCCCACTACCCTATCTTCATTTTCTCAAATGGCTCAACGGGAGAGACCCATACCTTCGTTTCACCAGCACATGCAGCTCCAACACCATGGCATTTCTGGACCTCAACATAACAGCAGAGGCGGGCACACTCAAAACCAAAACGTTCAACAAACCAACAGCCAGGAACTCCCTCCTCCAGTTTGAGAGCTTCCACCCCAGGTCCCTCGGAGAAAACCTCCCATTCGGACAATTCCTCCGTATCTGCAGGAACTGCAGCGAGACCAGGGACTGCAATGAACAATTCACTACCCTTGCCTCCAAACTACAGGATCGCAGCTACCCAAAGAAAATCATCCAGAAAACCAAAAAACGAGCACGCAATCAAAACCGTGAAGCGCTTCTGGAGGATATCACATGGGAAGCATCAAGGCCTCCCTTAACCTGTGTCACAACCTACAATGTTGCCTCAATTCAGGCACCAGAAGTTGGGAACTCCCTCGCCTTGTGACAACACGCCCCAGGACACAACAAAGACCCACGCCCAACACAGTCCTAACAACATGGGGCCTTCCCAGAATAACTGGACACTACCCATGCAACGATTGCAGTGTATGCCACCTAACATGCACATCCAAGACACTCGCTGGAGCCTGGAAAAACCTGGAAACAACTACAGCACACCAACTGCAACTCTACAAACGTAGTGTATCTCATTGAATTCCCATGTGGCCTATGCTACGTGGGCATGACCACCCACAAAGTCCGCACAAGAATTGTCGAACACCGGAGAACAATACGGTGTACGAAAAACATCAGCCGTTTCACTGACCAATATCCTCAACTAGGGCATACACCCAACGATATGTCCTGGACAGTGATTGAACAATTTCACCAGACCCCACAGAACAATGAAATTCTTACTGACCAAGGAACAGCGGTGGATTTATAGTCTGTCCACACAACTCCATGGACTTAATGACTCCATCCCGTGGCATAGTCTAAATTGCTGAATTGACACTTTCATATGCCCTTCTGCCTGAGACCCCACTGATCAAGTGCGTTCAGTAACCCTTTTTTAACATCCATAACGACTGACCTACACAAACTCAGCCTATACATCGGCATGTTTAAACTTTACGCGCCAGCTCTCTAACCCCGCTTTGCGGATTTAGATACCCAACAGCGTGTAAGCCTAACTCTTACCAACACATCAGCACGATCATACTGATGGTCCCTCATTCTTTTGCAAATATTAACTAACTAAGCCGGCACCTCTGCCTCTTTATTGCACAGATGGCTTATCACCACCATACTTGTCCCAACATGCCCTTATGCCTGCCGTTTCACCGACAAGGTTCCCACCACTGGTATGCGTATTATTCAGCCTAATATCGGCATGACTAAGGTCTCCGCGCCAGCACCCTAAACCCCGCCATGCTGGTTCAGATACCGTACAGCACATTAAACAGTATATCAGCATAATTTTATTAATGGTTCCCAATGCATTTGCACTCGTATTATTAAGCAGACATCTCTGCTTTTTTACTGCACAAATGGCAGAGCACCGCCATTCTCACATTTCCATGACAACCAACAATAGCGGTTACACGTCACGAAATACAGACCGTATTACTGGTTACAGCGCTGGCTCCATTAGCAACTGCCCCCATTGGACCATACGTCACCAGAGCAGGCGGAGCGTACAGATTAGGCCCTTTTTCTATTTTTCTCTTTTTCTCAGACGCTACTCTCCTCACACACTAATTGAACACACCGGGCCAGCATTCGAGATGTACTTAACACACACGCGAACCCGGCCCCAGTATCGTCGGAGTTCCGTAGCAGCAACTACAGGTTAAGAGGAGGGTCCTGAGCTCATACGCTGTAAGTCGATACAGAGGCACTACCACGCCGCGACTGATCTGGTAAGACCGTTCCTTTTTCAGAAAACAACCAATGGCCAGCGCGCCACTTTCTCTTTTTCTTTCCTAAAGAGCCAGCACCCCTGCCGGATACTCATGGGGCATTCCCAGCAAAAGGCTTGTGTGAGAACGAAGTCATTCCTTCTCACCATTTTGTTCCCGATATTACTGCCACTCACTTTACCGCATATATCGGCCTTTCACAGTAAATACTTCACCCCGCCGCTAGTTCCGCAAACCACACGAACGCGACGGTTGTAATGATTTGATATGATTATGCATACTTTTCTAATTCGCATCCCTGTGTGTTTGTTGTGTCTTGTATGTTTTTATGTACAGTCATGCCTTGAGAGGGAAGCCCCCTCTTGCATATAGTGTACCTTTGCGCGTGCAACACCTTCTTTTGCTCTGAGATGATCAGTAGCATAGTTCATACCTTCACACATCACATAGGTCCTGAGAAAAGCCAGTTTATAACGTAAGGCCTGGCTGAAACATGTAGACCACCCACTGGATGCAGGAGTACCCTAAATACTACTCCACCTACATCCAACACCTTGCTTTTATTACTGCCAGAGGCCCAAACATTAAAGTAAATCCTTTGGATAAATGGGACCACTGGACAGTTTTTAAACCCATCACTTCTCACGTCACTAACACTGCACACTCAGTAACATACCTGCTCCGCTGTAACACAGGCGTTGAAGCACATCCGGGACACATTTGGTGTCATCGGGTGGGGCCCGATGAAGCATGCCACCAACTAGGTTGGTGGGTGAGGGCTTTATAAAAAGAAACCAGACTTGTTCTTTAATCCTACATCATCAACCATACACCTTTGTGACTCCTATCACGTCTAGGTAGACTAGTTCTTCTTGATTAGATACATTACTCCAGGGGATCAGGACTAGTTCTCTCTTCCTCTCTCTCTTTTTGATACATAATAGTAACTTTTCTTTTTACATTTTCATTTGAGATACTATCTAGTTTTTTTATTTAATTCAAAAAGTCAGGTTTACTCTTCAAGGCACACACAAACAAAACCTGCTCTTAAAGTTCCGAGATGCCTGTATGTGATCTATTTATGAAAATTTGGACTGTAAACTGCATATTCACTAGTTAGAGGCGGCAGACCCGTAAGCAGAGAATCGGCCAGGGACCAGGGTTCAATTCCCGACGCGGCAGGTTCGTGGACCAGGGTCAAAACTGACTCTATAATTCTCGCCTCGGTACCTACTCTAACCAGGAACACACTCGGCAACTCTGGGCATTAAGCTTGCCTCATCTCTACAACGGCCCCCCACAGACGCCGGGGATGCCTGGTTTCACCTTGGAGATACCCAGAAAGGGACCATCTCACAGGGATAGCCAGGACGGGTTCCCCAGCAGTCTACAGCGCCGGGACGCCCCGTTGCTGGGGTAGCTGTGCGCTTTACAAGTCTACAACATTTACATACAACAACATTTACATATCAAATACACATTGCTAGGTTTTTAGCTCGCCTATGACTAACGAAGGCATGATAAAGTTATGAGGGCCCTTACAATGGTGTAGTGACATTGATTCACATTTCTTAGGCTAATTATTCCCCATTTATTTTTTCTCTGCTTCGTTGCTTGTTTTGGAGGGCAAGAGATGGCATGCCTAGATGCCCAGGCCTGACTGGTTGGTGCTACATGAAAGGGATAAATAAGTTGCCTATTTATTGTTCTCAAGTCAGAGAGTTCTTTCATTCCCGTTCTTTTCCATGGAGCATCGTGTATTGGATTAAGGAAGTGTTCTAGAACACATTTGACATTTCCATCCATGGAACTACTCCGATAAACTGAGCCTCACCAATAATATGGTGAATCTAGCTCCCATGTTTGCTGCCTATTCCCTCATGACTGGGGTAAAGCTTGAAGCTCTTGGCCCTACTTTTTAATGTCTTCCTACTGCTTGGAAGCACTCTGAGGACTGTCCCCAACCATCCCACATGGGCTGAAGGAGACTCTGAACACAAAGTGAAACCTTCCAGAGAAAGCAAATTAGTGATGTACAGCTACCAGATGAACTGCTGATGGCCTGACTCGCATTTGTGGTGATCGTGAGAATGCGCCCCTCAGCCATCCTTGACCTATATTCCAGTGCAACCCTTCCAGTTTGTCAATATACTCTATAAGAGGGATTATTTTAAAGGATTAAAAGAAATAAACTGTCAAAGTTTGATTCGATGGCCCTGCAGATACTCAAACCCACAGTTTCATTAAATATTAGAAGTTTACACAGATGGAGCTTACAGAAAATATTTTGGAGGGGAGGGTAACTTTGACTTTTTTTTTTTTTTTTTTTTTCCTTCTTAGTAGAACAATATTATATTTTGAAAATTGCAGTCATTGCAACAATGTTTAAACACTTTACTCTATACAAAATTCCCATTAGAAATAACAATTCAAAATATGTTGAAAGCATATTTAATATATTATGAATATAATATGCTCTTCAACTACTCCAATCCCATCCAATGTTCACTTATACCAGAAAAAAAGTCAATATTTGTTTTGTGGAATTTCATCAAAATCACACGTTTTCATGGCTGAAGGAGATGCATGTGAATTTTTTTTAAAACCAAACATAATGTACAGTTCTACTACAGTGAAACATGTATCAACAAATGGCTCGTATATCATACTAATTAGAACCTGTGATATTGATATTTTGTTGAGTATACATAATGAAATTGTAATGACACAAATCAGTGCATTGGGTATCATTCACTTGTGTATGCTCAGTTGTAGTCATCTATGCCACTTCTGAGATTGTACGTTTGATAAGTTAGAACACAATAACGTTATTTTGTATGTGTGAAGAATAATACATAGTTTAAGAGGAACAACAAGCACAATATGCTTGATTTCAGGGTAGCAAAATCAAAATTTATATAGAAACAGCTCTGGCCTCACTAAGTAGTCCCCATTCTATCATAAGATTTCTTTACACAACAAACAGTACATTTATGGAAAGAATGACACTTTATCTGCACAATCCAGAATAAAGACTGCAAACTTCATTTAAATAAATTATAATTATTATATTTACATTTTATATTTGTGAGGTAGCCAATTATCTCTATACTTGGCTCTAACCCACAAACTAATACCAAATATTAATGTGAACGACCTACCACTCTTTTGTACAACAGATTCCTGCACTGAAATGTTCATCTTCCATTCCAGTCGCATATAATCCATATTTGAAAGTAACAGATCCAAAGGAAAATGTATCTGCAGCATCTAGAAATTGATCTATGTCACCGTAAAGTTAATTTGTGCCCCTGGTTTCTTTACATTGGAGTCCATTTAAGATCGTCTCAACACAAAACACTTCATATTAGTATGCCTGTTTACTCAACCTTCTTTTAGAAGAATACTTTTCTAATCACTACCAATTAGTGTGCAAAGTTGCCTTACATGATTGTGTTCTTAACCACCACGGGTCAAAGATGCAGCTCTTATCCTGAAATGTATTCAACTATGCATTCCACGAACAGCAAAGAGTTCACTTCATCCATTATAATGCGCTAAAAGTTAGAAAACATTTTTTCATTATCCTCCAAGTCAAAACAAAATAAAGCTTAACAGATGATAGTATTACAAACTATATGCATTATCCTTAAAATAGTTAAGACATATTGCTACACAAATTATTTCTTGAATATCTCAAAATGTATCCCCACAATTATCTTGGCTTTATCCTTTATAAACTACAGCCTTTTTATAACCAAGTCAAACTATACTTCTAAGGAAGAAACAGAAGTTCTTATTGCTTTTTTTCTAATTGGGATGAATATAAATACTGCCTTATTAATATTCCTAAAACATTAGCGTTCTCAAGTTATCCAGAGGATCACAGATTCACCCTCACAACCTTGTTTCCGAATAATCATATTGAGATACTTTGACTCACGTTAACCAGCTTTTTGCTTCCAGTGTTCTATCCATCCCTTCTTCAGTATGGCACCTTTATAGACTCCTATTTTAATTGAGCAGTATATCTCTCTAACTAATCAACTCATGCTTCAATTAAAAAACAATTAGGCTCTCATTACGATGGCGGTCGAACGAGCGTCTGACCAACATCGTTTCGGTTTAGGGACCGCCAGACGAGCAGGCAGCAGTCCAGACCTCCAAGTTATGATCCGACTGTCGTGTAGGTTGTTGGAAACATGACTTTTTGCATTGAGGCTTGTGCTGCAGCCAGAAAAGAGCCGCATGCCAAGCCTCAATGCAAAAAGGCATGTTTGGAAACATTCCTGCACCATTTGGTGCCTGGCACAGGTTCCATAGCAAAGGCACAGGTGGGACGGGGGCCCTACTAGGGGCCCCCAAAGTCTCTTTCCGACAGCCTGTCTACGGTGGTCGGACTGCCATAGAAAGACTGTTGGAAAGGGACATCGTAATCCCTACGGCGGTGCCTGAGCAGGCACGATCCCTATTGTAGGGTATTATGCTCCGACCAATGGTTCGACAGGCTCCTTGAGCCCATCTGAAGCATTGGTTGGTCGCTCCGTCCGCTGCCTCTGATCGTCCGCATCATAATGCTGCGGTCGGACCGCAGCATCAAATGTCGGATGGACTGCCACCGACCGGTGTTGGTCCGTCTGACATTGGCCCTTAAACTTTGAATGCTCTTTATTTTTGTAGTAATGGATCTGCAAACAATGTAATTAACAATCATTAGTTCTAGTCAACGAACACATTATTTACATAAATGAATTAATATCTATATCTCTAATACACACTGTGTACCTGCTAAAATCAAATCCAATTGTATTATTTTTTTTTTTATAAATGCATATACATTTTTTTTTACTGCAGGTGACCCTTCTTCTTTATATCAAACAAAATTAGAACCCGCTACAATTCAGACATTTCAATCTGTTTTCACCTTGAATTGAAGTAAAACTTTAAAAATGATTAGACGCCACCTCCATATATCATCCATCAATTTTTCTTATTCGTAATAAACAAATAACTGCACACTAAAGATTACATTTTATTTAAACTATGGAAAGCTAGTTTTGTATATCACTTGATTAAAACTGACCAGCGGTGGTAGCTTAATCCTGTCGTGCACCGCTATGTCAAATGACTCGCTCACTCAGCTCACTCTCTCACTCTCTCTCTCACTCTCTCACACACACACTCTCTCTCTCTCTCTCTCACACTCTCTCTCTCTCACACTCCCTCTCTCTCACACACTCCCACTCTCTCTCACACACTCCCACTCTCTCTCACACACTCCCACTCTCTCTCACACACTCCCACTCTCTCTCACACACTCCCACTCTCTCTCACACACTCCCACTCTCTCTCACACACTCCCACTCTCTCTCACACACTCCCACTCTCTCTCACACACTCCCACTCTCTCTCACACACTCCCACTCTCTCTCACACACTCCCACTCTCTCTCACACACTCCCACTCTCTCTCACACACTCCCACTCTCTCTCACACACCCCCACTCTCTCACACACTCCCACACACACCCACTCTCACTCACACCCACTCCACTCACACTCCCACTCTCACTCTCACACACACACTCCCACTCTCACACACCCACTCTCACACACCCACTCTCCCACTCTCACTCTCACACACCCACTCTCTCTCCCACTCTCTCCCACTCCCACTCTCTCCACTCCCACTCTCTCCCACTCCCACTCTCTCCCACTCCCACTCTCTCCCACTCCCACTCTCTCCCACTCCCACTCTCTCCCACTCCCACTCTCTCCCACTCCCACTCTCTCCCACTCCCTCTCTCTCTCCCACTCCCACTCTCTCCCACTCCCACTCTCTCCCACTCCCACTCTCTCCCACTCCCACTCTCTCCCCTCCCACTCTCTCCCACTCCCACTCTCTCCCACTCCCACTCTCTCCCACTCCCACTCTCTCTCCCACTCCCACTCTCTCTCCCACTCCCACTCTCTCTCCACTCTCTCTCACTCCCACTCCCTCTCCCACTCCCTCTCCCACTCCCTCTCCCACTCTCTCTCCCACTCTCTCTCCCACTCTCTCTCCCACTCCTCTCCCACTCTCTCTCCACTCTCTCTCCCACTCTCTCTCCCACTCTCTCTCCCACTCTCTCTCCCACTCTCTCTCCCACTCTCTCTCCCACTCTCTCTCCCACTCTCTCTCCCACTCTCTCTCCCACTCTCTCTCCCACTCTCTCTCCCACTCTCTCTCCCACTCTCTCTCCCACTCTCTCTCCCACTCTCTCTCTCTCCCACTCTCTCTCTCCCACTCTCTCTCTCCCACTCTCTCTCTCTCCCACTCTCTCTCTCTCCCACTCTCTCTCTCCCACTCTCTCTCTCCCACTCTCTCTCTCCCACTCTCTCTCTCACTCTCTCTCTCCCACTCTCTCTCTCCCACTCTCTCTCTCCCACTCTCTCTCTCCCACTCTCTCTCTCCCACTCTCTCTCTCCCACTCTCTCTCTCCCACTCTCTCTCTCTCCCACTCTCTCTCTCCCACTCTCTCTCTCCCACTCTCTCTCTCCCACTCTCTCTCTCCCACTCTCTCTCTCCCACTCTCTCTCTCCCACTCTCTCTCTCCCACTCTCTCTCTCCCACTCTCTCTCTCCCACTCTCTCTCTCCCACTCTCTCTCTCCCACTCTCTCTCTCCCACTCTCTCTCTCCCACTCCCACTCTCCCTCTCCACTCTCCCTCTCCCACTCTCCCTCTCCCACTCTCACTCCCACACTCTCCCTCCCACACTCTCCCTCTCCCACTCTCCCACTCCCACTCTCACTCCCACACTCTCACTCCCACACTCTCACTCCCACACTCTCACTCCCACACTCTCACTCCCACACTCTCACTCCCACACTCTCACTCCCACACTCTCACTCCCACACTCTCACTCCCACACTCTCACTCCCACACTCTCACTCCCACACTCTCACTCCCACACTCTCACTCCCACACTCTCACTCCCCACTCTCACTCCACACTCTCACTCCCACACTCTCACTCCCACACTCTCACTCCCACACTCTCACTCCCACACTCTCACTCCCACACTCTCACTCCCACACTCTCACTCCCACACTCTCACTCCCACACTCTCACTCCCACACTCTCACTCCCACACTCTCACTCCCACACTCTCACTCCACACTCTCACTCCCACACTCTCACTCCCACACTCTCACTCCCACACTCTCACTCCCACACTCTCACTCCCACACTCTCACTCCCACACTCTCACTCCCCACACTCTCACTCCCACACTCTCACTCCCACACTCTCACTCCCACACTCTCACTCCCACACTCTCACTCCCACACTCTCACTCCCACACTCTCACTCCCACACTCTCACTCCCACACTCTCACTCCCACACTCTCACTCCCACACTCTCACTCCCACACTCTCACTCCCACACTCTCACTCCCACACTCTCACTCCCACACTCTCACTCCCACACTCTCACTCCCACACTCTCACTCCCACACTCTCACTCCCACACTCTCACTCCCACACTCTCACTCCCACACTCTCACTCCCACACTCTCACTCCCACACTCTCACTCCCACACTCTCACTCCCACACTCTCACTCCCACACTCTCACTCCCACACTCTCACTCCCACACTCTCACTCCCACACTCTCACTCCCACACTCTCACTCCCACACTCTCACTCCCACACTCTCACGCCACACTCTCACTCCCACACTCTCACTCCACACTCTCACTCCCACACTCTCACTCCACACTCTCACTCCCACACTCTCACTCCCACACTCTCACTCCCACACTCTCACTCCCACACTCTCACTCCCACACTCTCACTCCCACACTCTCACTCCCACACTCTCACTCCCACACTCTCACTCCCACACTCTCACTCCCACACTCTCACTCCCACACTCTCACTCCCACACTCTCACTCCCACACTCTCACTCCCACACTCTCACTCCCACACTCTCACTCCCACACTCTCACTCCCACACTCTCACTCCCACACTCTCACTCCCACACTCTCACTCCCACACTCTCACTCCCACACTCTCACTCCCACACTCTCACTCCCACACTCTCACTCCCACACTCTCACTCCACACTCTCACTCCCACACTCTCACTCCCACACTCTCACTCCCACACTCTCACTCCCACACTCTCACTCCCACACTCTCACTCCCACACTCTCACTCCCACACTCTCACTCCCACACTCTCACTCCCACACTCTCACTCCCACACTCTCACTCCCACACTCTCACTCCCACACTCTCACTCCCACACTCTCACTCCCACACTCTCACTCCCACACTCTCACTCCCACACTCTCACTCCCACACTCTCACTCCCACACTCTCACTCCCACACTCTCACTCCCACACTCTCACTCCCACACTCTCACTCCCACACTCTCACTCCCACACTCTCACTCCCACACTCTCACTCCCACACTCTCACTCCCACACTCTCACTCCCACACTCTCACTCCCACACTCTCACTCCCACACTCTCACTCCCACACTCTCACTCCCACACTCTCACTCCCACACTCTCACTCCCACACTCTCACTCCCACACTCTCACTCCCACACTCTCACTCCCACACTCTCACTCCCACACTCTCACTCCCACACTCTCACTCCCACACTCTCACTCCCACACTCTCACTCCCACACTCTCACTCCCACACTCTCACTCCACACTCTCACTCCCACACTCTCACTCCCACACTCTCACTCCCACACTCTCACTCCACACTCTCACTCCACACTCTCACTCCCACACTCTCACTCCCACACTCTCACTCCCACACTCTCACTCCCACACTCTCACTCCCACACTCTCACTCCCACACTCTCACTCCCACACTCTCACTCCCACACTCTCACTCCCACACTCTCACTCCCACACTCTCACTCCCACACTCTCACTCCCACACTCTCACTCCCACACTCTCACTCCCACACTCTCACTCCCACACTCTCACTCCCACACTCTCACTCCCACACTCTCACTCCCACACTCTCACTCCCACACTCTCACTCCCACACTCTCACTCCCACACTCTCACTCCCACACTCTCACTCCCACACTCTCACTCCCACACTCTCACTCCCACACTCTCACTCCCACACTCTCACTCCCACACTCTCACTCCCACACTCTCACTCCCACACTCTCACTCCCACACTCTCACTCCCACACTCTCACTCCCACACTCTCACTCCCACACTCTCACTACTCTCACTCCCACACTCTCACTCCCACACTCTCACTCCCACACTCTCACTCCCACACTCTCACTCCCACACTCTCACTCCCACACTCTCACTCCCACACTCTCACTCCCACACTCTCACTCCCACACTCTCACTCCCACACTCTCACTCCCACACTCTCACTCCCACACTCTCACTCCCACACTCTCACTCCCACACTCTCACTCCCACACTCTCACTCCCACACTCTCACTCCCACACTCTCACTCCCACACTCTCACTCCCACACTCTCACTCCCACACTCTCACTCCCACACTCTCACTCCCACACTCTCACTCCCACACTCTCACTCCCACACTCTCACTCCCACACTCTCACTCCCACACTCTCACTCCACACTCTCACTCCCACACTCTCACTCCCACACTCTCACTCCCACACTCTCACTCCCACACTCTCACTCCCACACTCTCACTCCCACACTCTCACTCCCACACTCTCACTCCCACACTCTCACTCCCACACTCTCACTCCCACACTCTCACTCCCACACTCTCACTCCCACACTCTCACTCCCACACTCTCACTCCCACACTCTCACTCCCACACTCTCACTCCCACACTCTCACTCCCACACTCTCACTCCCACACTCTCACTCCCACACTCTCACTCCCACACTCTCACTCCCACACTCTCACTCCCACACTCTCACTCCCACACTCTCACTCCCACACTCTCACTCCCACACTCTCACTCCCACACTCTCACTCCCACACTCTCACTCCCACACTCTCACTCCCACACTCTCACTCCCACACTCTCACTCCCACACTCTCACTCCCACACTCTCACTCCCACACTCTCACTCCCACACTCTCACTCCCACACTCTCACTCCCACACTCTCACTCCCACACTCTCACTCCCACACTCTCACTCCCACACTCTCACTCCCACACTCTCACTCCCACACTCTCACTCCCACACTCTCACTCCCACACTCTCACTCCCACACTCTCACTCCCACACTCTCACTCCCACACTCTCACTCCCACACTCTCACTCCCACACTCTCACTCCCACACTCTCACTCCCACACTCTCACTCCCACACTCTCACTCCCACACTCTCACTCCCACACTCTCACTCCCACACTCTCACTCCCACACTCTCACTCCCACACTCTCACTCCCACACTCTCACTCCCACACTCTCACTCCCACACTCTCACTCCCACACTCTCACTCCCACACTCTCACTCCCACACTCTCACTCCCACACTCTCACTCCCACACTCTCACTCCCACACTCTCACTCCCACACTCTCACTCCCACACTCTCACTCCCACACTCTCACTCCCACACTCTCACTCCCACACTCTCACTCCCACACTCTCACTCCCACACTCTCACTCCCACACTCTCACTCCCACACTCTCACTCCCACACTCTCACTCCCACACTCTCACTCCCACACTCTCACTCCCACACTCTCGGTAGATTTAACTATCTTCTCTAATACCAAGGCCAATATTCAACACTCCAAGTAATAAATCTCAATAACTTCTTTAGTAGGATTTGAGGTCTGCTCTCCTTGTATGTGTATATATATTGGAAATGGAACTCCCTGCAACATTGCCAGCTAATGCGGTCTTTCCC